>NW_023416314.1:6310762-7510762 GCF_014108235.1 Myotis myotis
AAGTTTTTTTAAAAGAGTGACTTCTTGTGATTGCTAACGAAATGCATGGTGACATGGGCCATGCACAGGGCAGGAAGCTCCGTGAGATAATCCTGTCTTTGACCTGTTTTTCCCTTTCCACATGTCTGCATTATGACGTAGTCTTATGTGCACAGTTGGTTATTCACACATTGTACTTGTACTATTACCCTGTTAAATGCCAAACATTAAAAAAATACCTTTGTGGGAAATGGTGACAATATGAGAAATGAAAACCATTGTTTCTAGAAAGTTGGAACAATAGCTAAATTCCAGGGAGGACATGACTCCTGGGAAACAACTGTAACATCCCTCCCTCCCCCCCCGCCCCCCAAACCCCCATCGATGCAGAGGTTAAAAGATGTTAATAATGCAAAACCTTTGGCTAAACATAAGCCTGCCTTGTTTTACTTATTTGTCATATAACTTGATGAATAATTTATACTTTACTTAATTAACACGCAAGTTATTCCATTCTATGTAGATTTATCAAACAAATTACTTAGAAATCACAAACAAAAAATTACATTTCAAAGAATATCAATGGAACAACATACTTTATTATGGCTTTATTTAATATTATTTTTTACTGACCCAATTTGTCTTGAGCCGGCAAAGAGAAGGAAGGTCTGGTGAAAACCGCATACTGGTCCATGTACATTAATGCCTCAATGGAACAGAGAGGCCATAACAACGTTTCTTCTTCTGTAGAGAAATTCTCGAGAATGGACTTTGGAAGTCAGGGAGCCTGAACGTGCACTTCAGCATATCCTCTTAGAAAATGTACCCACTAGGGGACTGTCTAGGGGGGGGGGATAAAATGGACACATATGTAATACCCTTTGTAATACTTTAAGCAATAAAAAAAAAAAAAAAGAAAAAAAAGAAAATGTACCCAGAGGAAACGCAGGGCTTTGTGTGTATGTAGACAAGAAAGCTCAATTTTAAAAAGCTAGGGGACTTCAAAAATGTGGACTCCCCATGTCATGAGAGCCTTTTCTGAAGACACCCTTCAGATTTTCTACCAAGTGTCAAACAAAAGAAGATGCGCACCACGGGAGACCTGCACCCGGAGCCGCGTGCACCCGGGAAGCAGTGACTGGGGTGGCTGTGGGGTCAGACCAAGTGCTTTCAGCGACAGTGGGCATGTTTGCCAGTGGGTCGTGGAAGAGCTGTCACCCAGAACCACAGACGCCTTTCAGTTAGCCATGTCCGTGTTCTGCCCATGATGACCATCTAACGCCAACAAAGAGGAATTCTTGTTTTGTGGGCCCCTTTGAAAACGACAGACGCTGACATTTGGAAAGGGTGTAGCATTGCTTTTACAGCTTCATATCCTTGGCAGGAGCTCCTGAGCTGCGGGAGGCGGCGCCAGTGTTACCCTCGGGAAGGAAGCACTTCACGCTGCACTCACCTGCTGCATTTAACACAGGCACGTCTGGCTTTCCCAGCCTCCCGCGAGAGGAGTCCTGTCGACAGCCATAAAAGTCATCAGCTTTGGCAAAAGCTGGTCTCTGATTCATAGCATTTTTATAGGTTTTGTCCAGAAATGGTAGCAGAAAACCAGGGGCTTCTCTACCACGGAGAAGCTCACTGACTTTCAAGAGGAAAGTTCCACTTTTTCTAAGAGAAAAAGAAATCCATGTTGGAGCACTTGGAGAGAAAGCATTTTGCCTGCTAGGTTGGCTTACTGGGCAGATATTTTTAACCATCTGAGATGACCTTCAATTCAGGGTCCCAATGTCCCCATCATGGATGCTTCTGAAAACACAACCAGCTTTCTCGGCCAAACTGCTGATAAGGGGCTGACGTAGAACTTTCAAATGCTGAAGAAAGTGCTTTACCTCCATGGAGATGAGTTACAAAATTCTGTCAATTTATCTAAAAGAGTAATCGACAAACACCTGGAAACACTTTAGAACTCTTGCAAAAGTCATTTCTATCTTGACGGCAACAAAATTGAACCTCAGAGCCTCATTCTTTTTTCTTCTTACATAAACTGTACCCAAGGTGTGGATCAAGCCAAAGATGAATTCATTGATCTTAGGACCAAAAAATCCACTCACTGAAATTTCACTAAAAATCCTTGGAGAGTTTGGGTGCTCCTGGGAGACACTTATTTTTACTTTGTGAAGGAGCTATGGAAGCTTTCACTCCATTTTCAACACTTATCTTTGAAGATTGGATTTTCAACGTTACCATAAAAAACATAAAAATCAATTGGATTTCCAACAGTTCCTGTGTATTATCTTGTCACAGGCCATTCCAGCATTTTATGTTCTTATTCAAGGTAAGCAAAAACAGTTTTTAGGGGTATGTCTTTAAAAATTAAAATTTTACTTTACTTGACTGTATTTCAAACATAATGTTTTATTTTTCTAATGCAATACAAAGAAAAAAATCTATTACTATGTGACAAGTATGTTTTATTTTATTTTTTAAATTTAACAAGAAATGTGCAGTATCTTTATTTTTGTAAAATTCTCAGAATTATAGAAAATAAGCTCTCAGTATGTAGGGAGACATACAACAAACATATTTTAGAAAGGATACTTTGGTAATTGTATTTTGGTATGTTTAGTTTTCTGTGATCCTGGGTATTTATTGTACGCATTGAAAGCATTCCAAGAAAGGCCCACAGGCTTCACCAGACCGCCCAAGGGATCCACGGAGTGAAAATGACAAAGGACACATATGTTATACCTTCATCAATAAATAAAAAAAATAAAAAAAGAAAGTAACATTAAAAAAAACACACAAACAAAAACAAAAACGACAACTCAACCCAAGAGGACAGGTCAGCTGCCATGCTCTCAAGATGCTTAACTATGGGAAAAGGCCAGTTTGATGTGTATTAAGGTGGAGGCTAGAAAAAGAGAAGCTCCCCTTACATAAGGCTCGGCCAGCCAAAGGCTCCTGTGCTCTCAGGAAAACCCAGATATGGAGGCAGGCGTGAATGTCCAGCCCTGTCATGCTCAGTGTAAGGGAGGAAGGGGGACGATACCAGCCCCAAATACAAAGACACCTCTCCTTTTCTCCCCTAATGATGTTAGGAAACTGGCCCCTTTTCAGTGTGTCCCAGGAATGGAAGTGGAATGCATCACTGAGTTCTTCCCTTGAGCATGGAGTGTGTGCTGTCCCCATGTTACCGTGAAGGACCACAGGGTTCCTTCCTTGAGGAGATAACAGTTTATTTGTGGAGACAAAACTAGTGCATAAAAAAAGTAAGGAGAATTAAATGCAAACTAGATGGTGTCTTGGGGAAAACCTGCCTGCTGACTTTTCCATCAGTGTCTTGAGTCTAGAATATTGCTCGGCATGTAGTGTGTGCTAGAAAAATCTCTGTTGAATGAAAAAAAAATTGGTGACTGAATTTTTAAAATAACAGCTATTGCTATGAGAATAATAATACATGTTCATTAGAGAAAACTTGAAAATACAGAATAACATGAAGGGGTAAAAATGAAAAAAGCAGCCAACACTTTCTATGTTTCTTCTTTTTTTCTAAATACAAACACACAACACACACATGCATACACACATACTCATACTTCTTAAAGAACAGATTTGGGATTCTGGAAGGAGAAACCAAGATGGCGTCATAGGTAAACACCGGAAATTGCTGCCTCCCACAACCACTTCAAAAATACAACTAAAAGACAAAATGGACATCATCCAGAACCACAGGAAGGCTGGCTGAGTGGAAATTCTACAACTAGAAGGAAAGAGAAAAGCACACTGAGACTCAGAGGAGGCGCGGAAATAAAGTGCAGAGGTACGGAGGCGCACATGGAAAGGGCTGGAAACTGAGGACGCGGTTGTTTTTTTCAATAGGGGGGAGTCTCAAGCTCCCAACTGCTCTGAACTCCAGTTTCGGGTGAGTCTCTGGCGACCCAGATGTATATGGGGAGAAACTGGACTGTCTGGCATCCGGCAGAACTCGAGGGAGGCTTTCTCTCAGAGGTGCTTGCAGCGATTACCACCAGACACTGAGACCCTGGGCTACTCCTGGCAGGGCCGAGGATCAGCCATAGCTGTTTGCTCCACCTGTTGATTCCCTGAGACCCTGTCCCACCCAAGCTGTGTGCAGAGGCTTTTGCATATGAAAGGGCCTGGCCCTTTGCAATCTAAAATTACCTAACAAACTGCAGCTGAGTCAGAGAGACCCAGAACATCCAAAAGAAGGCCCAAGGCCCCACAGCAGCTTGCATTGCTTCACAGCTGGGCCTCATCTGGACATCTCCAAACTCCAAACAAAGAAGAGGAATCTGCAGATCTCTCCATAGCTCCTGCTGGGTAGCCTCAGGAAGAGGCTAAATTAGCACCTCCTTAGAGATCCAAGAGCCAGTGTACCCAGGGTCAGAGTGGGACCATCCAGATTATAGCTCCTCAGATCCATAAGGGATACTCAGGGGGCAGACTCAGTGAGCACCAAAGCCCCACTGAAGCAAGTCTTGCCCCATAAGGGTGTCTCCAGCACAAAAGTTATCCCACCGCAGACACAGGTGATTCTCACAGCCAATTGGCCTGGAGGTCAATTCCTCCCAGTGATACCTTGTTGGGGTCCAGCCCCAACAGGTCCAGGGGTTCCCAAAGGTGTGGATGGAGAGAGCATTCAGGTGATCAGCAGCCTAGCCAGGTTCTGTTTTTATTCTCCTGTTACATCTGTATTTATACCAGTTGATTTTAATCCTATCCATTCTATTCCAAAGGTTAGGGTGTTTGTTATCTCCATTCCAAGATCACTTCTCTATTGTTCTGTTAAGCTACAAGGAAGTAACTGAAGGAGATTATCCTAAGTAAAGATTATGTAGCTTAAGCCTGATTCTTCATAGTTAAAGTGATTAACTACCCACCTGGCACTTAGTTAAGGGGTTTTACTGATTTATTTCCTTCCTTAGTCCTGTTAATCCCTAACTCCAGGGAAAAAATTCCCACCTGGGGAAACAACCTTTCTCGGAGAGGTGACCTTGGTTAAAACACATATCACTAAGAAGGGGAGCAAATGTATTAAGAACAGTATGCCATATACGCCAGGTCCCTTGAAACATATGCTGTGCAGATGTTTCTTCCCTGCAGCGACTGTGTCAAGCAGCAAGGATGGACTGGCTTCCGGCAATACCTACAACAATCAAGGCTTAACTAGAACAAGACTGTGCACAAAGCCCACAAAGGGGTGCACCAAGAGTGTCCACCACAGGTTATTGTGGAGGCTGAGCCACTGGGCCCTATAGGACACCTAGCACACAAAGCCACTCTATCAACACAGGGAAGCAGCCAAAATGTGGAGACAAAGACACAGGTCACAAATGACAGAAATGGAGGAAAGCAAACTACTGGATATAGAGTTCAAAACCAAATTTATAAGGTTTTTCAAGAATTTTCTAGAAACCGCCAATAAATTTAGTGAGACCCTTGAGGATATGAAAAAGAACCAACTAGAAATGAAGCATACATTGACTGAAATAAAGAATATTACACAGAGATCCAACAGCAGAAAAAAGGATCACAAGAATCAAGTCAAAGATTAGAAATACGAAGAAGCAAAAACACCCAGCCGGAAAAACAAAAAGAAAAAAGAATCCAAAAATATGAAGATAGTGCAAGGAGCCTCTGGGACAACTTCAAGCGTACCAGCATCCAAATTATAGGGGTGTCAGAAGAAGAGAGAGAGCAAGATATTGAAAACCTATTGAAGAAATGACAGAAAACTTCCCCAACCTGGTGAAAGAAATAGACTTACAAGTCCAGGAAGCGCAGAGAACCCCAAACAAAAGGAATCCAAAGAGGACCACACCAAGACACATCATAATTAAAATGCCAAGAGCAAAAGACAAAGAGAGAATCTTAAAAGCAGCAAGAGAAAGAAAGTCAGTTACCTTCAAGGGAGTACCCATACGACTATCAGCTGATTTCTCAACAGAAACTTTGCAGGCCAGAAGGGAGTGGCAAGAAATATTCAAAGTGATGAATGCCAAGAACCTACAACCAAGATTACTTTATCCAGCAAAGCTATCATTCAGAATTGAAGGTCAGATAAAGAGCTTCACATATAAGAAAAAGCTAAAGGAGTTCATCCACCACCAAACCAGTATTATATGAAATGCTGAAAGGTATCCTTTAAGAAGAGGAAGAAGAAAAAGGTAAAGATAAAAATTATGAACAACAAATACATATCTATCAACAAGTGAATCTAAAAATCAAGTGAATAAATAATCTGATGAACAGAATAAGCTGGTGAATATAATAGAATCAGGGGCATAGAAAGGGAGTGGACTGACAATTCTCTGGGGGAAAGGAGTGTGGGGGGTATGGGAAGAGACTGGAAAAAAATCGTACACCTATGGATGAGGACAGTGGGGGGCAGGTAAGGGCAGAGGATGGGGTGGGAACTGGGTGGAGGAGAGTTATGGGGGGAAAAAGAGGAACAAATGTAATAATCTGAGCAATAAAGATTTAATTAAAAAAAAAATATATATATTTTTAAAAGACATGCTCAGCCCTCGCTGGTTTGACTCAGTGGATAGAACCTGGACCTGGGGATGGAAAGGTTTAAGGCAGCGGTTCTCAACCTGTGGGTCGCGACCCCTTTGGGGGTCAAATGACCCTTTCACAGGGGTTGTCTAAGACCATCGGGAAACACATATAATTACATATTGTTTTTGTGATTAATCACTATGCTTTAATTATGTTCAATTTGCAACAATGAAATTGGGGGTCACCACAACATGAGGAACTGTATTAAAGGAAGCATTAGGAAGGTTGAGACCACTGGTCTAAGATTTATTTCTACATCAGTTGCTGGCTCCTACCCAGCCTGGCCCTGGTCCGGGCTTTGGCAGGAGGCAATCAACTCATGTGTTTCTCTTACATCGATATTTCTGTCTTTCCCTCTCTCTCTAAACATCAATAGGAAAATATCCTGGGTGAGGATTAAAAAAACGAACAAAGGTGGGTAATCTGGTCAGAAGGTCAAATCTGCAAGCTGCTCCCCCCAGGGGTTCGGGAATGAATGTCCTTGAGCATCTTCAGGAAGGCCTGCGGGGATGGTGCCTCCACATTCTGGAAGGTGTTCTGGACTCTGCCGAATAGGATGAAGTATTTCACCTCCAGATAGATGAACCCGAAGTGGTTCTCATCGAACAGGATGAAGACTCCAGGGAAGCGTATGGACACTGAGCCATATGAGGTAACAGTGTCCACGGCATAGAAACACATCCTGCAGGTTCGGGGGTAGTTCTGGTTTCTTAAGCGCACGCCCACAGGCAGAACAAACGGGACAGGCTGCTCCTCCAAAGCTGCAGCCCCGGACTCCCCGGCGCTGGGCTGGGCAGGGCTCTGCCAGCCATGGCCCTCGCTTTCCTCAGTCCCATTTTCTTGCTGCTGCTGCTTCTGCTGCTTCTCCCGGATCACCTGGTCGTCAGTCTCCTGGACCACGCGGGAGAGCTCGTTGAAGTTGCGGAAGATCTCGCCATCTCGCAGCTGGATGCGGCGCATCAGGTGGATCTCTAACGTCTCGTTGGAGTTTCCCGTGACCTTCGTGAGCCTGGCATACTCCCCATGGAAGCTGAGCATGGTAATCATGAGGCCGAAGACATCGTAGTTGCCTTGGAAGAGGACTGGCCGGATGAGGTCGCCCGGGTGACTCGGCGGGAGGTAGAAGCGGCGGTAGGTCAGGCAGTCATACTGATTTCTGTCCTCCCGCACCAGCACCTGCCCCCGTTCTCCCCTAAGTCTCATTGTTAAAACCTTTCGGTGGTCTCTATTGTTGCACCGGAGGGTGAGCCTGTCCTTCTGAATCTGCATGTGGCGGCTGTGGGGCCTGCTGTGGAGGCCTTCCAAGCACTCCACCGCGGCTGGTTTCCGCTCCGTCACGCGAATTCTGAACGCGGGCTTGAACTGCAGTGGGCCATCCGCATGGGTGTTAAGGGAAAACCCGTACGTCCAACCAGTAATGCATAAGCCGTCCACCACGACATGCAGCAGTGTCCTATAGCCCTCAGTATCTCGCTGCCACAATCCCAAAATGTGTCTGTATGGGAACAGCTTCGCATAGACTTCTCGATAAGACATATCGATCATCTCCAGGTTCTGCAAGTTTCCACGAACGCCATACTCCTCCCGGCAGCGCCGTCTCCAGATGCTGTCGGTGTGCAGGATGTGGCGGAATTTGGTGCAGACCAGGGCCAGGCTGGGCAGATCGGTGCCGGGGAGCGAGGCGAAGATCTCCACCAGCATCTCCACCGGCAGGTCCTGCAGCGAGCAGTGCGGGGGCGGCCTGGGGCTCCCGATTCCTCCACTCCCCGCACAGCACCGCGCTGCCGCGTCCGCCTCCACGTGCTTTTCTGCCGGGGCCGGCTTGTCCTTGGCCGCTGCCATCTCAGCTGGGCCCTGGCACGCCGGACGACACCGCTTGCCTTCTGCCTTAGCCGTCTCAGCTGGGCCCTGGCGCTCCTGACGACACCGCTTGCCTTCTGCCTTAGCCGTCTCAGCTGGGCCCTGGCGCTCCTGACGACACCGCTTGCTTTCGGCTGCTGCCGTCTCAGCTGGGCCCGGGCACTGCTGACGACACCGACATCCCCGCGAAGAGCCCACGCCGCAGCGGCCAGCGCACTCCTCCATGCCTCCTCGCGTAACAGCCACCACAGCGTGGGCCGCTATGCTTCAGCCCGGCTTTAAGCTGGCTCGTCCTGCCCCAGAGTCTAGCCACACCCCCTAGGGCCTAGCCACGCCCCCTCAGAGAGGAGCCAATTGTAGGACTTTAGCAACACTTTGAAAGAAACCCATACCCATTAACATCACCTCCCTTTCCCAGTGCCCCCTCCCTGTCCTCCCGCCCTAGCCCCAGGCAGTTACTAATCTGCATTCTTATGGATATGCCTCCAGGGATATGCCTATGGTGTGTGTGGGGGGGGCATTTCACATAAATGCAGTCATAATAGCTGGTAAAATAAAATAAAATAAAAAATAAAACAATAATAAAATTTCAAAAAAAAAAAAAAAAAAAAAAAGAAAGAACAGACTTGGGACCTGAGTTTTTATAGCCTAATTTTGTTCTCTTAAAATTATATTGTGAATAGTTTTCTGTGCCATTAAATATTCTTCAAAGCATTATTTTTAATGGCTTTGCCATACAGGATGCTATAAATAAGTCATGGTGTGGTCTAACTTATTAACCACTTTCCTATTGTTGAGCATTCCCATTGGAGACATTTTATACACCAGGAGCTACATTTATTTGTTGCTTGCTCTGTTCCAAGCATTGTGCTGAGTTTTCCCCCCTTCACACATAATCTCATTTAATTTAGTTCTTACAGCAATTCAATGAAGTGGAATTCATCATACCCATTTTACAGAGGGGAAACCTGAAGGTCCAAGGAGTAAAACATCAAAGGTCATGCTGCTAGAAAGTGACAAAGCTAGGATTCGAACCCAGATCCTGTTTGTTGCCCAAATCCAGACACTTAAATATTGCTCTAGACTGCTCCTCTAGCATGTATGAGGAAAGCACATGCTCATTAGACAATAAGGAGGTTGAGAAACATATAGCCGAAGGTAGGAGGAGATCCAGAAGAGAGAGGAATGCTAAGAAGGAGGGAGTGCTTTTTCATGTCTGCAGCTGTGGAGATACCAAGATGGACAAGACCAGGGCAAAAGGCTGAGTCTGTTTCAAGAGAGGATGTCAAAAGTGAGATAGGAGGGAAAAGTGTGTTTGAGCTTAGTGCTCCTGACTTCCTGGCGGCAGAGTGAAAAAACTCCGCTTGTATTTCTTCCTGATATCAAGAGGCATCTAACAGCCTTCAGACCAGAGGCTGAGGGAGGTGACGGAAAGAGCAGCAGAGTGTCGCTGTTCTTCAGCGTTCCTGCATTGCCTGTGTGTGAGCCGTGTCAGCAACGAGCCGTCAGGAATGGAAGGCAGAATCACCAAACCCATAGGGAAGGCAGAACTGAAGGGTGACCAGATGGGCTGGATGGGCAGGTCAGGGACTAGGCTTAGGTGACCAACTTACCTGGTATGCCAGGGACTGAGGGCTTTTTCTGGATGCAGGACTCTCAGTGTTAACCTTGGGAAAGTCCCAGGCAAACCAGGAGGATCGGTCACCATAAGCTCAGGCCATCTCTGTGCTGGGACTCATGTAGTGGGGTAGGTCCAAGTAGGTTTCTTGAATGAGTAGTCAGTGATCCAGGGTCCAGCCCTGTTTGTACATGTTCACCTCCGCTCCTCACACTTGCAGCCTGTCCCTCCTTCATTGAAAAGTGTGTCTAGAGAAGGTCACTGATGACCTGTGTACCATCAGATTCTAAGGCCACTTTCAGTCCCAGCCACTATATCTCTCACCTGGACTCCTAATAGTCTCCCTGCTTCTAGCCCTGCCTTAACAATCTTTTCTCAACCCAATCACCAAAGTGACCTTTTCCCATTATTTTTCATTAAATAAAATTAACTTGAATTAGTGTACAATCATGAGGTTTTGACAATTGGATCCAGTGGTTTAGCCATCACTGCAATCAAGATAGAGAACAGTTCTATTGTCCTGAATAATCCCCCGGTACCCACCCCTTCCCTTATCCCACCCTGTTAACCTCTGATTTGGTTTGTCTTTACACTTTTGTCTTTTCAGAATGTCATTTAAGTTGTGTCGTATAGTATGCAGCCTCTGAGTAGGCTTCTTTCACTAAGCACAATGCATTTGAGATTCATTCACATTGCTATATGTCAGTAGTTCCTTCCTTTCTTTTTTTGACTGAGTAGGATTCCATCCTATGGAGTTTCCACAGTTGTTTATCCATCCCCATTTGAGGGACTTTGGTACTTCCCAATTTGGGGGAACTATGAATAAAGTTGCTCTAAAAATCATCACACAGGGTTTTTGTTAAGTGTAAGTTTCCATTTCACTTGGGTAAATACCTGGGAGTGGGATTGATAGAGTGTAAGAAGAATAGGTTTCATTTTATAAGAAACTGCTACACTGTTTTCCAAAGTGGCTGTACTATTTATTTTGCATTCCTGCCAGCAATGAATGAGAGTTTCAGTTGTTCTGCATCCTCCCCAACACTTGGTATTATCAATTTAAAACAATTATTTTAGTCATTCTATTAGATGTGTAAGTGGCATCTCATTGTGTGTGTTTTTTTTAAATAGTTCAAAATATCTGTTTTATTTCTTTTTTTTTTTTCTGGCCTTCCATCTTTATTTTTTTTCAAAATATATTTTTTTAAATTTTGTTTTAATGCTTAAAGTATTACAAAGATCATTGTGGTTTTAATTTGTACTTCCCTCATGGCTAATGACAAACATCTTTTCATGTACTGCCATGCAAACTATCTAGTCAATTCTTTTAACCATTTGTTTGCTTTCTAATGATTGAGTTTTGAGAATCCTTTATATATTCTGTGTCAAGGCCTTTATTGGATCTGTGATTTGTAAACATTGCCTCCCAGTCTGTGAGGGAACTGGTAGGGGTGGGGGTGGGGATGGAGTCCTGATTTTCAGTGTTTGTTTTTTGTTTTGTTTTTTTTTAAAATATATTTTATTGATTTTTTACAGAGAGAAAGGGAGAGAGATAGAGAGTTAGAAACATCAGTGAGAGAGAAACATCGATCAGCTGCCTCCTGCACATCTCCCACCGGGGATGTGCCCACAACCCAGGTACATGCCCTTGACTGGAATCAAACCTGGGACCCTTCAGTCCGCAGGCCGACGCTCTATCCACTGAGCCAAGCCGGTTTCGGCCAGTGTTTGTTTTTTAAGTACTTTCACAGTACACAATTTCAAGCAACCACTTTGACATCAACCAACTTGTAAAACTGCTGAAAATTTGACACTTGGCTCCCATGAGTGTGTGAGCAGGCTCCAGCATGGCTGTCCTCTGTCCAGCACCACATTGTCTCGATCAAGGTGGCTTTATTGTGAGGCTCAAAATCAGGTAGTGTGGTTTCTCTAACTTTGTTCTTCTTCAGATTATTTTATCTATTCCAGTTCCTTTGCTTTTCCATAAAAACTTTAGACTCAGAGTATTGATTTCCACAAAAATTTCTGCAGAGATTTTGATTGGATTGGATTGATCTGTAGTTCATTCTAGGGAAAACTGGTATCTTAAGTCTTCAAATCTATTAACAATATAACTCTCTACTTATTTACATCATATAAAATTACTCCCATCAGTGTTTTTGAGCGTCCAGTACATTGATCCCACACATATTTTGTAAGTCTTATCCTTGTGTTACATGGTTTTTGGGTGGTATGATCGATGGTGTTTTTATAAGTTTAAATTTCTAATTGTTCATTGCTAGTAAGTACAAATACAGTTGCCTTTTGTATATTGACTTTATATTCTGTGACTTTACTGAACTCACTTATATGGATTGTAGTAATTTTTTTTTTTTTTTGGTAGATCCTTTGGGATTTTCTCTATTAACAATCATGTCCAAAAATAGAGTTAGTTTATTCTTCTTTCCAATCTGCATTCATTCATTCATTCACTGTGCTGGTTAGGATCTACCAGTGTGATGATGAATAGAAACAGTGAGAGTGGACATTCTGCTTTGTTTCCCATTTTGGGGGAAACGCATCCAGTCTTTCACCACTCAGTAGGATATTAGCTGGAGGTTTTCTGCAGTGGTCCTTTGTGAGGTGGCAAAAATTGCTTCTATTTATATTGACTGAGAGTTTTTATCATGAGTGAGTGTTGAACTTTCCAAATGCTTTTTGTGCTTTTATTAAGATTACTAGAGGCCTGGTGCACAAAAATTTGTGCCCTCGGGGGTGGGGGGGTCCCTCAGCCTGGCCTGTGCCCATTAACAGTCCAGAACCCCTTGGGGGATGTCCACCTGTCGACTTAGGCCCACTCCCCAGGGGATCAGGCCTAAGCTTGCAGTCAGACATCCTTCTGGCAGCCAGGGAGCCTTTGGGGGATGTTCGAGAAAGGCTTAGGCCCCCAAGGGATCGGGTCTAAACTGTTAGTTGGACATTCTTAGTGCTGCCACGGAGGTGGGAGAGGCTCCTGCCACCACCTCTGCGCTGGCCAGCCATGAGCCAGCTTCTGGCTGAGTGGCATTCCTCATATGGAAGTGCACTGACCACCAGGGAGCAGTTCCTGCATTGAGCGTCTGCCCCCTGGTGGCCAGTGCGCATCATAGCAACCGGCCATTCTGCCATTCAGTCAATGTGCATATTAGCCTTTTATTATTATTATATAAGATGTCCCTATTCCCCCCTTTAGCCCCCTCTACCCAGCTCTTGCCCCCCCCCACTTCTCTCTGGCCATCACCATACTGTTGTCTGTGTCCATGGGTTGTGCATATATTTTCTTTGGCTAATCCCTTCTTTAAATTCACTTCTTTAAATTTTTATTTTCAGATTAGTGCTTATAACTGCATTATTATATATTTACTATTATATCATTTAGAATTAAGATATTTTTTAATTGAACCCTTGTAAATTTTAGCACAATTTAATAAGTTATGCTAGAAGCAATTAGGAGATTTTTCATGTAATGCAGATACATTTCAATTAATATTTTATTAATTTTTAATTTTTAATATTTTAATTTGAAATAATCTCATACATGTAAGAAAACTATAAAATACTACAGCATATTATATGTACCCTTCACCCAATTTCTTAGGTGTTAATAATTTAAACATAACCATTATACAACTAACAGAATTTGGAATATATTTTTCTTGTAATCTCTTTAATGTTACTTAATCCATTTACTTTGTTTTTGTTAATCTTCACCCAAGGATATTTTTCCATTGAATTTTAGAGAGAGTAAAGGGAAAGGGAGACACATTGATTGGTTGCCTCCTGCACATGCTTTGATAGGGACTTGGGATCAAGCCAGCAACTGAGGTACATGCCCTTGACTAGAATCGAACCTGGGACCCTTCAGTCCAAGGGCTAATGCTCTAGCCACTGAGCAAAACAGGCTGCAGCTTAATTCATTTACTTTTAATCTATATGTGTCTTTATATTTAAAGTGGATTTTGTTTTTGACTCACCCTCATAATCTGTCCTTTAATTGGTGCATTTATGCCACTGACTTTTAGAGTGCTTACTGATAGAGTTACTACCATATCAGGTGGCTTCTGGGGCTTCCGGGGCACGCCCTGCCTTGCCTTTTTTTTTTTTCTAAGACATTTCACTTTATTTAAAAGAAGCCAATATACAGGATATAAAGGGTATGATATTTACAACAGTACAGTAAACAGGTTGGTTTCCCGGTAGGATCAGTAGTCTTTCAGTGAATATTAATCCCCCTTCCCCTTGATGCTTGACCCAGCTGGCAAAACAACAGCAACAGTGGGGTGGGATGGAACTGCAGGACAGAACGTCTCCCTGAAGGGATTAAAAATCACATAGGTGCTAAAATGTCCATGAAGGGGTCTTGGGGTGAGGGGTGCCTCTGCCTCATTCCTTTGAGGGCTTGGCAGCAGGAATGCTGAGGGATTTGCCCCAAACTAACACATGGCCCACCCTGAGCCTGTAAATCTTTCACCCATGGAATATTCCCTTCCTGAGAGAATCAGCCCTAATCCCTCAGCCAGTGCCTGGAGGAGCCACCCAGGCCGTGGGCAAAGCCAGGACTGTGGACATTTCATGGCCTTTCCACTCCCACTCCAGCTGCCTAACAACTCTGCACTGCTCCCCTCACCCACCTCCCCTGTCACCCCATCAAGACGCCATGCACAGGAGGGGACACTGGTTTTCCCATGCCCATTGGGAACTGGCTGTTTCTGTTTTCTGGAGTAAAAAGGTTCCTGTGGGTCGGGTAGGGTCGCTGCTTGGCAGGAAGTTCTGAAACAGAGCCACTGACCACACCCACCTCCTCTGGGCATGGAGCAGCTCCGGCCCTCGGAGCTCCTCTCTCCAGCAGAACTGAAGGGAAGACCATGTGTATCCTTCTGTCCCTCACCCTTCACATGCCCAGAACCATCAGTGTCGCACTTCCTAATTCCTATCACTGTATTTCATTAGTTCTATACTGTTTTACTAATCCTGAATCTAAACAGATTGGTTCAAAAGGAGATCATTCTATTTTTAAAGTAGCTGGGCCTTCTGGGGGCTGGCCTTGCCTTGTAGCCCTGGACCCACTGATGGGCAGTTCCTGGGCTGCAGAGCAAGACCGGCTGCTGGGGCTTCTGGGGGCGGGCCTGCGTCACTGTGGGAGGCGCGATTGCCTGGCTTCTCCGATCACTGGCAGGGGGTGGGCAAAGGCGGCCTGGTTCCCCCGGTTCTCTGATCACGGGCCGCCCAGGGGGCCGCCCAGGGGGCCGCCTTGGCCCTGCCACCCAGCTCTTGGCTGCCACCTGGGTTTCTGATCACCATCTGTGGCAGGCGGCTTCTTCCGTCCTTCCCCTTTCTCCTCCCAGCATTGTGCCTACGTATGCAAATTAACCACCATCTTTTTTGGCAGTTAATTTGCATATCTTGCTGATTAGCCAATGAAAAATGTAGCGGAGGTATGGTTAATTTCCATCTTTGTCTATTATTAGATAGGATTATATGGTATTTGTTGTGGGTCAAATTGTGTTCCCCCTAAATATATGTTGAAGTCCCACCTCCCTGTTTCTGCGAATGTGACCTTTCTGGGAAATAAGGTTATTGCAGGGGTAAACAAGTTAAAAGGAAGTCATACTGGGTTAGGGTGGACCTGAATCCAATGAATGGTGCCCTTGGAAGGGGAGAGAGATTTGAAGACACAGAGGAATATCTATCCCAAGACTGTCTTCTCAATTCCTGGCTTGTACATGCATCGCTCCTATCTCTGCCCCCATCTTCACATGGTCTTCCTGCTATGTGTCTGTCTCCAGTACCAGTCAGAATTATGCCTCAACTTGAATACAAGATGATTTTATCTTGAGATCCTTAACTTAATTGCATCTATGAACACCCCATTTCCAAATAAGACACATTACCAGGGGTTAGGACTTAAGCATATCTTTTTTGGGACCACCATTCAAATCACTACATATACCAAATACATTTACTTACTTGCTTAAATTAGATCTCGCTCCAACTAGTATGAAAAAAGACTGAGAAATTTCCACGAGGATAGAGAGTTTTGTCTGTTATGTCCACTTCAATGCTCTATCTTTAGTACCTGGCATGTGCAGGCACATAGCAGGTGTTCAATAAATCTTTATTGAATGAGTGAATGAATCTCACTTGTTCTTTCAGCATTGGACATGGCTCTGTACCTCTTTTATTCCCAAATTCCTCTTCCTTGGTTCCTAAGACCCCTTCTTTCTTTGTTTCTCCTCTGCCTTCTTGTTCCTTCTCTTTGTTGGAGCCTCATTCTTTCTCTACCCCTTGACAATGAACTTCTTTTCTCCTACCTGTTTTCTCCCAGGCAGCTCACACGCCTCTGTGGTCAATCACTTTCTAGGGGTAGGTACCCCCATTTTCTATATTTTCACCCAACCTTCCTTCTGAGCCATACTTCCCTTTCCTCCTTTTATCTGAATCCTTTTCATAATTAATATACCAGACACTCAGACACAATTGTCTTTTTCCTTAAACCTGCCTTCCTTTCTTCCAGGGTTTAGTACAACCACCCTCCCGTCACCAAAGCCAGCTGCCTGGAAATCATCCTTAACTCCTACATCCTATCACTCATCAGGTCCTGTCAATTTCACCTCTTAAATATCTCTTAGATCTGTCCACTCCCCCCATCCCAACTGCCAAGTTCAGCCATTGTAATTCTCTCACAGACTCTGCTTCTTCCAAAATGAAAATGGCCCTGTAACTTCTCATCATACATCTCTCTGGTGTAGTGAGTTTCAACTGGTGTGCCGCAAGAATTTTTAGAACATGCAATACCTGCCGAGACCGGTTTGGCTCAGTGGATAGAGCGTCGGCCTGCGGACTGAGGGGTCCCGGGTTCGATTCCGGTCAGGGGCATGTACCTGGGTTGCGGGCACTTCCCCAGTGGGGGATGTGCAGGAGGCAGCTGATCGATGTTTCTCTCTCATCGATGTTTCTAGCTCTCTATCTCTCTCCCTTCTCTCTGTAAAAAATCAATAAAATATATTAAAAAAAAAATTAGAACATGCAATACCTGATTGTTTCATCAGCGACACTGACCTCTTTTCCCTTCGATTATCAAATAAAAAAATGACATCAGCCGACACGACAATGACTGTCCAGTGCGAATGAATCAAAATTATATCTATTATTTATTGTCAGATCAGCAAAATGTAATATATTTTTAAAATTTAAATTTGCTATTGTTTACACTATTTGAAATCTGCAATAATCTATTTTTTTGTATGTGTTGTAGGATTTTAGGAATTATTTATGTGTGCCATGAGATGAAGAAGGTTATAAATTGCTGCTCTAGTGACTCAGCATTGCCTACAGGCAAGACTGACCCTTAACCTCTTCAGGCTACTCCTTGCCTTCTGTGGTCCAGCCACCCTGACCTTGCAGCTCCCCAAATTCATCCATTTCATGGGCCAGACTAGAGGGGACCAGGAAGCAGAGAGCACCCCATTGGAGAACTTCCCGGTGTCTGTCTCCACTTGCCTGTCTGCTCCCTGGACTGTAGGAAAACTGCAGACAAATTGTTTGGAGAGGGAACTACCAAAAAACACTCTTAACATTTGGAGGATGAGGAGCTGTTTGTAAGAAAGATTTTGGGTTTCATTTTACTCTCAGGTCCTGGCAGTTTCTTGGAGAACTTCCATTCCGTCTCGGCTTCTTGGCGTTAATTGTTGGGATCGATGCTGAAGCAATTATGCAATGTTTACTGCAGCCACCACATACCCGAGGCTTAAGTATTGCTAATGTCACTTTCATGCTCCCCAGTGTATGGTGTGTAATTATAACTGGCTCACTACCTTCTTTGTTAAGGAGGCAGATGCGTTTAGCCTGAAAAGGAGAAGAGAAATGCATCCTCTCTAACCTTACAAGAGCACTCATTTCCGGAGTGGTCCTGGAATGGACACAGGCGCTTCATCATGAACAGCGTGGTCTGCTGGGAGCGCTGCCAGCCTTCCTAACATGTGGCTGGTTTCCGGGAGCTTGGGATCAGATCCAGAGGCAAGGAGAGGGGGCAGAACTGGGAGCCAGAGACCGCCAGTGCAGCTACGAGACAGGTACCATCATGTGTTCGAAGCGTGACCGGGAGGAAAGAGCAGACGGTTGGAAGTCATGCAGCTTTGGGTTGGTATCTCACTATGTGACTTCAGACGAGTGACTTTGACTCTATGATTTCATTTCTATCACCTGTCAAGTGGGAATAATAAATTCTGCCTGACCTACCTCAGTGACACTCAATCCCCAACTACTTATTAAGCCCCTGCTCTATTCCAGGTGCTAGAGTGCACAGTCAGACCTGGTTCCTGCCCTCAGTGAGCTTAAGGGGTAGAGCAGGAGCTGAGAAACCGGCCCTCAGGCCAAATCTGGTCTGCAGCCTGTTTTTGGACAGCCTGCCAGCTTAGGATGGATTTTACATTTTAAACGGCTGTTAAAAAAGAGAGGAAGAGGAAAGAAAAATTGAATATGCAACAGAATATGGATGTGGCTTGTATAGCCCAAGGTGTTTACCTGATTATTCAAAGAAGGATTTCTGTTGACCCGGGTCTAGAGCTGTTCAGGGACAGTCACCAGTCACATGTGGCGACTGAGCACTTGAAACATGGCTAGTCAGTCGAGATTTGCTGTAAGCTGTAGAAGAGACATTTTCATACTTGAAACCCATTTTTATACTTTCATTCAAAGACTGTATGAAAAAAGACTGAGAAACATCCCATTTATATTTTTGTGTTGAGCCCTGGCCGGGTAGATCAGTTGGTTAGCTCAGTGTTGTCCCGAAATGCCAAGGATACAGGTTTGTTCCACCGTCAGGGCACAGGAAAAATCAGCCATGAATGCATAAATAAGTAGAACAACAAACCAATGTTTCTCCATCTCTCTCCTTTCCTTTCTTTCTCTAAAATCAATTAATAAATAAAAAACACTATAAATATTTTTATGTTGATTGCATGTTAAAATGTTGATTTTTTGTTAAAAAAATCATGTTGATTGCATGTGGGAAGAGCTCAAAAATGAATGATATGTTCCTTATTTAAAATGTGGCTATGGGAAAATTGAAAATCACATAAGTGGCTCATTATATTTCTATTGGATAGCACTGGTCTAGACGGGAGTCAGACTGTGCATCTAAAATCAGATCTATTGCTTATTAGCGTGTTATCTGGGCAAATGACTTAACTGAGCCTCAATTTTTTAAAAATATATTTTTATTGATTTCAGAGAGGAAGGGAAAGGAAGAGAGAGTTAGAAACATCAATGATGAGAGGGAATCATTGATCCCCTTCTTCCTACATGCCCCCTACTGGGGACTGAGCCTGCAACCTGGGCATGTGCCCTTGACTGGAATCAAACCCAGGATCCTGGAATCTGCAGGCTGACGCTCTATTCACTGAGCCAAACCAGCCAGGGCTCAGTTTTTTTATTTTTTTTGATTTCTAAAATAGGGGGAGCAGTAAAAAAATGGCTAATTGATAGAGTTGTTTTGAGGCTCAAGTTCTACTAAAACAATCTAGTGAAAGCATTTTGTGAGGTGCAAGTTGCTACACAGAAGTAAAATGGTTATTGTGGTTCAGCCACACCTGTGAATGCAGGAGACTCCTCAGCGCCCTCCCCCTCATCACTCCTTCCTGCACTGTGGCAGGGCTGGTGTGGGTGTCCCTGGGCCCCAGGCCCTGGAGGGCATTGGCTGTAACATACGGAGCTGCTCCTTCCTCCAGGAGTTCCATCATTTGATCTTGGAGACACAAAGATGTCAAAATCCTAATGAAAACGCTGTAGGAGAATGAATTGCATTTGAAGCCAGGAAATCTGGAAGAATGGTAATAAAACCACAAAGAGTAAGTAACTTTAGGTCTTGCTAAGGGTTTCACATGAATTAGATAATTTAATCAAGTAGCAAAAGCATAAGGACCTAGAGTCCTGCTTTTAAAAGTGAGGACATTGAAGTAAAGTGACTTTCCCAGGATCAACCAGCTGGGCCTGAACCCACATCTTCTAACCCCAAGTATAGTGTAGAGGTCATTCAGGGTCCTTTGTCTATCCTTGCACAAAGAGTGATGCAGTAAGCAAGGTGGTGCTGTCCGGAAGAGTCAGCCTGGGTAGTGGACGCAGCTCTGTCCCAGGAATAAAAAAGTCTGGATTCTGTCCCAGGGCTGCCCCTGATTAACTGGGTCAAACCACTTCCTTCTCAGGTCATCATCTGCAGGTGGGGTGTGGCACTGTCACCTCTCAAGTGCTCTTCGCAATTACGTTCTAGGAGTTAAGATTTAAGGCCAAGTGCAGGAGCTTCCGATGCCAGTCTGGGGGCCAACTGCCTCAATATTGATAGGGGGGACTTATAATCTGATAGACTATAGAGAGAGCACCTGAATTAATCTGAAAAACAATCATATTATTTTAAATCTTAGAACACATATACATATGTGAATAGGGGGCTAAGTTTCTTATATGTGAAGAGGGGGTTAGCTTTTTCTTGTTTCCTTTTCAAGGCCTGTGCGAAGCGATTGAGGAGGTGACTCAGCTGTGAATCCAGCAAGCAGAACCAATAAGCATGGTCAGGCCGACCCACCAGAAGTTAAAACATCATCTCATCAACATCATCTTGCTGTAAGTCAGGATTTGGATGCTTGTAAGCGCCCAGTCTTCTTGGTTGGCTAGCCTTCTCAATAAATGCCAATATGATTCAGCCCTGCCTCTGTTATTGGACACAGCGACAGGCAGCCTGAGACCAACCTGGGTTTCCTGTAACAATGTCACCTGGGAAGTGGTTTAAAAATGCAGGTTCCTGGGCCCACCTCTGGAATGCCCCTCAGTGGCTGTGGGGTGAGTTTCTAACATCTGTACTTGTGAGAACTTCTGTCGAGTCTCCCGGTTTACCAAGCCCTGAGTTAGAGGTTGACTCTTACTAGAACTTTGAAATCAGCACTTTCTCAAAGCAGTGGTCTCCACCTGTATTTTTTTTAATAGATCTCCCATCAAATTAAGATGCTAATCGTGTCAGCACTCATTTCAAAATGTCACCGAGATCCAGGCATTTCTCCCGCCTCTGTTGGCCACCACCAGTGTCCGAGGCCCACGAACGCGCCCCTGGACGGCTGCAGAGAGGCCGCGAGACAGCAGGGAGAGCGGAAGCACTGGGTTCAGGGCCCGGCTCTGAAACTGGCGTGACCTTTCCATGCCTCGCTTCTGCAACTCTGAAGAGGAGATAATAAACATGTCTTTTGTTGCTGTAAGGAATACAGAGGTTAATACATGATATAATAAGCCTCACTAAATAGGATTTATACTGCAAGGGACTCTTCCTGATGTCTCTGCATTTCTAGCCTATTATGATTCATTTTCCACCCAGTAGCTAGAAACATTTTTAAAAAATTATTGTTGAAAGTATTATAGATGTCCCTTTTTTTCCCATTGACCCCCTCCTCTCTACATCCACCCCTTCCAAGCCTTCACCACACTATGTCCGTGTCCATGGGCTATGCATATAAGTTCCCGGTTTATCTCCACCCCCACCTTCCCTCTGAAATTTGTCAGTCTGTTCCCTGGTTCTATGTCTCTGGATCTATTTTGTTCATCAGTTTGTTTTGTTCATTAGATTCCATGTATGAGTGAGATCATGTGATACTTAACTTCCTCTGACTGACTTACTTCGCTTAGCAGAATACTCTCCAGGTCCATCCACACTGTTGCAAATGGTAAGAGTTACTTCTTTTTTTACTGCTGAGTAGTATTCCACTGTGTAAATGTACCACATATTTTTTTTATCTGCTCATCTGCTGATGGGCACTTAAGCTGTTTCCAAATAGAAACATTTTAAATTGTAAATCAGGTTATGTCACTGTCCTACTTAAAAAACCTCTAACATCTCTGAACTCCCCATTATACCCAGGATGAAATCAAACTCTTTTCTGTGGCTTCTATGGCCCTACAGTTCTAGCCCTTACACACCCTACCACCCATTCTTCCCATTACACACTCTGTTTTGGCCACATTGGCTTTCTTGCTATTTCTCAAACATACCAAGACTATTCTGGCCTCAGAATCTTTGCACTAGCTCTACCTACTTATGGCCTGACATCAGATTATATATTTAAGTTGTCAGCCTCCTCTATGAGATGGGAAACTTCATGAGGGAAGAGAGTATATATGTACCTTATTCCCTTCCATATTCCCGGTGCCTAGAATAGTGCTTGGCACATAGTAGGTGCTCATTAAATATTAGCTGATTGACTGACTGAATGAATGAATGAATGAACGAACCCACCCTCTTCCTCCTGCTTGCCCCTGCCTTCCACCTGGTGAGCTCTAGCTTGCTTTTCTCCTGCTTCGTCTTCTCTCAGCTCAGACTGTCCTGTGGTGGGTGGTCTGGGCATCTAGCTATATTTTATCCAGGGAAAGAAAATTGTTCTCTGAGAAGTCATAAGTTGAAATACACATTGCTTTTGTGCACATGTTGGTGTGCACTAATAAATTATGTGGAGGAATAAATATTTCTGGAGACCCAAGTTGCCTAGCCAGGCCTTTTGTCTTCTGTCAGGAGGGGTGGAGGCCTTTCATTACCCGCTCATGTCCCTTCTGGATCACAGGCAGGAGGCTGCTGTAGGTGCCACTGAAACTTCTATTACTCATCTGATCTTTCATTTGATCAATAAATCTATCCCTTGAACATGGCCATCTGTATTTAATATAACCAGAAGGTGGGCTAACTAAGCACTTAGTTAGATGGTCTCTTCAAAGGCAGCTTTAGCCTAGCATTTTCCCTATGACCCATGGAGTTTCTCCCACAGGAAATGAATCCAAGCCCAGTTCCTTGAGCAGTGAGAGCAGATGCCAGCCATTCATTGTCCTGGGTTCCCTCTGGCTCATGCCAGCTTCTTAGCCCTTCCCTCCCCTGGCTACTTCTCTTGAGCTGTTGCTTTGCCTTTCAAAACCTGCATTAGGAAAACCAATACTACCTATCTCATGTTTGCGGTCAGGATTCAGTGTGTGTGTGTGTGTGTGTGTGTGTGTGTGTGTGTGTATGTGTGTGTCATAGTGCAAGGGGTGACATGAGGAAATATTTACTCACCAAAGTGGCCCAGGCTGGCCAGTCATACGAAGGACGGGGTATAAGAGCAGGTTTATCGCTGTAGTTGCTGAAGTGTGGAGAGCTCTGAGGGTCTCAGAGGAGCAGTGGGGTGACCAAGACAATGGGAGCCTGTGTGGGGAGGCTCAGGAATTGGCTGTGTATAACCAGCATGATGCATTTCAGTGATGTAGCAACAGGTATGACTGTCCTGCACAGTGCTGGCTAGTGGTCACCTGGCTCCTTCTGATGAGCTCCTTGGTGTCGTCTACCTGCCCCTGGAACCCATACATCAGACACTGAAGAACAGACAGGCCCCAGCACGTACACTCCCGCTGTTGCATTGGCTCTCTTCACTTCTCCTTCTTGTCCCTGGTTCTGTTCTACGTTTGACTTGCCTGCTAGCAACCTTCTGGCTTCCTCTTCCACTCTGTCCTCACCTCATAGTTCTCATGAACACAGGCCTCTCTCCCCTGGACAAGTGGTTCTGCTTCTCCAAATAGCCCCTGGGGTTCAGGCCACCTCATGCAAAGATCCCTGTGCCAGCCCTTGTCCTGGGCCCTCCATCCCCAGCTCTAAGTTTAAGACTATAGACTCTCTGGTCTCAGGAACAAGTAGGGGCTCTGCCTGTTCAAACCTCACTTGTTGTCCAAGTCCAGCTCCACCTGGAAATTTGCCTCCTCTGCAAAGTTTTCCCTTTCATCCCCAATTGTCTAATGGAAAAATAAAATACCTAGCCCCTCCCCACACCAAAAGCGATTCCACCAAGGTAGGTTGTAACACGAGGTAGCATTCAGTGCTATAGAAGGGGAGGTAGAGGGAGCAAACGCAGAGGGCGGGGGTGTTAAAGAGTTAGACAGAGCTGGGGTGAATCTTGGTGTAGCCCATGATTGCTTGTGACACCTTGGGCAAGGTGAGCTTTGGGAGTGCTGTAGACTCCTTCTCTGAGCAATGCAGGGTCCTGGTGAGGATCAAATCAGATGATGTTTGTAAAATGTGTACCACAGACCTTGGCATATAACAAGTGCCCTGAAATGGTACCTGGTTGCCCACTGTCCCATGCCCCATTTTGGTTTCTTCCACGAGGAGCAGTGTGACATGGTGGCAAGAGCATGGGCTTTGGAATCTGGACAGGTCTGAGTTCAAGGGCTTATTTGGCTACCCAAGAGCTGTGAGACCTCGGGGAAGCACAAACCTTTCTGAGTCCCGTGCTGGTATGACAGGCCACTCATGCCTTCATCATAGAGTCTGTACAAGCAGCAAAAGAGACAAAGGACACCAGTTGCCCAGAGCGTGGCTGGTGTCCTGTGGGCGTTCCACATTGCTGCTGGGGAGTGATCTGTGGTCACTGTGGCTGACAAGGAAACATGGATCCATTTACTTGGTAAGGCCTAATTTTCGGTCCTCATTTTTTTTTTTAACCTGGCATATAGGGACTAGAGGTAACGGAATTATTGGAGAACTGTCTTGTTTCAAGAAACAGGATAAATTAGGTAAATTAGGTTACATGTTTTATTGTTTGCAAATACTGTGCAATAATTCATTTCCCTCCTTTGAAGATGCTGCTCCCACACCCCACCGCCATGCTTTATTTTGTTCATGCTTGAGGTGATCTGCTCACCGATTTATGGCTTCTTCAAATGAACTTGCTTTAATACAATTTTAATTGTTTCTAATGCTTTAAATTAATTATAGCCATTTCAGTGGCTCCTCTGTGTCTTTGCTGTTTCTGTTTCATCTCCATGGCAACCTTTCTTACAAAGAGGAAGGAGTGCATGTCTGTGTCCGTGTGTGTGTGTGTGTGTGTGTGTGTGTGTGTGTGTGTGTGTTCTATTCTGGATGTTGACTTCAGTTTGCTTTTAAACTCTGTAATATCTGCTCCAGGGAGAAGGATTTTGGGTTAACAACAAGTGAAAGCTGTTTATTGCTTTCGATTCGGAAACAGTGCCTGGCCTAGAATGTTGACTGTTAACTCTGCACCCCTATCTCCTCCCCATCTTCTCAGCCTGGAAGCAGGTTGGAGGCGGGACCATCTGGGGTTAGTGCCAAGATGACTTAGTGCGATGTTCCATGTTCGGAATTAACAAATTAATATTCCTGGAGCGCTTTTGTGTGCTCACCAGGGCTCTTTACAAATGTTAGCTGATTTGAGCCTTGTAAACATCTATGACACTAGAATTATTCTCACTGTAGCAATGAGGCAACGGCACAAAGAGAGCATGTGGCTTGGTGGCAGAGACCCCTTGGGTTCTTAGCGACGAGCTGAAGTGTGATGGCTATTTCCTTAACTAGGTCGCCAGGGCCCATCTACACCTGGATTCATGGCTTGAGGTGGCTCCTGCCCCCGGAGCACTTACTCTTGTTGTTCTTTGCTCTTCTGCTGCTCAAAGTTGCTCAGCAGCTGAGTGGTATGACCAGGGCTGGGTCTCCGATTTTGCTGATGTCAAGGGACAGTTCCGTCACTCTGTCAGGGTCTCCTTCCCCCACGACTGAGGGTGGGTAAACCTGCTCTGTCTTTTGGGGCCCATCCACATGCCCCTCTTCCCGAAGCTTTCCAGATCCAACCACCTGTCTGTCTCTCCTCTGACGCCTGAGCTCTGGGGCCCCTTCCCTGTGTTATCATTTGCATTCTTCCCTGGCCATCTACTCCAAGGACCTAGAGGGCAGGCTGGTGAGTCTTGTCATCCTTTCATTCCCTTTGTACCTGGTGTTACACCTTGTATAGCCTCCCTGCTCCCCTTCACATGCAGGTCCTCGGCCGCCCTCCACACCTTGGCAAACCCTCTGGATTGCTCACCCACACTCATACGGAGTGCATGCACCCACTTGGCCTCCCCAGTCTTTGCCACCGCTGTGGCTTGGTGGCAGAGACCCCTTGGGTTCTTAGCGACGAGCTGAAGTGTGATGGCTATTTCCTTAACTAGGTCGCCAGGGCCCACCTACACCTGGATTCATGGCTTGAGGTGGCTCCTGCCCCTGGAACACTTACTCTTGTTGTTCTTTGCTCTTCTGCATGGAGAGTTCCACTTTCTGACACAGACAGCCCCTCCTTTGGGCTTAATCTTGGGAGAAATGAGCTGGCAGGGCTTTGCGGGGCTGACATTTGCTGGCTGGGTTGTAGTTCTGTGACCACCCTGGTCTGGCCAGCTCCTCAATGTTTCCTGTCAACAGTGAGTGATATTAATTATCAGTTCAATTTTCTTAAAAAGATGGCTGACCAGTGCCTCTGCATGCATCACCTAATGCTTAATGGATTAATGACTCATGAAGCTGCCAGTTCTGGAACCCAGGCCTCTGATGGGTACTTCAGGTGGTCGACCTCAGCAGCTTTGTTTGAAAGGTGTGGGAGAGGCTGCACCCAAAAAGATGTCTGCAGGGAGTGGGGCCTAGTGTAGACTTCTTAAATCTCTCTGCCCACCCTTCAAATATCTATTCTGTCCAGTGCCACTGGGGCAATTTCCTGAGCAGCCGTTGTGCCCAGATGTTGCTTGTGGAGCAATCTGGGTCATCTTCCCAGCCTCAGGCCCTTTGCACAATCATCTTTCCAGGAGGCGATGGTAGGTAGAGTTTTAGGAAGATCCCTTCTGAGGCAGAAAAGAGAGGGATTTGTCCGGTTAGTGATTTTTCTACTCCCTGTCTCTGCAAGCACATAAAGACACATGAAATTCTGCTCCCACCAGGCTGAGTAAGAGTACATGGTGCTGTTTCAGCCTAGACAGAAGGCAGCACACACACCAGCACACACACCAGTGCATGCACACACCAGCATGCACACCAGCACACACACTAGGGCATACACATGTTAGCAAACACACCAGCACACATATCAGCACACACACCAGCACATACACCAGTGCATATACACACAAGCATACACACCAGTGTATACACACACTAGCACACACACCATCACACACACTAACATACACACCAGCACACACCATCACACATACTAGCATATACACTAGCGCACACACACCAGCACACACACCAGCACACATATCAGCACACACATCAGCACATACACCAGTGCATACACACGCCTGCACACACACGCCAGGGCATACATACACCAGCACACACACCAGCACACACCATCACACATACTAGCATACACACTAGCGCACACACACCAGCACACACACCAGCACACATATCAGCACACACATCAGCACATACACCAGTGCATACACACGCCCGCACACACACACCAGTGCATACATACGCCAGCACAGACGCCAGCACAGAGGCACACAGTACCTCAGTGTCCAGGGCTCAGCACCCACTCTCCCCCAGATGACCTGTGGCTGCTCAGGCCTCCAGTGGGTAATGGGTAGTGGCCTCCGGTTTCTTTACTTTTGTGAAGATCCAAATCTCCTTTGGCCCAGAGTGATGAGCAAACAGAAGCTCGGAGGGAAGAGCTGCTGTCCCAACCCTGAATGCAGAGGACGGGCTGATCAGGGCAAACTTGAGGTGGGAGGGGGTTAGATCAGGGTTTCCCACCCACCTCCCCTTTTAGAACCTTCCTTTCCACAAAACTGTTTTGTGCTGGGCACTAAGGGGATCACAGGAGGGAACATACAGAACAGAAACTGGTGCCTCATCATTTTGTCACACCAGATTTCAGACAAAAATGCTCTTTAAAATTCCCAGGAAACATGCACCACATCTGTGTTTGACCCTCCTTCCTTTTCTGGGCCACATGCCTTCCTGGACCTGCACTTCATCCAGATGCCTCCTCCATCTTCGGCCCTGCCCTTGGGGTGAGCTCTGGGCACAGTGAGGCTTGAGAGCGGGGCGGGCGGGTTGAGAGCTCAGGAGTGGATGGAAGACTCTAAAGCTAGTCACGATGCACTCATGTTATCTCGGCTTAATGAAGTTTTTAATTGAGCTACAATTGACATGTAACATTAATTTCAGGTGTAAAATATATAATGATTCATATTCGTATATATTGTGGCTTAATGATTAAAAGCACTCTCTTTAGTTCTCCAAAGTGTCCTAATTTGGATAAGTTATATGATCATCCAATTTAAAGCCCGCTTTACTTGTGGTTGATTTGCATAACTTGTTTTCATGCTAGGTCAAGATGCCCCTGTTCTAAAAGGCTGCTTTTGAACATCTCGTGTCCAGTGGCAGGGCCCAGCTCAGTGGGGAAAATGGAGATGGGCATACAGATGACCTCTCCTCTATGTGCCCTCTGTCCACCTTCACAGGAGATTCTGCAAGAAACCTCCCAGCTGTCGAGGCTAAGGCATGCAGCTGGTGTCAGAGAACCTGGGCTGGTAGAGAGCTATATTGGGGCACAGCCTCTGGTCCCCCTGAGCTTCCTCAGGCAGCTAGAAGCTATACAAGGGCTCCCGGGCCTGTCCACGGGAGCAGCCTAATGGTGAGTTCATGTGCAGTCAGCCGGGGCTCTGAGGAGCTGGGGTCGTGACCTCTGTGTGGAACACAGGCCCAGCTAAGACAACTGGTCCACCCAGAGAAGAAGAGGGTTGATTTTTCTCCAGGAACTCACAGCTTTGCTGCAGCAGGGCTGCCTGCTCTATCATATTAATAGGAAACAAATACATTGTTTTGTTGTGTCTGATTTCTGTGTTAGGCTAGAGTCTTTAAGGGCTGTTTAAAATTTAATATGTGAAAATAAAATGAGAAAAATTCCCCTGGGGCATGTGGCTGTATCAGACTTAATTCCAGCTCGGCATTTCTGCAGCAGTTAGTTGACCCAGCAGGTGGGGAGCATGTCTGCCCTGTTCCTCCAGGGCTTAGGGCCGGCTCAACCCTCTGTTCTGGGACCAGATCCAGCCTTGGAAATGTCACATGGCTGTGGCTCAGGTGGGAACTGTTGCAGCTCAGGGAAGGGGATTTCCAGGGAGCCCTGTACAAGCGTTATTCCCTGGAAGGCCCTGGAGTTCACCTGTGGTCCCTCAAATTCATCCAATAGACTTTTATTGAGTACCTAATATATGCAAGATAGTGTTAGGTGGTGGCCAGAGAGATGAAAAAGGTGTGAACTTGTGCTCAAGAAATGCAGAGACAAGTATAGGGAGTGTGGGAGTAAATAACAGAGTTTCCTGTTTCATGATGTACCTCAGAGAGCCTCCGTCATGACGGAGGACTTAGTCCCCAGCAGCTGGGAGTACTGCAGTAGAGGGAGGGCCTTCAGCTGTTGGCTGGAGGCGATATCCTTCTCTGAAGAGAGCCATCTGGCCTAAGATTATGTCCCCCTCCCAGGCAGCCACATCCAAAGACTGATGGATGGATGTCTATGAAGTTCCAACTTCCTTGCCTCAATGTGGGACAATTCAAAGGGTCATTTAAGTCTCAGAACCCTCATGAAATCACCTGAGGCCTTTCTGGGGCTGCATCACAGGTCAACATTTCTTTCTTCCCAATCCTGCTTCCTCCCCTTCCACAGTGTTGATTTCAAGAGTGCTCCCTAATAAACCTCCTGCACATTTATCTCGGTCTCAGGCTTTGCTTCCTGGGGGAACCCAACCTGCAACAGGACTGACATGGTCAGCATTATGCAGGGAAGGCTTCCTAGAGGAAGTGACTTTTAGACTGAACTCTGAAGGATGAGTAAGAGTCAGTCTGGTGACAGCTCTGGGAAAGGGTAGTGGTCCCAGGCAGAGGAAGAGAATGTGCACAATCTGATAGGCAAAAAGGAGCAGACCAGGCCCAGATGAGGAATGGCAAAGCAGGAGAGTGGGGGCTAGGTTGAGGACATTTTGCGTGCGCGCGCGCGTGTGTGTGTGTGTGTGTGTGTGTGTGTGTGTGTGTGTGTGTGAGAGAGAGAGAGAGAGAGAGAGAGAGAGAGAGCTCTAATGGGGGTTTGGCTTTTATTCTAAGGGCATTATGATGTCATTGAGGGGTTTTATTATGGAGGGCAGTGATGTGGTTGATTTATTTTCTTATAAAACGATCCTGATAGGAAGGAGGTAAAAACAGAAGCAAGGAGATCAGTTAAGGAGGCTGTCATAGTAACTCAGAAGAGAGATGACAACGGCCTGAACTGAAATAGAAGGACAGAGGTGGAGGGAGTGAGACATTTATTTAGGAGGAAGAATCCGTTGTCAGAAATTAATGATGGATAGGGTATGGAGGAAGAGGGGAGAGTCAAGGGTGGTGATTGGCTTTCTGAGAGGGTGCGGCCACCATTTAATGAGATGGGAAACCAGTGAAGAAGCGGGTTAGGGAAGAGAGTGGTGAAGGGAAAATGATGTTGAATTTCAGAAGGGCTGAATTTTACTTGTTTTGGGGCTATTCAAGTACAGAGTTGAGATATTTAGACATATGGGTATAAAACTTAAAAGAAAGAACAAAGCTGTTTGTTTATCTATTTTTTTTAATAATAAATTGCCCTTAAAGCTCAGTGTAAACAACAATAAATATTTATTTCTTCAGTTTCTGTGAATGATGAATGGAGGAGAGCCTGAGCTTAGGGGTTTCTCATGAGGTTGCACTCAAAATGCTGGTCACCCAAATGTCCAAGGGGGGCTGTAGGATCTGCTTCCAAGATGGTGCACATGCTGTCGAGTTGGTGCTGTAAATTCTTACCATTTGGGTCTATGCGTAGGGTTTGTTTAAGTGTCTTCATGATATAGTTGTTGGCTTCCCCAAGAACAAGTGATACAAGAAAGTAGGACAGAAATGGCAATGCCTTTTATTGATCTAACCCTCAGAAGTCACATAGCATAATTTCCACCATATTCTATTGGTCACACAGACTGACCTTGATACATTGATAGAGGCGATACACAGGGTATGAATACCAGATTTCAAGGATCATTGGTGCCATCTTAGAGGCTGGCTACCTCACTTGGAGATATAGATTTGAAAATCATTAGCATTTAGATGATATTTGAAGACTTGGTAATGGGGGAGATCGCCTAAGAGAAGTAGTTAGAATGAAAAGAGGAGGGCTTAAGGACAGAGCCCTGAGAGATGCTGGCCTTTAAGGATAAGTAGAGAAAGAAGCTGGTAAAGGAGACTGATAGCAAATGTGACCCTGGCTTGTCTTCAATTTGTTCTGGTTTATGCCTGATTGTTCTCACATGATAGTTTATCCTGCTCTTTTCCACTCTTAGAAGTGTCCTGGATTAGATAAAAATTCCATGGTCACCCTATGTTAAAAAAAAGCAGCCAGAGCAGCAAAGGAAAATCAGGAGGTTCCAATATTATGATGGACACTGGATGTCATGACCAGAAGGTCACTGAAGACTTTAGCAGCAAGTGGCTGAGCTGTGGTGTGTAAACCAGGTTTCAGTGGGTGAGGTGAGTGACAAGTGAGGTAAGTGTAGAGTGTTTTCTAGAAGCTTGACCAAGAAATCAAGGGAGAAAATAGTTTTAAGAGTGTGTGGAGTAGTGGGAGAATCCTTCTCTAAGATGCTAGACACTAGAATACGTATAATTGATAAAGAAGAGGCTCCAGTAGAGAGAAAAAGGTGTTTTACCATCGACGTTGCCCAGAGCAGGAGACTAATCTGGAATATATCTTGGAGGCCTCAATATCTCAAGACTTAAACCCAAGATGAAGGCACTGAGACTGGTTAGGAAGGAATGATAGCCACTCAAGACCCCTGAAGTTCCCACGTTTACAACGGGCCCTGCCTGGTGCTCAGCAGTGGTTTCTAGTCTGGAAATCCATGTGCCCTGCATGGGAGGTGCTCCTGAGGTCTGCTCACCATCCCCTCCTCCTTGGGAAGGCTGTTTCGCTGGGCCCGTCCCTGGAGATTGCTGCTGTGGGTGGCAATGGAGCAGCAGGACTCTGGAAGGTGGATTGGTGTCTGTGCTCATGGCTTGACATAGGATGTTGGAAGTGTCTTTGTATGTGCTGCAGAGTGAGTTGAAAAGGCCCCCATCCTACCCTAACCGTGATGATGAGACAGCTAGGAACATGGCTGCATTGTCCTAGATTGCTCAAGCAGAGGCATTTGGTGGCCCTTTGTAATGAACTGGTCCAGGAAGGAGAGAAATGACTATCATAAAAAGGTCAGGATTATTGCTTCAGAGAGTAGAGTCCAAGTCATATAACTAAAATGAATATATGAGTTTCAAAAGGAATGAGTTCTTGCCATAGTGAGTCATGTTTATACTTCATACAATTAGGAGGGAGCTGGTTGGGAGATCTAAGTGCATTTGAAACACCCACATCACTCCCTACACCCAGGAGACAATAGCTACTTCCGCCATCCCTTGACCGCCCCCCCGACCCCAGCCCTCCCTCCCACCCCACCCCCAACACACACAGAGCAGAAGTCCAGATGGGGAATGACTTTACTGACATCCAGCTGATATCAGAGGCTTCCACAGAAAGGATTCAGGACTTGGACATCCCTTACATGTAGAAGGGCTGGAATGTCCCAGAGAGGAGAGGAGGAAGCTGGATGGTGTGGCCATCCATGAGAAAGGGCTGGGGTTGTGAGGCTCCAGCTAAGTACACCTTGAAGGGGGAGGCCTTGTCTTCACCTCCACCATACAAAGGGCAAATTAGAGGCAAAGTCTCCTCACCTCTCCTCGGACTTGGTACCGGGATACTTTCTGAGCCCTTTGTTTAAGGAGTGCTTAGCACCCCACTGGAATGAAGGCTGCGATTAGTCTTCCAGGTGAGGGGCGGTGCCCATCTGTGTCACCTGACAAGACAGTGTCCTTCCGGTGTGGATGAGGAGGAAGAGTGAATTACACAAGGAGAGCTCTGAGGGGTAGGGGAGGGGGTGACTCCTTGGATACCCTCCCCCATCCATCTCTTCCCAGTTGGCAAACTCACACAACAGGGGAAGAGAAATGCCTCCCCAGCCACTGAAAGGACACTTGGCTAAGAGTCAGGTTCCTCGAGGAGTATGCCTCAAGCAGGGGGTGCATGTGAGGGACGAAGGCCCTGCTAGACATTGGCAGATCAAGGCTGCTGGAGAGGGAGGGGCAGCTCTGCTCGAGCTGCACATGCAGGAGCACAAATCCTCTGAGTCTGGACAGACTAGTGGTGTCATGGCATGGCTCCGTAGCTGCCGAAGTACCTCAGAGCATATTTCCAGCAAGAGTTGACTCTTCCTGGCAGCCTTAGACTTGAAAAAGCAATTGATATTCTATCACTGCAAACGTCTGGATGGTTCTGGCCCTGATAGGAATCAACTGAAGGGAAACAGCCTGGGCCGGCTGGGAGGTGATTTCCTGACAAACGTAATCTGCTGAGGCAGGGATCCCTTTGCATCCCAAGTCCTTCCCGTTTTATGACAGGCTGTAAATTCTGCATATATATATATTTTTTATGATTCCTTTTCTTGATGCTTAAATTCTGAATTTCATGTCTCCTTAGAGAAGTGCTGGAATCATCCAGCCATTCTCCTCGGCAAAATTATGGGCAATTTGACCTGCCATTTAGCCGTTTCCTGCTGCTGAGTGGTTGAGTGGCTCCTTGGGCCATTTCTGCCTTGAAGACAATGCAGGGCACTATGGTCCATGCAGATGAGGACTCCAGACCTCCGGGCTGAGACTCCTTGTCACTGTGAAAGTCAGCGCTGCCTCTGCAGACTGGGAAGGTTTCACCAAGTTCACCTGCCCTAAGTGGGATGGGCCTCTTCCCCTAAGTGACCCAAAGACTGAGAAACAGCGATCAGGCTATCAATCCCCAGAAGGAAAGTAGGGGAGGGCGGGGGTAAGGGGAAGAGATCAACCGAAGGACTTGTATACATGTATATAAGCCAAACCAATGGACATGGACAACAGGGGCATGGGAGCATGAGTGTGTGGGGCGGGGGAGGGGGGGGAAGGTTAGGGGTTAATGGGGGGGATGAGGACACATTTGTAATACCTTAACTAATAATAATAATAAAAAAAAATGTAATAAAAAAAAGCAAAAAAAAAAAAATCCCATCATAGTGGTCCTTATATCTTTTGTGATAGTCCCCCTGAGTAAAGTCTGCCTTACTGTTGTTTAAAAAAAAAAAAAAAAAAAAAAGTGCAAGGGGTTGAACAGGCAAGTCTGGGAGAGAACAAGGAAGGAGATCATATTACAGAGAAATTTCTGGAAGAGTAGGTTCTGTGGATCTCTTCTGAGTCCATATTGACAGGGGAAATGTGAGCTGACCATCTGTGTAGTATGCACTTGTAACATTGTGATTTGTAATAAATATATACAGTGGGGCCTTGACTTATGAGTTTAATTCGTTCTGAGACCGAGCTCGTTAAGGAGCTCGTTAAGGAGCTCATTAACTCAAATTACTCTGTCAACTCAATGCAAAAAATCGTCTGAGAGACAGCTGGTATCTCAAAAAACTCGTTAGTTGGGACACTTGTAAGTCAAGGCCCCACTGTATTTGTTTTCCATCCTGTTCCTGGCCTAGAGTTCCTAAAACCCCTGGAATTTCCTAAGTGGTAAGAGCCTTAAAGATAGAATAGAGTTTTGTTATTCATAACAAGCCCCTTTCCATCACCTGAGTTTATTTTGGAGCACCTCTGGATAAGCTCAGATGGGAGCCGGTTGCCAGGGGAACCAACCACAGGATTCCAGCCTTGGAACGTTCAGCTCTGCCCCTCCTCCCACCTCTACAGAGGGAAGAGGAGAGAGGCTGGGATGGAATCAGTCGCCAATGGCCAACAATCCTATCAATCATGCCTATGTAATGAGGCCTCCCTAAAACCCAAAAGGACAGGTTTCAGAGAGTTTCCAGGTCATGGACACATGGAAGTGCTAGGAGAGTGGAGCACTCAGAAAGGGCGTGGGAGCTCAGAGCCCCTTCCCTCACACCTTGCTCTTTGCCTCTCTCCCATCTGGCCACTCCTGAGTTATATTCTTTTTATAATAAACGGGTCATCTAGTAAGTAAATGGTTTTTCCTGAGTTCTATAAGTAACTCCAGGAAATTAATGGAACGAGAGGAGCGGGTGTGGAAACCTCTGATTCATAGCTGGGCCGTGAGCAGTACAGGCGATGTCAATTGGTACCTAAAGAGGGGCAGAGGGCGGGGGTTTTGTTGAACTGAGCCCTTCATCCCTGGAATCTGAAGCTAAACCCATGCAGACAGTGTCAAAATTGAGTTAGGTTGTAGGACGCCCAGCTGGTGTCTGAGAATTGCCTGGTGTGGGGATAAAACCCACACATCAGGTAGCCACAGTACTGAGTAGAGTGTGAAAGTAAAGAAAAACAGTTTTTCCATTATCGCTCCTAGCTTTGTTCATCTGCTGAACACGTTATGGAACACCCATGGTTGGTAAGTGCTGAAGATGGAGAGGAGGCTTTTTGTTGTTGTTGTTCAGGGTGAAATAGACCCGCGTTGGGCGTTGGATAATTTCAATCCAGTATGCTAAGTGCTCAGACGTAGGCATATCTCCACGTTTTGTGGGAGGCGGAGTGAGATTTAATCATATGAGGGGATGTGTACTAAATCCCGACCAGGTGACAGATACGCTGAATGCATTCCCTGAGGAGTCACATGTAATACAACAATGCTACATGGCAGCTATTCTTTTGCCCATTTCACAGATAACAAAGCTAAAGCTTAGAGAGGCCACATAACTGGTAAGCCACACAGGCAGGGAGAGGCAGAGCTGGGATTCAAAGCCAGGCCTGTCTGAGCCCAGCCCTGTGCTCTTAACCACCTGCTGCATTTCCACCTCCCTGGTTGGTCTGTGCAGGCAGAGCCTTCGGGAGCGCTGAGGTGAGCTGTGAGCGAGTCCTGAGCAGGGCAGTCCACCCAGGGCTGATCAGGGCAGGACGGTCCCAGGGACATTTCCCCAGGGTGAGGTTGGACTTGACTTTTGCTCCCAGAGCTGCTGTCCTCTTATCAGCCACTCTTCCTGGCTCCTGCTTAAAACCCGCCGGAAGCCTCAGCAGGAGACTGCAAATTGGTGGCAATTTAATTGAGGAGTTTTGCTGGGATCCGACCCAGCTGGAGGGAAGGAGAAAGCCAGAGACTGCCTTGGAGTTGGATCTAAATATAGCATTGCCCGTGCTTAATTCTGTGTTCTCACTATTTCGGTGTTGATTTTGAAGGAGCTTGGCTTCCTGGAGGAAATGTTTAAGGCTGGAGAAATAGAGTTTTCAGTTTGTCTTCTGTGTAAATAAGAGGAACAGGAAGCACAAACGTTACACTGCTTCTTATTGATTAAAGTCCCCATCGTTAAACAGTTTTACAGCTTAGTCTTCTCAGGGCTGCTCGGCAGCTAATTGTGGGGAGGCCGTGCCTGAGGAGAGCAAACTTCTGCCCTGGGTCCTAGTTCCCCATGGCTCTCACTCTCGCTCTGGTTTTGTTTCTTTGTATATTGTTACTTTTTTTTTCCTGCTTCTTTTTGTAATCCTGTCTTTAATTTTCTTCATGTATGTCTCCTCCCTGCCGCCCCCTCCAATCTCCTCTCTCTTCCTCACTCTGTCTCTTAAATCTCATGGTCTTTCCCTTTGCTCAGTTTTCTTGCTTGCTTGCTTTTAAAAATCATTTTTTAATTTTTCAATTACAGTTGACATACATTATTATATTAGTTTCAGGTGTGCACCCCCGTGATTAGACATTACATAACTTACTAAGTGCTCCTCCTGCTAAATCTGTACCCATCAGACACTACACACAGTTACTAGAATGTTATTGACTATATGCTGTACTTTACATCCCATGGCTGTTTGGTGACTACCAACTTGTACTTCGTTCTTAAACATTTGTTATTTACTGATTTTAGAGAGAGAGAGAGAGAAAACAACAGTTTGTGTTCCACTTCTTTGTGCACTCATTAGTTGATTCTTGTGTGTGCCCTGACCAGGGATTGAACCCACAACTTTGGCATATTGGGACAACACTCTAACCAACTGAGCTACCTTCTTAATCCTTTCACCGTTTTCTACCCATCCCCCCAACACCCATCCCATCCTGGCACTGGAACCCTGGGCTGGGGGGGCTGGGGTGGGGCTGGGACCCCTCACTCTTCAGGAGAAACCTCCACAATCAAGGTATCCCTCCCAATTTTAAACTGCCACATGTGGGTGTGGGGCCAGCCGGTCTTGTGTCTTTGCCCTGCTTTTAGTTTCAATGTGGCTTCTTCTTTAATTCCCTAGTTGTAAGACTTCCATTCAGCCAAATTTCAGGTGGTTCTGACAGTGGTTGTTCTGTAATTTAGTTGTAATTTTGATGTGGTTGTGGGAGGAGGCGAGTATTTGTTTACTGATGCCGCCATCTTTTCATTTGAGATTCTACAATAAGCAGAGCAGGCACAGACCCAGACTTCAAGGAGTTTACAATCTGGTCTTTCCATATTGTTCAGAATCTGTCGGTGGCTGGGTGCAGCTGGTGGCTGTCAGGCCTGCTTTTGTGCCGTCACCCCAAGGATTTGAAAAGGGAAGGAAACGTGCTTTTCATGACCTAAATGCGCAGGAACACGTCGCTCACTTAGCTGCTTGTGCAGCTTGCTAACTGCTAATGCAGGGCCAGGGAGCTGGGGGAGCCTCTGAAATACAGTGGTCACACCATATCTGCCACTTTACTTTCTGTGGTTTTAGTTACCTGAGGTGAATTATGGTTTGAGAATATTAAAGGAAAAATTCTAGAAAAGAACAATCCCTAAGTTTTAAATTAGGCAGCAGTCTTAGTAATGCCACCTGTCCCATCCCATCTAGGGTGAGAATCATCCCTTTTTCTAGTATATTCATGCTGTATATGTTCCCCGCCCAGTTATCAGATCAACTGTCCTGATATCTCAGTGCTTGTCTTCAAGCCCTCCTTACTCTACTTAATGCCACATTCACATAACTTTTTTTACAGTCTGTTGTTGTAACTGTTCTATTTTATTGTTAGTTATTTATAAATTAAATTTTATCAGAAATATGTTTGTATAGGGAAAAACAGTAATATAGGGTTTGGTATTATCCATGATTTCAGGCAACCACTGAGGGTCTTGGAGCATATTTCCTCCAGATAAGGGAGAAGTACTGTGGTAAGCAGATTTCTGAATATATGTACATTTTTTTCAGGGTAATTTTATAACTTTCATTGTATTCTCAAGGTTGACAATAAGCCAAAAACCATCAAGAACAACTGCCCAGCTGGTTTGCCTCAGTGGTTGAGCATCAACCCATGAACCAGGAGGTCTTGGTTCGATTCCTGGTCAGGGCACATGCCAGGGTTCAATACCCAGTAATGGGCGTGCTGGAGGCACCTGACCAATGATTCTCTCTCTCATCATTGATGTTTCTATCTTTCCCTCTCTCTTCCTCTCGGACATCACTAAAAATGTATTAAAAAAAGAACAACTATCCTACCAATGAGGCCCCAGGTGGGTAGCCCAGTCACTTAGAAGAAAGTCAGAATTCACCTTCTGAGTGTTCTCTCACTCAACCAGCAACCTTCTTTATCTTTGCAGGACATTAGTGAAGAAATATACCAATGGTCACATCTGACCTTTCAATACTCCTTAAAAAATGTCTTTGTATTTGGTCTTGATTCACAACAAAATTACTAACTTGTTGGATTATTATGTGCTTAAAGGAACAGAATATTTTCATTCTGGGGAAGGATGGAGTTATGATTGCTTTATTCTTTGCTATTTCCTAAAATTGTAGAGTTGGAACAGAGCTAAAAGTTCATATCGTTCACCCTGAAATCCAAACCCCTCTTGCCTCATCCGGAATCTTCTCTATAACACTTCCATCAAAGAACCATAAGGCCACTTCCAGAGATAGAGAATGCTCTGCTCATTCATTCATTCATTCATTCACTCATTCATTCATCCATTCATTGCACCTTCCCATGCCACATGCACTCTGCTAGATTCTGGGAATTTGATAATGGACAAGACAAATGACACCCTTGTCTTCAAGGAGCTTACAATCTAGCAATCTAGAGTTGCAGTCATTGAATAAGTAGAAAGAGAGTTAGAGCAGGCAGCTCTCTGGGGCTAGTGGGAACTACTCTGGTTTATGGGTGGTAGTGATCATGGAAGAATTCCCAGAGAAAGTAGCATCCAAGCTGAGCTGAAGGTGGAGTAGGAACTAGCAAGACGAAGGAAGGTTAGGTTGAGGGAGTATTGTGGGTAAAGGAAATGGCACATTCAAGGATCCCAGAATGAAAGAGAAGGAGCAAAGCTTACTGGAGAAAGTAAGAGAATATCAGAATGGCCAAAGCAGAAAAAGAGAATGAATAGAAGAGTGGTTTCCACATCAACCCAATTTAATTTTTGATGGCTTGACCCACAAAATTCTCCTTGATCTTTAATCTTTCCACTTATGGCCTCTGATGCTCCCACACAGACAAAAATCTCCCTGGGATTTATTAAGACAAATACACCAGCCATGAGCTACCTCTCCTCTTTCCTTTATCGCCAGTCCCCGACTTATAATGGTTCAACTTAAGGTTTGTAAACTTTATAATAATATGAAAGTGATATGCATTCTGTAAAAATTATACTTTGAATTTTCATCTTTTCCTGGGCTAGCGATATGTGGTATGATACGCTCTCATGATGCTGGGCAGCAACCATGAGTCGCTGCTGCCAGTCAGTCATGTAACTATGAGGACAAACACTGATGCTCTATAGTGTACTGCGTTGCCAGCATTTTTGGATACTGTGTTTTGTGTTTTAACATTTCATCATGTCTACAAAACACTCATCTGTGCCTCCTGCTTCTGGTGAGATGAAATGCAAGACAACTGTAAGTTAAGTCAGCATTCTGAGCAAGTTTCTGGTAGGCTAGGCTAAGCTATGATGTTTATTAGGTTAGATGTGTATATAAATGCATATTTGACTTATGTCATTTTCAATTTATGCTGGAATAAGTCAAGGAGCACCTGTATTTGGGCAGACCTTTTAAACATGAAACAAGTTTTGGCTCTGCCATACCCGTTGCTATGCCCACCACCAGGAGTGCTGTCCCTTACCATATCCATTCAGCTCAAAGACTTTTGAACTGGCCAGTGTGGCTCAGTGATTGGAATGTTGGCCCACACACTAAGGGTCATGGGTTTGATTCATGGTCAAGGGCATGTACCTGGGTTGCAGGTTCAATCCCCATCCCCAATTGTGGGAGGCAGCAGATCGATGTTTCTCCTCTCTCTCTTTTCTCTCTCTCTCTCTCTCTCTCTCTCTCTCTCTCTCTCTCTCTCTCTCTCTCTCCCTATACCCCTTCACCTCTCTCTAAACATCAATGGCAAAAATATCTTTGGGTGAGGATTAACCAAAAAAAAAAAAAAAAAAAGACTTTGTACATGTTCACTTGTTCACCTCCCCCATCTGACTGTGTGCTGTGAAGTGTAGGGACCATGACAAATTCTCTCAGGTGCCCAGTGCAGGGCCTCGTCCACAGTAGGTACTCAAGTGGTGCTTTGTGGTTGAGCAGTGAATGGATGAATGGCTGAGATGCTGATCAGTGATGAATCTTAGGAAGGGAAGTCCGTATGAAGTAGAGAGAGACAAGCCTGAAAGCTGGGCGAGTCATAGAAAGAGTTATCAGTGTCCCCCTAGGAAATAGAGATTCCTTTTATGCCATGAGTTTCATAGATGTTATGATTACATTTGTTAGCATACATTTCTCTCTTTCAAACAATGATAGTTCCCCAAGTTATACAGTACTCAACTTATACAAGTTTAGTATCATGAAAATGGTTCAATAACAACCATAATTAGGTTTTAGGGATCTGGGAAAGTTTGCATTACCAACCAACAAAGCAGTCAAATGTGTCAATGAATATTGCAAAGCCAGAATGTGAAACTGGCAGTCACTATGCTGAAGAGAAGGCCCTTTCTGTCTGTTCTGTGTTTCTGTTAGTGTGTGACTTAATGCTTTACCTCATATTGTCTTACTTTTATTTGTGATTGTTATATTGCATTGTTGTGTAGTATATATGTATATTTCATATATTGTATATAGCATATAGTGTATGGTATGTTATGGTATAGTATGGTATGGTATAGTGTAGTGTAGTATAGCCTACTATTGTGGTAGACAGCCTCCAAGATGACCCCAATCATCCCTATCTTTTAGTATTCATGCTCTTATGTAATCCTCTCCTCTTGAATGTGACTTAGTGTCTCACAACTAACCCACAGAATATGGAAAAAGTGATAGCATATCACTTCCCATATTAGGTTATAAAAAAGACTATGATTCTGCCTTAGGCTTCCTTCTCTTGTTCTCTTACTCATTTCTCTGGGGGAAGTCAATTGCCATGTTGTGAGCTGCCTTATGGAGCAGCCCACATGGCAAGAACCAAGGGAAGCCCCCAACCAACAGCAAGTAAAGAACTGAGGCCTTTAGTCCAACAGTCCATGAGGAGCTGAATCCTGCCAACAGCATGTGTAAGATCTCAGAAATGGATCTTCCTTGGTCAAGTTTTCAGTTGAGACATAGTCTCAGCTGGCTCTTTGACTGTAGCCTTGTGAGAGATGTTGAGGCAGAGGCACCCAGCTAAGTCACATCTGGATTCTAGACCTATAGGAATGATGAAATAATATATGTTTTAAGCTGCTATGTTTGGGACAATTTGTTATACAGCAATAAACACCTGATATAGGTTTTGGTGCCATGAGTGGGGTGATACTATAACATACCTAAAAATATGAAGTGTCTTTCTACTTGGCCAGTGGATGCAGCCTGGGAATATTTTTGATGTCTGTAATAGAAAAAAACCCTCAAAGTTAAGTTGCACAGACAATAGAAATTTGAATTTTGATGCTGCTGCTAGTGAGGTCTCAAAGGAAAAGTGAGAAATGTATGTGGGAGCTGGAAGGAGGGAGATCTTTGTGATGTAGTGGCATAACTTAACACTATTGCCTGCAGTGATGTGGAAAGTAGAAAATGTACCCAGTGAACCGAGTGATCTAGCTCAGGAGATATCTAAGCAGAGTGTTGAAGGTGTTGCCTGGTTCCTTCTCATTGCTTATGTAATATGAGGGAAGTATTGATAAACAAGAACCAGGATTTGGGGAATTTGAAAATTCTCAGTCTCTCCAGATGGCAAGCAATGCTAAAATTAAGAAATGATTTCTGAGCAAAGATCAAACCCAGGGCACTGCCAGGATCTTCCTCAGTTGAGCTTCAGATAAGATTACAGCCTCCCCTACCCATGACCTCTTGTTACAGGTTATGAGAAACCTCGAGGCAGAAGCATGAAGCTGGGTTGTATCCAGATTCCTGACTCACAGAGACTATGAGATAATGTTTGTTGGTGTAAGTAGCTAAGTTTGGGGGCAACTTGTTATGCAGCAATAGAAATTAATACATTTATCATCATTATTGTTATTATCATTATTATATAACCTGTGTAGCTAGAAGAACGTCCATCTGTCACCATGGCAAGGCAAACAGAGTGCCTCTGTACCAGGAACACAGGGCAGTTGTAGGTGAGATTTCTGAAATAGAGGGATTAGGTAAAAGTATATTAACTGAATTTTGTGGGCCTAAGATTTTCCTGGAAAATAGGACCAGTCCCAAAGAAAAGAGACTAATGTAAGGGGTTCTTCAATGATACTATAGCCAGATCTACTTTTACCCACTGTGAAAACCAAGATTGACATGCCCCAGCCATACACATAGAACTCTAATCAGTGTTATAGTATGCCACTTAAAAAACTGAGATATCATTGACATATAACATTATATTAGTCTCAGGAGTACAACATAATGATTCAATATTTGGATGTATTGCAAAATGATCACCACAATAAGTCTAGTTAATATCCATCACCATACATTAGTACATATTTTTCTTGTGACAAGATTTTTTAACATCTACTTGCTTAGCAACTTTCAAATATGTAACACAGTATTATTAATTATAGTCACCATGCTATATATTACATCCCCATTACTTATTTTATACCTGAAAGTTTGCACCTTTTGATTCCCATCCCCCATTTTTCCCACCTGTTACACCCTCAGCTCCAGCCTCTGGCAACCACTCATTCTCTTGTATCTATTTATCCTCTCCCTCTCCCTCTCCCTCTCCCTCTCCCTCTCCCTCTCCCTCTCCCTCTCCCTCTCCCTCTCCTCTCCCTCTCCCTCTCCTCTCCCTCTCCCTCTCCCTCTCCCTCTCCCTCTCCCTCTCCCTCTCCCTCTCCCTCCACATTCCACACATATGTGAGATCATACAGTTTCTCCTTCCTTCCTTCCTTCCTTCCTTCCTTCCTTCCTTCCTTCCTTCCTTCCCTCCCTCCCTCCCTCCCTCCCTCCCTCCCTCCCTCCCTCTCTCTCTCTCTCTCTCTTTCTTTCTTTCTTTCTTTCTTTCTTTCTTTCTTTCTTTCTTTCTTTCTTTCTTTCTTTCTTTCTTTCTTTTCACTTAGCATAATGCCCTCTACATCCATCCATGTTTTTGCAAATGAAAAAAAAATCTTCTTTTTATGGCTGAATAATATTCATATATATCTTCTTTATCTATTTATCCATCAGTGGACCCTTAGGTTTCTTCTATTTTTGGTTGTTGTAAATAGTGCTGCAATAAACATATGGGTGCATATAACTTTTTGAGTTAGTGTTTTTATGTTTTTTAGATAAATACCCAGAAATGGGTTCTATTTTTCATTTTTTCGAGAACATTCATACTGTTTTCCATAGTGGCTGAACTAATTTACATCCCCACCAACAGTGTACAAAGGTTCCCTTTTCCCTACCTCCTTGCCCACACTTATTATTTCTTGACTTTTTGATAGTAGCCATCCTAAAAGGTGTGAGGTGTTATCTCATTTTGGTTTTGATTTGCACTTTCTTGATGATTAGTGATGTTGAAGCATGCACTTTTAAATATGAGCAGGCACAATATTTGAAGAAAGAATCTATTATGAAAGATGTAAACCAAAGCAAAGGCAACTCTGAGGAGATGGAAGCTGTGTAGAAAGAAAAACACTTCAAAAAAATCTATCAAAATGCTCAAAGATAAGAGAAAACAGTACAGCCAAATATCAAAATATAATGTTTTGAAGAAGGAACACTCAAAGATCACAAACAACTCTTGAAAACTTAAAATTTAGTAGCAGAAACTAAAACTCAATAGTAGGGTCCAAAGACTGTATGATCAATAATGACAGAGATTTCTTATTTGCAAAGAAGTATTTCTAGCACCTTGAGCATCACTTTGTATATAGTAAGACTCAACAAAAACTTGTTGAGAGAATGAATGAGTAAATGATAAAGTTGGGTAAATCTCCCTGGAGTAGAGCAAAACGACAGATGAAAAATAGGAAAGCAAAGCAAATACCTCAGGAGCTACAACATCTGAATAATGGGAATCCAGAAGGAATGAGTCAGATGGGAAAAAAAATTACCAAAAAATGTTATTCAGTAAAAATTCCTCAAAATGGCCCTAGCCAGTTTGGCTCAGTGTATAGTGTATCAGCCTGGGGACCGAAGAGTCCTGAGTTCCATTCTGTCCAAGGGCATGTACCTGGTTGCAGGCTCCTCCCCAGCCTGGGCCCTGGTCAGGGCTCCTGCAGGAGGCAACCAATCAATGCATTTCTCTCACATTGATATTTCTCTCTGTCTTTCCCTCTCTCTTCCTCTCTCTCTCAAAATCAATGGAAAAATATCCTCAGGGGAAGATTAAAAAAATTCCTCAAAATAAATTTCCAGAAGTAGCACTGTGGATGAAAATAGAGTTAGATCAAGGCAGATCACTGTAAAATTTCAGACTATCGAGGACAGCTACACGGGAAGCTAAAAGATAATTAAGCAATATTTTCAAAATCTGAGGGGAAAATAATTTTCAACCAAGAAATCTATACTTAATCAATTAAATATGAAGGTAGGATAAAGATATTTTCTGATGTTCAGGACTTCAAAAAATTTGTTTCCTATGCATACCCTTCCCTATGAAGCTACTAAAGCGTACACTTCCTAAGGCAAAGGAATCCAGGAAAAGAAAAGACACAGGATCTATGAAATGGGCTCCAACAGGAGAAAGAGTGGAGGAAACATCCCACACGTTTGTGAAAGAAGGACCCAAGAGGACAGCGGTGTAGCAGGCCTGAAGGCTCCAAGAGCGGCTTCTTCAAAAACACAAAATTGGTAACACCTAATGTGTTTGAATGTATTGAGAGATTTACACGATTGTGAAGATTTTGGGGTAGATTAGTGATAAGCACATACAGTGCCTACAAGACCATTGATAAATGTAGGAATGGAAAAACGATGATGGTATATAAATGGCTGAGCTGTGAAGAGCATTTATATAATAACAATAATGTAGAAACAAAATATCAACCCAACCAAACTTACCTTCTGGCTCCATGAGAATGGGCACTGGGAGATGGCACCGCGTGCATGCATGTGGTGGGACCTGGAGAAGGAAGGAGAGTTACATCTTCATCTTCCAGATGAGTAGAGTCTAAAGGTTTTAAAAACTAGCATTACAAGCATGTGATTTAATGTCATAGAAATAAATTCAGAAGAAAATCAGGTAAGAGAGTAGAAAGTGATTGTCTCTAGGGAGTGGGAAATGGAAAGGAGATTGTGGTGGGAGCACATGCTGGTTTGTAATAATAAGTCTCATAGAATTATTTACTCTTTAAACTATGCACATGTAAATATTTGATAACAGATAAACTAAATTAATAAATTAGAAAGAAAGAAACTAACTAGGTGGTAGCAAAAGAACATGACCAATATATAAAGAGCAGAACATTGATTTAGGGCAGAAAATGAAAATACTAAAAAACTATAAAAGTAACCAAATGCTTTTCTTCTATTCCAAATGAAATAGAATTTTACTGCCTCAACTGAGAAAATTATTTTGCATGATAATGAGTTTATAAAATGGCCTATGAAAGTGAAATATCTGTTATGTTAAAGAAGCAGCATGTTTTTACTTAGGCAAAATATGGAACACTCTCTAGAACAAAAGACTGTGTAGGTAAGGGGTGTGTGTGTACCTATTGGCAGAATGCTTTTAAGGAGGACCCTAAACTTCCTTTGCAAATGACTATTCTCATGATTCGAACCCAATTTAAGATGTTATTTATTAAGCACCTAATGGAAATCAAAATCTTTTTTTTTTTATTGTTTTACTGCTTAAAGTATTACAAAGGGTATTACATATGTGTCCTTTTTTCCCCCCGCCCTTGACAATCCCCTGGCCTCCCCTACCACCCCAGTGTCTTATGTCCATTGGTTATGCTTATATGCATACATACATGTCCTTCAGTTGATCTCTTACCCCCCTCCCTCCTGCCCCCCAACCCTCCCTGGCCTTCCCGCTGCAGTTTGACAGTCAATTTGAGGCAGCTCTGCCTCTGTATCTATTATTGTTCATAAGTTTATAATGGTCTTTATTATCCCTGAATGAGTGAGATCATGTGGTATTTTTCCTTCATTGACTGGCTTATTTCACTTAGCATAATGCTCTCCAGTTCCATCCATGCCGTTGCAAATGGTAAGAGTTCCTTCTTTTTTACAGCAGCGTAGTATTCCATCGTGTAGATGTACCACAGTTTTCTAATCCATTCATCTACAGATGGGCACTTAGGCTGTTTCCAGATCTTAGCTATGGTGAATTGTGCTGCTATGAACATATGGGTGCACATATCCGTTCTGATTGGTGTTTCTGGTTTCTTGGGATATATTCCTAGAAGTGGGATCACAGGGCCAAAATCTTGCTAAGAGCTTCAACATAGACCATGTTACCTATTTTCATATCTAAACCAAGAGAAGGATATAAAATCTTTAGTAAAGAAGTGAAGAATTTGAGGCTCAGAGAGGCTAATTCAGTTGTGCCACTTCATTATCCTAGTCAGTCGTACCATCAGGGTAAAAGCCAGGATCTATCTGAGTCTAAGATCAGGGCTGGGGAAACAGGCAGTTTCCTTTCTGTGATATCTGGGTGTACGTGCCTGGTCCTGCTCCTGTGGATTTAATGAAGTCCAGGGTAATGACCTCATGCTTTCATCATCATGAGATACTGAGAGCAAAGAAGGAGCAGAGGACCAGGAGGGAGGATATGGTGATCGAGAGTCAGGCTCTGACCCTAAGTTTCTGGGTGATCCAGGACAACTTCCTTAATTTCTCTGTGCTTTTAGTTATTCATATTTAAAAGGAAGAGGAAGAACCAAAGGATCTTAGTTTCCTCCCTTTTTGAATATTAAGTAATTGCCTAACTCAGTGGTTCTCAACCTTCCTAATGCCGCGACCCTTTAAAACAGTTCCTCATGTTGTGACCCCCAACCATAAAATTATTTTCGTTGCTACTTCATAACTGTAATTTTGCTACTTTTATGAATCACTAGAGGCCTGGTGCACAAAAATTTGTGCACTCGGGGGGTCGGGGGGGGGGGGGTCCCTCATCCTGGCCTGTGCCCTCTCGCAGTCTGGGGCTCCTTGGGAGATAATGACCTGCTGGCTTAGGCCTGCTCCCGGGTGGCAGAGGGCAGGCCCAATCCCTAGGTGCAGCCCCTGGTCAGGCTCAGAGCAGGGCCGATTGGGGAGTTGGGGCGCCGCCCCCTGTCATGCACAGAGCAGGACGGATCAGGAGGTTACTATGCCACCCTAAGTCATGCTCAGGGTAGGGCCGATTGGGGGGTTGGGGCACCGCCCCCTGTCACACTCAAGGCAGGGTCGATGGGAGGTTGTTGCGCCACCCCCTGTCACGCACAGAGCAGGGCCAATCAGGGGGTTGGGGCGCTGCCCCCTGTCATGCACAGAGCAGGGCCAATCAGGGGGGTTGGGGCTCCGTATCCTGTCACACACAGAGCAGGGCGGATCAGGGGGTTGGGGCACCACCCTCTATCACCCACAGAGCAGGGCCGATCAGGGGGTTGGGGCGCCGCCACTGTCACACTCAGGGCAGAGCCGATGGGGAGGTTATGGCTCTACCCTCTCACACACAGAGCAGGGCCCGTGGGGAGGGGGTTGGGGCGCTACACCCTGTCACACACAGAGCAGGGCCCATCAGGGGTTTGGGGAGCTCCCCCCTGTCACGCACAGAGCAGGGCCCATCAGGGGGTTGGGGAGCTCTCCCGTATCAGGCACAGAGCAGGGCTGATCAGGAGATTGGGGCACCTTTCCCTGTCACAAACAGAGCAGGGCAGATAGAGAGGTTGTGGCCCCGCCCCCTGTCACACACAGAGCTGCAGGGAGATCAGGGGGTTTGGGCTCTGCCCCCTGTCACACTGATCCCGGTGCCGGGAGGCCTCTCATCTCCACTGATCCCAGTGCTGGGAGGCCTCGCCGCTCAGCTGATCCCAGTGCTGGGAGGAATATTACCCTTTTACTATATAGGATAGAGGCCTGGTGCATGGGTGGGGCTGGCTGATTTGCCCTGAAGGGTGTCCTGGATTAGGGTGGGGGTCCCCACTGGGGTGCCTGGCCAGTCTGGGTGGGGGGCTGAGGGCTGTTTTCCAGCGGGTGGGTGACTGAAGCTCCCAACTGCTCCTTTCTTTTTTTTTTTTTTTTTTTATTCTGGGCCAGCTTTAGCTCTGGCTCCAGCTCTGAGGCCTCTGCTGCTGAAAGCAGGTATCTGGTTTGTTTGGGTTTTATAATTGAAACAATGTATAACTCCAGCTCTGAGATCCCGGCAGGCTGAAAGCAGGTTTCTAGGGTTTTGTTTAGCTTCTATATTTGTTACAATGTTTCAAACTGCAAGCTCAGAGGCCGGCAAGGCAGGTGGGGAACGTTGGAGTCCTCCATCACTGAAGCAAGCAAGCCTTATGTTCGCTTCCAGCTGCCTGGCTGCCGGCCACCATCTTGGCTGGCAGTTAATTTGCATATCTCCCTGATTAGCCAATGGGAAGGGTAGCAGACGTATGGCTAATTACCATGTTTCTCTTTTATTAGATAGGATAATGTAAATATCTGATATGCAGGATGTATTTTCATTGTTACAAATTGAACATAATTAAAGCATAGTGATTAATCACAAAAACAATGTGTAATTATATGTGTTTTCCTATGGTCTTAGGTGACCCCTGCGAAAGGGCTGTTAGACCCCCAAAGGGATCGCGACCCACAGGTTGAGAACCACTGGCCTAACTGATCCCTGATGCACAAGAAATGTGACAGTGACCTAAGGAGGTCAAGGGCAGTGGGTACTGGCTTTAGTACCTGCTTCAGTGCTGCCTGGGGCTCAATGGCTTTGGCAGCACCCAGCAGAGGCAGGTGAGGGTAGGGAAGACCAGCAACAGTGATTTCCTGCTTTGTTACTCTCTTCATCATTCCATTCATTGGTTAGGCTTTTTAAAAAAAAATCTCTGTTGTTGAAAGTATTACATGTGTCCCCTTTTTTCCCCTTTGACCTCTTATAGCCTGCTCCCTACCCCCACTCCAGGCCTTCACCACCCTATTGTCTGTGTGCATGTGTTATGCATATGTGCAAACAAGTTCTTTGGTTTATCTCTTCCCACCCACCCCCACCTTCCCTGTGAGATTCGAGTCTGTTCCATGCTTCCACATCTCTGGATCTATTTTGTTCAACAGTTTATTTTGGTCATTAGATTCCACATATGAGTGAGATCATATGATACTTGTCGTTCTCTGATTGGCTTATTTTGTTCAGTATAATACTTCCCAGGTCCCTCCATGCTGTCTCAAAGGATAAGAGAGCCTTCTTTTTTACTGCTGCATAGTATTCCATGGCATACATGTACCACAGCTTTTTTTATCTGCTCATCTCCTGATGGGCACTTGGGCTGTTTCCAGATCTCAGCTATTGTAAATTGTGCTGCTATGAACATAGGGGTGCATACATTCTCTCTGATGGGTGTTTCGGGTTTCTTAGGATATATTCCTATAAATGGGGTCACTGGGTCAAACGGCAGTTCCATATTTAAATTTTTGAGGAAACTCCATACTGTTTTCCAAAATGGTTGCACCAGTCTGCATTCCCACCAGCAGTGTACTAGGGTTCCCTTTTCTCTACATCTTTGCCAACACCTGTCATTTGCTGATTTGTTGATGGTAGCCATTCTGACAGTTATGAGGTGATACCTCATTGTCATTTTAATTTGCATCTCTCTGATGATCAATGACTGAGCATTTTTTCATATTTCTCTTGGCCATCTACATGTCCACTTTTGGAGAAGTATCTGTTTAGGTTCTTGTTCTTAGGGGAAGTGGTTTTAGTTTTTGCCCATTGAGTATTATGTTGACTGTAGGTTTGTCATATATGGCCTTTATTTTATTGAGGTATGATCCCTCTATTTCCACTTTTCTGAGAGTTTTTATAAAAAAAACTAGTGGCCCAGTGCACAAAATTTGTGTGTGTGTGTGTGTGTGGGGGGGGGGGGGGAGAGTGTCCCTCAGCCCAGCCTGCACCCTCTCCAATTTGGGACTACTTGAAGGATGTCCTACTGCTGGTTTACAGGGATCGGGCCTAAACCGGCAGTCAGACATCCCGCTCGCAATCCGGGACTGCTGGCTCCTAACCGCTCACCTGCCTGCCTGCCTAATTGCCCCTAATCACTCTACCTGCCAGCCTGCTCACCCCCAATGACCCCCACTGCCAGCCTGATCACCCGCAACTGCCCCCCGTGCCAGTGTGCTTGCTCCCATCTGCTGGCCTACTCTCTCCCACCTTCCCTCCCCACTGGCTTGCTTGTCCCCAACTGCACCCCTGCTGGCCTGCTCACTCTAAACTGCCCCCCCCGCCGCAGTCCTGATCACCCCCAACTGACCCGCATTGACGGCCTGCTCGCCTCCAACTGGCCCTACTGTTGGTCTGCTCACCCCTAACTGCCCCCCACCCCTGCCAGCCTGATCACCCCCAATGGACCCCCCACTGGCCTGATCACCCACAACTGCCCTCCCCTCTTGGCCTTTAACCGCCTCTACCTCGGCCCCGCCACCATGGTTTTGTCCAGAAGAACATCCGGAAGGTCTCCTGGAAGGTCTCCCAGTCTAATTAGCATATTATCCTTTTATTTATATAGATAGAGACCTGGTGTACAGGTGGGGGCTGGCTGGTTTGCCCTGAAGGGTGTCCCTTATCAGGGTGGGGGTTCCCTTGGGTCATGGGGCAGCCTGGGTGAGGGGCCTGTGGTGGTTTGCAGGCCGGCCACGCCCCCATGGGGGGAGGGTCCCCACTGGGGGGCGTGGCCAGCCTGGGTGAGGGGCTGAGGGCCGTTTTCAGGCTGGCCACACCCCCTCCAGGGGGGTCCCCACTGGGGTGCCTGGCCAGCCTGGGTAAGGGGCTGAGAGCCGTTTTCAGGCTGGCCACGCCCCCCTGTGACCCAGGCTCCCAGCCCCTCCTTTTTTTTTTTTTTTTTCCAGCTCCTCCTTGAGCAGCAGCCAGGGCCGGCTGGAAGCCTCTGGCGATCCAGGCCCCCAGCCACTCCTTGAGTGGAGACCAGGTTGGGCTGGAAGCCTGGGTCTCCCTGGTGACCCAGGCCCCCAGCCACTCCTTGAACAGAGGCCAGGGCAGGCGGGAAGCTTGGCTTCCTCTGTCGCCGGGAGCAACCCAAGCCTCCTGCTTGCTCCAACTCTGTGGCTGCTACCATCTTCAGTTGTCTTCAGTCTTCACTCCATGCCTGCGTATGCAAATTAACCGCCATCTTTGTTGGGTTAATTTGCATACTCATCCTGATTGGCTGGTGGGAGTAGTGGAGAGACACCAATTTGCATGTTTTTCTTTTATTAGTATAGATGAGTGTTGGATTTTGTTGAATACTTTTTCTGCATCTATTGACATGATCATGTGATTTTTGTCTTTCAATTTGTTTATGTGATGTGTCATGTTTATTTATTTGTGAATATTGTAACAGCCTTGCAGCCCTGGAATAAATCCCACTTGGTCATGATGTGTGATCTTTTAATATATTGCTGGATCTGATTTGCTAATATTTTGTTGAGGATTTTAGCATCCATATTCATCAGGGATATTTGCCTATAATTCTGTTTCTTTGTAGTGTCTTTATCTGGTTTTGGAATTAGGATAATGCTGGCCTCATCAAAAGAGCTTGGAAATGTTCCTTCTTGGCATTTTTGGAATAGTTTGAGGAGGATAGATATTAGTTGTTCTTTGAATGTTTGGTAAAACTCCCCTGTGAAGCAGTTCAAACCAGGGCTTTTGTTTGTTGGGAGTTTTTTTGATTACTGTTTCAATTTCCTTAATTGTTATTAGCCTGTTCAGATTTTCTGAGTCTTCCTGATTGAGTTTTGAAAGATTGTATTTTTCTAGGAATTTGTCCATTTCATCCAGATATCCAGCTTGTTAGCATATAGTTGTTCATAGTATTTTCTTGCAATCCTTTGTATTTCTGTTATGTCAGTTGTTACTTTACTGCTTTTTTTTCTGATTTTGTTTATTTGGTCCTCTCTCTTTGTTCTTGATGAATCTGGCTCAGGATTCATCAATCTTTTTATATTTTCAAAGAACCAGCTCTTGGTTTCATTGATCTTTTGTATTGATTTTTTAGTCTCTATGTCATTTCTGCTCTAATTTTTATTATTTCCTTCTTTCTACTTACTCTGGACTTTTCTTGTCATTCTCTTTATAATTCTTTAAGTTGTAGTGTTAAATAGTTTATTATTAATTTTTTCCTTTCTTTTTTTGAGATAGGCTTGTAGTGCTATGAACTTCCTTCTCAGGACTGCTTTTGCTGCGCCCCAGAGATTTTGGGTTATTTTGCATTCATTTTCATTTTTTTCCAGGAAGTTTTTTTTTGGAGTTAATTCTCATGGGAGATGTTTTTCTATTGATTTTTAGAGAGAGTGGAAGGAAGGGAGAGAGACACAGAGAGAAGCATCAATGTGAGAGAGACACATCCATTGGTTGCCTCCTACATGTGTCCTGACCAGGGCCTGGAATTGAGCCTGTAACGGAGGTACATGCCCTTGACTGGAATTGAACATGGGACCTTTAAATTAGTGGGCTGAAGCTCTATCCACTAAGCAAAACTGGCCAGGGATCCAGGAAGTTTTTGATTTATTTCTTGATCTTCTTGGTAACCTAATCATTGTTTATGAACATGCTATTTAGCCTCCATGTGTTTGAATGTTCTTGAGTGTTTTTACTGTAATTGATTTCTAATTTCATTCCATTATGATCTGAGAAGATGCTTGATATGATTTCCATCTTCTTGAATTCGTAGAGACTTGTTTTGTGACCTAATATGTGGTCTATCTTTGAGAATGACCCAAGTGCACTTGAGAAGAATGTATATTCTGCAGCTTTGGGGTGAAAAGTTCTATAAATGTCAGTTAAATCCATCTGATCCAGTGTGTCCTTTAGAGTCACTGTTTCCTTGTTAGTTTTTTTTTTTTTTTTTTTGTCTAGAAGGTCTATCCAGTGAAGTCAGTGGGATGTTAAATTCTGCTACTATGACTGTATTGCTATCAATCTCTCCCTTAAAGTCCTCCAGAAATTTTTTTTATATAGTTAGGTGCTTCTATATTGGGTGTACATATGTTTACCAGGGTTATATCCTCTTGTTGGATTAATCCCATTAGTATTATGTAGTGACCTTTGTTGTCTCTTGTGATGGCCTTCACTTTGAAGTCTGTTTTGTCACATATGAATACTGCTACCCCACCTTTTTTTTTTGTTTCCATTTGCATGGAAAATTTTTTCCATCCCTCCTCTCTCATCCTGTGTGAGTCATTTGTTCTGCTCTCTTGTAGACAGCATATATTTGGGTCATGTTTTCCTATCTATTCAGCTACCCTTTGCCTTTTTTATTGGAGCATTTAATCCATTTACACTTAAGGTTATAATTGATAGGTACTTATTTATTGCCATTTTAATTCTTTATGTCTATGTTTCTCTCTCTCTCTCTCTCTCTCTCTCTCTCTCTCTCTCTCTCTCTCCCCCTCCCCCCACCCTTCTCATTACAGTAGTCCCTTTAGCATTTCTTGCAGTGCTGGCTTGGTGGTGACAAACTCTTTTAGCCTTTTTTGTTTTTGTTTTTGTTTGTTTGTTTGGAAGCTCTTTATTTCACCATCAATTTTGAATAATATCCTTGCTGGATGTAGGAATCTTGGTTTCAGATTCATGTTTTTCATTATCTTGAGTACTTCATGACATTCCTTTCTGGCCTGTAGAGTTTCGGATGAAAAATGAGCTGACAGCCTCATGGGTAACAAATTACTTTTCTCTTGCTTCCTTTAAGATTCTCTCTTTAATTTTAATTTTTTTTTTTTGCATTTTAATTATTATGTGTCTGGGCATGGGCCTGTTTGGGTTCTTCTTGCTTCTGACTCTCTGTGCCTCCTGAACTTGTGTGACTTTTTCCTTCACCACATTAGGGAAGTTTTCTGCCATTATTTCTTCAAACACATTCTCATCCCTTGCTCTCTTTCTTCTCCTTCTGGTACTCTTTTGATGCAAATATTGTTATATTCCATGTTGTCTCGCAGCTCCCTTAAGCTGTCCTCCTGTTTTTTTAATTGTTTTTTCTTTTTAGTTCTCTGATTGAGTGATTTTTTTCTACCCTGTCTTCTAATTCACTGATCTGATCCTCAGCTTTCATGTAGTCCTTCCAGTGTGTTCTTTATCAGTCCTTTATCATGGTCATTCTTCATAGTTACTATCTTTCTCATGCTGTTGAGCATCTTTGCCATCATTATTCTGAACTCTATGTCTGATAAATTTCTTATCTCCATTTCATTTAACTCCTCTTTTGGATAATTCTCTTGTTCTTTTGTTTGGGCCTTGTTTTTTATCTCCCCCTTTTGGCTGCTTGTTTGGTTTTGTGTCGGTGTACTAAGTAGATCTGCCACACCTTCCATTCTCTAGTTTAGGACAGTGTCAGATGCTGTTTCTGATTGGCCCTGAATACTCTGTTTAGAGTTATCAGTAATCCACAGCTTGTGGCTCCCTGTGCTGGGACTGGGTGCCTTTTCAAAGGCTGTTGGTGAGGCTTTTGTCATTGGATGTGGCTAATTATTTTGAAGGAATTATTTTGTTTTGCATCAGAAGATTTAGATTGGAGTCCTGACTTAGCCATTTCCAATCATTTTCTTGCTTTTATTTATTTGACAAATATACTATCTTATTAATCAGGCATATACTGTGTGTCAGGCACTGCCAGAGGATATAGAGACAAGTAAGAAATGATCTTTGCCTTCTAGAAATATAGCAGGGGAGAGAGGTATATAAACAAATGACTATAGTGAAATGTTCAGTGTGTCTATGAAAGAGGAGCTATGATAGAGGAGGTGGTCATAAAAGACATGAATTCCTCCTGACAGATGAGTGAGTAGTAGAAGTGGTAGGAATATAGGAGTAGGAGTGAGGGTGGAATAGAGTGGCAGGAGGAACATTTCAGGTTGAGGGAACAGCACGAACAAAAGAAGGAGTTATGAGCAATAGGTCATGTTCAGAATAACTAAGTGAAAAAAGTGGGCCTCTGTTTCTTAGCTGCAGAGGGTCGTCATCCCAGGAGAGAGAAATTCAAGCGCTATTAAGGCCAGGAGGTAGAGAGAATGTTTTAAGAAAGACTGGATAATCTAGTGGTCTATATTTTTACCAAGGGCCTCAGAGGATTGGATTTGGAAAGTGGGCAGTGGAAGGAAGGGCTAAAGGTGGGAGAAGATGGAACAGGGTGACATAGAGGATATGGCCCAGCGTGCATTTTGGCCAGAAGCTGAAAATGGTTGGTTTAAGGTTGGTGGGTGGGCTGCAATGGTGCTGACTTTCCAGGCAGGCAGAGCAGTCACCTGGGGTGGGGTTAGAGCAGGGGTGGGCAAACTTTTTGACTCGATGGCCACGATGGGTTCTTAAACTGGACCGGAGGGCCGGAACAAAAGCATGGATGGAGTGTTTGTGTGAACTAATATAAATTCAAAGTAAACATCATTACATAAAAGGGTCCGGTCTTTTTTTTTTTTTTTTAGTTTTATTCATTTCAAACGGGCTGGATCCGGCCCGTGGGCCGTAGTTTGCCCATGGCTGGGTTAGAGGCTCTGCTGGAGCTGCCAGGATGTGGTTCTGTGGCTAGCTGCAAACTGCCCATGTGGCTTGGAAGGGTCTGGCTAGCACAAAGGATGCCCTTCTCTAATGGAAAGTCTTTGATCTTCTGAACCTGTTTCTTTCACTATAAAATGGAGATGATGATAATGATAATGGTGTGTAATTCTTGGGGTTGTACCAAGGAGGATCAAAATAAGCTGATGTGGGTGAGATAGCATTATGAGCTGTAAAGAACTTTGCAGATTCGAATTATCCTAAATTTCCCTCAACTCTGGTCCTTCATTCCATGTCCCCAATTCTCTGAAGGAGGTGGCATATTTACTCTAGTAAATTAAGTTCGAGCTGAACTTGTTCCTTCCAGTTGCCAAGTTTGCTTTCAGAAATCTGTGGTCTTTGTACTGAATTGCACAGCAGTACTAAGATAGATGAAACACTCATTCTCTGGAGCATTTAAAACTTTATTGCTTTATATTTTTAAAAAGGACATTGCTCAGAATGAGTGAGTATTTGATATTTGATTACTCAGCTTTGTGAACTCAAGTATATTCTTATGTAAAGTTTTATTTAAAAATAATTTGTGCCATAAGTGTGTGTGTGTGTGTGTGTGTGTGTGTGTGTGTGTGTGAGTGAGAGAGAGAGAGAGAGAGAGAGAGAGAGAGAGAGAGAAAGAAAGAACACACATTAGTGTAGGTGTTGACCTTCTCTTTATTCCTAAGGATTCTCAAAGAGCACAGTTCTTATGATCCTCGGATATTATTTGGGTCTAGACCTGGTGAGAATACCTTTATCTCTCTCTACTCTGTATCACTTCTCCCTCCAATATGTGAATCTCTGCCCTCAAAGGTGGCATGGCTAAAGTCTCCTGAGGGTGGCATTTTGTCAGAAGAAGAAGTGATGTGCTCATTGCCTTCAAAACCTGAGCCTGCTGCTGGACTCTGGTTTTGCTGCATAAACTACCCATTCCAGTTACAGTGATCAGCTTCTAGTGGGGATGCCTGAGAAGAAATGCTTTGTGTTTTAGCCTTTGTGCTTTATCCAATGCTGAGATGATTCCTGAAGCCTACCATGGTTGTAGGACTCCACAGACTAGCAACCATTGCTATGTACTTAGGTGTGATCTGCAGATGATATGCTCTAGTATGGAATACTGGGTGGTATCTCTTCTGATGAGTAGTTTGAACACTCCTCACTTTCATACAGATTCCCTTCTCTTCTCAATTCCCCCTGTACCAGTTGTCCTGTAAATAAGAAGGAGACCCAGTCCAGATTTCTCAAGTAAAGGGGATTTTGTTCTAAGACCACAAACTGGAATTGAACCTAAAGATCCTCTTGGAATGGAAGCTGCTCTTCAATTGGTGTTGGTCTCCAACTCTCTTGTCTCTTTCTCTTCTTGGTGCCCCACTGACTTCTTCATGTCTTACTCTGTACCTTTCTCTACCTCTACCTCGGAGGTTTTGCTTCCTTATAACTTCAGCTTGCCAACACACGCTATGGTTCTGCATTACCTGATGGTACTTTTCTCACCTTCAGCTCCCACAATCAACTGGCCCGTTCTGTCATCAATATACATCAGTATTTCCTGGTTAACACCTAGAAAGATGGAATATCATTGGCCCAGCTCATCATTTTATACCAGGATCAGTGGTCATGTCCACCCCCAGTCCAATCACCTCTGGCTGTGAGGGAATGGGCCTCTGCATAGCAAAGCATCACCACTTAAGTTACAATGAACTATGGTGGACAGGTGCTGTGATTGACATCTCCAGTGTGGGCAAAGTCTTTCCTTGAGACAGAGGAGTACACAGAACTGCACAGTGTCCTTCCAGTCAGACAGCTGTGATTAAACATCTTAAATTCACTCCAGACCCACGGGCAGCATTGTATGCAATGGTCTTTGTATTTATTTTACATTAAAACTTCCTGGCTGTAGATTATATTTCAGGTACTAATAGCCTTCCATGTAGTTAGGTAGGAATGAAGCATCTCTGAAAATCAAGTCAATTGTGGGGAGCCGGCATGGCCATGGCATAACTCAGCCCCAGGGCGCCGTATGTGCCATGCCAGCTCAGCCTGGTTCAGTGACCTTGGGGGGGGGCGGTGAAAGGATTGAGAAAAGACAGACAAGAGAATGAAAGCTGGGTCTCGGTGGGACACTGTTCCCTGATGAGGAGACAGCGCCAGCGCCCACAAACCGTGTCTTTATTTTATAGCAGATGCCACGAGGCAAAGTAGGGGCGTGATCAAGTTGTTTACAGCATTCTCATGAGTTTCAACCTCACTCAACTACATGCACCCGAACTCTATTACAAGGCACGTGGGGCCACGTGTTTGGACCATAGGTTCAAGCTTACAACCATAGCCGTTGGCTATAATTGTGCTGGGAGGGCCCTGCCCTCCAGCTGGGACTTCCACGTGGCAATGAGAGGACCCTGTCCTTTCATTAGTCCGAGGCTTGAACCTGGTCAAAACACTGTAGCCGGGCCCCACAGTCAATGACTGTCTTCTCCACATTTGAAGACATACTTGTCTCTGGGTTTTCAGCTACAACTCTGCTACAGGGCCGCTGGCCCACCTCAGATCCAAAGTGCAGACTTGGAAGTGATCATGAGATGTAAGCTTCTGCTAATTGAGGGAATACATCAGTCACATACCACAAGATATGGAGGTAATTTCCAGCAAAGGTTTTGTGGCATTAATTTGTTTTACTCTAGCAACTTTATTAATCAGTTTTATTGTGACAACTTGTTTTGCTGCATTGCTGCCTAATCAGGGAGCTGTCACCAAAGTGCTTTATGGCTTCCCTATTTTCCATCACAAATCAAAGACTCCAGTGACAGCTCACCAACGTAAGAAGCAGTTAAAATTAAAGTGCATTTTGACAGAATTAGGAGCATTCAGTTGGATGATGTTATTAGGAGAGATTGCGCTTATAGAGAAAGGACAATCAGAAGACACTCTTTCTAAGTAATTATGCAGCTTTTCTGCCGCATCGCTAATGCCACACCTGTGTACAGGTTCAGGGGCTGAGCTGAGAATACTGTGCCCTCGGCTGGAGGCCTGGGTTTCCCTGCTGGAGCTGGGAAAAGTGGAGGCTCTTCTCTTGGCTGATCATTGGGAGCAGAGCTATTGGGATCCATCCAGTAGAGAGCAGGAAATGAGAAAGCTTGTGAGGAATGGAGCGTGTGCTAAGGAGGGGTCAGGAGACTCATTTCACCTGCTTTCTGGGAGTTGTGCAGGGAGCGATGGGAGGGAGGGGTATGTGGTGTGCATCTTCCAGAAGGAGCACAGCAAGAGATCATTTTAAAGAACTCAGGAAATTTATTTTTTGCCTTTTGTTTGTCATTATACTTACAGTAGAAGTGGTGAAGAGATGCATTGAAAGCACAGTCTGTCAGCAATCAAATTTACTAGATTGTTAGTATTTATTTCGAAAAAAACAATAATGCCTACAGTTTCTCAAGTTCTTATAGTGCTGGGTACTATATAAGAGCTCACCATACATTATATTATTTAATCATTACAAAGACCGTATAATAGGCATTATCAGCTCCGTATTTCAGGGAAGGAAACTGAGGCTCAGAGAGGTTAAGTAACATGTCCCAGGTCTTGTAGTGAGTAAGTGAAAGAGCCAAGATTCCAATGCTGGTTGGTCTGATTCAAAACCCAGGTTTTTCCACTGGGCTTCATGGGGGCAACCCTCACGGTCTGCCTGCCTGGGCAGTGCCCAGGCAGCCAATGTCCTTTCACAGGAAATGGCACTGGCTGCGTGGTGCTGTCTGCCACGTGTTCAGGTGCAGGTGAGAAGGCTTCGTGGCTCATGGGCAGGTGGGTGGGTGTGGCAGGTCCACGTGTGCAGAAGTGCAGGGCAGGGAGACTGGCTCTATTGCACTGGGCAGCCTGTCTCCCTGCCACACTGAGCTATGAAGGAGCCACGTGTGCCCTACTGGGAGGGTCCTGATTTGCAAGCGCTATGGAGATGTGTTATGATAAGCAGGACATTTATGGCCCAGATGCCACAGGGCACAAAAGTCAATATGTTACATGCTCATTTAGCATGTTTGACTTGAATGGAACAGGTTGGGAATAATTGGCTTTTTAAGAAATGCCGCATTTCATTTCAATCAGAAAGCACGCCCCCGCCGGGTGGTCGTAACTCCAGGCTTCACAAATCTATCTCATTCTGAGATTGGCAAGTGGGTGGTGGTGGGGGAAAAAGAGGTAGATGTGTAGGGGCAAGGTGACAAAGGTGCCTCTAAGAAATGTGCAAAGCTGGATGTTTTTCACGGTTGTGTAGGTTCCTGTTCTTAGGCAGTTGGATGTTTTCTACCTGGTGGTGTTTCCTTGGATATTTACTTTCCTACCAGCTGATCAAGGTTTAGCATCCTGGCTTGGGATGGCTGGAAATGACTTCTCTTCCTCACTGATTCCTGTTGAAGCCTATGAGATGGTGAATGGCACAGTGTTTGAAAGTGGTAAGTTTTAGAATCAACAAAAGGATGTACTATTATGTCAATCAGAGTCTAGCTGGTAAAGTAGAAACAACACTAGTTATTTCTTCAGGGAAAATTGGATATAAGGGCTTGATTAAATAGGTGTTGGAGGACTGAAGAGGCAGCAAGGCAATGCAGAGGTAACACAGAGGCAGAAACTGCATGAAGCAGCTCCTACAGCTGGGAAACAAAGAGAAGAGGCTGGGTTATCAGTGTTATGCCCAGATTTCAAGATCCCCAAGAGCCCACCAGGGAGCCAGCGAGTCCGATGCAAAAGCAGAGAGTCTTTAATTCGAACTAGTTCGGCTCCCCGACCACACTCACTGATGCAACGGTAAGCCAAGTGGCAGAGAGAGGGCTAGCCCGATGGGAAGAGGAGTTTTATGGGGGGGAGGAGTAAGGGGAGGAGAGGTGACTGTGGGCCCTGCCGATTGGCCAGGCGCAAGTCGGTGTATCTATGGCGACTTCCCTTGATTATCATTGGTTAGTTTAAAGAAGTCCTGGGTGTGGTTAGCAGAGGCTTGGGCTTCCGGGAAGAAGCCTTGCGGAGCACATGGCTGCTAAGGTAAGATGGAGGGCGTAGCTCTCGCCCTTTCAATCAGAACCCATTGGAGGAGGGGATCTCCACCTGGATGGCTAGTGCCCCTGAGTGGGTCAATGAGGCTGCTTCTGTGAGTGTGGGAAGAAGCTGGAAAACACAACCAACTTCTACTGTAACCAGCTGCAGGCACCTGGGTGAACTACCATCATGGGGGTGACACTGGTGGGAAGTGCAAGTGACCATTTTCCCTCCTCAAACCTCCGAGAAGTTATCTTGACACGCAGGCAGACAGGGCAGGGGTCCAGTGGAATACAAGACAGGTAGAACATCGTCAAGGGCAGACACAACAGTTTGAGCAGCCTAACCACAGAAACAACTATGCAGAAATAACAGGGTGTTTTTAGACTCAGAGCGGGAGGCATGTGAAAATAGGGAGGGTCTGCAACAATAAGGTGAACTGACACATAGGAACCGGGAAAGTTCAGGTCTGTTGCTGGGCAAGAACAATTGAAGGAATCAACCAGGTGGTGACAGAGCAGGCTTGTAGCAAATATATGCCACTAGACTACAAGGCTTCAGCAGCAACCCATTATTGGGCCCCCACCCCATACGGGGAGTCTGAATCTGCTTGCAATAAATTTTCCATGCTTTTCCTTAAATTTTCTGGTCCATGATTTCATTCTTTGGTTTCACGAGACATGATCCCAGGGAAAAAAACCCCTCAGCTTGCTGTTCTGGGTATCACCTCTAGCTCCACCTATTCAGAGCCTAATAGGCACCTGTTGGCAAAGCAGAGTTGTGGTTTGCGGAATCACAGCCCCATTATAAATTAGACAGTGGTTCTCAACCTTCTGGCCCTTTAAATACAGTTCCTCATGTTGTGACCCAACCATAAAATTATTTTCGTTGCTACTTCATAACTGTGATGTTGCTACTGTTATGATCATAATGTAAATATCTGATATGCAGGATGGTCTTAGGCGACCTCTGTGAAAGGGTCGTTCGACCGCCAAAGGGGTTGCGACCCATAGGTTGAGAACTGCTGAATTAGAGTATAAAAGAGTGGATGTGAAACTGAGACAGTAGCTTAAAAAGAAGCAGAGCTATTTGAATAAGATAGTATAGTGGCTGAGAGCATGCAAGAAATGAGCTTCTCAGATCTGGTCAGACCCTAATTTTGTGCTTAATGTCACTGTCCATTAAGGGCTCTGGATGACAAAGAAAACCATATGGAGATTTGCTGCATCTGCTAATGGAGTGTCTGTGTGGTTTCTCTTCTAATAAGATTCTGCATCATTGGCTAAATACCCTGATACAGTGTGCTTCTTCTTGCAGATCTGGAATTCTCAAAAAGTTGTAGTTGGTGTCTGAAGTATGACTGGCACCAATCCCCCACCACCACGGTTAGATTTTGGAAGGACTGTCAGGAAAGTGAAGGAGAAAATGGGGCCCTGAGAATGCTTTAGTCAAGACCGTTGCATGAGAGCCATAGGAAGAGCTTAAGATAGGGAGGCTGACTTAAAAAAAATGGAAGAGCTGGTGTTATGTTATTACTTTAACATGGGTGAGTTAATCTTTGTTTTTATAGAAAAGTCTTTTCAGAGCTATGACCTTGGCTTTCACCATTTTGTGCAAGCCAAATGAGTTTTTAAAAATGGCTTTCAGAGGGTAGAGTCTCAGAAATAATTTCATACTTCAGAAAGGTGACTTTTAAGTGGAATATTAAAAATACCAAATTAAAATGGCCTCTAGATAGTTCAACTAAAGCATTCAGTGACTAACTGTGGCCATAATTTAGTTTAGAAAAATATGCCCTCTCTGGACCAGAGCTAAGAAAAGCAGGAAGAGATGGCCTCAAGCCTGGGTAATTATAATTAAAAAGTTTATCTCCAGGATTGGTGGTTTGGGAAGGTCACACTCTCTTCTACTTTATTTGGGTCACTTTAGATTAGCACCTTGGCCTGAGGCCATGACTTCTGCAGTGTCTGCATTTAGTTAGTTTAGTCAGTTTCCCAGGCAGTTTCTATCCAGCCATGCCCTAGTTGGGCTTAGCTGAGCTGAAGAGGCAGAGACAGATGACAGAGGAATCAGATGGGACATGGTGGAGAAGTCATGTTTTCCAACTTCTGAAAGAGAAGTGAGACAAGGGACACTGTTGGCTTAGGTAAGGGACTGCTCAGAAAGCTGAGCTTCACAAGGGGAGGCTGAGTGAGTCTGCCCAAAGGTGGGTGAAAGTCAGCTCAGGTCAGCTGGCCTCCAACCCTCTGAGAGGCTGGTGGCTCCCGGGGAAAGTGACACATGATCGTGTCCCCTTGCTTAAATGCACAGAACAGATAACCAAGACAATCTCTATTTAGAGCTACTTGGATGTGCAAAGTGGATAACTCACTATTACTAGCCTCAAAGGAGGTAGTTTACCCTAAGTAATAAAGTTTCTAGGAGTCAAATAGGTGAAGATTTCCTTAAAAAATAATGAACTTAGTCCCACCCAGGTCAAAGATAGTTTTAATATCCGATCAATTTGGTTTGGATTTGGCAAAACAATTTATCCTTGTAGCTCTAACTGGGTCCCACCCACGAAGTTACCTGAAGAAAGTGACTACATTTTCTCTTTCTTGTGTTTGAGTAGTTATCACAAAATTCAAACTATAGTCATGGAAATCTTTGGTCAATGTAAGGATTCAGGTTTCCTGTTGTAAAGATAAAATGCTAACATTTGTTCTGATTGTTTCTGAAGTAGACATTAGGTATGCGAATGTAAAGAGGATATAACGCTGAGATTGAAATGTGTTCACCTTAAATGCCTCTTATTGTTTGAGTTTGAAAATGTCTCTTATTCTTGAGGAACCCAGCCAATATTGCATACATTTTAAAGGCCATATAGAAATTGTTCTACTTGAACTTTGGGGAAGAGTATGAAAAATCACAAATAATTCTTGGTTTTATTTTAGCCTCATTTTCTCATATTAATTGGATTTTGAAAAGTTGGACTGGCCAGGGCAAAAATAATGCATATCAATTTATCCAAAGGACATGGTAGTTCAAAACTAAAGCTACCTGTGATATGAACTAAATAAAAGCCCCAGTGGTCATGAAAATGAAGAGTTAGAGGTGATTTTTATATAAAACCCGTGAAGCTGGTATTTGTCTGTTCTCACCTTTGTTGCTATTGTTACTTGTTGCAGAGATAGTGTTGAGGGACTCGTAGGCACAGCCTCATCTCTCACCCCACATGGAACTGTCCTCATTGACAATGAGTTTGGGATTCACTCAGAGATGCCAGGTGTCTTAAGCCTGTGTAATTTTTGGTGGTTCTCTGAAGGAAGGTTGAGACTGTCTTTTCCTTTTAGGTAATTGTTGCTTGAGAGGTACTGATAAGGACAGCATACAGACCTGGACATTTTGGAGCTAATTCCAGTATGGAAGCCAGAGGTCAAAAAGGAAAAGAAACTGGGAACTTTAACCTTTGAAGGCAAGAGTATAGTTTCGACAAATTATTACTGGAAAGGGGACCTGGCCCTGAGTGGGTGTGCCTAGGGCAGCCGGTAGTGTGTGGGTTCTTGACTTCGTGCAGGAAAAGTTTCACATCACGAGTCCAGGTGAGTTTTAGAGGACGTTTATTAAAGCTGGGGACAGTGAGACAAGAAAGGGCTGGGAAGTCAGCCTCGGCTGGGCTGCTTTGGCTCACTAAGAAGTCAGAGAAAGGGGGACCTTGGGGACAGGCTCAGGGGGTTTGCCCGGGAAGGACTGCCACTTCCCACTGCTGCCCTGGTTGCAAGCCTCACGGGATCCCTTAGAGTTGAGGAGATGCATGCTTGTGGGAGAAGGGGGAGGAGGTGTGAGCATGCTCCTGGGAAGGAGAGCACATGTTAGTAGACCTTCGTTTTGAGGGGTTTTAAAGGCTGAGCATTTAGGGGAGGATCTCAATAGAATACTCATCAGCCGTATGCTGGTGGACCAAAATGAGATTTATTCCTTTGACTTGGTCTGTCCTTGGGTGTGGTTGGCAAATGGCACTAATTGGATTTCTGCTGTCTCCCCAAGTAGGGTGATTTAAGCTATTTACCCTTTGGCTGGGAGGAGAAGTGCAAACCATTTACTCTTAAGTGTCCCTGGTTTAGGGAAGATAGGATTTGGTAGAGGGCTGCAAACTGCTGTTATCTGTCTCAGTTTCCCTATTCCACTTATTCTGGCTTACAGGCCTGCCTCAAAATGATTTGGTACAGCACTATATAGCATGGTGCATTACATTTAGAGCAAGATAAAAAAATTTAGAAGTAGAGGCAAATTGAAAATAACACTTTTTTTTTTTTTTTTAAAAAAGATAATTTCTTAAGGTAATTTTTTTCTGATGTCACCAAACCACCTCGTATGCTCATTTGAAACAATCTACATCTCTGTAAGCACATTTGGGTCTCTACTATAATTTCCACAAATTGGAGCCAAGTTTCCTTGGAGAATAGCTGATTCTGTGTCTGGGGCATGATAACTTGAAATGAACTGAACTGTAATAGTGTGAGCTTTAAAAAATAAATAAGGACTGTGGTAATTATAACCAGTTAAGTTTATGAGAGACCACAAGTCTTCAGAGATGCTCAAATGGGACAAATAATATGAAGTGACCACATTGGTTGGTGCCCGCTTACAGAGACTATAAATGTCCCAACTCATGTGGCGGAAGCATGGTCACTTCCATGGTCAGAGGACATTGGCTATGGTGGTTCTCAGCTCATACCTATGATCATAATTCCCCAGATAAAAGGCATTAGACCAGAGGGAGGAGTTCCTGAGAGAAGTGGACTTTTGGGATGCTGGAAAGTTGCAGGCAGAGGTGTGGTTCAGGGCCACTTGGGCACAGCTTCAGCTCTCTCCCCCAGAAAAACTGTGTCCTCGCTGACAGTGAGTTTGGCTTGAGCCATAGGAGGACTCTGTATACTTAAACGTTCCTTATGGACAGGCCCTAGGCTATCTGCACAAGCTCTTCCTGAATGGTGTTCTCAGAAGTTTTCTACATCCCACCTCTTTCCTCTATTTTCAATCTCTTCCTCTGGTTATTCCTCCTCAGCCCAAAAACATACTCAAACCTCTACTCTCCTATAAGCAAAAACAAGCAAAGAAAAACCAAAACAAACAGCAAAAAACCTCCAATGTCCCCAAACCAAGATCCATACACCTTCCCTGCCTACCACATCTTCCTTTAGTGATTGTTCAAGATCTTTCCTATCATCTGAGTATTTTTGTCTTAAAAATCTTTTTTTGGTGCCATTTTACCCAAATTTTCATTCTGAACTTTTAGAAAATACTGTAGGCATCTGATGAGGAGGCTGAATGGTTAAGGCAATGGGCTGCTAAAAACCCTATAAGGTTATGATGTTATTTTATAGAGAATATTTACATTTAATAGATATTATATTATGTATTTATATTTATACTTATATTTATTAGTGTTTGTTTTCAATTACTTCTTTGATTTCAATTCATATTTTTGGGAGTTATTTTTCCTGTTCATTTACTTAGGATTTTTAAATTATTTTAAATTGTGGTAAAATACACATAGAACTTATCATCTTAACCATTTTTAAGTATACAGGGCAGTAGTGTTAAAAGTACATTCACATGATCCTGCAACCAATCTCCAGAACTTGCAAAACTGAAACTTATAGCCATTAAACAACTCCCTGATTTCCCCTCCCTCAGCCTCTGGCAACCACCATTCTATGTCCTGTCTCTATGAGATTGACCATAGAAACTTTATATAAGTGAATCACAGGATTTGTCTTTTTATGACTGACTCATTTCACTTAGCAAGATATTCTGAAGGTTCATCCATGTTGTAGCATGTGTCAGAATTTTCTTTTTTTTAAAGGCTGAATAATATTTCATTGTATGTATATACTGAATTTTGCGTATCCATTCATCTGTGTGTAAATACATGAGTTGCTTCCCCTTTTTGGCTGCTGTAAATAACGCTGTGTTGAATATAGGTATACAAACACCTGTTTGAGATCCTGCTTTCAGTTCTTTTGAGTATACCCAAAAGTGTAATTGCTGGATCATATGGTACCTTTCTTCTCTTCTTTTTTAAAAAATATATTTTTATTGATTTCAGAAAGGAAGGGAGAGAGACAGAGATAGAAACATCAATAATAAGAGAGAATCATTGATTGGGTGCCTCCTGCACGCCTCCTACTGAGGATCGAGCCCACAACCCGGGCATGTTCCCTTGACCGGAATTGAACCTGAGACGCTTCAGTCCGCAGGCTGACACTCTATCCACTGAGCCAAACCAGCTAGGGCATGGCACCTTTATTTTCAATTTTTAAGGAACTGCCATACTGTTTTTTATAGCAGTTGCACCATTTTACATTCCCATCAACAGTGCACAGGATTCCAATTTCTCCACATCCTTGTCAACACTTAATATTTTCAGTTTTTTTTATAGTAGCCATCTTTATTGGTGTAAGGTGGTATCCCATTGTGTTTTTTATTTTCATTTCTCTGATTTTTAGAATTGAGCATCTTTTCATGTGCTTATTGGCCATTTCTATATTGTCTTTGGAGAAATATCTATTCAATTTCTTTGCTATGTTTAAACTAAGACTGTGTGTGTGTGGTTGAGTTATAGGAGTCCTTTATATATTTGTACACTAACCCCTGATGAGATATGTAAGTTTCAAATATTTTCTCCCATTCTGTAGTTGCTTTTCGTTCTGTTGATTGCATTCTTTGATGCACAGAAGTTTTAAATGTAGACCAGTTTATCTATATTTTCTTTTGTTGCCTATGCTTTTGGTATAATATTCAAGAAATCATTGCCAATTCCAATGTCATGAAGCTTTCCCCTGTTTTTTATTTCTAAGAGTTTTATAGTTTTAGCTCTCACATTTAGGTAATTCATTTTGAGTTAATTTCTATATGCGGTGTAGGATGAGATTCCAACTTCATTCTTTTGCATGTGAATATCCAGTTTCCCAACACTATTTCTTAAAAAGACTGCCCTTTCCCCCACTGAATGGTCTTAAAACCCCTGTCAAAAATAATTTTATCTAAGATTTGGAAACAGCCTACATGCCCATCAGCAGGTGAATGGATTAAAAAACTGTGGTGTGTCTTCACAATGGAACACTATGCTGCTGTATAAAAGAAGGAACTCTTACCATTTCCCATAGCATGGATGGATCTGGAGAGCATTATGCTAAGCAAAATAAGCCAATCAGAGAAAGATAAATACCACATGATCTCACTCACTTGTAGAATATAGTGAACAATATAAATTGACAAACAAAATATGATCTAGAGACAGAGAAGCATAGTACTGATGGTCAAACCTCATAGGGAAGGCAAACAGGGTGGGGGAGGAGGAGAGGGGAGGAGGTAAGAGTTCAACCAAATGACTTGTATGCATACATATAAGCATTACCAATGGACACAGTCACTAGGGGGTGAGGGCATGTGCTGGGGGTGGGGGGGTGGAAGTGGCCAGAGAGAGGTCAATGGAGGAAAAAATAATATTGTAATAGCTATGTACAGGCGGGGGGGTGGGCATACATCAGATATCAGGGGACCACTCTGTAAAGTATATGATTGTCTAACCACTATGTTGTGCACCTGAAACTAATACAGAATAATATTGAATGTGAACTGTAATGGAAAAAAAAAGATGCAAAATTATATGTTATATGTTTTTCATCATCCTATCTAATAATAGACAAACATGGTAATTGACCGTACCTTCGCTACTCCTCCCATTAGCCAATCAGCAAGATATGCAAATTAACCGCCAACAAAGATGGTGGTTAATTTGCATACGTAGGCGCAAAGCGGCAGAGCGAAGACTGAAGGCGGCTCCAGCTGGAGCAGCGCGGGCTTGAAGGCGGCTCCGGCCAGAGTGAAGGCCTGGGTCCTGGGTGCCGGAGGAAAACTGGTGCCGGCAGCTGAGGGAGGGAAGGTGTATTGCATGAATCTTTTCATGCAACAGGCCTCTAGTAATCTATAATAATAATAAAAGCATAATATGCTAATTAGACCAGACATCCTTCTGAACGTCCTTCCGGACAACCTTCCGAATGAAGCCAGGATTGTGAGGGAAGCCCGGGTGCCTGCTGGTGGCCAGAGGGAAGCCCAGGTCCTAGGTGCTGGAGGGAAGCCCGGGTTTCAGTTGCCAAAGGGAAGTCAGTGCTGGCAGCTGGGGGAAGGAAGGCCTACTCTTGCACTAATTTCATGCATCTGGCCTCCAGTTTATATATAAGAAAGCCTAAGTGACCAGCCAACCAGCTGACCGCTGACCGGCTGACCGTCCAGTAGTTATGATGTGCACTGACCACTGGGGGAAGACGCTCAATGCAGGAGCTGCTGAGCGACAGCAACTTTGCAGAGTGCCCTCTAGCATTCCGGGACCCCTTGGGGGAATGTCAGACTGCTTGTTTCAGCCCAATTCCCACAGGCCAGGCTGAGGGACCCCACTGGTGCACGAATTCATGCACCAGGCCTCTAGCAATAATAATAAAAACAAAATAAATAAATGACCCTACCACAAGAAGAAAAAGAAGTAATTTTATCATATATGTGAGGATTTTATTTCTGTGCTCTCTGTTCCATTGGGCTACACATCTGGTTTTATACTAATATACTTTTAAAAATATTTATTATTGAAAGTATTACATATGTCTCCTCTAATATACTTTTGATTATTGTAGCTTGTAAGAGGTTTGAAATCAGCAAGTGTGAGATATCCAAATGCATTTTTTTTTCAAGATTGCTTTAGCTATTTAGAATCCCTTGATATTTTATATAAACTTTAGGGTAGGTTTTTAATTTCTGCAAAATACACCATTGTGATTTTGATAGGTATTGCACTGAATGTGTAGATCACTTTGGATAGTATTGACATTTTCACAGTATTAATTTTTCTAATTCATGAACATGGGATGTCTTTCCATTTATTGGTGTTTTCTTTAATTTCTTTCAGGAAGATTTTATAGTTTTCAGTGTAAAAGCTTTTCAGCTCCTTAATTAAATTTATTACTAAGGATTTTATACTTTCTGATACTATTATAAATGGAATTATATATATCTTCAGATTATTCATTGTTAGTGTATAAAAGCACAACTGATTTTTGTGTGTTGATTATTTATCCTACAATTTTTTTTTTGTATTAGTGTATTAGTTTTAACAGTTCTGTGCATGTATGCAGGCACGTGTGTGTGTGTGTGTGTGTGTGTGTGTGTGTGTGTGTGTAATCTTTAGGTTTTTACATAAAGATTCTATCATCTGTGAACAGAAATAATTTTACTGCTTCCTTTCCAATTTGGAAGCCTTTTATTTTATTTTTTTCCTGCTTTTATTATGGCTAGGACATCTAGTACCATGTTGAATAGAAGTGGTGAAAGCACTTGTCTTGTTCCTGATATTAGAGAAAAAGCTTTCCGATTTTCATCATTGAGGGTGATCTTAGCTGTGGGCTTTTCATATGTGGCTTTTAGTAGTTTCCTTCTATTCCTAGATTGTTGAGTGTTTTTGTTATGAAATGGTGTTAATTTTGTCAAATGCTTTTTCTGCATCAATTGACATGACCATGTGGTCCTTTTCCTTCATTTTGTTAATGTGGTATACTTCATCAATTGATATTTTAATGGTTGAATCATTCATGTATTCCAGGAATAAATCCTATTTGGTCATGGTGATCCTTTTCATGTGCTATTGAATTCTGTTTGCTAGTATTTTGTTGAGAATTTTTGCATCAATAATAATCAGAAGCACTGGTCTGTAATTGTTTTTTCTTGTAGCGTCTTTGTCTAGCTTTGGTATTAGGATAATGCTGGCCTCGTAGACTGGGTGAGAACTATTTCCTCCTCTTCATTATTTTGGAAGCGTTTGAAGAGAATTGGTATTAATTCTTCTTAAATGTTTGGTAGAATCACCAGTGAAGCCATGTGTTCCTGGGGTTTTCTTTTTGGGAGGCTTTTTGATTAGCGAGTCGATTTCTTACTAGTTATAGATAATCCAGATTTTTTATTTCTTTATGATTCAGTCTTGGTAGGTTGTATGATTTTTAGAATTTGTCCATTTCATCTAGGTTATCCAGTTTTTCAGTATATAATTGTTCATGGTATTCTTTTATAATCCTTATTATTTTGGGAATAATTTCTAATGTGACTTCTTTTATTTTTGATTTTACCTATTTTAGTTCCCCCTCTCTCTTTTTACTTAATCTAGTTAAAGTTTTGTCAATTTTGTGGTGTTTTCAAAGAACCAACTTTTAGCTTTGTTGATTTTCTCTATTGTTTTTCTAGTCTCTACTTTGTTTGTATCTCTAATCTTGATTATTTTCTAGTTTCTGAAGGTGAAAAGTTAGGTTGTTGATCTTCTTTTTGAATACTCTTTATAACTATCCATTCCCCGCTTAGTACTGCTTTTGCTGCATCCTCATGACTTTTGGCATGTGTTTTCATCTTCATTTGTCTAAAGATATTTTCTAATTTTCAATCTAATTTCTTCTTTGAGACACTGGTTTTTAAAGAATATGTTTTTTAATTTTTTTGGATTTTCTAGTTTTTCTTTTGCTATTGATTTCTATGTTATTCTATTGTGATTAGAAAAGATACTTGTGTGGTTTAAATATTTTAAAATTTATTAAGATTTATTTTATGTCCTAATATATGGTGTATCTGGGAGAATGTTCCCTGTGCACTTGAGAAAAATGTGTATTTTGTTTTTGTTTGGGGAATGTTCTGTATGTCTGTTTGGTTCCATGTCTATAGTGTTGTTCCAGACTTCTATTTCGTTACCGACCCATTTTAAACAATTTTAAGTGTACAATCCAATGTCATCAAGTACATTTGCAATGTTAACCAACCATCACCACCATTGAGTTCTAGAAACTTTTCATTATCGCAAACAGGAACTCTATACCCATTAAACAATAGCTGTGTATTTCCCCCTCTTTCCAGCCACTTGATCATCTCTAGTTTATTTCCCATCTCTATGAATTTGCCTATTCTAGGTACCTCATATAAGTGGAATTCTACAATTTTGTTATTGGCTTATTCACATAGCATAATGTTTTCAAGGTTTATCTATGTTGTAGCACACAAAACTTTATTCCTGTTTAAGGCTATAATATTATTCCTTAATATATATGGAATATATATAATTTTATTCACCCATTTCTTGATAAACATTGACTTGTTTCCATTTTCAGTTATTGTGAACAATGTTGTTATATTTGTAAACAAGTACCTGTTTAAGTTTCTGCTTTCGATTTTTCTTTTTTCTTTTATTTTTGGTATAGACCTGGGAGTGCAATTGCCGAATCATATGGTAATTCTATGTCTAAGTGTTTGAGGAACTGCCAAACTGTTTTTCACATTGCTGCACCATTTACATTCCAACCAATAGTGCACAGGGGTTCCAACTTTTCCATATTTCATTTTTCTGATAATTGCTATCCTAATGTGTGTATAGTGGTATCTTGTGGTTTTAATTTGCATTTCTCTAATCTAGTGATAATGAACACCTTTTATATTTAGTCCCTTTTATAAATTGTCATTTATTTTACTTCTACATGTGTTTAAGCATCATAATACATTGCCCTAGTTTTTCTTTAAACATCTTTAAAGGATGCTTAAAGAAAAACTAGGGTAATGTATTATGATGCTTTTTTTCTTTAATTATCCTTTAAGGAGATTAAAAATGAAAATAAATTTTAGTCATTCAGATTTACAGTTTCTGGTGTTCTTTGTTTCTTTGAGTGACTCAAATTTGCATCGGGTATTATTGTTCTTCTATCTGAAGTACTACTTCTAACATTTCTTGTAGTGAAGGTCTCTGAGCATGAAAATATATATTGACAGTATTTTCTTTTCATACTTTAAAAGATAGTACTCCATTTTCTGGTTTACAAAGCTTCTGATGAGAAGTCTATGCATTTCCTATTGTTCTTTCTCTGTATGTAATGTCTTTTTTTTTTCTCTGTCTGCTTTTAAGATTTTTCTCCTTGTCCCCAGCTCTCAGAAGTTAGGCTAATCTGTGTCTTGGCGTGTTTCTTTGTGTATTTATTCGTCTTGGGTTTTTTTGAGATTCTTAGACCTATGGATTTATCATTTTCATAAACTGTAAAAATATTTTTGCTACTGTTTCTTCAAATAGTTTTTCTGTCTTTCCCTCTCCCTTCTCTCTTAGACTTAAATTACACAAATTTTAGACTGCTTGGTATTTTTTTCACTGGTTGCTTGCTTTACTTTTTTTTTTGTCCGTTTGCCTTCTATATCCATTTTGTCTTTTCCCCCCTGTAGTACCTACTCTACTATTAATCTGATCTAGTGAATTTTTTTTTATTTCAGATACTAAATTTTGTTTTTTGTTTCTAGAAGTCCCATTTGGGTCTTTTTTAAGTTTTCCACTTCTTGCTTTACAATGTTCATTTTTTATCTACATCCTTGGTCATATGGAGTATGTTTATACTAGATGTTCTGATATTCTTATCTGATAATTCTGTCAACTTTTATAATTTCTGGGTACATTTCTAATAATTGACTTTTTCTTGGTTATGGATTATATTTTCCTGCTTTTTTTATATGCTTGGCAATTTTGGATTGGATGGCAGACCTCATGAATTTTATGCTGGTGACTGCTAGATTTTGTTGTATTTCTTTAGAAAGTGTTGGACTTTCCTTTGTCACATAGTTAAGTTATTTAAAGTTATTTAAAACCTTTAAGGTTTACTTTTATGCTTTATGAGGGTGGGTTCAGAGATGTCTTTAATTTAGGGTTAGTTAGTCTTACTACAAAGGAGATATCCTGCTGAATACTCTATCCAATGCCCCATATATTGTAAAATCTCCCATTATTACTGGTAATAACATGGACTCTTTGTAACCCAATGTGAGCTCTGAAATTGTTTGGCCTGCTTATTTCCTTGTAGCGTTTTAGGTCACGTATGTGTGGATTACTAGCCAGCCAAAACTTTGAGAACCCCCACCTGTAGATCTCTGGTACTCTTTCTCTGTGCAGTTCCTCTCTTTCCAGTATTCTTCCATATAAATTCTAGCTACCTTGGTCTTTCTGAACGCCATTCTCACTCTCCTCAACTCAGAGAAAGTGTCGGGCTCTATTTGAATTTCCCTTCTCTGCCTGGGAACTGTTTCTAGGCAACGAGTAGGACAATCATAGGGCTCACTTCGTTTCTCTCTTCTCAAGGATTACTGCCTTCTGTTTCTTGTCCAATGTCTGAAAAACCAGTGTTTCATACATGTAGTTCAATTTTCTAGCTGATTAGAGGGTAAATCTAGACTCAGTTATTATATCCTGGCAAACAGTGGAAATTTTCATTGAAACTTTTAGAACATTTTATTGCTTTCTAGTGGGTAATATTTGTATGTTCTTCTTTTAGCTAAATTCTACATGTCTTTTTAAAAAATTTGAGTGAAAAGCGGCTCAGAAATATATGGACCCATATTACAAATATCGATATATATACAACATTAGAACTGAATATCATTAATTTGCTTCAAATATTTTCCCAAGTAATTAAATATATAGTAAACATATTATCCTTGCAGTAAGCATTATTCTAAAATTTTTAACATATGTAGATTCACTTAACCCTCACAACAATTCTATGACTTCAATACAATGAATGACACTGTTGTGTAAATGAAGCTAAGGAGTACTACAGTGGTAAAGTTATATGTTGAAGGTCATTCAACTAGTAAGTAAAGCAGGAATATGAATCCAGAGAATCTGGCTACATAATTTGAGCTAATAGCCACTATTCTACATTGCCTCTCCTAAAAATGAAATGCATAATACATAAAGATTAAGTAGAAATTCTCTGTCCTTGATCCTCAGTCCTAGTTTCCTTATTTATTAATCAGAGGAAAATAAAATGATGAAGCTTTATATCATTCCAATCCATTTTTAATGCTTTAAACTTTATTTACATATTTCAACAAATAATAGGTAATATTTTTGTGTTTAGGAACTTATATGTAATTAATACAACTTATTATATCCTAATATAATTCTATGACTTGCTTATTAACATTTTATTCTTGAAAATAATTCATATTGATACTAAGTGCATTTTTATTTACTCAGTTGTCCATGCTACATATCACTGATTTTACCTAAATACTCCAAAAAAAGTGTAAAATTCTTTCCAGGTAGTGAAACCCATCAGATAACCTGTTCTTTCGCCCCTTCCCTGGAGTCCTTCCTCTCCTGCTCCCTTCTGTACTAGCTGTTTTCTAGCTCTGCTGAGCCAGCTGCCCTTCTGGTTCTTTGCCTCCCTCCTGTGTAAGTTCCTTTCTTGTCTACATTTTATGCATTCCTTTTCTTGGTTTGCTTCCTCATTTTGAAGGGTACATTCTTTAATTATTCTAAGAAGAGTGCATGGAAAATAAATCTTTGAAACATGCTTTCTGCAATTCTTCTCTTTGTCCTATACTTGATTGATAATTTGTCCAAGTATAGGTTTTAGGCTGAAATAATTTGCCCTCTGACTTGTAAGATATTGTTTTAGTGCACTTTTAGTTTCCAATGAAACTTATTCTAGATAGACTGGATGTGATCTATTTTTATTCCCTTCATTTAGGCTTTTGAGAACTTTTCTTTTAACTTTGATGTTCTAAGATTTCAAAGTTTGTAAGAATTGGTAATTATTTAACACCTTATAATACACAGGTTGTAACTTTAAAAATATTTTATTGACTTTTTAGAGAGAGAAGAAGGGAAAGGGAGAGAGAGAGAGAGAGAGAGAGAGAGAGAGAGAGAGAGAGAAGGAGAAGTATCAATGTGAGAATGGAACATTGATTGGCTGCCAATCAAACCAACAACCTTTCGATGCACAGGACGAGACACCCAACCAACTGAGCCATACTGGCTAAGGCCATAGGTTGTAACCTTTAATCTGGAAACGTCTATCTTTTATTTTGCGGAATTAAAAATATTATTTAAAAGTAGCTTTATTCCCTCTGCTGTTTTTGTACTCTTTCTGGACATTTTGATGTTGAATCTCCTGCACTGATCTTATCTCTCCTATTTCTCTGTCTTTTTGTTTGAGTTTTTGAGAAGTCCTCAACATTATCTTTCAAACTTTCTATTGAATTTCTCTTATTTCAGTTACCAAATATTTTAAAAGTTTTAAGACTTTTTTTTTGTTATTGACTGACTGTTTCTTTTTATAGCAACCTGTTTCTGTCTATTCCTGTGTCATGAATATAATCTCTTATTTCTCTGAGAATATTATAGTTTAAAATTTTTATCCTCATTGTCTTTATTTTCTTATTTTTCTGATTGATTTGGTCTCCTTTTTCATCCTGGAGGATTTCTTCAAAACTCTTGATGCCCCTGGTTGACCCTTCCTATGTGAGGGCGAGGCCCTGAGGAGAGCTCCGCTGGGGTGGTGCTTGTTAACGGGCGTGTCACTGTGGAGTGGTCAAGCAAGAACCCTGCTGCTTTATTCTGAAACTCACAAGTGTCAGTATGTATAGGTCTGTTCTCTTGAGACTGACAGTTTCCCCAGGGAATATTTCACCAACTTCCTATCTGGGACCTATTTACCTAGGATTATATTGTGGAGCAAGGAAATGAAAAGAGGGTAGGAGTCTCACTTTCATTAAATCTTGATTTTAATTAGGCACCTGTCCTCCACTGCTTTGTTGATATCCTTGATATGGAGTCCCTCTGGCTTGGTTTTATCATAGAATGAACCATCCATCTCATCCTGGGGTTGTTGTTTGCCTCTGAAAGAGGGGTGGGGGAAGAATACTTGAGATCTACCTCTTCCACTTTCATTTAGTCATCCTTTTCAGTCCCACCTTCCATCGCTCCTGGTGCTACAGAACTTGAGGACTTCCCAGGATTAACATCTTCCTGTGCATGCACTTGGCATTCAGCTTTCTCGGGTCTGTCAGTGCCTTTTCCTCTTCTCTATCATCCATCATTTAGTGCCATATTTCATCTTCTACTCCCTTTGTCTTTGTGGGTTTACAGCATCTTTAATTATTTATTATCATTTTATTGGGATATTGGGAAGAAGAGATAAATTTATGGGTTCAAATAACCATATTCAACTGAGAGTTGGATATCTTTTTTTATCCTTTAATTTTCAAACTTCTTTTTTTCTCACTACCCATACTACATGAAAAAGCAGCATGTTTTAATCACAATTCAAGCTTCCATTTTTAGGTGGGAGCACACACAGCCTCAGTTCTTTGTTTCATGCAGGAGGATAGGCTACAGTCCTTTGTCATCTTTTAGGCATACTAAATTCTTTTTTCCCCCTATGGGATTTAAATCCCAGCCCTCACTGCCCATTTCTGGCCCTGCTGCCCTGAGGACCAGTGAGTGGGTCTCATGACTAGTATAGCCCACTATAATTTCTACTCAATTTTCAAAATAGAATTTAAAGTTTAAGATTTTAATTTTTACTCATTTTATTTGAAATACACATACATATTTCACTCCTAAGTTTAGAGTTTAGTATAAGGAGGCTCTCAAGATACTGGCCCCACTATCTTAATGACAAGCCCTTCCTATGATATTCTGACATAAAATCTCATACTCGTTGCAATTTATCATAATCTTTCCATCCTTACATCTTAATTAAAAGTATTTTTTTTGCTATAGTTTTTTAGTTTCCAACCCCGGTGGGCTCTATTTAGTTCTTGTCTTACTAACTTTCTTCTTGCATTTAACATTTCAGATTGCATCCTCCTTGAAACTCTGTTCTTTTGGCCTATGTGTGCTATGTTTTCCCATTCATTGTTTTCCGTGCATCTCTGACCAGTCTTCCTGTGACTCATTTGGGGAACCCCTTTCTCCATCCGCCATTGGTGCTCTACCTCAGCCCTCTGCACTTCTCACTGTACACACTTGTCCTGGTTGAGTTCATTCACACTCACCATTGTTGTTATTAACCATATGCTGAGGAGGATGAAATCTCCATCTCTAGCCCTGATCTCTATTCCAGATTTCAATGCTTAAACACGCTCTGCTGGATGGGTCTACTTGAAAGGACCACAGTCATCTCAAATTCAGGATTCCCAAGGATGAACATACAATTCTCCTTCCTAACCTTGTTTCTGTTCTTGGGTTTTCTATATCAATGAACAATACCAACATTTACTTGTTCACCCAAGTGAACACCCAGCAGCCATCCTTGAATCCTCTTACTTCTCACCCTCCTTATTTTGGTTATGTCTTTAGGTTGCTAAGGAAAAGAGACATGGTCAGTGTACCTCAGTAATGGGAACTTATTTGGGCAGGAACGGAGGTGGAAAGGTAATGTCTGTGAGTTAGACTTCATAAGAAGTGTATCTGTACCCAAGGTGGTTCGAGAAACCTCAGGATCTTCAGTTTGTAGAACTTGGCTATTGATGTGACTCAACTATTTCTCCTGTATTCACCTCTGACAGTTAACTTCCTTATTCTCTTCTACCATTCTTTATCTTTTCTCCATATCATAGGTTATCCTCATAACTTGGCTTGCTATGATCTCTCACTGTCCCAACCCTACTTCCTCCTTCATATCATCTGAACTTGCTCTCCTTTGGGTCTCTGGTGCTACTGGTCACTGCTGGTTTTCTCTATGTCCAATGTTTTGGATTTCTGGGATCAGGAATCAGATTGGTCCAGCTCATCTTCTCATACTAGGCCATACTGCAGAGTACTTATGGGCCCATTAAAAGGCTTCCCTGACATCAGTTGGTCATTCCACTCCAATCACCTGTAACAGGAGGAGAAGGTTGATATGATATGAAATATGACCACTTACGTTTCCCCCCTGAATGATGTAGACTGGACAGTTACCCTTCATAAGGGAAGCTGGCATAGAAGACACTGTGATTGACATAGTATATTCCATGTCAGTATATCACCAAGTCCATCAAAATTATCTTCTAAACCAGTGGTTCTCAACCTTCTGGCCCTTTAAATACAGTTCCTCATGTTGTGACCCAACCATAAAATTATTTTCGTTGCTATTTCATAACTATAATGTTGCTACTGTTATGAATCGCAATGTAAATATCTGATATGCAGGATGGTCTTAGGTGACCCCTGTGAAAGGGTCATTCGACCGCCAAAGGGGTCGCGACCCAAAGGTTGAGAACCGCTGTAACAGTTTTCAAGCCTGTATCCATCTCTCCATTCTTCATTTAAGTGTCTTGGTTCAAGTATTCATCTTCTTTCACCTGCCCTAAGGCAACAACTCACACTATTCTTTCTCCTCCTCCCCCTCCCTTTTCTTCCCTGATTGGTTATATTATTGATTTTAAGTGATGAACAATGGCTTCTGTTACCTATCACTAAGAATAGACACCTGAGCACTTTTGCCCATTGTATCTTGGTAGCAGAGATGCCAGGGAAAACACAGTACAGCCCTGGATGGAACAGTGCTCTACTCACACAGAGAAGAAACAGGACAAGATCAACTCCAGTGGTCTGCGTCAGTCCCCAGTCTCCAGCAGGTCCCTTTCAGCAGCCAATGCAGGGCAGCTGGCCACAGGTACCCATCTTGTGCTGGAGCAGAAGGACTCTGTCCCCTCCTCACAGGAGACAGATAGAGCAGTGGGATTGGCCAAGTGCCATATGACACCCATGCGTAAGCAGAGGAAAGGAATATACATTGCGTCTGAAACAGGGAAAGATAAACCTTCGTGAGGTCAGTTCAGCACAGACTCTGAGGGCTCTTCATCTCAGTAGGGAAGTGTTCCAGGCCCAAGGCCCATTCTTATGCAACTAAGAGGGGGTCAAAAGAAGGTATGCATGAGACTGCCTCCCCAACATTAAGTACAGTTAAAATATCTCTTTATTGAATACAATTTATTACTTGTTCTTAACTAAAATATTAGATGAATTCAACTTTTTTATTTGTTTCTTAAAAGGACTCCAGAGAAGCTAACCAAATTAAGTTGTTTTTTACTTCCACATGATTAATTCTTCCTCCCAGAGGGTCAATGTTTCATCAGCCGTGTCTCGGATGATTGCGGAAATCTCCTAATTGTCGGCTGGGCCTTAGTCCCATCTCCACTCCAATTCATCTTCTAGATTTATTTTTCTAAAACGTATATCTGACCATGCCTCTCTCTTATTTAAAGACCTGAGGTCCCTTTCAGGCCTATTTTCTGCCACTCCCTCCTGTGAGGTCTCCCTGCTTACGGTCCCGGCACTGGGCACTGGGCACTGGGCACTGGGCCCTCCTCTGAAGGCCTATAAGCCTGCTCATGGAGAACACCTCACTAATTTAAGTTTTGGTGTCAATCTCTGTCCATGTGACACAGTCTAATTATTTAAAAAGTGAAAAATTCAGTTATTTAATGTGGTGTTTTTCTTACTTCCACCAAGCTACTGATTTAGCTGTCAGAATGCCGAGCCCAAGCTCCTAGCCACTCTGACACATTACCTCTGGGGCAGGATGGCGCGTTAATCATTTTTTTCTAGTCCCCTCCCTGGTAACCCCTACCCTGGGGCACTTAGACCCGTGCTGTGCCTGCAAGTGGCCAGTAAATGCTGGTACACAATAGCAGCAGATCCTTTTCTCCAGTTACTGGGTAAAGGAGCTAACAGAAATACCCCAAATGAAAGTATTTAGTGTAAATTTATTTTTAACTCCATGTTCATTTTAGATCTTTGTCTAAAGAGTTAATTTGATGCAGACCTGAGGGCAGTCAGGGTGGCGCTTAAAGCACACAATTGGAATTGATGCCACCTGGTGGGTGGTGGGTGATACATGCAGTGGTGTATGGTGTGGTGCATGGGGTGGTGCATGGGGTGGTGCATGGGGTGGTGTATGGAGTGGTGCATAGGGTGGTGCATGGAGTGGTGCATAGGGTGGTGCATGGGGTGGTGTATGAGGTCAGCCCTGGCGTCCAAGGGCTTCTCATTAGGATCAGGCTGATTCCTCCCAGGCAGGCCATTTCGATGTTTAAAAAAATGAGGTACAGTAAACTGCACATATTTAAAGTATGCAATTTGATCAGTTTTGACACGTATACACTTGTGAAACCATCATCATGGTCAAGATAATGAACATATTTATCACCGCCCACCCTCCCCCCCATTTCATTGTGCCCCTTGTAGTCCCTCCCCACTGCCCTCCTTACCTCCTTGTTCTCTCTTCAGGCAACAAAGAATCTGCTTTTGGCACTACAGATTAGCTTGAATTTTCTAGAATGTTATGTAAATGGGATACTGCAGGATGTAGTATTTGGGGGGAAGAGGGCTGGCTTCTTTCATTAATATAACTGTGTTGAGATTCACCCATGTTGTTGCATGTATCAGTAGTTCATTCTTTTTTGTTCTATTGTATGGCTGTACCACAATTCATTTAATCACTCCCTTGTTGTTGGATATTTAAATTGTTTATAGTTATAAGGAAAGCATTCATGTACAGCTTTTGCACTTTCATTTTCATTTTTCTTGGGTAATTCCCAGAGTGAAATGGCTGGTGATGAAATAGCTACATATGGTAGGTGTATGCTTAGCTTTTACATCTTCATCAGCAGTGGATATGAGTTCCATATCCCTACAACACTTGTTATGGTCAGTCTTTTTTATTTTATTTTTAAAAGATTAAAAAAAATGATTCATTTTAGAGAGAGGAAGGGAGAGAGAGAGAGAGAGAGAGAGAGAGAGAGAGAGAGAGAGAGAGAGACATTGATGTGAGAGTGAAACATCGATTGGCTGCATCCTGCACACCCCCTACAGGGGCATGTGCTCTGACCAGGAATGGAACCAGCAAGCTTTTGGTGCCTGGGATGATACTCAGCCAACTGAGCCACACCGGCCAGGATTGATTAGTCTTTTTTTTTTTTAATGATTCCAGTAGTAAGACATTTAGATTTTGAACTTTAAAATAATTTCGTTTCCTGGGTCCCATTTCAGGCCTAATAAATCCTAACTTTGGGGCGGGGGCTTGGAGTGTTGTATTTTTAGGATGAGAGCCAGCTAGGTTTGGGAGCCACCACACTAGACCACACTGCCTCCAGCTTCTTTGAAGTGGTACAGGGAATGGAGTCAGAAACAACCTTGTCTTCAGGATGAAATGTGTCTAAGTTGCTAAGCTCGTTTTGGAAGAGTTAACAACTACCAGAGCCAAAGCTGTCAGCTGAGAGGAGGCCGCAGTTAGAAGAGAGAAACCTTGATGTGCCTCGTCTGATTGACGTGCTCCTGTGCTATTGGGGGAGTGGTGACATGCTGGTAGAGAAACTTCAGAATCTGGAGAAGAGCCAGGACAGCGCTACTACTGTTGCTGAAAATGGCAACTGGTGCCGCCACAGTGGGAAACAGCATTGAGGGTCCTCAAATAATTGAAGATAGATCCAGCAATTCCACGTCTGGATACATAGCCAAAAAAGTGAAAACAGGGTATTGAAGAGCTATCGGCACTCTCGTGTTCATGGCAGCATTGTTCACAGTAGCTAAGACATGGAAACAATCCATGTTCATCGATGGATAAATGGATGAAGAAAATATGGTGTGTATATACAGTAGGATATTACTGTTGAAGCCTTAACTTTATCATTTGTAAATTGGGATTTTTGAAGCAGTGTTGAGATAATTTATGTGAATAAATAAATGTGGGATAATTTATAAACTATCTATACTAATAAAAGGGTAATATGCTAATTAGACGGAGAGACCTTCCAAGAGACCGGCTGGGGTGGGGGCATGAGGCTGGCAGGGAAGGGCAGTTGGGGGCCATGAGGCTGGCAAGGAGGGGGCCAGTTGGGGGCGAGAAGGCTGGCAGGCAGAGTGGTTAGGGGTGATCAGGCAGGCAGGCAGGTGAGCAGTTAGGAGCCAGTGGTCCTGGATTGCGAGAGGGATGTCCAACTGCCAGTTTAGGCCTGATCTCATAAGGCCTAAACTGGCAGTTGGACATCCCCCGAGGGGTCCCAGATTGGAGAGGGTGCAGGCCGGGCTGAGGGACAATCCCTGCCCTGCCTCCCCTCCCCCCATGCATGAATTTCATGCACCAGGCCACTAGTTTGTTTATAAATGGAAATGCCCTCTCTAAATACCATTTAAGAGAAAGTTATAGATTCTTTACTAAGGGCCAACTCTGTGCTGGAAACTTTGCATGTATTACTTGTAATCCTCACTATAATATTTTGAAAACTTACCAGCTCCATTGTACAGGTGAGGAAATTGAGGGGCATGGAGATTTAGAACTTGTTCAAAGTCACACAGCAGGCAGGCAGTGGTGCCAGGAATTGTGTGTTAAGAGTAAGTCTACACCACCTCTTGGCCTGGTTTCTACCCAACAAGCTCTCTCTGCAATTTGGAGTCAGAGGCTCACCCACATTCTTCAAATATCAGTCAGAAACAACCTTTTCACAAGAACACACGTTAGGCAATATTGGGACAGAGACCGGATGAAATATTTAGCGGGGTCTAGAAACTCTATGTCAAATCTTAGATTTCGTCCAGCATTGAGTAGGAGATTCCAAAGTTGCTTCCGAGCCACAAACACCTTCAGGCAGCTTTTATAGGAAGAACACTGGGTCTGACATCACAGGACCAGAGTTGTGTACCAGCTTGTCATTGCCCTGGCTTCTCTGAACTAAGTCTTCTAATCCATAGAATGGCTATAATGGTCTTTCTTGTAGCATAGATGTTCAAGTTTAAATGAGAAAATTGAATGAATACACCTGGCAGATTTTCTCTCTCTCTCTCTCTCTCTCTCTCTCTCTCTCTCTCTCTCTCTCTCTCTCTCTCTCCACCCCTCCCTCCCTTACTCACTCCCTTCCCTCCTGCTTCCCTCTCTCATGTTATACATTTAAAAAGATTTCCTGCAAAGGAGAACAGAAGATTCTCCTCTATCATCTTTACCAGTTTTTATTCCATTTTCAAATCTGTAGCTTCTGCATAATTTTTCATGGACCAGGTGTCCCATGTTAGCTATTTAAAAGCAGTTTTTCCCAGTGGTATGTACAAGTAATAACGTAGACAGATACAGCCTTTTCTCTGTAAATAGTACAGCCTTTTTTCTTTCCTTTGTTGATTCCATATCCACCCTCTATTCTAATTATGAATGTTACGCACTGGGGTTTAGGAATTTTTATTTTTATTTTTGCAGGACACAAACATTCAGTCCATAACATAGGACATACACGTATGTATATGTACTTGATGTTATCTATAATAATTATCACAGTATGCAATGTATATATAAAATTCAAGACCATTCTTTAACCATTAATATTACATCTTGAGTTTTTTCATGCATTAAAATTCTTAGAAAAACTTCCTATTAACTGCCTAACAGAAGTACCTGTTATTGAGTTTTAGTTAATTCAAATATTCCACTAATATAAATAACACTTTATATATACATCTGTATATCTCTATTTATTTTTAGATTTCTCTCTTTGAGCTATTTAATTTAGGAAAGTGTTTTCAAATTTCTAGGCTTTTTTCACCTAAACATTTTTGTTATCAATTGCTAGTTTTATTATGTTGTCAGAGAATGTTGCCTACACAGTATACGCATTGCAGAACTTATTGAAGCTTTCTTTGTAGCTCAGCATCTTTGAAGCTCTTTCTTTGTAGCTTTTCTCAATGTTTCATGGGCACATGAAAAGAAAGTGTATTTGATGATTGTAGAGTACACCATTTGATGTATTTCTATTAATTCAATCCTATTAATTTTATTACTCAAATCCTCTGTTTTTACTTATTTTTATTTTTTTAATCTATCAAGAAAGAGTGGTGGTTAAGTATTCCACAATTATGTATTTATCTATATTCCTCTATGTTTCCAACAATTTTTGCTTTTTATAGTATGATGCTGATTTATTTGACATATAAAAAATCATGACTATTAAATTTTTATTGTGAATTATAACTTTCATAAATATAAGGTGACATTTTATGTTTGTTGAGAGCTTTTTGCTTGGAACAAAGCCTTTTCAGAATTTAATGTTGCCATTCTGTGCTGCATTGTTCTGCACCTGCCTGAAAAATCTACTCATTCTTTTATTTCACACCATTTTTTTTGTGCTATTTTCCTTTATGTCTATTTCTTGGAGCATAGAGTAAGATTTGAATTTGTAACACATTTGGAGAACATTTTTGTTTTAATAAGGCAGTTAAGCTCATATTTATTTCATGATTTATTTATTTGTTTTTATATTTGCCACCTATTTTATGCTTCCCATTTTTATGCTTCTTTGCTTTTTCTTTTCAATCTTCAGCTAAATGGAATATGTATTATATCCTTTTATATTCTTCAGTGATTTGGAAAATTTGTCCTATTTTAAATTAAGTTACTGATTACCTGTAACTATTAGAAACATTTAAATATGTACAGTACTTTAGAAAGTTTTTATTGTGATATTAAAGAAAAGATATAAAATACATGTTTGGTATTAAATAATTATTAAGCAAATGCCTATTATAAACACTACTTTTACTTTCAACTCTTCTGTATCCTTATGGTTTTGACACATTCTTGAAAGATTGATATAGTGAGGTTTTTATTTTTAACCCAGCATGACTAGCTTTGATTTTATTTGGAGCAATAAGTACATTTAGATTTACTGTAATTACTAATATGTTTGCATTGAAATATACCACTTTATTTGTTTGACCTGTTCTATGTTTCTTTTACTCTTCTTTCTTGAATTTGTTTGGATTTACAGAAGAGTTTTAAAAATAATTTTATTTTTCTTTCAGCCAGCTTGGAAACACTCTTTTTGTATTCACTTGGTGGTTACCTGAGAAATTATTATGTGGGTGCTTAATTGACCAAAGTCTGAAGTTAATTGATATCTTTAGTCTCCTCTGATAATATAATAACCTTAGACTATTTTAGGTTTTGTCATCACACTGCTGGTGTATATATTATTGTCATATATTTTAATTTTTTAAAATTCCTTTAAGCACTTACTATTATTGTTTTATATAGTCAATATTTATGTTTCCCCACACATTCACTATGTACTGAGTTCTTCATTTCTTCTTTAATTTCAGTCCTTCTGTTTAGGATTACTTCCTACCGAAGTACACCCTTTAGAATTTCCTTTGGTTGAGATCTGCTCATGGTGAATTCTCAGTTATTGTTGGTCTGAACACGTCTTTCTTTCTTTCTCCCTCATTTTTTATAGATACTTTTTTTTGGCCAGAATAGATTCTTTTCAGTTCACTGAAGGTGCCATATTGACTTCTGAGTAGCCCTGTTGCTGTTGAGAAGTTAGTTATCACTGTACCTATTGCGCCTTTGAAGAAATCTATCTTTTAGGATTAAAAATTTTTTTATTTGATGTTCTTCAGTTTATTGATGTTGAAACTGAGTGTGGATTTCTTTTTATTCATCTGTAGGATATGTTTGGCTCCTTAAGTCTGTGTCTTTCATTAATACTGGAAATTCTTAGCCATTATACTCTCAATTATTGCCACTCCCCTGTTCTCTCTCCCTTTTCTTGTCGAGACTCTGTTCCATGTTCTGAATCATTTCTTCTGTTGTATGTAGTTCACAAGTTCTCTATTTATCTATGTCTGTCAGCTGTTATACCCACCTATTCATTGTTTGTATTCTAAGAAATTTCTTAACATTCTATTTATTTAAAAAATATGCTATAATTCTTATAGTTTCCTTGCAGAGATTTATTGTATATTTAAAACTGGTCTTTCATTATTTAAATACAGTAAGCGTGATTGTATTTCATCTGGTCTGATAATTCTAGACCTGAAGTCTTTGTGGATCCATTTCTGCTTTTTGTTATCGACTGGTTCTCACTCCATTTACTTTAACCTTTTTATTATTTTTGACTGTATGACAATCATTGCCCTCATAGATATTATTTTTAGAGACTGTTTGGGCCATAGTACGAAGGTGAATTCTTCAGAGAGCATTTACTTTTACTTCTACTGCACGCTTAGAGGAACTACCAGTCTAGAACCATGTTAAATTAAATTCCTGCCATAAAGTGGTTTTTATCCCCAACCAAAGCATGTGAATTTCAGCTACAAATCTGCTTCAGAGCTGCTTGTGTTTGTAACCTCGCAGGTAAGTTTCTGTGATCAGTGCCAAAGCAACTTCTCTACTAGTATCCTGGGGTGCTGGTTAGGGTTTTTACTTCTCGTTCACCCTTATCTTGAAGACACACAGTCTTTTGGGATGTCATCTCTATGTGGGAAGGGTCACTGGATAAATGTCGGTGTGACCTCTGCCCCTTTGTCTAGTTCAGACCCTGAAGTTTGATGCCAAAAGTGAGGCGCATGTTTGCAGAGATAGACAGACACCCTCAGAGCAAAGGCTGCTTTACTGTCCTGTTTCCCTGACTGGGTTTCCAATCTCACTTACATTTGGCCTGGAATTTTTAGTTGTTTCCAGCAGGAGTATCGGTCCTGATTATTACCTATTATAAAATAGTTATTTTTACATTATATGGCTTTTTCTCTTTCAAAAATTATTTCTGAAATTTGTATTTAGTTTGCAGTCATATTTAGAGCAATTTAGATTTATATTTAGTAGCCTGCAGTAGCGGTCTTTCCCCTTTCTTAACTTAATTCTATATCCTTTAAAATTATTTAATAGACTTTATTTTTAGAGCAATTTTAGGTTCACAGAAAAGTTGAGGGGAAGGCACAGAGATTTCCCACTCATACATAACCTCTGCCATTACCAACATCTCCCACCAGAGTGGTACATTTGTTACAATTAATGAACCTACATTGACACATCACTACCATCCAAATACCGTAGTTTACGTTAGGGTGTACTCTTGCTTTGTGCATTCTATTGGTTTGGACAAATGTATAATGATGTGTATCTACCATCACAGTATCATGCAGAGTATTTTGACTGCCCTAAAAAGACTCTCTGTCCCACTAATTCATCCCTCCTTCCTCCCTAACCTCTGGCAAGCACTGATCTTTTGACTATTGCCATTGTTCTGCTTTTTCCATAATGTCATATTGTTGGAATCATACAATATGTACCCCTTCAGATTGGCTTCTTTCATGCAGTAATACACTTTAAATTTCCTCTATGCTTTTCATGGTTTGATAGCTCATTTATTTTTAGTGCTGAATAATATTTTGTTGTCTGGATTTATCACAGTTTACTATTCCATTCATCTACTGAAGGACGTCTTGGTTGCTTTCAAGTTTCGGCAATTATAAATAAAGCTGTTATACACACGCCTCAGTGTGCAGTCTTTTTCTGAGGACATGTTTTTAACTCTTTGAGTAAATACCAAGAAGTATGATTGCTGGATCATGTGATAAGAATATACTTAGTTTTTGCAAATATTTTCTCCCAGTCAGTGTCTCGTTTTCTCATTTTCTTAACATTGCATTTTCAGAGCAGAATTTTTAAATTTAATTAATTCCAGTTTACCGTTTCTTTCTTTCATGGATCATGTCTTTGGTGGTGTATCTAAAAAGTAATCACCATAACCAAGGTCACCTAGGTTCTGTCCTACGTTATCTTTTTAAAAATATGGTTTAATTACAATTTTTTAAAATTGATTTTGGAGAGAGAAAGGGAGAAAGGGATAGAAACATCAATGATGAGAGAGAATCATTGATTGGCTGCCTCCTGCATGCCCCCTATTGAGGATCGAGCTTCCAACCAGGGCTTGTGCCCTGACTGGGAGTTGAACTGTAACCTACTGGCTCATGGTTGAGGCTCAGCTACTGAGCCACACCAGCCCAGCCCCTAGTTAGTTTCTAGGAGGGTTACAGTGTGCAACTATGCCTGTGGTCCATTTTGAGTTAGTTTTTGTGAAAGACGTAAGGTCTGTGTCTATGTACATATTTTTTGCATGTGCATGTCCAGTTGTTCCAGCACCATTTGTTGACAAGACTGTCTTTGTTCCATTGTATTGTCTTTGTTCCTTTGTTAAAGATTAGTTGACTATACTTATGTAGGTCTATTTCTGGGCTCTTCTTTCTATTCTGTGGATACATTTGTCTGTCTTTTGCCAATACTTCTCTGTCTTGATTACTATATCTTTATAAGCCTTGAAGTTGGATAGTGCCATTCCAACTTTGTCCCCCACCCCCTTCAATATTGTGTTGGCTATTCTAGATCTTTTTCTGCTCCATGTAAACTTTAAAATAAAGGTAACTTGCTGGGATTTTGATTGGTGGTATAACCTTGAATTTTCAGGTCAAATGAGAAAGAACTGACATCTTGTCAATATTGAATTTTCCTATCCACGGACATCTCTCCATTTATTTAGTTGCTCTTCGGTGTTGTTCATCACAGCTTGTTAATTTCCCTTATGTAGCTCTTGTGCATATTTTTAGGTTTATACCTAAATATTTCATTTTTGGAACTGTTAATTACATGGTATTGTGTTTTTAATTTCAAATTCCACTTTTCATTTCTGACACATAGGAAAGCAATTGACTTTTGTACATTAACCTTGTATCCTCCAACCTTGCTATAATCATTTATTAGTTCCAGGAGTTTATTTTGTTGATTCTTTTGGATTTTCTATATAGATGATCATGCCATTTGTGAACTAAGACTGTTTTATTTCTTCTTTCCCAATTTGTATACCCTTTATTTATTTCCTTATGCATTAGCTAGGATATCATATATCTTTAAGTATATGTTTTTTTTATTTTTTAGAAAAGGGAAATACAGGAGTGTATTTTCTAAATTCTTACATACTCCCTTATTTCTCCGTGGTAATAAGGGAGAAATAGGACTTCAAGGAGACCACATCCTAGTGCAACTTCTCTTCCTGCGTATCCCGCTTCCCTCCCTACTCCTGGCGTTGCTCCCTGAGCACCACGCACCCTCAGTAATCCTGCTCCTCATCCCCACCCCAGTGCCTCCTTTCTGCAGAGCACACCCTGCAGCACTGGAGCAGCAGGCAGACCATTTCCTCTTGGACAGGGGCCTGGCCTCACCACCTATTTCACACTCCAGCTCCACCGACCTGGCAGGTAGCAGAGGCTCCTCCTGAAGTCAAGCAATAGGTTATAGTAAGTCTTAGTTTTTACAATTTTCAGATCTTTGATTTCCCCCTGTGATTTATATTTTAGGGTCGAATGAGGGAAGGTCTGAGTTAGGACAGCCTATCAGACAATATTTCAAATGAGAAACCCTCTTTGCTTCTTTCATTATATCCTTTCACTTATTCTTTAAATCTAACACAAAGTGAGGATGATTTATCATAAAAAGAGGAGCATGATTTACTCAGCCCTTTTTGCACTTGAAGTAAAAGAAAAAGAAAAAGAAATCTCCCATGTGAGGCAGCACAGCGCTGGGGAAGAAGGCTTGAACTGGCATTGGAAGCGCCATCTCCTATGCCTGGTCCCGCACAGACCGGAAGGAGAAACACGTATGGCAGCGATGGGGTAATTCAGCCTTGAGTTACTTCTTCTTTGTAAAGTCTGGAGATCTTATTGCCTCAAAGGCACAGAGGGAAGGGACATCCACTGGGAATGTGAAGGAGATAGTAGGAGCCCTGGGCCTTGGCAAGCAACCTGGTAGAACTGCCTTTCGTGGAGCTGGGATACCAACCTTCTTGAGTCTTTTTCCATCCTAAGAAAGTGCTCATGATCCAGCTTCTCTTCCAGGAAAGAGGCATGTGAAGGCAGGCATGGGCCTGATAGGGCCTGCAGCTTCTGGAAGCCAGACCTCCAGCTGGTTTTGTCCAAGATGGGGCAGCTCTCGGGTATGGGCATGCGTCCACATTTCAGAGAAAGGGTGTTGGCCTGGGGAGCAGGCAAGTTCTGATGCACTGAATCATGGGGAGCAGCAGAAAGCGAGAAAGATTCAAATCAAGTGTCAGGTAACTGGGAGGTGGAAACCAGCAGCTGAAACCTGAGAGAATCCTTGAGGCAAGAGTGTGCGGGGAGAGGAAACTTCAGAGGGCCACGCACAGGGGAAACCGTGTGCCGTGCTCTTTGGAGAGGAAGGCAGGGAAGACAAACAGAAAGGGGACCTTGACAAAAGCAGAGGTGGGGAGATAGTATCAGCGTGAGAAAGCACATGAAATAAGTGTGCTTGATGATTTAAACTATATTTGCACCTCGGCAGCATCTGCCTGAGGGCGGAGAGGCTGTAATTGAAGTTCCAGAAGCATGGAAACATTTAGCGGAAGATTAACTCAGGAGAGCATTGTGTTTGTAGAAGGAACAAGGCAACTGGCCTGGGGGTGGGATGGTGGTGGGTGCTCTGGCTCCTGAGCAAGGAATTAGGTCACAGCTCTTTGCTTTGTCCTCAGAGGATGATGCTGGACTCTCCCTTCGCCCCCAAAGGCAGACACTTTCCTCACAGTAACACCATGCCCCGGCTCAGTAGTGAGCAGGGAATGCATCCACCTGGGGAAGGATGTGCCCCACCCCTCCTGAGGTCATCAGTTCTATCTGGGAGCAGGGCTGCCTGCTGGTTTCTCAAGCTAAAAAAATAACAGATGATTGCATGCATGCATGGATGGATGGGTGAGTGTTTACAGAGGCCACTGAAGTCCCTGGGAGCCTTGGTGGACACTGTCATTGCATGGGCAGCACCTCCCTGCCTGCTGCTCAGCCTGGTCTCCAGACTGTCCGGGGGCTCCTTGGGCAGTGACCCCGGCCTCTGCCTTCTGTCTGCTTTCTTTGGAGCACAGGGGTCAGCCTCTCTCCATTCTGGTGGGAGGGCAGGCAAGTGTCTGGACAAGAAGGAGGCTGAGTTTTTCACAAAGCAAGGAAAGCTGAGAGAAGTTGGGGAAGCTTGTTTGGGCCTTAAGTACCATGTCTGTACCAGGCTTAGGGCTTCTTGTGACAAACCTCAGCATCAACAGGTCTGGCTCCCTGAAGCGTGGATTCAGACCTCCCCACTGTGTTTTCTGGGGAGGCGAGAGTCACATGGCACATGCCAGACTTCTTTCTGAAGCTGGGTCCTTTCTGTAGCCTAGGCCCCCCTCTGCTTCTCTCAGAAGCACAAAGGCTACTAGAGCAAGCCTTGCCTGATACCCTCCTGCCTGGTACCCAGATGAGCACAGCAGGTCCTGTAGTGGCCTGGGCAGGGCTGCCAGTCCCGGGCAGAGGTCCTCCGTGCTGGTGATGGGCAGGCACCTCCTCTTCTCTCCTCTTGTCTTAGGGAACTCACTTTGACTGGAGCAGAAGAGGAAATTAAGCATAGTTTCATTTTGATTAATCAGAGAATCTCATCTGCATATATTAAAGTAATACAGGCAATAACCAAATGCATTAAAGCATATTTTCTTAAAATGGAAATCTGGTTTTATGGAAAGATTTGACATTGGTACCTCTTGCCCATGTGGTATTTGATGATCAGAAGGAAGAGATGGACCTTCCAGGTCTGACCTCAGAGGGGCTGAGAAAGGAACTCCTGCTTTCCACTTTTAAAAATGTAAATGTTGTCTAGGAAGGGTACCATATTAAGCTATAATTTGCATTAGCTTGAATTAATTGATCAGGTTAGCACTAGTCTCCTATGAGTGCTTAGAAGAAGTGGAAATTGGTTTTGATTAGGGATCAGAAGAGGTGTGGAGGGAGCCAGTTGGGAAGGCAGGGCAACTGTGGCCCCCACAGGGGAACCAGCCTGAGGGCATTGGCTGTCTGGTTGGGGATGAGGTGAACACAGCAAAGAGCAGGGACACTGTAGCCAACGTATGCAGTTGTTTTTTAGGGACCAGCCTATCAATCACACACATGCTTTACTTGGTTGTCCCTACTCTTCACATCGGTTTCATCTCCTTTGCCAAAGCCAAGCCTCACCTGTCTTTGCACCAGCTCTTCTGACTCTTTTCTGCACACAAATAGCAATATCTTTAAGCCAAGGTTGAAGTCATTTTTGTTTGTCTTGTTAAATTCTGTTGAATGAAGAGTGTAACCTGAACTTCTGTGAGCTCTGGCAGATGGAGGCACAAATAGATCACTTGGTTTTTTCTAGTTCGTGCTTCCACCTGTGCCGGGAGCCGGTCCATCCTTGCTGTTTCAAGGGACCTGGCATATATGTCATACTGTTCTTAATATGTTTGCTCACCTTCTTGGCACAATGTGTTTTAACCAAGGTCACCTCTCCGAGAAAGGTTGTTTCCCCAGGTAGGGATTTTCCCCTGAAGTTAGGGAGGGAATAAAACCCCTTAACTAAGTGCCAGGCGGGTAATTAATCACTTTAACTACGAACAATCATGCTTAAGCTACATAATCTTTACTCCCTGGAATGGAGATAAGAAACGCCCTAACCTTTGGACTAGAGATTGATAGGATTGGAATCAACTGGTATAAATACAGATGTAACAAGACAACAGGACACAGAACCTAGACACAGAACCTACACAGAACCTAGAGACAGAAGAACTTCTCTGGAGAGAACATGGCAAAAGATCCTGGACAGAAACTGGACACAGAACCTAGATACAGAACCTACACAGAACCTAGAGACAGAACCTAGCGAGAGAACACGGCAAAAGATCCTGACAGAACCTGGCTACAGAACTTGGTTGGAGAACCTAGACAGAACCCGGCTGAAGAACCTGGCTACAGAACCTGACAACTGAACCTGGCTAGAAAACCTAGCAAGAGAACATGGACACAGAACCTGGCTGGAGATCCTGACCAGAACTTGGCTAGAGATCCTGGCTAGGCTGTTGATCAACTGAACGCTGTCTCTGTGTCATTCCTTCTTCGCCGACTCCGTCCACACCTTTGGGGACCCCTGGACCTGCTGGGGTGGGACCCCAGCACACCTGCTAATGTAGGGCCCCAGCCCACCTCAATGTCTCACCCAGTGTCAGGTAGATAGAGAACATTGCCATGGAGCAGCTCTTGATTCTTCAGGAGGAAAATCCTCAAAGTGCCCTGATTTGCTTGGGTGCTGGGGGAGAAACAGCCTTTGGGACTTAGCAATCTTCACTCTAGTGCTGGCCCCTGGGGAACCAGTGGGTACATATAGGACTGAGGAGCTTCCTGGGAAAAGAGACCTAGACCTGAACCCCTTTCCTTTTGATGTTCTATACTATAAGAACTTCCCTGACAGATTGGGATGGTCCTTCATTGAGGCTCGTAGGAAAGAAAAAAATTCCTGAAGGGAATTCACCATGAGGCCAGAGGACTTGAGGATCTGTGCTCAACCTCAAGGACTTACCTACATCTTGAACTCCCTTATGCCTCACCCTTCCATTTACCTCAATACTGGTTCAACCCATGCCTGACCCTTCACCCCTGCCTGAGAGCAGCAAAGAGTGGCTGGAAAAGCCAGCACACATTGAATTGTTACCACTAAGCTCAAGTGGGCCCTCAGCTCTTTCTGGTACTTCTACGTGAGTTCTTATTTAATTTGCTCGTCAAGTCTGTAAGATTCTACCTTTTGCTTGCTCTCTCCTTAATCTCCAAAAGGCCTCGCATCTTGTCAACTGACCACCACCTTTAATCTTTCCAAGAAAATAGTAGAACAAATCAGAATGGAACTATATTTGTCCTTCACCAGATCTATTATTAGCCTCTTGCCTCTGAGAGCCATGTACTCAACCCTGAACGGAGTCTGTACTCTGCCTCCATCCTGCAACAATGAGCAGTCCCTGCTCAGCGAAGGCCAGTGCCTCCACCTGTAGCCTAGATCTCCTTCTCTCTTGTCTACTCAAGGATGCCCCATTTCCACTTATCCCTTTTCTCCTGGGTGATTGCGTAGTTCTTTTCTACTGGCCACAGATATGCTGTAATTCTTGCTCAACTCCACAACAACCTAAAACAAACACATAAACAAAACCCCAAAACTTCCTTCACCATAAGTCTTCCCCTGCCTTTTGTGCCAGTCTCTGCTCCACTTTATAGTAGAATTTCTCAACAGATGTGTTCATAGTTAGTATTGCCACTTCTCAGCTTCCATTCTTTTTCAATCCACTTCAAGGGGCTCTTTTCCTCAATCCTTCTTTGGAACTGTTCTTATCCTGATCACCAGTGAGACATTTGCCAAATACAACGGGTTAGTTCTCTTTCTTGTCTTACTTGATCTCTCACCAGCATGTGAAATAGTCGATCACTCCCTTCTTCGTTATAAACATTCTATAATAAAGTATTTCGTTCCTACAAAATGTGTGAAAAGGTCAGAATGAGGTCATCTTGTTTACAACTGAACACATTACTAATATAATTGAAGCCCTCTGCATCTCTCGCTCTTAAATTACTTAAAAAAAATCTTGCTTCCAGGACACCGCACCCAGGTTTTCTTCTACTTCACAGTCTTTTTTCTCTAAAGACCCTCACTAGAGAGTCTCATTCAGTTCGTGGCTTTAAATGTTGTGTATATTCTGATGACTCCCAAATTTACCTCTGTCAGCCTGACCTCTCACCATAGTTCTAGACGTCTGTCTACCAAACCGAATGCTTGATTCTGTATCCCAACATATCCCCCCAAACGATTCCTCTCACAGGTTTCTTCATTGTAATAATGTGTCACCTGGATCTAGTACTGTGTCACCTGGATGTAGTAAGGTACCACCTGTTTGTAGTAATGTACCATCTGGTTGTAGTAATGTGCCACCTGGATGTAGTAATGTACCACCTGTTTGTAGTAATGTACCATCTGGTTGTAGTAATGTGCCACCTGGATGTAGCAATGTGTCACCTGGATGTAGTACTGTATCACCTGGATGTAGTAATATGCCACCTGGTTGTAGTAATGTGCCACCTGGTTGTAGTAATGTGTCACTTGGATGTAGGAATATGCCACCTGGTTTTAGTAATGTGCCAGCTGGCCAATCCCAGTACTCATTCTTGAGGCTGCTCTTTGTCTTTCACTCTTTGTCTACCATTGATGTCTTTCATTTTAATTTAAAAAAATATATTTTTATTGGTTTCAGAGAGAGAAAGGGAGATGGAGAGAGAGAGAGAGATAGAAACATCAATGATGAGAATCATTGATCGGCTGCCTCCTGCATGCCCTAATGGGAACTGAGCCTACAACCTGGCATGTGCCCTGACCAGAATTGAACAATGACCTCCAGGGTCATGGGATGATGCTCAACCATTGAGCCACACTGGCCAGGCATGTCAGTGCTGTCTTTAAAGTTTATCCCATGTATGATGAGGTATCATCTCCACCAGCCCAAGTGTCACCTTCTCTCTAACACATCTCCCATTGCTTCCTAAATGGTCTCCCAGCCCACTTTCTGGGTTCCCTCTGGAAGATTTTCCTCATAGTGGCCAGAGCGATTCTTTTTTAAAATGTAAATCAGGTCATGCCTCGTTCTTGCTCAAATTCCTCTAATGTTTCCCATCATACTCAAAATGAGATCCTAACTCTCCTATGGCTCATGTGACTTGATGTGATTTGCATTCTGTGTACATCACAGACCTTGTCTCATAGCAGGCCCCTGGGCTAACTTTGCTCCAGCCATCCCGGCCCCCTTTTGCATGCAAAGTGTGTTTATTCCTTGAGACCCTCGTATTTGCTCTTCCCTCTGCTTGAAGTGCTCTCTCCCCAGATTTTGCCTGGCTGATTCTTCACTTCATTTAGGTGGTTCTGTCCCTTCTTTTCTCAGAGAGCCTTCCCTGGCTGCTGTGTAACCCTGTTCCTGTCCTAATCACTCTCCATCCCACCTTGCTTTCATTTTTTTTTGTACCTCTGCCAATTTGTTTATTTTCTGTCACCGCTTTCTCTGTGAATGTAAACTCTAAGTACTTAAAAGAGTGCCTAGCATAGAGTAGATGCGCAATAAATATATACTGGATAAATAATAAATAAATAAACACAAGAAAAGTGAGAAATCTCAAAATTCTGTGTATACTCTTAACCACAAAGGGATAGTATAGAGTCCTGAGATGAAGTAAATGTCAGGATTTCATTTCATGACAATAACCACAAAGGTTAAAAATAGAGATGATAGAAAACACAATAGATAATAACCATCACAGAAGGTATGGCCATAGGAATCAGAAAGCAAGGCGATGGAAGTTGAACCAATGAGCAAGTGTAAGAAACTCTATAGATGCCTCCTCCTTAAGCTGAGCTTCTAGAACAGCTCTTTCAAAGCCCCCTGGTACCTTTCTCAGGTGGATTCTCAGATCCTAGTGGAGAAGGGCTCTGGCAAGTTGACCATCTGAGTCACCAGACATTCCCAGACGAAGTGAAGGAAGTAAAGAACAATGGGATGTTTCGTGATACTCCCCCCAACCAGTAGGTTCTGGGCAGGTTAAGCTCAGGGCAGGAGGCAACCTGAGTTAATTATAGATTCTTGGGGAAAGAACCAAATGAGATTTGAGTTCTGGTCTCCCATTTCAATTAGCCTGTGATGAAAATGGTAGTGATGATCATAGCACCATAGTCCTGAGCTCTGTGAAGATGGGCAGAAATTACTCTCTTTACTTTTACAGTGTCCACTAGCATAGCAGCTGACACATAGTAGGTGCTCAATAAATATTTATTGATTACATGAATGAAGAGAGTTATCCTAATACTGAACTCATAGATATGGAGTCAGACTATAATGAAAATGTAAAATATCCTTATTTTTTGCACTAATGAAAGTGATTCTGAGCTCAAAACTACTCCCCTCAGGGATCTCTAGATCAGATTGGTGGGTCCTATCAGTGTCCTAGGCCATTTGTCCCTGAAAGTGGGTCTGGGGCAGGAATAGGGAGATGTAAGTAATTACTTAGAGCAGGGACTCAAACTCTTTCTGGCAATAAAACTCCTCCAAGGATCGGGGGGAAAGCATGGCCCCTTTGTCTAGGAGAATTAACATGCTCACAGGACAAGCATGGGATGAGTGAGCGACTATCAACCGTGACCTTAACTCAGTGGTTCTCAACCTTGGCTGCACATTAGAATCACCTGGGAATCTTTTTAAAATCCTGATTTCTGGGCCTCATCCTCCGGAAATTCTGTTTCTTTGTTACTAATGTTGTGGCCCACCCTATAACAAAGAAACAGAATTTCCGGAGGATGAGGCCCAGAAATCAGGATTTTAAAAAGATTCCCAGGTGATTCTAATGTGCAGCCAAGGTTGAGAACCACTGCGTTAACTGGTTGGAAAATGAGGACGTTCATATCTGTGCATGTTTTTTGTTGGGTATGTGTTAATCTCTGATTTCCTTCATTTTCCCATCCTCTTTCCCATCTTCCACAACGTTTCTCAACCATGCCACTCTTGACATTTTGGGTCAGATAATTCTTGTAAGGTTGGAGGAGGTACTGCCTGTGCATTGTGGGATTTTTAACAGCACCCTTGGCCTCTGCCCAGTAGATACCTATAGCACTCCCTAGTTGTGGCACTCAAATTGTCTTCAGACATGGGGGCAGGATCCCCCCATGTAAGAACCACTGCTCTACTCTTTTATATGAGGAGTGCTGGTCCTCATTTGAATTCCCAGCTGCAACTATTGCCTGGCGATACCAGGCTAGAAGGGTCACGGTGACCTCCTCTTCTTGTCTGTGGCTGCAGCTCCTCCCGGCAGGGCCGGCCACTGTAAATCCAGCTTCTCGAATACACTTCTTCTCTTTGGTGATAGAATGCTTTTGTGTACGTTCAAATTTATTGATTTCAAGGGTTAGCACCCAGTTCATGATGGGCAACTCAGATCCCATGGTCACTGCATAGGTGTTTAGTCTCTGCCGAAGTCTAGTACCAAACAAGCCAGGAACGGTCCTCAGAAGGAGGAGACACGTCAGGGAGGGTGGGAGGGCATGCCTGCTCCTGCACCCTGGAGGTCTGTGCTGTGATTCTCCTACTGGGGCTCCCAGAGGGCCTGTGCAGCCTCCTGATTTACCTTAGACACTGAGCAAGGTTGGTCTGCTGGGTCAGAGGCTCCAATGGCAGGGCTGTTGTCCCTTGCCACTCCTGGTCTGAACGCACTCACAACTCACAGTCTTTCCAATCCCTGGGTAAATGGGTCAGGGAAGCCTCCCCTTGTGACATATGCTGTGTCCCCAGCCCAGAGGGGCTCGGGCTGGCACCTGTGGGTAAGTGGAAGGATGGAGAACTACGTCCTCATCTGCTTCCCTCCTCACAGGTCGAGGGCAGCATCTACAAGGAGTTGAGACTATTTCTGCAGATGTTTTTCGGGGGGAGCTTGGAATGCTAGTCACCGCCTCGAAGGGAGAACTGGCAGGCGGAACTCCGCTGGGTACTTTCCCAGTGCCTGATTCTCATGCCTCAATCAATTATTAGCACTTGTTTTCTCCAGCTCGTTAAAGAAGCAGACACTGTGTATGTTTCAGTGCCGGAGTTGTCACAGCACTTAATTTGCAAGAAAACATAATTAGGCTGGGCTCCCTTTCCCCCTTCTCTCCGGCAGCAGGCAGCTTTTTGGCTACTCACTGGGGGGGTGAACGGTGACCCACATGAAGACCCTATAGTCAAGCTTCCTCACCATCCACGAATCCTCCTCCAGTGTCCCCCAAGACACCCGGAGGATGTGCAGGAGAGGGACTTCGCAGTGAAATCATGCATTCCACTGTCGGGACCTCAGTGATGAGAGGGGCACTTCTCAGACTGAACTTGTGATCAGGCCTGTAAGTCACCAGTCCAGTGCCAGCTTATTCCGTTTACAGACAGGGACCCTCTGGTACTGGGAGGCTTAGGGTCAGGATCTTGCTCTGCTGGGAGACATGCTCTGAGCAGGGTGCCTGGCAGATGAGAGTCAACATGTCTGCTTTCTGAAAAAGAGGCAGCCTTTTGTCCAGCAACTTTTCTTCTCTGCTCCTGAAATAGAACTACATGAATCACCTGCATTTGCCACCATGAAGAAACTCAGTTCCAACTTGTTCAATAATTCTCTCCACGTGACTTTCTCTTGCTTGTGATTATTTCTGTTGATGTTTAATGACAACTTGTTTTAAGCTTAATCCTTTCCAAAGCGATTTCTTTGAATTTATTCCTTAGAGTCCTCATAAGAACCAGCCCTATGTGGTTGGTAGTTCTAAGGCCTTGGTTTATACTGGACACCACCGATTTCTAGGAGGGCGGGGACCCCTTCCAGATCAGCATTTGGACAGCATGCTCAGACAGGCCCTGACAAAAGCCTCAGGAACCCAGCCAATAGGAAGTGCACACTTATCATGCACCGACATTATGCTGCCAAGTGGATTTCACCTCAGTGAGTAGCAGCAAATATTTTTGGAAAGTATGTGGAAGCATAAATCATTGCAAGTAAATAAAAAACATATTTTTAAGAAGTGGTTTTGCCAGTGGGTAAAGCATCTCAGGCCCCAGAAGCTTCCATTAGTTCTGAAGGTCTCATCAATCTCTGGAGATAGGAGCAGCTGTCTGGGAGCATCGGGAGCCCGAAAGAACAGTCTCATCACACCCTTTTGAGTTTTATGAATGTCCATCCTCCTGCAGAATGACTCCTGCAGTTGAGACCTCCGCCAGGGGCCTGCACGTGAGCTTGATGTTCCCTTCATGATCTGTGAATATATGTAACATTGTCAAGCACCTGCTCACTGCTGAGTACTTGCAACACCTACATCTCATCTTCCCAGCACCCTTGTAGCTATATTACTCCTTTTTCAGATGAAGAAACAGACACAGAGGTTAAATAACTTGCTAAGATCACATAGTAAGTGGCAAGGCAGGGTTCAACCCGGGGTTAACCACTCTGTCTTCTTCTCCATCCTTCATTATGTCCCTGGATCATCAGCTCAAAGAGCCCAGTGTTGACAGCTGAGAGGCTCTGGTGAAAGCAGCTACATGGCATTGTCTCCCCTGGTCCTCTGGCCCATGTGGGGTTCAGAGCTTCACTGTCTCTGGACAGAGACCCCAAGGCTCTGCAGCTCTCCTGGGGTTGGGCATGTGCTGCATTATGACTGCAGCGACAGCTACAGGATGTCTGCAGCCACCGCAAGGCCAGTGACCTCAGCTGTGCCCAGTCCTGCCTTCTCCGGAGAGCCAGGATTTAGGGGGAGGGGAGTGGTTGTGAGAGGAGGAGAGAGTCGTGCTATTTCCTGCACAGCCCACCTCTTTCTCTTATTCCTACTGTCTCAGCTGAATGACATTTGTACTAGCTGCTCCCAAAAGGAGTCACTGGTGAAATGTCACAGGCTTCAGTATGAACAGTTCTTCTCCATCCTTCATTTCTCCCTGCCACCTCCCTTATACTCCTCAAGTGCCTTTTTTATTTTAAAAGGACACTGCCTTGAAGTTCAAGTGCAGGAAAAAGTAATTACATTTTCTCTTCAGGTCTGCCTCTCAAAAAAAAAAAAACCCCCAAAACCCCACATCATCTCTGGCTGAAACACAGGGATTGTTCCAGAGGGAAAACGTTGTTAGTTGAAGCTTTGCCTACTTCTCTCTCTGGGTTTCACCCGTCACTTTTTCTCATGCTCAGGGCAATGGTGGCAGTGTGGCTGATAGCTGCTTCCGCAGCCCCTTCTCTGCCACCTCGGGAGGCTCAAGGGCCCCCTCCCAGCAGAAGTCAAGCGTCTCATTCAATGTCACACAAGTACTAAGTGATGGGTCCATCTGGATTTGCATTCAGGACTCGCAGACTCCAGAGCCGCACCGGTAACACCCTGCATGTAATCAATCGCAGGGACTATATTTGCACAACCAAAAATTGGGAGACATCTTCTGACAAATGATTTGCTTTTCCTGATTTATCACTTTAAAATTTTTTTAATATGAAAAGCCTTTTGAAGTTACCAAAATGAAATCATATTTTATTATATATTTAGTGAAATCACCATTATTGAAAAGAATAAGTCATACATGATTGGAAGTATCCCAGGAAATCTAGCACACAGAGTTGCTGTTGGACCAAGAGCCAAAAGTCCTAGCTTCCCATCCAGATCTCCCACTGCTGTCAATCAGTTAAGTGGGTTTGACATCTAGTCACTCTCCCTCATTCTTCCTGTCCCTCCCCCACTCCTCATCCATCAGTCACCAAGACTGCTGTTTGTTAGTCATAAACTCTCTCAAATGTGCAGCCTCCGTCTAGTTCCACTGCTACTATTCTGGTTCTGACTCAGATGAGGAATCTCTTCACTAGTCATTAATTTCTTTTCTTTTTTAAAATACTACCTAAAAATATGCTTTTATTGATTTTTACAGAAAGAGTGAGAGCGAGCGAGAGAGAAATATACATCTATGAGAGAGAGAAACATTGATTGGTTGCCTTCAACATGTCCATATGTGCCCTGACTGGGAATTGAACTCACAACCTTTTGATGTATGGTAAGATGCTCCAACCAACTGAGTCCCCTGGCCAGGGCATCATTAATTTCTTGACTCTTCAGCTCATCCTATTTTCCTCTGCACTGAGTGGCCAGATTATTATGACCACCTGACGTTTATAGGCAAATTAGCTATAATTTCGTGCTGAAGTTGCTAGAGGGCCAGACCATTATAAATAGGGAAGCAGGTTGTTTACCACGACAGTAGAAGTGATTTTTTTCTGAAGATATGGGTAAACAACATGATTTAAAGCCTTTGAACGTGGGATATATATATATATACTGAGTGACCAGATTATTATGACCACCTGATGTTTGTAGGCAAATTAGCCATACACTGCATCGTATGGGATATGGAAGCCGAAGGCCTGTTCAAACACTTTTGCTGTCTGCAGTTACCAAGATAAAATATCCCCAATTTGCACAGGAACACAAGGATTAGACAGTCGAGCATTGGAAAAAAGTCATGTGGTCCAATGAATCACATTTCCAGTTGCATCATGCAGATGGCAGAGTGAGAATTTGGCGGAAACAGCATGAAAGCATGCACCCCATACCCATGAGTACAACCCTTCAAGCTGGTGGGGACAGTGTTATGGTTTGGGGCATGTTTTCCTGGCACGATTTGGGCCCTTTAATTCATGTGGAACAACGTCTGAATAGCACAACATACCTAAGTATCATTGCTGATCAAGTTCATCCTATCATGTTGATGGCGTATCCCAATGGAGATGGTTTCTTCCAACAAGACAGTGCGCCCTGCCACGGTGCTCGTATTGTGCAGGAGTGGTTTCAAGAACATGAGGGAGACTTTACCTTGCTTAGGTGGCCCCCACAATCACCAGATCTCAATCCAATTGAGCATTTGTGGGACGAAGTTAAAAGAACCATCATGCAGCTGGTTCCACAACCATCAAATCTCACAGAACTGGACAGTGCTATTCATCAGGCATGGTGTCAGATTCCTCGCATCACCTTTCAACATCTTATGGAGTCAGTGCCAAGAAGAATCGCCGCAGTATTGAAGGCAAAAGGTGGCCCAACGAAGTACTGATGGGGTGGCCATAATAATCTGGCCACTCAGTGTGTTTGTGTGTGTGTGTGTGTGTGTGTGTGTGTGTGTATATATGTATATATTCCACGTTCAAAGGCTGTTAAATTGCATTGTTTACCCATATCTTCAGAAAAAAATCACTTTTACTGTCGAGGTAAACAACCTGCTTTCCTGTTTATAATGGTCTGGCCCTCTAGCAACTTCAGCGTGAAATTATAGCTAATTTGCCTACAAACGTCAGGTGGTCATAATAATCTGGCCACTCAGTGTATGTCAATAATGTTTCTAAAATATTACTTTGCACATTTCAGTGCATTCTTCGGCTTCCTGCGTTCCCAGTCTCTAAACAAACAGCTTCCTGAGTAACATCTAAAACCCTCAGGTTGCTGAAACCGGTTTGGCTCCGTGGATAGAGCGTTGGTCTGTGGACTGAAAGGTCTCAGGTTCGATTCCGGTCAAGGGCATGTACCTGTGTTGCGGGCACATCCGCAGTAGGAGATGTGCAGGAGGCAGCTGATCGATGTTTCTCTCTCATCGATGTTTCTAACTCTCTATCCCTCTCCCTTCCTCTCTGTAAAAAATCAATAAAATACATTTTAAAAAAAATAAAATAAAAAACAAAACCCTCAGGTTGATGTTCAGAAGCACCCAGAATTTGGCCCTGCTTTTCTTCCACTCTTACTTCCCATGTGCGCTTCATCTTAGGCAAAGTGCTCATGCTTTTCTGCCGCTTGGTGTGTCCAGAGCTCGTGTCTCCTCGATCCGCTGTGCTTGGGCAAGTGAATGGGCCTCCGTGAGACTCAGTTTCCTCAACAACAAAATAGCAACAATAGCTCTTCTGATTTCCTCAGGGGGGTGTGAGGGTAAAGTTCACTTTTTTTTAAAGAATTTTATTGGGGTGACATTGGCCAACATGAACATATAGGTTTAATGTGTGGATTTCTAAGTTACAAGATACGTACATAGCACTTTGTGCCACCCAAAGTCAAGTCTCCTGTTACCTCATATTAAAACCCCTTTCTCCCCCCCGCCCCCTTCATTAAACAAACATTTATTCAAGAGATACTTGGGATCTTCTAAATACTTGTGTGCCAGATTCTTGGAATTTGCTAAGATAAATAAGTTACACCCCTCCCTTTGAGCTGCTCGGGTAATCGGGGAAACAGTATCAGTATGATGGGATGGTCAAGAGTTTGCTGGGCTGGCATGCCTGCTGCAGGCCCAGCCTGGCTCTGCCCCTTTAACCCAGACCTTCTCGGGCTCTTCTTTGTCACCTTTCAGCACTGATTACCTGCCTTCCTGTCACTCCCTCAGGGCCCAGCTCTCCCTAATGTGAAAATAAGTAATACTGGATGCTAATTTAATCTATTACTTCTTCCAGGTGACATATTTACATTTTAATAGGATACAATGCGAAGAAGGATAATTTAAGACCTATGACAGGTGAGTGGGGACATAGTTTGAGTTAGGGAAGATTTGGGGGGTACCCATTACACTGTGTGTAGGCACCCACTGATTTTCTTCATGGGGCTGGCTCTACTCAGGAGTCCAGAAATGGGGGTCCCTCCCCAGGCTGCACCACCTCCCCAGGCTATCCGAGGGCTCTGGAGTGTGGGCGTCTCGGTGCAATGACGGATGAGACATCTGTTCAATGATGGGCTATTACCAACAATTCATTACTGCAAAATGGACTCACCCTCATTAGCCCAGGAGCTCTGAGTTAATGTGGCATTCTGCAATCTCATGGATCCTGCTGCACACATTGAAGGCGCGCATCACGTTTTATGGAGGCAGGAAACCTGAGCTTCAGAAAACAATGGAGATTTAGCGCGTCTCTTGAATTAGTTGACATATTTACTCTTCATGAATTATCCTGTTTTGTAGACAAACACTGTAGTTTACAGCCTCATTAATAGAAATTAGTTCGCCCCACTGCTCTGCCCAAGGACACAGTTCTCCTCAGGGAGCAGTTTTGTCCTTATCATCTTGCTGCTTGCAGTGGGTGAATAGTTTCTGGGTTCTGGACCAGGAATGTGTCTCCTGGGGCAGTTCAGGGGGAGGGGCTGGGCCTGTGGTCTCCAGCCAGCCCTTCATCACAACTCACCTGTGGGAAATGCACCCCCCAGGGCTTCTTGGGAAGGTTTCTTTTTTTTTTTTTTGTAATGCTTCCAGCAAAACCATGGTCATACAGTCACACCTTTGGAGGGAGTGAATTATCCAGAACCAATAATCAGTTCAAAAACGTGTGAAAGACACGGTGTCAGTTTCCTAAACTTTGATATTACCAGCACTGCTGTTGATGCGTGAGCTCCCTGCCTGGGCTCAGGGTGTCCTTGGGAAATTACACAGCCACTCCTCACCTCCCACAAAATGACAGTTCTTCTCCTGGCTTCCTTTTCTCTAATAGCTCAGGGATTGCTAAGGAGTGGCTGTGTAATTTCCCAAGATTCTAGCTAGAAATATCTATGCTGCCATTTACCCAACCACGAATCAAAAATTTAGGGGATTCTTTAAAACCATGTCCCAAATTCCAGCTGTTGTGTTTCATTGGCGGTGGCGATGGTGGATGAGGAGGATAGCCTTTTGGGGCCAAAGCATGATCAAATACTTTATCTTTTAGGCATTAAACTTGGTACTTCATTTTCCTCACTCTGATATGTCTCACAAATATACAGTAGCCTGTGTTCCAGGATAGAAGGCACTTCTTCACTTAGCCATCCGTTTCTCAAATAGTTGTTGAGTGTTTATTATGTACCAAGCACTGTGATGGATGCTGGGGCTGTGCTGGGCACGGGGTTCCCAAGAGGCTGTGTACCTCCAGCACAGACATAAGGCAATGAGATCCATCAAGTACTTGTTGACTATCCACAGAAGATCAGGCTCTGGGGTGACAGGAAACCCAGACACTCCCTGAAAGGAACACACAATGTTCCTGCAGGTCAGACTAAGACACGTGCTTTCCTGTGTAGTGTTCCTGCTCCCACACAACCTGCTGACTCGGAGACATTGCCATCAAGATTCTCATCTAGTCAACTAAAGGACTTGTATGCATGCATAGAAGCATAACCAGTGGACATAAGACATTGGGGGATAGGGGAGGCCAGGGGACTGTCTAGGGCGGGGGGATAAAATGGACACATATGTAATACCCTTTGTAATACTTTAAGCAATAAAAAAAAAAAAAAAAAAAAAAAAGATTCTCATCTAGGATCCCTGAGGATTCCCATGGGAGCTGTGCAGAAATGCAGGGGAAATGTCCTTATGTTTCAGAACCTTTTCATCCCCTGCCTCACCGGCGGGAGCTTCCTTCCTCACTACGAACTTCTATTCATTTCTCTACGATCAGACTTGTCTGGGTAGAAAGTCAAGGGTCCTGTCTAATTCCCATTTACTCAGAAGAGGCTGTGTGGCGTGGAGCCAGTTCTTGTCCATTCAGCAGGTGAGGACATTTAGATGGTTTTTACCTTTTGGCTTTTACGAATAAGGCTGCTATGAGCACTTGTGCAGAAGCTTTTGTGCGGATGCATGTTTTTGTTTCTCTTGGGTGTATAGGTAGGAGTGGAATTGCTGGGTCAATACCAACTTGATGTTTGCCTTTCCAGGGAACTGCCAGACAGTTTTCCAAAGCAGCTGCGCTGTTTCCTATTTCCGCCAGCAATGTCCGAAGGCGCTGCTTTTCCCACATCCTTGCCAACACTTGTTATTGTCTGTCTTCGTTATGATAGCCATCCTAGTGGGTGTGAAGGGGTGTCTCTCTGTGGTTTTGCTTTGCATTTCCCTGATGACTAATGATATTGAACATCTTTTCATGTGCTTATTGGCCATTTGTGTATCTTCCCTGGAAAAATGTATATTCAGACCCTTTGCCCATTTGTAAAGGCAGCAAGTAATTGGAGCTGTCTTTTTAACCACTGAGTTGTAATGAGTTCATGTAATATATATGATTTGAAATATTTTCTCACATTCTAAGGTTAGCTAAGTTTTCAAACTTCTCTGACCCACAGTTTCCTTATTTGTAAACTTGAGGTAATAATGGTATCTACCTCTTAGAGTAGGATTAAGTGAAATAATAGATGAAATACAGGGCATGGGACATAGTAAGCCCCAATACATGTTCGCTATTTTACTGTATTGTTTTTTCCCCATTTCCTCATCAGGACAAGAGTCTCAGTTACATAATCCTGCTCTCTCCCAGGAGCCCTGGTGTAGGAGATGCTTTTGGAACCTGAGTTTTAGGCAGAAGCCTTTCGGTCAAGGGAAGCATAACAAGTATTAGGGTCCTAATGGCTGCCTTTTCCCAAGGGTTTCCTACTTGCTGGCCCTGCTTCTGAAGTAATGACTATTCCATTGATTGTTATCATACTGGTCTTAGCACATTCTACTGTACCTGGGAAACAGGACAGCACAATTACCCTAAATTGTTTTAGTGGCCACAGGTGGTGCGTTCCAGCTGCCTCAGTGGTCCTGAGACCAGGACAGCACAATTACTCTAAATTGTCCTGACAACTCAGTGATCCGGAGACCCAAAACTGTAATTTAGATAACATGCCTAAGTTTAACCCAGGTTACCCAAGGGCTCTAGATAATGTACTTCTGTCAATTCAGTGACCCCGAGAACCGAAACTGTAATTAACATGCTTAATTCTGCTTCTGTAATCTGCTTTTTTGGGAGCCAGGTGCCACGTTCCAAACCCTGGAATGTAATCAATACCTTTGTGATTTTTGCCTATATAAGTCTGGTTTTGCCACCATCTTATTGCTATGAGATTTGGGAATGCCCCCTCATAGTCCCGGATTGCAATAAACGTGACTCTTTAATTCGACTTCTTGAGGCGTCCTTCTGTGATTCGCGGGATACATTACAACACTTCTAGTGCCTGCCAGCGGGGTGGAGACGGGCTTCAGTAAGAACAGCTGCCACTGAGCTGGCCTGCTTCCCCTGGCTGGAGCATGGAAGGCAGCAGGTCAGCTGGGAGTCCAGGGCCTCAGGAATCAGGACTTGGCATGAAGAAGTCAAAAGCCAGGGGCCTGTGCTGGTCCTGCATGTTTTAAAATAGAACCTAAGAAGCAGTTTACTTGAAGGTCATCTTCCGTTGGTGCTGGAAACTCAACGGAAGGAGAAAACATCTTCCCTTTGAGAGTTTTGTCATCACCATTCGCTGATAAACCAAGACACCTGCCAGGTGACTACACCCAGTTTGGGTAAACATTACCCATGGCCACGAGTATGATATTTGGAAAACAAATGCACACATGGTTTCAGGGCTGGTGGATGTTAGGTACTTATTTGTAAGATGGTATTAAACCAAAGCCAGGGCAGCATAGCAGCTTTCTAGCATCATTTCCCCTCTGAATCCCTTCACCACTGGTGCTGACCTTTCTTGCAAAGTGGGAATGTCCCACACCCGGGCCAGGCTTTCTTTCCCTTCTCTAGGTAAGTCTGTCCAGGCATGAAATATTTAGTTCTAAGGTGCTGAGTGAGATGGAAGGACTGAACCCTGGCTTTGCCCTGAAAGGCATCATCACTTAGGAACCTAGAAAGCAGAGCCTGAGGCCAAAGCCTGCAAACATTATTGGAGAGTGAAAAGCAAGGAAGTAGGAGTGAGGAAGAAAGGGGGAGCCAGGCAGTGAAGGAGGAAGGTGAAACACAGGGTGAGTTACTGGTTGGCCCCTGCTGGACACAAAGCTCAGTGGTGCAACACCATCTTCAGAGAGGCCATTGGAGCTACTAGCTCTCGGGACAGTTTGTCAAAGGGAGGGGCACAGAGAAAGGCTCTCTTCCACTGAACTTTGCTCTGAGGCGTTAACTAGTTTGCATGCCGTGCTCCTTTGGGCCCATGGGAAGCCAGATCACACCAAGAACTAAGGTATGGTGATCACCTGAGTCGATGTGGCTGGGTGCTGGGTGGTGGAGTCCACGCAGCATCACAGCTGGTGTGGAGCCAGCAGCCAAGGCCCTGACAGAGGGGAAGCCAACAGGATCTGAGGGGCGTATGGGAGATGTCAATGTAACTCAGGCCAGCATTGCTCAGCTCTGCTACTGCTCTTCCTTCATATCCAGTCCCCCTACTAGAATAGGAACCTACATTTTTGTGAGAATCCAATACCCTTGTGCTTCCCCTGAGGGAAAAGCACAAATTGATCCAGTCACAAATTCTCCAGCAAGGCTGTAAGCAGCCAGACTGAAAAGAGGCTAAGGGAAAGAATGACAGCTCCCATCTCTGCCACTGGTTTGAGGACGTGATTAATATTCATCACTTCAGCCCCACCCATTAGTACTCATTCTAGATTTCCCTCCCCTTCAGGGAAAGTTCTAGGATGCTTGCCCAGGGGGCTGCCTAATGCGCTTCTCCACTTCAACGAGCTGGTGGATCACCTGGGGGTGGGTTAAAAGGCAGATTTGGGTCCAGAGGTTTGGGGAGAAGCCCGAGAGTCTGCATTTCTAAGGAGCTTGCAGGTGACACAGGTGTTGCTGGCCCAGGTGTCCACTGGGCAGGCAGCAAAGTCAGAGACTAAACTTACCCCTGAATTGCCCTGAGTTGTCATGCCCTTGCTAGGCTGTGGCTGCTGCAGTCGCCCCTTGACAGTTTTTCCTGGGGTTTAAGCACCTAGAAAAGCCCCAGGGAACCCCTGGGTTCTAGAAGTGATCCTCTCCGTGCCCACTGCGTAGCAACCACAGCTCCTCCTGGAATCAGGGCTCTTAATTCCACCGGTGCAGCAACCCTGGCCTTGCCTGCTTGTCCATTGGTGTGGGAGTGCCCACTGACTCATAGTTTCTCAGCTTCCGGTCCAGTGCAATCCTGATGACAGAGGAGGCTCTTTCCTGACACCTGGATGCTCACCTGGCAGGGCCTCGCTGCAGACAGAGTGTGCATTCTGTACGTGGGGGAGAGAGGGCAAGTGCTCTGTTCACTGCTTGGCTCCCAGACTCGAGATCTTGGTTCCTGGGCATATGGGACCATATGGGATGAAGGTTCAGTGTGTCTCCCACCTTCCAGATAACAGTGCCTCAGCACTTTGGGGTGTTATCACTGAGCTGTTGCCTTTGTTTATTCTTCCAGGCTTTTTGGCCCCTGGTTCTGGACGATGAAAACATGGTAAGACCAGCGAGCCCGATGGTCATGCGCCCACTGTGCGCTTCCTTTGCTGAGGCACAGTGGCCCCAGGAGCCAGCGTGGCAACTGGGTGGCGGTTGGGTGGAGTCCATGCAGAGCCTGTAACTGTGGGGACAATCGAGGTGAGACAGTGGTAAAGGGCGAGAGCGGTAAGGTCGAGAGGATCTGAGAAGATGTATAAGGGGTGTCTGAGAGAGAGGGCTCACACTCTGGTTCAGGAAGCAAGATACAAACACCTGAAGACACGAGGCAGAAGGACAGACAGTGAACACCAGGGGAGCTTGATGTGGTCAAGGAAGAGGGATGACCAGGGCCTGGGGCCCGAAGGGGTTTTCAGGAACAAGCATGGCTGGAATTTCTCTCGCAGGTCTCACATAGGCATGGCCTGGAGGAAAGAGAGGGGGAAGTATTCCAGGGGTTAGGAGCAGTGGAAAGAGGCCCAGATGGAGCTGCAGGGGCTTGGAGCTGGTGTGTGGCAGGGGAGTAATGATGATAGCTATTTTAGTAGTAGTAGGTAAACTTTACTGAGCACTTTCTGTATGCCAGGCACCATCCTGGACTCTTGCATGCATTTATTTTATTGTCACAACTACCCTTTAAGTAGGCAAGGCCAGGAGCTAGATTTGGGGTACCCTGAATGACCAGCCTATGAGTTGGCCCTCTCCTTACCACCTGACTTAGGAATTTATGTGGACCCCAGGAGGACAGAGCCAACTTCTCACTGACCTTTATATACTTTACTAGGCCTGGTGCACAAAATTCGTGCATGGGTAGGGTCCCTAGGCCTGGCTGGTGATCAGGGCCAACCTGAGGGGCGACTGGCAGGGTGATCAGGGAGCCCCTGCTGGTGCACACCTTGGCTGGCTTGGGGCCTGCGGGCTGGGGGCAGCTCCTATGTTGAGCGTCTGCCCCCTGGTGGTCAGTGCACATCATAATGACCGGTCATTCCGCTGGTTGTTTGGCTGTTCGGTCGATTTGCATATTAGGCTTTTATTATATAGGATTCCTCCTACAGGGCCTGGCACATGGGAAAGTTTCTATGATTTCACTGAATATTAAAAACAGCTATCATTAATAAAGCACTTATTGCATTCCCAGGCACTGTTTTAAGTGCTTGACATGGGATAGATTATTTAATTCACTCATAATCCTGAAAGGTAGGCACTGTTAATATTACCATTTTCCAGATGAAGAGGTTGAGGCCCAGAGAAGTTTCATGGCCAAAGTAATAGAGTGGGAAAGGGCCAGAGCTGGGATTTAGACCCAGCCAGTCTGACTTTAGAGTCCACACATGTAATTCCTAAACTGCACGGCCTCTCAAAAACCATTTAAGTCTGGAACTATATTGGAAATTAGGTGGTGGTGAAGGTTGTGAGGCTTGGTGAGCGGGAAGTCAGGTGGGCAGCTGTGTTAGAGGGTAAGAGAGTGTTCTTCACTGGGTCATACATGGTCTCCCTGTCTGCCTTCTCCGGAGGGGAGGCACATTTAAAAAATATGTTTTTATTGATTTTAGAGAGAGATGAGGGAGAAGGAGAGATAGAAACATTGATGCATGAACATCAATTGGCTGCCTGCCTCCTGCACGCCTCCTGCTGGGGATCGAACCCACAACCTGGGTATGTGCCCTGACTGGGAATCAAACTGGTGACCTCTTGGTGCATGGTTCCGATGCTCAGCCACTGAGCTACACTGGCTGGGCAAGAAGCCACATTCTTCAGGCTTCAAGGATCAGCTGCCATGCACATCAGCAGGTGATTTGTGTGTGTATGTTTTCTCTTTTCTCCCACAGTGTATTTACACTCAAGATTGAGATAAACATCCATTTGCTTTAACACATGTGAAAATACCTTAGCAACTTCCTGCAGCTCTGGCCTGTTGCTAAGCAGTGACCCTAGTGTTACCATGGCAACATCATCTGAGACTGCAGAGTGCTGCTGTACCAGCCTGCTGTTTCCGACATGGCTTTGGGGAAGCGGGTTAGCGGGGCCTCAGGAGCACATTGGCTCTCTGGGCGCAGCCTTGCTCTTTCTGTTTGGCCCTGTCACAGAGCCTGCTTCCACCTGAGGGAGGCAGGCCTCCAAAGCCTGGGGACAAGGCCTCTAGTCATATCTGCTGGGCTTCACCCTGCTGCTGTCTCCGCATCACTGGGGAGCTTGTGACCTGGGCTGGGGTTCAGGATGGATGCCCGAGAAGGTGCAGGGAGCTATTTCTCCACCGTCACTGAGAAAGGCCCCTTTCAGTACCTCTGTCCAGCAGAGAGGAGCTCTGGCATATCTTGGGGTGTGGCCAGGCAAGGCAGGGGTGTCAGCTAGGGTCCCATCAGGAAACAGTCCAACTCAGAGGTTAAGAGGTTCATTGAAGGGATTGCTTGCAGAGGTGCAGGTTCAGCTAAGGGAACAGGCACTGGTTGTGATGTACCTGGAAATAACAGTGGGAACCATTGCCATCCCGAGTGCTGAAGGGACAAGGGGAGGAAATAGTTTCATAGAAACACTTTTCTAGTTTAAAATCTGGAACTGAGGTGCGGGAGCCACCTAGTAGCAGTGCCAGACAGGGTAGGTTGCAAATATTGTGAGTCACTCTGAGGAGGAAGGAGGAGTGTGAAGAGAAGACAGGAGCGCCTCTGGAAAACGGAACTGGCAACTAGGGAGTCCGGTGTTTCAGTGTGTTAGGGCATCAGCCCGCAGGGCACAGAGCGAGGGCAGGGGGAGGATGGGCTTGGTGTGCGTGTGTGTGTGTGTGTGTGTGTGTGTGTGTGTGTGTGTGGAAGGGACATGGGAGACAAACAGAGAACAACTAGTCTGATGAGTTAATCTAATGGGACCAGGCTGGGAGAACCGAAAACCTCAACCAGACCTGCCCGTGGGGTAGGGCAAGACCCAGAGAGCAGAGCCCGCTGTAGACACTGGGAGGAAGCATGGTTAAAGGTGGGCATGGTGCCTGGGGTCACAAGCAGCCAGTGCCAGGAAGCCCAACATGTCATTGTTCTAAACAATCCCAAGTGTCCTTTCTGACCTGCAGGCAAAGCTGAAGGGGTTTTATAAAAGGTTTCCTGCCTCTAATCACAGGCCTGACCAATGTCCCTCCAGGTTCTGTAAACCTCCTTTGCCCTTGTGTCTCCTCTTGGGGTCCCATGTTTCTCAACTTGGTTGTCATTTCTCAGCTCACCTGCTTTTCATGGACAAGGTTTAGACCAGGGTGGTGTCCGTACCACCTGGGAACTAGTTAGAAATGCATATTTGCAGGCCCCACCTCAGACCGAGTCAATGAGAGATATTTGGGGTGGGACCCAGCAATCTGCATTTCAGCAAGGCCTCCAGGCGATTCTGATGCACAATGAAGGCCAGGAACTATTGTTTAGATCAGTGGTTCTCAACCTTCCTAATGCCGCGACCCTTTAATACAGTTCCTCATGTTGTGGTGACCCCCAATTTCATTGTTACAAATTGAACATAATTAAAGCATAGTGATTCATCACAAAAACAATATGTAATTATATATGTGTTTTCTGATGGTCTTAGGCGACCCCTGTGAAAGGGTTGTTCGACCCCCAAAGGGGTCGCAACCCACAGGCTGAGAAACGCTGGTTTAGATTGTATGAGCTTGCACCCCTCAATTGCCCTGGTGCTGCTTTTCCTGTCTCCTCTGGTTCCTTGCTCTGCAGCCTCAGGCCAGCTCTGCCCCATTCTCACATTCTGTCCTAGCTCAGAAACTCTCACCGTGGGTTTGTCTAGGAAGAAAGTTTGGGGAGGAGTAATCTGGGGGATTATGGTGATGGGCAATCCAGATATAGGTAGTTGGCCCTAAGGAAGCAGGTCCCAGATGCAGAACAGGGCTTCCGGGGTAGAACACTAGCTCTGAGAGAATTAACAAGGGCCAGGGCCCTTATCCTAGCAGATGAGCAAGTCAGGAGTTTCAGCACAGGGTGTTAGAGCTAGGGAGCTGGTGGGCGGCAATTCTCCACGGGTTTCTAGTATATCTGTACATTTTGCATGCAGGGCACTGGGCTCTCTTTTCAAGGATGATTGTATAGCAAACAGCTTGGGGAATAGAGATTGTGTCTCTTTCTGGAGAAGGGCCCATGCTATTGCTCATTATAAAAGATTTCAGCTTCCTAAGCTCAGGCTTTCTGCTCTGTAATTCAACCCATGTCGTGTGTAGGTGCCATCTGGCCTTGTTCATGTTGCTCTGTGAGTATTGGGGCTCAGGAAACTGGCGCAAAAATAACAACACACTGGTGCTGCTGTAAGTATTAAGTGGCCCCTTGTCTCTGACTCAGGAATATCATGTCTTCTACTAGCATCTGTAGAAATGCAACAGGCTGCCTGGCCAGTTTGGCTCAGTAGTTGAGCATGGACCCATGAACCAGGAGGTCACAGTTCGATTCCCAGTCAGGATCCCCAGTAGGGGGTATTCAGGAGACAGCTGATCAATGATTATCTCTCTCATCATGGATGTTTCTATCCCTTTCTCTCTCTCCCTTTCTCTCTGTGAAATCAATAAAAACATACTTTAAAATTTTGAGAAAAATGCAACAAGCTAACTTTTTACTTTGTAAGTACTGTAAAATTTCAAACTCTTCCCAGTTCTTGGCAGGCACAAAGTAGGTCTGAGCCTCGAGAAATAAGGGGCTGGACAGTGGCTGGATCAGCAGCAGAGATGACTGAGCTGGGATTGAGGGAATTGGGCTCAGCCAAGGATGGTCCTAGGGGTGGGGCAGAGCTGAGCTCAAAGTATCAGGGTCAAGGGGCTCCATTTAGAGGTAAAGGAGGAAGAGGCAGACTAGGAATCAAAACATCCCTACAGACATCAGACAATGAGCTCTACAAGGGAAATCTGGGAACTATTAGGTCATTTAGCCCTTTGATTCTCAACACTGCCTGCACATATGAATCATATGAAGAGCTTTCAAAAAATACCAGTGTCTGGGCCCCATCCCCAGAGATTCTGATCTCTTTAATAATAAAATGGGTTGCTTACCAGCTCATTCAGGTATCCTCATATGCAGTTGGATTTGAGAATCATTGATCCCAGCTATTTCCCTTGGCCTGTGAGGAAACTGAGGCTCAGAGTACTGAAGTAGTTTGATTGAAGGTCAGTCAAATGAGGGTTCAAGCCCTCATTGCCGTGGATGTTGCTTCATAAGGCTCAAGACCTAGACTCGGCTCTGGCCAGAGTCTCCCCTGGAACTTGACCAACAGAGGCTCTCTCTCTGGAAGGCAACAACCCTGGGACCCAGAGGGAGGGCTCAGCTCTATCTTGTCAAGTAGAGTCTAGATTGCTAAGCAACCAGACATTCTTAAGCAGCACCATGCTCTGTGGTGCTGCTTTGCATGGTACAGTTCCTGGGGATGGTTCTGAAGACCCTCAAGAGTTTAAGGCTCAGCAGAGGGAGCTTTGTGTGTGAGAGTGTGGGCTCTCCCCCCTCCCTGCCTTATCTTCAGGGATGGTCCACATCAGACCAAGATTCTGGTGCCTCACAGGATCTGGCATGGACAGCCAGGGCTTGTTCTTCTGCCTGGTTGCCACAAAAAGCTTATCTTAAAGGGGGAGAAGACTTGTTATAGCTTGGAGGCTCCTTTAATTATTTTAAAATTTGGAAATAATTTCAAACTTATAGAAAAATTACAAGAATACAAATAGTACAATTTATCACCAGATTCCTCTTTTTTGGCATTTAATCCAGTTCCTTTATTACTTGTTCTTTCTCTCTAATATTTTTTCTTAACCACATGAGAATAAGTGGGATATATCATGGCCCTTTTCCCCAAATATTTCAGTGTATATTTCCCTAAAAGAGGGATATTTGCTTTCTCTTTCTCTTATAGAACCACAGGATAGTTATAAACTTCTGTAAGATGCTATATTAATTTATTGTCTATTCTAGTTTTGTCAATTAACCCAGTGATAACCTTTAGAAGATGTTTTCCCCTCCAGTGCAGGCTCCAATCTAGGATAATGTATTACACTTTATTGTGTCATTCTTTAGTCTCCTGTAATCCGGAACACTTCCACGGCCTTTCTTGTGTTGGATAACATTGATCTTTTTGAATATAGAGCCCCTCCCACCTTCAAGGACTGTCACTCAGGTTTGTGTTTATGTTGTGCTTCTTCGTCATTGGACATGGGCTATGCATTCCAGGGCAGGATACTCAGCCACTGATGCTGTGCCCTTCTCGGGGTGTCGCATCTGGAGTCATACAATATCAACCTGTCCCTCCCAAATTTTCATCAACTGGTGAAAGGGTTAGTCAATTTTTTCCCTGTATAGTTACCATTTTATCCTTTGCAACTAATAAGCCCTCTATGAGAAATACTCTGAGTCCATGCAGGCATCAGCATCCTTTTGAGAATCTTGCATAAACCAACCTTTACTCTGATGGTTTCAAAATGATGATTTCCCAACTTCAACCCTCTGAGGACTCCTTCAAAGTCTGTGAAAGGGCTCCTGAGAAAGATTCACTTCTGACTTTGAGAGACGATTCAAAGCTGCAGCCACAGCTCCGTTGTTGCCTGGCTGATGCTGCTCAGTGGTTGAGCATTGACCCATGAACCAAGGGGTCACAGGATCGATTCCTGGTCAGAGCACATGCCCAGGTTGCAGGCTTGATCCCCAGTAGGGAGCATGCAGAAGCCATCGATGTTTGTCTCTCACCGATGTTTCTATCTCTCTCAAATCAATAAAAACATTTTTTAAAAAAGCTCCACTGTGTCTATGTTGGGAGGAGCAGCTGCACATACTTCTGAAATTCCTCTCCCCAGTGAGCATGCTGCACCTTCCAGATTTTGCTTTTAAACCTCTGGTGTAGACCTATGTCTTAAATTGTATCTTATTGAGGGTTACAAGCGGTCATTTCACCTTGTAATCAGTGGCATTACCAAAGTGCTTTTGGGTTTTGGGGACAATTCATTTATTATTTATTCATTTATATTAACAAGGATTTGACTGCCTATAATTATCATGCTCTGGACTAGGTACTGGGGGAAAGTGGTGAATAAGAAAGGCATTATGCTAAGTGAAATAAGCCAGGAGGTGAAAGAAAAACACCACATGATCTCACTCATTTATGGATAATAAAGAACATTATAACCTGATGAACAAAAAGATAGATGCAGAGGCAGAGAAGCATGGAACAGACTGTCAAACTACAGCGGGAAGGCTGGGGAGTGTTGGGGGAGGGGGGTAAGAGATCAACCGAAGGACTTGTATGCATGCATATAAGCATAACCAATGGACACAAGACACTGGGGGGTGGAAGGTGGGGTGAGGGCATGTGTGGGGGGGCGGGGGTAGCGGAGACTGGGGGAAGGTCAATGGAGGGGAAAAAAAGGAGACATATGTACTACTATCTATAATACTTTAAGTCAGGGGTCCTCAAACTACGGCCCGCGGGCCACATACAAATACAAATATTGTATATGTTCCCATTTTGTTTTTTTACTTCAAAATAAGATATGTGCAGTGTGCATAGGAATTTGTTCATAGTTTTTTTTTTAAACTATAGTCCAGCCCTCCAATGGTCTGAGGGACAGTGAACTGGCCCCCTGTTTAAAAAGTTTGAGGACCCCTGCTTTAAGCAATAAAATAAAATAAATTTTAAAAAAAGAAAAATAAAGAAAGAAAGGCATGGAGCCTATCATTAAGAAGCTTGAAGTCCACTGGGGAAGACTGACATTGTGCAGATAATTAATAGTAAACTAAATTTTACAAAGGGGGCAAGTATAGAATGCCTTGTGGGCATACATCAGCAGAAGTTTACCTAATCTGGGTGCTGGGGAAGTCCTACCACGGAAATAAAATTAAAGATGCATCCAAATGATCTTGGCAGACAGTGGATGATGTGAGCACAGCAACTGAAAATTCCCAGGACTGAGAGTACAGGGGTGCACTCCCGTCTATATGGCTGTGTGTAGGGGGGTATGCAGCTCATGATCAGACAGAAATGGTTGGATCCAAATTGTACCAAGCCTTTTGAGTCTTGAAAACAATTTTGGTTTTAATCCTGAGTCAAGAAAGTTTCTTAAGGATGATAAAAATCTTATTCATAAACTTAAAAGATCACTTCGGCTGCCGTGTAGAAAATGGATTTGGATGGGTGGAGAAAGAAAGAAGCCAGAGTGGAAGTGGGGAGATCAGTTAGGTTGGAGGGGAGTCCTGTTGGTGTCCTGACTAGGGTGGCAGTGGGTGCATGGAGGGAAAGTTTTTGATTTCTCGATTTCGATATCTCAGTAGGGATCATGGATGCTGTGGAAATCTTAAATTCCTAAGAACCATAGCCACTCTGTGTAGACAGTGCTCACTAGAGAAATCAAGCTCTCAACCTAGCTGGTATGTACAAAGTTTACTGATATTTACCAAAAGAAGCCAACCATGGACCAGGGTCTCACTTGCAGTTAATGAATTTGCTCCTTTCTATTTTTACAAAAGGAGTTGATCCTATTACTAAGTATTGCACAATTTAATTTGATTTGTGTAATCATTTGCCCTTCAAAAGTGTTATGGACACAGCCAATTTTGGCTCACAGACAGTACAGAGTTATAGTGGAATCTTCTCCCCCAACCCAGCATTCTTTGCTTTGACTGCAGGTTTTATAGCACATGATACTTCCCCATTAACTTTTATTAGATCCATAATTTTTTTATTAACATTGAGTAATAACTGTTTTCAATGGCACCACTCTTCCGAGAGTCCTCGATTTGTAGTCCATGGTAGCAGTTGCTAAATTGAAGTTTCTTCTGCCAGCATTTCACCCACAGTAAATTCAACCATTCAACCTCATCTTGCTTAAAAAGCCATGAAATTCCTGGACATTATCAGAAAAATGACCACAGTCAAAGTGCTCTAAATGGAGATGAAAATTGAGCTCTCGCCTATTTGAATGAAGATGTTTCATAGTTATGGGCTGGAGGTGGGAACTTCCAACCCCAAGTTAAAACTGTCCTTTCTGTGGGATTTCTCCTATTAGGGAGGTTGTTGACTGATCCACACACAGCTCCAGAGTGGGACTGTGTCTGATGGAAGCTAGGGGGATATTTTTACAGTAGCATTAGTAATTTTTTCTTTTCTTTTTCTCTTATTAAGGACGAAATGAGCTTCAGGTGAGAACCTGCCCTGAGCAGAGTCAAAGAGGTATGAGATCAAATACCTCTTACCTTGAGTTTCCAGTGAAGTTTCTCTTATTTAAAAGGGCATGGCTTGCCTTGGCCGCGTAACTCAGTTGGTTAGAGAATCCTCCCTATTGGCCAAGGTTGCAGGTTCAATCCCCAGTCAGGGTACATACAAGAAGCAACCAATGAATACATAAATAATTGAAACAACGAACTGATATTTCTGTCTCTCTTTCTCTGTCTCTCTCTTTCTAAAATCAATAATAAAAAAAGGACATTGCTTTAGTGAAAATAGTGTCAATTTGATTGAATTCAGTTTAATTTGATGGATATTCTTGATATTTCTCATGCTTTTTAGGATTAGTTAGGGGGCAAGTGACAGAAAACCCCAAATTTCTCTCATGTAAAAGAAATACAGAGTTAGAGAGTCCAGGACTTATTGGGCAGGCCACAATGTGGTAGGCAGATATTTTGCTGTTCTCATATCCTCAGCATGTGGCCTTCAACTCATGGCTCAGTACGGCTGCCTGAGGTCCAGCCATCTTATCTGTATTCTAGTGGAGAAAAGGAGGAAGAAGGCCATGTCCTGGCCTTTAAGGATACTTCTGGGAAGTTCCATTTAAATCCCACTGGTAGAATTTAGTCATATGATCACGCCTATCTTCAGGGGAGCCTGGAAAATGTTATTATTCCAGGCACCTTGTACAGAGCTAAAATTTGGAGGTTATATTACTAAGGAAGAATGAAAGACTGCATATCAGGGGGCATCTCATGGGCTCAAATAAAAGACATGCAAAGTATCTTCTCTAGATTTCCTTTAAGGGCTCCTCAATTGTTCTTGAAGTCTTTGGGAAACACATTTTAAAAACAGATGCTATCTATTCTTGGAAAAATGAAGTTCAAAACCCAAAGGCTAGGAGCTTGGAGGAGGGAAGGTGTTTGGTGTATATGTAGCTGGTGACTTTTAGAAATACACAGAAGCTTCAAACAAGCATCCATCCATCCATCCATCCATCCATCCATCCATCCATCCATTCTTTTGAAACATTTATTGAATACCTACTATATACCCGACACTGTGATCATAGCTGAGAAAATGGATATGAATAAGATAGTCTCATACTCAAGGAACTCATGGTCTGGTGGAAGGAAATGTTTGGTAAATTAGAAATTTCAGGTGATAAATGCTATAGTGAGATAATCATTCACTTATGTTTCCATTGAATATCTACTATGTACAAAGTGCTCTTCTAGACACCAAGGACACAAAAATGGAAAGTCAAGTTCTCTATCAGAAAAATTACGATGCAGAGTGATAAACAGTTTAATGGGGGTATGGATAGGTACAAGCAAATGGAGAAAAGCTTGAGTCAGAAAATGCTTCCCAGAGGAGGTCTTGAGCTGGAACATGAAGAAAGAGAAGTTTTCCAGTACAACCTTGGACCTCCTCCTTCTGCCCATTAGGCATTGAGGGAATTAGTCTTTTTCCCTTTTATGCCCATATGTAATTCATATGTCATGGGTGGCTGGTATTTGCCCACACTCTATTCTGAAGATTTTTGAATAATTCTCTCTGCTACCCAAATGGGTGCACAAAGATATTTCACTTGATAATATTTATTGAGTGAGTGGGTAATAGGAGGTGTTTACCATTTTCCTTGATTTTAAGCAGAGTTGTAATGGCACTATTTTAAACCCATTTTGGGGCTGAAGGGCCTGACAAATGCTTTTCCACCATGGCACGGAACTAGAACAGAAATCAAATGAAATGAAGACTCTGACAAGATACATTCTATCAGTGGAATAAAATTAGGTATCTGTCAGAATGCATTTGTCCTCTAAATAACCATCCATATGTTTTATGTTTTGGTATAAATAGGCATTCATCAGTTTATCACAATTGTGCTGTCAGAGACCCAGCAATTCGGAACAGAATTTTAAAGATCCTTCTAGAGCTTTAACCTAGGAAGACATTTGGAGGGTTGTTTTTCTTGTTTCTTATTGTTTCTCTTTCTTCTTCTGATTTCTTTTGGCTCCCTTCAGAGTCCGCAGTTCATTGCTAAAGAGAAGCGAAACATCTACGTAAAATCAATCCAATAATACTATGTTCCAAAGCATTAGTTCCTGTTGCAGTCAGTTCATTGCAGAGACTGCTGCTTGCTTCTCAGCCAGCCTTCTTCAGGTGTGGCCTGTGGTGGGGAATGCTGGGTTTGTGACCACTGGGTGCCTGCGATGTTGGCTCCCTCTGGCCCCATGGCCTTGGGTCAAGCCCAAGACGGGGAGTGGGTGGGGAGTGTCACTATGAGCTCTCCCACTCTCATCTGCGCCACTGTTCTTTCTAATCTGCATGGGTGTGGGCTACCAGCAGCAAAGAAAGTTCTGAGGAGGAGAACCAGGGGCCTGGCAAGTTGAGAGCCTTAGCGGTGGGCATTTCCATCTGACTGTTTCTAAGCAGGGAACTGGCTGCTAAAACAATTATTATCTTGTCAAACATTCTGTTCAATGAAGAAAATTAGTCTGGTAACTTTGTGGACAAAAGCACATTTTGACCAAAGCTCAAAACTATGCATTTAAATAAACCCTGGAATTAATGCTGTGATTAGCATTAATATTTGCCAAGGTCATAAATTCTTTATATAAACAAATGGTTTAAGAGTCAAGCCAACTGAAGCTTCCCTGGAGGAAGAACAATGTGGAATTTAATGTGTTCACAGTGGGCACATTGCAGGGCAGACCGCCAGCCTCCTCTCTTGGTGACCTCCTGCAGGAGGTCAGCCCCCTGAGCCTCTGCTACTTAGTGCTCTAGCTCTGCTCTCAAGCACTGATAGAGGCATGGTAGAAAGTCATGGAAGGTCATAGAAGGAGACAGTAAGGGAAATCAGATCTCTAAAAGCTCTGGTTCCAGATCTGAGTCCGGAGGGGGAAAAGAAGAGAGACAAATGGGCCAGAGAAGAAACAGATGAAAGGAAAATTTACCTTTGTCTACATAGGACTCCCTGGACCCTGGCTTTACACTCTTCATTCCATCTTCCTCTCCTGCCCCCATCCCAGCACATTTGGTGACATTAGTCAGAGCAAAGTTACCAGGAGGACAGATCTAAGTGCCCCAGACTCCATCAGTTCACTGTGAAAAGTTCATTCCTATTTTTAGGGACTCAAACATAGGCCCCTAAAAATAGAAGAATAAGAAAGAAAGGAGTTGAAATAAGGAGGGGAAATTGAGGCCGAATAGGCAGACACATCGTGCACCTCGTTCCAGGACCAGACTAGAAATACAACTAAATTGGAGAACATTCACTTGGAATTACCAACTGAGATCCAGCTGAGGAGGAGGCTTATATCAAGGAAGGACAGAAAACACCTGGAGTCCAGTAGGTAGGGCAAGGTCCAGAGAGGAGCTGGCCCTTCCAGGGGTGGCAGGCCAGCAGGGGCTGAGAGAGGAGGGAGCGCCAGGCTATGCGAGGGCCTGTTCCCTCAGAAGATGGAGACCCGGCACTCAGGCTGGGCTCCACAGGCCAGAGCATCCGAGCCGGGACCGGCTTCCCAAGTAACATCCAGCGCAAAAGGCGCAGGGTTGCAGGCTGTAGCAGAGTCTGGAGCTGCTCTGAGAGCCATGTTTTTTCTTTTGTTTGTTTGTTTTCTAAACCCAGAGCACAGGAGTTTTCATTTGAAGCTATTCACCCAAGGCTTTGGTGCAGGGAGGAAGGCGTGGGCTTGAGGTGCCTGGGGAGAGGCTGGGGTGGGAAGCAGTGCAGGGAGACATGGAAAAGCAGTAGCCAAGAATCCTGCATTTGGTCATTCTTATGCGTCCAAACCAAAATGGTCACTTTTCCTGAGAGGAGCTGGCCACTCCCAGTAGCCACAGGGCAGATAAGGATAAAACACCCTGCCCTGGGTGATCTAGCCCGCCCCTCCCTCAGGAGCCCTGCCTGCCACACCCTGCATGTTGACCTTTTCAGAGGAAACAAAAGCAGAGGCCAAGCCTAGGGTTTGAACAGCCTCAGGAGCCCCCAGTGACTGGATTGGGGAGGGCCTGTCTGCTCCACTCTCCTGGGCACCAGTCTAGTCTGGTACTTTGCCTGCATGGGAGAGCTGATAGAAATTCCAGGTTTCCAGCCGATCCCACTGGATTGCATACAAGGATCTCTGCCCAGTTGAGGGCAGAGTAATACTTTGGGCCACTTGCAGAGGAGTAGCCCTGGGACAGGGAAACACAACCACCACATTCCCTGAAATCTGAACCGCTCCTCAAAGCCCTTTCAGAAACAGACTTTTGAGTGATTAAGATTGATACCTGACTAGCAGGTGGGCAGAGTCAGAGCCTGGAGAACCAGGAGGTTTGCTGACCCAGCCATGGGCCCCATGCTGTGAACAAACCTGCTTCAGAGAGCAGATTAGCCCCTCCTACTTGCAGCCAAGTCCTGTGGAAACAGACACAAACTGGATCACTGGGAGCTTCAAGCAGGCTGCTGAAAGCCAAAGGAGGGCCGTTTCTATAAGTACCTCATAGGAGTCCCAGAATTGGCAGACAGAACAGAAGAGTGGGATTCAAAGAGAGCTCCCATGGGCCTCTAAACTTGGCTGAAAGGAATATCACTTCACCTTTTTATTTCTTCTCTTCCTTTTAAATTTTTTTTTCTCTTTCCTTTCTTTTTTCCTTTTTTATTTATCTTTATCTATATGCTTTATTATTTGTTATTATTCTAGCCTCTATTGTTTCGTTCATATATCTAATTTTCCTCTTCTCTTTTCCTATGCAATCTTGTTTTTCCTTTTATTTTTTCTATTCTCCTCTCTTTTCCTTTCCCCATTTCATGTCATCTTTTTTCCTCTTCTTGTTTTGGGTCTATCTGCTTTCTCCTCTATTTTCTGTTATGCCCAGATTTCAAGATTCCCAAGAGCCCACCAGGGAGCCAGCGAGTCCAATGCAAAAGCAAAGAGTCCTTCATTTCGAACTAGTTCGGCTCCCTGACCACACTCACCGATGCAACAGTAAGCCCAGTGGCAGAGAGAGCCAAGCCTGATGGGACGAGGAGTTTTATAGGGGGGTGGAGTAAGGGCAGGGGAGGGGACTGTGGGCCCCGCCGATTGGCCAGGCACAAGTCGGTGTCTCATTATACAGGATGTGGTCATAGTGATGGCGTGCACTTCCCTTGATTATCATTGGTTAGTCCAGAGAAATCCTGGGTGTGGCTAGCAGAGGCTTCTTCTGGGAAGAAGCCCCGCCGAGCACATGGCTCTGCCCAAAAATGGAGGGCCCAGGGTAAGATGGAGGGCGTAGTCCTCGCCCTCTTAAGGTGAGCTGAGCCCGGGCTCCAGGGGCCAGTCCGGTTGCCGGGGGTCCAGCAGATCGGCCCGTTCCAGCCCAGACAGTAAGTCCATGTCCTCCGTCTCATCCCCGGGGGCACTGGCGATCACCTCCTTAGGCAACCTGGTGGCCCCCCCGCTCCCGGGAGGTCACCATATTGATGCCGAACTTAGTGCGGACACCCGATCGGCATAGCGCACTACAGCCCAGAACTCCTGGGCTCAAGTGATCCTCCAGCCTCAGCCTCCGGAGTAGCTGGGACTACAGGCGCCTGGCGCTGCAGCCGCGGCCCCCCCTCCTGTCCTCCAGCTCGGCCTCATCGCCGCGAGGCTGCTCGGGGCAGGGAGACCTGGAGGCCGCCGGCTCTTCCTCCGCTGCTGCTGCTGCGCGGGTTCGGTCCGGGGGCAGCGGGCGGGTGGCGGCCTGCGCCGGGCTCTCGCTGCGGGCTGGGGTGTCAGTGCCCGAGGCCGCCAGCAGCGTGGTCAGGCTGTGCCTCATGGGGCCCGGCTGCTGGCCCACGTAGGCCCCGCGATGACTCGCCCTTTCATTTTCCTTTTCAAATATTTTCTCACTTTTCTTTTTTTCCTCCTTTATCTTAAACCATTTTCCTTTTCCTATTCCCTTAATTCTTTGTTCTTATGTTCTTTATTTCAGCTCTGCACCTATATATTCCTTTTTCTCCCCACCCCACATTTTTGGATCGTGTGTGTGTGTGTGTGTGTGTGTATGTGTGTTTTGTTTGCTTGTTTGGTTGGTTGTTTTGTTATTTCTCTTCTTATATTTTTTTCTTTCTTTTTTTTTCTTCTATCATTCTTGGTGTATTTTCTCTTCCCTATTCTCTCTTCTCTGGTGGTTGCTTTTGTTGTTGCTGTAGGGATTTAGTGTATGTTTTAGTTTTGCTTCTTTTGTATTTTGTCCTGATCTGTCAGCACCTCCACAATAGCTCACTCAATATGGTCAGGGGTGAACCACGTAGTCAGCCAGCCTGAGAGGAGATTTCATCTATGAATGGGACAATAAAATTTAAGACACAACTACAACTGGAGAACCCAAATAACTCAAGCAAGAGACTTTCCTATAGCTCCCAGATCAGGAGATCTAAGAGACTATACCCCTGGGTCTCACAAAAACACCTACTAAGACCACCCCACAAAGTCTGGGAAGCATAGCAGTTTGATCTAATACATAGAAACAAATACAAAGGGATAGCAAAAAAAAAAACCACACAAATGGGGCGACAAATCACCCCCACATGAAAGAAAAGGAGGAATCTCCAAAAAAAGAATGAAATGAAATGGAGGCAAACAATTTGTCAGATAAAGAATTTTGTCAAAGTAATGGTAATAAGCGTATACAAACAATTCAATGAAAACTACAAGCAACTTAATGAGAATTACAAGAAAATTAATTAGAATGTTAAGGTACTTAGTGAGAGCTATACCAACCTGAAAAGAGAGGTTGAAAGAATAAATAAGAATCAATTGGAAATAAGGAAAGACATAGCTGAAATAAAAAACACTATGGAAGGATTCAACAGCAGACTAGAAGAAGGTAAGGACTGAATCAGTGAATTAGAAGACAGGTAGGAAAAAACACCCATTCAGAGCAGCAAATGGGAAAAAAAATTAAAAAGTAGGAGGAGAGTTTATGGGAGCTTTGGGACAACATGAAACCTAACAACATTTGCATCATAGGGTTCCCAGAAAGAGAAGAATCCAAGCAAGGAATAGAGAACCTATTTGGAGAAACAATGACAGAAAATTTCCCTAACTGGATAAAGAAAAAAGTCACTCAAGTGCAGGAAGCACAGACTCCCAGCCAAGATGAACCCCAAAAGAACCATAACTAGGCACATAATAATTAAAATGGCACACATTAATGACAAAGAAAGAACCTTAAAGGCTGTAAAAGAGAGACAGAAAATTACCTACAAGGGAGCTCCCATTAGACTGTCAGCTGATTTCTCAATAGAAACACATCATGCCAGAAGGGAGTGGCATGAAGTATACAAGGTAATGAAAACCAAGGGACTGAACCCAAGACTACTCTATCTAGCAAGGCTATCATTCAAAATCAAAGATGAAATAAAGAGATTCACAGACAAAAAAGGGCTAAAAGAAATTATTGCCACCAAGCCAGCACTGCAAGAAATGCTAAAGGGACTGATGTAAGAAGAAGCAATAGAGAGAAAAGGAAGAACAAAGGCATAAAGAGTAAGGATGGCAATAAATAAGTACCTATCAATAATAACTTTAAATATAAATGGTTTAGAAGCTCCAATCAAAAGGCATAGAGGAACTGAATGGATAAAAAAACATGATCCATATATATGCTATCTATAAGAAGCTCACTTAAGAACAAAAGAGTCACATAGAATGAAAGAGAAGGGTTGGAAAAAAATTTACTGGGCCAATGGGAATGAAAAAAAAAAAGCTGGGGTAGCAGTACTCATATCTGACAAAATAGAGACAATAATAAGAGACAATAAAGGCAACTTCATAATACTAAATGGATTGATACAACAAGAGGATATAACTCTTGTAAACATATAAGTACCCAATACAGGAGCATCCAAATATATAAAAACCTCCTGGAGGATTTTAAACCTTCTGGAGAGATTGACAGCAATATAATCACAGTAGGGGACTTTGATACCCACTGACATCACTGGATAGATCTTCTAGACAAAAAATCAACAAGGAAATAGCAATCCTAAATGACACACTAGATTAGATGGAATTAATTGACATTTACAGAATATTTCACCCCCAAAGATACAGAATATATATTCTTTTCAAGTGTACATGGGACATTTTCAAAGATAGACCACATGCTAGGACACAAATTAGGTCTCTATAAATTTAAGAAGATTGAAATAATATCAAGCATCTTTTGAGATCACAGTGGCATGAAATGAGAAATCAATAAAAACACTCAAAAACATTCAAACACATGGAGGCTAAATAGCATGTTATTAAACAAAGAATGGCTTACCAAAGAGATCAAAAAAGTAATAAAAAACTTCCTAGAAAAAATGAAAATGAACATCCAACAACCCAAAATCTCTGGAACACAGCAAAAACAGTTCTGAGAAGGAAGTTCATAGCACTACAGGCCTACCTCAAAAAACAAGAAAAACATCAATAAACTATCTAATCCTACAGTTTAAAGAAGGAGAAAGAGAACAACAAGGAAAGCTGAGAGTAAGCAGAATGAAGGAAATAATAAAGATCAGAGCAGAATTAAATGACATAGAGACTAAAAAGAAATACAAAAGATCAATGACACCAAGAGCTGGTTCTTTGAAAATATAAATAAGATTGATGAACCTTTAGCCAGATTCATCAAGAAACAAAGAGAGAGGACCCAAATAAACAAAATCAGAAATGAAAGAGAAGTAACAACTGACATCACAGAAATACAAAGGATCATAAAAAAACAAAATACTGTGTACCACTATATTCCAATAAGATGGACAACCTGGATGAAATAGACATATTCCTAGAAAAATACAATCTTCTAAAACTCAATCAGGAAGAATTAAAGAATTTGAAAAGGCCCAGAACTATAAAATTGAAGCAGTAATAAAAAAAATTCCCAGCAAACAAAAACCCTGTCCTGGATGGCTTCCCAGGAAAGTTTTACCAAATATTCAATGAAGAACTATCACCTATCCTCCTCAAACTATTCCAAAAAATACAAGAGAAAGGCACACTTCCAAACTCTTTTTAGGAGGCTAGCATTAGCCTATTTCCAAAACCAGATAAAGACATTACAAAGAAAGAGAATTACAGGCCAATATCCCTGATGAACACAGATGTTAAAATCCTCAACAAAATATTAGCAAATTGAATACGGCAATACATTGAAAAGATCATATACCATGACCAAGTGGGATTTATTCCAGGGATACAAGTCTGGTACAATATTCACAAATCAGTAAATGTGGTACATCACATAAACAAATTGGAAGACAAAAATCACACTATCATATCAATTTATGCAGAAAATACATTCGACAAAATTCAACATTGTTATTTTATTATTATTATTATTTTTGTCAATCCTCACCAGAGGATATATTTCATTGATTTTTAGAGAGAGTGGGAGGAGTAAGAGAAAACGAGAAAGAAATGTCAATGTGAGAGAGGCACATTGATTGGTTGCTTGCTGCACGGGGCCTCACCAAATTTAGGGATTGAGCCTGCAAACGAGGTACATGCCCTTGACTGGAATCAAACCCGGGATCCTTCAGCCTGAAGGCCAATGTTCTCTCCATTGAGCCAAACCAGCTAGGGCCAACACCATGTTTTGATAAAAACTCTCAGCAAAGTGGGAATAGAAGGATCATACCTCAACATAATAAAGGCCATAAATGACAAACCTATAGCCAACATCATGTTCAATGGGCAAAAACTAAAACCATTTTACCTAAGAATAAAAATAACACAGGGGTGTCTGCTTTCACCACTATTATTTAATACTAGAGGCCTGGTGCACGAAATTCATGTGGGGGGTGGGGGAGTGGGGGGGTGGGGATTGTGTGTGTCCCTCAGCCCAGCCTGCACCCTCTCCAATCTGGGACTGCTGGCTCCCAACTGCTTGCCTGCCTGCCTGCCTGATGGCCCCTAACTACTGCTTGTCAGCCTGATCACCCCCTAACAACTCCCCTGCCAGCCTGATTGTCCCTAACTGCCCTCCCCTGTTGGCCTGGTTGCCCCTAACTGTCCTCCCCTGCAGGCCTGGTCACCCCCAACCGCCCTTGCCTGCCGGCCCAGTCACCCCTAACTTCCCTCCCCTGCATGGCTAGTCCCCCCAAACTGCCCTCCCTTGCAGGCCTGGTCCCCCCCAACTGCCCTCCCCTGCATGGCCTGGTCCCCCCCAACTGCCCTCCCCTGCTGGCCTGATTGTCCACAACTGCCCTCCCCTGCTGGCCATCTTTGACCACATGGGGGCAGCCATCTTGTGTGTTGGAGTGATGGTCAATTTGCATTTTACCGCTTTATTAGATAGGACTAGAGGCACAGTGCATGAAATTCATGCACAGGTAGGGTCCCTAGGCTTGGCCAGTGATCAGGGCTGATTGGGGCCTTCCCTGGCTGCCAGCTGCTGGCCAGGGCCTTCCTTCATTCCACGCCGCCCCCTGGTCAGCACATGTCATAGCAAGCAATTGAACTTCTGGTCTCCTGGTCAAACTCCTGAGGGGACACTTTGCATATTAGCCTTATATATATGTAGATATGAATAGCCCATGGACACAGACAATAATGTGGCAAAGGGGAGGGATGGGTGCTAGGAGAAGGGGGTCATCAGGGTGAAAATACAACAAAAACAAAGCAGACATCTGTAATACTTTCAACAATAAAGATTAAAAAACACACAAATAAGATGGCAAACAAAATTTTTCATTCATTGGGAATATATCTGACTGGTCCTTTTCCATGCCATGTTTGCTATGATGTGTGCTGACCACCAGGGGATGGCGTGGAATGAAGGAAGGCCCAGACCAGCAGCTGGCAGCTGGGGAAGGAAGGTTTCCATGCCTTTGACATTCTCACTAAGATCTTTAAAAGTCCCAGAGGCTCCTTACACCATCTTCATATTTTTGGTTTCTATTTTCTTTTTGATCTTCTGATTGGGTGTTTTTTGCCCCTCATATTCCAAATCATTGATTTGATTTTCAGAATCCTCTACTCTAATGTTGAATCCCTATACATTATTCTTTATTTCAATCAGTGTATGCTTAATTTCTGACTGGTCCTTTTCCATTATTTTGGCATTCTCACTAAGATCCTTGAAAGTCTCACTAAGTCCCTTGGCGGTCTCATGAAGACTCTTGAGTAACCTTATAACCATGTTTTTGAACTCTGTATCCCAGTAGCTTGCTTGCTTTCATTTGTGACTTGTGTCTTTGTCTCCACATTTTGGCTACTTCCCTGTGTTTATTTCTATGTATTAGGTAGACCTGCTATGTCTTCTGGAATTGGTAGAGTGGTCTTATGCAGTAGGTGTCCTGTAGGTCCCAGTGGCTTAGCCTCCCCAAGCCAATTGACTTTGAGGATCAGCTGCATCTACAAGGGAAGAGCTGCTGTGTGGATTTCACTGACATTCCAAACGTATGTAATCAATTCTTTTCAGTGACACCAATAGAAATCAAGTCTCAACTACAAAAAGACTGTGCACACAGCCCACAAAGGGGTGCACCTAGAGTGCCTAGTTCAGGTGACTGGGCAGGCAAAGCCACTGGGCCATATAGGACATCAACTACACAAGACCACTCTACCAACTCAAAGAGACATAGCAGCTCTACCCAATACATAGAAACAAACACAGGAAAGCAGCCAAAAATCGGACACAAAGAAACATGTCACAAATGAAATTAATGGAAGAAAGAAAACTACTGGATATAGAGTTCAAAACCATGGTTATAAGGTTACTCAAGAATCTTCATGAAACCACCAAGGGACTTAGTGAGACTTTCAAAGATCTTAGTGAAAATGCCAAAAATAAATAAATAAATAAATGGAAAAGGACCAGTCAGAAATTAAGCATTCACTGACTGAAATAAAGAATAATATATAGGGCCAAAACTAGTTTGGCTCAGTGGATAGAGCGTCGGCCTGTGGACTGAAAGGTCCCGGGTTCGGTTCCAGTCAAGGGCATGTACCTTGGTTGTGGGCATATCCCCAGTGGGAGATGTGCAGGAGGCGGCTGATCGATGTTTCTCTCTCATCGATGTTTCTAACTCTCTATCTCTCTCCCTTCCTCTCTGTAAAAAATCAATAAAATATATTTTTTTAAAAAAAGAATAATATATAGGGATTCAACAGTAAAATAGAGGGTTCTGAGAATCAAATCAATGATTTCAAATATGAGGGGTAAAAAACACCCAATCAGAAGAGCAAAAAGAAAGAGAATCTAAAGATATGAAGATAGTGTAAGGAGCCTCTGGGACAACTTCAAGCATACCAACTTTTACATTATGGGGTTGCCAGAAGAAGAAGAGAGAGCAAGCTATTGAAAACCTATTTGAAGAAATAATGACAGAAAACTTTCCCTACCTGGTGAAAGAAATAGACTTACAAATCCAAGAAGCACAGAGAGTCCCAAACAAGAGGAACCCAAAGAGGACCATACCAAGACAATCATAATTAAAATGCCAAGGGCAAAAGACAAAGAGAGAATCTTAAAAGCAGCAAGAGAAAAGCAGTTAGTTACCTACAAGGGAATGCCTATACAACTATCAACTGATTTCTCAACAGAAACTATGCAGGCAAGAAGACAGTGGCAAGAAATATTTAAAGTGATGAATAGCAAGGACCTACAACCAAGATTACTCTACCCAGCAATGCTCTTATTTAGAAGTGAAGGTCAGATAGAGAGCTTCACAGACAATAAAAAGCTAAAGGAATTCAACACCACCAAACCAGTATTATATAAAATATTGAAGGGTATTCTTTAAGAAGAGGAAGAAGTAAAAGATAAAAAAATATGAACAATAAAATGACAACAAATACATTTCTATCAACAACTGTATCTAAAAATAAACAAGAAATCAAATGAACATAATAAACTGATTAATAAAATAGAGTCAGAGGCATGAAAATGGAACAGGCTGACAATTCTTAGAGGAAGGGTGATAGAGGGGTGGGAAGAAATTAAACAAAGATTTTATATGCATATATGCATTACCTATGGACACAGACAATAGGGTGGTGAAGGCCTAGGGCAGGGTGTGAACCAGGTGGAGGGGGGCAATAAGAAAAAGAGAGACATCTGTAATACTCTCAACAATAAAGATAAAAAAGTATGCAAGTTGCCGAAACCGGTTTGGCTCAGTGGATAGAGCATCGGCCTGCGGACTGAAAGGTCCCAGGTTCGATTCCGGTCAAGGGCATGTACCTGGGTTGCGGGCATATCCCCAGTAGGAGATGTGCAGGAGGCAGCTGATCAATGTTTCCCTCTCATCGATGTTTCTAACTCTCTATCTCTCTCCCTTCCTCTCTGTAAAAAATCAATAAAATATATTTTTAAAAAAAGTATGTAAGTTAATTTCTAAATATATGGGAATATTTTTAAGCTTTCTTATTTTATTCCATTAGGATCTAAGAACATATTTTGTATGATTTCTATTCTTTCAAATTTGTTAAGGTGTGTACTATGGCACAAAGGTGGTGTATCTTGGTGAGTGTTCCACATGAGCTTGAGAAGAAAATATGTTTTCTTATTTGCTGTTATTCTGTAATGTATGGAATATATAATATTACATAATGTATAGGAAAGCACATTCCAAATAGTATTCTATAAAGGTCATCTATATCTTTATTGACATTCTGCTTGCTTAATCTATCAATTAATGACAGTGATATTGAAATCTTCAACTGGATTTGTCTTTCTCTTTTCAGTCCTCTAAATTTTTGCTTCATGTATTTTCACATTCTTTTGTTAGATTCATACATGTTTAGGCTTGTTATGTTTTCTTAGAAAATTTACCCCTTTTATCATTATACTAGAGACACGGTGAATGAATTTGTGCATGGGTGGGGTCCCTCTGGGGGGCCTACAGGGATCGGGCTGAAACCCTCAGTCCAATGCCACCTGCAGCTCCTACCTGCCACTCCCACTCATCCCAGCCCCACTGTGGCTGCCATGGGCTCACGCCCAATCAGTCTCGCTTTGCCGTAGCAGTGCTCACCAGCCATGAGCCCTGTGTCTGGTGCCCTCCCGAGGGGAGTGGCCTGCGGGATAGGGCTGAAACTGGCTCTCTGACATCCCCTGAGGGGTCCTGAATCATGAGAGGGCACAGGCCAGGCTGAGGGACCCCATTGGTGCATGATCAGGCCAGGGAGGGACTGCGGGAGAGCTCCAGGGTGTGTCCAGCCCATCTTGCTCAGTCCCGATCGGCCAGACCCCAGCAGCAAGCTCCTACCAGTTGGAGCATCTGCCCCCTGGTGGTCAGTGCACATCATAGCGACTGGTTGACTGGTTGACTGTCTGCCCCCTGGTGGTCAGTGCACATTTTAGTGAGCAATTGAGAAGCCTTAGCATATTACACTTCGATTGGTTGAACAGTCGACCGGTCACCAGATGACCGGCCACTTAGCATATTAGGTTTTTATTATATAGGATAACTAGAAGCCTGGTGCACAAAATTTGTGCACATCAAAAGGGAATTAATTAAAGGAACGTAATTTGGACTCACTATCTAATATCAATAATATGTGAGTGTGAGGCAGTCTGTGTTTCTGAAATTCAATGACATGAATTTTAGCTATTACTTTGCCAAATAAATGGAATTTCCAGATATCATTTAAAAGAGCATTCATCTCAATATTAAAAACTCTGGCTACCAAGTCAGGTCTGTTTTCAACTTTTTGTCAGCGTTGTAAATTGTTTGCAATATCTGCCCATTTGGGGTTGCATGTCATGGTTACGAATAAATCAGGCTTGCAATATTCATTACAATTGCCATAGCATCCTGATATCGCTGCTGCATATTTCTGGGACTACCCTAAGAAGATGATGGAAATATTATCATTTTACCAATCAGCACATTGTCATTTTCAGATCTAAATTTGAGATAATTTATCAAACCATTATATTTTTCAACTCTCAACTTAGATTGGTTTGCTTTGATGAAATTTATCCAATTGGCCTCCATTTTTGAATACGAATCCACGATAAACTGTTAAATTAATTTTCCTGCATTTAAAATAGGATTGAACGCACAGAGAGATGAAATACATACTACTGCATTTGTGTGACTCATGTCCTTACATTTTGTCTAGTATTATTGTCGATTACACTGTTGTCTCTGAGTCTTAATGCAATATCTGTTCCCCAGCCTTTTTCACCATGTGGAAAAAGAATAGGATATGTCATTGCATCTAATGTAGGAAACAGGATATTGATTTGTTTAATTTTAGTGGCATTTGGATTATTGGGATCTGGTTTACAATGAATGAGCAAGTCCCTTTCAAAAGGAGGTTCTCCATCTTCGTTTCTGAATATGACAGCAACCTCGGTTACACGGGAGAATTATATCTACCTGGGTCACTGTTACGATTGTATTTAATCGCCATTGTTACTTCTTTGGGAGCAATACCTTTTGCTGCTGCTTCAGATTGGGCTTCCTTTTCCACCTCATGTAGCATCTTGTACGATTTTGTTAATTCATTTATTTCATGCATGCGGTTGTTGATGTTGATCATGAGTTTTTCTGAGCAGCCCTGGCATTGCTAATCTTTTACTTGTAGCTTCAGCTGTATCCAAAATATAGAGTTGAGCAAACTTCTGAGAAACACCATCCAAAGGATGTAAAGTTCCAGTACGGTGGTAAACTTGTCCGTGTATTCTAAAACAGTGTGGCCCATATCCTGATGGCGATGCAATATTTGCACCCATGGAAGCAAAAGCAAAAGAACTATTTATGGAACAAATATTTTCCATGAAATTTTTACTGTCAGAATCTTTGTCATTAATCTTTTAAAATATGCCGAGTAATCTGGAAAATGCATATCATTTGGACAGACTTTCCCTTTGCTACACCGAGTAAATTTCCCATCGGATGGTTTTTCATCAGAGAAATTTAGTAATAGGCAAAATTCACATCAAACAGTCATTCCACAACTATGTTCAAGAATTGCATCCTTAAGTACTCCATTTTCACTGAGAAGGCAGTTCCTACCAATATTGGTAGTACTTGTTGATGACTGTTCTCTAGACATATTCTGTTGTTGCCACCACCTTCTTTCAACTTCAAAGGAACATTGGTCTTTAGGCATTTTCTGTCGATAATGCCGGTGTTTTTCGGCATCAGAGCGACGTTTTTCCAGTAGCTGGTGTTCAGATACATTCTGTTGCAGGCGCCGCCTTCTTTGAAGATCAGATGCACACTGCTCTGCAGACATTTTCTGTTGATAACGCCAGCATCTTTCGGCTGCAGAGCTATGTTGTATCAACAGTTGTTCTTTAGACATAGTCCCACCTCTCTACTGTCCTGGTCTGAGATGCAGGTGAATGAGAGTCCTGGCTGTCAGGCCGCTGAGAGTTGTCTGACCAAAGGCTGATTCTGGCTGATTCTGTGGGGGTGGGACTTCCTCCTCCCTGCTGTCAGTTTCCACAGCTGTGATGAGGAAGCTGGGGTGACAGGGGGAGCCGCGCCCTCCAAGCCGCCCTCTTTCTTGCTCTGCTTTATGTCCAGCGGTCTCCTGCTCTGCCAAGTCCTCCAAACCTCCTGCTCTCCACCTGCTCCTCTCCGGGGAGCCCGCGGGTGTGGCTACGGCCTCGTCTCCTGGGCCTGTGAAGGTCCCAGCAGCCCACGGGTGTGGCTAGGCACAGGCAACCTCACCTCCCAGGGCCAGCGAAGGTCCTGGAAGCCCGTGGCCATGGCTGCCGTCGCCTCCTGGGGTGCCTGACAACTGCATATGCAAATTAAGCTCCATCTTTGTCAGGTTAATTTGCATTGTCACTCTGATTGGCTTGTGGGCATGGCTTGTGGGTGTGGCTTGAGCATAGCAAAGGGACAGCTAATTTTTCTCTTTTATTGTATGACTAGAGGCCCGGTACACAAAAATTTGTGCACTCGGGGGGGAGAGGGAGGTCCCTCAGCCCGGCCTGTGCCCTCTCACAGTCTGGGACCCCTTGGGAGATAATGACCTGCTGGCTTAGGCCTGCTCCTGGGTGGCAGAGGGCAGGCTCAATCCCTAGGTGCAGCCCCTGGTCGGGCTCAGAGCAGGGCCGATTGGGGAGTTGGGGTGCCGCCCCCTGTCATGCACAGAGCAGGGCGGATTAGAAGGTTGCGATGCCACCCTCAGTCACGCTCAGGGTAGGGCCGATTGGGGGGTTGGGGCACCGCCCCCTGTCACACTCAAGGCAAGGTCGATGGGGAGGTTGCAGGGCCACCCCCTGTCATGCACAGAGGAGGGCCAATCAGGGGGTTGGGGAGCTCGCCCCTGTCACACACAGAGCAGGGCCGATCAGGGGGTTGGGGCGCCACCACTCTCACACTCAGGGCAGGGCCGATGGGGAGGTTATGGCTCTACCCCGTCACACACAGAGCAGGGCCCGTGGGGGTGGGGGGGTTGGGGCGCCACACCCTGTCACACACAGAGCAGGGCCAATCAGGGGGTTGGGGCGCTGCCACTCTCACACTCAGGGCAGGGCCGATGGGGTGGTTATGGCTCTACCCCGTCACACACAGAGCAGGGCCCGTGGGGGGGGGGGGCGGCGGTTGGGGCGCCGCACCCTGTCACACACAGAGCAGGGCTGATGAGGGGGTTAGGGCACCACAGCCTGTCACACACAGAGCCGCAGAGCGATCAGGGGGTTGGGGAGCTCCCCCCTATCAGGCACAGAGCAGGGCTGATCATGAACAGAGCAGAGCGGATAGGAAGGTTGTGGCCCTGCCCCCTGTCACACACAGAGCTGCAGGGGGTTTGGGCGCTGCCCCCTGTCACACTGATCCCGGTGCTGGGAGGCCTCTCAGCTCCGCTGATCCCGGTGCTGGGAGGCATATTACCCTTTTACTATATAGGATAGAGGCCTGGTGCATGGGTGGGGGCCAGCTGGTTTGCCCTGAAGGGTGTCCTGGATCAGGGTGGGGGTTCCCACTGGGGTGCCTGGCCAGCCTGGGTGAGGGGATGATGGCTGTTTGCAGCTGGTCACACACCCTTCAGGGTGGGGGTCCCCACTGGGGTGCCTGGCCAGTCTTGGTGAGGGGCTGAGGGTTGTTTTCAGGCTGGGGGGTGACTGAAGGTCCCAACTGCTCCTTTTTTTCTTTTTCTTTTTTTATTCTGGGCCAGCTTTAGCTCTGGCTCCAGCTCTGAGGCCTCTGCTGCTGAAAGCAGGTATCTGGTTTGTTTGGGTTCTATAATTGAAACACTGTATCAACTCCAGTTCTGAGATCCCAGCGGGCTGAAAGCAGGTTTCTGGGGTTTCGTTTAGCTTCTATATTTGTAACAATGTTTCAAACTGCAAGCTTAGAGGCCGGCAAGGCAGGTGGGGAACGTTGGTTTCCTCCGTCACTGAAGTAAGCAAGCCTCATGTTAGCTTCAAGCTGCCTGGCTGCTGGCTGCCATCTTGGCTGGCAGTTAATTTGCATATCTCGCTGATTAGCCAATGGGAAGGGTAGCGGGTGTACGCTAATTACCATGTTTCTCTTTTATTAGATAGGATACCCTTTTTTAATCCTTGTTCTGATCTGCTTTGTCACTTTGTCTGAAATTAATATAGCTTATTCAGCTTTCTTTTGATTATTATTAGCATGGTGTATCTTTTTTCATCCACTTATCTTTATCTGAGTCTTTTAAGTGGCTTCTTTTAGAAATATATAATTGGGTCTTGCTTTTTTTTTTTTTTTTTTGGTAAGTCCACTATATTAATCTTTTAATTAATATCTTTTGGGTATTCACATGTAAAGTGATTATTAATATAGTTGGACTAAATTCTATCCTGTTTGTAAAATTTTCTATTTGGTATATTTTTCTGTCCACCTACCCAGTTTGAACGTGATATGTCCAGACTTTTGTTGTTGTTGTTGGTTTGTTTGTCTATCTGATGATCATATTGTTCCTCCAGATTGAATTTTCTCTTGTGTTTCAGCATGCTTGTAATTTTTTGTTGAAAGATGGCCATGTTGTATTTGGGAATAGAAACTGAGGTAATAGGGTATTAGTATGAGGGTATGTTAATCTGGCTAGGAGTTGAGATGTGCTTAATGTTTTTTATAGCTGTAGCTATCAGAGGCTTCAGAGCCCTATAGTGTTTTTGTTTCCCCTTGACTTTGAACTTCCCTAATTATTCCCCCTGAGAGAGAGTTTGTGTTTTGCAGTTCTTTCCATTTTAATCCACTGGAGTCCTGGAGTCCTGTTGTGTGGCAGTAAGATGTGGGAAAGGGGGACCATTCTATAATCTTATGAGTAAATCTCATTCTTTCAGTGGGCCTGTGTCTCAGAGCTGGGGCCTTCTCCAGTGTTTCTCTGGTGGTATAGCTGTGCTCTTCCCAGCTCCCTACTCCCTATTCTGGCTGCAGCATTTCCAGTTCATTTCCTTGAAGCCTTGACCCCTATTGACAATATTTTCCTCCCTTAGGTGAGACAGAAATGCTGGAGTTAGCTGAAGTAGAAGGAATTTCCTTCTTCTAGCTGGAATAAGACTTATGCAAAGTCTTTTTTCTGGAGAGTAGGCTTTTGTTGCAGAGAAGATTCTGGGTGTATTTATCAATGCTTACTCTTACTCTCCCCCTACCAGAGCTATGAGACTTTTTTTATCTTCACCGGTGAGAACCTGGTTGTGTTTCTTGGGGAAAAGTGTCAGGGATCTCCTATGACTGTGGCCCATGAGTTTCTTACTCTCATCTAGTTCATATTCAGCCTCTAGCAATTCATCAAAATTTCCACTTAATTGTTTCCACCAGGTTATATTCCCAGTGGCTTCCATTTCAGGTAAGCCACTCTCAGCTGTGTCTCTCAGGATGTACTTATCTTTCCAGATTTAAAGGTGGCAGTTTGTCCTGTGACCTAAGCTCTCTAATGGGTCCAAGAAAAGTCATTGATTTTCCACTTGTTCAACATTATCTTGTTATAAAGGAGGGAGTAATGACTTCTAAGATTTTTACATGTCAGAAGGGACACAGGAAGTCTCCAACACTGTTTGTATGGGAATCATACATGTAAAAGCTCTTTATAACCTATAAAATATTATAGAATACTGCTTGATTTAATAAGTGGGATTGCAGTGGTCGGCAAACTCATTAGTCAACAGAGCCAAATATCAACAGTACTTCTTCAAAATAGACTCGCCCAGGCTGAAAACCAACTTCTGCGCGTGGGCCACGAAGTTTTAATCGCACTGTACGTGCGCCCGCACGTGGTATTTTGTGGAAGAGCCACACTCAAGGGGCCAAAGAACCGCATGTGGCTCACGAGCCACAGTTTGCCAACCACAGGGTTAGGGGAAAGAGGGAAAGAGAGAAAGCTGGCTATCACAAGCTTCAAGAACATCATTTCATTCAAAAGCAGACATGAAAAGAAAAAAAAAAGGGAGAAAACTGAGATGAAGAGAAATGTTCTTTCCCTCGTCCACCTGCCCTGCTTTCTCTCTCCCTCTCCACACCATCAGTCACTTTTCTGGATGCCAGAAACTCAACCCTCTGATTGGCATCTGTTGGGCAATTAGCCCTGGGATCCATCAGGCTGTTCACCTGCAGATGCTTGATGCCATAGTGGTTTGGAGCCCAAAGGATTGGTTGGAAGGGCTGCTGAGGGTTGTCAGGGCTGGTTTCTCCCATAGAAGACACAATGATAGAGCCCATCATCTCTGGTTGCCCACAACCAAAAAGCTATTTTGTTTATTATTTCTACTTACTACTAGAGGCCTGGTGCATGAAATTCGTGCATGGGTGGGGTCCCTAGGCCAGGGCCAATCAGGTTCCCTGCCTCCCCACCTCCCTGCCTCCCCGCCTCCTCCTTCCCTTGCTGCCTGCACACTGCCATGGCACAGTTCCCCACCTCCCTATTTCCCCCCTTCTTCTTCCCTCACCCCCTGCGTCCACTCCCACCTACCCCCGGTTTTCTGTCCCAGCCCAGAGGCCCGGCTCAGATCAGGTGATCAGAGCCTGCTGGCTGTGGGAAGAGACCTGGAGGTTGGCCAGCAGGCCCCATCGGTGTTTAGGGCCTGCAGGCTGGAGGTAGCTCCTGCATTGAGCATCTGCCCCCTAGTGGTTAGTGCGCATCATAGTGAACAGTTAATCTGTCTTAACAGTCACTTAGGCTTTTATATATGTAGATGTTAGCTTGGGGCAAAAAATGGGATGGCCTCCACTGTTTAAAAAATGAAGGTGGCATCATGAATAAATGATGTCAATTCACATAGAGAACAAATCCTACTTCTGCTTCCAAAGGAAGGGATGGGCTGAGGTCAGCTGGAGTCTGGGTCCGCTGTTCTACAACTGAATGCTTTGGTGTCTGACATAAAACTCACAGAGCATTCCAGAGAGAAGAGAAAAGGGCATCAGCTGTGAGTCTGACATAGGCTCAAATTCTAGCTTCTTTCTTTCTAGCTGTGTGGGCTTGTGCAAGCTACTTGATTTCACTGAGCCGGCGTACTGTTCTTAAATGAAATGATAACTAACCCAATAGTAGCACTGCTATGTGTCAGCCACTATTTTAAGCTCTTTGCATATATCATTAAATTTTTATAATAACCTCTTGAGATGAGCTGATATTATTATCCCCATTTTGCAGCTAAGGAAATGAAGGCTCAGTACGTGGGGAGAGGGGCAGAGATAAAATGTAGTTCTCAGGATCAGTGGGATGATTATATGAAGTAATATCTGTAAAGTGCTGACACCCAGGATATATGCAATCTATAATAATAAAAGCATAATATGCTAATTAGACCAGACAGCTGAACGGCCTTCTGGGCATCCTTCTGGACGACCTTCCAGATGAAGCTGGGGCTGCAAGGGCCGAGTCCCTTGCACAAATTTCATGCATTGGGCCTTTAGAATATAATAGTTATAAGAAAGCCTGACTCTACTTTTTTTTCTAAAACCTTTTATTGTGAAATTTAACATAGAGAAATGAATAAAAAACAAACAAACATATAGACAATTATTTATCACAAAGTGAGTACCTGTAAAATATCTCTCTGGTTAAATGGCACCCCCAATCACTATCTTTTTTGCCCCCAAAGGTACCAGTACCTTGATGTTTATGAAAAACAGTACTTTGTTTCTTTTTATAATTTTACCACTAGGTATACATTCTTAAACACTAGTTTTGCATGCTTTTCAAATTTTGTATAATCCACAACATTGAGATTTTGCTCAACATTGGAATTAATACATTTTATTACAAGTAGCTGAGGTGCGTTTATTTTCTGTAAAGCCTTTTTTTTCAATAAAGTTGTATATTGCTTTATTATTTAAATATACAGTTTTTTATCCATCCTGCTTTTGATGGGCCTTTATTCAGTTTCCAGGTTTTGGCCATAACAATAGAGCTGCCATGAGCTTTCTTATACATGGTTGTCAGTGCTTATGCCTGAGACTAATGAGTTATAGGACATATGTTTGTTCAACTTTAGTAGATGCTAACAGTTAATTTTTGAAAGTTTTGTATCATAAGGGCCTGAGTTTCCTTTGCTCTATATCTTCGTCCACAACTCATATTATCCACCTTAAAGCCACTGTGGCGAATCTGTTGTGTGTTCTCATTGTGATTTTAACTCCTATTTTCATGATTATTAAGTTGAGTATGTTTTCAGAAGTTTATGGTCACTTGGATATCCTCTTTTGTGAAGTGCCTGTTCAAATTTCCTGTCCTTGATTCTATTGAATTGTTTGCCTTTTAATTTCAATTGACTTGTGAATATTATCTAGCCTTTGAGGTCAGGAGGCCCTTTGGAAGTAACCTGATATTTTCTCTGGCTGGCATCAGGTCTTTTTTGTATGTTTAGTTTTCATCAGTTTAATAATAGTATGTCTAGTTGTGAATATCTTTTTATTTATCCTTAATGTGAATTCTCAAATCCTTGATTTGATGTCATTTATCAGTTTTGGAAAATTTTCAGTCTCTGCCTTTTCAGTTATTGCCTCTATCCTATTTCCTTTCTCTTCTTTTGTGACTTCAATGAAATTCATACTAGACCTCATTTTATCCTCTGTATCTCTTACCCTCTCTTTCGTATTTTTTTTCCTGTCCTGTATCTCTCTGTTCTTTCTAGAAATGTTCTTCAGAAATTACTCCTTCATCTTTGCTAATATGCTGTTTAACCTAACTTTTGTATTGTAACGTTTAATCATTATAGTATTTAGTTCTAGAAATTCCACCTTAGAGTTCATAGTTCTTTGTCAAGTTTTTAATCTTCTCTTTATTCTTGAACATAGGGAGCATAATTGTTTTAAGGTCCAAGTGTGATAAAACTTATGGGCTTGAGTTTATTGCTTGGTCTTCTTGCTAGTAGTCCATGTAGTCTTATTTCCTCATGTTACTGCTTATTTTTTATGGGCTGGATATTGTATTTACCAAACTGTGTGTAGGAGTACTTTGAGGTTCAAGATATTATCTTCAAGAGGATTTATATTTGTCTACTAGATGCTTGCGGGTACTAACAATTTGAAATTACCTTAATTCAATGCAAGTGTTTGAAATTAACGGAAGTTCCTAAGATTGCCTGTATACTTCTGAGTCCCACCCCGAGAGGATTAATTAGGACTTTTCCTGTAATGGACTCTACACTACTATTCTCTCTCTCTTTCTCTCCCACAGGACTGCCAGAGGCATTTACCAGCTTCTAGGTCACCCGGTCTAGAATTAGCAGACAACTCTAGGGAAAAGCAGCCAAAATGGCAGGCTTGCCTCCCAGGGGTTTCATTGTTTCTCAGTCCTGGATCAGTAATTCCCTCCTATTTTGTTAGAATTCTGATGCTTCAAGCAGATGTTCTTAAGCAGATGCCATGATCAGAAGCGTAAGTCTCCCATCTCCATTACCCAAGTTTAAATGTACATATCCTTCCCTTCCCCCTTGTTTACATGGGTAAATCTGCAGGTTGCTTTAGCACTATGATTGCACCAGGTAAACATTTTAAATGGATGATCTTCATTTTCTGTGTCTCACTTCTTCAACTTTGTCTCTCAGCCCATTTGGTGTTTATCCTTTGATCCAGATGTCCCCTCCTACCATCAGTCTGGGACACTGACTTTCAATATCGCTCCACCTCTTATCTCCCTCGAGGTAACAAAATGCCCCTCTTTTTGCACAGGCTTCCTTGATCACCATAATTCAATATGACTTTTCCTTCTTTTGAATTCTTCTATCACTTTGTGGGTAATACAAGTTTAACTGTTAACCAGGTATATGCTAAATCATCCTTAACATATTTTTTTTGTGTGTATATGATTGCAAAATCCTTGAAGGAAGACACACATTTTCTTCTTTACAGTTTCTTTAGATCCTAGTCCTGTACCTTGCACATTCTAGGTGCTCAACATATATAATTGATTGAGCATCTCAGAACTGTCTTCTAAAAATTGTGCCATCATGGGCCTTTATATCACATCATATCACAATATCACATCACATCAACTGCATCCCTGTGTTAGGAAGTGTCTACTGCCTGTCTTACCCACGGAACCCTAATCCGGGAGCCCCCGATGAAGGCATATATCTAGTCATGAGCGCCAGCCATCTAGTGTGGCTGATTTTGCCAAGGTGTGTCTCTGATCTAGTTACTAATCAGTTCCTTTGTCAAAATTTTAAGTAAAAAGATATAATGCTTAAAATTAAAATGCTCTAAAAATAGTAAATCTGCAGAAAGGGCATGTAGATTATTTGGAGGGTCCATGAAGAGGAAGTAAAAGTTATGGAGGTGAAGGAATTGAGTAATCAAGGGAAGCTGACCGATAAAGTAGAGATGAGAAAGGAGCATTTATGCAGAGACTGAAAGAGATGAGAGTCCATGTGGCCTCTGAGGGTCACCTTTTGTTCCAGACAATTTTCACATATCCTCTCCCACAAGACTTCAGCCCTTGTCTGTGAGTTTGAGTTTTTGTCTATAACTTAGATGGGTTGTGTACACTTCTATTTCTGGTAACCTAGAGTGCAGACTAGAATAATAATATATATAGGGGTGCGCAAAAGTGGGTTAAATTATTAGCCATTATTACCTGAAAGATAAACCATAAGTAAAGATATAAGATCATCATAATAAAAGGCTAATATGCAAATGGTCATCATGCTGTGATGTTGTAATGACCGATCAGCAGGGACCTGAGGATGCGTGGCTCCTGGCCGGGGTAGGGGGCCTCAGGCTGCGCCCTCTGCCCGGTGGGGCTTGATGGGGGATCTCAGGTCACACCCCCCACCCTGGTGCTGGGCCGGGGGACCTCAGGTCATGCCCCCTGACCCAGCGCCAGGCCAGGGGACCTGAGGCTGTGCCCCCTGCCCAGCAGGGCTTTACAGGGGTGGGGCTGGCTGGGTCTGGGTCTTGTGCAATTTCGAGGCACATGTGGGTGGGCAGGGACTTGACCCTGGGTTCCGCGGCACACCCCAGACTCTGACAGGAGGGAGATTTCCATATACATTTTACTAATTTTCTTTCATCTCTGACACTTCTATTATTGAGAAAGGGCAAATAGCAATATTAAAATATTTCCTTTAATTCTCTTTTAATGTGCACGAATTTTGTGCACTGGACCACTAATAGAATCATAAAAGTATTTTTAAATTTTCAGTTTTAAATTTTGCATTAACATTTGAAAAATATCTACAAATCAAAATCAAATTAAGACCCTGAAAATACTCAGCTTGGTGTTACTAAATGTCTGGGTTCCTCTTCTTGGCATAGTTCCCCTTTGCTTGTGGCAGGGACAGCAGATAGCAGCTCTCCCGTGTAAGCTGGAGAAGGGCTGTCTTCTTTTTTTGTGGAGATCTTTTCTTTTTTATTTTGTCAGAGGTGAGTGACATGGTGGAGGAATCAGAAAAAGGCTGCAACAGCTGCAAAAGTAACTGAAAGCTATTTTAAGGCAATGGATGTTTTGTTTTCTTAGTTGAAACTATGGGGAATGACGCTCTCTCATCTTTACCAGGTAAACTTTTCTTGTTTTCTCTTCAAAATAAGATTTTGAGCTCCCAGAGGGCAAAGCCCCATGATCACACAACTCTCTGGTTACAGCATGTAGCAGAGAATTTTAAGCAACAAATGCCTAACAAGTGGTACCTAATGAGGTTTGCAAAGAGCAATTTCTCTGAGGACCAAGTGGTGCTAATTAATTGAATCTAAAGGCACTACCTGGCAGTGCTGGTGCTGGAGAGTCTGGTCCAGGGCCCTGCTGGGCAGTGAGGAAGGCAGCGTGGAGGCATCTCACCAGGCCAGAGCTGGAACTGAATGGGTTTTCTGGTGCCTAAACCATATTTGGGGAGTGCCCAGCTTGAAAGTGCTCACCCCTGGCATTCAGCCATGCCCAGATATTTTTGATGAGAAGAAAGTGAGTCCCTGAAGAGCCATTTTCCTGAATAGTTGAGGAGCTCTGGAATAGAATGAGGTCAGGAAGACAGGAGACAGACACAAGTTTGTCCAACCAGCAGAGGCTTAGCTATTTGCGAGGAGATGGGGAAGCCTTTCTGGGTGATAGAGAGGAGAGGCACAATGAGGGTGCCCCAGCCTGCAGTGATATATTGTGAGGAAGCACAGAAAATGCTCTGGCCAGTGCTCCTGCAGCCTGGGAAGTCCAGAACCAGCAGCCACTTTCATCACCCCTGTTCCTGTGCATCAGCTTTCTTTCTAACAGCTTATTCCTTCGTAACTGCTGGCAACGGACTCTCCCTCTATTCAGCTTTCCTTTCCCTCAGGACTACTGTTCTCTCCTAACTTCAGCCCATGGGTCCTGCTTTCTACTTTCTCTTCAAGGTCTCTCCCCCACTGCCTTCTCTACAGCCTCTCTCAGAGGGCCCTCAGGCAGATGAGCCATGCGAGATGGAGCCTTCTTTGGACACAATCTTCCCGCCAAGTCATGCTGTGTAGGGTCAGAAACCTATTTGAGCTTGCAGATGGGGTTTGGTGCCTGAATCCTACCACTGATTCCTTCACCTCTCAGAGGTTCTCTGCTAAGGGAACATACCGGAAGGAAAACTAGCCAAATTGAAACCCAACAATCAATGGTCTGGGCTGTCTGTCACTACCTGAGCCATTTCAGCAGAGACAGGGTTGAATCATATATGAACATTTATTCCAATGCTGCTGGAAGTATGGGAAAGCAGCAGGACACCCACGGAAATCTGCTCTGCCCCCCACCACAAGCCAGGTGCTTATATTGGATAGAAGGATAAGGATTACATGGGAAAATAGGCAAAAAAGGATAAGAATGGGTATGCAAAATGGGCAGTTTTCAGGTAATGTGGGCTGGGAGGTTACAAAGGCCTGGGAGTATGCAAAGGGCTGAGGGTCTTCAAAGGGCTGGCAGCTCTGGTTTCTGCAACAAAGTTGTTAATTTTTCCATGATGACAAGCAGCTCCTGGATGGGGAGGATGGCTCGCATTTCCAGGTGAGCTCCCTGGTCCCACGTGCAGCGCCCAGCCAGGTTGTTCTTTACTCAGAACAAAATAATCACGGTTAACAGAGCATGATTAATATTTCTTACAATTATTGCTGGCCCCCAATATTCTATTTCTGCCACTATCATTTCCCCACTGCTATTTTTATCATCTCATATCTATGAGATTAGTTTTAGATGAAAAAAATCTCATCCTGCTGGCCTGCATTTGCTTCTGCCTTGAAAGCAGTTCTTGGGCATGGAATGTAGCAAACGCAGGATATAAAAAGAGGAAGACATTGAATACAGCCACAAGCTTTCAGACTACAAAAAATAAACAGGAGAAAAATTAAAAAGAATTCTCCCAACCAAGATAGGTTGGGTAGCCAGGAAGTTAGGTTGGATAAGTCAAATAAAAAAACAAATAAACAAACAAAAAACAAAACAACAACTCTTCTTGTTGTTTTACCTTGGAGATGGTTTCTCTAATTTGTTGAATGTTGTTTTCTACCAATTGAGAATTGTCAGAAGGATTAAAACAGCACATTCCTTTAAATTCCTCACAACTGTGGTTATGCAGCAACAGAAATAATCTATTGCTGCCGGATTCTCTAGAACTGCCTTCCTGATCTGGCTCAGCTCTTGATTTATCCTCTGTATTGCTCTGGAAGTGGCATTCAGGGCTTTTACCTGCTACAAGCCAGCTGGGGCACTTCTACATTAAGGGGGCCTATCATTACCAGCATAACAAAAGTGGTTAAAGCAATATAGTCAGCAGGGCTCCGCAGGTGGAGAGCATCATTGCAGTCTGGTGCCACAGCCTGGAGAAAATCTCTTTAGGTGATGTTTCTGGGGTATAAAGATGGAAGGTCATCCTAAAAATATCCCTCCCCCCAAAGAATCTGGTGCTGTTGGCAGGGATATATGAATAAACACTTATCCCACATATCAGAAACCAACTGGCTGGCAGCTTAGCATGCCCATTACTATAAGGGAGGATAATATTATCAGAAAAATTCATATCGTAGTTATGAGATACTAGAGCACCTGGTAAAAGACAGACTTTCACCACAGGAAGTTATTGCAGCAACCTTTAAAGAAAACATCCCTGCATCCTTTTCCCGGGCAGTGAGTCTCAACGTATAAAGGTCCCCATTTGTGACTTTCTTCCCAAAATGAATAGAATAATTCTATATATTAGCAATAGGTGTCCCAACTCCTATTCTGTAAAACATAAAGGTCCACTCTACATAGGTTCCTCCATTGCCAGCTTCAGAGCAGCTGGAGTAGTGAGACGCATGTCTCAGACTCCTGTCCATTTCTCCTCCAGTGGGCCCATCATTCTTGCTCTGCTTATGTCTAACTGTCCACCACATTCCCCCTGCCCCAAGGATCTCGGCGCTGAATTCTTTCATGGAAAAAGGGGCATAGGGTCTCTTCTAAAACTACTTCATGCTGAGAAGGGACAAAGGTTTTCTTTCAGAGCCAAGAGATCCTTGCTCCCTGTCAGAGGGACAATGGGACCTGGGGACAGCAAAGAGGTGGCAATGGTGTCTAGAGGTGGTATTCCCTAAGTCTGATTAGGGCTTGTAACCTGGTGGAAACAAACTGTGTTATAAAATTTAGTATTATTGGACAAAAGTTAGAACAGCAAGAATTACAACAAATGGTCTAGTAAAAACATTTCAGTTCTAATAATTCCCTATTGAAACAAATTTCCCCTCTAAAACTACTTTCATTCTCATTAAAGAGCCAAATTAAGACCAATTTATTTACTGTATTAAGTCTAATTATAATTTGGCCTGATTGCATGAACACAATAAGAATTACAATAGATCATATAGGTTTTTTAAAAAAAGATATGCTTTGCTGGAATCTCATGATTGAACTTTAATTAGCCCCACAGGGCAAAGAAGCAGAGCCACCTAACTGCCATCAGGTATGCCTGTAATACCTGCAGACTTGGGTGAATTCCTCAAGTTCTTGAGGTTCTCAATGATGTGTTGAGGTTCCTCTCTTGCCATCTCTCAGGAAAGCAACCTTCGTTCCTTACCTGGAAAGACTGCTATGAACCACGTGACCAGGCAAGATACAGGCTTTCTCCAAGGGATGCTTATTGGCTTCATTCCTTAAAGCTTTCTGGTGACATCCAGAGTCCAGGAATGTTAGACATGACATTCCAAAATCTTTGTTAAAAAACCACAATTGGAACTCTAACCGGTTTGGCTCAGTGGATAGAGCGTCGGCCTGTGGACTGAAGGGTCCCAGGTTCGATTCCGGTCAAGGGCATGTACCTTGGTTGCGGGCACATCCCCAGTAGGGGGTGTGCAGGAGGCAGCTGATTGATGTTTCTCTCTCATCGATGTTTCTAACTCTCTATCCCTCTCCCTTCCTCTATGTAAAAAAATCAATAAAAAATATGTTTTAAAAAAACAAAAACAAACAAACAAACAAAAAACAACCACAATTGGAAACTGGTCTTATTGAATTCATGCAAAGAAACATATTGCCATGACTCACTCATTAAGAATTGCCAAATTCTGGAGGGATCAGGGGTAGGAAGTGAGGGAGGGTGAGAGGAAAAATGGTGGATTTTTCTCAAAGGCACACACATACCTTTTCCCAGACCATGCTTCCTCTATCAGCAGTATCTGGGGTAAAATGGAAAACTTCAGTCATGTGGGTAGTTGCAAATATCTAGGTATTCAGCCTGGTGAAGCCAGAGAGCATTGAGCTAGCATGGGGCTGCTGCTTCCTGCAGGTATGTTATGGAAGATGATTCCCAACTTCCCAGTATCTACTCATAGGGAGGATACAGATTTCTTTTTCTTTTTGAAATACAGCCATTTCATTTATTCTTTTTTTTTTTGAAATACAACCATTTTATTATTTATTCTTTTTAAATATATATATTTACAATATACAAAATAAATATATTACCAGACTTTAGATACAAAATAATTAGCTATTTACATGCAATAAACATTAATATTTCAAGAAAAATGATTTTAAATATAATTATATTACCAAAACTGTACTAACATAGTATAATATCGCAAAAGTTGTAGGAAATATTAAAAATCTAGAAATAACAAGATTACTTCTATTATATTCTAAAACGAGAGGCCCAGTGCATGAAAATTCGTGTACTCAGGGAGTTCTCTCAGCCCAGTCTGCATGCTCTCACAATCCAGGACCCCTCGGGTAGGGTCCAGTTCCATCACAGCATGGCTCTGATTCCCCGGAGCCTGTGGGCAGGGGGAGGGACCAAGAGGCCAGTCAGATGGCAGCATGGCTTCGTTCCCACTGCTCCCTCCCACAGCTGTGCTTTGGGCCAGCTGCCAGGACCCAGGACCAACTCCCACCATGCCAGCCGGGACCCAGGACTGATTCCTGCTACACTGGCTGGGACCCAGGACTGACTCCCACTGAGGGCCGCCAGGACCTAGCACTGACTTTCACTGCACCAGCCAGGACCCTAGCCTGGTGTTCGGTTGTCCATCTGGATGTTTCGGTCATGATGGACCCTGGCTCTTTATATATTAGGGTATTTTTCCTCTGGCTCTATTTTTGTTCATCAGTTTATGGTGTTCATTATAGTCCACAAATGAGTGAGATCATGTGATATTTATCTTTTTCCAACTGACTTATTTCGCTTAGCATAATTCTCTCTAGGTCCATCCCATGCTGTTGCAAATGGTAAGAGTCCCCCCTCCCATTTTTTTTTTTTTTTTACAGTAGCATAGTATTCCATTGTGTAGATTTAGCACAGCATTTTTATCCACTCATCTGCTGATGGGCACTTAGACTGTTTCCAAATATTAGCTAGTGTAACTTGTGCTGCTATGAACAAAGGGGTGCATATATCCTTTGTGATTGGTGTTTCTGGTTTCTTGGGATATATTCCTAGAAGTGGGATCACTGGGTCAAATGGGAGTTTCAGTTTTAATTTTTTGAGGAAACTCCATACTGTTTCCCACAGTGGCTGCACCAGTCTGCATTCCCACTAGCAGAATGCAAGGGTTCCTTTTTCTCCACATCCTCACCAGCACTTATTGTTTGTTGATTTATTGATGACAGCCAATCTGACAGGTGTGAGATGGTACCTCATTGTCATTTTGATTTGCATCTCTCAGATGATTAGTGACTATGAGCATGTTTTCATATGTCTTTTGGCTTTCTATATGTCCTCTTTTGAAAAGTGTCTATTTAGGTCCTTTGCCCATTTTTTTTTTAATTGGATTGTTTATCTTCCTTTTGTTAAGTTGTATGAGTTCCCTGTAAATTTTGGAGATTAAACTCTTATTGGAGATAACATTGGTAAATGTATTCTCCCAGGCAGTGGGCTTTCTTGTTTTGTTGATGGTTTCTTTTGCTACGCAGAAGTTTTTTTATTTTGATGTGGTCCCATTTGTTTATTTTCTCCTTATTTTCCATTACCCTAGGAGCTCTGTCAGTAAAGATATTGCTATGACATGTGTCTGTTATTTTGCTGCCTATGGATACTTCTAAGATTTTTATGGTTTCCCATTTTACGTTTAAGTCCTTTATGCAATTTGAGTTTATTTTTGTGTATGGTGTAAGTTGGTTGTCTAGTTTCATTTTTTTTGCCTGTATTTGTCCAATTTTCCCAACACCATTTATTGAAGAGACTGTCTTGGCTCCATTGTATGCTCTTGCCTCCTTTGTCAAATATTAATTGAGCATAATGGCTTGGGTCAATTTCTGGGTTCTCGGATCTATTCCATTGGTCTATATGTCTGTTTTTGTGCCAATACCAGGCAGTTTTGAGCACAGTGGCTTTGTAATATAGCTTGATATCCGGTATTGTGATCCCTCCAACTTTGTTCTTTTTTCTCAGTGGCTATTGGGGGTCTTTTTTTTTTATTCCATATGAATTTTTTGAAAGTTTGATCTAGGTCTTTGAAATATGCTGTTGGTATTTCAATGGGGATTGCATTGAATCCATAGATTGCTTTGGATAGTATGGATATTTTAATGATGTTGATTCTACCAATCCATGAAGATGGTATATTCTTCCATTTGTTTATGTCTTCCTCTATTTTTTTTCAATGTCCTGTAGTTTTCTGAGTATAGGTCTTTTATCTGCTTAGTTAAGTTTATTCCTAGGTATCTTATTATTTTGTTGTTGTTGTTGTTACAATGGTAAATGGATTATTTTTTTTTAGTTTCTCTTTCTGTGAATTCATTATTAGTGTATAAAAAGGCCATAGACTTCTGGGTGTTAATTTTGTATCCTGGTACATGGCAGAATTCACTTATTAAGTCTAATAGTTTTTTGATGGTGTCTTTAGGGTTTTCTATGTATAATATCATGTCATCTGAGAATAATGACAGTTTTACTTCTTCTTTTCCAATTTGAATGCCTTATATTTCTTCTTCTTGTCTGATCGCTATGGCTAGCAATTCCAGTACTATGCCAAACAGGAGTGGTGAAAATGGACATCCCTGTTTTGTTTCTGTTCTTAGGGGAAATTGTTTTAGTTTTTGCCCATTGAATATGATGTTGGCTGTACATTTGTCATGTATGGCCTTTATCATGTTGAGATATGCTCCCTCTAGTCCCACTTTGCTGAAAGTTTTTATAAAAAAAATGGGTGTTGAATTTTGGCAAACGCTTTCTCTGCATCTATTGATATGATCATGTGATTTTTGTTTTTCAATTTGTTTATGTGATGTATCATATTTATTGATTTGTGAATATTGTACCAGCCTTGCATCCCTGGAATAAATCCCACTTGACCATGGGGTGAGATCTTTTTAATATATTGTTGGATGAGATTTGCTATTATTTTGTTGAGGATTTTAGCATCTGTGTTCATCAGGGATATTGCCCTGTAATTCTCTTTTTCTGTAGTGTCTTTATCTGGTTTTGGAATTAGGGTAATGCTGGCCTCATAAAAAGATTTTGGAAGTGTTCCTTCCTCTTGGATTTTTTGAAGTAGTTTGAAGAGTATAGGTGCTAGTTCTTTGAATGTTTGACAAAACTCTCCTGTGAAGAAGTCTGCACCTGGGCTTTCGTTTGGTGGGAGTTTTTTGATTACTGCTTCTATTTCATCAATTGTTATTGGCCTATTCAGGTTATCTGATTCCTCTTGATTCAGTTTTGGGAGATTATATTTTTCTAAGAATTTGTTTATTTCATCCACATTGTTCAGTTTGTTGGCATATAGTTGTTCATAGTATTTTCTTACAATCCTTTGTATTTCTGTGGTGTTAGTGTTTACTTCTTCATTTTTGTTTCTTATTTTACTTATTTGTGTCCTCTCTCTTTATTTCTTGATGAGTCTGGCTAATGGTTTATCAGTTTGTTTATCCAAGAGCTGGTTTCATTAATTTTTTTGTATTTTTTTTAGTCTCTATGTTATTTATTTCTGCTCTAATCTTTATTATTTCCTTCCTTCTACTTACTCTAGGCTTTTCTTGTTCTTTTTCTAGTTCTTTAAGTTGTAAGTTTAAATAGTTTATTGCTGTTTTTTATTTTATTTTTTTGAGGTCTGCCTGAAGTGCTACAAATTTCCCTCTCAGGACTGCTTTTGCTATGTCCCAGAGATTTTTGGGTTGCTGTGTGTTCATTTTCATTTATTTCCAGGAAGTGTTTTATTTCTCTCTTGATCTCATTGGTAACCCATTCATTGTTTAATAACATGCTATTTAGCCTCCAGGTGTGTTTTTATTGTAGTTGATTTCTAATTTCATTCCACTGTGATCTGAGAAGATGCTTGATATGATTTCAATCTTCTTGAACTTGTAGAGACTTGTTTTCTGTCCTAACATGTGGTCTATCTTTGTGAATGATCCACGTACACTTGAGAAGAATGTATATTCTGTTGCATTGGGATGATATGTTCTATAAATGTCAATTAAATCCATCTGATCCAGTGTGTCCTTTTGAGACTCTGTTTTCTTCTTAAGTTTTTGTCTGGAAGATCTATCCAGTCAAGTCAGAGGGGTGTTAAAGTCCCCTACTATGACTGTATTGTTGTCGATCTCTCCGTTCGAGTCCTCTAGAAGATTTTTTTATATGTTTGGGTGCTCTTCCTACATTGAGTGCATGTATGTTTACCCAAGTTATATCCTCATATTGGATTGATCCCTTTAGTATTATGTAGTGACCTTTGTTGTCTCTTTTGATGGACTTCATTTTAAAGTCTATTTTGTTGGATATGAGTGCTGCTACTCCAGCTTGTTTTTCCTTTTCATTTGCATGGAAATTTTTTTCCATCCCTTCACTCTCATCCTCTGTGTGTCTTTTGTTTTGAGGTGGCTCTCTTGTAGACAGCATATAGTTGGGCCATGTTTTTTTATCCATTCAGCTACCCTATGCCTTTTGATTGGAGCATTTAATCCATTTACATTTAGGGTTATTATTGAGAGGTACTTATTTATTGCCATTTTAATTCTGTATGGTTAGGTTTCTCTCTCTGTTTCTTCTTCTCATTATAGCAGTCCCTTTAGCATTTCTTGTAATGCTGGCTTGGTGGTGATGTACTCCTTGCTGGATATAGTAATCTTGGTCTCAGATCCTTGCTTTCCATTACCTTGTGTACTTCATGCCATTCCCTTCTGGCCTGTAGAGTTTCTGATGAGAAATCAGGTGTCAGCCTTATGGGAACTCCTTTATAGGTAACAGTTTTCTTTTATCTTGCTGCCTTTAAGATTCTCTATTTGTCTTTAGTTTTTAGTATTTTCATTATGATGTGTCTGGGTGTGGGCCTGTTTGGGTTCTTCTTGCTTGGGGTTCTCTGTGCCTCCTGAACTTGTGTGACTTGTCAACTGTCTTCTTCCCAGGCAAGGCAAATGTCTATGTGGGAAAGATGTCCTCTGCTGCATTCCATGAGGGAATGACTCAGCCCAGGAAACTTGGGGTGTCTGCCTTCTGAGCTCTATCCCCTGCATCCCCAGACCTGGCTTCTGCTCTCACAGCACTAGTCCACTTCACTCTCCCTCTGCTGGAGCACAAGGTGGGTGGCTCCACAGGGAATTTTATGCATTGGCCCTTTAAGAGGGTGCCTGAATTTTTAACTGTCACCCCCTGGCAGACAGCACCTCATTGCTTTCACAGCCAGATGTTATGTGGGTACCCTTCTCAGTTTTGGTGCTCTCTTGGGGGGACCAGCTTGGGGATTAGATCCCAGAGTTCTCAGTGGCAACCCCCCACAGCTGAGCTATCTCTCCGGGACTTCAGTTGCTATCTGTGAGCACCTGGCCAGACCTTTCGTGCCTCCTCCCCTCTCCCCTCCTACCAGTCTCTATGCCGTCTCCACTTTCAGTCCTTGGGTATCAGGGTTCTCTCCTGCGAGTTTTCCATTGATTATTCAGGAAGTTTTTCTGTATTTTAGTTGTAATTCCAATTTGTTCCTGGGAGCATGTCCATGCAGCATCCACTTACTCTGCCACCATTTTTCCAGATTTCTTTTTAAGAAGGCCCACTTAGAGAAGGAGGAGAGAAATGGGAATATTGTACTAGGTGTTTCATATTCTTACTCTGTTTATGGAATTTGACCAGCGATACACATGCTCACAGAACTTAGGCAGCGTTATTACTTGTAAAAAGTAGAAGTTGGAATCAGATCCAGGAAAATAGCAGAGGTGAGATTCAAAGCCACCACTTGGTGCTGGCAAGGGGAAAGTTCTGGCAGAAAGGGGGAGGATGGAGATAGAGTTGAGGGGATTATTGGTGGAATAACACTAATAGGAAGAGCAGTCTCTCCCTTCCTGCCATTCTCTCTCCTCCAAACTGTAGGAAAGAATGGCACCTTGTTTGGGAACTCACTTAAGCCTCTGTATATGGTGTTTCAGAGCATCAGCAGATCTTTATGTAGCTAAACAAACAGCCAGTAAGGAGTGGGAGGTTCAGTAATACACCCCTTTTTAAAATTATCAGTGGCCCAAAGGGGTACAATTTGAAAGGAGTTTGGAAGTTTGGGGGAGAAGAATTAAACTAATAGATCTGCATAGGAATGTGGGCTATTAACTCTACTGTGGGCTGAAATAGCCCTGAAAATTATGGAATATTTAAGAAATGTTTCCTTAGGCTCTGAGAGTTAATGTTCATCCTTTGGAGGTGTGTGTGTGTGTGTGTGTGTGTGTGTGTGTGTGTGTGTGTGTGTGAGAGAGAGAGAGAGAGAGAGAGAGAGAGAGAGAGAGAGAGGCTGTTGGTGTCTGTGTCTTTTGTGTCTGATTAAAAATTGCTTCTAGGTCTGAACTATCTATTTGGTAGCCAAGAGCACATATAACCATTTAAAGTTAAATTAATTAAAATGCAGTTTCTTAGTCACACTAATGACTAGTGGCTACAGTATTGGCCAGCACAGAAATGGAACATTTCAATCATTATAGCAGTTATATGGACAGCCTTGCTCATGACCCCTGGAAGAATAGACAGCAACTCACACCTGCAGGGTGACTTCAGAGGGGACCAAATTTGGAGTGCCAAGTCATACCTGAATTGTCTTGGGGCATAAATGTAAATCGCTTGATTGAACAAATGAATGAATACCTGTGGTTAGTGGAGGGAGACTGTTGTATGGGTAGGAGGCTGAGGAAGAGGGACATTACGCTTTAAGATCTTTAGATGAGTAGCATGGAGCTGGGGCCGTGAGGGGCTGGTGTAGGTGGAGGTAAATCTATGGGGATGAAGGAGGTCAAAGCTCTGTGATTTGAGTGGTGAGTCACCATGGGTGACTTGTGACTTTCCTTTTTCTGTTGATTGAGAGAAAAGTGATGAGGGCAAGACCAGTAGATGATGAAAAAATGGCCCTTCCTTTACACCCAAGTGTCTTAGAAAATGGTCTACACTTGCCTCTGCTTTCTCAATGAGTTCCTAATGGGATTGCCTGTAGGCCCTGAGGGAGTCATCAAATACCTTAGTGTCCTAAGGCTGCTATGAAAAAGTTCACAAATTGGGTGACTTCGAACAACAGAAATTAATTCTCTCAGAATTCTGGAGGCTAGAAGTCCAAATCCAGATGTTGTCAGGGCACCTCCTTTGGAGACTCCAGGGAAGACTCCTCCCTGGTCTCCTTCAGCTTCTTCTGGATGCTGGTAGTTCTCGGCTTTCCTTGGCTTGTAGGTGCATCACTCCAATCTCTGCCTCTGTTTCCACATGGCCTTCCCCCTGTGTGTCTGTGTCTCTGTGTCCAAACACTCCTCTTTTTATAAGGACATGAGTCATATTGGATTCAGGGCTCACTCACCCAGTATGACCTCATCCTAACTCGATTACATCTGCAAAGACCCTATTTCCAAATAAGGTTATATTCACGTGTTCCAATTGGGCATGGATTTTTGTGGGGACACTTCAGTATAGTCTCTTATTTAGAGGCTCCCTTCACCTAGTGGTTTGATGCAAGTAGAAATAGAGACCTTATTTTGTCATTTATTCACTTAATTCATTTTGGAAAGTTTGTCCAGGATCTACTACGCTCAGGGCTGTGGAGGCACAAAGATAAATAGACACAACCCATGACCTTAATCTCCTTAGAGTCTTGTGTGTGGCTAGGTTTGAATTTCAATTTCTCTTGTCTTTCTTATTTATGCATTTGGGTAGGCATGTGAGGGAGATGGTGGTGGAGTCAGGAAGGTTAGGGAGCAAGCCTGCAGTGTGCAGAGCCCCACCTGTAGCCAAGCCTTCGCTAGAAGAGTGTTTTTTTTCTCTCTCTCTCTTTTTAAAATATATTTTTATTGATTTTAGAGAGGAAGGAAGAGGGAGAGACAGATAGAAACAGATAGAAACAGAGAGAGATAGAAACATCAATGATGAGAATCATTGATTGGTTGCCTCCTGCATGCCCCCTACTGGGGATCAAGCCTGCAACCCAGGCAGGTGCCCTTGACCGGAATCAAACTCAGGACCCTTCAGTCCACAGACCGACCCTCTATCCATTGAGCCAAACCAGCTAGGGCTGGAAGAGTGTTTTCTAACTTTGGATGCTTAAAGGGGCCTTACAACCTGACCCAGAGGTGGTGCTCAGAACACCATTTTCACTTTATCCCTGTGCAGATCTCATTTCTGCTTGATTAAATGAATCATGTTAATGAAACTTCCTTTGCAAAAGAAATCTATTTTGATACCATTATAATTTATGGCAATGAGCAATTTTAATTTACTCAGGAGTTATCTGGATGTTATAATGAGCCAGCTACACAATGGGATTTTAAAAAATTATCTCTTTATTGGAATTTGATATTGACTCACCAAATAATAATGAATTTCCCTCATTTCAGCCTGGGGATGGGCTGTGAGGGTGGGTGGAAGTAAAGAGCTGAGGATTATTTTTTCAAATGGAATTGATGAGACTCAGATATCCAACTGGACACACTCCCTGCACTCTTTCCCGGCCTCTCACCTCTCCCCAGGGCTGTCAGTGCCACCCTTGGCAGGTATAGAGTGCTCCTTGCTCCACAGGCGGTACTGCCTGAGTATACTTTGTATAAGAGAAAGTGCCTAAAAAGTGGCTCTAGAGTTCACAGGGTCTGTTTTGGTATGCAATTAAACTTTGCATTAATTACCCTCTGACTCCAATAAAAATATTTTCTCTCCCAGCAAAGTGCTTTAGGCTGGCCCGATTCTCCTGGGGTGGAAGAATGTTCCGCTGGTACCAGATAAATCTGATAAACAGCCTCACCATTGCTCACATTAGTCTTTTAGAAAGATCTACAATGGTTTTTGTCAAAGCTAATGTGAATGTTGAGTGTAGCAGGGCTCTCTTTGGGTGACCTCCAATTACCGTGTCATTATTAGTAGAAGCTCTTCTTCTGTTTCCTACGATTATGCAGCTCAATTACAGAGATTCCCTCTCAGCTCCTGCGTCCTTCCCATTTGTCTACCTCTAGTGGGTGAGCATTTTCAGGTGGTGTCGATGCACTGGTGCTAAGGAGTGTGGCCAGTCCTAGGTGCTCTAATTGCAGCATGTGTCACACTATTATTTTTCAAAACAAGAAAATTGCAGTGGGGACAGAAGAACATTGATTGTAAGTGAAGTGCTACTGCAAGCAATTAAAGGGCTCCGAAGGTGAATTTCATTAGTGCTGTGCTATGGTGAGAGCTCAGCCCCTTACTAAAACCATCCGGCAAATCTCATTTTCTCTCTTCAGTGGTAAAGGTCTGGGGAGCTCTCAGTGAGTCTAATGAGGCCATGGGGACTCTGGGTCCAGAGGACATGAACAGCCACACACAGCTCCTCTGACTGCTGTCAGGAGTTTGTAAAAAGCCTGCTATTTAACACACAGATGACTTCCCTTCACCAAGACCTGTACTTCAGGTGCAAAACTGTACTTGGGCTGAGAAACTGGGAAAATGAAACAATTAGTGGAGTTGAGTGATGAGAGCCTGTTATGGAGAGAAAAAGCATTGTTTTTAGCCCCAAACTTCCCAGGTTTATCTTTTAAAATAAACATCTAAATTCCAACCCTTCAGATAGACTCCTGATGAAACCCTTTATTTGGCATAGTCCTAGCTGTCAAACTGTTTCATTGCATAGGAAAGCATGCATTCTGCTAATGTTTCAAAGCAGACTTATGTACTGCAGCAGTCATGGGCACGTACAGATGCCCCAGAGCTGATGGGAAAGCTGAGTGCTTCTAAAAGATTCCCACTCATGTTGTCTTTGGAGGGTGAATCCACCCCTTAGTGAAATTATTTTCAAAACACTTTGCTTGCTAAGATGGTCCTGTCAATGGGAAAAGTGATAAGATTCTAGAGAAAGGCGTTAGAAGTGCTCCTGCTCCTTGGTGGCCCTGGATCCATCTTTGCAGGTGCGTTGCCAGCTCCAGCATCTCGGTCCCAGGGGTTGGTAGGATCCACCCTCAGTGTGCAGTATGTTTCATGAGCAAACATACAAGGCCCATCGTTGTAGCTTCAAAACAAGTTTTCTGATGAAATTCATTTTTCCCAGCCATTAGTATAACAACCATAATCAATCTTCTCATTGCAAGCACAGAATCCCTGTGCCGCCAGTTCTCAGTGATGTGAAGTAACTAATAGGCCAATCAGATAAGTATTGTGTGAAATTGCCTAAACAACAGTGATAAATGCCCCATTAGAGACACAATAAAGTCGTGTTTCTCCTTAGATCCATCTCAGACTCCAAGGGCATCCGAGTCAAGTCCATTACCAAATCAGTGAGTAACCAGGGTGAAGGTCATTAGGTCTTTCAGGGAATTTCAATTCTTACTGTGTAACAAAGCACTTCAAAACTTGTGGCTTAAATAAGAACACTGTTTTATTTTTCATAATTCTGCACCTGAGCCTGGTGGGTTCAGTGGGGTGGTCCTTTGGTTCCACGGGTGGCCACTGGGGCTGGAACATCCAAGACGGCTTCTTCACTCCATGGCTTCTGCCTCAGCTTGGGTGGCTACACTGGCAGGGGCTGGCTGGGTCATTCTCTCTCTTCTTTCTCTTTCCATGTGGCTTCTCCAATATGTTGTTGGACCTCCTCTCATGGTAGCTTAGGGTTCCAAGTGAGAGCCTTCCCAGAGGACAAGCCCAAAGAAGACTACTCACAGAAGGTGTAATTATAGGAAGCATGGCTATTGGTCGCCACCAGAATAACAGTCTGGTATCCTAAGAGTGTTCCCGACTGAGCCCAGCAGGTGCATGCATGCACGCACACACACACACACACACACACACACACACACACACACTCGTTCAAGGAAGCATGCAACATCTGGGAACTGGAGTATATATTATTTTCCGCACCAGGAAACCATCCTTTGTGGCTCTAAAATTTGCCTCATCTCCTCCTTCTTCTCTCCTCCTTTTTTCTACACTTTTCTTGATATACAGGGTGCAGCAAAAGTAGGTTTACAGTTGTTTATATGGACAAGAATACAATAATAATAACAAATAATCCTATATAATAAAAGGGTAATATGCAAATTGACCCTAACAGCAGAACGACTGGGAATGACTGGTCACTATGATACACACTGACCACCAGGGAGCAGATGCTCAATGCAGGAGCTTCCCCCTGGTGGTCAGTGCGATCTCACAGGGGGAGCTCTGCTCAGCCACAAGCCAGGCTGACAGCTGACGGCTGACGGCTGCCAGCACAGCCATGATGGCGGGAGCCTCTCCTGCCTCCTCAGCAGTACTAAGGATGTCCGACTGCAGCTTAGGTCTGCTCCCCGCTGGCAAGTGGACATCCCCCGAGGGCTCCTGGGCTGCCAGAGGGATGTCTGACTGCCATCTTAGGCCCGATCCCCTGGGGAGAGGGCCTAAGCCAGCAGGTAGACATCCCCTGAGGGGTCCCAGACTGTGAGAGGGCACAGGCCGGGCTGAGGGACCCCCCTGAGTGCACAAATTTTTGTTCTCCAGGCCTCTAGTAATACAATAATAAGTTATTGTGGATACTCACAACTGTAAACCTACTTTTGCCCAGCCTTATATAATTTGCATACCATAAATTTAACTTTTTAAAAAGTATACAAGCCTGTTTTTTTTAGTTTACAGAGTTGTACAATCATTACAATAATCCAATTTTAGAATATTTTTATCATCCCCTAAAGAACACCTGTCCCCATGAGCCCTTACTCCATAGCCACCCCACTTATCCTGCCCCAGAAAGAGGCAACAAATAATCTTCCTTCTTTCTTTCCAGATTTCCTATATGTGGACATTTCACATAAATGAAATCATGCAATATGTAACCTTTTATGCCCAGCTTCTTTGCTTAGCATATGTTTCCAAGTTTTAGCCAGGTTTTTCAGTTCTTTCCTCTTATTCCTTTTGTTGATGAATATGTCATGGTTTGGATAGATAGACTACATTTTTTTTTATCCATTCATCAGATAATGGATAGTTGAGTTCTTGCTCTAGGGATAAGGCTGCTATGACATTCATGTACAAGTTTTTGTGTGGGCATATGTTTTCATTTCTCTTGGGTAGATATCTAGGAGAGTAATTGATGGGTCAAAGCTCTGTTTATCATTGTGAGGAGCTGCCAAACTGTTTTCTGAAGTGGCTGCACTGTTTCATATTCCCATGTTTGTTTGTTTTTATACTAATAGAGACAGATACTCCCCTGTTTAAGACGGCTTGTAAGAAGGTACAGGAAAAACAATATCAAAAAACCACTTTTGACCTCAGAGTGCTCTAATTCTCATTGCTAAAATAAATAATGTAATTAACAGAAATGTTTGTATTTTGGTGTCCTAGACTCCGAAAGGAAGGCTTGAAACCCTTTGTATGTATTTAGTGGACCTGTGTCTACACAAGTTCAGTGTTTAGGCATCTCTCATTTTGCTGACTCACAGCTCTGCATCCTGGCCACCCAAGAAACTTGTGCCCCAAATTCCTGAGGTAGACCTGGGAGAGAACCAATTCAAAGCCCAAAGAGTCTCCAGCATAGGGAAATCCCAACTACTATGTTCTGCCTCGAGGAGACTAGAGGGATGCTTTTGTTGTAAGAATCAGAGGCTCAGAGAGGCCAGGAAATGCAGGTCACACAGACCGAGGAGATGCCATTAGTTTTTGTTGACTTGGCCAGAGGACCAGGGAGCTATTTTTTACTCCTTATCAACTCCTTTTTGGAGAGTTAATCTCCTGACTTAATAAACCAGGTTTCTCTTAGATACAAAGAATTGCCTCTTACGAGTTGTGTGTGGGGTGGCTGGATCTGGAAGGCAGAATCTGTCCACAAACCTGATGTTCTTCATTTCAACCTGCCAGACCCTCTGTTAACATTTACAAAGTCCCCTCTAGATCTGGGCCTGGGATAAAAAGGCTACACATTAAAACTTGCACATTAAAAAAAATCGCTTTATAAAGATTTGGCTAACTTCATTGTAGTGAAATCTTAAAAATGCCCTAGAACAGTGGTCGGCAAACTCATTAGTCAACAGAGCCAAATATCAACAGTACAACGATTGAAATTTCTTTTGAGAGCCAAATTTTTTAAACTTAAACTATATAGGTAGGTACAGTGTTATTAACTTAATTAGGGTACTCCTAAGCTGGCCTTTGCTAAAAACGTCCTCAATCTGATTGAGGTACATTCACTGAGGTTGACCCCTTCCAACTCTCCCATCCACACTCGTCTTGTATACTTGTTTCATCTATCTTTTGTCACCTGCGCATGATTTGTGGACGCGACTAGCACTAACCACTGCACAATGAGACTGCTGACTGACTGGCTCACTCAACTGGTGCATGAATCGCGCGCGCATCCCCTTGTACTGCGTATCCTGCGGCCCGCCTGCGTGGCGTCTCCCTTACCGACTGACACCCCCCACTTCTTCTAATGCCACTTCTTCAAAATAGACTTGCTCAGGCTGAAAACCAACTTCTGCGCATGGGCCACAAAATTTCAATTGCACTGTACGTGCGCGCCCGCACATGGTATTTTGTGGAAGAGTCACACTCAAGGGGCCAAAGAGCCACATGTGGCTCGCGAGCTGCGATTTGCTGACCACTGCCCTAGAAGGATGGGTCCTTATCTCAGTTTCTAACCTCTATTGAAATTGTCCATGCACTCCCTGTCTCCCACAGGAAATGCTGGACTGCTGAGCACAAGGCTGCTTTCTTTACAGTGGTCTCTGCACACCACAGAGCAGGCTCCCAGTGAGCAGCTGAAGAGTGAATGAATGAATGAGGACAGTGACATGAAGGACAAGACTGGATCTTCTTGCTAATCGGCTCTCACATGACAAGGAGCCAATCTAGGCTATGTGACTTCTTAGTGAAGACCATGGCCAGAGGATGGCCGTTTCAGGCAGACATATTCTCAGTACGAGGAAACACTTCCCAGCGTTAGAACTGCTGCCCCAGCGAGGGTGATTTCCCAGTCACTTCGTGTTCAAACAGAAGCCAGCCATGGAGCTGGAGAAACAGTGAGGGGATTACTGGTGAAAGGCTGGATAAGTTCTTTGGATCCCTTCCAGGTCTGAGGTAGTCCGTCTGTGGCTGGGGGAGCTTCTGATTTTCCTAAACTAACATTAAAGTACCTGGTAGACTCAACTCTTCCTCACAGATTTACTCCACACAGTGTTTGGGAAGTGCAAGGTGAACCTAAGACCTTGTAGTGGAAACTGGGGGAAGACGGCGCTATTCTGCTCCCCAAGTTCCCCTTGGATGTTTCTCCCTGGCCACCATGTTGGCCACCAGCATCAGCCTCTTGTCTTTTTCCCTGTCTCTGTGTCTCTCCCTGTGTTCTCACCCTGGGATCTTCCCTCAGGATGTCTCTCTACTCTTCTTCTTTCCTGACCAGAGTCATTTGACTTGTTGGTTACTCTAGTCTTGTAGCCTCGCACCATCCCTCTGCTCACACAAACCTTAACCAAGCATCCGTTCTATGAAAAGTGGTCTAAGTGTTTAATCACATGGAGTTTCATTTGGAATCTTTGTGAGAATTCAACATTTTCTAATTCAGACTGGAGAAAAAGAAAGAATACAAGTGAGTTCCTTTTTGTCTTCCATTTAGCAGATCCTAGAGTCCCTCCTCCACCCAGGAAGAAGAAACAGGCAGCAGTTCACATGGTGAGGTCAGGGAGGTGGTGAGCGCCCGGTTGGTCCCTCTCCAGACGTAGAGTCAATGTCCTCAGGGCCTCCCTGGCCCCCAAGCTTAGGTGAGCAACCCCTTCCCCCAATAGCTCCATATGCTCCCCTATTATCACATTACCACAGCTATAATTTTATATTTACATGTGAGGTTGTTTGACTTTGATTTTTTTTATTCCCCATAATATTATAAGCTACATAACACCAGGACTGTCAGTTTGAATTCACCATTTAATCCACACAGGGCCCAACAAAAAATCTGGTCATAGAGCAAGTGCTCTATTAATTTATTAAATGAATAAATGGATGGAAATAAAAAGAAAGAACATGACTTTTTATATGGACATGTTTAAAATAAATATATATTTATATGGACTGTAGAGCAGTTTTTGGAAAGAAATTACTCTCCATAGTTGTATTCGATTTTAGGTACTTGAGGAAAAACAAGGTGAAGTCCAAATAAGAACACCCAGTATCTCCAGCCTCACCCCCTTTCACTTTCAAGGGACAGAGCTCACCGTCCCATTTCCCAGCCAGAGCTGCTGATGCTGAGACCAGAGCCCAACCCTCCCAGAGGAAACCCACAAACAGAATAGAGAAGCCTTGGCTGTTCCTGTGGGCGCATCACAGGAGGCTCCCGGGCAGGACCGAGTCATCCTGTAGGGAGGTTGTCCAGTCAGAAGGAAAGGGGGGATGGCCCGAAACTTGGTGTAAAGTAAGGCCTTCCAGGGAGAAGACTGGAGGAAGGAGATGCAGGAGAGTTAGGGACCAAGGGAGCCTCTATGAGTGTGGTCTTCCAGAAACCTGGGCAATGAAGCTTTCTCTTTGTGCAGCACAAGGGGACTAGGTGGCCAGACCAGGGACCAGCACTAATAAGGAGTTCTCCAGAAGTTGTGTGAGTCGAAGAGACAAGGGGTAGGGAAGATGAAAGAAGAAGAGCCAATGTCAGGTGTCGAAGGAAAATTGCAGGCAGGCCAGGCGCACTCACCAGCTTCTTTGCATCTGATATGAGCACTTGGATGACAGAAAATGATGCCTACAGTTTCAGGGTAATTACACCAACCTGCACAGTCCCTCCTTTCCCTTCCAAGGTGTTGCCTCCAGCACCCACCACATGGTTCCACTCCAGGCCTTGAAGAATGCTGAGAAAGGAGCCCAGAAGGAAGGATCACTCCAGGAGATCCCTGGAAGGGGCTGCAGTTTCTGAGAGTCTACCCCCCTCTCCCAGCGGCTTGCTTCCCACTGCCAAGCTGCCTAGTGATGTTTATTTGTTTCTTGTTTATTTGACAGGAGCACATACATACACATAGTTGCTGGCATCCACCATTAATCCCGTGGAGCATTTCTGATTTGTGGTTTAACCCTGCCCTACACTCAACAGGGCTGGGTCCCAGGGCTCCATAGCTGTCTCACATGGTTCCCTAGCAACCAAATGAGACAGGGAAATGTGCACAGTTTCATCACCACAAGATGTTAAGTCAATTAATATTCACTAACAGTGTCTGTGTTTGGCTGCTAGGAGACATTATGGAGAAAAAAATCTTTGTTGCCTGAATGAAGGCTGGAAGGGATGTAGGGACCCATGAATATGTACATTCTGAACGAAGATGTTTTTCTTATACTTCTACTCGCACATTGCCTGTCTGCACGTGCGTGCGGAGCTTTAAAACACTCATCTTTGTGTTCACAGTTACCCTTCTAAGTTATTATATAGAGACAGATTTCAGAAACAGTAAGAAGATTCTACCCCAGAATACTTACCATGGCCCACTCAGGACACCTGAAATTATATTGCTAGTAATTATTTTATTTATTCTATGATCTTTTTCAGACTCCATTGTCTGATCAGTGGAGTCTGAAAAACATGGTGGAGCATGAAAGAGAACACAGAATTTCCGGTATGCTCATCAAGATAACCACTGCTTATCTCTGTGGTGGTGTTTCCCCTCCCAGAGGCATCACACACACACACACGCAGTCACATGCAGTTTTTAAAAAATGACATTCGATATATACTGTTTCACAGACTACATCTTACAATTTGGCATTATTTTAAACATTTTCTCTTGTCTATTAGAATTATTCTACAACATTATTTTTATTAGTTACATAATATTTTGGTGAATGTATTTTCTCTGGTTCATTTAACCAAACTCCTTTTTTTTTTTTTTATTCATGTATTTAAGTTGTTTACATTGTTTGCTACTGTGAATAAAGCTGCAGTGACTGTCCTTGTACATTCATCTTTGAGCCCTGGTCCAATTATTTCCTCAGAGGAAATGCCTAGAAGCAGAATCGCACATTTAAGGTCTTTCAGCCACTTTGTCACGTCTCCTTTCAGAAAGAAGGGAACATTTTCCACCTTTACGAACAGTGTATGAAGCCATCTCTATGCCTTTTTAAATATCCCTAGCAAAGGCTGACATGAAGTCCCCAATGTCCAATGCCTGAGTTTTGTCAGACACTTTATCATATCAAGACTGGAGTCCTGAGCACCTTCAAGGGAGAGGGTGCAAATTCTAAATGGAGGTGACCTGGGCGTGCAGAAGCCTGGTGATTTCATCTGGACTCTGTGTTTCTGGTCAGATCTTCCTTCATACCCAAAGGGCAGCGTGAAAGCAGCCGGCACAAAGCTCCCCCTGCAGGATGACACGCCCCACCTCCTCCCTCCCCATCACTACTCTGTTCTGGGCAGACTGTTGCTGGCTCCAAGGTGGCCCCGAAGTTCCGGTTTTAGTCTCAGGGCTCTGGTACCCCGAGTCCCAGCTCCAGAAAGTGATGGGCTGAACCCAGAGGAGGCCCTGCGGGTCGATAGTGGGCCTGAAGTCTTGCCTTAAGAGAGAGGACAGGTCTCAGCCGCCTCGGGAGTCCTCAAAGGACCTGAGCAGGCAGGACACCTGTGGACTTAGGAGTCCTAAGACTGCTCTAGTGTGGCAAAGTTTCTTTTTCACTCCTAGCAAGCAGAGAACTAACTCCTCCCACTGTCAAGTGAGGCCCGGCAGGAGGCCGGCAAAGTGAATGGGGTCAGGGGGCCTCTTTGGCCCCTTTTTCTGGATTCTGTTTAAAAACATTCCTAGTCCAGGATGAACAAGTACGACAACTTAAACTTCTAAATCAATGAGAGCAACACAAACACTTGTGGTCACTGGGCCAGACTGGGCAAAGGAGCTCACTCTGGGGACAATTAATGGCCTTGATGAGATCTGCTGGCTTGGGACAAGGACAAGTGGCCAGAAATGGGATAGGGTAGAGCAGTGGCTCTCAAAGATGTATTGGCATCTGGAACGTGGAGATGCAATTTCTTGGGTTCTGCCCAAACCTACTGAATCGGAATCTCCTGTGGAGAGGCCCAGAATCTGTGTTCCAATGAGTTCCCCAGGTGAACCTTCTGGGTAATCGAATTTGAGAAGCACTGATGTGGAGCGTGGTGCGTAAGTTTTCTGTCCTGACTTCATCTGCCAGGCAGTTGGGCCAGCACAAAAGACACTTGATCTCTCTTGGCTTTAAGTAAGGACAAGCCGTCTTGATCCTTCTTGCGTCAACCATCTCCCCCTTAGTATATCAAGGAGGCATGTGTGCCTATGTGCAGGCATGCACATTTGTATGTGGATGGGTGGCTAGTTTAGCCTGACTCTTCTATTTCCTGAAATGATAGAAGCTTGTTGGAAAACAAAAGCCCTGAGTGAAAACCAAGCAATGATGTTTACTGCAAAGTGCGAGGGGAAGAGGATCTGCGGGGTTGAGGGGGCGGGGTGTCCCTGGAGCTGCTTGCCAGATCCCAACAGGACAACAGGTTCCCATGAGAAGGGGGGGGGGGGGTCCTTATATTTAGGAGCAAAATAAAATACAGATTGGATTGGGAATAATTTGAATTTATGGATTTCCGTGAGCTTGATCATTTCAGAAAATGCTCAGTTCCAGTTTGAATTGCTTAGTAGGTGCTTTTTCTTTTCCCTCAGAATTAATTGGTGGAGTGCATGGTTTGATAAAACATTGCTATTTGAGTTTGATTAAGAGTTTAGCAACTTAGTGAGGTTTATTCGTTTGGGGTGTCCACTAAAGGCAGTGTGCCTCAGCGTGAACAGAGGCCCCAATACGTGGGCAAGTCACTTAACCTCTTTGTGCCTCAGTTTCTTCAGCCATAAAATGGGAATAATAGTAGCAACGACCATGAAGTGCGGTGAGGACTACATGGGTTGGTGTATGCCAAGTACCGAGGCTGCACTTTGGCACGTGTTGGCTCGGCTCACTGACCTGGTCAATTGAATTCAAGTCTCCTCTCTTCAAACTCAGGCTCCCGTGGCTCCCGCGCAGCTCAGCTCCCAGGGACAGCGCTGGGATCAGCACTTCCTGTCATTTCTGCAGCAGGATGCAGCTGCTTCTGGAGCTCACTGCATCTCATTTGCTTACAAGGTAACTGCTTTCTCTCCTTTCTCCCGCTCCCTTCCCTCCGATTTCCATTTCTTTTGTGATATGGTTAAAGTGCTTGACATAATTAGTTGTTAATTGTTAGCAGCTGTACCCATTATTAGTTTAATGCCTAATTAATTGCAACAATTAATGCTGTCCAGCCTGTCTTAGGAACTGTTGATGAGGGAAGGCTGATGTTGTTTAAATTATATCTTAATTAATTTACCGCTGTGGGCAAAAAGGGGGCCACGTACTAAACCTGACAAGCTTGGGGTTGGGGGAGGTTGCGTGGTAGGCCTTACAAACTCGGAGACCTAAAGTAACCACATAAGATGGTCCGAATTAAAATTCCCCAACTAAAAGCCAGTGCTAGGCCGGAGTCTTCCTTGACAAAGGTCAATCTTTACCTTGACTGAGCCCTGTCTACTGTCTTTTTGCATCTATGATGACATACATTTGGAATATCAGAGAAATCTGCCCTTTCCAGACTCCTCAGGGTACATTCTCCCACGAGAACACGAGACCATGGAGCAACCTCATTGTTATCTTGTTCCCACATACCATCTCCATGTGCTGTGTTGTTAGCTACCCTGTCCCCACCAATGTAAAACAATGTAAAAGAAGTATTTGTTTCTTCATTATACTTTTATCCAGATTCAGAGATTTCCCTGCTTTGCTTTCTCCTGCCTCCCTAATCTACCACCAAACGATGTCGTGTCACCCCCTTGAGTGTCCTTTGATTCTAATTTAGAAAATAAGGTTCAAAACCGCCATTTTCCCAAGCATCTTCTCAATCCATTGAGATTTTGCTTCCCCGTAGTTGTCAATTTGGCTCAGATAAACTCATAAAAATTCTTACAGGTTTGGGTATTTCTTATGTTGACACCTCCAACTTTTAGCATTTAACGAAAAATTCTGAGCTGGGCCTGTTTTCCCCAGCTGAGCAATGAGCAGAGGGTCTTGCCAGGCGCGGTGGGCTGTGCTGGTTGGGAGTGTCTCGGAGTCTGCATCCACTTTCAGGAGCAGAGCTTCCGGCAGCTCCAGGCCATACTGCTGCACCGTGGCCCTGTCCGGGCACTCTTCTCTCTAAAGCAGGGGTGAGGGCCATTTGAATATTTATAACATCCTTTGCAGGCCATACAAAATTATCAACTTAAAAATTAGCCTGCTGTATTTGGTCAAGCATGTAATTAATTCACCCCTAATGCCTTGGGAGGGCCAGACTAAATGATTTCTCAGGCCTTATACGGACTGTGGGCAGATGTTCCCCACCCTTGCTTCAAAGGTTTTTGTGCTGCCCTGTGTGAGAAAGTGGCTATCCAGGAGTCTTGGAGCAAATGAGTTCCTCCCCACTGCCTTGTTCAATCTGCAGTGGTGTCTTGTGTGGGCACCAGACCTGGGCTGTGAGCTCCCTTAGAGCAAGACTGTCTGGGTCATGACCGCACCTCCAATATTAGTAGGATGTTGAGTCAGCTCTTGGAGGGAAAACTGAATGGATGAGGCATAGACTCCATTTTTTGAGCTTCTCCTGGGAGCCATGCATGGTGCTACATGCTTCACGCACAGCTTTTCAAAATTCTCACAATAAGCCTGTCAGGTGGGTATTATTATCCTTTTTGTCTCCATTTCCCAGGTGAGGAAACCAAGAGGTTAAATACTGGACAGATAATGAAACTGCAGCTGAGACTTACATGATTCCACTTACAGTCTGGGCTTGCCTTTCTTTGAATAAATGAATAGGTGACTCTTTCAGCCCTGTGTTCTGAGGAGATGTGTTACCTTCAGAGCCTTCGGACTGCGTCACATCCCTTGGGTGATCCCACTGTCAATCACACAAGGAAGAGGCCAATTCTGGTGCAATGACAGGGCAGGTGGGCTTTTGACCTAGCCGTGGGGTGAGGAGGCAGGCGGCAGAGGCAAGCACGGGGGAAAGATTTCTGTCTTCTGCCTGGAGGAGTTGGGAACCTACACGCTGCTATGCGAGAGGTGCTCTGGGACACTCTGTGCAGCATGTACCTGCAGCATGGCAGCTGGCCAACAGCGAGGCAGGGAACATAGCTGTGGACTTAAGTCTTAAATTCTGAGAGGACTCATATTTAATATCCAGGGGTGGAAGCTTAAAATAATGTCCCCCCCCCTAAAAAGATTCCAGTCCTATTCCCTGGAACATCCAAAAGATTGCAATCCTAATTCTTAGAACCCCAAAAGAATCTAGTCCTAATCCCTGGAATTCTAAGATTCCAGCTCTAACCCATGAAACCCCCAAATATTCCAGCCCTAACTCATGAAACCCCCAAATATTCCAGCCCCAATTCCTAGGACCCCAAAATATTCTAGTCCTAATCCCTGGAACCTCCAAAAGATTCTAGTCCTAACCCATGAAACCCCCAAATACTCCAGCCCTAATCCCTGGAACCCCAAAAGAGTTCAATCATAATACCTGGAACCCCTCAAAGATTCTAGTCCTAATCCTTGGAACCCCAAAGATTTTAGTCCTAATTCCTGGATCTGAAAGTTACTTACTGTGGTGAAAAAAGACTTTGTGTAAGTGATTAAGGATTTTGAGGTGAAGAGCTTATCCTCGTTATCTTGGTGAACCCTAAATGCAATCATATATACTGTGCCTTTGTAAGAGAAAGGCAGAGGGAGATTTGATACGGAAGAGGAGAAGGTGCAGTGCCCACAGAGGTGGAGATTGGAGTGAGCAGGCCATGGCCGAGGGATGCTGGCAGCCACCAGAAGTGGATGGAGACGGGAGCAGATTCTCCCCTAGAACCTGTGGAAGAAGCCAGGTCCCACTGACACCTTGGTTTCAGCCCCATGACACTGATTCAGGCTCATGGCCTCCAGAACTAGGGGAGAATACATTCTGTTGCTGGCCACCAAGCTTGTAGCAACTTGTTACAGCAGCTCTAGGAAACAGAAACATCAGGGGTTAGGTTTCCCTTGTTATGATCTCTTTCAGCTGAGTGTTCAGCAAATTTTAAGTGTTAAAAAAGGAAATAAAAATAAAAGAATTATGAGAGTTGAAATGCCCTGTTGTCAGAATTATCTAGTTGAGAGGTCCCTTGGGGTAAATATAACCCATTATAGTGGCTGTAGGGTGGTAAATTTAGGGTAAAGTCTGAATGTATATTTAAGAGAGCCCTCAAATACTTAACAAGAAAGAAGTTTATTATTAAGCAAGAGAGAAGCTTGTTACTATTATTTTTTGCATAATGTAAGTCTAGAGTCAGGCAATGCGAGTTAGTGTGACAGCTCCACAACAGTGGTGCCGGGTCCTTCCATCTAATTCTCAGTGTGAGGGCCTCATCCTCACGGCCCGAGATGATGCTGGAGTCCAGGCATCACACCCGTGTTTCAGAAGCAAGATGGAGAAAAAGGCGGAAAGGAGGGTCGCCCTCTCACTCTTAGGAAAGCTTCCAGGAAGTTTCTCACACATTTCTGTTCATATCTCTTTGGTTAGAAATTAGTTTCATGGTGACACCAATGGATGATTGGAACTGAAATATATTTCTAGGGTTACACTGTGTCCAGACCCGCCCCCTCCCCCACAAAAAAGATTTCTGTTAAGAAAAAGAAAGAAAAAAGGATATTTGGAGGCAGCTGGCCATTTCTGCCTCACGAACTATTGAAGTTCTAGAGTTCCAGTGAGGGGCAAGGAGAGGGGCCCAAATATCGTAGTTTGCTGAGTGATTCCTTCCACGACCCGCGTGGAGTAGGGTTCGGTATCTGAAAGAAGAGCCGCACAACAAATGAAAGAAAGAGACACGAGATAATTTTGCAATACCGGGGAACCAGGCGGGCAAGTCCGGAAAGACTTCCTCTCCGTGCTCAGGTCTCACCAAGCTTTTATTCATCTGGAGTAGCCCTTAGGGTAAGGAGGTTTTAATGACACACATCAGCAGACAATTTTCAGGAATAGGCAGAGTATCTGATTAGCTCATCAACAGATCTCCAGGAGTATCTGATCAACAATAATCAGCAAAGATCTACATAAGTACCTAAGGAATTAAGTGAACTAAGGTGGAGATGCTTCAACTATTATTACTTAAATTAACTGGGTAGTTCACAGTTCTGACCTTTACTAGAACTTCAAAGGTTACTAGCCTTTTTTGGGGGGTCTCTGTCTAAACTCAGCTAGTAAAGACAATGAATGGACTCCGGCAGTAGTTGATATTTTTTTAGCACCTCCCATGGAGCAGGTCTTGGTTCTGATGCTACGATGTGAGCCCAATGTTTATAAACTGGAAAGTATCCAGGCAAGAATAAATAGAATGGCTATGGGTCTGAAACCATAAAATATAGCAGAGGAAATGGGTTGTTTAGCTGGAGAAGAATTAGTTTTTAAGAACAAGATGATCTGCTTTCAAATAACTTCAGGGGAGTCCTGTACAAATGAGAGTGCACTACAGCCATGATAACAGAGGAAAGGAATGGGGTAGAAGGGAGGCCAATTTTAGCTCAATATGAGAAAGGACTTTCTAGCAATTGAAAGCCAGTGGGACAGCTGCCTCTAGGGAAGTGATTCCATCTCCAGGCTGGGAGCTGTCCTGGTTGCAAAGGGTGGATTCTGGGTAGGAGGTTGGACTGGATGACCTCCCTTCTGACCCTGTGAGCCCGTGGGGAGTCAGGGGAGACCCTCTAGGGGCTTGTCAAAGACCACAGTGGAGGACACAGCACTGTGGGGTCTTGTCTTAAGAGTCAAATGAATTAGGCTGTCCGGGAGAGAATTTTCCATGCTCCAGAGTAACAAAGCCATAGTTGTTGCTGGGCTAAGGCCTGGAGCTCTGCACTAGCATCCCAAGGAAAGAATGCGGAGTGTGGCTCGAGCTGGGAGCTAAGCCCTGAACATGGAGGGGTCAAGGTGAGGGGCCAGGAAAATGGGACGCCGGGCCCCACTTTATTTGACTCTTGCAGCGCTGGACTACTAGTAGGGGCAGTCAGTCGGTGCCTGCTGCTTCTTCAATAGGCCTGGCCATCCGAGGTTCCCAGGGTCAAAGCCAGAGGGGAGAAGAGGCTTGGATCTCTCCCTTACTGACTCCACATGGCATTAAAGACTGAAGTCTCTGCTGACGTGTGCTGACTCTTCTCCAAGAGGCTGCCTTTCGGCTGACACTTTCATAGATGTCTGGATTGTGTGGGCTCTGCTGTGAGGTGCTCGTAAGTAAGCATGAACTCTCTAGCCAGAAGGAGCACAACGGCTCACCTCCATGAAGTGATGGCTGGCCGTCACTCACATCCGTGGTGAGCATATAGGGAACATGCAACATGTATGAGACGCCGACTTAGGAACCTGTGACACTCTGGCTTGTTACAGTTGAGCATGACAGAAGCCACCTCAGACTAGCTTGAGCAGAAAAGGACCTGTGTTGGCTCCTCTCCGCAGAAGGAGAGCGGATCCAGAGGATGCACAGCTGGGCTTTGCCATTGGGGGTGGGGAGTCTCTCTTTCTCTTGCCTTGGCTTTGGTTCTTTTTGTGCATTAGCCCACCGGTTGCCGGGAAAGATAGTTCAGGGGGCTCCAAAATCCAGCTCACATTCCAGCCTCCCTGTGTCTTCATGGCCCCTCTGCCCCTGAGCCTGGAGGCCAGCTGTCTCCTGCTCAATTGGCCTGTTCAGGGGGGTCTTTGGGGAACAGGAAGGCCCATAGGAGGAAGCTTGTGGACAAGTCCCAGCATGGTCCCCAGGGGCTGCCATGCCTTCCTTCTGCAGCTGCCCAGGAGTCTGGGAAGGTTAATTTGTGCCCAACTAGGTGCCTTGCCTGAGGGGCCCTTTAGGGGCTTAAAGTGGTGCTGCTCCTGAGCTCTGGACAGAAGGGGTTGCAGCCACAGGATCTCAGACTTGTCTTACGAGTCAGCCCTAGCTCCTCAGCCTTTCCAATCGCTCTCCCTGCCTGCCGTGGCCTGACATCTCCAGCCCTCAGCTCTGGACCCAGGAGAGAGCTTAGGCCCTGCACTTGCTGTGGATCAGCTGCCTGTAGAAGGTGTTTGGTCTCAGCCTCCAGCTGTGGCCCCTGGAGCCTGCTTGCAATCACCCCAACAGAGACAGCCTGGACCACTGCCCTGGAGAAGCTGATTTGACAAACGCTCAGATGATGCTCATTCCTTCTCAGACTGCAGTGCAGGGTCAGTCTGCTCTGCGCTCCTAAGAACCAGTGGAGTCTGAGGTGTTTTTGTGTGTGTGTGTGTGGCGGGGGGGGGGTTGGGGGTGGGGTGGGGAGGGAGGCCAGAACCAGGGGCACAGGGAATTTAAAGGAACTGAGCAGATTTATTAAGCAAGAGAGATGTCAGTAGGACTAAACTTTTAAATTGTCACCATGCCCTAGCTGGTTTGGCTCAGTGGATAGAGCGTTGGCCTGCGGACTGAAGGACCCCAGGTTTGATTCCGGTCAAGGGCATATGCCTGGGTTGTGGGCTCGGTCCCCAGTAGGGAGTGTGCAAAAGGCAGCCGATTAATGACTCTCTCATCATTGATGTTTCTATCTCTCTCCCTCTCCTTTCCTTTCTGAAATAAATAAGAATATATTAAAAAATAAAATTTAAATTTAAAAAAATTGTCACCATGTGTCCCTGTGATTCTTACCTGTAAGAGTGAGGGTTCTTAGTTATAATCAATAGAAGCTGATTCTGGCTGATCAAGAAGGAGAGCTTTGGTAAAGGATGTTGGGTATCTCACAGAATCAGTGGAGCCTGGAGAACCAGGCTTGGGGCTATGCATCCAGAATAATGTTCCATTATGTGTTGCAGAACTGGCCTAATGAGAAAACTGCTATTACTGCTGCTGCTCCCAATTGCATGGGACAGTGTGCATCACTGCCAGGAACCCATCATCGCCATCACTGCTGTCTTCAGTGTCAATGCCACATCTGGCTTAGGAATGTGACTTTGGCCACTGCTGCTGCCTCTTAGTCACCTGCTTGTGTCTTAGCTCAGAGGAGGCTAGGGTAGGGGGTGACTGCTCTTGTTACTACCTTTGGGAGGCAGGACCATAGAGTGGGATACTCCTCAAATGTAAGAAGTGTGTTCAGAAGGTGAGGGCAATGAGAAAACATGAGAGCTCCCGCTCCACCCTCTGTGTGAGGTGTCCACTGCACCCCTGTGGGAAAGCAGTTTTCATGTCATTCAAGGCTGCTGCCTGTGGGGGGTGATACAGTGACCACATCTTCAAGGTGGCAAAACTGGGGTCACGAACAAGTGGGACCTCCAGGGACAAGTCATAAGCAGAAAACACAAGTTCCTGGTGGGAGTGACGGGAGGACATGAGGGTTGCAGTGACAATGTCTGAGGTCTTTCCTCTCTGTGTCTGCAGACAGAGATGATGGGCTCTCTGGTCATTCTGGTTGGTCTTTGCCTTTGGCCCCAGGATGCTAGGCTGGAATAGCAGGCTTCCCAAAGTGTGTCTTTTCTAGAGCTGTTTGATGCAAAATGCTGGGTGGCTGCCTAAGATTCAGTTTGGAGAAATCAAAGGAGGAAGGCAATGCATGGAGTCCAAGAGTGGAACTTAATTCATCAATGTCATCTTTAAAAAGCACCTTCTTCTTGGCGCTCCCAGCAAGGTGTGGCTCCTACAGAGTCTTGCTTGGAGACTGTGCTGCCCAATACCTGAAACAGGTTTCCAAAAATAGAGCTGACATTTAGTGATGTGTCAGGCACTGTATGGAGGGCTTTGCATACATTATCTGAATTAATCCTCATAGAAACACCAGGAAGCATGAGCTATTATTATGCCTGTATCACAGCTGAAAAAAACCCAGGCTTGAAGAGAATAAATAGCTGAGCTGATGGTTAGCCAGTCAGTAGTACAGCTGGGATTTAAACCTTAGCAGCTGACCTCAGAGTCCATGCTGCTAAACTCCTTCTCTAGGGTCTTGCATGAGCTCTCCCATATGAGCCTTGATGTCTCCTTTCTTTCCTCAAGGTTCAGTTGAAGTCAAGATTAGGAAAAATGCTCTTCTGTATAGAGAGAAGACCCAGAGTGACAGAATGGCAACCCCTTAGATCTGGAGCTCAACTGATTCACTCATTTAAGAGCAGCGATGACTAAGGCACAGAGGTGTGGAGACTGAAGACAATGCCTCTCAGGGGGACGTTCATATGTTTGGAGCTCTCATGGTTTAGAGGAGATGCAGGAAGTGGCCTAGTGAGCAGGGGGGTCCAGGTGTCTGGGGGAGAAGGAGAAAGGAATCACTAAAAAGGAGATGAGTGGAGAGAAGAGGCTCAACTGGGAGAGAATAAAATAGGGTCACCTGGAAGTCTCCGGGAGCTGGAGGAAAGTCCTCGGGCTGGATTGACTTCTTCCTCTGGAACCCCGACTTTCCACATGTTTTCTAATTGTGTCTTTAATTGGTTGCCTTCCCTACTAGACTGCACATTACTCAAGACAAAGGGCCTGGCATGCACTAAGTGCTCAATACCTGTGTGTTTATTGAGATGAATGAATGAGCGAGTCCTCGCCCAGGGACAGTAAGGACATGAGGGAACTGGAGAAAGGTCCAGCCGGAGTAAGAAACCCTAACTCTCTTTGCAGTTAGTTTCTGACCTAGGTGGGCAGAGGCAGCTCTGGAGATGTGAACACCTGGATGGTGGGAGTCCTGCCTTTGGAGGTCGCTGCACCACACAGCCCTCCATCCTCCCGGGGCTGCTCGTGCTGATGGAGTACCTGGGGTGACGGGAGCCAGGGATGTTCCCAATCCTGCTATCCAGCAGAAGGAGGTGGGTGAGCTCTAAACTCCAGAGGCTAGAAACTGTCAGGTAGAGAGACATAAATGGCAACCGGGGTGGGGAACTGTAGAAAGTCAAGAGTCAGCACAGTATTTTGGTGGAAGCTTCTGCATGAGAGTCATTCATTAAGTTTCTATTTATCGAGCATTTATTGTGTATCAGACACTGCTAATCACAAAGGATGGCATGGTGAGTGAAATGGGCAAGTTCTGCCTTCGTGGTGTTTATAATCAGAGGAGACAGTTAATCCATAAGTATGATGTCTGAGAAAAACTGTGTTGGAGGGGTTCGGGGTGCTATGGGAGACAGAGGAAAGGCATGGAGTTCCGATTTGGGGAGTTGGAAAGCAGTGGCATCTAAGCTAAAACCTTGGGTAGGGATCAGCCAGGGAGATGGTTTCAGTTACAGAGAGAAAAAACCTGGCCTGTTAAAGGGTCTGAAGTAAGTTCCATCTGGCTTGATATAAACTCCGACTGGAACAGTGGTGACAGATGACGGGAGGATTAAGACTGCTTAGGACCTGCTTAGCCATGTTGGACCTGCTTAGCCATGTTAAGGGGTTTCGACTCTGTCCTGATATAGCTCGAGAAAAAGCTATAATCCCATGTTGCTTAATTTCTGTATAGAGTTGCATTTAGAGAAGAATAATAATTTAATCTTTGCTTAAATCTCTTAAAGAATGTTAGGAGGGATCCATTTCACAACCCACAGTGACTTCTGAGAGTCCCTTTCTCCCTCATAGCCTCTCTCCCCACAGCGGCCTATGACACCTGAATCCCAAATTGCTTCTCCAGCCCACCTCAGCTGGTTTTCTTTCTCCCCCTCTTCTTACCCTTCTCTCTTCCCCTGCGGCCTGGACCTAATGATTAGTGCATTGAGTCAGCCTAAAACAACATTAACCCAGGGCCTGACACATGAGTCTGTTAACCTTCCTCTCCCAGCCCAATCCCTGGTCTTGTGCCCATCCAGCCTTGCAGGGCACCTTTGCATCTGGGCTTTCCCCGAGGCCACCGCATATCTTCTTGATGCCTGCACTGCCACCAGTCTTGTCCAGCCAGGGTAGAGATGAGAAAACAGGACCCAAGAAGTCCCAACTGGAAAGAATCAGATATCAGATCCAAGATCACCCAGCGGAGCCATGAAGCCAAAGGATCTGGGAGGAGGCGGTAAATCCAGGAAGTTGGGCAGAAACTGTGAAATTACATAAAAACAAGAATGTTTTAAAGTGAAAGATGGAAGCTGGAACGGTAGGATTTTCCTGAGTTGGAGAGGGTAGCAGCAGGGTTTTTAGGAGGCAGGTGCAGCTTTGTGATCTGCAAGTGAGGAAGAGAAGACAGGTCATGGCAGCCAGGCAGCCAGCTGAGTGCCTTATCACTCTACATTTTAATTCTGTCAAATGGGAGGGCGGGTGGGGGCAGGGCGAGGGAGGAAGAAGAATGAGGAGGAGGAGGGAGCAGGAATAGAGAATGGGAAAGAGGGAAGACAGAGCATGCCACTCCCTACTCTACCCAGAGGTCCATCGCAAACTGAGTTTTCTGGACTCTCTCCAAGGACCCTCACTCCTGATTTTACCTCTAATAGATTTTAGTAGAAATGGTTGTGAAGTACTTTTTTTTCTTAAAAATAACAAAAAACATTCACGCAAATTTATGCTTCTAATTAGCTTTCTGGTTCTTGGAACATTGTGTGGAAACCATTATCCCAGAAAGCCAGTTCCAGTCCTCAGCCGATAGGTAAGCAGTGCTCATCAGGAGGCGTCCCAAGTGACTCCTGTGCAGGGCTGCCCTGCACAGCCTCTGGGGTCAAGGAGCAGACAGTTCCTGGAGGGCAGACCAATCAGGAGGGCATTTGGACAACACACTGTCAGCTACCCAGCTCTTTATAGGAGCTGAATCCTGGGCCCCACTTCTGGCAGTTCTGATTAGCTGGTAAGCCACTGAAGAGTCACCTAGATAATGATTGTCCTTGATTGGAAAGGGTGCATTGACTAAGATACTCACACGACAACTTTTTAGGCCTTAAGTCACGCTCTGATGTATAGCCCCCAAGAGAGCTTGGGCTGGACCAGCCCCAGGGGTTAGCAGATGGAGTTAGCAGCTGGCACTCAGCTTGACAATGCAGTATATATGGTTGAATCTAGATGACAATATAGACTGGGCTTTTAAAGGAGCAACCCAGGCTCTTTTCTGTGGGCCCCATTGCCAGTGCCAGACTTCAAAAGAGCCACGCCAGCTGGGTTATTTCCTGGACCATAATCTCTAAAGAGTATGATAACATCACCAAGAATGTAGTAAGGTCGAGGGAAGTTCTCGTGACCTCATTAGGAATGCTCTGATAAACCACTTGGAGGTACAGGGTGAGACCCTAAAGATTAAGCTTGATCTACAGACTAAGCAGTTGCTAAATTGCCTTTTACAGAAGATGCGTCCAAAATATCATGGGGCTCTTGTTTTAGCGATGGGGGTGCATGCGTTTGGGGCTGGAACAAATTGCTCAGGGAGGTTGAGTGCTGGCACTATTTTTCTCCTTCTCTGCTTCTCCCCACTTCAAGCTCATATTCTCCTCTAAAACTCTGGGTTGCCTGATCCACAGCAGTCCTTCTCCAATGGCATTTATACAAGCACGTTACTTTTATTGTAAAATCAACTTCTGTTCTCCCCACCCTTCAGGGGCTTCCCCGCTGCCAGCCCTCCACGCAGGGCTCACTGTAACTTATATCTGGCCGGTGTCGGCCCTCCCCCAGTCCTCACTACTTGCAGGCCACTCCCCAGCTTTTGCCCTTATTCCCACAGGCTCTGGGCCCTGCTCACTGAGAACTGGACTTTACCCTCCAGTGCTTTTAGTTTTGTTGACCCTATTCTTCCCGGGGTTTTGAACTTTTCATTCCTGCAGTTTGATGTTGTGACCACACTTTCGGTTTTGGAGAGGCCCCTGTAGCCTCAGATGAGAGGACTTTAGCTGTCAATCAGGGAACCACTTCCTCCCAGTTCCTCAAATACCCTCACCCTAACCCCCAACACCAATGCATGGCCAAGGCCTTCAAGATAACCACTGTGGACCTGTTGGGGCATATATTGTATAATGGGCTATGCAGATCTGAATATGAAAAAAGTGGGCTGAGAAGCAAGGCAGTTTAATGGGTGGGGAGATCTTTTAAACCCACTGGCAAGGGTTTACCTTTTATTAAGAATAGTGTGAGTCCAGAAAAAGCCCTGTGGAGTTATAGTCACTACTGATGGAGTACCTACTACAGTCGATTCTCAGTCTTTGCAGGAGCTGTATTCTATAAAGTCTCCATGAATGCTGAATTATCAAAAAATGAACTATTGCTCCTAAGGGAAATACAAGGTTAGGTTCATCTCAACCTCTGGTCATAACATTGTTGTCAACCATTCAATATATACCCTTGTTTTATATGTGTTTCTGTCTAAAGGCATCTTATTTATATATGTTGTTGATTCATAACATTGAACTCAGGGCCAGTGGCACTGTAACTTATGCCTGCATGAAGCTCATCTAACACACTGACTTTCTCTAGAAGGCCCACTCGGTCTTCTTGCACGGAGGAACCTTAGATAGCACTTCAGCACTAGGCCTCATGCCGCTTTAAACAGTGAAATCACACACACACACAAGAACAAAAATACAGAGCATAGAAAGGATGATTGTTTACAGCATGAGCGCTGAAACTCAGAGGCAGAGCAGCCTCATTCAGTCTCAGCAGGACACGTGTGCAGAGGTAGCTCTGATTGTTCACTGCTCTGTTCTTGCCCGTGAATGACTGTGAAATGCCATGAGCATTGATTTGGGGATTACACATATATTTATCGAATAATGACTGAATAATGAAGATTGACGTGTCAGGCAGTACCTTGGGAGGTGCCAATGGGTGTGACTCACATTCTGCAGATGTTTTAGGAAAGTCTGCATTTGACCTTTCATCTCAGCCCATTGGGATCTGATGCCTGCAGGGAAGTTTCTGCTGCCCAGAGCCAGTGATCCGAAGGAAATCCTTCCTGGGGCTCAGCTCCTCAGCGGGTGGAGGAGTGACCTTCCCCAGGACTCACCTTAATATTTAAGGTGCAGAACATCCGTGGCAGCTCTGTGTGTACTGTACAAAGAACAGGCACTTGTAATTTGGTTCTTTTTGAATAGTTGCTAATAATTTTGCACTCAATTTCCATTTAAATGGGAACATTAACCTCTGGAGCCTGGAGAGGAGCCTAGAAGGGGTTCATAAGTATGACTCTTATCTCTACAGTTCAGAGTGTCCCGGGAGTAAATCCAAACATATGTCTAAATCACTTTCCTAAGCAGACGGGGGTGCCACTCCTGTTCGAAAGACCCTCCCCCTGACTCCCAGAAAGAAAGTCCACTTTCTCATTTACTGCTGCTACCCGAGACAGTTCTTCCTTAAGTCTAACCTAAAGTTGTACTATAGGGACACAAGGCTTCTTTTCCTGGCCCCATTTTTGGGCCGGCAGTGGAACCCCAATTCCTAAGCTGATAGTGAGGCTCCTAAAAACCTGGCCAAGAGACCCAGGCAGAGGCTGGAACAAAGCCAAGGGTTATCAAAAGTGACATTTTGTCATACAACAAGAAGAAGCCTTATCATGCTATCGGAGCCACAAAACATCTTCACACACATTCTTTACTTCCTTCTTATAATGCCTCTGTGGGAAGGTACTCCACGTACCTGATTCTACAGATGAAGAAACCGGAGAGCAGAGTTATCCCAACACAGAGCTGTGTACATGCTGTAACCAACTAGTAACTGGAAGAGTAACCAGCTAGTAACCAACTAGTAACCCCAGAGCTCCTGGCCTTCACTCTGCAATGACGAGGAAGTGCTGAGAGCTGGTCAGCATCTGTATCAATATGATGATGATGTAATCCAGGATTTAGTCAGCAGGTACCCCTATGTTCTCTAACTTCCTCCTTTAAGATTTCAATAGAAACTGGCTCCCTGCCCCTCAAGTGTGGCAGAGAATCCCTGTCTTTTCCAGTGTAGGTTGCACCTTCAGACCCTGAATTACTTCCACATCCTCGGCTCTCCTCTTTGTTTATTTCCTGCATTGGACCCCCCTGTTTTGCAGACACTGTCCCACTCTGGGGAGGGGAGGGTGAGCTGAGATGTACAGATGTGAATCGACACCCGACTGCCACATCCACTTGGCGTGGATGGAGGGCCGACATCAGCAGCGCACAATGTGCCAAGGTGGGAACCCTGAGGTGCTGCCTCCCACCAGAGGAGTTCTCTTATTTATCTGCCTAAAGGGGGTGCTTTCTCCTAATTTGCACACAGACACCCTGGAGTGTGGAGCTGACCCTCAGGAGCACATTGAAGGTCGCACATACAGAAAGTCACATGGTTAGAGTGGAAACCAGGCCAACTCCCGCCTCCCAGCCTGGTGTGCCTCTTCCCTGCCAGTGCTCAGTTCTCAGGTGGGAGAAGGAGGGGGAGTAGGGGGTGGGGTCAGGCAGGGGAGAACTGAAGGGCGGGGGAAGAGGTGCAGCTTCTGGTCCCACTTTCCAATCACCTCCTCAGCGTCTTTCCCTTCTGCTTCCAATATCAGAGCACGCTGTTTGATCAGCTTGCCCCTCTCAGGAGGTGTGTCTTTCTCCTGTCTGCCATTTACTAAGTCTGCCCTTCATTTCTGGTCTTTCTTCTTATTATTTTAATTGAAATTCTGTTGGTTTTAGCTCCTGTAAATTTGGACTGAGCTGGAGAAGCCTCTGCAGAATGTGAATAATGTGAATAAGTATGGTGTGTGCGTGTGCATGAGTGCATGTGGGTATGTATCTGCCTATGTGTGTACGTATGTGTATGTGTGGGGATGCATGTACACATCTATCTCTGTTTGCATGTGTGTATGTGTTTTTGTGTGTGCATATGGATGTATGTGTGTGTGTGTGTGTGTGTGTGTGCATGTGGAATGCTTACATTGTATGGGGGTTTCTAGACCAGTAGGAAGCAGAAATCTGTTATCTGTTGTTACCCACTGGCTTCCCCTTGCAGAATCCCTGACACCCGGGGATGCCTCAGGGATGTTGGTGACCGTGTCAGATGCTCTCTGTTTGCTCAGCCAGATTCACTCTTCAGCTCTCTCTGCCTGTTCTCCCCTCCAGGGCTGACCTGGTGGACTGCGTGAGCGTGCTCCTGACCTCCGGCTTTCTGTTGAGCTTGGCCAATGGGGAGCCTTTGAGGTCGGTGGGAGGGAAAAGGGAGTGTAAGGTCAGGGCATTTAGCCCCCAGCCTCTTTCCTGAAGGGTTACTTTGAGTTGGCCATGTTTGCTGACCTCTCTTCTGGCTTGTTCCTTCTGGGTTCTGGTCAGTGCCCCTTCCCTCATCCCTCTGGGTCACTGCATTCTCCCGTGCCCTCTTCTTGTAGTCTTTTGCCAAGCGCCCCTGGAATCATGCTGCCTTGAGTGTGCTATGTGTTTTCTGTTGGGATTCTGGTGCTACAGAGACTCCCTTGTGAGAGTCTTGGTGAGACCACTGGCCAGCTGCATCTGTAATCCTTGGCGGGCCTCCACTTTTCTCTGTCTCTCTGTGTCTGGGTCTGGCCTCAGCTCTGCAGAGGGAGCAGTTGGGTGGATGATGAGCTTTGCAATCTCTCCTGCTGAGCTGTTTGCTAAGGGCTGGTGCTTTCTCTGTGCAGGGCAGTGCTGCCCTGCCAGAAAGGGGTGCCATCTCTCCTCTGCCCAATGCGCACATCCCCTCCCCTACTGTTCCTGAAGAGTACCCCGCAGCACCAGGAGGACGGTGGAAGCAGATTTAGTATACTCAGCATGGGGTGCTATGACCTTCGTCCAGTTGCCGGGTTCCCTTCTCCGCATGTGGGGCGGGGCCTAATTGCTGAGCTTTCTGCTGTGTCGACCACGCAGAGGCTCCTGGGTTGTGGGTGGATTCTCAGCTTGAACCACAATGTTCCTCCCTCCTCCCCATTTTCTTTGAACTCTTTCTTCCTCTGGTGTCCTGGCACCACCACTTTCCCCCGGATATTTCCCTATAGAGGACATAAAGCCTGCGTGCCTCCAGCACTTCCTTTCTCTGGTCTGCAGAGTCCATGCAGGTTGGCAACTGTTCTCTGCCCCCTACCTTCTGCTGGCTCTCCATGGGGCAGGGTGGCTGGTGGTCTCAGTGACTGTGGGCTCCTCAGGTGTTAGGGGAGGAGAGGGTGAGCTTGGTCCCATGAATGGGGAACTGTGTGGTGGTGGCAGGGGTTGGGGGGAAGGCCCATTTCAAAGGATTGCTTTTTCCCTCTAATGTCCTTTAAGTTAAACACAACTCCCCACAATAGAGATTAATTTCCTTCCAATAACTCTCACTTCTTTTTAAAAATATTTTTGTACTGATTTCAGAGAGGAAAGGAAAGGGAGAGATAGAAACGTCAGTGATGAGAGAGAATCATGGGATCGATTGCCTTCTGCACGCCCCCTGATGGGGATTGAACTGGCAACCTGGGCATGTGCCCTACCAGGAATCGAACCGTGACCTCCTGGTTCACAGGTCGATGCTCAACCACTGAGCCATGCCAGCCAGGCCTCATTCTTTTTAGCAACTTCAATTTCATTTCTATTTCTTGTGAAATTGATTTCCTCCTGGTCTGAACTACACTGAAGAACTGAATGATAATTAAGGCTGTTGTTCCCAAACACATACCTTCTTCCAAATCTTAGGGCAGACAAGTCCATTTACCCCACTAGCAGGGCCAGAGGCCAGAGGGGCTCTGAGCTGGAAACCCTTTGTGATGGTTAATTTTATATGTCTACTTAGCTAGACTGTGGTGCTTAGTTGTTTAGTTAAATACCAGTCTAATCTTGCTGTGGAGGTGGATTTTAGGCGTGATTAACATTTAAATCAGTAGAATTTGAGTAAAGCAGTTATCCCTCAAAATGTGTGTGGGCCTCATCTAATCAGCCAGAAGCCTTAGGAGAAAAGACAGGTCTCTAGAAGCAGGAGGAATTGGACCTCAAGACTGCAGCACAGAAGCCCTGCGTGAGTTTCCAGGCGGCTGGCTGCCCTCGGGAATCTGGACTCAGGGAAGAGCTGCAACATCAGTTTCAGGTAGCTGACCAGGCCTACAAATTTTCGACTTTGGCACACAATTGCCCCTGACCCCATCATGTGAGCCCATTCCTTAAAATAAATATCCTTAAAATAAATGTAATGGTAAGTTTATAGGTCTGTGGTTTATTGTTAACTAGAGACCCGGTGCACAAAAATTTGTGCACTCGGGGGGAGGGGGGGAACGGGGGGTCCCTCAGCCCGGCCTGTGCCCTCTCGCAGTCTGGGACCCCTCGGGAGATAATGACCTGCTGGCTTAGGCCTGCTCCCGGGTGGCAGAGGGCAGGCCTAATCCCTAGGTGCAGCCCCTGATCGGGCTCAGAGCAGGGCCAATTGGGGAGTTGGGGCGCCACCCCCTGTCATGCACAGAGCAGGGCGGATTGGGAGGTTATGATGCCACCCTCAGTCACACTCAGGGTAGGGCCGATTGGGAGGTTGGGGCACCGCCCCCTGTCACACTCAAGGCAGGGTCGATGGGGAGGTTGCGGCGCCACCCCCTGTAACGCACAGAGCAGGGTCAATTAGGGGGTTGGAGAGCTCCCCCATGTCACGCACAGAGCAGGGCCCATCAGGGGGTTGGGGAGCTCCCCCCTGTCACTAACAGAGTAGGGCCGATAGGGGAGTTGGGGCACCGCCCCCTGTCACACACAGAGCAGGGCCTGTGGGGGGGGGGGGGTTGGGGCGCCACCCTCTATCACCCACAGAGCAGGGCCGATCAGGGGGTTGGGGCGCCAACACTCTCACACTCAGGGCACGGCTGATGGGGAGGTTATGGCTCTACCCCATCACACACAGAGCAGGGCCCATGGGGTGAGGGGGTTGGGGCGCTGCACCCTGTCACACACAGAGCCACAGGGTGATCAGGGGGTTGGGGAACTCCCCCCTATCAGGCACAGAGCAGGGCCGATCAGGGGGTTGGGGCGCCTTCACCTGTCACAAACAGAGCAGGGCCGATAGGGAGGTTGTGGCCCCGCCCCCTGTCACACACAGAGCTTCAGGGTGATCAGGGGGTTTGGGAGGCATATTACCCTTTTACTATATAGAATAGAGGCCTGGTGCATGGGTGGGGCTGGCTGGTTTGCCCTGAAGGGTGTCCTGGACCAGGGTGGGGGTCCCCACTGGGGTGCCTGGCCAGCCTGGATGAGGGGATGATGGCTGTTTGCAGCTGGTCACACACCCTTCAGGGTGGGGGTCCCCACTGGGGGTGCCTGGCCAGTCTGGGTGAGGGGCTGAGGGCTGTTTTCAGGCTGGGACTGAAGCTCCCAAGTGCTTCTTTTTTTCTTTTCTTTTTTATTTTGGGCCAGCTTTAGCTCTGAGTCTCCAGCTCTTAGGCCTCCGCTGCTGAAAGCAGGTATCTGGTTTGTTTCAGTTCTATAATCGAAACTCGGTATCAATTCCAGCTCTGAGATCCCAGCTCGCTGAAAGCTGGTTTCTGGGGTTTTGTTTATCGTCTATATTTGTTACAATGTTTGAAACTGCAGGCTCAGAGGCTGGCAAGGCAGGCAGGGAACGTTGCAGTCCTCCATCACTGAAGCAAGCAAGACTCATGTTAGTTTCAAGCAGCCTGGCTGCCCGCCACCATCTTGGCTGGCAGTTAATTTGCATATCTCGCTGATTAGCCAATGGGAAGGGTAGCGGTCGTACGCCAATTACCATGTTTCTCTTTTATTAGATAGGATAGTGGCTCTGTTTAACAACATGCTAGGGAAATTTCATAAAACGTAGCAATGCGCTTTAGGGAGCCAGCACACTACTCTTCCTAGGACCTGTTTTGAAGTCCAGAGTTCCAAAGAACACAGTTTGAACAACTGATGTATGTGTCCTAATTTTACAAGATGAGGAAATGAGAGGCTACGACCTTCCCACGGTCATAAAACGAGGAGAAACACACTGCACCCCAGATTTGAGGGCATTATCCCTTCCCCTGTGGCACAGAACCTGTTCTCCTCTCCTCCCCAGGGACGTGACTGAGGCACATTCCACAGCCCCCCTGCACCTGGGTGAACCATGTGATGGACTTCGATGGATGGAATATGAGCCTAAGTGACATGTGCTGATTCTAGACCTGCTCAGCATAAACCATTCGTGGTGACTGTCTGTGATCTCTACTATCATCCCTGACCATGTGGCAGGGAGGGAATGACTGTGGGGCCCTGGAAGATGGAGGAGCCACATATTGGAAAGAACCAGATTTCTGAATCATTGGACATGAATCACCAGACAAGAGCCACCTAGAATAGGTAGATACCCAACTAGGTGCCTCCACACTAGATGTGTGAGAGAGAAATAAACTTTCACTGTGCTAACGTCACAGGGGTTTGGGTTGTTTGTTGCAGTAGGTGGCGTTGCTTACACAGACTCATACTGTTGGAAGTAAACAATGTAAAACTGTCCTACGTAATTCATAGGGTATGAATTTATAACTGAAAAGAAGTAAAGAGAAGGGGAGATAAGTAAAAGACAAGCCATCCAGAGGATGAAAAACTGCAGTGTAATGGCAGAGCAAGAAAGGAAATCTGGCAAACAGATAAGTGAGCAGGGTCTTGGCTATGTTATGACTGCAGATGTGAAAAATAACGGTATTAACACTGGTGATCATATTAGTCAGGACTCCTTAGGTACAAACAAGAGACACCAACTGGAGCCCGCTTAAACATGGAAAAGGAATATTTATTTTAAATACACAGGAGTATCTCATGGAGACCAAGGGCAGGAACATAACTGGGCTTCTGAAGGGTCTGGAAGCCACACAGACCTGTCACTGTGTGTCTCTCCTCTGTACTTCTCTTCACGTGTGCTTCATTGCAGACCAGCTTTACCTGCCATGCACCCCTCCATAGTGACTGGAAGGGAGGCCATCTCCCAACTACTGGCTTCACTGCTGTAGGCCAGCCAGCCACATTGAGCTGGCTCTCCTTTTGTCCTAATCCCACACAGACCGAATTAGCTGTCTTTGGGTCTTAATTCCAGAGTCCGGGGAGACTCTAAAGGACCCAGTGTGGTCAGGTGTGTTTCCTGGCTGAATCCAGGGAGGTGAAAGCCAGGAGGAGAAGTCATAATACATGAACATGGCTGCCAGGGTCTTCCTTCTACATAGAGGGAGGTAATTCCCTGAGAAAGTGAAGCAATTGTTGACTTAAAAGAGGCCAGCTTTTGGCAACTTTGTTGACAAAGACGACAGCCCATGAGGAAGAGGCTGGGCTCTGCTTGAAGTTCATCTCTCAACCCTGCCAACTGGGTGGCTCACTTCATCCCTCTGTGCAGGAGTGAGGGCTGGGGCAGGAGACGAGGTCAGAGTGCTACCCTGGGGAACCGGCATGAGTGCGGGTCTTTTTTCCACCTCCCTCCTCCTCTTTCCCCAATATCCACTCCTGTGATCTCTCCTTTTCTTGTGACTGACAGTACTGGGTGGAGCCATGCCGCAGCCTAAGGCAAGAGGAAAAACAGTAATACTGGTCCCATCTTCTTGTTGTTCATCATGGATTTCTTGCATTGGATTTGACTTTGGAACTATTGCTTTAGCACAGTCTTTGTGTTGGTTCCTGAGTACTTGGTGCTCTTATTTGGTGCCTTAGGCAAGTGCCTCACTCTCTCCCCTGGTACCAGCTCTGCCTGTCAGAGGGAGTTGACAAGTAACCTGTGATCCATTTCCTTTCCTCTGCAGCAAGCCCTTCCTGACTCCTTGGGTTAAGGTGTAATTTAATGTGGTTTTGAAAAATAATAAAAATAATTTTTTTCTGCATATACTTGTATGTGCGCAGAGTATCATTGAAAAGTTACCCAAGGAACTGTTAATAGAGGTTGCTTCTGGGGCGGGAAACTATGAATGAGAGAGAGAAAGGAAGAGAGATTCTCCTTAGCAGATGTATTTTTAAGGAACACTGTATTAAGATAAATATTTTTCCTTATTACAAAAGCTATATTTGTTCACTGTAGAAAAATTAGAAAATACAGATAGAGCAGGAAACGGAAACTAAAAAAATTGTTGGGTGATGAGATTATGAAGCTAAAACATTTATAATCCTATCCTCCAGGAATATTCTGTTACTATCTTAGTGTTGGTCTTTTCCTATTTATCTATGTAGAGATTACCCAAATAGTATGCTTGTGAGTAACATTTTGTGATCTGCTTTTCTATTTGACATATGTAGCATATCTATATTAAACATATTCTATTTAACATATCTGATTGCTGGATATTAAGTCTATTTCCAAGTTTTCATGATTAAAGACAGTGCTGAGATGGACAACCTTACCCTGGAAATTTGGGCACAGGCCTCATTACTTCCTTAGGGTGAATTTCTAGAACAAGACTTGCTGGTTCTAAGAAAACGTACCCACTGTGAGTTTTCTGAGGTATTGCCAAGCTACACTCTATAAAGCCTGTATTGCTTATACTCCTACAACATGTATGAGTCTTACTGTTAATTTAAAATAACCATTGGTGGCCTGAGCAGAACACGATGTGAATATATCTAACCCTATATAACCCGAATATGACTACAACGTCCTCATCTTATAGTAAATGCAGTCACATCGCCAATGACCAGCGTGTGTGGAACACTGGAAACACCATGGAGGAGGGGCTGAGAGAGCGTTTGAGGAACCCAGAAGTAGAGTTGCAAAGGAGAAGTTGACCCCTTTCTCTCAACAACTCCAATTCTAATCAACTGGGCTGAGGACAAAGCCCCATCCCCATTCACCCCAACTCTCATCACCTTCTAAACGTTTTCTAAATTTTTACCCTTTTCTTTAAATGTTAGACACTTAAGACCCCCCTAAGAACATTTTAGACAATGAAAATCACCAAGTGGTAAATCCCCTTTTAATGGGCATTAAGAAAAGCTTTCTTTTTTTTTTTTTTTTTAGCATTTTTTTTTTTTTTTATTGCTTAAAGTATTACAAAGGGTATTACATATGTGTCCATTTTATCCCCCCGCCCTAGACAATCCCCTAGCCTCCCCTATCCCCCAATGTCTTATGTCCACTGGTTATGCTTCTATGCATGCATACAAGTCCTTTAGTTGATCTCTTACCCCCTACCTCCTGCCCCGCAACCCTCCCCGGCCTTCCTGCTGCAGTTTGACAATCTGTTTGAGGCAGCTCTGCCTCTGTATCTATTATTGTTCAAAAGTTTATAATGGTCTCTATTATCCATGAATGAGTGAGATCATGTGGTATTTTTCCTTCATTGACTGGCTTATTTCACTTAGCATAATGCTCTCCAGTTCCATCCATGACATTGCAAATGGTAAGAGTTCATTCCTTTTTAGAGCAGCATAGTATTCCATCGTGTAGATGTACCACAGTTTTCTAATCCATTCATCTACTGATGGGCACTTAGGCTGTTTCCAGATCTTAGCTATGGTGAATTGTGCTGCTATGAACATAGGGGTGCATATATCCTTTCTGATTGGTGTTTCTGGTTTCTTGGGATATATTCCTAGAAGTGGGATCACAGGGTCAAATGGGAGTTCCATTTTCAGTTTTTTAAGGAAACTCCATACTGTCTTCCATAGTGGCTGCACCAGTCTGCATTCCCACCAGCAGTGCACAAGTGTTCCTTTTTCTCCACATCCTCTCCAGCACTTGTCGTTTGTTGATTTGTTGATGATAGCCAGTCTGACAGGTGTGAGATGGTACCTCATTGTTGTTTTGATTTGCATCTCTCGGATGATTAGTGACTTTGAGCATGTTTTCATATGTCTCTTGGCTTTCTGAATGTCCTCTTTTGAAAGGTGTCTATTTAGGTCCTTTGCCCATTTTTTGATTGGATTGTTTATCTTCCTTTTGTTAAGTTGTATGAGTTCCCTATAAATTTTGGAGATTAGGCCCTTATCGGATATGACATTGGCAAATATGTTTTCCCACACAGTGGGTTTTCTCGTTGTTTTGTTGATGGTTTCTTTTGCTGTGCAGAAGCTTTTTATTTTGATGTAGTCCCATTTGTTCATTTTCTCTTTAGTTTCAAGTGCCCTAGGAGCTGTATCAGTGAAGAAATTGCTTCGGCATATGTCTGAGATTTTGTTGCCTTTGGATTCTTCTAGAATTTTTATAGTTTCCTGTCGTACATTTAAGTCCTTTATCCATTTTGAGTTTATTTTTGTGTATGGTGTAAGTTGGTGGTCTAGTTTCATTTTCTTGCATATATCTGTCCAATTTTCCCAGCACCATTTATTGAAGAGACTATCTTGGCTCCATTGTATGTTCTTGCCTCCTTTGTCAAATATTAATTGAGCATATTGGTTTGGGCCGATTTCTGGGCTCTCTATTCTATTCCATTGATCTATATGCCTATTCTTGTGCCAGTACCAGGCAGTTTTGAGAACAGTGGCTTTGTAATACATCTTGATATCTGGTATTGAGATCCCACCTACTTTGGTCTTTTTCAGGATTGCTGCAGCTATTCGAGGTCTTTTTTTATTCCAGATGAATTTTTGGAGAGTTCGTTCTAGATCTCTGAAGTATGCCGTTGGTATTTTAATGGGAAGTGCGTTGAATTTATAGATTGCTTTGGGTAGTATGGACATTTTAATGATGTTGATTCTACCAATCCATGAACACGGTATGTTCTTCCATCTGTTTATGTCTTCCTCTATATCTTTTTTCAACGTCCTGTAGTTTTCTGAGTAGAGGTCTTTTACCTCTTTAGTTAAGTTTATTCCTAGGTAGCTTAATTTTTTTGGTGCGATGGTAAACGGGATTGTTTTTATAATCTCTCTTTCTGAAAGTTCACTATTGGTGTATAGAAATGCCTCGGATTTCTTGGGGTTAATTTTGTATCCTGCTACATTGCCAAATTCATGTATTAAGTCCAGTAGCTTTTTGATGGAGTCTCTAGGGTTTTGTATGTATAATATCATGTCGTCTGCAAATAAGGACAGTTTTACTTCCTCTTTTCCAATTTGGATGCCTTTTATTTCTTCTTCTTGCCGAATTGCAATGGCTAACACTTCCAGTACTATGTTGAACAGGAGTGGTGAGAGGGGGCATCCCTGTCTTGTTCCTGTTCTTAGGGGAAATGGTGTTAGTTTTTGTCCATTGAGTATGATGTTGGCTGTGGGCCTGTCATATATGGCTTTTATTATGTTGAGGTATGATCCTTCTACTCCCACCTTGCTGAGTGCTTTTATCAAAAATGGGTGTTGAATTTTGTCAAATGCTTTTTCTGCATCAATTGATATGACCATGTGGTTTTTTTCTTTCAATTTGTTTATGTGATGTATCACGTTTATTGATTTGCGGATATTGTACCATCCTTGCATCCCTGGGATAAATCCTACTTGGTCATGGTGTATGATCTTTCTGATGTACTGCTGGATCCGATTTGCTAAGATTTTGTTGAGGATTTTGGCATCTATGTTCATGAGGGATATTGGCCTGTAATTCTCTTTCATTGTGTTGTCTTTACCTGGTTTTGGTATTAGGGTGATGCTGGCTTCATAGAATGAGCTTGGAAGTGTTCCTTCCTCTTGAATTTTTTGTAGTAGTCTGAGGAGGATAGGTTTTAGTTCTTCTTTGAATGTTTGGTAAAACTCCCCTGTGAAGCCGTCTGGTCCTGGGCTTTTGTTTGCTGGAAGCTTTTTGATGACTGCTTCAATTTCTTCCATAGTTATTGGCCTGTTGAGATTTTTAGATTCTTCCTGATTGAGTTTTGGAATGTTGTATTTTTCTAGGAATTTGTCCATTTCCTCCAGGTTGTCTAGTTTGTTGGAGTAGAGCTGTCCATAGTATTTTTTAACAATCATTTGTATTTCTGTGGGTTCTGTTGTTATTTCGCCTCTATCGTTTCTGATTTTGTTTATTTGGGTCCTCTCTCTTTGCTTCTTGGTGAGTCTGGCTAGAGGTTTGTCAATCTTGTTTATCTTTTCAAGGAACCAGCTCTTGGTTTCATTGATTTTCTGTATTGTTTTTTTGGTCTCTATGTCATTTATTTCTGCTCTAATCTTTATTATCTCCTTCCTTCTGCTCACTCTGGGGTTTTCTTGTTGCTCTCTTTCTAATTCTTTGAGTTGTAGAGTTAGATGATTTACTACCATTTTTTCTTGTTTGTTGAGATAGGCCTGTAGAGCTATAAACTTCCCTCTCAGGACTGCTTTCATTGTGTCCCATAGGTTTTGGATTGTTGTGTTTTCATTGTCATTAGTTTCCAGGATGTTTCGAATTTCTTCTTTGATTTCATTGGTAACCCAATCAATATTTAATAGCATGCTATTCAGCTTCCAGGTGTTTGAGTATTTTGGGTTGTTTTTATTGTAGTTTATTTCTAATATTATGCCATCGTGGTCTGCGAAGACGCTTTTTATGATTTCAATTTTCTTGAATTTGGGGATACTTTGCTTGTGACCCAATATATGGTCTATTTTTGAATATGTCCTATGAGCATTTGAGTAGAATGTATATTCCCTGGCTTTCGGGTGAAGTGTTCTGAAGATGTCTATTAAGTCCATCTGATCTAGTGAGTCATTTAGGATTGCTATATCTTTGCTGATTATTTGTCTAGAGGACTTATCCAGTGCTGTCAGTGGTGTATTAAAGTCCCCTACTATGATTGTATTGTTGTCGATCTCTCCTTTGATATCTTCCAGGAGTTTTTTTATGAATTTGGGTGCTCCTGCATTGGGTGCATATATGTTTACCAGGATTATATCTTCTTGTTGTATTGATCCCTTTAGTATTATGAAGTGGCCTTCCTTATCTCTTGTTATGGCCTTCACTTTGAGGTCTATTTTGTCCGATATAAGTATTGCTACCCCAGCTTTCTTTTCCTTTCCATTTGCCTGAAAGATATTTTTCCATCCTTTCACTTTCAGTCTGTGTGAGTCCCTTCTAATGAGGTGGGTTTCTTGTAGACAGCAGATGTATGGGTCATGTTTTTTTATCCATTCAGCCACTCGATGTCTTTTGTTTGGAGCATTTAGTCCGTTTACGTTTAAAGTTATTATTGAAAGGTACTTGTTTGTAGGCATTTCTGTTTTTGTGTGGCTGTTTTCTTTCTGAGCTTTTTATTTCTTATTTTTATACCAGTCCCTTTAGCATTCCTTGCATTGCTGGCTTGGTGGTGATAAACTCCCTTAGCCTTTTTTTGTCTGTGAAGCTTCTTATTTCCCCTTCAAGTTTGAATGATAGCCTTGCTGGATAGAGTATTCTTGGATTCAGTCCTTTGCTTTGCATCACTTTGTAAATTTCCGTCCATTCTTTTCTGGCCTGATGTGTTTCTGTTGAGAAATCATTTGACAATCTAATGGGAGATCCCTTGCATGTAACTTTCCGTCTCTCTCTTGCAGCCTGTAAGATTCTCTCTTTGTCATGAACATTTGCCATGGTAATTATGATGTGTCTTGGTGTGGGTCTTTTTGGGTTCACCTTGTTTGGGACTCTCTGGGCTTGTGTGACTTTTTTCTTCCCCACCTCAGGGAAGTTTTCTGATATTATTTCTTCTAATAGGTTTTCTAATCCTTGTTCATCCTTCTGTTGTTCTGGTACCCCTATTATTCGTATGTTGTTTCGTTTCATGTTGTCCCAAAGCTCCCTTAGGCTCTCCTCCTGTCTTTTCATTTTTTTCTCCAATTGCAGTACATTTTGGGTGTGTTTTGCTTCCTTGTCTTCTAAATCACTAATTCGGTCCTCCGCTTCTCCTAGTCTACTGTTGATACTTTCAATGGAGTTTTTCATTGCAGCTATATCACTCTTCATATCTTCTTGGGTCTTACTTAAGTTGTTGATTTTTTCATCTGTTTCTTCTAGCTTCTTCCATATGTTATCGATTTTTTCATCTGTTTCTTCTAGCTTCTTCCATATGTTATCGATTTTTTCATCTGTTTCTTCTTGCTTCTTGCTGAGGTTGTCGATTTTTTCCTCCATCCGGTTTATGCACTCTAGGACCCTTATTCTGAATTCTTTTTCTGTCATGTTGCATGCCTCTGTATTACTTAGCTGCTTTTCTGGAGAGTCCTCCTTCTCTTTCCTTTGGGGGTTTCTTTGTCTACCCATGTTTGATCTCACTGACATATCTAGACGTTGAGTCGTTCAGTGGCTGCTCCCTTGGTGGCAGTGACTCCTTGGTCTGCAGTTCCTCTTCGGGCGGTTGCGGTAGCAGCTGCTCTTCAGTTGGCAGCAACTCCTCTGGTGGGTGCTGTTCACAGCTGTGGTGGCTCTTCTGGCTGGTGGGGCGAGGTTTCACGTACAGCTGCTGTTCCTCAGCAGAGGGTGTGGTGCTCAGGAGGTTGCTGTTGCTTGGATCTGCTGTGTTGATTTAAAGGCACAAAATACAACACAACAAGGCACCACGTACCAGGCACTATACACAAATATATTCACGATATTAATAACCCCAAATAAAGGTGAGCACCTGAATTAAGAGAATTAGGGGATAAGGAAAAGGAAGAGAAAAAGAGAAAAGAGAAAAAAGAAAAGAAAATTAGGGACCAAAAAAAGGAGTGCAAAAATGAAAGTGGGAAAAAGGAGGGGGGAAAGTAAAAGCGAGAAAAGAAAGGAAAAGAAAAAAAAAAGAGCGAAAAGAGAGAATGAAGTGGAAGAGGGGAAGAGACTTTTTATATGAGGAGAATACTCCTATAGAACAGCCATTAATCCCAACAAATTCCAGCAACAGCTCCCTGGAGATAAATGCAAACTAGAAACAACCAATAATATAACGATGAAAATAGAATGGAGAACACTAATCCCAAAATAAAATAAAGAGAAAATAAAATGGCACTTTAAAAAAAATGGTAAAATGGTAGCAGTAATAATACTGGTTAAAAATAAGAAGGTAGTAATTAAAAGGGTAAAATCAGGTGATGGAAAAAAGAAGAAGAAAAAAAAAAAAGAAGAAGAAGAGGAAAAGAAAAAAAAAGAAAAAAAAAGAAAAAAAATTGGTTTCTTAGTTAAAAGGTGAAAAAAAAAAATATTGCAGTAGTGAAGGTCCTTCTGTTCTTCTATTCTTCAGTGTGGCTCGCCTTAGACCTGCCAGGTATTCAGGAGAGTGTTGAGTTTCCCTGCGATACACTGTTCCTCTGTGTTGTAAACCACAGTCCTTATTTTAAAGCAAGCCGCATTTGTTTCCCAGATTGCCTTATTTTGTGTTTAGCAAAGAGTCAGTTTGTGGGTCAGCCTCTGGGTGGCAGTGTTCTGGGGTTGGCCTCTGAGGCTACAGGGCCTCTCTGTCCAGTGGAAGTTCACTGCCCAGAGCTGGCTGCGTAAGAGTTACCAGTGCTGTGTTGTTGCTGGGATTGAAAATCCCTCTATAGGCCAGACCCTGTTAACTCCCAGGGACTGATCAGGTTATTTTAATCCTTGATCTCCTACAGGGTGGAATCTGGGTGTGGCTGTGCTCCTTGCCTGGGGGCTGGGGGGAGGAGTCTCACTCTCCGGAGAGAATGGCTGCCTCAGACGTGGGCTCAGGGGTGTCTCAGCACTCAATTCGCTGCCACCTCTCCCGGCCCCCCTTCTCTCCTCAGTCTCTCCCCAGATTCCACTCCTCCGCACACTCTCCCTCTCTTCAGCACAGGTGAGTGTCTGTATCCGAAATGTCCCATGAACAGGGTTCAGTGAAAACAAACAAACAAACGCCGGCCGCGGAAACGGGGAAGGCTTGGTTTCTGTAAGCTTCTTCTCTTACCGGGACTGCATGGTCTGATCAGCTCTTCAGGCTGCCCCCTTTAGGCTCAGTCCTCCGTGATCACAGAACCCAGCTCTCAATTCCCCCGGCAGCGCCAGGAATCCCGCGGTTCTCCTTTCCCCCGTCAGGGGCTGTGCCTGTCCCAAGGGACGCGGCTGTCTGCCACGCGGTCTCCCTCCGACTCTCTGGGCTCAGAGGTCTGGCAAACTTTCCTGCCCAAATCCCTGGGTTTTTTTTACCTTTCCAGGGGAGTTCTGCTCTTCCCGGCTGTAAACCGTCTCGCCAGCTGAGGAATTTCGCCAATTCGGGGTGGATGTTACTAGTTTCAGCTGCTCACTCCATTTGCTCAGGGACACGACCTGGGACGCGTCTGCCTATACCGCCGCCATCTTCCTCCATCAGAAAGGCTTTCTTTTCAGATTTGCTATTTCCCCGAGTCTCAGATTTATACATTCCACAAATTATCATCATCATTGTCAGGAGAACTTTAAGAAACCGGCTGGTGAAGCTCTATCTTAGAACAACTTTTCTTCTTGCAGTCTCTGGATTCAAGGAGCTTTTCATCCCATTTCATGGCTGCCACAGCCTGTCTACCTCTTGGGAGTTTTTAAAAATATGAGTAGGAGATATCTTTTAGAATTCTAATTTCTGTTGTGCTATCTTACCTTGGGAGCCAAAAGGAACATAGCGAAGAAGTTTCATTTTGGGCTCTCTGTGCAGGGATCTTCTAGGCAGATTTTTACCCACATTGGGAAAAGACACAAGTCAAGGCCATTTCATTGTCCAAGATTCCAATGGTGGCTGCAAAGGTATCATGAATTAAAAAATAATTTCTGTGGTGCAGATGAATGTCTTGGTTTGTTGTTCATCCTACAACAAGTAAAGTAGGTGGGGTTTGAGGAAGGGGTGTGGAGCATGTTTGAGCGCTGGTCCTGCCCTCGGGTGCTGTGAGTGGCATTAGACCGACCCTATCAGGATGAGGACCTGAGACACAGACTTCTCTGGCTCTCATCAGCCTCTTCCTGCAGGTTTATTGTGAACCTCGATCTCTGAGAGTCTTTCATTTACCCAGGAGCTCACAGAAGACAAGGTGGGAGAGGAGACTGGTGCCTTTTTTACTTTTTCCTTTTGTCTGTGCATACAGTTAATGGGCTTCTTTTCTTTTTTAATTGCTTCATGCTACAGCGTGTTTGACTCAGATAAGCTGTTTGAGTGGCCCGAGGAGAATAGAAATGGGCTACAAATGATTGAAGTTTGCCCACCGAAGCCATTCTCCAGCAGCCTCCAAGATTATCTCTCTATTTCCTCACCGTTTCTGAAGCATATACACAATGTCATTCACTTTAAGGGATTTTAAAACCACTAGTTGATAGAAAGAAAGAAGGTGGGTAATAAAACCAACTAAAGATTTAGGAAATGTCATGAAGTTGTCAAGTGCTACTCCTTGATCTATATAAAAATGTAAATAGACTGCCTCCTCAGACTCCCTCCAGGAGCACCAAGAGTAAGAAGCTCTATCCCCTTTATTACTAAGGCTTTGAGGTGAAGCTTCTCAGCTCTGCTCTCTCCTAGGCCAGAAGTACCTCCCCTTCCTCTCTGAGCCCTGGAGACCCATCTGCTTAGAGCATCAGGTATACACCATTCTTAAGGTGAAAATGATCAATGAGGGATGGGTGACTTTGCCCAGTATTTGGAAAACATTAAGTTAATGGGGAGCATTTTCTCTTTAAATTTCATTTCCTTAAGCCTTTGTCACCAGCTACTCCTCTTATCTGAACTAGAATGTGGTATTAAATGGTGTCTGATATTGCAGAAAAATTTATGTTGAGGTATTTTAATATGTCTATATTTCATGATGTTCCATAAAGAGCAACATAACTGATAGTTGTATAGCCATAAAGGAGAACCTTGATTAATCCCAGAATAGATGACACATGAGCTTCTTAACTCAATCGGGGCATTTACATCTTGGAGAGACAGAGGGTCCATTTCAAGGTATGTATTTGTATATGTCTTCCATTTGCCTCTAAACTAAGCATAAGCCAACTGCAGCAGAGGGATGAGCCACTCAACACCCTGCCTCTCTGCTCCTTGATCTTCTCCCATCCAGCCATGTGCTCTATTCTTCCTCGCCCCTCATTCCTATGGTCATTCTCTGGGCCTTACAATCAACAGAAACTTTACCACTTCTCAAATCTAAATTTCAAACATTTTCTCACCTACCTCCTCTCCTTCCTCCTTTTCTTCTTTTCTTATTTTTTACATGGATGCCTCCTCTACCATGAACCTTTGACTTCATGGACTTCATGGAGACCCTTAATCACTGGATCCCATTCATTTCCCACTTTCTATCAGCACCTGCCTAGCTTTATTTCTTTCTGTGCCAGCCTCGATTCTGTGGCCTATGCTTATAATTCCTTCACTAAGACCCTCAGCTCCTTTGCTCCTCTCTCCCTTCACTGAACTTGTCAAACACCTCTGTTGGACTTCTAAATACAGAACTGCTTTCCTTCTCTATGCCTACTTCTGGGCAGCTAAGCATTAATGGAGAAAGTCACAAAACACACAGCTCTGTTTTTTTCAATTAAATTCATGATGATACATTTCTGTTGGCCTCTCGTCACTGCCTGGTTACCCTCTGCTCTTCAGTAAGCTTACTCTCCATTTTCCAAGATAATCATTTCACGCCTTCTCTTCTTTCTTCAAACTCCCCATTCCCTTATCCTACATTCACTTTTAATTGATGACCTCCATCTTTTTTGAGGAAATAGAAACTATTGGATGTTAATTCCCCATTGAACTTACAAATCCACCTGTATCAGCAACAATTTTCTCCTCTCCTATTACAATAAGAAAGTGCCTCTTCCTTGTTAAAGGTCAACACTTCCTCAGAGGCTCCGGTTCTGACTTCCTTCAGTTTCTCAAAGATTACATTTCTTTGGTTATCCCCTATCTCCACTGCATCATTAACTTCTCCCGTGCTACCAGATCATGCACAGCACGCCAACATGCTCTAGCATCTCCCAACTTACAAAACATCAAAAACAACAACCTCACTTTGATCCCGCCAACCTACAGTTTTTTCTCGGTTTTGCAAGGGGAAAGAGTTTGTTTTAGTCTCACACCTCATATTTACGACTCAACCCCTTGCCATCTGGCTTCTGCCTCCACACACCTACACCCAGTGAGACCGCCTCACAGTTTTTCTTTAACCACAGCATCTAAACAACATATGCACCTCCCCCTTATTATCTTCCTTAGTCCTTTATTTCCTTGCTCCATTGAACTTTGCATAATGCAGAGGGTTTTTTTTTTGTTATTTGTTTTCTATAATCTTTAGTAGAATTTAAATTCTGAGAGCAGGAACCATGCCTTCTGTGTTTCTCATCATGCCTCTATGCCTGTTTTCTATGTACAGTGCCTGGTTTCACAAACATTTGTAGAATGAATGGATGAATAAACGAGTGTAACATACAAACACATACCATGCCCAGCCCATTCAATACATTTCATGAATCTCAGCTCACCTTGTAATGAGTCTTTTCCCTTCTGGGATATATGTGGGCGACTTTGAAACTGCTTAAACTATTTCTCATGGAAGATTAGTGTGTTCCCAAAGTGACACACACTTTTTTTTTTTTGCAACTGTAGGGTAGGTAGCATGGTTTTTAAGAGAAACAGGGCTGTGAATTCCAGTGCTGCCACTCATGAGTTGTGTAATCTTGGGCAAGATAGCTTCTTTGATCTTCCATTTCCCTGTCTGTACAATGCAGAGTAGCATCTGTTTAATCTACTTAAAAGGGCAGTGGTGGTGATGAAGTGGGATAATGTAAGGGAAAGACCTTTGTAAAGTGTAAAGTGTTGAATAAATAATTTCCAAAGCTTCATGGAGCTCTTCTTGTCAGGAAGTAAACAGTGACTTCAGATCCTCCAGGAATGATTAAGGAAGAATGCCTTTCCCAGTGCTTGACTGCTGCTGGGCTGGACTTCACTGAAGTCTGGTGAGCTCTTCCCGCCCCCACCTCCCGGGGCCAACTTGTTGTTTTCCATGGTGAAGAAACATGTCAGCTGTTTCTGCTCCATAAGGACCGGTTTCTGTCTGCAGGGCAGATGGGTGTGGGGCTCACTGGCCATTGGGTCAGAATTGTGCTCCTGAGCCAGGCCCCGCCCCCTCCCCTTATGCCCCCCCCCCCCCCCCCCCCCCTCGCTGACAGTCTGGAGCAGCACCTGCATCTGCTGCTCAGTGTGCCCCTGCTACCCTCAGCCCTGCTGGAAGGGAACTGGAGCCAGCCTTGCCCTTCACCCTGTCTGCGCAGACATTCCTGATGACTATGCTAATCTTAGATCCCACGGGAGGAGAGCCTTTCAGCTCTCATGGAGCACCTCCCAATGCCCAATGCCCAGGAGTGAGCCAGGGCATGATGCTTGACAAGCAGTTCCCTAGGTGAGTGCTTGGCCCCAGACTGCTTCTGGTGATCGCATCTGTGGGTACCCAGGAGCTTGTGGGGCGTGGTCTCCCCTGGGCTTTCCCAGGCTTAGAGCTTGGCTTGTGCCATGTCTTCCTGCCTTCTTACCCTCCCTTGGCTCTCTGTCATTCTGTCTTTTTTCTAACCTTCTGTCTCTCATTCGTGGAGTCTCCACAACCTGTCTCACAGACTACACTGTGGTGGGTGCTCAGTGCAAGTGTTGAGTCAACGAGGCTGTGCCAGGTCGGGCGGGACTTCTCTCCTCCACACACCACAATGGGGTCCCGCCTCCTGCTTTCTCCTGGAAAGGCCCTCTTCCACATGCTCATGAGATGCATTTCACACTCCTTGCCTCAGACCTCAAGGGCCTTCACAAGGTGGCACTAAACTTCCTCTCTAGGCCTCAAAGCTGCACCCGAGAAGTCTTCCTGCATTCATTTGGCCCAAGTTTTCTCAAGGCAAAAACATTTAACATCCGCACACAGTAGCATCTGCTTTGCTGATTTCCCTTATTATTCTAGCATTCCTGTCTTTCTTTTTCTTTTTCTCTTATATCCCACTACCCTGATTATCTGACTTTCCTCCTAGTCTAGCTTCCTAAAGGGCAAGGACTGAATGTTACAGTATTATTGACACATAATATGCCTGTCACCTAGAGGTGCTTAAAATAATATGTTGAGTAAATTAATAAATGAGTGGCTAGTAACAACGCCATCTTTTCTTTCATGTGTTTTCTGCACAGGACTTTCCCATTTCAGTTCCTTTAATACCCTGGAAATAGTACCCTGGGATTTTCTCCACTCCTATGTTTTCTTGGGGACTCTTCTGCCTTGCTCTGCCTGGATATTCGTTCACTTATTTATTCATCATATATATATATTTATATATTTATAGATATATATAAAATCTATATCTGCTATTTTTTTTAGCACAGCACACTTTTATTAGACTGAAGTTTAAACTTAAATTCCATTCTACTTACCTTTTTTTGTCTTTTGTGTTTTTGAAGAAATTTTAAAATTATTTTAAAAAGTAATTGAAGTATAATTAGCACATAACATTATATTAGTTTCAGGTGTACAACATAATGATTTGGTATTTGTATATATAGCCTAGTGTTTTCTGCTTTAGTTTTTTTCTTCCCTGCTAGGTTTTGGGTTCCATGATGTTGGCATGGTGTCATTGCATAGTGGTTAAGAGCATATTTTGGGAACCATATTTGGGACAAAATTGAGCTTAAATTACACCTCTACCACTTGTCAATTATGTCATGTTTAGCAAGTTACTTAATTTCTCTGGGCTTCTCTTTTTCATCTATGAAATGGAAATAATAATAGATCTTACCTATTAAGGTAGAAACAAGAGAAAGGAAGTGATAATGTTTGTAGTGTGTTTAGCAAGATGCCTAACACCTAATAAATGTTCAGCAAATGATAATTGTTATTTTTAAGTACTCTTTTCTACAACACATATCCTAAAGTCCAGTGCATGGTAGATGCTTATCCAGCAATTGTGGCTCATCCAGAATCTATACAAATGAATGCATATCAAGAATTAAAAGGGAAAAGACACACCCATGAACAGACTTGCCAAATGTTCCACGTAGTTTAGCTGTGGTCAGTGCCCAGGTCTCCCGAATGCTGGCCTAGGGCTCCTTCCCTTTCCCCATGCTGTTAAGTAGACCAAGGAAGTCCTCCTGGGGGAAGAAAGGGAGGAGGCTATCCTGAGGTCCCCAGGCAACACATACCAAGACAATAACAACATCGTTATAAATACTTTATTAGGCATTATTTTGTCCTTGGTGTAGATAAGAAAAGATGGAAGCAATAGGGAGATAGAATTTTTTTGTAATAAAAGAAAAAATGTTTGAACCTGAAGGTAGCTTGGGTTATCCCATAAAGTTTCTGGTTTCTATTATTGAAGGCTGAATGACCACTTGTGGAGAAAATTTGCAAACCAGGTAGGTAGTTGGACAAGATGACCTGAGAGGTTTTAGCCAGGCTAGTTACCAGACATGAGAGATGGAGAGCAACAGGCATACCAGAACCTGCCACTGTGCTCCACCAACACCGTCACCCTCTCACTGTGAGCTGAACCCTTCTCATGTTCAGAGGCCCCAGCTGCAGGAGTCCAGGAAGATGGGAGATGCCATACGATCTTTCAGATTTTCAGGAATGCTTGTGAGCTATGTTGGTTATTCCTGGTGTGGCCTGGAGGAAGTTCCGGCAAGTGCTCCAGGCCTCTGTGGTCCCAGTTCCCATTGCCAGGAGGACTTGACCATATCCCAGACTCTATTAACTATATATAGCCCTATTATACCCACACACAAAGAACCCGTAAGGTATTAAATCATGCTTTCCCTTTGTCTTAAAAACAGGATGAGGTCTCTGGACAGCAGGGAGATGGCCCTGTCTTCACCTCAGAGTGCAATCTGTCTCTGTGGATGCCTCAGAGCTCCCAGGTCCCCTGTCATGCTGTTAGCAGCTCCAGTCCCTCTGGGCCCAGCTACCGAGTTGCCCTCAGGTTAGAGTGCTATGGAGGGAACAGTGGAGAGCATAGCTAATGGAGGGAGGGAGTGGGTGGGCAGCTACTCTTAGAGAAGGAGTCAGGGCCTGACAAATGGAGAGACTTTGTGTGAGATCAGCAAAAGAGGAGACACAGACACTTGACCTGGTTTGGAATTATTGCAAATCCATCAGGCTCTGTGCAAATTGAGACCATAATTCAGATTGTTCATATCATCACCAGCATCCCCATTTCCATTAAGCCCTGCTGTCCATCTCCCCTGGCCCAGCTCTGTCCAGCAGCTAATTGAAGGGGTCAAGCTAGCTCTAAATTAGCAAGTCGCTCTGGAGAGCCAGCCTCTACCCCAGCCCTTCCTACCTACCTACCAGAGGCTGTGGTTAACCTTGGAGCGGTTCCTGTCTCCTTCTTAGGCTCAGGTGCAACTTCAGTAGAAAGATGCTCATTGACAGGGTGTGATGGAGGGAACGCTGGACTGGGGACCATATGGGGTGCGTTTGAACCCCAACTCTCCATCTCATTAGCTCTATGATCTCAGCCAATTTATATAAACTGCCCAAACCTTGGGTTTCCCATCAGTAAAACAGACATACTTGCTCTATCTGGTGTTAATCTGATGCTGATGATCCAGGTGAGGGGTTTTGAAGTTTATAAGTGCTATGCAAATGAGGGTGGCTCTGGGTGCTTCTCTGGGTGGCTTCAGGGCCTCTACTGAGTGAGAACGCAGCAGATGTGCATCACCTGTCCAGATGGTTTTTGTCTCAGGCTTTGGGGCTCTGTCCTGTTCCCCTGTGGATCATGTTCCCTCAATAGGAGGCTCAGGCTAAGTGCACCGGGTGCCATTGGGCTGGCAGCAAATGCTCTGAGGCTGGCGTCCCCATCCTCTCCTTGGGCCCTGCTCAGTAAAAGGGAAAGTGGGCAAGGACCATTATTCTGCACCCATGTGACAGGTCCTCAGAACCCTTTTGGGGTAGGTGTCATTATCCTCACAGAAAGAAATTAAGCAGTTTGCCCATGGCCACCCAGCTAGTGAGTGAGGGCCTGGATTTCATTGACTCTCTTTCAAAGCCCACCTCTTCCCACCCACCTGCTATATTTGAATTGACTTGGGAGCACTTTGTCCTGGGGCAGAGCCAGGGACAGGGGCTGAGTGGCCATCCTCAGGAAGCGGGCTTCTTGTTGGGTTGGCGGTAGGTCGGGCCTCTAGGCAGCAGCCTGAGGATGTCCCCATTCTTTGGAGAAACAAAACAGAAAGCCATCTTTGGGGTAGCCCTGTGCTCTCCATATTTGGGGAAAGCGTGGGATTCAGTCCTGCTTTTGGTTAGCTCTGGAGCCCCCTCCTGTTCATCTGACCACGTACCCCCATGCTGTACCTACCCCCAGCCCCACCCCACCTGGCTGTGTCCCCGTGCTCTCCCTCTCCCCACCTTGGCCTCAGCTCTGCAGCCCTGAAGCCAGTGGGGACTGAGGCCACCCATGTGTGGGTGCCCCAGTGGGCCTGCAGGCTGTGCAGGCCGCTGCACTTCAGGCCTTGTTAGTTCCCCCGCCCCCTCAAGCTGGGCTCCTTTCCCAGACCAGAAGTAATTTTAAATTCGATATTGAAAGGCTTATTTCCTAAATTAAACTGAATGGGAGAGCAGCCTAAAGGGACAAAAGACCTGTTCTTAACATTGAATAGAAATTAGCCAGGAGCGGGGAATAATGTCTGAGGACAATAATGTCAGGGGGCGACTCCAATCCAGGTGCCCGCGTGGAGCCATATGAAGTCGGGCTCAGCCTGTGCACCTGCTCTGAGAACATGCAGATACTGAGAGGAAACTAAGTCAGCTGCCACAGAGGCTCCGACTCCCCTCTCGGAAACCTTTGGAGGTTGGCTTAATTTTCTATGTTTTATTAAGGATGTGTTTTCACATAGTACGGAGGCCAGGCTCTGAGATACCAAAGCATATCATCTCAAGGCCCCCTGGTCACGTGTCCCCCAGTGCCGAGGAGGCCACTCTGACTCCTTCTCCAGAGGAAAGGGTCAAAGTCAAGACCTGAGTGACTGCGGATAGGGCCTGCTCCATCCCTGCAGCTGGGCTGGGCTGGGCCTGGTCCCAGTGCTGACTCAGGACTGATGAGCTCCCATGAGACTGGGGCGGAATTCCCGGGGAAAAGACAAGGCTTCCTGCCACCAGCGAGGAAGGACTCTGGGCAAACAGCTGCCTTGGCAGTTGTCTGAGGTAACACCGTTAAGGTGGCATAGGCGCCAGGCTCCAGAGGTACCATTTGCCATGTAGGGCACTTGGCTCCCTGCCTCCTCGGCTCCTTGGCTGCTGGCCCCTGCCCAGCCCCACCTCCTCTTGGCTGTACCACTCTCCCTGTCCCTTCTTCTTCAGTCTTCCCTCTGCGTCCTGGCTAAGTGTGGGTCTAGCCCCAGCACCCAAAGGTTTGCCATCTAGCTGGCCAGACTCTCAAGGCCTAAGGCTCGCCTCTCAGCCTCTGGTCACTCAAATGTAGTTCTGCTGCTCAGAGTTGAGTTGGCCTCGCTGGGAGACCTGTCTTTGCTGGTCAAGAGCACTGCAGATCCTGGGCCTGGTCTCTGCAAACAGGCTCTGGTGTCATGTCCGTTTTCTCAGTCAGTAGACAGCCAGGCTTTCCCAAGAATGAGCTGAAGCAGATGTAGCCACAATACAGAGTTGGCCATGTCCTCTCTCTGGGTTGGTCCTCAGGGGGAGTGATGGTCACCTTGTGTCCTTCAGTGCATAATAAGGATTCCTTTAAGCAGACCCTGCTCAATGCACCATGTCAGCACCTTGCACTTCATGCTTTTCCTCATCGAATCCTCTTATGGCTGGAGAGGAATGCCCCTCCCAGCCTTCTGATAAGTGGTCACATGGAGGTGCAAACTCATTTTCCCATGAGTACTTTCTAATGTAGAAGTGCCTGAGATCAGCAGTGGCTCAACCTAACCCCAGAGCAAAGAGTTGGCCCTCCATGAGTCTGTAGAAGAGTGATCCTTGATCAGGGATGGGCCAGAGCTTTCCTAAGGACACGGAGGGTAGCAAATGATACTTACTGCTTGCAGACTATTAACTGGGCGCCAGGCATTTGACAGGCACTTCTCATTTCAAATCCTCTGCTAGAAAGCACCTTGCCCTCCTGTGTTTCAGTTCTGAGCCTGTCTCCTGGTAGCTTGGTCTTGGGCAAGTCCTTCCCATGGAGGTGAGAAGACCTACCTCATGGAGAACTTGAGATGATTACATTTGCATAATGGTTAGCAAATATTAAAAATTCAATAACTGGTAGCTCTTTCTTTGTAAAATGAGATGTGGGGCCAAGTGAGAAACAGTAGGTTAAGTGCCTCACAACAGTTAAGGGCTGACCATGCCATGCTTTTGTTATTGACTTTATTTTATTCTCAACCTGGGGGGGGAACATACAGGTCTTTCTGCTCAGTGTAAGTGCAGCATGAACCTCAGCTCCTGCAAAGCAGAGCTCCCTTCTTCTGAGTCTGGATCCACCTCAGCCCACGGCCAAGGAGAAACCTGCGTGCTCAAGAGCCAGACAGGCCTTGCTGCAGTGGGATCCATGTAATTATCTCCGGAATCATGGAATTGTCCCCCAGATTGGCTTCTGACTCCCAAGATGGTGTCTCATCAAATTAATCAAACTAAAAGTTAGCCACATCCAAAAGTTACTTATTTCCAAAGCTCCGAGAGAACTCTCAACAGTGCACCTCTGAGCCTTTGGGAGAGGAGAAGAATGAGAATGGATCATGTGGGGTTGAGGCAAGTCCCAATTTCTTTCTGTTTCCCAAGAGCCAGCCTGGTCTTGCTTCTGAGAACTCTGTCTTCTTTCTCATGATTGCTCTTCCTTCGAAGCCTTTATCCGCCATCCCTCTCAGTACTCATGATAACACACTATTTTATTGTCCCTTTCTCATTTCATTTAGTTTGTTTGGAAACCATTCTGATTTTTGCAGGCCCTATCCAAATGCATGGGGCATAAATGAAAACTTTTAGGATTTAGTCTCAGAAAATCCAGTTCTCATACTCGCTAGCTAGGTGATTTTGGGAAAATCCGTTAACTCCAGGTGTCTCTGTTTTTCTCATTTGGTGAAGTGGGACTCATAGCCAAACAGGAGAATAAGCATAAAACTGCCTTACCTCTGAGAGAAACTAAGATGGCGGCATAGATAAACACCGGGAAATTTCTGCTTCCCACAACAATCGATAAATGCATCAAAAACACAAGGTGGACATCATCCAGAGCTACAGGAGGGCTGGCTGAGTGTAAATTCTACAACTAGAAGGAGAGAAAAGCACACTGCGAGCGGGAGGAGCTGCGGAGGTGGCGTGCAGAGGTACGGGGGCTCGCGCGCGCGCGGAAAGGGTCTGGCACCTGAGGACGCGGCTGTCTTTTTGAATCCGGAGGGAGACACAAGCTCCCGACGGCTCTGAAATCCAGTTCCGGGAAGTCTCTGGGGACCCAGGGCTCATACGGGGAAATACTGGACTGTCTGGCAGCGGGCGAGCTTGAGAGCAGCTTTCCCTCAGAGGTGCTTGCAGCCGTTGCCGGGACACTGGGACTCGCGACTCCTTAGGGCAGGGCTGAGGCTCCGCCATAGCTGCTTTCTCAGCCCTTTGATTCCTTGAGACCCCGCCCCACCCAGGCTGCAGCAGAGGCTTTTGCATATGAATGCCCCGGCCATTTGCAACCTGTAATTACCTAACCGCAGCCGGGCCAGATAGACTCAGAGCTTCCAAGACAAGGCCCAGGCCCCATAGCGGCTTGCATTGCTACACAGCTGAGCATCATCAGGGCAGCTGATTCTCGCTGCCAATTGCCCTGGAGGTCAATTCCTCCCAGTGATCCTACAACAACCAAGGCATAGCTACAACAAGACTGTGCACAAAGCCCACGAGGGGGTGCACCAAGAGTGTCCACCTCAGGTAACTGGGGAGGCTGAGCTACTGGGCCCTACAGGACACCTAGCACACAAAGCCACTTTATCAACACAGGGAAGCAACCAAAATGCGGAGACAAAGAAACAGGTCACAAATGGCAGAAATGGAGGAAAGCAAACGATTGGATATAGAGTTTAAGGCCACGGTTATAAGGTTTTTCAAGAATTTTATGGAAACCGCCGATAAATTTAATGAATCCCTCAATAAGTATAGGGAGACCATGGAGGACATGAAAAAGGACCAACTAGAAATTAAGCATACACTGACTGAAATAAAGAATAATTTACAGAGATCCAGCAGCAGAAAAGAGGATCCCAAGAATCAAGTTAAAGATTTGAAATACAAAGAAACAAAAAATACCCAACTGAAAAAGAAAAAAGAAAAGAGATTCCAAAAATATGAAGATAGTGTAAGGAACCTCTGGGACAACTTCAAGCGTACCAACATCAGAATTATAGGGGTACCAGAAGGAGAGAGAGGGCAAGATATTGAAAACCTTTTTGAAGAAATAATGACAGAAAACTTCCCCTACCTGGTGAAAGAAATGGACTTACAAGTCCAGGAAGCGCAGAGAACCCCAAACAAAAGGAATCCAAGGAGGACCACACCAAGACACATCATAATTAAAATGCCAAGAGCAAAAGATAAAGAGAGAATCTTAAAAGCAGCAAGAGAAAGACAGTCAGTTACCTACAAGGGAGTACCCATACGACTGTCAGCTGATTTCTCAACAGAAACCATGCAGGCCAGAAGAGAGTGGCAAGAAATATTCAAAGTGATGAATAGCAAGAACCTGCAACCAAGATTACTTTATCCAGCAAAGCTATCATTCAGAATAGAAGGTCAGATAAAGAGCTTCACGGATAAGAAAAAGCTAAAGGAGTTCATCACCACCAAACCAGCATTATATGAAATGCTGAAAGGTATTCTTTAAGAAGAGGAAGAATAAAAAGGAACTCTTACCATTTGCCACAGCATGGATGGAACTTGAGAGCGGATAAATACCACAGGATCTCACTCATTTGTGGAATATAATGAACAACATAAGCTGATGAACAAGGACTGATCCAGAGACGGAGAGGCATTGATTGGACTGTCGGGACTTGGAGGGAAGGTAGGGGAGGGTGGGGGTAAGGGGGAAAGATCAACCAAAGGACTTATATGCAAGCATATAGGCCTAACCAATGGACATGGACAACGGGGGGGTGAGGGCATGAGCGGGGGTGGGGGGCGTGGGGGGTAGAGGGTAACGTGGGGACAAGGACACATATGTAATATCTTAATCAATAAAAATATATTAAAAAAACAAAAAAAAAAAAAAAAAACTGCCTTACCTCTGAGTCCTCTTCCTTCTTGGCCCGGATCCTTTTTTCCCTGACTACTCAGTAAAAGGAAGAAAGAGAAAAGCCAGCACTTATTTAGACCAAATTCTTTTTGCATACCCATTTAATAAGTTTTATTGTCCCTGTGAGAAAACCTAGGCTTAGATAAATGTTATTTATTCAGTATCATACAATTGTTAATCAGAAGATTTGTGTATGTATGACCCCAAAGTGGGGTGTTTCTGCTTGTGGTAGGCTACATAATGGCCCCGAATATGTTCATGCTCTAGAGTCTGTGAATGTTACCTTATATGACAAAAATGGATTTTGCAGATATAATTAAGTTACAGCTCTTGACATGGGGCAATTACTCCAGGTTGTCCTGATGGGGAGGATGTCATCAGGGCTGTGATTATAGAGACCAGGTGATGTAAAGAGCAGAGAGAGATTTGAAGGTGCTTCCCTGCTGGCTTTGAAGATGGAAGAAGCAGCCAGGACCCAAGGGATGAAAGATATGTTAACTAGAAGTTTGAAAACTAGGAAATGGAATCTCCCCCCAGAGCCTTCAGAAGGAAGCAACCCTTTACTGGCCTATTGTTGACACCGTCCGTTTAGGCCAGTAAAATTGATTTTTGACTTCTGACCTCCAGAACTGTAAGAGAATACATTTGCAAGCTTGAAGCCACCAAGTCTGTGATGGTTTGTTACAGCAGCCACAGGAAACTAGTAACCTCTATCTCATGATGCATCCTTAGTTCACCATTTTATACTCTCGTTGCCACCCTCAAGGTCTGAATGAACATTCCCATGCCCTGGGGAAGTGGACAGTCCTTCCAGGTCAGAACAGTTGGCTAACAAATACTTAATCTGCATGCTACGAGACCAACCCTAACCAAGGCCTTGAGACAGATGCCACACAATGGCCCTCCAGGAGTCTATGAGCTATCTATGGCGCAACCCTCAAACTCATTGGCCTTAAACCATACCCATTTTATTATCTCCCAGTTTCTGTAGGGCAAAAACTCAGTTGCTGCTGAGCAAGTAAGTGGTTCTGGCTCAGGGTCTCTCATGAGGCTGCAGTCAAGACATCGGCGGGACTGCAGTGATCTGAAGGCTTGACAGGGTCAGGAGGATCCTCTTTCAAGGTGGAAAATCATTTAGAATTTTGCATCAGAAAACCCCATTCTGAATTTTCATTCATTCTTTAGTATATGACTCATGGAGTTTGGTAGACCTGTTTCTTGCTGGTTATGTTGGTTGGTCTCAGTTTCTCACGTTGTGGGCATCTCTTTATGATGGCAGCTGGCTTCCCCCCAAGTCACCACCTTTTGTTCGCTCCCTAGAGGATGTGGGATGGGGCTGGAAGTTCCAAGCTTCTGATAATGGCTTGGTGTTTTGGTGACCAGCCTCATCCCAAAGCTATCCAGGAGACCACCGAGTCACCTCATTAGAACAAAGATGTCTCTAATATCCATGAAATCCCAAGGGGCTTAGAAAATCACAAGGGTTTTAGGGCTCTATGTTAGGAACCAGAACCAGAGACCAAATATTAGAACAAAAGAAGCTCCTGGTTCCCTTGCCACTCAGAAATTACAGGGTTTAGAAGCCTTTTTTTATTTTATCAAGAAATGAGGCTAGAGCCCAAATATGTGTTCTTATTATGTTACAACATCCCAAACAAACTTCTTGCTAGCGTAACTCAAACCAAGATAGATTCCCATGACTGAGAGCCAGGCACTATGAGAGGCTCCTGTGGCACCACCTGTGTCCTGGGGTTCATATAGCACAGTGGTCAAGGTCATAGCCTCCAGAGCTCGACTGCCAAGAATTCAAGGTCACATCTACCGGTAATAGTTGTGTAACATTGGGCAAGTTATTTTACACTTTTGTGTCTTGCTTTCCTCATTTAGAAAAGAAGCAACAGTCCCAATCTCACAGGGTTATTGTGAATGTTAAATGAGATATCCCATAAGAAGCACTCACAATAATATCTGTCACACAGTCAACCCGTGTTATCTCAACCATCAGTACTTCCCTTCCCACAGCTCTCCAACTCAGGAATCTTGAGGTTGCTCTTCATGCCTCGCCCGCCTTGAAGCCTCACAACCAAGTCTGGGCCGGTTCATCTTCTCGGTGGCGCTCAGATTCAGCAGGTGCTCTCCATACTCCTTGCTGCTGGCTGGGCTCGCTCCCGGATTGCAGCGAACCTCCTAACTGGTCTCTTCACCTCCAGGAGTGTCCTCTGATTGCTCATTCTCTGCCTTGCAGCCCAAGTGGTCTTTCTGAAAGCCAGCTCTCCTCAGGCTGCCCCACCTAAACCTGTTCTGAGGCTTCCCGTCAGCCTCAGGAGGGTGGCACCCAGGACCCTCTATGACCTGACCCCTGCCAGTCCTCGGCCACACCTCTGCTTAGCCTACCTTGCACGATGCATCCAGTCCTGTTAAACAGCCTCCAGCCTCCTGCACACGCCACAGCGGCTTTTCGTCTTCCTTCATCTGGATACAATTTATTCATTTTCTGAACCCAGTTCAGATGTCTTCGCCTGCAGGTAGCGTTCCTGGATGCCCAGACTCAGCCTAGTGGTCTCTGCCTCTGCCCCCGTGGCACACTGTACCTCGCTCTGGAGAAAGAAAACTATTTGTTTCTTCAGTTAGATGGTGAACACTTAAGACAGAATCCAAGTCTGATTCCTCCTTGTGTGTCGGAATCCAGCACAGTGCTTGGCACATCACCCGCGTTTAGCATGCTTTGTTGCAGTGAACTGCTCTGTAGGGAGACAGAAAGGCTTGCTGAGAAGGCAGCAGGCAGAAAGGACATAGAACGTAGATACCGAAGTGATCAGGTCTCTGTGCAGAGCAGTGAATGCAAATGCAACTTCCCTTCTTTCCTCCAGCAGCCCTACCATCCGTACCCTCAGGGTTCCATTTTGGCCCCAAACAGCTTCTAACTCACAGCATCCTGTATCTGTGCTGCAGAGAAACCTACTGTCACCTTGTTGTCACCAGGAAGCGCTGCCAGGCTCTCAGGGGTCAGCCATAGCTCAGGGGCCCACAATAGACAAACAGACTGTTTGTGGCTGGGCTTGCTGAGAGTGTTTGGACAGAAACTTGAGAAAGCGGATCAGCTTGTCTCTCTGCCTGCTGAGCTCCCTGTTTATTGTTCTAGCCTCAATGTGTGGAAATGTCAGGCTCCAGCTGACTTCATCCCTCTGGCTTCACCACAGGGTTCAGAAAGGCACTGTGGCTGCAGAGGAGGTTGGGAAGACCTTTCCCTCTCTGGCGGCCTTCGTTCTTCGCAGTTGTGGGACACCACAAGTCATTTGTGTTTCTGATTTCCAAACATTGCCATAGGGGCCATGGAAAAGGGAAGTCCAGTGTCTGGCGAAGTGGCTGGGGTAACTGGAGGTCATCGGCACTAGCCACTCCGGCAGCCAGCGTCTGGCGGTCTGGCTGGTCCACCGAGGGATCAGGTATGGCTGTGGCCTCTCCCACCGCTAGGGCCCATACCTGATGTGGAGCTGTAGTTCAGACCCTTGAGGTCTGGTATTATGGTTTCTTATTCATTTTCCCCCAAGAAATGTTTGTTGGGGGAAACGTGTTAGATAGTGAGGAGATAAACAGAGTATAGCTCCTTCCCTGGGGAATTTGTGTTCAGTTGGGAAGAGAGAGAGAAAAATAAGGACAAGAGGTCAGAGTCCTAAAGGACCTAGTACGAAATTCCTTGAGAGCACAGAGGAGAGAGTAACTGGCTCTGTTTGTCAAGAGAGGTTACTGACCTTGACCAAGTTCTCAAGTAGGAGCATGAATTCAACAATCTTCAGGAGGTGGACACTTCCCTATTATTTCTTCACCTGCAACTCACAGTGTTCATGGTCCACCAAAATTCCTTTCCTTTTTTTTTGACTACTTCAACTCAGAGAAGAGTCCAAATTGGTCCTTAGCTTCAACACACCAAATCTATCCTCAGTAAAAATGGGGGCGTTAGCTAGAAGCTGCCAATCCCTATAGACCCTGATATAAAAGCTGCACTTTCTCCTCTTGACTCCCAAAGGCCCAGAACATCCGCAGAGTTGAAGATGAGAGGAACCAGATAGCTTCAAACCCTCCGCGGCCCATGGAACTGCTCTAGAAACGGTGAAGTGCATGCATGAAGGAGTCAGAGCACGGCTGCACACTGGCTCCGCAGGAAGGAGCTGGAGAAGCCAGCCAGGGCTGCAATTAGCAGGACCTGTAATTGTGGCATAAATTAGAGCCCAGAAACTGACAACTATTGTTATTGAAATGTCATGTTTTGAATGCAAAAATACAGTTAAAGTGTAAAGAAGCTGGGTGATATTAATGTATGCAAATATCCTTTAATTAAAGCTCAGCAACCACTGGCTTAAAGTAAAGGACTTGATTTAAATACTTAAGCAAACATAATGGCTCCTATGACAGGCAGCAAAAATGGTAAATGACACTGCAAACACCGCCAGGAAACACAGACTCCCAGAATTCTCTGTGTGTTCAGTGATAACTGAAGAAAGCCAGGTTCCCAGAGTGGGGGTTCACCCAACTGATCTCTGGGATGCCTGGGGTTCTAAAAAACCTGTCCCTGGGCATCAAGGCCTTCAGAAGGCAGGTCCAAGAGGGAATGGGAGCAATGACCAGTCTGACTGAACTGTTGACCAGCTGTCTCCCCAGTAGACCTTCAGCATCTGAGGGTAGCGGTCATGTTCATTCATCTCATTGATTCATCTCTCTTCCTGGCTCCTGGCTCTGTGCCCTACACATGGGTAGTACTCAATATATAGTTGTTGAAATAAACTTCTCTGTATTTTTACCCCTGGGACAATATTAACTGAGGAAATTTGACAACTGATGATGGATCTCAAGGTCCATGCCCTCTCTGGCATCTTGGCAACTCTGGCTTCTTAAATGTATGTTCCTGTCTCTATGTCCCTGTCTCTGCTCTGGCTGAAGTCCCAGGAGTCTACCTTCTCAGCAAGGAGAATGGATCAGTGCTGCCCCTTAGGGTGGAGGATGCCTTGATTATATAAATCAATAAGAGCAGATATTGAGGGATCTAGTTCTTACTATGACATTTAATAAAGTGAAATTAAAATATGCTTATAGGCAGTAAGATCAATACTTACTTTTCAGTAAGCAGAAATTATTTCAATAAAGATAGAAGGGGTCTAGACAATATGTGTTTATGACAGATAGGTGTATGAATAGGTCCTCAATCTATAAAATCCATCAATTCATAATGCTAGATACATTATAAATATGTAGTAATGCTATAAAATATGTCTAGCAATTTTTGTCAGATTCAGAGTGGGATTAGAGAAACTATGGTTTTTGGGGAGATACATCTGTAAACTTTTATAATCACACCTTCCTATTAGTGCTTTTCTCAAAGAAAAATAGAATATAAGGCTAAATGAATAATAAAACACTATTAATAAACTTAGTAAACATTAGTGGTCATTATTAATGGCCATTAGTAGACAGTTGATATCACTTATTGAGTACTTACTATTCACTAAGCATTTAACTGACACCACCACATTTTATTTGCGTAATAACCCTATATGGTAGATATTATTCTTTCGTAACAAATTTCAGAGGGAAGGTGGGGGTGGGTGGGTGGGTGGGAAGAGATCAGCTGGGGAACCTATATGCATCTACGCATAGTCCACGGACACAGACAATAGTGTGGTGAAAGCCTTGGAGGGGCTGGTGCGGGGTGGAGGGGGTCAACGGGAAAAGAAGGGGGGCATCTGTAATAATTTCATCAATAAAGATCAATGTTAAAAAAACAACTACGGGTCATAAAGATTAAGTAACTTTCCAAGGTCTTATGATTAGTAAGTAGTAAAGGGAGGTTTAAGAAAAAAATCATAATAAAGGCCATATATGAAAAACCCTCAGCCAATATCATACTCAGTGTGAAAACCTGAAAGCTTTTCCTCCAAAATCAGGAACAAGGCTAGGATGCCCATTCTCACCACTCTTATTCAACATAGTTCTGGAAGTCCTAGACAGAGCAATCAGAAAGAGAAAGAAATAAAGGAATCCAAATTGGGAGGGAAGTAAAAGATGCAAATGACATAATTCTATGTATAGAACACCCTATTATACATAATTCTATGTATAGAACCACCAAAATACTATTAGAAATAATGAAAAGATATAGTAAAGTTGCAGGATACAGAATCAATGTACAAAAGTTCATTGCCTTCCTGTATACTAACAATAAAACTTCAAACAAAGCAATAAAGCCAACTCCTTTTGCAATTGCAACCAAAAGAATAAAATACCTAGGAATAAACTTAACAAAGGACCTATCTACTGAAAACTACAAGGCATTATTAAAAGAGATTGAACAAGGCACAATGAAATGTAAAGGTATTCTGTGTACATGGATTGGAAGAATCAACACAGTTAAAATGTTTATCTTACCTAAAGCATTATGCAGATGTAATGCAACCCTATCAATATTCCAATGCCATTTTTAAAGAAATAGAACAAAAATCATCCAATTTGTATGGAGCCACAAAAGACCTTGAATAGCCAAAGCAATCCTGAGAAAAAAGAACAAAGCCAGAGTTATTGTACTATCTGACTTCAAATTATACTACAGAGCTACAATAAATAAAACAGCATGGTATTGGCAAAAAATAAGCAAGCAAGCAAGCAAACAAAAAACCCCCCAAAAAACCAGACACACAGACCAATGGAACAGAATGTAAAGCCCAGCAATAAAATCACATATATGGGCAAATAATATTTGACAAAGGAACCAAAAACACAATGGAAAAAGAAAGCCTCTTTTATAAATGGTGCTGGAAAAAATTGGAAAGCCACACACAAAAAATAACCAAAAAACAATGAAACTAGATTACAGTTTTCCCCCATATACAAAAATTAATTAAAAGACTTAACTATAAGATCTGAAACAATAAATTACATAGAAGAAAAGATTGATACTAAACTTATGGGCCTTGGTCTTAGAGAAGATTTTATGAACTTGACCCCAAAGGCAAAAATAAATGAATGGGACTTTATTAAACTAAAAAGCTTCTTCACACCAGAAGAAACCAATTACAAAACAGAAGGGAACCAACCGAATGGGAAAAGCTATTTGCAAACAACAGCTCCGACAAAAGGTTAATATCCAAAATACATAAAGAACTCATACAACTCAACACCAAACAAACAAATAATCCAATTAAAAAATGGGTAGGTAGAGAACCTGAACAGACACTTCTCCCAAGAATACATACAGATTGCCAACAGATATAGGAAAAAATGTTCAACTTCACTAGGGAAATGCAATTCAAAACTACAAAGAGATGCCACCTCACACCTGTTAGAATGGCTGTTATCAATAAGACAAGTAATAATAAGTGTTGGAGAGGTTGTGGAGAAAAGGGAACCCTCATTCACTGCTGGAGGAGATGTAGAGTAGTACAGCCACTATGGAAAACAGTCTAGTGGTTCCTCAAAAAATTAAGGTAACGTTACCGTATGACCCAGCAATCTCTCTCCTGAGTATCTACTTGAAAAACTTGAAAACATTTATTCGCAAAGATATATGCACGCTTATGTTCATTGCAGCATTATTCACAGTGGCCAAGACATAGACACAACCAAGGTATCCTTTGATAGAGGATTAGATAAAGAAGATATGATACATATATACAATGAAATTTTACTCAGCCATAAGATGAAATACTGCCATTTGCAACATGGATGGACCTTGAGAATATTATACTAAGCAAAATAAGTCATTCAGAAAAAGCTAAGAACTATATGATTTCATTCATATGTAGACTATAAAACTGAAATTCACAGATTCAGACAATAGTATGGTGGTTACCAGAGAGAAGGAAGATGGAGTAGGGGGTTAAAAAGAGCCAAATATTTGGTGATGGATGATGGTTTGACTTTGGGTGGTGGACACACAATGCAATATACATATCATCCTATATAATAAAGAGCTAATATGCTAATTAGACTGAACAGCAGAACGACCACGTAGATGACCTTCCGGATGAAGCCGGGGCTGCGAGGGTCTGTGACAGCTGAGCCCCTTTCACGGATTTCATGCATCGGACCTCTAGTGTATTATAGAAATGTACACTCAAAACTTCTATGATCTTGTTAACTGATGTCACCCCCAATAAATATAATTAAAAAAGAAAAAAAGTTCAATCTAAAAATGTCTTTCAATTGGTGTGTTGGATTACCATTTTATTATTTATTTTATTTTTCCCCTCCTATTTTTGGTTTTCTTGTTACCTCTTTAATTACTTATTTGGATTACTTTTGTTTAGAATTTTATTTTAATTTATCTATCAGCTTTTTGGCTATTTACCTTTGTATTATTTTTTAGTTGCTCTAAGAATTACAATATACATACCTAGTTAGGTATATTCACAGTCTATTTTACCACTTCAAGTACAATGCAGAAACATTAGAACCATGTAGGTTTCTTTATTCTCTGCCCTTTATGTTATAGTTATTATATAGATCACCTCCAAATACACTTAAAAGCCCATGAAACAATGTATTAATTTCTGCTTTATGGACACACATATTTCAAAGGCCTTAAAGATAGTCTTTTATATTTATCCAATTATGCTGCTCTTCCTTCTTTCCCGAAGATCCAAGTGTCCCTCTGATGTTATTTACCTTTAGAACTTCCTTTAACCTTTCTTTTATAGCAGGTTGGTAGGTTATTAATTGTCTTATTTTTATTTGAGAATGTCTTTATTTCACCTTCGTTTGTATAGAATAGTTTTTGCTGGATATAGAATTCAGAGTTGACAAATTTGTTTTTCAGTGTTCTAAAAAGATTCTACTCTCTTCTGGCTTCTAGGGTTTCCAATGAGAAATCCACAGTATTTCAAATCACTATTTCCCTCTATATTACATGCTGTTTTTATCTAGTTACTTTCAGTATTTTCTCTATTTTTGGTTTTCAGTAGTTTGGTTATTTTGTGTCTGGGAATGGTTTTCTTTGAGTCTATTCTGTGTAGGACTTGTGTTTCCTGCAGCTATAAATTTATGTCCCTCACCAAACTTTGGAAGTTTTCAGTCATTATTTTTTGAAATAGTCTTTCTCCTCTCTTCTTGGGACACCAATGACCTTTTCATATTGTTCCACAAGCACCTCACATTCTCTTCTTTTGTTTGTTTTATTTTTTTTCTCTGTTCCTCAGATTGGAAAATTTCTGTTGCTCTACCTTCTAGTTCTATTGAGGCCATTCAATGAAAACATGGTTATTAAAAATTTCAGGTGTTTTATTTATCTGTTCTAAAAGTTCCACTTGCCTCTTTTTTATGATTTCTATTTTTTTTTTGCTGAGAGCTTTCTATCCTTCATTTTTAAGTGTGTTTACATTTACCTCATGCATGATAGTTATGATAGTGCCTTTAAACTCTTTAAAGTCTCTGTCTGACAATTCTAACATCTGAATCAGCTCTAAGTTAGTGTCTGATGATTATATTTTTCCTTAATATGTGGTCACATAGTCTTGCTTCTTTGTCTATAGAGTAATTTTGGATTGCATCCTGGATGGTATAAATGCTATGTTGTGCATACTCTATATCCTGTTAAAATCCGAATGTTGATTTTGTTTGTTTGTTTTAGTCTGGGTCAGTTCAGCTCAGATTATAAATGTTGACTTACCTTCTGTGATTGGTCTCTCATATTTCAGCTCAGTGCTCAAAACACTGGCTATACTGCTTTTGGTCTTCCCCATGCATGTGCACCTCAGGGGTGACCCCAGGGCTTATACAGAGAATTAGAAGATTTTCTTCTCCATCTCTGTCCTCTCCACTATTTCCCTCACAGTTTCCAGTCTACAGGACCCCACTTGCCAGGTCCACTGGCCAGGAAAATGGTGTTTCAATCAGAGTTTTAGCTGCAAGCGTCACCAATGGGGTCCATCTTCATGTGGGGGCCATGCTCAGGGCAATGCTATGAGAGAAAAGGGCAAGAAAAGCCCCAGGAACTCATCTCATATTGTTTCCTTCTCCAGGTGTTAATCCCCTTTAGCAATCTGCTTGCTCTTGTTTACAGTCCCCAGAGAGCTGCTTTTGGTATTTCGAGGAGTCTTTAGCAGGAATCAGTGGAAGAGAGAAGCTTTGCTGGGCTTGCTCCACCTTGGAAGTCCTCACGGTAAAATAGATTTTGAACCCCAGATTGTTCGACCATTTTCCCTGTGTATCACATTGCCTCTGATTCCTATGCTCTTAAATGTATGACTACCAAATCGGCCAGAAAATTATCCATAAAGCTGTGTGCTTTCTTTACCCTCACACAGGAGGTTTCTGATTCAGCTAAGGAAGTAGAGCCAGCAGAAGCCTGCGGCTAGTTTATCTTTACAATAGAAACAGATTAACTACATAATGATTTGCTCACTTACTCAACAGTTGGCTTCTCTTAAGGATGACAACCCGCCTCCTACACACACACACACACACACACACACACACACACACACATGCACACACACACATACACACACATACACACACATACACACACAAACACACACACACAAATACTCATCCAAGCTGCACAAAATTGTTCTGAGAATCCTTGATTTGTTTGTGTTTTATGACTACGGCCAGAGGCTAGAAGAACCTGAGAAAAAAGAAAGAAGAAGGAGTGGAGCAATTGTAGAACCAAGTGCAAACAAAACCTTCTTCTTACATTTCTTTCTGTAAAAGGAGCGCAAGAAATGCAAACAAGTGACATAAATTTCCCCCATGGGAAGTGGATTTAATTACAGAACAACACTTCCAAAAAGAAAAATCTAAAAAATTATTAATACCAGTACACCGAGCTTCAAACACACACACACACACACACTCACACACACACACACACACTCAGGGGCTGTGGAAGACAGATGAGCAAGCAAGAAAGAGAAGAGAGAGTCCTGCATATTATAATTCAGTGTCAGGGGCAACCCTCCATTTGTGTGAGTATGTACTTTTGTGTGGGCTTGTACTTTTGTGTGTGTATAGGGGTATTTCTTCTTAAAATTCTACATAGAGTAGTTCTGAACTGCATGTGTTTTACTATTTCAGTTAGCAAAGCTTACTATTTGTTTTTCTTTCTTTCTTAGCACAGAGGCAGCAATTACACCCACAATGAGGGAGTTTTGCAGGCCATTTGCTCATTTTGCAGCCACTCCCTGGACAAAATACAATAACAAACCATAATGAAATCAAGTGGGTTCATTGGAGAGGACTGGCCTCTCCTAACAGGCCATTAAAGGTGGATTGTGGAAAAGAATCAGCAAGCAACCATCATAAATGTATCATCAGGCAAATTAACAAAGCATTTACTACTCAATGGCGGGAGAGAGTTCTTTCCAATAACTTTCCCTAATGCCACCATAACTGGGAATATCTGCTGCCGCACAGCTGTGGAGCTTATTATCATCATGATGGGCACTCAGCGCGGCGATCTGGATCCAGGCACATTCTGTCGAGAGGATTTGTGAGGTTCACAGGCCCTGGTTGGGGAAGAGTATACAGGTAGCTGTGTTCTACTCACTTGCATGGCCCTCTGGGGACCACTGGAGCTTGTAATAGAAAGGCAGCAAAGGGCATGGCTAGGAGTCTCTCCCAGGGCTGTTTTTACAGAGCTTTCAGAAGCTAGCTTATTTGGCTGGGAGATCTGGATGACAAGGGAACATTGCCACTGCTACAGCTCATTTTTCAGAAGTGAAGTTTGGGGCCACACTTTTTCTTAACTTTCAGGAAGTCACCATCATCTCTCTTTGCAGTTTATAAAACACTTCCACAGGCATAAGATCAGTGGATCTTCACCACAACTTTGAGGGTACACGATTATTCTTCTCATTTTACTGTCTGATGAGCTGAAGCTCTCAGAGGAATAAGAAACTCCCCCAACATCAAACTGTGAGTTAAATGGAAAAGTCTGAGATGTTAACCCCATTCTTTCCATGACTGAAAACATACTTCCTAGCTGTGTTCCATCTATTGCTCAGCTGTCTTGCAGACTGAAGACCCGTGCCAGCTCCAGCCAGTCAGGGATTGAACTGAGCATGTCCCCCTCCTATAACACTGCCCTGGTCCCAGTGTTCTGTGTAGGGATCCCTTATGAATCTGGGTTGATTGAAGACTGTTATATAGGATGGAAATCCAGGGCTTCCAATGTCGAGTACAGTGCCTGGTACGTGATAGGGACTGCGTATTTGAGGAATGAATGAATAAACATATTAAAAAGTAGCCATGTGGGGTAAATACAAAGTGCAAGGTGAGGTAGGGAGGAGAAGTGAGAATTAAGGTCGGTACTAGCAAGGGGTCATATAGCATTGACAGAAAGAACCTTTGAGAGGAAGGTATAGAGGCATCAGAAGAGTTCCAAGTTTCAGGCTCCCCATATGGTTGAAATGGAGAATTTAAGCAATGACTTATTCCTCTGATTAAGAGAAAGATGTTTGCACTGGCTGGTGTTGCTCAGTGGTAGAGCATCGGCCTGCGCACCAAAGGGCACATACATGGGTTCCAGGTTCATTGCCCAGCCCAAGTTGGGGTACATGCAATTGGTACAGGCAACCAATTGAGTGTCTCTCTTATCTAGAAAGAGAGACAGAGAGAGACAGAGAGAGAGAGAAATGTTTGGGGACAATGTCTCCATGCTTTGGTATGACCACTTGAAGCTCCTTGGGTTTTAAACTAGTGGCTTAAAAGTGATCTCAGATCAACTACCTCTTATGCCCACTCCCTCAGTCTCCTAGATACCCTGAGTGCTCACCTGGTCTGTCACAGTAGGGGCAGATTCAAAATCAGTGACCCTGAGAAATATGGGCTACAGCAGCGGTTCTCAACCTGTGGGCCACGACCCCTTTGGGGGTCGAACGACCCTTTCACAGGGGTCGCCTAAGACCATCGGAAAACACATATATAATTACATATTGTTTTGTGATTAATCACTATGCTTTAATTATGTTCAATTTGTAACAATGAAAGGGGGTCACCACAACATGAGGAACTATATTAAAGGGTCGCGGCATTAGGAAGGTTGAGAACCACTGGGCTAGAGGGACTCCACCAGGAGGCACCAGGGATTCAGCTTATCCTTTCTATTTCTCTGGGGAGAAGTCAAGGGAGTTCTCCTAAATATTGTGGGTGTCTCCCTTCACACAGGAAGAGCCTTAAAACTTCAAGCCACCCTGTGCTTTGGTAATTCAGAGACTAACAAATCCTTCCTAAGCTGCCTGTAGGGTTCTCATAAAAGACATTCAGGAACTTTGTCACAGATTATCAAACGAATGAATGTTGGTTACAAATTGTAGCTTAATCAGACTTCCTGAACTACTTGGGGCCAGTCAGTCTACTCCTGACACCTACTCCTTGCCTCCTCAGCCCCTATGACCCTTTCACCTGCTGTCTTATGCCATCTCTCCAACCTCTGTGTTCTATCTTTCGCTCTTGATCTCTTTCCATGGTTCTCTCTGGAGCCATCACTCAGGCCTGCCTCTGTACATTTCTGGATTCCTCCTTCTATCCGTAGGCTTTAACCAGACAGATGTTTGGGGGTATGGACTCTGAGTTGGTGGGTTTGCATATCACAGGTGGACTCTCAGGGGCGTGAGGTATCTCTAAGAATTAGCGAGCCTGACAAGGAACCAAAACTTGGTTCTTCCCCATGGATGCCGCTTCCCCTCTGCTGCATGGCCCCGAGGAGGCATTGGCACTCTCCTAGCACCTCACTGCAATTTGCACATCCTGGCCTCAAGGCAAAGTCCTTTGTGCCTTGAGTTGTGGGACTGAATCACTTTTACTCCTCCCAATTGTCCTCACCTACAGAGTTCGCCATTGCACACTGTATTTATTGTTTCTCATTTTCTGTATGCTTGAGGATCCGGCATCTAGTAACTTGGTCCTGGAGAGACTATCCCTCTCAGGCTAGCTCAGTGGTCGGCAAACTCATTAGTCAACAGAGCCAAATATCAACAGTACAACAATTGAAATTTCTTTTGAGAGCCAAATTTTTTAAACTTAAACTATGTAGGTAGGTACATTGTTATTAACTTAATTAGGGTACTCCTAAGCCTTAGGAAGAGCCACACTCAAGGGGCCAAAGAGCCGCATGTGGCTCGCCAGCCGCAGTTTGCCGACCACGGGGCTAGCTAATCCTAAAGTCAGGCGACTCCCCTGAAAGCTCACCTTTAATATAGAAACCCACCAACCCAGAGTCCATATCCCCAAACATCTGTTTTTTCAAACTTTCACATACTAAGCCAATATTCCCCTCTCCTAAATCACTCAGTGTCAGCACTGGACAGCAAGGGACCACCTAAAAATTTCAAACTAGCCTTTCCTAAGCTTACTCAGCATGCCTATCCTGCCTTGCCCATTTCTTCCTGTTAGAATCCCAATAAAGCAGTGGTTCTCAACCTTCTGGCCCTTTAAAACAGTTCCTCATGTTGTGACCCCCAACCATAAAATTATTTTCGTTGCTACTTCATAACTGTAATGTTGCTACTGTTATGAATCGTAATGTAAATATCTGATATGCAGGATGGTCTTAGGCGACCCCTGTGAAAGGGTCATTTGACTGCCAAAGGGGTCTCGACCCACAGGTTGAGAACCACTACAAGGTTCTCAGTCATATTTTTCCTTCTCCTTCTACCTCCTGACTGACCTTGATCCAACCCTGTGCAGCCCTGCACAGCATGTCTCCCATTCCTAGGGCTCGGTGAGTACAAACTTCTTCCTTCCTGAGAATTATGTCCATGTTCACTGTCTTACAAATCCCAGGTACATATTCAACACACGCACACTCACTCGAGCTTCAACTCTCTCACATTCCTTCTCTCTGTCTCAACTCCTGCCATCATCATGAGGAACTTTAAATCCTGCAAGAAGAGGAATAGATGAATGACTTGGTTCTAGTTCTGGCTCCGATCATCTCTAGACAAGTAAGTTACTTCACCTGACTGAGACTATTCTGCCACCTGGGAAACTGGGACAACAATGCCACAAGTTGTGACAGGGAGTGGATGAAAAAATATGTGAGGAGCCCAGAAGCTGGAGCACAGGAGGGGGTGGGTGTTAGTCCCCTTGTTTGTGTCCTCCCTTCCTTACCTGAGAACATTTTGAGGAGGGTGACTCCAGAAACTGATTACATCGTCTAGAGCAGCCGTGGGCAAACTACAGCCCGCGGGCCGGATTCGGCCCGTTTGAAATGAATAAAACTAAAAAAAAAAAAAAAACCGTACCCTTTTATGTAATGATGTTTACTTTGAATTTATATTAGTTCACACAAACACTCCATCCATGCTTTTGTTCCGGCCCTCCGGTCCAGTTTAAGAACCCATTGTGGCCCTCGAGTCAAAAAGTTTGCCCACCCCTGAGTGAGGGTAAGGCACATGCAGTTTAAAAGAGTGCTCAGTGTTTCCAGTGTGAAGCTGAGGTGGGAAACACCACTCCTGATCCCAGGAGCATCTGTGTGCGGTAGTGCAGTGGGAGGTTCAGGTGGGCTGGATAAGGACAGCAGTTAGAAACATGCAAGTGTCAGCCTCAAGAAGAGGAAAAGGAAAGGGAACTTATTAGGTACATTTGCCAAATGGCTGCTATAGGCCAGGTGCTACACCTGTGTGATTTCATTTCATCAACCCAAAGTATTATTATTCCAATTTGGCAAATGAAGAGCCTTAGGAGGTGGTTATGTAGCTTGTCCTCAACTGAGGACAAGTAGCAAAACTAGGATTTACATGCACGTCTGTTTAACCACACAGACTATATGCTATGTCACACACAACAGTGGGCAATGAAAAGCATTGTAGGTCCTTGTGTGGGTCATGTGCGTTAGTCAGGAGAGGCTATGTTATGTTGCAGTAACAAGCACTCCTGAATTATCAGGGCCTTAAACAACAAATGCTACTTTTTCCCCCCATGTCCATCATGGGTTAGCAGGGTGTCTGCCAGTCCTGGTCACTCAGGGACACAGGCTAATCTCAGATATTGATGGTCACTGTGCTGGGGAGAAAGTTCTCTGACCGGTGTCACATTGGCAATGAAACGCTTAAGCCCAGAAGCAACATTCATCACTCCTGCTCCAATTTTACCAAATAAAAGTAGTCACATTCTATCCTGTTGCCTATAAAGGAAGAAGTATTAATACACAGTCCAGTAACTACCACAGGGGACTAAGATAAAGTGGTATTTTTGAGTTGGCCTGGAAGTGATGTGCATGGCTAATGTGGGAGACTGGAGGCAGCAGAGTGGCTCGGTGATCTTTGACGTCAGGGAAGAGGTGATGAGGTTATGATGAAAATCACTCGATCAGAGATGGGTTTGACAGGTGCTGATGTTGGACTGAGGAAGGCCAGAGACTCATGTGTGGCTCCTAAGCACTACCAACAGGAAAAATAGTCAAGAGGCCACGTTTAAGGCTCTGTTCCCTGTCTGCTCCCTGCTTATCCCTCCTACTTTAGTTCCTCCTCTGTGTGCTTTCCTGCTGAGCATCATTCTAGAAAGTATCTACGCTTCATAATGTCATGGCAGTTTCCTGTCCTCAAAATGTATTAGCTGAGAACTATTATTTAGACCTAAAGGACTATTCTAGAAGTGTTTGCATTTTAATAATGTTGAAATCTTTGAAAACTAAATTAATAAATTTCCAAGAATAGCACCTCAGGCCACAAGTGAAGCAACAGTTATTGGATGAGAACCACCACCAATGTGCCAGTCAGTTTTATGCGCGGGGGCTGCAGGAATACATAACAGCATTCCTGCCCTCATGAAGCTAACATTCTCTACTGGGGGGAGACAGACAATGTAAAATCAATGTCTCCAAAAGTTTTTAGGGAGTTAGAAAGCGTGTGTGAATGTGCGTGTATGTGTGCAAATGTGTGTGTGAGAATCATTTTCCAATGATCCTGCCATTGCCAAAAATTTGAAATTCCTTTCAGGGAATGCATTCCTTTCAAAACCCAGTCTTTCATGGATGAAAGGCTAGAGATTTTCCTGTATTTGTTCTCTGGTGTTTCTGGAAGCAAATCACATAAATCACCTGATGGATCAAGTCAGAGAATTTCAAACCAGCCTGGGGAGTTGCTTAGGGTTGCCTCCAGGGCCTCCGGTCATGGTGCATACACAGGCCACAGTGCAGCTCTCAGCTCAGGCGCCCCATCCTTCCCCCATCTTCACCCTACCCTGACTCCCCCTGTGAGGCCTCAACATGCTACCTGCTCTGGTGGGATAGCTGTGAGGCAGGAGCCGCATGCTCCCAGCAGCCCTGTCAGGCTGCCGAAGTGATTCACTCAAAGGATTGAAAAATGACGGCAGAACTGCCAGCATCCCAAGTGGCCCAACATTTGCAAAGTCCTGGCCTTAGGACCTGCCTACTGGTTGTTACTTCAACCTCAAATAAAAGCCAAATAAATAAGCCAAAGCACACATTGATGGGTCTCTCAGAGAAGGGCATTTCCCCATCGAGCCACTGCTCTTAGCACAGGCCTCTGAATCCCTATTCAGTATTTTATTTTTAAAAAGCAGCATCACCGTCCGGAATAGGTCATGCATCTTCTCTCCCAGCTAACAAAAGGCAGGGAGCCGCTGTCCTTCGTCTGCGCAGATCATTCTGCAGCCTGTGGCAAGGCCCACTGCTCAAACAGTTAATATTTCTCTGACACAGCAGTGGCTGTGTTTGGAATTCCAAATGTAAAGGATGCCGGGTTCTGCATTTCAGAGAGAAACTTGGGAGCTCAGCCAGGTCATTCATCTGCCAGATTCTGTGCTTGCAATAACAACGGAGCAGGGGGGAGGGGAGCAGGCAGGGGGGAGAGAAATGTCCCTGGAGGAAAACCACCACAGGAGAAAGCTAAATGCATCAGGTCTACTGGCAAGAAGAGTAAGTGGGTGTTGGGGGCCAGCCTGGGCTCCACCCAGCCTTGCTGTGAAGGACCTGGGGAGCTTCAGGCGAGTCTCCCATGTTGTCCTGTGGCTCCATTTCCTTGTCTATTTAGACATGGTCTCATGTAGGTGAGATGTGAGGTTCAGATGTTCTAAGACAGCGGTTCTCAACCTGTGGGTCGCGACCCCTTTGTGGGTCAGACGAATCACAGGGGTCGCCCAAGATCATCGGAAAACACATATATAATTACATATTGTTTTGTGATTCATCACTATGCTTTAATTATGTTCAATTTGTAACGATGAAATTGGGGGTCACCACAACATGAGGAACTGTATTAAAGAGTCGCGGCATTCGGAAGGTTGAGAACCACTGTTCTAAGAGATGTAAAGTTCTTCCAGCAGATTAGTGAGTTACTGATATAAGGCATCCATCATTATTGCTTTTGTGGAGTCTTACCATTCAAACATTAGAGGTCTGGGACTCCAAGGTTTAATTCCGAGGAAAGTCTGTGGATTAGATGAGTAAATTCTTTGCAGACACAGGCTATGACTTATCTAGAATCACAGACTAATAGGAGCCAAGAGACCTTAGCGGTCATATCATCTCACTCCCCACCCAAGTGTGAGATCCCTCCTACAAAACCCTCCCTCTGTGGTCTCACAGCAGCAAATAGCATAAAGCATGGGTTGCTTGCTTCTGTGGGAGCCTTAGACCCAGGGGCTGGCTTTTTACTTTTTTTTAATCCAAAGTTCCCTAGAACAAGAAGAAAGCACATCGTAGGCACTCAGTAAATATTCTGTTGACTAAGTAAGTGACTGCATGACCCTCCCTCTCCATCCCCCAGCAGATGTTCCCCCAGACTCTGCTTTAAAAGTCCTAGTGAGGAGGTGCTCTGAGCTTGAATCTGCTCACTGTGTTCTCGGCAGATGTTCTCTCGTCCCCAAGCTGGAATTGAACCCCATGGTACTGCCTCTGAGGCCCTATGGGGGCCATTTCCTGTCACTAGGGGAACTGCCTTCACCTCCTTCACCCTTAATCTTCCTGCTCCCCAAACCTCTCTTTGGTTTGGTCTCTTCTCTGAACAGACTGTAATTTGTAAATGCCCTTCTTATAATGTGACGCCCAGAATACTCCAGGGATGATCTCACTGGCAATGAGTTGAGGGTCCCAGGTCCTTCAAGCGTTATGGACTCTTTACATGTGATCACCCATTCCATTTCATTAGATCTGCCAAGCCACCCAGGTCTCCCTATGCTTCCTACGAGGAACTAAGGTTCAGGGAGTTCATTCGGCTTGCTGGCCAATGGCAGAGCTGGGCTTGCTCTCAGACCTGCGGACCATCTTCCTCTCATCCCTCCATTCATCAATTATTTATTAAATATCTATACGTGCCAGGCTCTGTGCTTGGCCCTGAGGATGAAATTACCTCGATGCTGGTTCCCACTGAAACACCAAGCTGCCTTCTGTGGCTCAGGAATATACTTCCTGCCTGGAGAAAGTCAGCTTTAAGGCAGCACTTTGCAAACACCATCACTTTAGCACTTTTCACATGGTAATGTGTGCTTCTGTGCATTTTCCCCATTATGGGGGGAGGGGGGGGCGCGGGGGGGGGCGTGGTATTTACCTTGGTTCCCACCACACGCCCAGCATTAGAACAGTGTTCAATACATAGGTGCTTAATCAATATTTGCTGAATACAGGGAATGCTTACTTGCTAAATCAAAAGTTATGCTCTCTGTGCCTTAAGGTAGAGCTCTAGGAAGGAAAATCAGACGGAAAGGAGAGAAGAGGAGGATGTCTCTCTAGCTGACCAGAAAACCAAGTGGACCCTGGTCGTTTCTGAGGTGACAGAAGTGCCGGACTCCACCCGTGTCCAGAGGGACACGTAATTGCTTTGATGCAGCCTCTAAGATCCCACGAGCCCTCTGGGTAGTTGTCACCTTCTGATTCATTCTGAGCTGGAAGCTTGTCGGCAGTCCCAGGATGTTTTCTGCACCTGAGCTGTTGTCAGGGCAGAGGGCGTTCCCACCCTGCACTGCTTCGGCGCCTGTGGTAAGTGTGGGGTTTGCGATGGCCTTTGCCAAGGTACTGAGTGTGGGTTTGCGTGTGTTTTACTCGTAAGTGACCCTCCCAGCATTGTGTCACCACGATCTTGATGAGCGTGCTTTCTGATTTTTTTTTTTCCATTTAAGTAATTGGTGAAATTGCCAGAGAAGGGAATGCTGAGGGCAGAGTCCCCAGGCACCTTGCCAGAGGCAGGCCTTTGGAGTGACCTGAATCACCTTTTCCTAAGTAGCACTCTAATTAATGAAGATTTGATCTAACTGTATTATTATTATATTGCTCATAGCTCTAGCTTGACTACAAGAGTATCAGAGGAGCAGTTCCCAAATTCTTACTGAAATCTACAGACACGCCAAAAGGAAGGAGTAAATTTGGCTGGGGTGTATTGAATGGAACCACGGAGAATGGGATCGCTAGCTTTTTAAATAAGGATTCAGCAACCATCTCCTTAGTGATCTCGTCTGCGCTCTTACTGCGTGTCAGCTGGAGCGTCTGTTCTGGAGTTCACCCTTTTTGTGGAGGCGGCAAGCAGCTCCTGTTCCAGTCACTGGGCGATTGACAACCCGAGGAACTGTGGACCCTGCATACAACATTTTGCTTACACTTTCAGGAGACCAATACAGGCTCCTGAAAGTATAAGCAAAATGTTGTATTGAGTCCAGCAAAGAGAATAATCTCTAAATTGGAATGGATAAAACAACCACTTTCAATGAGAAATGGAAGCTTCGAAGAGCACCTCACTGCTGAAAACTCACAGCTGTAAGCTCAGTGTTGCTAGTGGGACACTTTCAGAGACCCAGCAAATGGGTCAGAGCACCAGCTCTGAGCACTGGTCCTGCTTCTTCCTTGATCTGCTTGCCTGCAGTGTCACTAAACATAAGCAACAGCCACAGCACACAAAACACAATCAAGTTGCACAATCAACTCTTCCTTTTGGTAACGCCTCAACTCCCTTCTGTGTTCAGATGCAGCTCTCTCTTACCCTCACGGACAACGAGGGCAAACGGTAAATGGAATCATTGTGCAGAAATATTCATCTCTGCCAGCATCTTAGTGGTGACAGTATATTCCCTACTCCATAGGTTTAAGGCTTAGCTGTGTACTTGCTTTGGTCTCTAGTAGGTGGAGAAGACCTTCTTGTCCTTTAACTTGGGGCTTGGCCATGTGACTGCTTTGGTCAATGGGATATTTCTAGATATGACAAAGCAGAGGCTTGTGTAGTTGGGTGTGAGCTTTTCCCCTCTGCCAAGGACATGAGAAGAACATTCCTGGAGTAGCTGATGGATACACAGAGGATGAGAGTCATATAAGCCACAGTCCCCAGCTGACCCACAGATCTGCAGCCAAGTTCAGTGTAGCCCAACTGACCCCAGATCACCCAGATACTAGAGACAGAAATCTCAGGTGTTGTGTTGTTATTATTATGCAGCATTATTGTAGCAATGCAGGGATAGTCATCAGACTGTCTGCCACAGTGCTGGGCACTTAGATGCTGAATAAAAATCTGTTGAACTGAACCAAATAAAAATGTACCTATTGTCTCTATGGCACCTTCAAAGCTCTTGCTAAAGAGACACAACTTGTAACATAATCTTTCAAGCACATGTCCACAGCTCTGAGTCTCAGTTCTTCTGAGGTGGTTGAATATTCGTATGTACACATGCCCACACACATCTACTAACTGTCCATCAGGCCCTAGCCTACAGCTTCCTATTCCTGGAAAGGATGAGCTATTTTGAAACCAAACCAATTAAGAGCAGCAAGGCCACGAGGTGGAGGCTGAAGGGATAACCAGCAACGACAGATCCTTAAAATGCACAAGCCTGGACTAAACCAGCACATGTGGGCAAGAGCCAGGTTCATGGCTTAGACAAAGCAGATGCTGGGTCTTATGCGAAAGAACACATCTGACATAATTTTCTCTTAGAAGGCATTTGAGTACCTGTTGATGGTGATTGTAGTTGGAGGATGGACATGGACCTAACATCACCCTGTGCATGATGGCAACTTCCCGCTATGTTGGGGAGAGTACAGCCTGGTCAGTAAGTATCCCAATAATAGCAATGATAATGATAATAATGCTTAGTAATGCATTGATAATAACATCTATCAAACCCTTACATGCCAAGCCTTTTGGTGTGTGCATCACCTCATTCAGTCCTCACAGTGGGATGAGAGGGTTACCGGACTCTCTGAAATAGGCCTGCTTATTGCCTTTATTTTATGGATGAGGAAACTGAAGCTCATAAAAGTTAAGCAACTTGCCTAAAGTCACACAGCCAGTATTTGGAGGAGCTGGAGTTTGAATCTAAGTCAGACCAAGTAGACAAAGACAAATAATGCACAATCTGTGCCCTCACGGAACTCATATTTTAATAGACAGATTAACTCATAAATTATAATAACAGGGTATCTTTAAAATGTGTCATTAGAGTCTGGGGGTGGGACCTGGGAGAAAATGGTAAAATGGGGAAAGGCACATCCCAGAAGCAGGAGCTTGTTTGCTGAGCTGTGATGGAAGAGAGCTTGCACGTGTGATGTGGGACGGGTAGTGGTCTTGGGTCATAAGATGGGTATATGATCCAAGGTATGGGACAGGCCCCAGGGGAGCCACTGCAAACAGCTGGGCCAGGGACAAGAGGCCTGGTTATGCTCTTAGGAGGAGTGAACCATTTGGGGGGACAACATAAGCGGGCCAGGTGGATTAGGCAGACTGTGCTACAATAGAGAAGATGCAGAACTCTCCATCTTCTTTTCTGAGAAATTTGCAGTGAAGTCCACAAAAAAGCCACAATATGCTAAATGTGATTATGGAAATGGTGAGGGAGCTGAGGTCGCGCCCAGGGGTCATGGCAATAAAATCATGCCTGCAGAGCAGAGCGGGCTGCCGCGAGCTCAGTGTCTCTGGGCAGGAAACTGCAGCCCCGGCCAGCTCAGCCAGCGCAGGGCTCAGGGGCTAAGGCTGAGCCTTTGTAGGAAGGAAAGGTTCTTTCAGGCAGACAGGGAATGAGGGCTGGACTTCAGCCCCTACTCACCCCCTCTGCTGGCGGTCTCTGGGCAGGTACACACTGCATTAGGGGCAGGGGCCCAGGCACTTGTCTGACACAGAAGAGGGACAGCAGACACCTGGGCTACAAGGTCCGCTGTACTCTGTGCTCTGTGGACTGTGTGGAGGTGTGGCCAGGTGGGCTCTGAGCCCAGCGGTCTGTCTGCCCAGAAGGGCACCCAGGTTGCAGCGATCCTACATTTAAGCTGAAGCCTCAGGGATAAGCAGAAGCTCATCAGATGGGTGACAGAGCAAAGGACTCCTGCCCTGGGAAAGGCACAGAAGGGCGAATTCTGGACACTCTCCATGGGCTGCAAACATAAGCTCTGGCAAAACCCTCCATGAGCGGCCTCCTGACCATGCAAAGTAAACAAATACTCCGTGGGAAGCTCTGCCCCGGTCAGGCATTCCAGACTCAAAGCAAGGCCTCAGCTTCTCCCTTCCAACTAGCCTGAAGCTTCTACACACACAAGTGTCACTGGATTAACAGGTGACTCAATTATAGGACATCTGTGACTGGTATGTTGGGGGCTAGGCCATGGGGGCTAGGAAGGAGGGTGAGCCATGTGCAGGGGAGTCAGGAGGAGGGGGTTCAAGTTTCTGTTACAGGACCACTGCCTGCGCATCAGCTGCCAAACCTATTAGTACATCTGATGAGCTACTGTCTCCCGGGAGGCACTGACAGAGCAGGGCACGGGACCGAGGAGCGTGCATGGGTGTGAGGACAGCGGTTTAGAGGCACCTCCTCCTTAGGAGCACAGGTGGGGAGGGGGGCAGACCGGCGTCCAGGAATGCCACGGGGCAACCGCAGCCAGGGAGCTGGGATAGCAAAAGGGCATAAAGAGGGAAGAGAAGCTTCATTCCCATGCTCCTTTTCAACTGCCATGGGGTGGCGAGCTACCCTGCGCCAGGTATGATGCTGGGCACTGAAGTGCACTGATGAGCAACAGTTTTTCTCCTCTGCCTGCTTGGGGGTCCTTTTGGGGTCTGGCCCTGGCTGTACACACTTATCACCTCGCCCGTCTGACTTCATGGTTTTGAATTCAGAGCTGACAGGCTAGCATCTCTTACCTTTGGGCATGGGGGGTCTGGAAAAGGAGAATTCCTCAAGAGGGCGTGAGCAGTCAGTGGGCGAGGAGAAGCAGGGCAGGCTGCGTGGAAACGGTGTCCAGTCAACTGCGCAGAACAATGCAAGCTGGTAATTGATGGCTGTGCATTAGCTCCGAATTCTCGGGGAAGGTGCAGCGGAGCTATAACAGTATATATCATCTTTTCTCGGGAAGGAGAAGAAACAGTTGCACCTTCCTACCTATTAATCACATCTTCCATTAATCAGGATAACTCACCATAATCGTGATTACAGTTGGGAATCAATTAATGTTCACCTTAAAATAAAGTGCAGAGAGGAAAGCAATTAACATAATAGAGTTAGAGCATCAAAATGACACCAATGTTATTGACAATTATGAATCACATCTCGAAGTTTTCTGGTTCTTTGCTCTTTCACTGAGAGGTTTACAGTGGAGGTGGAGAAGCAGGAATCAGATCTTCCAGGTAAAAACGTGAGTTCCAGCTCTCCTCATTACCACCCACAGTCAGCAGTGCGCCGTGGGGCCAGGCCACCTTTTGTCTCCACCTCCCAGCTGCAGTTCCAGGCAAGGAGGCTCCGGGGATCAGAAGGGCCAGGCCTAAAGGAGGGAAGTTTCGTGGTCTGCTAAGGTGACTGATTTACCTCAGGCTTGGCCTCGCTTTTGTTTCAAAAGCAGGTTCTGTGATCTTTCATACATGGATTATTCAGCTATATGTTTGATAGATTTCATTTGAGTGAAATTTATAATATCAAATAGATTTAACCTAACCTAAACAGATCTCCCTCTCTCTCTCTCTCTCTCTCTCTCTCTCTCTCTCTCTCTCACACACACACACTCTCTCTCTCTCTCTCTCTCTCTCTCTCTCTCTCTCTCTCTCTCTCTCTCTCTTCCCATTGCTGGGAGTGAGACAGGATAGGGGCTGTTATTTTCATTTTTTAGGTGTAGAAAGCAAAGTCTAAGTGAATGAATGACTTGCCAAGGTCACACATGAGTGAGAGGCAGGCTGGAAGCCGGGTAGGCTGTCTCATCAGCAGGTCCTCTCTGCAAAAATAGTTTTCACGCACCTGACCTGATGGTGCCTTGAGTTTGTATTCCAGCCCCATCAGCCTCCTGTTCCAGATGAACACACCTCGTGAGACATTCCAAGTGATAGTAAAAGAGCTGAGTTCAGTTCATCCCAGACGTTGAGCACGCTTCAGCCAGGACTTGAATAAACCTCATAAAGGAAAATGTGGACTTGAAGGATTCAAATTCGGCAGGAAGAGATCTGAGGGGTCACCAACTCACCCCTTCATTTTCTAGATGAAGAGACCGAAGCCTGGGCTGGGATTGGGGGTCGTGATTTGGGTCGGTTCTTAGCGTTGGACAGAAACCTCATAGCCTTGCCAGACAAGGGAAAATTATAACCTAGGATCGTGGTCGGCAAACTGTGGCCCGCGAGCCACATGCGGCTCTTTGGCCCCTTGAGTGTGGCTCTTCCACAAAATACCACGTGCAGGCGCACGTACAGTGTGATTGAAACTTTGTGGCCCATGCGCAGAAGTCGGTTTTCGGCCTGGGCGAGTCTGTTTTGAAGAAGTACTGTTGATATTTGGCTCTGTTGACTAATGAGTTTGCCGACCACTGGCCTAGGAGAAAATGAGGCCGCAATAACTGATAAGGAAATCTTAGCAGACCTCATCCAAATGCTTTGAATATATTTGACTTACATCCTTATGTGGCTGTTGATTCAAATGTTTTGGGCCGCATCAGGCTTCTTGTCCATTGTAAGCACTATCTTAAGCACTTTTGCTGATTCCTTGTGTAGTTAATCTGATTCCTTTCTTAAGCTCTGAAAACTCCAGATCAGCAGTTCTTGGATCTGCTCTGTCCCCAAACATCTAGGTGTCTGTCCTCAGAACAACCACTCCAAGCAATCAGAAGCTACGCAGAGGGAAGTTCTAGGGTCTAGACCTGGCCCCCTTTCTCTCTCTTCCCCAAGTAGGGCATATCCCTTGCCTCAGGCTGAGCCCTGGGGCTGTGGGACAGTGTGGCACAGCCCCATCTGAGAAGGGCGGCTGGGAGCCAGCTGCCTGTGTCCTGGCAGAGGCTTCCTCCCCTCACCCCGAGCCACGCCCATGGTCTGATCTTGCCACATCCCCTGCACAGAGAGCTCGGAACAGAGCAGCACGGCGCTTGTCCACAGCATTGCTCTCAGTCTTCATAAGGCCCTGAGTGACCGTTTTGATTCAACTGCCAAATAAAGCAGAACATTGATGATCCACGGGCACTAAATTTTTAAACTTCTGCTTTTCCTTTTTTAACCTGTGTCAAAGAGGAGAAATTACATACTGGGGTATCCCAGGGTGATGGATCCATAATCCTATCCACAGGCCACCCCTAGATCTGCTGTTCTGCTGAAGCCTCCCTCCTCTCAGGAGCAATGCCCACCTTCCTGTCCATTAGGAACTGGAGCTGGATCATCAAAGTCCTCCAGATCCACTAGATGGCAGTAGTCAGTTAACCATGTTGAGATTGGGAGCCTAGGAAGCTAGATTCCCCCAGAGCAGCCAAGCTCTAGGATTTATAATCAAGTCCAGAATTTCTAAATATAAAGACACCCTCTCCCCTCCTCCATTCCCTGAAGATAACTCTCACTCTTTAATTACTATTTAAAATAACAGCTACTTTGGAATAGGCTATTTATGATACATGGCAGGACTATTGAAAAAAAATAAAAATAACAAAAAGGCCCCAAAGCTATTGCAGTTTCTGAATGCCTCTTGCTGAGCACAGATGAACTGCATTCAGCTGTTAGCTCCCATTTGCAAGGAAAAGATGGCTCCTGTGGCCTTTTCACGCCACAGCTCTGTAGGTTTCAGGGCCTTCTGATCAGCGACCTCAGCCAGGCCAGGAACCCCAAGCCACCGCTTTCCACACACAACCCTACTCTGTACCAAGCCCCGATATTAATTTATGGAACTACAGGGCGGTCACAAAGTTGCTTTCTATTTTTCTTCTGAAAACCCCCTACTGAAGAATGAGTTTGAACTGGAACCAAGCCTACATATTTCCTAGAACTACTGAACTGGAATATCAGAGTTTTCTCTGAACCCCAGCTGAACTGAGCCTATATTTCATAGACCTGGTCCCCTGGTTGAGACACAGTTCTTGAAAAGAACCTTATTTTAGCCGAAGTTTCCTCCAACCCCATCTGGCGCCCGTTTCAGAAAGTCTCGCACTGAGGTTTCCTGGTCAGTGCCCCCTAGCTGCCCTTCCCATGGCGACACCCCAGCTTCTGCAGCTCACTCCTTATTAGGCTATTTTCTCGTTGGTCACTTCTGTAGCAGCCAGAAAGTCTGATGGTTGGATGCGAGATTTATGTAGGACACTTGGCTAGAATATAAACAGTGGTTGAGAGAAAGGGAATCTGCTCTGTGTCAACAGTAATATGAGGCTGGGGGCCTCCAGCGAGCTGCACTGGATGTTTATCCACTGAATCAAGTCACTACATCATCCAGCCCGTCTGACCGGCGGGCCTTTGCCGGAGAGCGCCAGGCTCCCTGCCAGCTCTACAGTCTGCTAGTATTTCTCAACCTGAGGCGCGGGGGTGTTTCTTGGCTGCTTTTCTCCTCCTAATGCCCCCTCATCTAGGTAGAGGGGTGCTGAGCAGGGACCTCAGAATCAGATTTAATAAGCATTTATTTCCAGCTGTCTGCCAATCTTTTTTTGGTGGCCATTTCATTTAATCCACATAACAACCCCCGAGGTCTTTAGCTGTGGGTCCAGGTTTTATGAGATCTGAAGCTGGTACAATTTAGGGGAAGGGGACTTTAAGAAAAAGAATTCAAATATAACATTAGATATAAAAGTGAATCACACATATACAAAACGACTGCAGCCGTGGTAATTCAGGTCTCTTTCTTCTGATCACTTTAGGCAATTTACCGGAAATGCTTACACATGAGCAACTCTCTACTGGCAATCTAGCCTCCCCTTCCCCCAGGACACTGCTCTCGGGGCCATGAAGTGAGGGCCAGGTGCTGAGCTTGTCAGCTTCCAGGTAGAGCTGCTCTGCGGGTATGTCTATTTCACTCTGGTGACTCTGACTAAGACGTGAGTGAGGCCAGGGCACAGCCTTAATAAGGTGTGGAGCTGAAATCTGGGATTGGAACTTTTCACTGCTCTCCCCTGCCTCCGACCAGGGCTGCCAGACTGCTCTGGGGCACCGGTAGTCTAGCTTGAAACCCACTCCAGGGCCACTTTTGGTCTGGGCCACAAATCCCACAATCCCCTTCCCTTGTCCTGAGGCTAAGGAGAAACCCTAAGAAAGGAAGAGGAGGTGGCCTTTTCTCCAGGAGGTGAACTTATTTTAACTCCTTTCCATGGGATGAGGCTCCTGTCTTTCCTGCTGACTCCTGACACCTTGAGGGCTGCCCATCCTCATCTTTTGGGAGAGAGTGTCTGTCTGAGGATGGAGGCTATGTGAGGGAGGGCTGTCCCAGGGAGGGGCTGTCTGCGGGTGGGGTGCTCTTGGCCTCCTGGCCTTTTCGAGGCAGACCCACAATGCTACATATATCTTTGTTATGGCCTTGTATGTAGGCCCTCCTTTTGAAGGCCTTTCTCTTGTCTCTCACCTCTGCATGCCCTTCCTCTGAACCCTGTCTTCTCAGTCCCTCCTCCCTCTCCCTATAAAATCTTTCTCTCGCTGCAAGGATCTATTGTTAGTCATTTGTGTCTTAGGGTGAATTTAAGTCATTTGGCTTCTTCCTCCAGGAGGAACTGTAATTCTCCATTAAGGAACAAATGCCCACCCTTCACAGGAGTGGGAGGCACGGGAGTAGGTGAGGGATGTAACTGAGTTGGTGGTAGGAATGTAGGGATTTCCCATATTTTTGAAATTATATCACAGATGCACTTGTTATACTGTTATTGTTATTATTTTTAATTTGTAAGGAAAGGAAGACAGAAATTTAAAATGGATTGGGTGCTAGGTGCTTTCAGAAATGGTGCTGTATTTAATCCTTGTAGCAATTCTGTGAAGGTATGAATGACAAAGCTGAGGTTAGCCATATGTACAGGCTCACACAAAGGCAGAAGGAACTAGTTTTTGGTGAGTCCCACCTTGTACCTGGCACTCTGCTGTGCCTTCTCAGAGTTGCCTCACTTAGTCGTATAGTGCTGCCCAGGATGTAGCACTAGCTCCATTTGTTAAAAACGAGAAAACTGAGGCTCAGAGCAGTGAAGTGACTTTCCCAGGCCCCTGTCATGTGGAAAATTACCTGATACAATGGTAGCCTCTGCCCCCACCCTGGGTGCATCAGCCTTCCCTACTGATAGTATGGTTATGAGGATCAGAATTGATATTTGAGCAATACACAGAAGGTTCCTTGGGCCAAAGCATACATTTGCTCTCTGATAGGAGGAACACAGGGGCAAAAACAAGTATGCTTGGCCACAGCTATAGCCTCCAGCCTTCTGAACAGCCAAGAATGTGATTTGCATTTCTTGCTCAGAGCACATATGGCCAAAATGAGACCATGTGGATATCAACCAATAGGTGGCTAATTTAGGGTTGCCCCAGAGGTGGCACAATCATGACCTGTTCTTTCCACTACTTTCTATCTATAAGTAACATTCTTATTTGTTTCATCATACATTCCATTTACTCTGTATATCTTGAGCCTGTCTTACAGGTTACTAACTTATTACTTATAATTACTATACCTTATGAATTTTTCATGTATCTCATAAGCTATTTCCTTACTCATCATCTATACTAAACAGATCTTGTGTGTTTTGCATATATCTTATAAGCTACTTGCTTGCTTTCTATCTATGGTAGTTTTAGTTATCTATTGCTGTGTAGCAAGTTAAAAATTAAGTTAAAAACTTAGCAGTTTAACACAATAATACGTATATATTTTTTTTATCCCTCACAGTTTTTGTGGGCCAGGAATTTGGGAGCAGGTTGGCTGGGTGGTCCTGGCTCAGGGTGTCTCATGAAGTTGCAGTCAAAATGTCACCCAGGACTGTAATCATCTTAAACAGTGGTTCTCAACCTTCTGGCCCTTTAAAACAGTTGGGTCATGTTGTGACCCAACCATAAAATTATTTTTGTTGCTACTTCATAACTGTAATGTTGCTACTGTTATGAATTGTAATGTAAATATCTGATATGCAGGATGGTTTTAGGCGACCCCTGTGAAAGGGTCGTTTGACCACCAAAGGGGTCGTGACCCACAGGTTGAGAACCGCTGGTCTAAAAGCTTAACTGGGATGGAGGATCCACTTCCAAGATGTCATTTAAATGGCTTGCAAATTGGTGCTAGCTGATGACAGGGCCCTCATGTCTCACCACATGAACTTCACTGAACTGCCCGAGTGTCCTCATGAATTGGCAGCTGTCTTCCCCCAGAGCAAGTAATCTAAGAGGGAGCAACATCTTTTATGATCTAGCTTTGGAAGTCACACATCATTATTTCTGCAATACCCTATTGGCTACACAGCACAGCCCTACCCAGAATGTGAGGAGACTCTACCAGGGGGCCAGGATCATTGGAGCCATCTTGGGGGCTGGATTTCACAATGAAATACTTATAAGATTCATCCATCAGATGATGATGATGTTGATCATCATCATCGTTATCATCATCGCTATCACTGAAGGGTGCTTCTCAAACAGGGGTGCCATGAACAAGGTTCTTGGGACCTGGGAGGAGCCCTGGGTTAGCAGCAGAGCAGGAGGACAGGTTCTCTTTTAGTTCTAACACAACCTCCTCTTAGGGGCTGCTTCCTGTAGAGGCTGCTTTCATCCCCAGGAGATGAGAAATGTGACTGAACAGGATCTAGAAGGAGTCTTTTTAAAAAAATTCTTTATTGTTGAAAGTATTACATATAGTATTAGATATGTCTCCTTTTTCCCCCATTGACCTCTCCCCGGACACCCCCACCCCTCCACACACGCCCTCACCCCTCTAGTGTCTGTGTTTATTGGTTATGCTTATATGCATGCATACAAGTCCTTTGGTTGATCTCTTACTGCCCCTGACCGTCTCCCCCCCGCCCCCTGCCCCCCGCCCCCCGGCCTTCTCTCTGAGGTTTGACGGTCTGTTCAATGCTTCTCTATTTTTTGTTCATCAGTTTATATTCATTATATTCTACTAATGAGTGAGATCATGTGATATTTATCTTTCTCCAACTAGCTTATTTTGCTTAGCATAATGCTCTCCATGTCCATCCAAGCTATTGCGAATGATAAGAGTTCTTTCTTTCTCACAGCAGCATAGTATTCCATTGTGTAGATGTACCATTTTAAACTTAAGACCTGAGACACCATAGTGCCTCTTGCATCCAGGCAAGCAACGGCAGCTTATATTTTAATCTGCCAGCCTCATAAATCCTAACCACCCATGATGGTGTTTTCTCACCATTTTTTGCTCTGATATTATCCTGAGTATTTGTCTATTTATGGTATTAAATTTGCTTCTAATGAGTGGCATATCCTTTTAGTGGGGCCTGAAGAAAGTCAATTATTGATTCATGCCTGATTTGTCCCAGAGCTTCTAGTGGTAGGCTTTGTCAAGAAACACAGCTGTTTTATCCCTACTGGTACAGATGTTGTGTGACCAGACACACAAGAAAGGTTGTAGTCAAGTTGTGCCTGGCTTTCCTGAGACCTTCCCGGGATTTCTTATGACTGGATAAATTATCCTATGTCTGTTCCGGGTGATCTCATGTTAGCACGTTACATTTCCTCATGCTTGGCTACCAGGGCTCTTCTTTTGGGTTGAGAAGCCCGTAGCTCCACTAGATTGGAATATGCATAAATCAGATTTTCATTTACTTATTAGTTCTTTTAAATCCTCCTCCTTTTCTCCACAAAGGAAAGGGCGTGGAATGAGCCTCTTCAGATGAGATTCATTTGAAGTCTTACCATTATCACCCTTCAGTTCATGGCATGGTTAATTAAGAAGAGCAGTGGCTTTTGGAACCTCATGGTTTCCTGGAGAAGGTAAATAGAATTAATACTTACCTTTCTTTAATCCCTAATATCATCTCCATAATTGAGAAAGTCATAGCTTGTTCACTCCTGTAATATATGACCATTGATTTAGTCAGGATTGTTATCTCTATTTCTTTCCACCCCAACTATTGGCACCAGTGTATCTTTACTTGGGCATCTTAGCAATACATGTTCACTATCCAGCCCTCCCTCACCATATAGTGCAATGAGACCTTTCTCCTCTGGGCTTAACTCCTACCTTATCTCAGGAATTTCCCAAGGCAGCGTATTGATGTGTTCTCATCCAGGAACTGCTTGCCGATCATTTCCCATGTGACAGACAGGGAGATGGCTCCTCATTTAGTCTAAAGTTCAGGGTCCCAGCATCACTGCCTGGGTTCTGAATTGTCAGTTGTTAGGCGTGACACCTTCAGAACTTTAGGCAAAAGTGTCACTGCAGGTGCCTTTTCCAAGTGGGAGGTCCAGCACCTACTCATGTTTTTGTTTGGTGATCCATCTTCATTCCTGATATGAGCATCTTACACAAACCCATCCACCAGGGTTTATGCCTGCCTTTTATCTTCAGATGGGGGCTCAGAAAACAAGAGGTCTTGAGTTGGTGCAGAGGTTAGCACAGTCAGCCCTGTGTTGATCTCCTATAACTCTGATTGTGCATTACTCTGCAGTGCCTTTTATTGCACCTATATTAGACATATATGCCTTATAGTAGGTTCCTCAAGGCTCTGGAAATAGTCCCTGGGTTTCTAAGTAAGAAAATTGTTGCTATTTGCCTTTAGAGACTCTCCTATGGAAAATCAACTTTTATCTATTTATAGAGATTTCTTTAAAATTAAGCATCTATATGATGGCTATTGGGCCTATTTATGTTTGAAAAGCATCAAACCCACCCACATTTTAGTGTTTTAGTTAGGTTATATCCTATCTGGACTAAAACAATCTAGAACATGTCACAGATGACTCTAATTAGGTAAAGGTGGTATATCTGGTTCATAAAATTCTTGCTTGGATATCTTCTGCTTCCACATGGTGGTGGTGAACTATCCCTTGGCCATGAGTATGGTAGATTCAGGATTGTTAGTTCTTAGCTGCCCCTTACTTTATAGATAAGCATGACTTGGTTCTTTGATGGTTCTGTGTGATACTCATAACTGAGTTGAGAATAGAACAACTATGCATATCTATCCCTGAGGAATTTCTTCATGAGTATATAAGAGTTCTGGCACCTCATTCTAGTAGGGTGCACTGGAGTCTCTGCATATGGTCATTACCAAGGTTACCCACTTGTCCACTACCTCAATCTCCTGCTGAATGGATCTGGATTATGGATAATGACCACATTCACTGGCCCTCTCAGTGGGGAGATATTTCTCATTAAGACCAAATTGCTTTGGCAGAGGCACCTATGGAAAGATATTATGCTTATTGGAAAGGGTCAGTATCCAAATCTATTATGATGGTAGTCACCAGAAAGACTCCTTTTCCTGCCAATGTCTTTTACATGATGCCATGACTCAAGTTGTCTTATACCCAATCCCTCCCCTTGTCTCCCAATACAGGTGAACAGTGGTAATTACTAGGGAATTCTACTACTGTTTTATGCACCTTTTCATTTGTACCAGCTGCTAGTAATATGGACCCTTTGAGAGTCCCTTTTATATGACTGCATCAGTTAGGTGTTGTTGGCCTGTGGGCAATATGGGACCCCTTTATACTGACCCTGGAGGATTTTTACTCTGGGTTTGACTTTGTGTGTGTGTGTGTGTGTGTGTGTGTGTGAGTGTTTGTTGTTAAGGCAGCCTACTCTGCCATTAGAGACATGGAATTTCATTTAATGGTAGCCCATATAACCCTCTTTTCCATCTGCAGTGACTATAGCATTAATTCAAGTGATGCTTCTGCCAAATCTTAAGTATAAAAAGGGACATTAAGTGGACTTTCTACCTAGTCTTCCACCTCCAGGTAGTCAGCATCTTTGAAATGCAAATGGCCATTCAGGAGCTACTGTGCCACCTTCCAGTTCCATGTCTTTCTCTTTTTGTATGTTTTATCTTGCCTATGCAGTAGACGTTCTCCTTCTTCATGGCTTAGTTTCTGTAGCCATTCATATAGGCAGGATTTGGGTCAAAGAGTATAAGATTGAACTTTTGTTTTCATGATCTGGTTATTGACCCCCATTAGTATCTACAGCCATGATATACCAATAGCTTGTTGGTAGGAATTCAGATTTTTAAATCCTATATAATAAAAGGCTAATATGAAAATCGACCGAATGACAGAACAATCAGTCACATGATGCACACTGACCACTCGGGGGCAGACACTCAATGCAGGAGCTGCCCCCTGGTGGTCAGTGCACTCCCATGGCTAGTGAGTGCAGCGGTGGTGGTGGGAGCCTCTCCCGCCTCCGCAGCAGTGCTAAGGATGTCTGACTGCCCACTTAGGCCTGTTCCCCAGGGGGAGGAGACTTAAGCCAGTAGTTGGACATCCCCTGAGGGCTCCCGGACTGTGAGAGGGCACAGGCTGGGCTGAGGGATGCTCCCCGCTCCCAAGTGTGTGAATTTAGTGCACCGGGCCTCTAGTTGAGGTATAATTGACCTACACTAATATATTAGTTTCAGGTGTACAACATAGGGAGTCAACATTTGTATACATTGCAAAATGGTCATTACCATACGTCTAGTTACCACCTGTCACCTTACAAAATCAATACAATATTATTGACTATATTTCCCATGTTGTATATTACATAGCCATGAGATTTATTTTATAAGTATAAAATATAATTTTTATGTAGTTCTTAGTCCTCTTCACCCATTCTCTCTAACCCAGTGGTTCTCAACCTTCCTAATGCCGCGACCCTTTAATACATTTCCTCATGTTGTGGTGACCCCCAATTTCATTGTTACAAATTGAACATAATTAAAGCATAGTGATGAATCACAAAAGCAATATGTAATTATATATGTGTTTTCCGATGGTCTTAGGCGACCCCTGTGAAAGGGTCGTGAACCACAGGTTGAGAACTGCTGCTCTCACCTCAGAACCCAATCCCCCTCACCTCAGGCAACTACCAATCTGTTCTTTGAATCTATGATTCTGGGTTTTATTTAGTTTAGTTGTTTTTTTGTGTTTTAGATTCCAAATATTAATGCAGCCATGCAGAATTTGTCTTTTTCTGTCTGACTTATTTCACTTAGCATAATACTCTCAAGGTCTATTCATATTGTCACAAATGGCAAGATTTCATTAGTCTTCCTTTTAGGCTGTCCTCTCCACTTTCATTTTACACTCTACTGAGAGTTCTGTTTCTTGCTTTTGAAAATGAATTTGTATATATTTATTTTTTCTACTATTGTTCCATTTTCTGCCATTTTTACGAGTTAGTAAAGGGGGAAATCTTATCATGTGCTCAATCTACCATCCTGAACTGACAGGAAGCCTAATTCCCTCTTTCAAATTCAATTCTATTTTCTTTATTGTGTAGATCAATTTACCTCCTTATTCCCTGCTCAGCTCTGAGCCCCAGTTTAAATATGCAAAGATCCATTGATGTGCTCTGCTAAACAGTAGATTATATATTCCAACTCTCCTCTTTGGCAGCCTGGAATAATTGGCAGAAGCTTTGAAATTTCCATCTTTCCCTTTTTTTTCACCTGTTAATCTCAATAAGAAGAGGGGAATATATAAAGATTTATACCCTCTCTAATATTAATTATGTCTTCATTTTTAAAAGGCAAATGTGATTGTTTTAAGTAATATTTTTTTCTCTATTACAATTATAAGTAACACTTATGGAGTACTTATGCACTGCCAGGAGCCGGTCCATCCTTGCTGTGTCAAGGGACCTGGCATATATGGCATACTGTTTTTAATATGTTTGCTCACCTTCTTGGCACTATGTGTTTTAACCAAGGTCACCTCTCTGAGAAAGGTTGTTTCCCCAGGTAGGGATTTTCCCCTGAAGTTAGGGAGGGAATAAAACCCCTTAACTAAGTGTCAGGCGGGTAATTAATCACTTTAACTATGAACAATCATGCTTAAGCTACATAATCTTTACTCCCTGGAATGGAGATAAGAAACGCCCTAACCTTTGGAATAGAGATTGATAGGATTGGAATCAACTGGTATAAATACAGATGTAACAAGACAACAGGACACAGAACCTAGACACAGAACCTAGATACAGAAGAACTTCGCTGGAGAGAACATGGCAAAAGATCCTGGACAGAAACTGGCCACAGAACCTAGAGACAGAACCTAGCAAGAGAACCTGGCTGAAGAACCTAGAGACAGAACCTGGCTACAGAACTTGGATAGAACATGGCAAGAGAACCTGACTAGAACCTGGTGACCGAACCTGGCTGGAGAACCTGGACAGAACCTAGCGAGGGAACATGGCTACAGAACCTGGCTGGAGAACCTGGAGAACCTGGCTGGAGAACCTAGCAAGAGAACATGGACACAGAACCTGGCTGGAGATCCTAACCAGAACTTCGCTGGAGATCCTGACCAGAACTTGGCTAGAGATGCTGGCTAGGCTGTTGATCAACTGAATGCTGTCTCTGTGTCATACCTTCTTCGCCGACTCCGTCCACACCTTTGGGGACCCCTGGACCTGCTGGGGTTGGACCCCAACAATGCACCAAGAATTATATTAAGTAGATATCAACATTAGTTCACTTAAATCTTATAGCATCCTGAATGGAGATGTTTCATCTATAGGTGTGAAACTGGAACTAAAAAAGGTTAACTACTTGCCTAGGGTTTTGTCACTAGTGAAGGTCAGAGATGGAATTCAAACATGCTTGTATGATCTTAGAGCAGTGGTTCTCAACCTTCTGTCCCTTTAAATACAGTTCCTCATGTTGTGACCCAACCATAAAATTATTTTCGTTGCTACTTCATAACTGTAATGTTGTTATTGTCATGAATTATAATGTAAATATCTGATATGCAGGATGGTCTTAGGCGACCCCTGTGAAAGGGTCGTTTGACCGCCAAAGGGGTCGCGACCCACAGGTTGAGAATCGCTGCCTTAGAGTAACTTTTTTTTTTGGTAAAGACCTAATAGCAAATATTTCAGGCTTTGATGGCCATATATGGTCGCTGTCACATATTCTCTCTCTTTTTTAAAATAACCCTTTTAAAATGTGAAAACTATTCTTAGCTGGTGGGCCATAAATAATGGCATGGGCCATATTTGAACTACAGGCCATAGTTTGTCAGCTGCTGCTTTAGCGCATCTGTCTCCAATCACTGTAGCCAGCAGTAGGTGGCCAGATGGAGCACAATTCCATCTTGCCTGTGCCCACAGCAGCACCATGAACACCAGGCACAGTGCAGCAAGCAATGATTTCAAGGCAGGCAAAGCCAGTGCTCTTCAAATAACTAGAATGTTCCAGCTGGTTTTCTACCCTGATTACTGAAATGGGAATTAGGACAATAGGCTTTAGGATACAAGCTTTTGTTTGTTTTTTTCTTCATCTCCCATTGGTCGGTCACATTGGGTATTCAGGGCCCCAGGTGAAGAGGCAGTGAACTGTTTGTCACTTTCCTCCTCCAAGACTTTAGGCAACAATTGCTTTGCTTTCTCGGAGACATTTATCATAAGCCTATTTGGGAAGAAGAAGGGAATGGAAAAGGTAATAATTAGAGTCACTTCCTCATTGCCCTCCATCAGTAGAGACCATTTGGCAGAGAGGTAATAGGCTGGAGCTTAGAGATGGTGAAGGTCTAATGCAGTGGTTCTCAACCTTGGCTGCACATTAGAATCACCTGGGAATCTTTTTAAAATCCTGATTTCTGGGTCTCATCCTCTGGAAATTCTGTTTCTTTGTTGCTAATGTTGTGGCCTCACCCCATCACAAAGAAACAGAATTTCTGGAGGATGAGGCCCAGAAATCAGGATTTTAAAAAGATTCCCAGGTGATTCTAATGTACAGCCAAGGTTGAGAACCACTGGTCTAATGTAAGAAAGATAGACAATGGGATGAATTTAGTAGGCCTTAAGGGCTTGGCGTAGTGTGAATAACAGGCAGGCTGATCCTGAGAGGGCCAGCTAGGATGACTGAGAGGATGATGATGCCACTAAAGAATAGAAAACATGCAGGGAACCAGGTTTGGAAGGGGAGGTGTCAGTCTCTGAATGGAATGAGTTAAGTTTGAAGCTACTGCAGTTTTCACATGGAAATGCCAGGCCATCAATTTGAAACATAGGTTCAGAATGAATGAAAGGGCCACACTAAAGTGTTTTGAATTTGGCCCAGGAAACCTTGGACCTATTGGAAAATTTTGTGGAGAGGTGTGTCTTCACAAACGCTCTGCTTATAACTACTATTTTGGAGGAGGAAGAGGTAACATTTCCAACGATCCTGGCTATAACATGATGAGGGTGGGAGCTGTGATGGGGCATTAAGGCAAGAAAGTGACATAGAGATACTTTGCAAAAGATATTTTGCAAAAACTTAGGAAAAGGTATAGAAGTTTTTCTTTTAAAGATAGAATTTCACCCAATATTTTATTTAGAAAAATTCTAATCCAATTATTTGAAAAATATAATAAATACCCATATTCTTTGCATATAGATTCACCACTCATTAGCATCTTTTGCCATATTTGCTTTCATTCTCTTTCTCCTTTTAGAAAAAAAGTCTTCACAATAGAATGATCACACTTAACAAAGATACCATAGTTTTATCTAATATATGACCCATGTCCAATTTTCCCCTATTGTCCTAACAATCAATGTCTTTTATACCTGTTTTTTTTTTTCATTTTTAAATCAATGGTCTAGCATTGCATTTTATCATGTATTTATTCTTTAATTTAGAACAGTTTTCCTTCCTTGTTTGGTCTTTTATGACATTGACCTTTAGAGAATCTACTCTACTAGTTGTGAAGAATGCCTGATGATTTGGATTTGTCTGAATGGTTTCTCATGGCTGAATTCAGTGAGCGGGCTTTGTCTGGCATAATGTACAGGTGGTCTCATCCCAGTGAGAGCACATCAGGAGGCACATAAAGTCAATTTGTGGTATCATTGCTGATGTTTGGTTGGATGCCTTGGTCAGGTGGGTGTCTGCCAGATTTCTGCATTCCAAAGACATCTTTCCCCTTACATGTTGGGTGATAACTTTGAAACTATTTGACTATCCTGATGTTCAAAACCATCCACTAAATGTTTTCTCACCCATTGATTACTCTTGCCTGAAGCAATGATTTACATTGGTGTTTGAAAAATGGAGATTTTCTAATTCTAGAATTCTTTCTACAGTGTCTAGCTGGCATACTTCTGTAAAATAGAACTTTCCTTCCTCCAGCTTTCCTTTTTTTGTATTATGATGGATTCATAAACTTAAAAAAATGTTAAGTTCAATATGTTATCACATATTACTATGATTATTTTTTTCAAATTGAGGTATAATTTACATATAGTGCAATGTCTATGTGTTAAATATGCAGTTCCATAAATTTTGACAAGCACATATACTCATATAACTCACATTCCTATTAAGTTACAGAGCATTTTCATCACCACAGAAAGTTCCTCACATCCCTTCCCAATTAATTCCTGTAATCACTGAGGCAATCACTTCTCCTTTTTCCTTTTAATACTAAAATGATTCCAAATGTGCGCAATGAGAGCCCCTTTAAGCTGACTGCTGGGTGTTTTTGTCTTACTCCCATCAGTTTGTTGTTGTTTTAGAGAAAGATGAAGGGAGAGGGAGGGAGGGTGGGATGGAGAGAGAGAGAGAGAGAAAGGCAGAAAGGGAGGGAGGGAGAGAGAGGAAGACAGAAAGGGAGGAAAGCAGGGAGGGAGGGAGGGAGAGAGAGAAAGACAGAAAGGGAGGGAAGGAGGGAGAGAGAGAGAAAGGCAGAAAGGGAGGGAGGGAGAGAGAGAAAGACAGAAAGGGAGGGAGGGAGGGAGAGAGATTTGTTGTTGCACTTGTTCATGCATTCATTGGTTGCTTCTTGTATGTACCCTTACCAGAGATCTGACCCACAACCTTGGTATATAGGGATGATGCTCTAACCAACTGAGCAACGAAGCCAGGGCTCCCATCAGATTTCCAGCACATACTCGCTTCCTGGCACAGTGAGATGCCTCAGACCTCTGGAACGAGGTATTTCTTAAGAAGCCCCTATTATTTTGTGTCAAGTGGTATTCAGAAACCAATATTTGGTTGCCAGATGTATGAGTTCCCTAGGGCTGCTATAGCAAAGTACCACAAATTGGGTGGCTGACACTAACAGCAGTTTACTGTCTCACGGTTCTGGAGGCTGGAGGTATGAGAGCCAAGTGTCAGCAGAAGCATGGTTTTCTGGGGGTTCTAAGGAAGAACTCCTTCCTGCCCCTTCCTAGCTTCTGGGGGTTGCCAGCAATCCTCGGCATTGCTCACCGCAATTCATGCCTCTGCCTTCACGAGACAACCTTCCCTCTGTGTGTCTGCATATCTTCACATCTCTATCTTCTTAAACCGGTGCTAGTCATTGGATTTAGGGCTCATCCTAATCCAGTAGGATTTCATCTTAATTTGATTACATTTTCATAGACCCAATTTCTAAGTTAGGCCACATTCACAAGTATCTGGGATTAGCATTTCTGCATTTTTTTTTTTTGGGGAGGGGGGTGGTGGACAAAAGCCAACTCACAGTACATGGAAACTAAGATGTCATTATTCCTCTGGGCTACTTCAGTGAACAGAGCTTGGTTTTTAAAAAAATATTTATATATATGACTCATACATTTATACTGCTATACTCAATTCCATCCAATTCCACAGGTTTGCTTTCTTCCCCTCTCCATTCTGTATTTGTATCCTGAACCCTGGCAAGTAAAATTTGTCTGCTCCTACAATGCAAACAAAACAGCATCAGAATTCAACATCAAAGCTCAATATTTCTGTGCAGTTCCTTTTGTCCTTAGAATATATCCCATTGAGGGTATTCAGTCCATGTATTATGTTCAAAGTTACGTGAATTACCTTTAGTCCTATATTATCATTTTTGATATGTAATTAGGGTTGTCTTGTTTGTATTCAACTTTAGATATTTTTCTTATTGATTTAGCTTGTTTTGAGTATATAAATCATTAACTTGCTTTCTTGCTGATTCAACTTATTTTTTAGGTACATAAAATGTTAACTGGTTAAAACTATATGAAAAGCATACTCAGAATTGTCCCTCCCTTTTCTAATCCTTTTACTTCATTCCTACTCATCCTCCTTTAGGTAACCAATTTCATTATTTCCTGGTTGACCTTCCTGTATTTTGTTTTGTAAAAACATATTCGTGCATGGGTAAGGTTTGGCTGGTCCGCCCTGATTGGGGCCAATTGGGGCTGGGCGGGCCAGGGGGAGGGGACACGGGAGGTTGGCTGGCTGGGAGGAGGGGCTGTGGGAGGTTGGGCAGCCGGCCCCACCCCCGATTGGGCTGGTTGGCCAGCTGTAGTCACATCACAGCCACTGGTCATTCCAGTTGTTCCAGTTGCTTGGCTTTCATATATATAGATTTCCATTATTTCTTACACAAAAGCCAGTGTATATACAGTCCTTGGGTTACACTGGACTCCATGTACGTCATTTCGTGGTTATGTCGCCATCTCCCACCTACACTAATAAAAGAGAAACATGGTAATTGGCGTACGACTGCTACCCTTTTCATTGGCTAATCAGCGAGATATGCAAATTAACTGTCAGCCAAGATGGCGGCCGGCAGCCAGGCAGCTTGAAGCTAACATGAGGCTTGCTTGCCTCAGTGACGGAGGATTGTTGGAGGAAACCAACGTTTCCCACATGCAGCTGCACGCCTCTGAGCAGGCAGTTTAAGAAACATTGTAACAAATACCGCCGGACTTCAGCCAGCAGATTTGCAACATTGTACGCAAAGGCCAGAAACCTACTTTCAGCCTAAGAGCTGGAGCCAAGCCTCAAGGTAAAGCTGGCCCAGAATAAAAAAAGAAAAAAGAAAAAAAGGAGCAGTTGGGAACTTCAGTCACTCCCAGCCTGAAAACAGCCCTCAGCCCCTCACCCAGACTGGCCAGGCACCCCAGTGGGGCCCCCCACCCTGATCCAGGACACCCTTCAGGGCAAACCAGCCGGCCCCACCCATGCACCAGGCCTCTACCCTATATAGTAAAAGGGTAATATGCCTCCCGGCACCAGGATCAGCGTGACAGGGGGCAGCGCCCAAACCCCCTGATCGCCCTGCAGCTCTGTATGTGACAGGGCACGGGGCCCCAACCCCCTGAGCAGCCCTGCTCTGTGCCTGATAGGGGGGAGCTCCCCAACCGGCTCCCCCCACCCCCAACGGGCCCTGCTCTGTGCGTGATGGGGTAGAGCCATAACCTCCCCATCGGCCCTGCCCTGAGTGTGAGAGTGGCGGCACCCCAACCCCCTGATTAGCCCTGCTCTGTGCGTGACAGGGGGTGGCGCCACAACCTCCCCATCGACCCTGCCTTGAGTGTGACAGGGGACGGTGCCCCAACCCCCTAATTGGCCCTACCCTGAGCGAGACTGAGGGTGGCATCACAACCTCCCAATCTGCCCTGCTCTGTGCATGATGGGGCGACACCCCAACTCCCCAAACGGCCCTGCTCTGAACCCGACCAGGGGCTGCACCTAGGGGATTGGGCCTGCCCTCTGCCACCCGGGAGCAGGCCTAAGCCAGCAGGTCGTTATCTCCCGAGGGGTCCCAGACTGCGAGAGGGCACAGGCCGGGCTGAGGGACACCCCTCCCCCCCGAGTGCACAAATTTTTGTGCACCGGCCTCTAGTTTATTTATAAAAAAGTTCCGTCATTTTAACCTATGTACATATATGCTTTATGTTTTTTATTAATTATGTACCACAAGTAAAGGTCAGGAATTGTTATCTTTATTTTAATTTTTTTTTACTGTTTCACTTCATTACTGCTGTGTATGTGCTCCATGTGAGTGATGTAGGTGCTTGTGTAGGTGGGTTCCGACTTACGGTGAAAATCGCATTGCATTGCACAGTAGGAACGGATCTCCCACGTAACCCAAGAACCTACGGTATTATAAAAGTCTTCTGTACCTTGCAATTCTTTTTTAAGTTTAGAACACATCAGTCATTCAGTATCAGTTCATAGTCATCTTCCTCATTCGTTCTTATAGCTCTATGGTCCTCCATGTGGTGGTATTACCCACCACCTATGTCAGTGATGGCGAACCTTTTGAGCTTGGAGTGTCAGCATTTTGAAAAACCCTAACTTAACTCTGGTGCTGTGTCACATATAGAAATTTTTTGATATTTGCAACCATAGTAAAACAAAGACATATTTTTGATATTTATTTTATATATTTAAATGCCATTTAACAAAGAAAAATCAACCAAAAAAATGAGTTCGCGTATCATAGGTTCGCCATCACTGACCTATGTGGTGGTGTTCATTATTTAATCAGACTCTGGTGGGTGAACGTTTAGATCATTTCCAATAATTTTTATTACAAATAGTGCAACAACAACAAAAAAACTCACCTTATGATTGTTTTCATTTTATAACTGTTGGAAGAGTATCTTTAGTGTAAACTTTTGAAAATCAGACTTCTGAGTCAAAGGGCAAATGTTTTTGTAATTCTATTAGCTATTGCCCAATTCCTTCAATGGGAGTTGTACATTTTTTTTTTTCATTCCTACTAGCAGTGTAAGGAAGTGGCTTTCCCCCTACTGCTTCACCAACAGAGTGGCTGTCAAGGTTTTGAAATTTTTGCTAATTTCTTAGGTGAGAAAATAGCTTAGTTTTAATTTCATTTCTTCATTATGAGTGAAATGAAACATTTTAAAAAATCCTCACCTGAAGACAACTGAGGACATGTTCATTGGTTTGTAGGGAAGAGAAAGGGGGGTGGGGGGGAGAGAGAGAGAGAGAGAGAGAGAGAGAAAGAGAGAGAGAGAGAGAGAGAGATAAGTTGCCTCCCATATGCACTAGGACCGAAGATCAAACCCAAAACCTAGGTATGTGCCCTGACCAAAAATCGAACCTGTGACCTTTTGGTGCATGGGACAACACTATAACCAACTCAGTCACAATGGCCAGGGATCAATCAAGTCTTAAAATATTTATTCTCAATATAATTCTATTAGCGATATTAGCCCTTTTTCTGTTATCCATATTGTAAATTTTATCTCCCTATTTATTACTTGTTTTTAGACTTTACTTATGGTGTTTTTGTTATATGAAAGTTTTTTAAATGCAGTTATATAATCAGTTTATTGTAGTTAGAAAGCCTTTCCCTATGTCTAGTATCTGTATGATTTCATCTTCACATTTAGATCGTTTGTGCATTTGAAGTTTATTTTACCAATAATATAAAGAGAGCAGCCAACTTTATCCATTTCTCTCAAAGGTACTTTAGTTATTCTAATGCCATTTGTTAAAAAGTCCATGTTTTTTTCTCAGAGATTTGAAACATCAGCTTTATAACATACTAAACTCCCATATGCACTTGGGCTATCTTTCTATTTCAGACCATAGGCCTGAGTTTTATTTTCTTGGATGTTAGAATCATAACCTTTCCTTCTTATCATTTCAATTTGTTTGATATAACTTGCCCATCTATTTATTTTTAGCATTTTGAATCACTTCATTTTATATGTGTCTTTTGTATTCATTCTATAACTGGGTTTTGCTTTTTGAGCCAACTTGAAATTTTCTTTTTTTAAATAGATAAGTACATTTACAAATATTAGTGTTCCCCCCCCCCCCGGTTGTTGTATGTTTTGTAATATTTACTCTAAGTATTATGTTGTATGCTCCTTCCTCTCTTTATCTGTTCTTTGCTTAGTTTTCTTTTTCATATTTCTTTCAGAATTCAATATGTGTATGGTTGTTCCAGCACTTTATACTTTGTATGGCATCCACAATCCCCTTTTTTCTTACTTAGGCATTTACTATTTGGTCGTCAAGCTCACGTGTAACTTTTGACATTTCTGTAGACAGGGATTAAGAAGGTTTAGCAGAATTTCAATGGTTTGAGAGCACTCGCTTGTTGGGATATGAAATTCCCCTTCTTTACTACATGGTTCCTGAGACAGGAGAGGGGTGGAAGTGCCTTCTGAGCTGGTGATTCCCTTGTTTCTCTAAGACCATTATTTCCCCCGCCCCGTTCCTTCTCTTCCTTTACCTCTACGCCCCCAAATGGTCCTTGTGAAGTCTGTTTCTCTCCCTCCGAAGTAGCCCTGACTCAAGATTTCTGCCTTTGGCTCCGGGTCTTTTCCAATTGATTCCAGTAGAGCCAGTGCTCAGATCCACTGAGTCTCTAACACATTCTCATCAGTCTCCTACCCTATAAGGTATTTTCTCTTCTTGGTCCCTGCACCCCTTGGTCCCACAACCCTTGCTGCTCTTTCCTCTCTGGCATGCATTCTCCAGATGACTCTGCTGTTTTGGTTTACTTCCTGAGTTGTGCACATTTTAACTTTCGGAGTATTCTTAGCTTCTTACTTATGCTATAGTCTGGGGTTATGAGTGGTTTTATTTACTCTTGTCTTGATTTTTAATTTTTTTAGGATGTATGAATTGATTTGGATTTAAGTAGGTACTATAATCCTACTAGAACTTGGAGCCCATGTAAGCTTTTAAATATGAAATAAATGTTAGAGATTCTTTAGTCCAAACCCAGCTACTTACAAATGGGAAATTTTTAGTGGCAGCAAACAGTTTCTCCAGGGCCAAACAGGAGTAGATTCAAGACTACTACTATACTTTTCCATCCTTTAACAACAACATACTCTTTCAAAACAGACACATTCCACTATGGGGAGAAATCCTCAAAGTTAGAAGTCTCAGGGGGTTCTTACACACTTATTTGTATCCTGAGAAGTAACACTGAATAGCAATTGTAGTCCTGAATTGCTAAAATTCCAACAGACAGCCAAGGAAATATCTCCGTCATGGAGACATTCATCTCCATCTTCTTATCTCTGATTGTGCAGACAGAAAGGGTTGAGATTCTTAGGAGTCTGATCTAAGCTAGCATTTTGTTTGCATAGGAAGTTAAGAGAGAAAATGAGAACACAGAATTTTCTCCTCTCTTCTGCCCAGAATCCTCAGGGATTGTTTTGTCACCAATTTTCCATTTGTTTCTTATTCCTCTGACTAAGAAACACTGGGAGGAGATCAAGAGCCAAGGCCCAAAGCAATGGCTAAGGTTCACTCACTTAGTCAAACAACACAAATGGTGAACCTATGATATGCTAGACACTCTGCTGGTTCTTGGGGGAAATAACAAGAAATAAAGCAAATTCAATGCCCACAAAGAGTCCACTGTCTAATGGAACACGTTTGCACAGATTATACAACCAATGTGGTAAGTGCTGTGAGCTGTATAAGCAACTAACAGTGGGTTCCTTGCTACCAAGGTGTCATTTGAGTTGAGTTTTAAAGAGTGAATAGGAGATTTAAAGAATGAACAGAGAAAATGCAGAAAAGAGTGTAACATATTTAGTGAATTGAAAGCAAATTAGAAATGGCTGGAAGATCAGGTTTGGCCATGTACCAGAGGCTAGATCTTAAAAGTCCCAGTGTAGTTCAGATTTTAACTTGAAAACAATAGGAAATGGTAAAGTGTCTTAAAGTAGGTCAATGACAGGATGAATTTTGTGTTTTAGAATGCAGGGTGGATTAGAAGGGGCATGCCTGGAAGCTGGGGAATGAATCAGGAGGCTACTGTCATATAACTGAAAGATAATGAAGACTTACACTTTGATGACTGCCTAGTTTCTGTCTTCACTCTTATGTGCAATCACTGACTGCTAGAGGTTTATCAGGCATCTCGACTCAACTTGCCCAAACCTAAACTCATCATTTCCTCCCTTATTCCTTAATATGCATTCCCTAGACTAGTCACTCAAGTTAGATATCAGGTGTTTTCTTCTTCACTCTATATATCTAACAGTAACCTACTCTTAAAAATTCAAATACTTAAATATCCCTTTTCTTAATCCCAATTGTCACTACTTTGGTGAGAATATGAGAGTAATTTAGAGTGAAAAAGCAATGGTGGGGTTAGTGAATTAGAGGTACCAATGAGGTCATAGAAATTCTGGAATGGGAGTGCTAGAGTGTGTTAGAAGGCAGGAGATTGTGGTCAGTGAATGTGATGTTTGAAGGCTTTAATTTGTCCTTTTGTTGAGGCTAAGGTCTTGGTGTAGCCATGTGAATGAGGACTAAGAAGGGGGCAGGGATTTATTATTAGAGATAAGGAGGTTAAGAAACTGAAAGGCCAGTGTATTAGATGCATCATCAATGTGAATATTAAATCCCCAAGGAAAATGACAGTAGTAGCAGTAGTCATTATAGTCATATTAGTAGAGAGATATCCAGGCACTAAAGTCATCAATAAATGAAGAGAAGTACCTAGGAGTAGGAGGTCATACTCACCCCTAGATGCAAATTGTACCAAAGCTGCATATAGAAATATCATAACACAAAGCTAGCCCCAATGACCTGATCAGCGTCTAAGTGCAGAGACAGTCCTGCTTGTGAATTAAATCTGCCCCTCTTGACTTTCCTATTATTCTGGGCCCCTCAACTCCTGTAGGTAACTAGACCCAACTCTGTTTTTCTAGTTAAAAACTTCTAAGTGAGAGGGAATGTAGGCAATAGATGGTGGAGATATAGGTTCCCATTGTGGGTGTATTCTGGGTCATCTGAGAATTTCCCTGAACCAAATTTATTCTATTTTCTGTCTTCTCCCAAGAATCTAGACAGCTATTTGGAGGTCCCAAGGGTCAGTAGAATTTTTCTTCTGCCTCTCACTCTGTAGTGGGTATTAAATCACAAGAAAATACTCTGAAACATTCTTATCTCTTGGTGGCCCTTCCATTTCTTCATGTTCTATTTCAACCTTCAAACATGTGTGCTTTACTCCTATTTCTCGCCCCCTCCCGCCCCAATCTAAGAAGGCTAAGAGTTGAGTCCTAGCAACTCTAAGGGATGTGTGTGTGTGTGTGTGTGTGTGTGTGTGTGTGTGTGTGTGTGGCAGAAAGGGTAATAATTGGTGGTGGGGTTTGAGTTGGGTAGTCAGGAGACCAGGTGACATAAAAGAACTTAGGGAGAGGTTAATGTGGGAAGGATACCAGGCAGCATTGTAAGCTGACTGGAGGTGGGAGAAAATGGCACATACCAAAATAATAAAATATTAACAAAGACCTTCATTTAGTTCACAATGTAGCCTGCTATTTACTCCTATGGGAGTAATTATTGAAACTGTGAATTTCTAAAGAAGAAAATGCAGATAAATATGGAAGGGCTGAGAAGTGAAGTATAAACCTTGAGAAAATCCAACATTTAGGAGTGAGGAGGAGGAGCATTAGTCAAAGAGTGTGAAGGAGAACCAGGATATTGTTTCTGAGGTTGGCAGACTAGGAGAAGAATTTTGAGAAGCAAAGATAGTGCCAACAGTGCCAAAGGATGATGAGGGAGTCTTGGGACTTGGTGCCTGGAAGCCATCGGTGGCCTGGGCAGGAACTGCTCTAGCAGAGTGGATGCTTGGCAGTAGGGAGTCAGACAGTGGATAAAGCAGATATAGGGTCAGTAATTGCACAAAAGGTTGAAGAACTTGTCAATGTATAAAAGATGAAATGAGGTGATGTTAAAGAGATACATTAATCAGATGAAGGAAGTTTTCATTGCTTTTTTAAAAAAAATAAAGCTAAGGAAAACCTGTGCCTATTTGTGTTTCATTCTCTTTCTTTGGGGACCAGGGGAAGAGTTAAGGAAAGGTGCAGTTTTGCAATAGAAGGAAAGGTCAAAGTGTTCACCCCTACCTCCTCTGTATCCTCGCTAAGGAGGATGTGAAAACACAGGGAGTTGAGCGTGCTATCATTGGCCCAGAGTTTTCAGGGGCTATCACTTGGAAACAAACAAACCCTAGCTTTCTAAAATTAACTTCTTTTTTAATTTTGAACTTCAGCATCTTAAGGGCAATTTTTATGGACTGCATGTTTGTGTCCCCCTTTCCCCCACCAATTCCTATGTTGAAACCCTATCCCCCAATGTGTAGATGGGACCTTTGGGAGGTGATTGGGTCATGAAGGTGGAGCCTCCATGATGGAATTATTGCCCGTATAGGAAGAGGCTCAAGAGCTAACCAGCTCTCTCTGTGTCTTTCTGTCCCCCTGTGAGGAGACAGTGATAAGGTAGCCATCCACAAGTCAGAAAAAGGGCCCTCATCAAAAGAACTGAATTTTTCAGCATCGTGATCTTGGACTCCCAGCCTCCAGAACTGTGGGTTATTATGCTTGTTGTCTAAACCACCCAGTCTGTGGTGTTCTGTTACAGCAGCCAGAATGGACTAAGATAGACAGGCATATTCTACCTGCTCTGCAGCCCCAGACAGTGAGGCTGCTGTTTCCCCCTTTCTCCTCCACATGAGTCTTTAAACTGTCTACCCCAGTGTTCCCAGATTATGATCAGCTTTTTGTTGACAGGCTGCACTGAGTGTTGGCTCATTCATGGGGAAACGGTTGTTTCCTGTTCTCCAGCCATGACAAATTGCTGACTGTTGGCATCACTGATGAAATAAGTAAGGTCTCTGCCATCACAGCTTCTATTACTTTTTAATATGAGTTACTTTAATAGAAAGACTTAAATGTTTCTTTCTATTGCTTTGCCTCAGCACTTCTGGGGTCATAAATTCTTCTCCCTCTTGTCTGCTATTACTGGCATATCAATTCTTTCTAGTTCTGTGAGCACTAAAATGGAAAGAAAACAAGGTTGTGGCTTTATGCTTTTTTAATTTAACTAAATCCCACCTTTGAAGTTGAGGGAAACCATGCTTGTGTCAGAATGGTGTGGCCACCAGGAGAGCCTTTGGAGAGTCGGGATCAATGGAAGCTTTGCAGGCAATTGCCTCCATGCCTATCTTCCAGGGCACCCAGCTGACTTTGTGTGCACTCCTTATGAATTCCAATCGGGTTGTAAAACTTCTCTACTCTCCCTCTTGTTCTCTCTCTCCTTGAGAATATACAGAAACTGACTGGGTTGGGAGAATTTGGGTTCCCAGCTTTGGAGGATTATTCATGCATTATTTGTTTTATCCCCAGGGCTCCAGCCTTAAGTGTTTAGCTGGTAGGCTGACAATGAAGAGAAGGGTGTCTCCATTCTTAAAAATCTCTCTTAAAGGCAATTCCCTTCCCTGCTTAGTCCCAGGGTCCCAAAGGCTGTTATTCAGGAAGTCCTTCCTCACCTCTAGTTCACAGTCCACTCTTTGGAGTGAGCTTATTCCCTAGAAGTGGGAAAAAGTACAAGGTGGCAGAAGGCTCAAGAAAGAATGAAATACATGTCCCTTTGGGCATGGCCCAGAGGCATGATTAACATCACTGCTCATCAGTATAAAATATATTCAATTATGAGGGAGTAAGAGGCTTGGGAAAGCAAAATGCTAAAGCAGATGAAATATGAGAGATCAGTGGAAAACAGTGCCATGGGACAGCAGAGGCTGAGGCAGCCTTCAGGATGGAAGTGCTGGTCAGATGACGCGAGGGAATTGAAGCTATGCACTCTACTAAGGAGAATTGCCTCCAAAATTATGGTTCCTGGAGAGGTTCTATACTGTTAGGAGGTTATGGAGCTAAGGAGGTGCAATCTGCTTACTCTGGCTACATTCACCCAGAAGCAGAAAGTGCAAGGTCTTTGTTTTCCTTATAGCACTGGTTGCTGGAATAAATCACTCAAAGGAGCTCCAATGTGGGCTATCCACGGAGATGCTTCACACGGGGAACCACTTGAATAATTCTCCAAGATTCTCCCCTGCGGATTTATACAGCTTAGGCAGAGAGGAGAGTGGGGTAACATGTTGGGTCTTTGCAGTAGGGGGTGAAGTAGAGCACTGCGTGGGTGGATGACAACCTGCCAAGAAGAAGGCAGAGCATCAGAAGAATGGAAAGAACCATGCTTCAGATACAAAGTAGTAACGCCAGAACCAGGATCAGAAGTCCTACAGGCATGGGGTGGAAGACCAGCAACCTATCCATTAGCTGAACAAGTATCTGTGGCACATTCTATGAGCCCAGCATTGTTACTCATGAAGCCTTTAGGGATGCAGAGGAAAGCTAGGCTGAACCCAAAATTCCTAGGCTGGAGAATGTAGAAACTGGAAGAAGGCTAACACTAGAGAAGCAGAGATGGAGGCTCTTAATCTTTCCATAAGGCAAGGAACACTTTTAGATGATGCCAGAGCTGAATTTCCAGAAATACAACGAGATACTCCAAGATCAGAGCAAGTTGTTGGTGAACGGTGTTGTGGTTAAGAAAATGGCCTTTAGCCGAAACCGGTTTGGCTCAGTGGATAGAGCGTCGGCCTGCAGACTGAAAGGTCCCAGGTTCGATTCCGGTCAAGGGCATGTACCTGGGTTGCGGGCACATCCCCAGTAGGAGATGTGCAGGAGGCAGCTGATTGGTGTTTCTCTCTCATCGATGTTTCTAACTCTCTATCTCTCTCCCTTCCTCTCTGTAAAAAATCAATAAAATATATTAAAAAAAGAAAAAAAAAAAGAAAATGGCCTTTAGAGTTAGGAGGATCTGGGTTTGAACTCTGCTTCTTATACTCACTGGTTATGTGGCTTGAATGAGTTGCTTTAATTTTCCTCTGCTCTTTGTCTTCACTCATAGAAAGGGAATCATAATTGCACCTCTCTCATACAGTTGTGGTGAGAGCGATGTCCAGTGATGTAGGAAGCTCCTGATACACTGTCTGGCACATGTCACCACTCAGTGCATTTTTTTACAAATATTATAATCATTTGAGATGGAGCTGAAAAATGTGAGCAGAGAATAAGAGGAATGGGAATTCAATGAGGTGATAGGAGCAAATGGCAGGGATTTCAAAATCTTTCAAGCACATTTATCTGGCTTGGGGCTGTTTGACTTAAACTAGGAATATCATATTTCTCTGGCTGGGGGAGTTTTCTGGAAATATAGTAATTGAGAAACCAAATCTGAATGTTTTACCTAATGTGTTGGGAAGGCTTGAGTTGGGTTCATGGTCAATGAGTAGGGATGAGAATAGGTCCAGAGACAGTGGCTTAAGTAGCACTGGCAGGGGAATCGGTACTTGTCCCTAGGGTGGTGTGGAAAAGGTCCCCATAGACATCTAACTGGCCTTTCTGTTCCCTAAACAGAAGTATTCTATTTGGGTTGCTTTATAGAGGAAAGGCTTAAAGCAGCTTTGCAAATAAGGTTCAAATGTATCTGTCTTCCCTCCTTACTTAGAAAGGACTCAGAATGCAAAATGAGAGTTACTCTCATTCATCCCAGGAGAATGGAAAGGTAGCTTTTCTTGCAAATCTGGACTCTCAACTTCTTCTGAACAAAGGCACTATGAGGGTATCGCTTGTATCACTTTGTAATCTGTTAATTCGTTCATTCACTTGACAAAACTGCATTAAGCTCCCTTCTATGAAAAGCACTCTGGTAGACCTCGGAAATGAGCAGAGCAGCCTTAAAGAAACTCATAAGGGAACAAGCCAGGTTGAAAAACATCTGTAATCAAAGGAGAAGAGACCAATAATAAAAGTAGGTGAAGAACTGATCCCCTCTGCTTCTGGAATGTGCAGTCAAACTACAGAGCAGAGATGGTAAACAGGAGTTGTAAAATGGAGCCAGGATCTCCATTGTCTCTGAGATTTGGCATGGTATGGCCACATGATGACTAATAAGCACATCTATCCAAAGAAGTAGAACAAAATGCATAAAAGATAAATCACTAAGGTAATAAACATACAGCACCTTTCCTGATCCCTGACTCTCCAGATTATTTAAATCTTCAGATCTAGTACCAGAATTCAGAAGAATTGCTTCCCAGGTTTGTGTCACCTGGCCAGAAGTAATGTTGGAAGCGAGGAGGATGTGAGACATGTCCCCAATCTCATTCACATTCTGAGCCACTTCACCTAGATTCTAAGTCCCTTAATATCTGGATCACTAGAGGCAAGCCCTTCCCTTGAAAACCAGTGGGCCCAGTAACACTGGTTAAAGTGTAGCAGTCTGCCACAGGAGCTAAGAAATGGCAGCAGGAGCGGAATTCTTTCATCTTCCCCGGGAGATGAAATTACACATACCCTTTAAGGCTATGCTACACTGTGTGAGGGTAGCAAGATAGCAAACTAACATAGGCAACAAAAAGCTCAAGCCAGAAAGTTGAAATAGGTACCCTACCCAATAGTGGTGTGTAAATATCTGTTGAATAGATGAATGAATTGCATATACATGCAGCATATTCTTCCATCCCAATATTTGATTCTGTTTCCATGACTAGAGGCCAGATGCCTACAGGGAGGTCTTCCAAATTGCCAGTCTTGATCTTTTCTTAACTGCTCCCAGGGGCTCCAGAGAGTGATTCTGGTAGCTGGCATGAGCAACATGGCACTGTGCCCTGAGAGGGCCAATGTACAACTTACATTGGCCTTAGGTCCAGGTACCCGCTATGCAGAGCCTACCATGCAGATGGTATAGGCTCAGATTCCAGTTCACTTAGAAAGGCCAGGTCCTGCCAACTCCATCTCCAAGGGGACAGTATGTACAGAACCCACATGCCAAACTACCCAGGTTGTTGCCAACCAAAAGATGGTGAGTGGTCCTGTCCTGTTAGCCCCACCTAAAACAGGCAGCAGATGGGAAACTGGGGCAGGGGGTGGAGAGCAGCTGGATGACGTTTGCTGCATAATAGCTCGTGAGGGATTTGAAAATCATTGTTTAATTTTCCTTCCCGCCTTCTCATGTAGACAAATGTCCTATATCAGGAATGTGGAAATCAGAATGTTTCATGGTTGAAGTTCGTCTTCACAGCTCTCAGCTTCCTGAGAGCTGACTGCCACACACACATGCAAATGTTTGCGCCCGTGCACACACACACACACTCACACTCAAGAGTGTACACACAGAGACTTACACATGTTCGCCTCCATCCACAGGGCAATTCTGCTGACTGATCCTTAAAGCCTTATTTCATTTATTGTGTATTTAAGGCCTTGCCAGGGACCCAGGGTACCTCCCTGAAGTCTCTTTTAAAAATTAAACCTGGCTCTTTGGGCTGCAGAAAACAGAATTCAAGATACAGTGATTCCAGATATTTATGTCCCTCTGTCATTTGCTCAGTTGGTCTTCTGTAGCTGTTGTCTGTTAGGAATTATCCCACCAAAAAAATATAGCAGAACTACACATATTAATAGGAGTTTTTTTTCCCTCTGTTTCTTTCCCTGGCTGTAAATAGATGCTTGGAGGGAGGGAAGCTCTGCCATAGGAGAGAGTCTCAGGGGCCAGGAACTGTTGCCCAGGGGCTGGGGGCTAGGCCTGCCAGGAGGGAGGAGGGAGATGGGAGCCTGAAAAAGCTGGAGCTGGATTATGGTCCCCAAATTTCATACAGAGGAGAGGAGAGTGGTTCTGCTGATGCCCCAATACAGATAAATGAAAAACCCACTTCTGCTTTCTTTAGCCCCTGGTTCGAAGGCCAGGTGTTCTCTGGTCCAGGCAGTCCATTACCTTCTTTGGAAACTTGGAGGACTCCTGATACTCTCAAGGTGGCGTCATGGATCATTCCTTTTTATAGGCAGGAGGGGCAGGTCCTTATCTGAGCGTGGGCCAACTCTCCCGCAGGCCCTAGACCTATTAGCCTACACCCAGGTATTGCCCTGTCCCTCCTGGCCTCAGTCACAAGCAGCAGCCCTTGGCCTCAATCCTGAGTGTCCTGTAGGTGCACAAAGGCTCAGAGGCTACATACCCATCTGCCTGTGACTCCCCCTGACAGTGTCCCAGGGATCTTGGGTTGGGGAGTGTTGCATAGGTGTTTCTTGAAGTCTCTTTTGCAATAACGCCTCCGTTGAGGCAGGGATTTATTCTTCCTCACCAGAGAAAAGAGAGAGTGAGGGGACAAGCCGTTTCTTCTCTTTAAATCTGTGCCCTTTCCAGTGAGAGGCACTCAGCCCCCCTCTCCGCAATGTGGCAGAGCCTCCCCAAGCTAACGCATCTGGCTCTGGGAGCTCAGCATAAAAATTAAAGCTGCCTCCGAGGCCGCTTGACCCTGATGCATCAAACTCTGGAGTGAGGCCAAACCTCCACTTAAAATGACAATCCCGTACAAAGTGGCACGATGACAGGTTAAATATATATAGATGGCTATAGATGTAATATGAAAATATGTATTTTCCCCACTCTCATCATCAGACGCAGGCGTGTTAAAGGTATTAACAGTTGGTGTTCCTCTGCACGGGGATCCTCTAGTTATATGCTTTGGAACCCAGACAGGAAGCGTGAATCATGCTGCAATGCAAAATTAATCCAGGCAAAATGAAACCATGTAGCTGAGGTATCTGGGATGAAAGGGCGGGAGATCTGTCCCGTCTCCTGCCCAAGTCTTCCCCACATCTGTGGGGAAGGAGAGGCTGTGTTTGAAGGGAGGCTTGCTGTGGGACCCAGGGGCTACCTTCCAAAAGCACAGTGAGTTGGTACATCCTTTCTTTCTGAGGGGCAGACCCTGGGAGGAAATTTCTGGGCAACGGTCCAGCCTCCAAAAGGCTGTCCCTGACTATCTGAGGCATGTGTACATAGAAAGCACAGTTGTGGCTCCCACCCTCCTCCTCCCTCAGGGCCGGTCCAGATGTGTAATGGAGGGCAACTTAGAGACCTGTGGTCCTATGTACCTGCCCCCAGCAGAGCCCCTCCTCTTCTAGGGGGATGGAAATTTCCCAGACTAGATTCTTTCCTTGGGGGTGAGAAAGACAGAAACAGCTTTGCCCTTGTTTTCAGATTTTAATTTCCTAGAACCTGCCCCAAGGGTAATTTCTAAATCTTTGTTCTTTTTCCTTCTAAAATTACCCCTCAGTTCAGACAGGGGAGAAAACATTTCTGCTTCTACTGTTTAAGAGCAGAAACAATTTTTCTACTCTTAAAATGTAGCGATGTTTCATTGCAAACTACCTGCACTGGCTCTTTGCAGTGTGATGTGAAATTCCCGGTACTGACAGACTCATGGATCAAATTTCTGGAGTCAAAGAGTAATTTGGTAACACGCTCTAGTGTTACAGCCACACTACAACTTTCTCTATCAGCTCCATCATTTACTTCTCTCTCCCTCTATTTTTTATTTTTAGGGTTCTGATGTCTGCCTTTTCAAAAACTTTTAAATTGAGATATAGCAGTAAAGTGTACACTAATCTTACCTATTCAGCTCATTAAATGCTTACATGTAAATATGTCCAACCAAGTTGTAGAACCGCCCAGGTCCTCCCCCGCTTCCTCACTCAGGTGTGACCCCATCTTTCGTGTCTATCACTGTAGGTGAGATTTGTCTTTTCTAGACTTTCATATGAATGAAATCATTCAGTATGTACTCATTTGTGCCTGGCTTATTTTATTCAACATTGTGTTTTTAAGATTCATCCATGTTGTTGCATGTGTCAATAGGTTTTTTTATTTTTTAACTAGAGGCCCGATGCATGAAATTCATGCAAGGGACTTGGCCCTTGCAGCCCTGGCTAATTAGCACATTAGCTTTTTATTATATAGGATGCTCTATCATACTCCATCATTGTGTTAATATAAGGAAACATTCAAACCTGTAAAGAATTTTTGGGAGTTTATTTGAGCCAGACCATCAACAATTGCTGGGAAGCATAATCTCAAAGTATTGGGATAATACTCGAGAGAATGATGGTTTTTCACCTATTTTTATAAATTACCATCGAAGGAGGAGATGTAAGTGGGTTACATGAAATCCATTGGTGATAGATTAGGAAGGTGGGAGAAAGCAAAATGGAGAAACTCTGGGATTGGATAAAAAGTAAAATGATAGACACATACTTTTTTTTTTATATAAGTGGGCATAGTTAACAGTCAACAATAACAACAATGAGGGAATTTATGGTCTGCACCCTGGTACCATTTGTTTTGCCCTGAGGGGTCCAGAAAAAGGGAAATTACAAGTAACCCTGACATTCCACAGGTATGTTATCTTAGATGTAAAAAGACAATAGGCTCAGTAGAGATCAAAGTTGATCTTTGTCAGGGAAGATACTGGCCAAGGGCTTGACTACCACCTATAAAGTGCTCTTTAATGAAAAGGTTTTAATTTCAGACCACCCTTTGTGGTTACTTTAGGTCTATGATTTTGCAAGTCTTCCCTGAGTTAGTTAGATTAGCATGTGGCCCATTTTTGTCCACAATAGGAATATACAGAATTTATTCCCCCATCAATAAATATTTGGGTTGTTTCTAGTTTGGACTAAAATGAATAAAGCTACTCTAAATATTCTTTTACTTTTTTTGTGGACATATACTCTCATTTCTTTTGGGAACACTTAAAAGTATAATTGCTGATTCACAGGATATGTGTATGCAGATACTTCTAAGCCCTATGTTCCAAAGTGGTTGTAACAATTGTCACTCCTACCAGCAACATATAAGAGTTTTAGTAGTTTCATATCCTCTCCAACACTTGTTTTTTCTCTCTCTCTCTCTCTCTCTGAACTTATAGTTGTTTAGGTATGAAGTTTCTGAATTCCTGCTTACTTGGAGCTCTTTCCCCCTTAATCACACATTAAATTCTTCAAAGCATACTATGCAGGGATTAGGGTTACAAGCCCAGTGGGATGCATTAATGTTAAAATTCAAAGTCCCATGTTCCAGAACCCTCTTAGTCCCAGGCAAACCAGAATGGTTGTTCACCTTAAATGAAAAGAAAGAGGCTTTGGAAAGAGACTGACCTGATTTAAATATTAGTTCCACTAACTGTTTGAAATCAGTCAAGGGAAAGTGATGGACAGATGTTTAGGTAGGTGACAGAGCAATCGTAGTAAAATATTAATGGTATAATCTAGGTGTATTAACTGTATTAATTATAAAATTCTTTCAACTTTACTGTATGTTTGAAAATAATAAAATGCTGGGGAAAAGATAAAATAATATTGTGCTTGGCTCTAGAGAATCAGAGCTCAAAACTTAGAGAAAATGATTTCTTTTAGTTCCCAGAACAAATGACCTGTCATTATGGTCTTCACATTGAAGCTGCCCCACTAGTTCCTCTGTTTCCTAAAAACATTTCAGAAAAAGAGAGACAAAGGAGCAAATAGCAAAAGTGAGGAGGCAAAGAAACATGTCCTAAATGAAAAAAACAGAACTCAGGAAAAAGAACTAAATAAAATGGAGACAAACAGTCTACTAGATTTAGAGTTCAAAACACTGGTTATAAGGATGACCAATGAACTTAGGGAAAGAGTAGGTGAATTTAGTGAGAACTTCAACAAAGAGAAAGGAAACATACAAATGGAGAGAGAAAATATAATAAAGAACCAGTCAAAAATGAAGGATATACTAACTGAAATGAAGCATCAACAGTAGATGAACATGACAAGCAAATCAGTGATTTTGAATATAAGGAAGCAACAAACAAACAAACAAAAAACCCTCCCACAAAAACCCAATCAGAACAATAAAAAGAAAAAAGAATAAAAAAAAAATGAGGATAGTATAAGGTGTCTCTGGGACAATGTCAAATGTAACAATATTCGCATCATTCGTGTGCTGGAAGGAGAAGAGAGAGAGCAAGAAATTGAAAACCTCTGAAAAAATGACATAAAACTTCCCTAACTTGGTGAAAGAGACATACAAGTTCAAGAAGTGCAGAGTCCCAAACAAGATGAACCCAAAGAAGCCCACACCAAGACACATCATAGTTAAATTGCCAAAGGTTAAAGGCAAACAAAAAATCTTAAAAGCAACAAGAGAAAAGCAGTTGGTTACCCACAAGGGAGCTCCCATAAAACTGTCAGCTGATTTCTCAACAGAAACATTTCAGGCCAGAAGGGATTAGCAAGAAATATTCAAAGTGGTGAAAAGCAAGGACCTACTAGTATAACCAAGATTACTCTACCCAGCAAAGTTATGTTTTAGAGTCAAAGGACAAATCAAAGAGCTTCCCAGACAAGCAAAAGCTAAAGGAGTACATCACCACCAAACCAATATTGCATGAAATGTTAAAGGGTCTTTAAGAAAAAGAAGGAAAAAAAGATAAAAAATATGAACAGTAACATGGCAATAAATACACAACTATCAACAATTACATCTAAAAATAATAAACAGGCAGAACAGAAACAGACTCAGTTACAGAGAACATTTTGAGGGTTTCAAGATGGGTGAAGGGATTGAGAAAAAAATGAAGGTATTCAGAAGTATAAATTTATTGTTACAGAATAGTCATGGGGATATAAAGTATAGCACAGGGAATATAGTCAATAATATTATAATGTATGTATGATGTCAGATGGGTATGCAATTTATTAGGATAATCAGTTAGTAAGTAATGTCTAATCATTGGGCTATACACCTGAAACCAATATAATAATGCCCAATATGTCAACTGTAATGTAAAAATAAAAAGACTAAAAATAAGAAAAAATGGAGAGAACTAGTTTTTAAATTCCAGCAGTCACATTGCTTTGTTCAGAGTCTTCTTGTGAGCAGAGTAGGAAGCTTGGTGTCACCTTTCCCCAGGACCTCCCACTGGCCTCAGGTAGAACAAGCTAGACCATTATCCATGACCTGATACCTTCTTGAGTCATATTCTCCAGCCTCTCTGCTTCTAACTTTGCTGTCATCCCTGGCAAAGCCGACTTACTTTTATCCTCTTTCAAAGCCATCTCTTGTTCCCATGGCAACTTACTGGGGGGTCTTCTATTACCATGGGAACATGGCTGCTGGGTTTAAATACACCTTATCATCACAGCATTAAAAAAATATAGGGAGAGAGGGAGACTGGTTGTCAAGGAAACAGAATTCAGGGCTTCTCCATAAGAGATAGGCTAGGAAAGGAAGTGCTACTCAGCATTTAGAACCAAAGCCACACCCAGTCCTGATCCTGCTGGGAAAGAGATGCACTCACTGTGCAGATTCTATGTTGTGTGTGTGTGTGTGTGTGTGTGTGTGTGTGTGTGTGTGTGTGTGATTATCTTTTTATCTAGACCAACTGAAGAACCTCATAGGAAGGCACCGTGGAGATTTCAGAGGTCTCAGAGAAAGCTCTTATATTTCAGCCTGAGAGTATGGAAGTAGCATTCTCTCTCTCTCTCTCTCTCTCTCTCTCTCTCTCTCTCTCTCTCTCTCTCTCTCACACACACACACACACACACACACACACACACACAATGAGCAGTCACTGTAGGGTACCTTCCTTGTCATTAAGAGAGCAACAATTCCATGGGAGCAACCCAGGAAAACCAAATCTAAAGAGAGACCCAAGATATAGAACAAAAGGGCACAGTAAGGGTTTAAATGATGGGCAATATGATTCTCATCTATAAAAACAATGTATCTGAAAAAGGCCAGTTCTATTTCTTCTGGGTCATCTATTCTTTTTTGAGGCAAATGGGACACTTGGTCAGTCAGCCACCCTACCTGAGAAATAGTTGATGAGTATTGGGGCATGGACTTTCCTAATCACAGTGAGAGCTGCTGAGCAGAGAGAGGAAGGCATTCGGTCCCCCCCATAGAGAAGGAAGAAAAGACACGGCAGAATCCTAGGCTTCTAAGAACCAGAAGAACCCAGCACTGTGCATAGAGAAGCTTGGGTCAGTATCCCTGCATGCACACTGGAAGAAACAAAGATTCAGAGAAATCAACAAAACAAATACCACCTAATTAACCTCTATGCCATTACTTTCCAAGTGCCCAGGCCCTTATGAACACCTGGGAATTCATCTCTAGCAGGCTTGGTGCCAGGAAGAAATATGAACAAGCATTTCCAAGATTCAGGCAACAGTGCTTCTCCCTATTCCAGGTCCCCAGGACCCTCAGGCTGTCACTGGTTGCTCAGAGACACCGTGGTGACATCTTGCCCAGCTGACTCCCTTGTCCTGGCCCAGAACCATAGCCCTAGCCCTCTCATTATGTCAGAGTTTGCCTCTTCTCCCACAGGCATGGGATAGAGAAAAGAGAAAGGACTCTTGTCTTAGGCTTGAATCAAAGCCAAGCCGCTTTCTAGATTTGTGACCTTGGAGGAATCTCTTATTTAAGTTCCTATTTCTAAAATAAGTTCATAAGATGATTCTAATGATTTAATGAGATCATGAACATAAAAGTGCCCAGCTCACTATGGGCACTAAGCACTGACAAGGATTGATTAACTTCTGGGACCACATTCCCAATCTAACAAGGAGGCTTAGACTATAGGGGTGGCCAAGGGGTGCTAGTCCAGGGCAGAGCCAGGATGTGGGCGTTTCTGGTTGTGAGCTGATGGAGGCGGGGCTCATGCCATGAGGGCCGAGCGCTGTGCTAGGTTCCTATGAAGTTCAACAATGACAACTGAATGATATGCTGGGTGCTGTTGACTGGGACTTGCGGTGCCCTTCACACTGCTCCACAGGGGTGGGTGGCAGTGTTTCCACCATACCCGTGAGGAAAGCCTCTTCAACAATGAGTGTCACAGTGCCCAGGTTCAGCCTGAGCTGAGGCAGTCTGTGGAGCAGCAGCAGGCGGGGGCATGAGGGCTATGACTTGTGATTCTCCTCTTGGATTGACATGATTCATCATCTGGCTGCCAGGAGGGGACCTCTCTGCAGCTCTGACTCCATTGTCTTCAACTCATTCCCCACCCTGGCCACTGCTCTATTTTCTCCTCTTAACACTTGTCCACTTGGCAGGCCAGCCTGGTAATAGCTTCAGGAAAGACATATTATCAATCTCCCTTTAGAAAGGACCAATTATTCATAGCCTCCCCTAGAATTTTCAGGAAGAAAAAAATGGCAAGAGGAGTGCTACCTCTTGCTGTCATGGAACCAAGGTCAGGGTGGGCTACATTGAAGCTAGGGCAGCATGGGGATGGAATGGCAATGAAGCAGAAGTTGGGTGTAAGATGAAGGCAACAGGACGCAGGGGTGGGATCAGGAAATCACTAAGCCCCAGGCTCTGAACTAGGCTGTGTGTACCACCAGAGGCATGTGGCAGAGTGCCTGGGAAAAACCACAAGCTACACACAAATTGTACTCTCTGGTAAGCAAATGAAAACCTCATTTTATATAATAAAATGAACAAAGGTATATTTTGATGCAGTGTAATTTTTGCATGAATCGTTAAGAAAACAATTACTTTTCTTGCTGCTCAGTCCTCTAGTCATGCTCCCAGAGCCTTTGAGGTGTGAATTTGTTCTCTTCTGCCATGAGGCTATTTCACTCAATCATCCACCTTCCATTCATTCATTCATTCATTCATTCAACAAATTGAGTGACAACTATGAATTAGGCACAAGGGATGCGGTAGGGAGTAAAACACACATGAACCTTGATTTCATAAAGCTTATACTCCAGGGGAAATCTTTGAAAGTACTAATGAGCCAAAATTCTCTCATTTGTAGTTGAAAATTGGGTCATGGGAAATGGTGAGCTTCCTTCTCTGTCACCAGATCTGAAAGCAGTGATCAGATAAGCAGCAGTTGCTTGTTTAATGAATGACTGAGTGAGGAATGGTGTTCAACATCAGATGAGAAGGCCAACTGGCTGACACCTGAGGTGCTTTCCGATCCCTGACTCTTCCCTGTGACCTCAGGACATGCAAGGTCCTGGAGAGTGTTCTGCAGCTCCTTTCTCTTCATCTCTGTTAGAGTCTCATGTTTTGATGCCTTGAAGAGAAACTAAGCTTCCTCCTGGAGGCTGGGTGGTCCAGTCTCCAAGTCTTTCCATCATCTTGGTCTTCCTTGGCCAACCAGGCAGTGGAAACCCTATGGGCCAAGAATCTGAAAAAAAAGAAAAAAGAAAGAAGCCTGTCTGTTGGAAATAAAAAGGAAAAAGTAAGCATTTCTCTTCTGGTCCTGTTTGGGTTGCTGACTGTGTTTGCTTCAAGCATGTGGAGGACCCAGCAAGGGCAGGTGGTTCCTCAACAAAGATGTGTAGAAATCTAGCTCTGAAAGTCAGCATCTAAAATGGCCCAGCCCAGAAACAAGGAGAGAGATACTGTGCCTACATGCTCTTCCCTCCAGCCAGGGTCACAGTGGCCCTCTTCCCGGGCACAGCCAGTAGAAAAGACAAGAAGGAAGCCCTTGAGCACCTGAGAGATTGAATTGGGCATGAGACTGGAAGGCTCCCGATGGGCCAGGCCCTGTAGGATGACCATTCCCATTGGTTCCCTTGGAGGTGTGTGTGTGTGTGTGTGTGTGTGTGTGTGTGTGTGTGTGTGTGTGTGTGTGTGTGTGTTGCATTCACAGAGCAATCAATTTAGGCCCGTTCACATACATTACACATTTAACTTTCACAGCAACTCATTTATAGGAGGTGGCATTGTTATTTAAAGTCAATAAAGCTGAATTTTAGAGGGTGAAGCAAGTCTCTGGGTCTAGGTCTGGGGCACCATGATGCCTCTCCTCTTTAGCTCCCACACAATATGGCTTCGAAGAGAATTCCCAGCTCCTTCCAGGTGGGAGAGGTATCTGCTCTTACAAGATCCACTGCCAGAGTGACTCACCATCAGACTCCACTGAAAGCAGCTGCAGGCCCTTAGTGCTCAAGGACCTACTGTGTCCGGGAAATGCAATCAAGCTCATCCTACATCTTAGGTAAGAGCTGCTGCCCTTCAAGCAGTGGGCTTCCCTACACTGCGGAGCTACTTTCTATGCAGACTTTGGGCTGGTGCCAGCTTCCCAGGCTACTGTGTGAACATCATCCACACTAAGGGATGGGGCAGGGCCAGAACCAGCTCCCCCAGCCATGACTTAGCAGAGAAACACCTTCTTCCCGGCCCTGGCTCTGAGCACCACTGGCATGGAAGCCCGCTCAGCACCAGGGAGGTATTCCTCACTCTTGGCCTTTCCAGGTGACCTATCACCCAGAAACAGGGTGATGGAGAGATGTTTAACACAGAAATGAGTCTTGGGGAGCTGGAGGAATAAACTGTCTCTATGGCTCGTGTCTCATTCTGGCTACAGGGGAGGGAAGTGCAGCAGGGAAAAGAGGGGCTCCAAGGGGGCAGCAGAGGAATGTGGCAAGGCTCTGCGGAGAAATTGGCAGCACATGCTTATGGGTTGAGGAGCTGGAGCCCTGGGAAGGTGTGTTGAGCTTCCCTCTTACCTGAAAGCCCAACAATCCTTATACATTTCTGGTGAAATCCCTGCCACCAGTTTCAGAAGCCCTGGCCCCATCCTGGGCATGTTAGCACCGCAGACACAGGGAGCAAAGACCTCAGGGCCCCAGGAGCCCTGTGTTCCCACCCGTGTGTCTCTCTGGCTCAGAAGCCAGGCAGAAATGGAGTGCCATTGGCACTGGGCCCTGGGTAAGCTTTGAGGCCACAGGGCAAGAGGAGAATATAGCTGCCCAGGACAAAAACAAACCAAATTTCATTGCCATGATAAATGGGATTGCAAAGGGTTACATGTTCCTCTTGGATTTCCAGGGCCCAACGCTTGCCTCAGTTTCTCTCAAGTCCATTGCCACCCAATTCTATTGAGGAGGGTCCTCTTTATTCTGCTGCCTTTCACAATGAGCGGAATCATCCTGTCCTGGCCAATTAAGTAACCACTTCTTTTTTCTCTTCATTTCCAATGGCGCAGATGGATGGGGGGAGGGTGAAGTGAGCGAGGCACTGGCCTCTGGCATGGAACATAATGGGCACCAAAAAGCTCAGTAATCAAAATAAGTATTTTAACACAATATTTAAAAAAAATATAAAGCAATGCTAAAAATAATTATTCATGAATAAAGTATCCAAATTTTCAATAAAGGATTACTGTTAAAAATTTTCCCTTCACCTCAGGCTTCACTATGGCTCATCATAGCACCGGAAACGGGTACCACTCAATGTGCTTGGCACTGGGGGGTGGGGGTGGTGTCCAGTCAAAACCAGGACAAACATGACCTGGACACCTTCCACTAGTGGAGCTTCTCGTCTTAGTGAACCGGAGAAACAAATGGGTAAAGCATCCAAGGTTGAAAGCTGTGATGGGCAAGACAAGCAGAGTTTGGTGAGATGGCTGGGAGAGAATAGTTAGACAAGCTTCTCTGGGGATATGATGCCTCTGCCACAACCTGAAGAATGGGAAAGAGCCTGTGGTTCTGGGCTGCTTTGTGTCCCTTAAAATTTATTATCTTGAAGCCCTAACCCGCAGTATCCCAGAATGCACCTTATTTGAAACTAGAGTTGTTGCAGGTGTAATTAGTTAAGGTAAGATGAGGTCATACTGGGGTTCCCTTAATCCAGTATGACTGGTGTCTTTATAAAGAGGAAGATTTGAACACAGACATGCACACATGGAGGACACCACGTGAAGATAAAGACAGAGGCCAGGGGATGCTTTTACAAACTAAGAAACACAAAGATTGCCAGCAAACCACAGGAGCCAGGAGAGAGGCCTGGAACAGACCTTCCCTGGTGCCATTGGAGGGAACCTGCCCCAGCTGATCTAAGACTCCTAACCTCCAGAAAGCAAGACCATACACTTCTGTTATTTAAATCACCCAGTCTGTGGAACTTGGTTACTGCAGCCCCAGGGAACCAATACATTAGGCAAATAGCAATGACAACAGATGTCCGGGTAAAGTGGATAGTGTGGAAAGGCTTGAGGTAAACGAGGGCTCAACATGTTAGGGAAGAAGGTGATTGTGGCCACAGCACATAGAGAAAGCTCATTAGGTAGGCAGGAGCCAAGTCATGGAGGACTTTCTGGATTAAGTCTGCATTTTATTCCTTGTATTAGGAGACCCTCTGCCTTTCCTACGACCCCTCATTTCGCAATATCACTGAATTCAAGCCTTTTCCAACACCACTGAGCTAAAATTCAGCTGTGTTTTGGTGTCAGCACAGGGTCTGGTGAGGTCATAGAAAGCAGAAAAGGAAGTGAGAATTTAAAGGGACTCCCTAAGTGCCTAGTGGACAGTTGTGAATTGCCTAGGGTTTGTTTGACAAGACCAGCCTTTGCCAACTTAGCAAGTAACTTAGTAACTACTGTCAGTGATCAAGACATTCGGCCACCGATACCATCGAAGTGAAGATTTCAGATGAAAATCTGGAAGTGGGGAACCAGGAAATAGAGAAAAAGGTTGACACTGAGAAAATCCCTAATGGAAAGTGGGTAAGAGGGCAAAAGAAATATTGAAAATCTGATAAACTGGAGTTTCTTCCTCCTTGCCCTCTCTTTCATACAAATCAAACTGAATGGGAGACAGGAGTTGGCAGGAGAGTTTGTCCTGTCCCATCAGCCACCAGGGAAGCCATCCAGCCTCCTGCCCACTGGAATCCCATCCTCAAACTGCAGTCGCAGGGCTTGTCCAGAAGCCCTGATGGGAGGCACTCCCCAGGCTGTAGAGGTAGCAGGTGTATTCTTCAGGTACAAGGACAGCATAATTTTCAAACAAGGTGGTCAAATCACTCCCAGGGCAACGTAACCTTAAAGCTAGAGCCACACCTGTCAACTTATCAGCAATCTTTGTCATTGGCAGGGAGGTGACACTAATTGAGAAGTAATTCTAATGTCCAACGTAAGCTTATTTTTACTTGTCTTTTCTTACACCTGCATCACCTATTGTTCAGGTTCTTTCCCATCACTAATAAAACTGTAGGAACCTGGAGAGACATCCAAGAGTGGTTATTCATGTGTGAGCTCATCTCTCTTAGCACAGAGATCCTGATGGGCGATGGGCAGTGAGTTAGAGGTCAGAGATCAGCAATACGAGTCTTGTGGGCTGGATGGAACCATGAGAGGATCCTTCATTCAGTCCCCAAAGTGTGGCAGGTGGAGCAGCATCACAGACAGAAGAATGTGGACCTGAAATAACACCATTGGTTCAGGGAGGAGTTTTGACAAGACACTGCACATCTTTAAAGGGACAGGTAGTCTCTTCTAGCTCTACAATCAAACAGACATTTCCCCCCCAGCTCTTCTGTAGCAGACTGCTGCCCGGGATCCTAGAACCACTGTATTTATTTCTTCTCAGCATGGATTGCAGATCCCCAGCCTGGAAGCTCTGCCCTGCCTCTCTCTCTGAACACTGTGTCCAAGCAGCTGTGCCCTTGGGGAGCCCCAGGAATTGCTGGAGGCGTGTGTGCACAGTGGGGTGGGGACAGCAGCAGCCTTTTCTAATCTCCACGCAGGGGAACCTGAGACAGTGGATTTAAACCCTCCAGTGAAATTACCTTGTCTATTGACTAGTAAACTGGTGAAAGAGGAAAAGGACTGTAGATTTTCCTTAAGAAACAATGATTATCGCTTCTTTTTCTCTTCTCCCCAGTAAACAGTGCCCCAAATTGGAAGTGTCACATGTAATTTATTGTTCCACTTTGAATGTTTCTTGTAACTGTGAAGATTATGCTTGGATCAGATGCCATTGTACTGAACTCCACTTGGGCTCCAAATTCTTTAGCAACAGTGTAATTTTGCAAGAATGAATGCATTGTTAGAAATCACATTTCCAGATCCTAGCCTGGAGTTCACATTTGGTTTTTAGCTCCACAACTAACCAGCAATGTGATCTTAGGCAAGTCACTTAAACTCTTTGATTCGTAGTTCATCTGTAGTAAATCAGGGACATTAGGAGTAGCTGTCCTAATTCCTTATAGCAGTGTTTGTCGACCCACCCCCCCTTTTTTTAACCTCATGTCACATCTAAACTAATTATAAAATTTTATAGCACACCAAAACATATATATTTTGCCGATCTGGCAAAATAGGTAAATTTTGATTAATCCACACTGGACAGCTATCGTATTGGCACACCAATTGAAAATTGCTGCCTTATAGATTTAATGGGACCCAATAAGATTATTTTGTAAAAGTATACTGTGAACTCTACAACCCCATCTACAGGTAAATAACTACAACAATCCTGAGAAAGAAGAACAAAGTTGGAGGGATCACAATACCAGATATCAAGCTATATTACAAAGCCATTGTGCTCAAAACTGCCTGGTATTGGCACAAGAACAGACATATAAACCAACTAGAGGCCCAGTGCACGAATTCGTGCATGGGTGGGGTCCCTCAGCCTGGTCGGCTATTGAGGACTATCTGGGGGCCAGCCAGCAGGGGGAAGGGGTCGTAGGAGGTTGATCGGTGCGGGGGAGGGGCCATGGGAGGTTGGATGACTGGCTGGGGGAGAGGGGCTGTGGGAGGTTGGCTGTGGGAGCGCACTGACCACTAGGGAGCAGTTCCTGCATTGAGCCTCTGCCCCCTGGTGGTCAGTGTGTGTCATAGCAACTGGTCGACCAGTTGTTCCAGTCGTCTGGTCATTTGGTCTTAACGGTCACTTAGGCTTTTATGCATATAGATAGAACAGAACAGAGAACCCAGAAATCAACCCAAGCTATTATGTTTAATTAATATTTGACAAAGGAGGCAAGAGCATACAATGGAGTCAAGATAATCTCTTCAATAAATGGTGTTGGGAAAATTGGACAGATACATGCAAAAAGATGAAACTAGACCACCAACTTACACCATATACAAAAATAAACCCAAAATGGATAAAGGACTTAAACATAAGATGGGAAACCATAAAAATCTTAGAAGAATCCATAGGCAGAAAAATGTCAGACATATGTTGTAGCAATATCTTAACTGATACAGCTCCTAAGACAATGGAAACTAAGGAGAAAATAAACAAATTGGGACTACATCAAAATAAGAAGCTTCTGCACAGCAAAAGAAACCATCAACAAAACAAAAGAGCCCACTGCATGGGAGAACATATTTGCCAATGTTATCTCCGAATTTACAGGGAACTCATACAACTTAACAAAAGGAAGATAAACAATCCAATAAAAAAAAAATGGACAAAGGACCTACATAGACACTTTTTGAAGGAAGACATATGTCAGCTTATTCTCGATGGAACATTGATCACAATTGGAGAAGCTACTGTGGACTCTCTGCTATGTAGGGTGGTGGTTTGAAAGCCAATCTGCTTTGGCTGATTCATCTGCCTCTTTGTTTTCAAGCATTAGATATGCCACACTCCACTGTAACCTTGCCTTGTCTTACCTAGTCAATAGGGAAAACAGTGCTGGACTGCTCTCCTTTCAACTCTTGCATCATTTAGCTTTTTTACTTTTTCCCAGATGACAGGTAGAACTTATGCAGTTTTGGTGGCTATCTGATTTATTGATGCTGTGCAAAGAAGAAGACTCAAGCAATACATTCAGTGTCCAGGGAAGCCCGTTTCTGTTAGAAAGCGTCCCAGTGTCCATGAGTGTTCCCTGTGCAGCTGAAGATGCTGAGAGCTCACAAGAAGGCAGATGAGGCCATGGGGCAGAATTGGAGGCACAGATTGCATCAGTGGACTCCTTCATCTCTTGTATAATAATATCCTGAGGCTTATTATGTAGTTGTTGTTCAGGCTGTTGTTCGGTGATGATAAGGGAAGTAGCACTGGGTTGGGAGGGACCTGTGAAATGTTGTAATGAGAGAAAAAAAAATGTATCTTATAAATCCAAGTAAAAGATATTTTTAACTTAGGTTAGAGACACCAAATCCTGAATAAGATGCCAGCATGCCAGCCATGCCATGAATCTTTAAGTTAAACTTTTCACCCTCATGCACCTCTAGTGGGAGTGAACTTGGGGAGGCATTCTAGAAAGCAATCAGGCATGAGTTCATCAAATTAAGTGTACACATACCCTCTGACCCAGGGATTCCAGTGCCAGCATACAAAAGGACATATATACTCACAACCAAATGATTTGTGGCGATGGTAAGAAGTTAAATGCAACCTGAGCATCCATTCCTGGGAGAATGGAGAGGTAAAATGTGGTGGAAGTATACCATGGAAGCCTCTGCAGCAGTTAGCAGCCATGGATTCGATGTAAACATAACATAGATGACTCTTAAAGCAGAGCTTGTGAAAAGGTAAGAAATGAGGTCTATAGCACAACATTTACACAAATTAAAAATGCATGCCTACAAAACAATACCCATTTGCATTAATACATACAAATAAACACTGAACCATTAGAATGATTGACTGCGGGCATGGGTACGGGGAGATGGCTGTGAGAAAAAAGAGAATAAAAAATACATAAAACAAGTGAGGAGCCTTGAATGGAAAAATATAAAAAGTATGATTAATTCAATCCTCTGCCCCTGAGGTCCAAAATAAATTAATTAAAAATATGAAATATTTTAAGTTTTTTAGTTAGTTTGGGCTCTGTAGTCTGTACATTCCTCAATGATCCAATGGGATATACACTAAAAGGAGAGGGTGTTTGGTTGAATTAAATAAAACAAAAAAAGAACAACTCGTTCTGCATGATCTCTCAACTGGGTCTTACATAAATCCCTCTTGGTCCTCATGGCTGCTCAACAATTCTTATATTTTTCTCTTGGATACTCCACCTTGTGTCCCTCATGGCATCCTTTCTTAAACTTCTCTCTCTAAGCCTCCAACCTCAGTTCTGTCTTCTCCCTTACTCTCATCACATGAGCTCACCAACCATTTCCTGGAGATCAGCATCACCCATCCCATTTAGGACTCTTAATTATAAACAACAGAAGCCAGCCTTATCGTTAGCAAAACAAGGGGCTTATAAGGGTGTGGAATCCACAGTAGGATGGATTCCATACCCTTATTGGGAAATAAGCAGGACTCAAAGGGGGTCTGGAGCTGGGCTGAGATGTGCGACTGGGTGCTCCTGTGGCTGCTGCCTCTGACACTCCTGCTATCACCACAGGACACTGGTGCTGTACAGCCACCAACTGACCATGAGTGACCGTGGTAGCCAGCCTGCAAAATGGCCGTGATGATCTTGACCCCCTTCTCACACCCCTGGTAGTCCTGTCCGCACTGGGCAGGACTTCCCTGTGTATCTAATGGGATCTTGTGGAGGTGACAGTGTGTGATGTCTGAGGATAGGTTATAAAAGATATGGCGGTTCTTGCCTTTCTCTTTCTTAGATCATTTGTTCTGGGGAAAACCAGCTGCCATGCCATAAGGTTATGTAAGAAGCCCTCTAGAAAGGTCCTTATGGAGAGGAACTGAGGCCTCCTACCAACAGCCAGTGATGAACTGTGGTTCCTGCTAATAGTCTCTTGTGTGACTCACCCATCCTCCAAGTGGGTCCTTGCTGGGGTCCAACCCCAGCAGGTCCAGAGGTCCCCAAAGGTGTGGACGGAGTCCGCAAAGAAGGAACGACATGAAGGCAGCGTTCAGGTGATCATCATAGCCAGCATAGCCAGGTTCTCTAGCCAGGATCTCCAGCCAAGTTCTGTCTAGGATCTCCAGCCGGGTTCTGTAGCCAGGTTCTGTCTCTAGGTTCTTCAGCCAGGTTCTCTCGCTAGGTTCTGTCTCTAGGTTCTGTGTCTCTAGGTTCTGTGTCCTGTTGTCTTGTTACATCTGTATTTATACCAGTTGATTCCAATCCTATCAATCTCTATTCCAAAGGTTAGGCCGTTTCTTATCTCCATTCCAGGGAGTAAAGATTATGTAGCTTAAGCGTGATTGTTCGTAGCTTAAGTGATTAACTACCCGCCTGACACTTAGTTAAGGGGTTTTATTCCCTCCCTAACTTCAGGGGAAAATCCCTACCTGGGGAAACAACCTTTCTTGGAGGGGTGACCTTGGTTAAAACACATAGCGCCAAGAAGGTGAGCAAACATATTAAGAACAGTATGCCATATACGCCAGGTCCCTTGAAACATATGCTGTGCAGATGTTTCTTCCCTGCAGCGGCTGTGTCAAGCAACAAGGATGGACCGGCTCCCGGCAGGCCCTCACCCTTAGGTGTCTGCAGGCCCAGCCAGAATCTTGACTGAAATCTCATGAGAGATCTTAAGCCAGAACCACCCAGATGAATTCCTGACCAACAGAAACTGAGAGAACAACTATTGGCTGTTTCAAGCCACTGAGTTTTGAGGTGATTTGCTATACAGCAATAGGTAATTAATGTAACTTCTCTTCACTTTTGGGTCACACTCACTGCGTTGAAAGATCATCTGCTTGACTGAGCGTGAGTCTGGGGTGATACCCTGGCTTCCAGGGACAAGAGGCATAGAGTGAGATGAAGAGAGGCTATTTCCCCTTTGCCTCAACTACCTGCACACAAAGGGCAGCCCCTAACTGGAAACATCATTGGAGTTTGGGCAGTCAAGGTGAAGTAACATCTATTACCCCATTGTATCTGAATTCTGGCAGTGTCTCTATTCTCCCAATCAGAATCTTCCAGGATCATCCTTCTCCCTCTTCTCTTCTTTCTTGTCCCTAGGGGAGATGCATCCTTCCTTCTCTTCAAAGATACCCTTGAATTCTACTTGGGCCCTTGGGCCCATTTCCCCCACTGGCCTCCTTTCTAGCTCACATGTTGAATGTTTACTTTGTATAAAAGGATGTTTTCTTTGTGGGTGAACATCCTGTTCTGGATTTTCTTCTCTAGTTTTTTCCCCCCAAGTATGAACAGTGCCTTTGGACCTGCAACTCTTTGCACAACTTTTCATAATGTTTCCTAGTGAACCCCTGGTAGCACAGACACCATGGTAGGAGGGTGTGGGGTAGCAAGTGGGTCATGCCTGAATGACTGCAAAGCCAATGTGCATATGCTCCAGGGAGGTGGAGACAGTGGTCATGGTCAGATCACTGCATACCTAACCCAGGTGCTGTGCTCACCCCCATCATTCAAAGCAACTCTGTAGAGAAAGGATTCTGAAGTATGGGTGGGGCTACTGGAGCCCCCTATTCATACCACCTGCTAAGATATCACTGGATGGCAAACTTGTTGATCAAAGAATTGTGTCTTGTTGCCAATTATGTCCTAGAACAATACCTCAGACCTAGAACATAATCAACACATACATGCTAAAGAAATAATTGAATGAACAAATGTATGTATTGAATACACGGAAGATGGAGTAACTCTGACCCTTGTTGCATGCATGATTGAGGTGGGTTTCCCCAAACAAGCCTTTGAGAGGGAGTGAGAATAAGACCCAATGGGGAAAAGAAATCTATGACAACAGAAGATGCCTGGAAGAAGAGCTGAGGAGGGTGAGTCCAGGGCCAGAATCTTGCTGAGATCAGGGGCTTCTGATCTGACCTCTGGGAGGATTTGTAATCCTTCACAGCAGGCAAGAAATGATGCAGGCCCTTCACCAGAGCCTCACTACATGGCTGAGACAAGGTGGGCAACAAATAAGGAATGAGTGAAGACAGTGAGTTAATCTGCCTTCCAGATACCGCTAATTCACTTTCCCCTTCTGGTGCTCTACAAGGTGCTTCCTGTTCCTTGGAGCACAGACCATCTCTAACCTGTACCTGCCAGGAGCACAGGCTCAGGTACCAGCCTCCTGATCCTGAAGACTAGAGCTTGAGGTCTGAGGTTGAGACTGAGACTGAACTTACTTCCCAAGTTCTACCCCCAAGTGCTGGTTCCCATCTGAACTCTGACTCTTCCCTGAGGTTGACTCCAGGATTCTCTTATTCAGGGAACATGTTCTACCTACAGGGGAATGGTCCTTCAGGCACCAACACACAGGGCAATTCAGTAGCTGTGGCATTCCTAAGAGTGAGTAGCATTTTGGAGCTCTGGGTCTTTTTGTGATGCCGGAGGGTGACAGGGCCAGAAAGGACTTGAGCCTAGAGGTGGAAGGTGGAAGGTGGAACTGGGCATGATCAGAACTTTCCCCTCTTTCCCTTTCTTTTTTCTTTATCCATTCTTTTTTCTCTCTTGTATTTTTTATTTGAGGTGGGGGCACATTCCACAGGTATTAAAACTGTTAGGGGTGGGTTCTCCACCAACTATATCAGACAGAAGTAGGTGTGGTATGGTAGTGCTCGTAGAGACATGCTTATAATAAAATTAAATAAAATATGTGACAATACTATCTATCTTTCTCCCCTCACTCCATTCCTTACCTCTTCTTCCTTAATCTTATTGTCGGGGCTTCTCTCTTTACTATCAGGAATGTCATCCGATGTCTACCCCACCGGCAGAATGCCTTTCCTCTGCTCTTTACTCCTCTTCTCTCTGCAGCGCTGATATGGTGGGTCGTGCTTTCCTGTGGTTTCCATGGCAGTGTGTTCTCCTCCAGGATTTCTGACCACCCCTTGTGCGCTCCCTCCAACTTCTCTTTTTGTCATTTTGCCTTTTAAATGCAAACTGCTCTGAAGTTTGGTTTTCTGCCATCTCATACTCTCAGAACCACCCACAACGACTGTTTTATTTATCACTCTATGTCTGACTATCCTGTGGACATCAAACATGGATATGTTTGGGAAACACCGTTCATTCAGTGTGGCTAGAACATTGAGGAGGAGGCTGAGGAGGAGGGCAAAGAGGAGGTAGAGCAAGAGAGTAAGAAGACAGCAAGAGGTGAGGAAGGGGCATGCACACCAGAGCTCAGATACCGATAACAGAATTCGCTCTCCTTCATGCAAGCAGGAAGTATTTTAATAGAGGGGGTTGGGTGCTGCAAAATTATGGGTAGGACTGACAGTCAAGTCTTAGAAACACTCAGCTGCTGGCATGATCCAGAAAGCTGCCTCTCCAGTGCAGAAAGCTGCCAATCAGAAAACACCTCCCAAATTAGGAAACTGCTGGCTGCAGAACAACCTGAATTCTGCCTCTCTTCCCAAAGTGGGTGCCCTGAGCCCTGCCTCTCTTCTTTTTCACTCAGTTCTGAAACAAGGCTCACTGGAGCTGTTCTGACTTTTGGAATCTAAGCTATATCCAGAGCTCTACCGAAAGAAATCCTGGGGAGTTTATGATTGTATTCCCAACCTCTGCTTTCTATATTCTACCATTTGGGATAAATGCTGAGGAAGCCAGTTCGCAGATTCTACTATGCTGTGTGCATTAGGCATGGTGTTACCACTGGCAGGAATCCAAATTTTCCTGACTGACGTAAAACACCATTGACTTGTAATGAATGCCAATGAATGCGTCAGGTTGGCTTCAGAGGCCGGTGGCCCTGCAACTTCCTCTTCCCTATCTGCTCCCTCCGCTTTTCTCAATGTCCCTTCCATCCTCCCCACTGAAGACTCATTTTCTCCAGGAGCCTGGAGTTATGGCCTCCCCGCTCCCAGGCACACACCTTTCTCTCTTCACCACTTCAGAGAAAGAGAATAGCTTTTCTCGGTCTTAATTGTAAAAATACTGAGAAAAGACTGCTGTGTCCAGTTTGAGCCACATGACCCTGGTGCAGTGGAAGCAGCATTCTGATCGGCAGCCCCTTTGCAAACCTCCTTTTGGAGATGAGTGAGAAGCAAGTAGCCAAAGAGGGGCTGAGAGCATGACCATAACCACTGGAGAATGACCCGGGGTCAGGAGGCTGCCACAATTTGTGTCCACTACACTGTGATACACTCATTGTGTTTTAAGTCCCGACTGTGATAGAGAACTAACACAAAAGCAGTAAAATGGCATGATGAAATAATATTTTTCATTGTCCAATTGCTCACAGGACTAAATGAGATAATGAATGTAAAGTATGTAGTTTGGTACATGATACACAGTAGGTGCTTATCTTGGTTTGAATTCCCCTAGAAGTTGACTTTGAAACAAGGATTCAAGTGCAAGTCACTTACCTGGGAAGAGCAGGGATTCCAGTAGCGGAGTGGAGAAGGGAAGGCAGCCGATAAAGGCTGCACTGTCCATCCACTACCACAGTGCTCACCTGGAGCTGAAGCCCTGAGGATACTCTTGGGAGCCCTACAAAACACATGCCTCAGAATTATCCCACCCGAGGGTCAAAGGAGTTCAGGCCTTTATATAGCAACTCCGGAGAGTCACTGTAGGGCTGTTCCCGGGGGTTCTTCCTCGGCACTGCTTGCCTGCTGCGCGTGTGGGCAGGGAAGCCTTCTGTGGGTCCACAGGCAGAGTCTCATTGCTAAATACTACATGTGCACTCCTTTTCAGCCCCCTGTCTCCCTTCCATTAGTTTAAAATTCCCTTGAATGTAGGAACCAAGTCTTATATATTCTCCATTCTTCCATGTAACCTAGCACAATATTTCACATGTAGCATTGGCCAATGACAATTATTCTTTGCTTAATTAATGACATTTCAGGACATCTTTTTCCTGATGATCTACTGATATCGCCTCTGTGTACCTTTGATTTTTCTGGGGCAGAATGAATTTCATGCCATTATATTTTTATACATTAAGTATGTAATTGAACATGATTTGATTTTTATATTATTGTAAAATTCTCATTCAATTGCATTCATAAATAAATAAGAAAGTCTCTCTGAGGCTAGAGGCCCTGTATATATATCTCAACCTCATCGCGACACGAAGTTATCTCTAAATTGGGGGAATTTGGAGACTCCTGGTGTGTAGATTCTTATTAGCTTCCTTGCCTACATCAGCCTAGCCATCTGCCAGCAATAATAACCTGCCCCTGTGTGCTTTGCCTTTTCCAATCTTTGAATCAATGAGAACTGGACTACACTGTATTGAGAATGCCCTTCCCCTGCGGGTAAGGGGGATATTCCATTTTCTAGGTCAGAACACCTGGCTTCAAAAAAATTATCAGAGCTGCAGGCACTAGATAAGCAAACAGCTCTAGCTCCTCCTTTCCACACCACTCTGAGTAAAGCCAGTTTTCTTCCAGGATCCTTGCCTTGAAGCCGGGTTCGGATCCCAGATCAGCAATCCTGGACCCTAATTCTAGTCACTTAATTTGGGGGACTCCTCTCCCCTGGTTGCTATGTTCTACTTTTGAGAGCCCAACAGCTACCCTAACTCACCCAGAATCCATGCACCATAACTATCTCCCCCAAGAATTGTCCCTGCCTAGAAGGCACTGGCACTGTGCTTACCTGTTCCATCAGACTGACCCCTTAGACAGTGATTGCACGCGAACCTATGTCAGAGGTGACACGCGAACTCATTTTTTTTTGGTTGATTTTTCTTTGTTAAATGGTATTTAAATATATAAAGTAAATATCAAAGTTATAAGTCTTTGTTTGACTATGGTTGCAAATATCAAAAAATTTCTCTATGTGACATGGCACCAGAGTTAAGTTAGGGTTTTTCAAAATGCTGACACGCCGAGCTCAAAAAGTTCGCCATCACTGCCTTAGAAACTGATGATGGAGTTTATCACATCCTGTTACATTTGGGTGGTCCTGGCTGGTCCTGGTCAGTCCACTCAGCCCTCAACTCTTGCCAGATTTTCCTAAATTCTCGTTCCCCATGCCTCCCATTCTCCTTGTATTGGTCTTCCAGCATGCTTGGAGCTGAAGGTCCATCAGTTAAGACTTTTACTTTAGGACATTGTTAGAGTGGCTGTTTTGTTAACATTTCCTAGATTTCAGATTCCATCTTGCTTTTCTGACCCCTAGACCACTGGTTACTAATGCCATCTTTCTCCCTCCTTGCAAATGGGAAAACCCAAGAGTTAGGATTTGAAAATGAGCATCCAGCAGTGGGTTGTTAAGAGTGCCTTGTTTTACACCACGGGGTATCCCGACCAGTGTTTAGCTCCAGATGCCTCGACTGTGCCCCTCTTGCTTCCCTGCCATAATTCCCAAAGAATGCCATCTCCATTGAGGTTGATGGCAACTAGGGATGGAGAAGTTTCTCTGTGTCCTGGGATTCAGTGCCTTTCCTCACACTTCTTCCCTTGAAGCTTGCTTCCTCTCTCTCTCCGTTCCTCCCTCTGTCCATCCCTCCCTTCCTTTCTTCCCTTTTTAATGCTTTCATTCTCATGATCTTAGTACCTGTTGTATTTTCTGTTTGAATTTCCTACTCGATCTGAGCTACAAAACATTGCTTATTATTTCCAAAGGAGTTAGACTACCTTGGTGCTTTCCTTTGTTTCCCAAAGGATAAATGTATTTCTTGAAAAGCTTCCTAAGAATCAAATGACATCCACCAAAGCCAAGAAAATGATTCCTTATGTGGATTCTTTGCAAAGTCACCATCGCAGTCTCCAGAGCTTTGGCCAATAAATAGCAAATCGCAGAGATCTAGATATTCATCTCCGGGGTTGTATACTTGATCTTGAAATGGTCCCACCAGTATCTTACTTGGAACCCAAGAAGGGAGAATGGAGGAAGAGCTGTGCAATTTCCATTTAAATTGACAATATTTTCCCTGGAAGCCCAGAGGCCTCTCTGCTGGGCTCCTGCTGTTTGCTTCCTTTTATACGTCCTATTCTGAGGATGGCATGATTATTCCCTAAACATATTACTGCAGCTCTTTCATCAGATTCTTTCTTCTAGGAATGTCACGAATAAATTACCATGCAGTGCTGGCATGAGGCCTCAGCCAGCAGGAGCCAATTATTTTAAAATTTCCAAGCAAATCAGATTAACGCTTTACAAATTATTGGCCAAGAATCTTCAGAAAGTTGTGTGGCATTCCTGTGCTGCAGTATGTGGTTTTTTGTTTTGTTTTGTTTTATTTTGTTTTTACCTAAGTGTGTATATATCAGGTCATCCCCCGGTCCTTACTCCTAGCCCGAGGTTTGGTTAGGACACCAGTTCACACCCACTTGCAGGAATCTAATTGGGTAATTTCACTTATCAAAACTGAAAATGGATGTTAGATCAGATCAGATCATTACATTTCTTAATAAGGCAGCACAGACTCCCCTTTGCCAGATGGATTGAGACACACCTATTTGTGACAACTTAATTACACTTGCCTAGAGTCAGGCTGTGTTTCAGGGAGGACATATGTTCTCATGGCTGGATTAACATACGCCACCCAAACCTGGCTTCTCCACTAAGGGGAGCGCTGAATGGAACATGTGAGGATATATGTCATGGTTAGGATGCATCAGCAATCAGAAAATGGGGAGACTCTGCCAATATCTGATTAAATTTTAACAAAATGGTCTGTGTGTGGACGTAACAGACTCTGCCTTCATTAGTTAGTGCATCCAATGGTTACTCAAAAATATTCGCCTTAGGAATAAGAGAGTGAGCGCAAGAGCGAGGTACCCCGGGGCCAGTGTTGTTGTTTATGTTCCTTTGAACTCTCAGGATGTCTGGAGGTGGTGCTGTCCCAGATCGACTGGGGCTTTCAAACAGTAAGACCTTTGAAACGGTACTTAGACAATCGCTCCAGGATCGCATGCCTCTTTCCATCAGGTGTTTCTCCTGCTGTCCAATCCAAACGCTTTCTGGTAAGGTTTCCTACTTTTTCTTCTTATATGGTTATCAAGAGAGATAGCGGTCCCTCTGTCACCACTACCCACACCCAGTGGAATTTGTCCTCACTAGGAAGTGCAGGGTCATTGAAGGGTCGAGGACCCCAATAGAAAAACATTTTTAAAAGTTCACAGTGAAAGTGCTTGAGAAATGATAGTCTATACTTTTGTTGAAACAGTGCTACGTACTTTGATTTTGTAGATTTTATAGGAAGGTCTGAGGTACATCATTGTGATTATTTTGCAGAATTCTCACTGTAGGACAGTCTGAATCTGTTCTGATCTCCAGGCATACATCTTCTGAATATGACAGGGAAATCTACTCCTGTTAATCGAGATACTAATTTACATTAATTTTAGTTATTTCCTGGCCTATGAATAGAAATGCATCATATTAATACTAAAACTTAAAATTTTCAGTCACCATATATTTGTATCTAAAATGCATGAATAGATTTGTAGTTTCCTGCCCCTCGGTGTCTCCAGGAATTTTCGGGAGGTTGCCTTACATGCATCAGGAATTAGTCTTGGACCTCCCTGTGGTTAAGCTAACCACTCAGCGCTACTGACTTGTTGGTGAGAGCAATGGCTTGTTCTCATTGTCCACACCATGGCTTCTTGTTCCAGATCCCTGGGACCTTAATGCTGCAAAGCTGCAAGTTCGTCACTGCTGCCTCAGAGCAGGTCACCTCTGAGTCACCCTGGGCAATAACGATTTCGGTGTTTAGTTTTGTTTTTGAAAAAAGAGAAGAATATTACTTCTCTCTTCATTTTTTTCTTTTCTTTAAAAAAAATTGGTTTTAGAGATAGGAAGGGAGAAAAAGAGAGAGAGAGAGAGAGAGAGAGAGAGAGAGAGAGAGAGAGAGAGAGAGAGAGAGAGAGAGAGAGAGAGAGAGAGAGAAAGAGAGAGAGAGAGAGAGAGAGAGAGAGAGAGAGAGAGAGAGAGATCAGTGATAAGAGAGAATCATTGATCAGTTGCCTCCTGCATGCCCCCGACTGGGGATGCAACCCTGGCATGTGTCCTGATTGTGGCATTCTGGTTCATAGGTTGACATTCAACCACTGAGCCACACTGGCCAGGCTACATTTTTCTTTTACACTGAGGGCTCTGGTGGTGGGAGGCAGGCTCCGGGCTGTTGCTTGGGCCCCATTGTTAAGAGCTTCTTGGCTTGAGCCCTTTTCTCTGCCTTGAGCCCTTTCACTGCCATGCAGCTCAGGCCACTGCTGTCTACCTTGTTGGGCTGGGTTGACTGTCTTTGCTCCACCTTTGGGTGGCCCTGCAGAAAATTCACAGAAGGCAGAGGATGCTCTTGGTGTTCACAAGGCCATGGTAGCACCACAGTCGATAGGAGGCAGACTGTTATACTCCATAGGGAGGGAGCTGCAATTCAGACCAACAGCATGTCCCAGCTGGGTGGCTCGGATCCCGAAATGCTACCAACTTCTGTGAATCAGCCCTTTCAGTTCACACACACTGCCCCTTTTCTCCCGGAGGGCGCACACAGCACCGTGGCGTGTGTGCTGGGCTGGGTTCCCACACAGCTGCAAGATGCATCTGGAGCCACCAGCTCCCTTCCTTCCTCAGTCCTGGCTCCCAGTGACAGCCCCCTCTCCCTTGGGCCCCACCTTCGTTCTCCCTCCTGTGGAAAAGCCCCCAGTGCCTTGGATGTCTGATGATCTATGACCTACAATAGATAAGGTTCCAGTTGTTCCCCCATTTGAATAGAATGACAGGAGCATAATTGAGAGGCATGACTGACATGCTGAGCATCATCTCTGCTCCCAGCATCCTCCTCACAGACCAGGGTTTTCTGTTATCTTCTGTCATCTTATAGAAAGAATTTGGTGTTTCTACAGGCTGCCTTTTCAGGTTTAAGGTTATTATTGTTATTACTTTTGTTTTTGAAGAAAGAGGGGGATCCTCACCGAGGATCTTTTTCCATTGATTTTTTTAGAGAAAGAGTGGAAGGGAGAGGGAGAGACAGAGAGAGAAACATTGATGTGAGAAAGTCACATCAATTGATTGCCTCCTGCACACACCCCAGCCAGGGTCAGGGAACCTACAACTGAGGTATGTTCCCTTGACTGGAATTAAACCCAGGACCCTTCAGTCCACGGGCTTATGCTCTATCCACTGAGCCAAATTGACTCTGGCTTAGCGTTATTTTTTAAGGGCCTCAGAGTGGTGTAAATAATATTTTTGATATTTTTAAACTTTTTAAATTTTTAAAGCAGTTTTGTTGAGTTATAATTGACATATATTTTTAAGTTGCACATATTTAAAGTGTACAATTTGATAACTTTTGACATATGTGTATGTCCATGAAACTATAGCCACAAATAAAGATAATGAACATATCTATCACCCCTAAAAGTCACTTCTGTTCCCCTTTATGCTCCTTTTTATTGTCTGACTTCTTTCATGAAGCATGGTTATTTTGAAATTCATCTGTCATTGTCTGTGTTAAGAGTTCATTCCTTTTCATTGCTGAGTAATATTCCAATGTACAGATATACCACAGCTTATTTATTCAGTTACATTTTGAAGGATATTTGAGTTATTTCCAGTTCCAGGTTATTACAAATAAAACTATTATAAATATTAATGTACAAGTCTTTCTATGAATACATGTTTTCATTTAAATTGGGTAAATATCTAAGAGTGGAATGGCTGGATCATATAGTAGGTATATATTTATTTAAAAAACAACAACACTGCAAAACTATTTCCCAAAGTGATTATATCAGTTTAGAACCCTACAAGTAATGATAGAGAGTTTCAATTACCATGCATCTTTACTTTACCAACTCTTGGTATGGTCATTCTTTTTAATATTAGTCATCCTAATAGGCAGATAGTACATGTTATTCTGGCTTTTATTTGCATTTTTCTAAAGACCTATTTAAAGTGTACAAAAAAGATGACAAGCATCTTTTCACATTTATATTTGATATTCATATGTGTTTTTTAATAAACTGTCCTTTTAACTCTTTTGTCATTTATTTGTTTATTTTCTTAGTTTTGAGAGATCTTTGTGTATTCTGGATACAAATCCTTTATCAGATGCTAGAGGCCTGGTGCATGACATTCATGCACTGAGTGTGGGGGGGGGTGGGGGCAGGGGCCCTCAGCCTGGCCTGTGCCCTTTCGCAGTCTGGGAGCCCTCAGGGAATGTCCTAGCCAGCCATCGTCCCGGCTTGTGGCTGAGCGGTGCTCCTGCTGTGGGAGTGCACATACCAACCCGGGGGCAGCTCCTGCATTGAGCGTCTGCCCCCTGGTGGTCAGTGTGCATCTTAGCGACCAGTCGTTCTGCTGTTCGGTCAATTTGCATATTACCCTTTTATTATATAGTATGTGTTTTACAAAAATTATCTCCCAGTCTGTGGTTTATCTTTTCATTATCTTAACAGTGTCATTTGTAAAACAGAAGTTTAAAATTTTTGATGGAGTCTAATTTATCATTTTTTCCCTATTTTGGATCCTACTTTTGATGTCATAGTTAAGAAATCTTTGCTTAACTCAAGGTTATAAATATTTTCACCTATGTTCTCTTCTTTAAGTGCTATAGTTTCAGGTTCTATATAGAGATCTATGATCCATTTTGAGTTGATTGTTTTACATGGTGGGAAGTATGGAATGAAGGTTTTTGGGGGGGTGTGGGATATATAGGCATACAATTATTTCAGCACCTTTTGTTAAAAATATATCTTTTTCCCACTGAATTATCTTTGCGCCTTTGTCAAAAATTAGGTGTCTATATACATGTGTGTCTGTTTCTTGGTTGTTCTATTCCAGGGGTCCTCAAACTACGGCCCGCCGGCCACATGCGGCCCGCCAAAAACATTTATCTGGCCCGCTGGGTGTTTTTGTTACTGCTGTGTGCATAGGAATTTGTTCATAGTTTTTTTAAAACTATAGTCCGGCCCTCCAACGGTCTGAGGGACAGTGAATGGGCCCCCTGTTTAAAAAGTTTGAGGACCCCTGTAAATCTATTCAGTTTCATTGATCTGTTTATCTTAGCAGCAATACCAAACTACCTTGAAATCAAGTAATGTTAGTCTTCACACTTTGTTTCTCGTTTTCAAAGATTTTTTTGGCTAGGTCCCTTCCATTTTCATAAGAATTTTAGAATCAGCTTGTTGGGAATTATCAGGATTGCATGAGTCTGTAGATCAATTTGGAAAGAACTAACATCAGAGCAATATTGAGTTGTTTGACTAATGATCATGGTATTATCTATCCATATACTAATGTCTTTAATTTCTCTCAACAGTGTACTGTATGTAACAGTTTTCAATGTACTGGTATTGCATTTTTTTGTTAGATTTGTTTCTGAGTATTTTACACTTTTATGCTATGGCAAATGGTGTCTTATAAAAATTTCAATGAATTCTAGTAGCTTGATGGGGGGCATTTTCCACTGTATTCTGTATAGATTGCATGTTATCTGCCAAAAACAAAACAAAAAACAACAACAACAAAAAACCCACACAGTATTACCTCCTTTTTCTCAGTATGGGTACATTTTATTTATTTTTCTTTACTTATTGCAATAGCTAAAACTTCTAGTACAATGTTGCATAGAAGTGGTAAGAGTGACTATTCTTGCCTGGTTCCTGACTTAAAGAGGGTAAGCATTTAGCCTTTCACCATTAAGTGGAAAGTTAGCTGTTAGTTTTTAATAATATCATTATTTTATTTCAAGTTTGCTACGATTTTTTAAAAAAAATCATGAATAGATGTTGGGTTTTGTCAATTGCTGCATCTATTTAAATGATCACATAGGGAGGGACTTTTCTTTATTTGTTAATATGGTAAATTATTTTGATTTCAAATGTTAAACCAACCTTGCATTCCAGGGATAAACCTCACTTGGTCATGACATACTATCTTTTTTATATCTTGTTATATTTGGTTTGCTAATTTGTTGGCAAATTTTGAATCTATGTTTGTGAGGGACATTGTTCTATACTTTCCATTTCTCCTAATATCTTTGTCTGATTTAGTTATTAGGTACTGTTGACTTCATAGAATTAATTAGAAGGTGTTCCCTTCTTTTTAATTTTCTGAAAATGTTTGGTATAAGTCATAGATGAAACCATCTGGACCTGTAGTTTTCTTAATTGAAATGGTTTTTAATTGAAAATTTACTTATTTAATAAATATAGGGCTATTTCTTCTTGAGTGAGCGTTGGTAATTTGTATCTTCGAAGGAAATTGTTTAGCTCATGTAAATATTTTAATTTATTTGCATAGAGTTGTTTATAATTTTCTCTTAATATTTTTTAATATTTGTAGATTTGTATTGGATCTATTTCTGGCATTTCTGATATTATTCATTTGGTTCTTGTCATTTTTTTCCACATCAGTTTGGTTAGAGGTATAATTGATTTTCTCTATTATTTTCCTGTTTTCTCTTTCATTGATTTCCACTCTGATGTTATCTCCTTTCTTATGTTTATTATAGGTTTGTTCTTTTTCTTCCAGTTTCTTAAGATGAAAGCTGAATCCATTGGTTTGAATTCTTTTTATTTTTTGTGCTATAAATCTCACCCAAGCATGATTGAGCTGTGTTCCACAAATTTTAATATGTTGTATGATTTTTTAATTCAGCTCAAAAAATTTTAATTTTTCTTCTTTGACTCAGTACATTATTTAGTTTTAAAATATTTAGGTATTTTTCCAGAGATCTTTTTTGTTATTAATTTCAAATTTAAATATATGATGGATAAAGAACATATTTTGTATGATTTGAATTCTTTTATATTTATTGGGATTTATTTAATGATTCAGATTATGACCTATTTTGGTAAATGTTCTATATTTATTTGAAGAGATTGTGTATTCTGTTCTTGTTGAATGCGATGTTTTATAAATGTCAATTTGATCAAATTGGTTGATTGTACTGTTCAAATATTCTATACTCTGGCATGTTTTATTTATTATTTAGAGGTGAGTATTGAACTCTCTAACTACAATTATAAATTGGTTTATTGGTTCTTACTGTTCTATCAGCTTTTGCTTTATATATTAGGAAACTATTACTGGGTGCATAAGCATTTGGGGTCATTTTGTCCTCCTCATGAATTGATTATCTTTTTTATGTCCTTGGAAGTATTTTTTGCTCTGATCTTTAGTTTTCGAATTTCAGTATAACCACAACCTTTCTTTGATTAGTACAAGCATTGACAGCAATAATTAGTATTGATTAGAGAAATATTTTTTATCCCTTTATTTTTAATCCCTTTGGTTTTATAGTTAAAGTGTGTTGTAGGCAGTATATAATTGGGCTTTCTTTGTTTTTGTACCTAGTCTGACAATCTCTGCCTTTAAATTAAGTGTTTATCCAGGGGTTGGAGAACTTTTTCTGTAAAGGACCAAATAGTAAATATTTTAGACTTTGTGGGCCACACCTGTATGATCTTTGCTGCTTCTGCTTCTGTGGCTGCATCTTCCTTCTCTGTTTTTAAATGATTAAAAATGTCAAGACCAGGCTTAGCTCCAGAGCCCTACACAATCAGGCTGCAGGCCAGATTTGGCCCCTGGATCTTAGTTTGCTAACAAGTCATATTCAATGTGATTATTAATATTGTTAGGTTAAAAATCTATTACCCTGCTATTTTTTTTCCTTGTGCCATCTTTGTTGTTTATCTCTTCCTCCCCATTTTATGCTGTCTTTTGGATAGAGTATTTTTTTGTAATTCCATTTGTTTCATTTTAGGCTTATTATGTCATTGTTTTGTTATCTTAGTGCTTGCTTTAGGGTTCATAATACGTATCTATAGTGTATCACAGTCTACCTTCAAGTGATATTATAAACATCACATAATATAAAAATCTTAAAGTAATTTACTTAAATTTCTCCCCTCTCATTCTTTAGACTACGGTTGCCATACAACTTACTTTTACATATCTTCTAAATTTTACAACATTGTTATGATTTTTATTTAAACAGTGAATTATCTTTAAAGAGATTTAAATGATTAGGAAGAAATTTTGTATATTTTCCTTTGTAGTTACCACTTTTTGTGCTCTTCTTTCTTTTGTTTGGATCAAGATTTGCATCTGGTATCGTTTTTCTTCTACCTTAAGGACTTCCTTTAACATTTCTTACAGTATGGACTTGCTAATGATAAAATCTTCTAGCTTTGAATTTCTGAAAAGGTCTTTATTTTTATCTTTGTTTTTGAAAAATACTTTCAGTGGGTGAAGAATTCCAAGTGGCAGTTATGTTCTTTCACTGTTTTAAAGATGTTGCTCCACTTTCTTCTTACTTGTGTTCACTCTGATGAAAAATATTATGTCATCCTTATTTTTATTTTTACTTTTTGTATGTGAGGTGTCTCCTCAACCCCCAGCTCCAGGTTGTTTTTAAAACTCTCTCTTTAGCACTGATTTTGAGCAATTTGGTCACAATGTGTCTTGATGTATTTTTCTTTATGTTTGTTATGCTTAGGGTTTGCTGAGCTTCTTGTATTTGTGGGTCTAAAGTTTTAATCAATTTTGAAAAATATTGGCTATTATTTTTCCAAAATTTTTGTCTTTTGTCTCCCTACTTTAGGGTCTCCAGTAAAATGTATAATAAACTGTTTAAAAATGTTTCATAGATAATTTTATAGAATTATTTTTTCTCTATGTGTTTCATTTTGGATAGTATCTATTTTTATATATTTATGTTTACTATTTTTTCATTTTGCAATTTCTAACATACTGTTAATCCCACCTAGTATAATTTTAACTTCAGATATCATTGTTTTCCTCTGTAGAAGGTTTATTTAGGTCTTTTTAATATCTCCCATGTCACTACTTAACTTTTTGAACATATGGAATTTGCAAGAACTATTTTAGTGTTCTTTTTGCTAGTTTAACATCTGTGTCTATTCTGGATGGTTTCAATTGATTGATTTTTCTCCTCATTATAGGTCATATTTTTCTACATCTTGTAATGTCTATTAGTTTTTTCCAGACATTGTAAATTGTACCTTGTTGAGTGCTGGCTGAATATTTATTTAATGTATTCTTATAAATATTCTTGATCTTTTTTTCTGGAACAAAATTTAGTTACTTTAAAATACTTTGCTCCATTTCACTCTCGCTTTTAAGATTTATTAGGCAATACCAGAACTGTATTTAGTCTAGAATTAATTTTTCTAATTCTGGTGTTTCTTTTTCATCTTTGCCAGAAGTAGAAGTCTTTTTTGACAGATTTTTAATTTTAGGGAAATTGTTGAATGCCTAAAGGAAAATTGTACCACCTATAGTGCCAGCATTCAGGAGTCAACTCTAAGTTAATATTTCACTCTCCTTTTTCTCTAGATAAATTTGTCTTCTAATATTTTCCTTCTCTAATAAATAGATAATATCCAGAAATAATCCAATCCTCACTTTTTACAGAATTTTGCCTTCTCCTTTCTTTTACCTTGTATGTAGGATTTATATACTTTTTAATATTTGTCTGTTTTATTGATGCTGGGCAAGGGGTGGGCTTAAGCAGTATTAAAGTGGACGCATTTTGAGAGAGCCCATGTCCATATGTTGCAGTTATTGTTGTGTAACATACTGCTTTAAAACTAAACGGTTTTTTAAACTATGTTATTATATTCATGGATTATGCAAGTCAGGAATTCACACAAACACAGTGGAGTTGGATTATCTCTCGTTCACGATGTCTGGCACCTGAGCTTGGAAGTCTCATGACTGACTGTGACTCAATGGCGGAGGCTGGGATCACCTGTAGACATCTTCATGCATATCTTTAACAGTTGGTACTGGCTGTCATCTGTGACCTCATACTGGGCTGTCAATCAAAGCATCTACAAATGGTCTCTCCGTGTGGTCTGGCTTTCTCATAGTGGCCTCAGAGTAGCTGGGCTTCTTATATCATGTCCCAGTTTAGAGGGCAAAACTGTATCACCTTTTATGACCTAGACTTAGAAGACACACATCATTGTTTCTGTTTTACCATATTGGCTAAAACTGTCACAAGCCCACCTAGATCCAAGGGGAGGGAATTAGACTCCATCTCTTAATAGCATATTAGCAAGGTTACACTATGGATGTGAGATATTGTTGTGGTTATTTTTGAAAAATGTAATCTGTCACAGTCTGCCTCTGGTCACAGAAAAGTCACATCTACTTTCATAAGCGTTCAGTCATCCCCGTCCTCCAACACCTTCGAAGATTCATCCCCTGTGGCATCAGTTCAAAGTCTAAAATCAGGTCCAGGTGACAATGGGGCTTCTCTGTTGCAATTCTTCTAGTATAGTTCATCTCGCTCTAAAGATCTATGAACTAAAGAGACCAGTTATCTGTCCCCTCCCCCCACTCATGCAGGTGACACAAGCATACGATAATTGCTATAGTTCTTCCATGACAGGCACACAGAGTTATTGGTCCACCAGCAGCTCAAAAATCCAGCCAAGCACACACTTGTCAGTTCCTTAGTTAGTCCTACTCCTTAGAGTCAGCCTCCAGGACTCCTGGCTTTGCCTTCTGGGTGAGGCTCCGAGTTCTTTTCTACACAGTCTTCCATGTTTGCAGCTAAGTAGCCTCTCAGCCAGCTTGGTGCCCATAAAGTTTAGGGATTCAAAGGCTTCTGTTCATTTTGTACTTTCTTTGATTCTTTCTGCTTCTATAATTCTTTTTAAAAATTTGAGTGCTTCTTGTACGTTTCCATATTTCATCAGTTAAACCCTACACCCACAAATCTCTTTGACGTGAGCCTCTTTTTACCTGAGGATGTCTGGAAGCTGCTATGAGACAACATCCTTAAGAGTCTTAGGAACCCTGCTGTTTAACCCAGATCTGCAAGGAATGCCCTTAAGATACTTGGCAGTCCTTTTGTCTATTTGATAGCGTCTATGGTACATCAGTTCTTATCTCTCTAGGGTCCTAAGAAAAGTTTCACAGTCACAGCCCTGACTCCATACTTACCCCGAGATGTTTTTATGTGGTAGCACCCTGAGACTATTTCTGTTTCTGGAATGTTCTTCTGTGAGTGAATGGAGAAGATAAAAAGATTTTTTCTCAAGTCCAACAAGTCCTGGATACTTTGTATTTCCTCTCATTTTTCTTTAACACTGAATGGTTCCTTTTATATGGCTAAAATAATTCAGTTGGCACTTTGACATTCAAATCTCTTAGCCAAATCTACCCATTCATTAGGTTTATTTTCATTTTCCATGTCATTGCAAAAACAATTGCATTGCAAAACACAAATAAAAAAATAATCAATGTTACTAAACTTTCTGCTACTACATAGCAAGTCATCTTTTTGTTTTCCAGTCTTGTCCTTTTTCTCAACAGCTCCTCAAGGCTGTTTCATCCCTCCTGAGCAAAGCAGTCACAGGTCTGCCCAGATTCAAGGAGAGGAGAGTGGAGAGGTCTTGATGAGGACAAAGCCAGGTCACACAGCAGAAGAGCAAGTGAGGCTGCGGCCGCCTTTGGAAATACAATCTGCCACTTCATCTGTAACAGTTCAGTGCTGTGGGTTCACCACAGATACAAAATGCTCACAAGAAGACAGCATCATACAGTAAGATTGGTGCAGTCTACTCCAATTTGGGAGCAGAAATCACATACCTGGGTTTGTCCCTCCTGCATCTTCTAAGAATGCTGCTTACTATAAAATAGAGTAGTTATGGAGGCGGCAGAGGAGGAACACTGAAAGGAAATGGCAAAAAGTAGAAGAACCGTGAGGTTCTAAAGTTGCCAAGATAAAGTAGGCCAGAGCAGCCTTTGCTTTTCTCTTTATTACTCTCTACCTCAAGGAGTCTGGGCCAATAAATGAAGGATCCTACATTATCAAAGAGTCCAGTGAGATCTTTTATCATCCCACATATTCACCTGCTCCACTTTCATATTTTAAGGCTTACAAGAACATTTCATGAGCATCAGCTTTGTGCTATTTATTGTGCTTGGTTTTGCTGCTATGAAAAATATGGTTCTTGACATAAATTAGCTCAGAGTGATGTGCAGAGATGAACCTGTTAACAAATAATTTAAAAATACATGGACAATTTGAAAGGAAGACTTTATAAAAGGCAGCTAAGGACAGGTGGGGAGGCCAAAAAAGATTTAATTGTAGGGGGTAGGTAGCCAGAGTATTGTGGATATATAAGGTAATTCATGAAAAATAAAAATTAATTTTAACAGTATTCTTGGAAGAACAAGTGCAAAGGCAGAGAGTTGTGAAAGGGCTCAGCTTGTTTGGAAAAGAATGAGATATTCAGTCTCTCTGGACCATAGAGATCCTAAGGAAGAGTGAGAATGAGGCTGGAGAAGGTTGGATGGGACCTTGTACACTACTTTACTTCATTTGGTGTTTATTTTATAGGAATTGAGAGGCCAGCAAAGGTCCTTAAGTAGAAAATGACCAGCAAGATGACACTGATGGTGAAATGAGAGTAGAGGAAAAGACTTGGGGGCCAAAGAATGCGGAGGCAGTTGTGGTAATAGTTCTGGAGAAAAGCAAGCCCTATGGGAAGAGTGACAGGACGGTTTCAGGGAAGGGTTCAGGTTCAGAGCTTGAGAGCTTGTCATGAAGCATTTGGAGACTGAGTGAATGTGAGGGGCAAAATCATCCAGGTTTCTAGCTTGGGAAGCTCAGTTAACAGTGATACCATTCAGAGAGAGAGAGAGAGAGAGAGAGAGAGAGAGAGAGAGAGAGAGAGAGAGAGAGAGAGAGATTTGTAGGAGCATAGGGTAGAAAAATAGAGTTAAGTTGTGTAGTTGTGTGCCTGTTAGGTATTTGGTGCCTTTAAAATATTCAAAAAGAGATGTCCTAGAAGTAATTGGAAATACAGCTGTGGGATTTGGAAGAGAGGCTGATACTGAAAGGGAAGTTGAAATCATGGGTATTCTCATGTTTTAAATTATGCAAGTTTGGGGACTTGGGATTTGTTATTGTGCTAAATAGAGCATGACAACTATTGATAAGCCTTTGCTTAGTTTTAAAGTCTGGAGACTTTAACCATTTTAAAAGTTCTAATGTCTCTTCCGGGAGAACACTCAGAGAGGCTCGGAGGCCAGCCCCAGTGATGCGTCAATAGAAGATTGGTGGATTGAAGTAGGGTTGAAGCCCAGACCCCTGGTGATCTGTGCCTGACTCCACCACTGATATATTATTTAGTAAAAGTACCCCCCACTCACTTCCTAAGGGAAAGATGGTTCATATAGGAGATACATACACATTAAGGATGATTAAGAGAGTCCAGTAATAAAAGAAGAAAATAATTATTAGAATTCTTCAGATAAAAATAATAACTACAATTGAGGACAAAACATACCTGTGAGTTGACTGGCAGCCAAGGAAAGGAGATAAACATGATAGCTTTACTATTATCCCTTGAGTTTCTCCTTTAATTAAATGTTTGAGAAGCATTTTTATCAGGAAGGACAATCTACTTCTTTAGTATTTATTTCAAGGAGGAGCTCAAGGGATAATAATATGAAGAGCATCTTAGAAAACTGCCTTATAAAAGACCAAATATGATTTTTTTACCTTGTTCTCTGATTGAAACTTATCTCATAATGTTGTCCTATTTTTAGGAAGACATTTCTATGAAGAGCCACCGTGGTAAATTTACTGCTCTAAAATCATTTCGTTTGCCTCATCTACAGAAAGGCCAATCCAATGATAGCAGTGGGAAAGTTTAGTCCAGGGGCAGTGATCCTTGGAGAACAATACAGATTATTGGATAAAAATAAAATTCCAGGAAAAGTAGAGAAAAAGTAATTTCAGATCGTGTTTAGGTAGAAACTGAGAAAAATATGAGACAACAGCCCCTTTCCCATTCAGAAAGCAAGGTCAATGACTCCAAGCATTACCTGTGGCTTGAGTCTTCCTATAACTTTGTAGGAAAAAAGGAAAAGTTGTGAGAAGATTAATTGCTTGATACAGAAACAAGGAAAGGGAGTTTTAAGCAAGACTTTATCAGCCAAAAGTCTCTATGGGCCAGGTGTTCTGACCTGCATGAAAGCACCATGGGAAGCCACAGGTATGTGCCAGCCACTCCTGAATTTTCATCCAGTTCCTAGATCCTTAACCAAAGTGAAGGAGACCTGGCTATGGAGTACATGTGTCAAATATGTCATATCTCCTGTAACAAATTCAATTGATGGCTGCCTCAGCACTGTGTTGAGAATGTTTCTGAGGCCCCACCTAAGAACAATAAGAAGAGCATAATTATTAAGTAGCAATATCTTCCAGAGATGTGGGATCAGAGTAATTAATATCATTGATTATGATATTTACATACTAGAGGCCTGATGTACAAAATTCATGCACTGGGGTGGGGGAGGGGTCTTTCTCAGCCCAGCCTGTACCCTCTCCAATCTGGGACCCCTCGGGGGATGTCCAACTGCTGGCTTTACAGGGATTGGGTCTAAACCAGCAGTCGGACATCCCTCTCACAACCCAGGACTGCTGGCTCCCAACCACTCGCCTGCCTGCCTGCCTGCCTGTCTGATTGCCCCTAACCACTTCTTCCTGCCAGCCTGATCACCCCCTAACCACTCCCCTGCCAGCCCACTTGCCCCCAACTTGCCCTCCCTAGCCAGCCCAGTCACCCCCAACTGCCCTCTTCTGCTGGACTGGCTGCCTACAACTGCCCTCCCCTGCTGGCCATCTTGTGGTGGCCACCTTGTCACCACATGGGGGCGGCCATCTTGTGTGAGGGCATGATGGTCAATTTGCATATTACCTCTTTATTATATAGGATTAATGGACATAAACACTATTACTTGATATAATTAATATTAACATATTTGCCGTCCTTGATGTTGGCACAATAGCAAAGGAGTGTTAGCAACAATTGCATCACATGCAATTTCTAGTTAGTACTCTTAATTGTGTCCCCAAAATTCATGTGTTGAAGTCCCAACCTCCACTGTGACTGTACTTGGAGATAGGACCTTTAAGGAAGTAATTAGCCCTAGTTGGTTTTGCTCAGTGGATAGAGCATGGGCCTGTGGATTAAAGGGTCCCAGGTTTGATTCTGGTCACAGGCACATGCCCAGGTTGTGGGCTTGATCCCCAGTGTGGGGTGTGCAGGAGGCAGCTGATCAATGATTCTCTCTCATCATTGATGTTTCTATCTCCCTCTCCCTTCCTCTCTGAAAACAATAAAAATATTTTTTTTTTAAAAAAGAAAGTAGTTAAGGTAAAAAAAAGTCATAAGAATAATCCTAATCTATTAGAATTGGTGTCCTTATAAAATGAAGGAGAAATACTAGAGCTTACTCTCTCTCCACTCAGAGAAAAGGCTGTATGAGGACACAGCAAGAAGGTGGCAGTCTGCAATCTGGGAAGAGAAGTGCATGAAAAACCAACCCTGGCAACTTGATGTTGCTTGGACTTCCAGCCTCCAGAATTGTGAGAAATAAATTTGTTGTTTAAGCCTCCCAGTCTGTGGTATTTTGTTGTGGGAGCCTGAGGAGACAAATGCAGTACTGAGTCAAGCATTCAGGGATGATTTACAAATACAGAGAAAAGCAGAAAAGTCAAGTTGTAACTAACCCCAGAGTCCCTCCTCTCTAACTCCAGCCATACCTTTTGAGCCAGATGAAAGCAATTGGATGAGCTGATTGCTATTAATTTGCCTGCTGGCTGTAATCCTAGTGTTATCCCGAAGGAACCACCTGTTGCTTCAGTATACACATTTCTGGGTGATAAGACTTAAAATACGGGTTTTACAAACTCCAACCATCTCAGTGTCCAGGCAGAAAAGGTAAATGAGTGAAGCCAAACACAGTGTGGCAAGGAGACTCAGTGGGGACTGTGGAGACCTGGAAAATGAAGGTCATAGCCTAAACCAGTGGTCGGCAAACTGCGGCTCGTGAGCCACATGCGGCTCTTTGTCCCCTTGAGTGTGGCCATGAAGTTTCAATCGCACTGTATGTGCGCGCCTGCATGTGGTATTTTGTGGAAGAGCCACACTCAAGGGGCCACAGTTTGCCGACACTGGCCTAAACCCATTCAAAGCTATGTTTTGAAAAACATGCTGTATGTGTATATGTGTTTGTAGTGTGTGTATGGAGAAAGAGAGAGAGAGAGAGAGAGAGAGAGACCTGCACACAGATCTGTGGCTGAATTCAGCCAGTTGGTAACCACTTTGCTGTCTGAATGTAGGAAGCAGTGGCTGGTGTGGCCCTACCCGTGGTCGGCAAACTGCGGCTCTTGAGCCACATGCGGCTCTTTGTCCCCTTGAGTGTGGCTCTTCCTAAGCCTTAGGAGTACCCTAATTAAGTTAATAACAATGTACCTACTTATATAGTTTAAGTTTAAAAAATTTGGCTCTCAAAAGAAATTGCAATCGTTGTACTGTTGATATTTGGCTCTGTCGACTAATGAGTTTGCCGACCACTGGACCAAGGCCTCCCAGTGCATACTTTGCGAGGGGAGTGAGGTGAGCGTTGCAGGTACAGGTGCTTTTGGGCTGATGAAGAGGAACACCACACAGCTCAATCACCAAATGAAAAGGAGGCAAAGGTGATGTTTACCTGTGAGCATTAAGGGGGTCAAACCATTGTCTTCTTTGGGGGAGGTCAGCAGGTTTCTAGAGTGTTCATAGGCAGAGCCAAGATCGTTCCAAATTTGTTCAGAAGCTTGGCCAGCTTTTCAATGGAAATTTCAAGCATTGTACCATCTAACATGAGAATGAGATGGTGTTGACTTGGAAGATTTTGGGTTTCTTCTTTTATATTAATATTCCTGCTGAACATACATAATGTTGGCCAGGACCTGGTCTCTCTGGGCCCACCAGGATGAGCTGGCTGTAGAACTCTGCAAGTAATGAGATGAATTGCCCTGTTGAATGGGATATTCAATCATGTCCATCTGGATGCTGAAGAGCCTCTGCCGAATATGACTATTTGGATTTAGCACAATTGATATTGAGCTGTTCTTTCTGAGAGTAATTGGCCACCTGGTTCATGGCCATCCCTCTAATGTCAGGAAGACTGTGTCATCAGTGCATTAAAAGCTACTTGTCTTCCAGTCTGGCAGCCAGCATTCCGAGTGCCTAAGAGCTGAATTACATTCTGTGGGTATCAGTTACAAAACAGGAAAGCCAGGACCAGGCCCTGCTCTGGGTCACCTAAGGTTAAAATTTGCTCACTTAGAGCCCCCTCCCTACTCAGTCATTTAACTTAGCACTGTGACCTTCGGGGAAGTGACACCCGTCTCTTTTTCCTACGTGAACCAGGAAGGGAACGTGTCAGCTGTGAGGGAACTATATCCATTAAATGTACACAAGCTGCCAGACTGAATCATGAAACCAAATGTGCTTCTGAACTTGGCATTATTTTAAAGTCTGAACTTCAGAATTGCATCAGATAAAAGTTTGTTTAATTCTCAATTAGGAATTGTTTTTATGCAGTGTCAGTGGCATGGGACTTTTATGAGCTCTGCTATTGATTGAAATGATGCCCTCATTGGGTGTGATTAAGTGATCTTTTGATTCCCTCCCCATTAACATGCTAATGGGTAGGGGTACAGCCCCTCTCAAAGGCCACTGTTATTCCAAGGATGGATGTGTCTGACCTCGCACTGTTCTCCCAAGAGGCTGGGAAGGAGGGGTGTCTGGGACTCTTCAGTGGCTTCATTAGCATATTGTAGCTCAACTCCCAAGGGTGATAAATTTAAAGAACATGGAACACAATTAGGCAGATTTTTAAAAGGTTACAAATGGTGGGCGGGTTCTGAGAATGTCTGGATCTCCATGTCAAGGGCATCTAAGTCAGCCCTGAGAACAGCTGGAGCCCAAAGGCCAGCTCCTCTGTGTGCACTGAATTTACATAAGCTTTGAAGATATTTTTAGCTTCCTGCACTCACTCTTCTTAATATTCTCCTGCTTCTCTGTCTCACAAAGGGGGAAGGCTGCAAGCGTAGAATTCGGAGATTTTGGTCTTCAGATGTTCTGATGTTATTTTCTTTTTCAGATCCTTCCAGGGATAAGTAGAAACAGAAATTGATGCAGAAGCCATAGCTGTTGTACTTGAAGCGCTTGTGTATGGGAACCAGGGGATGGTGGGGACACTCCTTTGTGGTGTGACATCTGCTCACTTGGGATTGCTCATTTTAAAACGGGATTCGCTGAGATGATATGCATTTAAGTGCCTGCCATAGTAGTAACATTTTATTGTTCTCTTTTCTTCCTTCTTCCCTCCCCCATGTGAAATAGCCTAATTGGGTCTCTGGAATCAAGGTTTTGGTGAAGGTCACAGGGATTTTGGGAGGGTAAACATGCATTAATATTCATCATTCATTTACTCAACAAGCATTTATTGAGCAGCCACAGCATGCTGGATATTGAGTTAGGTGGAATTCAAAGTGATAAAAGAATAAGACTTAGACCCTTTCTGTAGTCTAGGAGTTTAAGCTTATGTGTGTGAAAGAGTGTGTGTGTGTACATGCACATGCACAAGGGGTTATAGAGAGATTGTATAAGCTGTTGTCTCATCAAGGTAACAAGTAAATTCTAGGTGTTCATTCATATCTCCTGCCCATGTAGATCATAAGAGAGCCAGAGATTCCTAAGATTGAGAGAACACTGCTTTGCTATAGGAGCCCCAGACATTGATACGGGTCTTGCCTCTGAGCAGCTGTGCGACCTTGGGCAAGTAACTCACTACCCCCCATGAGCTGCAGGCTGCTGGTAGGATGCAGTAGGCTGGCAGCAGGAGATAAGCAGGGGACAGCATGCCCTGCACATATGTGCTCTTATTGTTTATTTTGTAGGTTGGATCAAACAAGATGATGGGTAGAATTCTGCCCTGAGTTGTGAGCTATGAGCGCTGGATGAGATGGTCTCAAGCTTCTTATAGCTCCACCATTCAAGAATTCAAGGACACTAAACCTCCTGCCATTCTGTCCTATGCTCTTCCCAGCAGGGTTAGTCTGCCATACCCAATAATTACAAGTGTAATATAACATGACAGCACAAACCTTAGGAAAGAGGGGGTGTTTTTTTCCCTATGACAATGAGTCACAATCTATTTGAGAAAGTATTTGGTGAGACATCAAGTTATAAAGACTGGATAAACCTCTCATGGAATCCACCCTGAATTTAATTCCAGGATGGATCTAATCCAGAGAAGTCCTGTTTTTACCATCTCTGCAAAAATAGTCATGGACCCTCATCCCTGGTTATTTCTCTTCCTGTGTCTATTTGGCAACCAATTTGTGAAGATTGCACTGGACACATGCCTATTGATGTGGGAGACAGATGTGGGTGTTGACCACCTGGAGAGGCTCCATTTCTTACCTGCATTGGCTCTCTCCAAGACTATATTTAGGTTCTCTTCTTCCCTGAATTCGGAGTGTCAAGACTTCTAGGGGTCTTTGAGTAGGAGTCTTCCCTGGGAGCATGGTCTCATGGCAGTTACTGCATCCTGATTTCTGACAACAGTGTGATATGAAGGTCACATTCTGAAGATGGCAGAGATTTCCTCACAGTCCCCAAAGCACTATTCACATCCTCATGGCTCAGGAAATATAGTCCATACAAGACAACCTTTGAGGATGCCCAGTAGAGGGGTAAAGTGGGGGCTGAATCTGTCCAATCTGTGTATTCACATGAGGTCTGCTAGCAAGGAGTTCCTTTTTCTAATTTTCACAAGGGAGCCTTTTAGTATAGCCCTCTCTCATGCCCTCTCAGTAGGTGAGAATAGAATAAATTGTTAGCAGAGAACCCAGGAACACCACTCCAAACTTTGTATTCCACACCTTTTTATCAGGCCCAAACAGGGAACAGGAAGGAACTGAAGGATCCACCAAAGCAGTGTGGATTATAGCAGAGGACAAGGCTTACTTACTGGCCCCCTGCAGAGCTGTCCTAGCCCTGATCCAAGACAGGGCAGCATTACAACACAGACACTCTAATTATAGACACATAGGCATGTACACACAAATGCGCGCACTCACACACACACAAACACACACACACACTGATAGACACATCAACACATTCAGAAAACACTCAGACACACACTCACTTAGGTAGACACTGAGAAGCACCACCCAGATCTTCCACTAGTGACAAAGGACTTATTTCCCCTGCTGCTAGGAGTGCTACCAGAAGACAGCCCTCAGCCATCAGCCCTTGGTGGATGGCCTTGCTAAGAGCAACATTTCTTTTCAGGGGCAGCTTGAATCCAATAACTTAAGGGGGTGCCTCCTTGCCCCAACTTGGGACAACATCAAGGGCCATCTCAGCTCTAAGGTAATGTCTGTGAAAGTATTACATAACCGTAATTCCTTAAGTCTGGACTTGTTGACCTTGTTTTCCAAATGCCTTCATTCTTTTATTGTCCTCTAGCCACTCTGCCATCTTCCCCATGAGCCTGGGTACACCACCATAGCCTCAAGGCCTGGCACAGCGCCAGGCACTCAGTAGGTGCACACTAACTATGAGTTGAATGCTTGAATGAATGGAGAAGCTTGATGACTAAGCACCAGGAGGGGGCTGTAGACGAGGTGCCTGAACTGGATAGGAGGTGAGAATAAGTCACCTCAAGGTCCCTCCCAACCCAGACTATGATCCAACGATTTGGAGAATTAATGGGCACTTTGTCCTAGAAAAGGAGGAAGATCTCCCCTCCACAAACATTCACTCACTTCCTTGTCTCTACTTGCCCCTCTTATGCCCCTTCCCACTCATTCCTCCTTTCTGCCCCTGACCCTCAACCCATGTATCCTGTGGGTCCCTGGTCCTATTGACTGTACTCACACATATCTCATGACTCTATCCCAGTCTTTCTGTTCCCACCTCCCTAGTTCAACTCCTCCATAACAGTCCCCTGAGGATCTGGGCCTCCAGCCTGCCCCTTCCCCACCCATTCCCCACACTGCAGCAGAAACTTCTCTCTAAAGGCAGCACTACCCATCCCCACTCCTGTCCAAACCCTTCTCCTCCCTGAACACCACACACATAACCCTTTAAGACCTTTCCAGTTCCACTTACCAACACCCCATTTTTACCCAGTGTCCAGTTTCCCCATTTCCACTGTGATTTTCAGCATCTTAGCCCTTTTTCATTTATGGTTCCTGTGTCCCAAAGGCCCTCTCTCAACTTCCTTGCCCACCTAGTTATTTCTACTCTCCTTCAGGATTCTGATCAGCATGGTCTCACCCAAACTCCAGGACAGACTCGGCTGCTCCATTTCTGTGCTTTCAGAACATGCGCTGCCTCCTTCTAGCATACCACTCTGCTCTGCTGTGTTGTGACAATTGGTTCTCTTAGCCGTATCCCCTGCAGGGACAGCATCTAATTTCTCTGTGTTCCTAAGCACCTGGCGCAGTGTCTGGCATACAGTGGATTCTCAATAAATGTGGAACAAATGAATGAATGTTATATGAATGGGTGGTCTCTCCCATGACCACCTTTTTCAGTTCCTCAGTGTAGGACAGAACCTCATCAGTGGGATGGAGGCCTACAAAGTACTATGGGAGGGTCTGAGAAAACCACTTTGCTATCCTGAATTTTTTCTCAGTGATGGGAAAAAAAGAATACCTAAGAGAACCTCATTTCCCTTGACTTATTTCTTCCCCTTACCTCTGAACAGTGACCTCGGTAACTGCTTCCCTTACTGGTCTATTTTCTTGGGCTGGAGTTGTAGAGAGAGGGCATCCAGGCAATAGCCCATTGGAATTCCCACATTCCCCCCCTTCCCTTTCTGCTCACTCCCTTCTTCTATCTCTGGACTAGTTGCTGAGCACTCAACTTCTGGATTGCATGACAATATTTCTGCCATCTGAATTTCTTTCTGAAGAAAGAATTTTTTTTTTTTTTTACTGATGACTGTAGATCATTTCAAATACAGTGGGGCCTTGACTTACGAGTTTAATTCATTCCGAGACCGAGCTCATTAAGGAGCTCGTTAACTCAAATTATTCTATCAACTCAATGCAAAAAATCGGCCGAGAGACAGCTGGTATCTCAAAAAACTCGTTAGTCGGGACACTTGTAAGTCAAGGCCCCACTATACTTTCTTAGCGCAATTTGCAGTGACCAGAGGGAGCACCTCACTGAATCATTATGCAGCATATCCCCACCCTGGACTTTCTGTGGAAGGCCAAGTAAGCTTTCATTTCGGAAGCCACAAAACTTCCAAGATGTTCAGGAAGAACGGGCTCTGCCATGGATATGCAGATGTCCACTCTCATAGGAATCCAGAAGGCCTGGAACCCTGGCCTGACTCAGAGCGATAGATGGAAGCGCAAGAATTTACCTAGTCCATCATCCAATCCTAACCTCCCTCGGTGTCCCATTCAAAGTTTCTTTTTACCCTTTATATTCTATTAATTGGATTTTTACCTGTATCTAAACTAGATTCTTCATGCTGCAATTGCTGTGTCTTCATGTTTTCTTTAAAAAGCCACACAGGGCAGAACCTATCCTAAATAAAATCATGTGCTAGGAATTTAGATTCATGATTCCCTCATTTCCCTTCTTCCTGAGTCATGCCCTGTGAACTACTGTTACCCAGGACCATTTATTTTTGGAGGAATTAATTTGTGCCCATATATTACTGATTTAATACTCAGCAATCACTCCCAGGACCATTTGTTTTTTGAAGAAGGGAGCAGGGGGTTAAAGAGCATGCCTACCTCAAAGGCTTCCATCCCTAGTAGTGGAACTGTAGACACTGACTTGCCTGAGATAATTTGGAGCAAAGTGGACTTGTATCAACTCTACCGAGATGACCAAATCAAGGTCTTAAAATGTCAGAGCCAGCAGAGAAAGTTGAGATTACCTAGTCCCTCATTTTCTTTTTTGCAAATGATGAAACTGAGGCCCAAAGAAGCATTCACTTGGTCACTGGTAGAGTCCGTATTAAAATTCAGTCTGCTGTTTCCTACTCCAGCTCTCTTTCCACTATAATAATTAAGTTTTCCTGAGCACATTCTATGAGCAAAGTATCATTCTAAGCTCTTTACAAGGATGTATGAATTTATTCAACCTTGACAGTCTAGAGAGAGAGATGCTATTATTATTCCCATTTGCAGAAGAGGCAACTGAGTCCCTGAGAGGCTAAGTTAATCTCCCAAGGACACAAGCTAGGAGGTGGCAGGGCTCCTGCTCTCACCCACTGCACTGTGCTCACACAGCCTCCTCAACTGTATTTTAGGGATGCCTTTGAAGCCCTGTTGTGGTATCAATTTCCCACTACTTTCCCTTCTTTTTTAGGCATCGGTGCCTTCTCACTACTAAAAATACATCCCACATTACCCACCTACCCCTGCATTAAAGACCACCAGACCTCACAGAAAACCCTCATTCCACTGTTCACTGACAGAGCTGCCTGCCTGCACCCCTCTCCTGTGGTTGGTTGTCACTAGGGCTGTTATTAAAGCCAGAAATAGGATCCTGAGCTCTTTAGTCCTCCTGGAGGCTTCTCACCCAGGACATTCCCACATGTCTGTAATACCAGGGCGCTCTCCTACTCCCATGACGTCATCCCACACCCTAGATCCCTCTCTTCTTTGAGTCCCCACCTGCCCCAGGCAGGAGACACAGGCTCTCTTTGTGAAACCCTTCTTCCCCAAATTTTAATCATGAGACTCATGAGAAATAAAATCTTTCTCTGGCTGGGTCAGGAACTATTCTCTCCCATCTGCCACTGCCCTTCCCACAGGGACAAATGATTTTGGCTATGAGTGTTTAGCATTGCATCTTCCCAGTAGTGAAGTGGGGCCTTCACATCTATTACTTCCCCCCATACTCCCATCCTCATTTCATCATGAAACCAGAGCCAAGATCCTTCCGCTCTGAGAACCCTTCCCACACACATGGCATTTCAGCTCAGCTGTGTTTGTGCGTCTGTGTGTGTTGTTTGTGTATGTGGGTGTGTTTCTGAGTGTGTGTGTGGCCAGGGTGGAGACCTGTGGGTGGCATGGAGTTGGGCCATCCTTGGGAACTTGATTTAAAATACACTAAATTTCCAAGCGCAAAATGGTGCTGGTCCCAGGCCCACTGCCTCTCTTCCCACTTCCAGAATAGTGAGGGCCTGGGTGTGGTCCAAGCCTCAAGGAGGAGAAGTGATGGGCAAGAGCCCAGGGCTGTAATCTATACAGAAAGCACATATTGGCTTATGTCTTTCAGAAATGGGATCCAGAGAGGCAGATACGACTTGTTCATCAACTTATTTTTTTCACTATGCAGACTTGCAGCATTTATAAAGTGTCACTTCAGTGCTAGGACTTATGCTAGGTATGGCTCATATACATAAGGGAAGGGGTCACAAAATTAATATTACAATTCAGATGTAAGGGAAAATGAGCTCTATTATCTACAGCTAATCTTGTCTACTTCCCCCCAGAAACTGGGGAAGAGCAGAGGAAAGTAGCCAAGTATGCAATCCAGTTTAGAGCTTGAGCTCATCCAGTAATGCAATAGTCCTTTTAGGAAATGCCAGTCCAGACAAAAGATGCTCAGTCTCTCCTTTGTTCGTTTGCCTTGCTCCTCTCCCTCAGATAGAAGAGGGAAGGAAGGGAACTTATGCAGCCTCAGGGTACAGGGGAAGTTTCAGGATTCTCCAGGCCCTTTGGTCTCCAGGACCATGCCCTCTCCTCCTGGCTGGGCTTTGTCCTGCTGGTGTACTAGCCACGTCTGTGCTAATGTAACCTATGACCTATCTCTTTCTTTGGATTGGTCACAGCCCATGTCTCCCCGCCTCCCTTGGCCAACCCACCACATCTGGGCTCTGCTGAGGCTATGGATGCCCATAGCCTTGAGAATCTACCCACAGCCTTCTCCCATGTCTGTACTGACCTGCTCCACAGAGGAGCCCTGGCTACTTCTAAGCCTGCCTTGGACACCCAGGAACCAAGGATGGCTCAGGAAACCCCCACCTTAGGACTTCCTTTGCCTCTCCATCCTGTGATTATTTCCAGCCTGCAAGGCAGCTTTCATATCTGTCTTGTCCAATGTCAGTAAACCCTTAAAGGGCCAGGAAAGCATCTTACTTATCTTTTTACCAGCAGATCTAATTCAGCACTGGGCATATAGTAAGAACTCAATAAATGTTTATTGAATGAATGAATAAATAAAGCATGTTTGGCTGGGACACCACATGATGAGGGCCGCACAGCATCCTTTGGAGAAAATTCCCATCTCAGAGGGAGATGACAGCTTTTTCCAGAACAACTGAACAAGGAGTTGACTATAAAAGTAGGTAACTTTCCTTGAAAAATTACTATGAGTCAGGCACTGCGCCAAGAGCTTACAAACACACTTCCTCAATTAAACTCCACAACTGTCCTTTGAGGCAAATGGATGCCTTTATACTTTGGTCATCATCATTTTACACAAGAGGAAACAGGCATAGAGATAGTAAGTAACTTGCCCAAGGTCACACGGCTGGAAGTGGCAGAGCTTGGCGCTGAGCTCTCCTCTCAGCCTAGAAGCCTCATAGGAGCCTGGGTAGAGGTGGCCCCAGGACTTCAGGAACTCTTGGCACTTCAGGAAATCCCAATCTGTGGATCTCAAGAAGCAGCAAGAGCCCAAGACCCAGTTTAGAATATAGAGACAAGTAGAATACAAGGAGGAACTTATGTAAAAACCCAGTTCCCTAAGGAAGGTCAAATAATTAATGTGTTCTAGCAGCTTCCTTCCCATGAGCCGGGCCTGACCTGCATGCCCATGTGTGTGTCCCTTTAAGTACAGCAGACTGGGAACGCAGGATAATGGGTCCTTGAACATGGCTAATGCAGGATGGAAAAGCATTTTCTACTCTGGGGCTGGCGATGTAATTTTATACTAAATTTACTGTGGTTTATGTAATTCTTTTCATTCACACCAGAAGGAGTTTCTTTGCTGCTTCCCTTTTCAGAACGTTAGACACCATATATCTTTGCAAAGTGGATTTTAAAAATAAAACGGAGAAGAAAAGATTAAACCAGAGACACTCCCGACTTTCCTGCCTTCTGCCTGGACCAGCTTTCTGTGCTTCTTCCTTCCCAAATGAATGTGGTAAATGTTACTGCAGTAGTGCTGGCTCTGAAAAGCCCAGGCCTTCCAAGAAAGCTGCCTTCAGGGAGGAATTCTGCCGCTCTCTCTTCTAGGGGGCTGGGGGTGGCTGGAAGGGTCAGAGTTAGGGGGAGAGAGAGACAGAGACAGAGATGAGAGAATTGCCCCATCACTGACTTTCAGGAGAATAGGGCCAAATGACAAAGAGTCCCAGACCTTATCTCCATGAGTCCCTCCTCTTTTTCCACTCTCTGTCTCCTGAGCCACCTCTGATCCCTTCAAAGACCTCGCCTGGCAGTCTTCAAAGCATCCGGGCTCCCTTGTCTCCTGCAAGTATAGATCTTCTGCTCCTCCAGGAAGGCAGCCAGAGCTGAGGAGGAAAGGGGGAGGGGCGGGACAAGCTGGGGCAGGAAGGAGGGAGGGCATCGGAGTCCTCACTACTGCAGTCCCCAAACTGGAAGTACTGATCTTGAGTAAATTTAAAATAAAATCACCTCTCAAATTTTACAAAGTCCTGTTAGATCTTCCTCCTGCCTTTCCTCCAACCTCACCTCATGCCCTCTCTTACCACATCCAGGCACAGTGATGTCCTTTCTGCTTCCTGAACAAACCACGGTCTTTCCCGCCTTCATAGCAGCAGGAGTGACCCAGAGTGCTCTGCTCCACCCTTCTTATTCACGCGGCTCCTTCTCAAGCTTCAGGTGGAAATCTACTGTCTTCTCTCAGTGAAGACTCCCAGATCGCCCTTTCTAAAGCAGGTCCCATCCCTCTCACTCTCTTTTCCTCACCTTTTAAAGTTCCTTCATGACACTCTGCAAAACAGGTAATGATGTCCTTTAGGTGTGACTAGCCTATCACCTGATTCCCCCACTGGAATGTTCTCCAATGGCAGAGACCACCTTTTTCTTGTTCCTGCTAAATCTGTGCCTAGTGCAGAGCTTATACTCAACAAACATTTATCAAATGGATAACTGAATTCCAACTGTCTATTGCTCACATGGCTGCCTGGCCTAAAGACTGTAAGCTCCCTGAAGGCAGGGTCTGTCTTTCCTCCCCGCACCCTTGGCACATGGCACAGTGATTGGACTAGAGAAGACCTTCTACCCATTTGTGAATGAATGAAACTGTCCCCCTCATTCCATGTCAGAGCCATTCTGCTTATAATGCCTGCAGATGAATCCATCTGGTCAGCAAGATCCTCGGACACTGGTTCTCAACCTTGGCTGCACATTAGAATCACCTGGGAATCTTTTTAAAATCCTGATTTCTGGGCCTCACCCTCTGGAAATTCTGTTTCTTTGTTATGGGGTAGGACCACAACATTAGTAACAAAGAAACAGAATTTCCGGAGGATGAGGCCCAGAAATCAGGATTTTAAAAAGATTCCCAAGTGATTCTAATGTGCAGACAAGGTTGAGAACCACTGGCCCAGGAAGACAGAGCAGGCCAGACAGGTAACAAGCCACACATGAGTGTCTGAGTACCAGATGGGTTATCTCAGGATAAGCTGGAAATAAAGTGACTATCAGAAACAGTCATAGCCCACTGACTATTTCTCTGGTATTTAGAATCATTGTTATACAGCTGCTCACAGTCCCTTTCTGACACCTGCTCCAGAGAGCTGAGGAATTTGTGAGGGTGTTTCTCCGTGATCATTCTTGGAAAGGGCCCTACCTAGCCCAATTTCACATCTCTCCTAGTCCCTCAACATCTCTAGTGGCAAGGAACACTCCGTCTCAAGAGGCAGAGACTCCAGCCCTGCACAGCTCCAGGGTTTAACAAAGTCCTGCTCCACAGAATCCAAAATGTCCTTCCCGTGACTTCACTACTGATCAAGGCTGTCCCACTTGGGGCCACCTTCTAAGGATGGCTCTATAGACACGTGAGATAGTTATTGGGCCTTCCTGTGGCCCCAGTTGTTTTACACCAGTGACATGTCCCTGTTCTTTGCTCACTGCTGTTCATCCCTTCTTTCCCATGGGCCCCAGGACTCAGCCTGCTCTCTTCTCTCCAAGAGGACTCTGACTTTAGCTGGCATGCGCTTGCCCCAAACTCAGTCAGTAGAAAGTGGAGACCCAGTCTCTCAAATCCTTCTATTGTGTTAGAGACATCTTCCCCACCCCCAGGGTTGGGGAGGGAAGGAGGATTTATTTTGTTTTCTTGACCGGGGTAACCAAGAATCCAAAAATGAGGTTGTGGTCATGATCCCTTGCCAAGATGGTTCCTGGGAGCTTCATGAGCACCCACTTTCACTATCTTGAGGGTGGGGTTTGTAACATTTCCCTATCTTCTAGCTCTTCCCTCTTAGGCTCCTCACCATGGAAGAGGTGCCATTATGTGTACCCTAGTCTCAGGTGGGCAGTCCGCTCTAAACTGAGGAAGAGGCACTCATGGCTTTCATCTCTAATGAATGGTCTCACTGAGGGGTGCTCCTCATAACCCCAATTCTCCTCTGAGAAGAGGTTAGCAGCTTAGTCCCCAAACTATTCTCATGGGACATGGTCTCAAGTCCCTTCTCCTGCCCAGAGAGTTTCCTCTGGGTCACGCTCTAGCATACCAGTGTCAGGAACCATGGCTGGATTCGATGCTATGAAATGGCAATATGATGGCAGATTAGGCCAGCTATACAGGAACATCCAATCCTTCCCTGAAACAATCTCTTATCTTCATGGGTTTCTATAGTCAGCTCAGGCTGCTTTATCAAAATACCATAGGTGGTGTGGCTTAAACAACAGACATTTATTTCTCACAGTTCTGGAGGCTGGGAAGCCCAAGATTAAGGTGCCAGCCAATTCTGTTCCTGTGAAGGCCTTCTTCCTGGCTTGCAGGTAGCTGCCTTCTTGCTGTTTTTAGATGGTGGGGATTGGGAGGGGGAGAGAAGAAAAGAGAGAGGGAAAGTCTTCTTGTAAGGTCTTTTTTTAATAATAGCATTAATATCATCTTGCTGACCCTGGCTTCATGACCATAATTTACCTACTAACCTCCCAAAGGCCCCGTCTCCAATATCATCACATTGGAGGGTGGTTAAGGCTTTAACATATGAATTTGAGGGGGATGCAATTCAATTCATAGAGGTTTCCACAAAATATATATACATAAATGAAGCAAAGAAGAGTTTCATTATTAGGGGAATGCCCCCAAACCTTAATGCAACATTCAACAGAGCTCGGCCAGGACAGTGGGAGGTGCAGGACAGAGACGACCTAGAGCCAGCCTGGGAGCTGCCCCCAAAATCTGCCTGGTGCTATGCCTTCACAGTGCTCACGTTTGAGTCTCAGGTCTTAGTCTAGTGGGAGAAATGGCAGATCCAACCCTGCCCACAGCACCAGGAGAAAAGGAACAAAGAGACAGCAGAAGAGACTGCCCAGTGCGGAATAGAATGGTCTTGGCCTCCTAGCCCGAGTCTGCTCATGCCAGGTCAGGGGTCCTGGGGCTTAAATCAAGCAAGTGAAAAAAGCAGAGGAGGGAGAAAGTCAGAGGCACAGGCCCTGGAAGCTGGCCTGGTCAAGGGGCAAGGCCACACATGTATGCTTGGACATATTAATTCTTCTGAAATTTCACCCCTTTAAAACATGTAGTGCCCTTGAATCTGACCAATCCAACTTGGGGATAGGCCTGAGTGGCCTGTGCTGTCCCTGGGTCCCCAAACTCTATATCCATGTAAAAGGGTGTCACCTGGAGCTGCACACACAGATTTCAGATTTGGTCATTTTTACCCACTTCACATACGCTGGCATGTGAAACATGGAATGATGCAACTCAAGATTGCTTTAGATCTCCTCGCAGCTGCATCTCACTCCTGGGTTATTCTGAGTTTATGTATTTCCCACCAAACCCCAATTAGTTGTCCCATGAACTGCTTTCAAGTCAGCTATTCCCAGTCCTAAAATGGCATAAATGATCCTTTGTATCTATATTTGGGAGTTTACATTTACTTCTACTGAAGGTTATCAGGTTGATTTTGGCCCCTGATTCAAACCCATTAAAATGATTCTGAGTTGTAATTTGCTGCACAACACATGAACTATTTTTGCCTTTACTGAGATTTTCTCTGCAGTGTCTCAAGAGTTGCTGTTCAAACTAAAAATGTCCTACTTAGCATTCATCCAGCTGCCTCCTTCACTTCTTCCAAAACAGAGCTCAAAGCGAAACTCTCCCAGGAAGGCTTCCAAGATTAAAAGGGGGCAGGAATCAAGCGCTTTCCTTCTAGGACCAGGGGGAAATTCCTGAGCTCAGGCTCTGAGCGCCTGGGGCTACTCACGGATTTCAAAGGGGAAGCTCCCTCCTTAGAAGTGAGGAGCACAAATGTGAAACCACCTAATGTGGAATTGTTGAATGTGCTGCTTCTGTGTAGAGAGGCCTTGTGCCTTCTGCCAGGTGCCTTCAGGTGCCAGGTGCCCCACCGGCCTGGAAGGCCCATAACCTCTTCCAGAGAGAGAAAAAGAAGTCTACAAGAGCCATCTTTGTGAGCGCCCAAACCCCTGCCCACTAGCTGAAGTTATAGCTGAAACCAAAGAGCAGCTGGAATATTCTGGCTTGAGAAAGACAGTGAAGTTTGGAGGTCAAGTACTCAGAGCTCTGGGCCCAAACACTGGCTCTGCCAGTCGTTCATGGGTCAGCCCTGGACAAGTGCTTCTGTAGAATGAGGCACTTTATAGCTCCTCCTTCTAAAGGAGAAAATGAAATAATGGCAGTGAAGCACCCCTGAGAGAGCCTATCCCGCAGGAGGTGCTCAATACATGATATGCCCATCACTGTTTATTGTCACTCTCTTCTTGGCTCATCTCTGATTAGAAACATATGGGAAGTCTCAGTTATTGGCACCCATTTCCCACTTGCGAGCATGCTGGCCACAGTGTATATTTAAAACAGAAGTTTTATTAAAAGCACTAAAGATCAATAAGCATTATGCTCTGAAAGCAGCGAATTAGTGATGTTAACGGATCTGCCTCTCAGTGTCTCTAAGTGATTGCGTGTAAGTCACCCTGTTTCAATTATTTACTGCTACATAAAAACAGACTAAATTTAGTGGCTTAAACAGCAAGGATTTGCTATTTCTCCCTGATTCTGTGGACTGGCCAGGATCAGCTGGGCAGGTCTACTCCGCGTGGTGTTGGACAGGGTCACTCCTGCGGCTACCTTTGTGGGGATCGGGTGAGCTGGGGCAGCCTTGCTGGCTCCACTCCCACCTGGCACACAGCTGGGCTGGCTGGGCCCTCTTGCTCTCGGTATGGCCTCTCTTCATTGAGTGGCTTAGTGTGACTGTCATCACATGGCACTGGATCCCAGCAGGGTGAAAGCAGGAGCTGCCAGGCCCCCGAAGGCCCGGGACTGGGAGTCATGCAGCATCACCTCCGCTGCATTCTGTTGGTCAAAGCAAGTCAGAGGACGAGCCTAGTTTAAGGTGAGAGAAATAGACTCTACTTCCAGATGGGAAGAGCAGCACGCCTGTCAGAGGTGGGAGGCATTTTTGTAAACAACCTACCACACACTCTTGCTCCAGTTTCTATTCTGGCCCTTTTATATGGACCTTGCAAGTCAGTGCTCCCTGGAGGAGCCCCTCCGCCAGCCATGGCTGGCTGGCTATCTCCTTCTCCCAATCTCACTGGCTATTTTTCCTGCTCATATTCTTTGGCCCTCCCAGCACCATTCGCCTCTTCACCATGGCTCTCCCAAGACTCTCCTTGGGCTGAGAGTAAGGCCAGTTATTCCTTCCAATCACATTCTCCCAAGTTAGTAGTTTTCCAATATATCTTAGAGGAAATATGTTGACCTGACAGATCTTGAGACCATAATGGAATGACATTAGACCGAGATGAAAAATATTCAGAAGGTGGCACCTGCTTCTGTATATTTTGATCTTCTCTTGTGGAAAAAAATCTACATAGCTCCAGCAGTGCGATGCAGGCGAAAGACCCTCCCCCTCTTTTTGAGTCCCCTCCTCTGTGTCCTGACCCCGGGCAGACAGATTTGCAGACAAGAAGGAAAACAACATGTCTCCTCACAGCCCCAGAACCTGGCCGAGTGCTCCAGTGCCCACCTCCGGTGTGGAGAGAGGCTACACCCCTCCTCCTCCCAATGGAGCTGGCTTCCACCTCTCCCCCGGAGGGCACAGTGCCTGTCTCCTGCTTGTTTCCCATGCAGGGGTTGCTCAGTAATCCTCTGGATCTGAGTAAGATGATAATGCCAGTGGTCCTAATCCAGCATCTAGAAGGGTTCAGGAATCTGGAGAAGGCACTGTGTGTAAATTAAATAAGAGTCCAGAGACAAAACATAATTTTGAAAAGCATCATAGGGAGTCAGAGAAGACTTAGCTAAAGGAACTAAGTTCTCTTTGTCTCAGGACCCCTTGCTATTTATTAATACAATTTGTCCTAAGGCAGGGGTGGGCAACCTTTTTGTGAGTGCGTGCCAAAACCAGCAACATCTCTGACTCAAAATTCTTCTGCGTGCCAACCCTAATTTTTTGAGAACATGTTACGCCTGCTTGATATCTCTTAAGGTGTACATATGTGAAGAACCTTGAAGAAATAATAAAATTTATCCGAGCAACAAAAATACAGTATATGATGATGAAAAATACATTTATTTTTTAATGTATACATGTACACTGATAGTCCGACAGAAAACTTTATGACTCCGTTTGATATTATCAGTGGGACTTTTGCTGCTGCATCACTGATGACAGAGATTTTACATCAGGTTTATATTTCGTGACCTTCAGAGATATGCACGAGCTACTACTTTCATCCGTCAGGCTACTCCTATTACGAGACTTAACAAAATTCATCACTGAGAACAAAGATTCACAAGCGTATGTGGATGAAACCGAAACACTGGTCGGATCTAGGAAGGCAGGGAGAGTTAAAGCAGAGGCATAGAAATTGCTCTTCCCCTCTCTCGTCAATCCATGTCTATGGTCTTTAAGATAATTTGTTATGTAAAATTATTTATTTATCTAAGATGCACCTACACTGAATTTATCTGAAAAATAAAAAAGTTGATATTAAGAAAAAAATCGTAAATGGAAGATTATAAGAGAGGGTTTCATGTGCCAGCAAAAGTTACTGGCGTGCCAGGGGTTGCCCACCCCTGTCCTAAGGCAAGGTAGATATACACATCAAAGGGTACAGAATCCATTGTTAGATTGGGGAATTGCCTACGGCTGTTCAGGTGTTTGGCCAGTAGGAGGCAATAACATGTAGATTAAGATGCCCTTAGCTGTCTGGCAGCAAACAATCATTTAATGCAGCAAGCAATCATTTAATGCAGCGGTTCACAACCTGTGGGTCTCGACTCTTTGGGGGTCGAACGACCCTTTCACAGGGGTCACCTAAGACCATCGGAAAACACATATATAATTACATATTGTTTTTGTGATTAATCACTATGCTTTAATTATGTTCAATTTGTAACAATGAAAATACATCCTGCATATCAGATATTTAATTATGATTCATAACAGTAGCAAAATTACATTTATGAAGTAGCAATAAAAATAATTTTATGGTTGGTGGTCACCACAACATGAGGAACTGTATTAAAGGGTCGCCACATTAGGAAAGTTGAGAACCACTGATTTAATGCATCCTTTTCAGGTTTGGGGAAATACCCTCAGCCATTTCCAGATGATTCAGCCCTGCTGACATGCTGGAATTGGCTTCCGGCAGGATGATGATAAAAATAATGTTTATTAATTATTACTGATAATACATAATTTAAATAATTAAAATATGATTATGATTATGATAATAAATGAATATAAAACAATATGTTTATTGAGCACTTTCTAAATGCCAGGCACTACACAAAGTGCTTGCTATACAATATTAATTACAGCTCACACATTCCTAGTAATTTGCCAAGGTGACATAGCTCACAGCCAGGAAGTGGCCAAACTTGGCTTCCAACCCAGAGGCAATGCCCTCTTCATCAGACTAAACTGGGGATTCACATCATCCGGAAGTCCTCTCACCGGAGCCAAATGCTACTCCCATGCAAAACTGGGCTCTCAGCAGCTGCTAGCATCAGCACACCCAGGACTCTGCCTAGTCCCATAGGCAGCACATGGGGGAAGCTCTGGCCCCAGGTTCTAATGAAACACAGCAATTTCCCTGGAAGAAGGTTTGGAGAGAGGGGTGCAGCAGAGGGCGGGGGAGCACCGACAGCAGGCAGGCAGGCAGAATGCCTTGGAGATAGGGCATCAGTCAGGGTTCTTCAGAGGAACAGGACCAGTAAGCTATTTATAAAGGGGATGTATTATGACGAATTGGCTCATGTGATTATGAAAGCTGAGAGGTCCCATTTTTTGCCATCTGCAAGCGGAGACCTAGAAAGCCAGTGGGGTAATTCAGTCTGAGTCTGAAGTCCTATAAACCGGTATAAATCCCAGCCTGATGGCCAGAGAAGGTGAGCTATGTCTCAGCTCGAACAGTGAGGCAGGACAAAAGGGGTGGATTCCTCCTTCCTCCACTCTTTGCTCTATTCAGGCCTTCAGTGGGCTGGATGATGCCCACCCATGCTGGGGAGGGCAGTCTGCTTTACTGAATCTACCCATTCAAATGCTAACCTCAACTCATGAGGAAACATTCTCACAGACACAGCCAGAAATAATGTTGAATCTGGGCACCCCACAGCCAATCAAGTAGACACACACAATTAACCATCACCCACAGGGACTTTGCAGGAACCGCTGCCTCCTAGAGCTCCCTTTGGCTCCTCTTAGCAGCATCCTTCCCTGCAGTGGCAAGAGAAGGCATTTCCCAGTGTCTGCACAGAGGCTTCAGGATCTTCTCTGCCAGCTTCCCTGGAGCTCCCAGTGCTGTGTCCTTAGGGCACTTCCTGGGCTGGCGCCCTGGGTCTGGCTCTAAGGAAGCCATCATTTTAATTAGCCTCATCCACCATACCGCATCTCACAAACACCAGAGCCTTCTCTGCAACTCTGATCTTGGCTTCTCAGGCAGCTGCTATGAAAATAGATTGTGTTTGGCCCATCCCCAGACCAGCCACTCTGAAGTCAAACAGACACGGCTAGTTTTACATCTAATTTGCATGGCAAGCTACACTTTTGCCTGGGTACACCTTGACTCAACATTTTCATGTTATATTACCTTTGTTCTTTTGGGCATCATTCAGTCTAAAATAACAAGTGGATTCATGTCAACCCAGAAGGCAATCTCCCTGGACTTCCTAGGGTTTGTGTCACCAATCCTCTCTCTTTCTGTTTCTTAACTACAAAACAATAACACATACATAGAAAATTACTTTTAAAACAAAAATGTACAGCTTAATTATCACAAAGTAAACATCCATAAGAATCATCACCCAAATAAAAATGGAACAATATCCCAGAAGCTTCCTTAGGCCTCCTCCAAATTACCTCTCTTCTGTGCCCTCAGAGATGACCACTAGCCATATTTTTATGGTAATCACTTATTTAGTTTTATCACCTAGTCAAGCACCTCTTAAATCTATAGTTTTTATAGTAAAAAATGAAATCATACTGTATACTTTTTGTGTCAAGTTTGTTTTGATCAATGCTATGTTTATGAGATTCATACACATTGTAAATGGCATTCATTTATTTTCATTGTTGTATCAATTTCTTTTGTATGAGATTCTCCTATGGACATTTGGGTTGTTTCTAGTTTGGGGCTATTACAAACAAAATGGTGATAACCATTGTTGAGCACAACTCTTGGTGCCCCTGCTGAATTGCTGAGTCATAGAGCAGATGTATGTCAGCTCTAGTAGATATGCCAAACTGTTCTCCCAAGAGGTTGTAACAAGTGTTACTCCCATGAGTACTGTAAGAGGGTGCCCTTGTGTCACTCTTTGCTAATGGCCATTTCCTTTAATTTTAGCCATTCTGGGCAGTGTTCTGTATGACTATAATTTGGTTTTCTTATTTTTCCATTTCACTGATTACTAGTTATGTTGACAGCTTCTTCATATTTATTGGGCAATTGAATATTTATTTTTGTGGTATTCTTATTGGTAATTCTTGCCTATTTTTTCCGTGAAGTTGTCCCTCTTTTCCTTCTTGATTTGTAAGACATCTTTTTATGCCTTTGTCATCATGTGTGTTGTGAAATATTTTTCCATATATACTTGTTTTTTTACTTTCTTAATAATGTCTTTTGATGAACAGAAGTTCTTAATTTAATGTACTACAATTCATCAGTCTTTCCTTTGTCCTTAGTGCTTTTTCTGTGTCTTGTTCTAGTAAGATGTCTTTTTCTACCTCAGGTCATGAAAATATTTTCTTTTGGAAGCCTCAGTGGTTCTCAACCTTCTGGCCCTTTAAATACAGTTCCTCATGTTGTGACCCAACCATAAAATTATTTTTGTTGCTACTTCATAACTGTAATGTTGCTACTGTTATGAATCGTAATGTAAATATCTGATATGCAGGATGGTCTTAGGCAATCCCTGTGAAAGGGTCGTTTGACCGCCAAAGGTGTCACGACCCACAGGTTGAGAACCACTGTGAGACAGTTGACTCTTGTCCAACATTGGTTTGAACTGCACAGGTGCACTTATTTAAGCATTTTCCCCCAAAAAACATAATTTAAAACTTTTTGGAGATTTCCTTACTACTGTGAGGCAATCATATTGATTATATTAGGTTACCATAAAGTAATCATATTGCTGCTTCTTCATTATCAATACACAAATTATTATGCCATTACATTATCTTTTCATTTTTGATGCATTCTGTTAGTAATACATATAACATCTACAGTGTTTTGTGTCATATAATGCAATATTGATGTAGATATTGAAAGACAAATGATTCATCTTGTAAACAGGTAACAAACTTAACAGTATGGAGAAATACAGTAAAGTAACTGTAAATGTATTTTCTCTTTTTATGATTTTCATAACAACACTTTCTTTTCATTAGCTTACTTTATTGTAAAAATACCATAATACATATAACATACAAAATAGGCATTAATCAACTATTTATGTTCAGTAAGGCTCCTGATCAACAGTCAGCTATTAATAGTTAAACTTTTAGGGACCTAAAAGTGATTTGTGGATTTTTGACTGCTTGGGGGTCAGCACTCTTAACCCCCATGTTGTTCAAGAGTCAACTATAGTTTGTATCTTTAATATGTAAGATGCATATTTTATATTCACCTGATAATGATTTATTCATATACAGTGTGATGTAAGATCAAGTTTAAAATGTTTGCCCATATCCAATTGATATGGGAAATTATCCCTTGAAAAAAGTCCTTTTTCTCTGTCAAAAAGGAAGTGTCACTCTATTTGTGGATCTGTTTTTGGGTTAGAGAGCTATTCTGTTTCATTGGTCTATTTGATTTCCTTGAACCAATTTCTCACTAGTGTGGTTTTATAAGTCTTGCTTTATGTTCCCACCTGTTCTTTTTTTCTACAAGTGTCTTGGTCTTTTCTATTTCCTATGAATTTTGAAATTAATTTTTCAAGATTAATACACACACCAAAAAAAAGCCCTGTATAATTTTGATTTGGATTCCATGATTCTTCACCTAAATTTGGAAAGAACTGACATCTGTATAAAGTTGCATCCTCCAGTTCATGAGCATGGTCAACCTCCTCCCCCTCTATTTATTTATATACGTCTCCTTTTATTTCCTTCAATAATATTTCCAGAGCATTCTACACAAAGGTCTTTCACACATTCATTAGATTTATTCCTATATTTGATTCTTTTAATAATTTTGTAAATGGGAAACTACAATTTTTTTTCCTAACCACTTCCTTTTGCTAGATAGAAAGCGATTGATTTTTGTATATAGACCTTGTATCTGTAAACTTACTTGTGTCTGTAAACTTGTAAGAATTTGTAGGTTATTTTTTTCCTTGCCTCACTTTTTTGGCTAGGACCTTCAGTTGACATTGGCTTGGAGTGCTGTTGGCTGACTAGTTATGTTGTTCAAATCTTCCGCCCTCTATTTCAGAAGGAAAGCTTTCAATATTTCATCATTAAGTCTGATATTTGTTATGGGCTTGTTGTAGATTGACTTTTATCAGGCTAATAAATTCTCTTCTATTCCTACTTTGCTGAATGACTTTTGTTTGCTTATTTTAATGACAAATGGCTGTTGAATTTTATTGATTTTTCTTTATTAAGATGATTATATAAATACTAGAGGCCCGGTGCACAAAATTCATGCATGGAGGGGGAGTCCCTTAGCCTGGCCTGCACCCTCTCGCAATCCGGTACCCCTCAGGGTATGTCTTACCAGCAGTTGGACACCCCTCTCGCAATCCGGGACTCTGGCTCCTAACTGCTCACTTGCCTACCTGATCGCCGCTATCACCTCTGCTTTGGCCCCTGCTGCGTGGCTTTGTCCGGAAGGACATCTGGAAGGTCGTTTGGCTGTCTGGTCTAATTAGCATGTTATACTTTTATTATTATAGATTCACTTTCGTTCTGCTAGTGTGAATTAGGTTGATTGAAGTTTGAATGTTAAACTAACCTTACTTTACTGGAATAGATCTCATTTGATCTGATGCACTATCCTTGTATACATTAGCCAATATATATTTTTTTTAAATATATTTTATTGATTTTTTACAGAGAGGAAGGGAGAGGGACAGAGAGCCAGAAACATCGATGAGAGAGAAACATCGATCAACCTCCTCCCGCACGCCCCCAACTGGGGATGTGCCCGCAACCCAGGCACATGCCCTCGACCAGAATCGAACCCGAGATCCCCCAGTCCGCAGGCCGCTGCTCCATCCACCGAGCCACACCAGCCAGGGCGACATTAGCCTATATTTTGTTTAGGATTTTTGCGTCTGTGTTCTGAGTGTGATTGGCCTATAGTTGTCCCTTTTTATCATGTTCCTGTCAAGTTTGGAATTAAGATTATGTTGGCCTCATGAGACAAGTTGGGAAGCACGGCCTCTCTTTATGCTCTGGAACAATCTGCATGGGGTTGGCATTTTTTTCTTTCTTAAACATTTGACAGAATTCATCATTGAAGCTACGTGGATCTGGGAACAATTTCTTTGGAGGAGATTTTAAGTTACGTATTATATAATTATATTTTCAATTTCTTTTTCTTGCATCAATTTTGGTAAGTTGTGATTCTCCTATGAATTTGTCCATTTCATCAAATTTTCACACTTTGTAGTATAAAGCTAATCATAATATCCCCTTAACATCTCTTTAATGTTTTGTGATATGTCAGCATTCCATCTTCATTCCTAACATTGGTACCTTCTCTTTCATTTCTTTTTTTAAATCAGCTTTGTCAAAGGTTTATCAAGTTTATAACTATTCTCAAAGAACAAGCTTTTGGCTCTATTTATCCTCTCCATTTTAATTTTGTTTCTATTTCATTCATTTCTACACTCATCTTTATTATTTCCTCCCTCTTACATTTTTATGTTTAAAACTCCCTCCCTTAAAAACCAAAGGGATAGATCTCTAATAGAGTAAGAACAGCATAGTGGTAAAGATATATGCAGGGTGTCCCAAAAAATGTACACATACATTTTGAATAATATAAAGTCAATATTTATTAAAATACATTTAATTTTCAAAATTCAGCTATCAGCTGTTAAAATGTATATAAATTTAATTGGGAATATATATATCTACACATATATATATATATATATATATATATACACACACACACACACACACACACACACACACACACACTGAGTGGTCAGATTATTATGACCACTCCATCAGTACTTCATTAACACTTCAAAAATACTGAATATTGAAAACTTCCTAATATTGAAAACTCTGAAGGTTTTATTATTATTATTATTTGCATAACTAATTCACTTCATTGTACTGATGAGGCGGTCATAATAATCTGGCCACTCAGTGTATATCCCGATGCAAGAAATGCGTGCAAGGGGCTTGGCCCTTGCAGCCCCAGCTTCATCCGGAAGGTTGTCTGGAAGGACTTCTGGAAGGTTGTTGGGCTGTCAGGTCTAATTAGCATATTACACTTTATTATTATAGATATATATTCAGAAGCAGAAAGGGAACCAACATGTATTATGTACTAGTATGTGCCAGACGATTTACATGCGTACCTCATCCACCCATAGGGAGCAGGTATTTATCGTGAAGTGAATAAGACAAGGGACCCTGGAGTCTGGTGCCTTCCACCACTCTATGGGAACCTTGGCAGGTGCGTATGCTCAGTGGGCTTTGGTTCCCTCATTAAAATAACAATTGAGGTGAGCTCATAGTGTCACTGTGAGGATTAAATAAGATAATACATGTGCTGAGTCTCAGCAGGGAGAACATAGTGCGCCCTGTACTTGGTTTGGTGGGTGGGGCCTGGGTGGCTGGGGTGGACTGGGAGAGGTTTCAGGGAAGTGAGGGTTTGGGGGCCTAAGGGAGTCAGTGCTGCAGGCAGTGCTTGGGTCCTGGCAGCTGGCACTTCAGAAGTGATGAGTGGACTGTCATACCGGTATTTCAAATCAAAAGTGATTTGGGTAACATTTAATAGCATTTTCCCTTTTTAAAATATCTGTGCTTATCAAATAAATTATATATGTGTCAGTCCCACAGAAGCTTCATCTAGAATTTGTACTTATTTTGTCTCTGTGATCATTTGAAATGTTACTAGCTTGATATTGGGTACCAATTCCAATTTTAGAACTTCTACCAGTTTGTTACAACTTTTTGTTGTTGTTATTTTCAACTGGAACAAAAAGCACCCAGAAGCAACTGAGCTACCTCCATATTTAATTACACATTTGGCCACTCTGGTGTTTAATGGTAAAAAGGAACATATGCGAGGTGTCTGATTCCTCACCTAGTTTCTAGGGGAAGGGAGCATTTAGATTCTAGGTCCTGGTCTTTGTTTCCTTGACTAATGCCACAAGGGGAAGTGAAGATGAGGCCACCTTCCAGGGCCAGCATGAAGGAATGGACCGGGAGTGCAAACACGAGTTCCATCCTGCTCGACCCTCCCTGGCTGGATGACCTTGAGCACATCCCACCCCTTTTCTGAAAGCCTGAAGAAGGACAGCGGGGAGGAGGACAGCTGGAGATCAGGAGAGGACTCGCCGGAAGTAGTTAGGCTTTTGTAGGAAAGGAGAGACACACTGTGTTGGGAGAGAGGAACAGAAAGGGACCACGGAAAGTTGACTGCCTACTTGGGCAGCTTCCCTTTCTGTAAAACAAGGTTTGAATTCCTGATGGAACATGTTCCCCAAACTCTACAACTTGGGGTTTCGGTGTTCATGTGTAAAAGAGCCTGGTTCAGCTGGGCAAGCTGTGCGCTCCGTCAAGCAGAATTGGAAGGGCTTTCCCAAGAGGAAATGTGCAGCTTGAATGGTGACAAAGAAATGTCTTGGTGAATAAGCAGGGTGTGGCATTACACTCAGATGGCACAGGCTAGGAGTGAGTGGGAGTGGGTCTGGGTAGGGACTCAGTAGAAGGAGTGGGGAGTTGGGGAGGGAGCAGAAGGGGAAGAGGAGATTGAAGTAGTGAAGCTACCATAGCAAGATGCGTATAGCAAAATGCTCCAGGATCCTGAGGAAAGCATCTTGAATTGACCCTTGGCAAGAGAAATGTCCCAAGTTTGAGGGACATTGAGGGGTGCGGAAGCCAGTTCCAGCATGTCATAATTGCAAGAGTTTCATCAAAAGGTTGATGGAACTTGGGGACTCAACAAGGGCTGAGTCACATATGTTGTCACCTGTTGGGAATGGCTAAAGGCATTTCCCCAAACCTGAGAAGGGATGATTGTTTGTGGCCAGACAGCTCAGGGCATCTTAATCTACATGTTATTGCCTCCTACTGGCCAAATACCTGAACAGCCGTAGGGTAATTCCCCCCATTCTGACAATGGACTGTGTATATGAAACCCTACCCTTTGAAGTGTATATCTCCACTGTGCCTCAGGACAATTTGTGTTAATAAAAAGCATGGGGTCCTGAGATCTTAGTTTCTTTAGCTAGACTCCTCTGACCCCCAATGCCTTTCAAAATTATATTTCGTCACTGGACTCTTACTTAAGTTACACACAGCCCCTTTTCCAGATGGCTGAACCCTTCTTAATGTCGAGACAAGAACCCCGGCAGAGGGGGAGAAGGGGATTCGGCCTTAAGTCAAAGGATGGAGGCGAAGCTGGATAGGGTGGTCATAGGGAGGCAGGGCTTCCAATGTGCTCAGCATGGCCTTGAGCAAGTGATTTCTTGCCTCTAGGCCTCCATATAGAGGCAATAACATATAGATATACAGTGAACAAATAATACTCCCATGCTCTCTCCACCTGGGATGCAGGGGCCATGGTGATGAGCAGCTGAGGCCATGCAGTGAGAGCCGGGCACATCACAGGCTTTGATGAACTTAAAAAAAGTTTGTATTGATTTCAGAGAGAGGAAGGAAGAGGGAGAGAGAGATAGAAACATCAGTGAGAGAGAAACATCATCGTTTGACTGTCTCCTGCACGCCCCCTACTGGGGATTGAGCCTGCAGCCCAGGCATCGAACTGTGGCCTCCTGGTTCATGGGACAATGCTCATCCAACTGAGCCACATTGGCCGGGCTGGCTTTGATGAACTTTTAACAAATGGTCTCTGTTTTTATTTATTGAGCCAGAAAGAGCTCATGATAATAGATAATTGGAGACTAAGTCTGGAATCCTAAGAAGGAATCTAGGAGAGCCTAGGATTGCAAGTTTACTAGATTTAGGGAGTGGAAAGGTTTTCTAAGGGTCAGAAGCAAAGCCTGGGATAGATGTGTAAGACCCCTGAGACCCCGGAAGCCAGAAGAGAGGACAGCGATAAAGACCAAGACTGAATTTCCTGGCAGCCAGGGTTTGGGGAGCAGGAGGAAATGAAGGCAGATTTAAAGAGAACAGAAAAGTGTGAATATCTTATGCACCTGAACTTGTGGAGTAAGATTCACCCCCTCATAACACTTATTCCAACATATGGTGTTATTGTGTGTGAGGAAGGAAAAAATAAATCCAGAAATGATGAATTTCAGAGAGGAGGAATATAATTTCAATTTCAGTTTCATACCAGAAGAGGTGAGAAAGGCAATCCTTTACAAATAACTCTTTCACACTTAGTCTTGTGGCCTCAGCTTTGGGAAGTCAGGGCCCTGGAGGAGCACTTTTTTTCCCCCTCACTAGATCAAGAGGCTGAGCTCCAAACTACGACTGTGTGTCCAATCTCTAGGCTCACTTGGGGAATCTCCCCCACCCATCTGTGCTGGGCTCACCCCGTATCTACCTAATTACACTAGGACTTGCGCAAACACACCCACCGCCCAGGCGCTCCAGGGCAGGGGATGAGCCTAGGGGCTCAAATAACAAGGTACCAAGGAGAAACTGATAGCCTGAAGGAAGACAGCTGGGGATGCAGGAGAGGACTCACAGGAAGTAGTGAGGCTTTTGTAGGAAAGGAGAAACACACTGTGTTGGGAGAGAGGAACAGAAAGGGACCAAGGAAAATTTACTGCCTACTTGGGAAGTGCAGTGAGGGCTGTGGACAGAGATGAGAACTGACCAGGAGCCTGAAAAACCAGATAAACCACAGTTGATTTAGTAACAGGTGCCCTTCACTGAGCATCCCCTGTGTCCCAGGTCCTGGGGACCACAGAGATGGCCTTTGTCTGGGGAGGTCACCTCTAGTTGATGGCCAACTGGTGAGTTGACAATAAAAAAATGATGAAGGCATGGAAGGAGTGCCCTCGGTGCTGGGCTCAGGTGGAGGACCGTGGATGCTGTGTGTTTGGAAGGGACCCTGGGGACCACTGGCTTCTCATCCAAATCAGGCCCAGGTTTCCTGCTGGACAGAAAGAGAGAAATGACATCATAGAGGTGGACACCCCTTTTCACAGCTGAGACTTTGTTACCACTCTGAGGGATCCAGGTGCCTCACCTGCTCTACAGACTTGATTGAATGTCTGCTAATTTCTCCAGGTTCCTCTTCCACTTCTGACCTTGTACTCAACGTTTCAGCAGCACCAAACTGACCATAGTTTCCCACCTACACTATGCCATTTTTAATTAATTAGTTTGTTTATTTATTTATTTATTTCTGTTCTCACTACCTGGAATTCTCTTCTCTCCTTTCTGTTCTGGTGTTTTATTTCAGCTCAGAAGTTGCCTATTTCAAGAAGTTTTTCATTGTCCTTTATGTACAATTAATTTTTTTGCTCTTTGAGTTCCACTCCTTTGTCTTAAATTAAATTTGAACTTACTAGAATTACCCATCTATTAGCTGAAATCTCTTTGCCCCTTAAAAATCAAGGTGAAGTTAATTTTTCCTTGCATTCCATGATCTGTAGGACGATAACACCATTCCCAAGATATTTTCTAATTCTTGGAAGAGTGGAGACAAAAGTGAGTTGTGATATTATAATTATTCTAGCTTTCGGCTTCAACATCCCCTTAATTTATGCTACTTTATGTATATGCCCATCGGGTGCATGAAATTTCCAGTTTACAGATGTTGACCCCCCACTTAGAACTCAGCACCCTTCCCAGACCTCCAAAAGATATAAGATGTGAAGCCTTGAAAAGATCAATCGAATTTACAGGGGCAGCCAATCAGTTGTTTAGGGCCAGGGATGGTGGTGCTTGCCTGGAAAGATTGCAGGAGACTCTGGAACAATGGAAGTAATCTGTACATTCACTGTGGTAATGGTTACCCATACATATAAAACTAATTTTTTTACTATGTGTTGAGCACCGTGCCAACTCTTCTGGATACAAAAGTTAAATGGAACATAGTTCTTGCCTTCCAGAGGTTCATAAAAGAGTGTATGAGACAGCCCGCTAAACAGACCTTCATAGCAATAAGACTCACGCTATAATAGGGACATAGGAGCCAGGCTGCTGGATGTGTTGTGTGCGGTGCTTAAATCTATCTAAAAAGTCAGGGAAATGTTACTCCCTGGAAGAGTTTATTTAAAGATAAAATCAAGAGATAATTTTGTGAAATATCTGATTATCTAGCCACTATGTTGTATACTTGAAACTAGTATAAAATAATGTTGAATGTAAAAAGAAATTCAAAAAATCAACTTTATTGAGGTACAATGTGCATTAACAAAATACACTTATTTTAAGTATACATATTGTTGAGTTTTGATAAATTTGTCTGTGCAAACATTGCCACAGTCAAGATATAGATTACCAGTGTCTCTCCTTCCTTTTTTCTCTCCTTCCTCTCTATTCCTCTCCTGGTAGTTTGGTGAGTTACAGAACCTTGATCTCTCCCAACCACAAGGCTAAATCATTTCTTTATTCTCAACACTTCTGACACCACTTTTCACACCAAGCAATTCTCTAGTTCCTTGTGGACATCATTCGGGTTCTACAATTCAATTCAGTTGTGACACTACTAGTAAGTACCTCTAGTTAGCACAGACCCACAGGTTAAGGGCTCAGCCTCACTTTAGATATCAATTACAAGTAGTGGGTTCCCAGGTTGCCCACAACTTCTGTCTGACTTGGCTATGAATCTGGGGTTCCTATGGTCCCTCCTCAGGTTCAATACTTTGTTGTAATGGCTCACAGACCTTAGAGCAGTGATTCTCAACCTTCCTAATGCCGCGACCCTTTAATACAGTTCCTCATGTTGTGGTGACCCCAAATTTCATTGTTACAAATTGAACATAATTAAAGCATAGTGATTAATTGCACAAAACAATATGTAATTATATATGTGTTTTCCCATGGTCTTAGGCGACCCCTGTGAAAGGGTCATTCGACCCCCAAAGGGGTTGCGACCCACAGGTTGAGAACCGCTGCCTTAGAGAAACACTTCCGTTATGTTTGCTGGTTTATTATAAAGAATACAAATGGACAGTCAGATGAAGAGGTATGTGCAAGGCAAGGCCCCAAGAGTCCCAAGGGCAGGAGCTTTTGTCCTTTGGAATTTGGGGTGCTCCTCCTTCCTGCACATTGATGAGTTCACCAACCTGGAAGCTCTCTGAACCCCGTTATTCAGGAGTTTTATGGAGGTCCCATTATGTAGGCATGATTCATTGGTCATTGGTGATTGAACTCTATCTGCAGCCTGTCTTCCCTTCCCAGAGTTTGGAGGTAGGGGTGGGGCCACGAGTCCCAACCCTATAATTCCTTGGTTGGTTCCTCTGGCAATCAACTCCTATCTTGGAGATATCTAGAGACTTCAGCCAGAATATTTTCATTAACATACAAAAAAGACACTCATCACTCTGCAAGGGTCTTAGAAACCTTTTAAGGAACCAGGGACTAAGTCCAAATATTATAACAAAAGATACTCTTATCATTCAGGAAATTACAAGGGTTTTAGGAACTCTATGCCAGGACTGGCTCCAGAGTTCAAACATATACTTCTGATTATGTCACAGCTGGGCACATGGCCCAGGTCTGCCCAATCATAGTACCCAGCCCCCCGGAGTCAAAGGGTGGGGGCATGAGACCCAATCAACATCAATTGGTACCTAATGGAGACTTTATATGCAAAGAGGAGCTCTCCCTTCCCTCCAGGGTTCCCAAGCCAGCATGACAAAAGCCTGGAGCTGTTTGTGGGCACAGAGACTCTGAAGAAAGCCCTCTCTAGCAGAAGAGGAGAAAGCCAACATGTAGAGCATAGCTGAGCCCAAACTTCCAGAAGGAAGGAATGATGATGACATGTTTTGAATCTCTGAGCCTGAGGCCTACTCCATTCTCTGTTCCCAGTTATCTCACTCAACCAAGACCCTTTCTTCCTCTCATCTAGCTTTAGCTGGCAAATTTTATTCAATTTATGGCAAGGTGGTGACATTTAATAACCTTTTCTTAGATTCTACAATTAATTCTCATTTGGTGCTCACAGTCCTGAATAGGCCAACATATATTTATTGTTATTGTAAGAAACATTCAAACCTGTAAAGAATTTTTGTGAGTTTATTTGAGCCAAACTGTCAACAATTGCCTGGAAGCAGAATTCATTGAGACAACTTCTCTGGAGAACGGCGATTTTTTAACCTATTTTTATAAATTATCATCAAAGGAGGAGATGTAAGTGGGTTACATGAAATCCATTGGTGATAGGTCAGGGAGGTGAAAGAAAGCAAAGGGGCTGGGGATTAAGGGGAACCTCTGGGATTAGATAAAAAGTAAAATGATAGTCACATGCTTCTTTTGCATAGGTGGGTACAGAATAGTTAACAGTCAACAATTAGCAAGATAACAATAACAATGAGGGAATTTGTGGTTTCACCCTGGTGCATTGCTTTTGCCCTGAGGGTTGTGCATTTGTTGTGCCTTTCTGGAAAAAGGGAAGTTACAAGTTACCCTGACATTTCAAAGGTATGTTAGCATAGATACAAAAAGACAATAGGCTCAGTTAAGATCAAAATTGATCTTTGTCTGGGAGGATACTGGCCTAGGACATGACTACCCATTATAAACTGCTTTTTAATTTTAAAAAGTTTTAATTTCAGACAATCCTTTGTAGTTACTTTAAGTCTCTGAGTTTGCAAGGTCGCCATGTAGGCCTTCCCTGAGTTAGTCAGTTTAGCGTGTGGCCCTTTTTCATCCACACTATTTTTTGAGAAATCAATATACCTTTGTATGCCACGGCCAAATTTTGAACTTTTCTTTCAACATCAAATATGGATTTTGGCTATGCCAAGCAATGAAACTAAGATGTAATCACTTATGTTTGCTTTCCTTTATATCTAAAGTTATTTGATGGACAGCATCTGGATAAAGCAATCTTTCTGGGCATGTTTTTTCAGTATTCTTATATCTCACTACTGAATCCCTATGTGATGTGGGGGTTGCTCTCACATTTCCACCAGCCTGGGAGCGTCTGCCAATCACAGTTAACTGGGCACAGAAAGCAGGGAGATTCCAGTTAGTTCCCAACAGTGAGCTTTTCTGTCCAGTCAATTCGATCATCCATTTATTAATCGGTTGTTTTTTGAGAAGAGACCCAGAGACAGCACTGGGTGTTGGGGATACACGTTAGACATATAGTGTCCTCGCTAAGGTTATGGCCCAGTGGACGAGGCAGACAGTGTGGCCTGTGCCGGCCTGGAGAAAGTACTCCACGCTCAGGAGAACATAAAGGAAGCATCTAATTCAGTTTAATGTGCAACAGACAAATTAAAACATGAACAATGAGTGAGAGTTGGCCAGACAAATGTACCAGAGTTGGGGAGAGATGAAGGCAGTAGTGGAGGGGACAGATAACAGTTAATAGATAAGAGTTCTTGGCAGAATAAACAGGAGGTCTAAAGCTAAGGAAAACCTTTAGGAAACAGAGAGACTCATTGTGGCTGAAGTTTTCAGCATGAGGGGACAGAGATGGGGCTGCTGGGACCCCTTCCTGTTCAATGAGCAGCTGTGCAGCCCTTCCTGGCACGAAGCTTGGGAAGTCTCCACCTTCTCCAGCCCAAGTGTGCTCTATGGGGGTGCAGAAGCCCCTCTTTGCTAGTGGAGCACTAGATACTAAATAAAACATCAATATCTTTATTTCAACACTGTCCAATCTATAGCTTCAACTCTCTCTCCCTGCTGGAAAGTCTACTTATTCACCTATTTGAAATGGATATCGAGGACAAGAAGGTAAAAGGATGTTGCCAGGGAAATTAGCAAGTTATGAACAGCCTATTTCTGGGAGAAAAATGTCTCCCCCACTTTGGCAATAACATCGAAAACTAAATGAGAGGGTTAAGCTGATGTGCCAAAGGTCCAGGTCTAGTGCTTATTTGAGACACAAGGTCTTGGGATTAGCCATTCTTGGGTCACATTCACACTCGTGCTCTGATTGGCTGTGTGGTTATGGGTGACTTTCTGATTCTTCTCTAGTTTTCAGGTCATGGTGAGATGGGAATACATGGGGACTGCAACATCGGTTATAGTACCTAACACACAGTAGGTGTCCAATAAATGACAGACAGTATTTTGTATGGTATACAGTAATGCACTGTATAATCATATTTTGGTCAACCACAGACCGCATGACAATGGTCCCATATGATTATAATGGAGCTGAAAACTTCCTATTGCCTAGTGACATCGTGGCCATCAAGAAGTCATTACCATGTGCTCATATTTTAAGCTAAGTATTATTACAAAAGCATTGGAAGTTTAGAAAAATGAAAATTTTATGAAGTCATAAAGTTACAGTAAGCTAAGATTAGTTTATTATTGAATAAAGAAAATATATTTTTTAACTTGAGTGCCACCCGAGTGTACTTACTGTGTTACAAAGACTATAATACCATTGGGTAATGTGACAGGTCTTCACCCTCACTCACCACTTACTGACTCATCCAGGGCAGCTTCCAGTGCTCCAAGCTCCATCCATTCATAGTAAGTGTCCTACACAGGCACACCATTTTTTATCTTTCATACTATATTTTTATTGTACTTTTTCTATGTTTAGATACAAAAAATTTTTACCACTGTGATTCAATTGCCTACAGTATTCTACAGTGACATGCTATAAAGGCTTGTAGTCCCAGAGCAATAGACTATGCTATATAGCTTAGGTGTGTAGTAGGCCAGCCGTGGGCAAACTACGGCCCGCGGGCCGGATCCGGCCTATTTGAAATGAATAAAACTAAAAAAAAAAAAAGACCGTACCCTTTTATGTAATGACTAGGGGCCCGGTGCACGAAATTCGTGCACTGGGTGTGTGGAGGGGGAGTGTCCCTCAGCCCAGCCTGCCCCCTCTCACATACTGGGAGCCCTCAGGCGTTGACCCCCATCACCCTCCAATCACAGGATCGGCCCCTTGCCCAGGCCTGAGGCCTCCGGCAGAGGTGTCAGGCCTGGGCAGGGGACTCCCAGCTCCCCGCGATCTCCCGCTCCGCCCCTGCCCAGGCCTAACGCCTCTGGCCTAGGCGTCCAGCCCAGGCAGCAGGGACCTGCAGTGGCAGCGGGGGGCGCTGCGATCGCGCGGGCTCCTCCCCTGCCCCTGCAGGACGCCTCTGGCTGAGGTGTCCAGCTTGGGCAGCAGGGACCCGCAGCTGCAGCGGCCCCGCGATCGTGGGCTTCGCTTTAGGCCCAGGCAAGGGACCCCTAGCTCCTGGGACTGCCAGCTTCGACCGTGCCCAACTCCCATCGCTGGCTCCACCCCTACTTCCTGCTATCACTGGCCAGGGCGGAAAAGGCACCTGATTCTCCGATCATGGCTGGGGGGCAGGGCAAAGGTGGCCCCAGGGCCGCCTTTGCCCTGCCCCCCAGCTCTTAGCTCCCCCCTGGGTTTCCGATCACTGTCAGTGGCAGGGGGCTTCTTCCTGCTTTCCCTTTCGCCTCCCTACATTGTGCCTACATATGCAAATTACCGCCATCTTGTTGGCAGTTAACTGCCAATCTTAGTTGGCAGTTAATTTGCATATAGCCCTGATTAGCCAATGAAAGTGGTATCGCTGTATGCCAATTACCATTTTTCTCTTTTATTAGTGTAGATGTTTACTTTGAATTTATATTAGTTCACACAAACACTCCATCCATGCTTTTATTCCGGCCCTCCGGTCCAGTTTAAGAACCCATTGTGGCCCTTGAGTCAAAAAGTTTGCCCACCCTGGTAGTAGGCTATGCCATGTAGGCTTGTGTAAGAACCCTCTGTGATGTTTGCACAATGATGACATTGCCTAACGACTTGTTTCTCAAAATGTATCCCTGTCATTAAGTGACACACGACTGTAGAGAACTTCAGGTTGTTGTGAGCGTTAAATTATTTAATGCATGTAAAATGCTTGGCCCATAAGAGGGTCAAATGTTAACTATTACAACTATTTTTATTATTGTTATCAGTGATAGCTGTATATAGAGAATTCCTGAAGTCTCCAGTCTTACTGTAAAAAGACAAAGAAGGGAAACAGACTTCAGCACATAGATCAAGACAAGGATGAAAAATAGGTTCATAGCATGTGCCAGCTGAACAAGTTGGTAGTAGCTGCCAGGAATGTGTATCCAAGGCCATGTCTGGCTCGGCAGGAAAGAGCACTATGATCAATTAGTGATGTCCATTTTGGTGGCAGAGGGGTCATGCCAGCATGCATGCTATGCATTTGCCTTCCATAGACTGACGCATCATCTAGACCAGCCGTGGGCAAACTACGTCCCGTTTGAAATGAGAATAAAACTAAAAAAAAAAAAAGACCGTACCCTTTTATGTAATGATGTTTACTTTGAATTTATATTAGTTCACACAAACACTCCATCCATGCTTTTGTTCCCGCCCTCCGGTCCAGTTTAAGAACCTATTGTGGCCCTCGAGTCAAAAAGTTTGCCCACCCTGATAGACAGTTGATTTGGGAGCCTGTAACAAAGGGCCAGGTCTAACCTTGTCCAAGCATGCCAATCCCCACTTTCTCCATGTTTTACTCCCAGCACATCATTGAGACATGGCCAGAGCTGAGCCCCAGCTGCTTTTCCCTTCAGGAAACTTTAGCTGGCATAAATTGAGACCTGTAAATCCACCATGTAGATGACACAGGCTATGTGCCCAGCTCAGGCTCTGTGAGCGACAAGAAGAGAGGGAGTTGCTTAGTGACATGAGACAAAGGGTATCTTTGATTCATTGCCCAGCTCCAGCCCTAAGTCCATGGCCAGCAGTGACTAACGGCTGCAAATGGACAACATAACTCCTTTAAAAATGTCACTTTGCTGTAAATGTAAATGTTTAACATTTAAACATGAACACTGATTCCTAAATTGCCTAGTGCTGGGTGGCTTTATTTCATTCTTTTAGAAAATATTTGTTCTTCCATGGTGAGAGATTTCAATGAATGATTTACATCCTATGCTTGTTAAATTGGTGCCATCTCTTGTCCCAGATAGGGCAGCAAAGGAGCTGAGATTTTCAGGAGACTTTCTACCTTGCCTGCTAATTCAGAGTATTAAATATACAGTGTACTTCAATTCCTGGCTACTGTTCAGAGGTGCTATGAACCCTGGACATAGGAGATTTCATTTTATTTCAAGTTATCTTGGACTTCAAAATATAAGATTGTGTTGTTGAAGGTCAAGAAAGGCCAAAAACAGTAGTAAAGAATAGTCGTTGGAAGCCCTCTCCTTTAGACCTGCTCATTGCCTAATTCTGTCTGATGTATCTGGGACTAAGAAGCTCCAGGTAAATCAACGGTGTGGGGGATTGTTCTTGGGACTGATTCCTTTCCTCATAAAAGAGTTCTAATGGGGTCATCACAGTAGCAATTCTTGGCCCCATGCTGATTGGCTTTTGGATAAAGGTGGACCTGGAACAGTGATGGCGAACCTATGACACGCATGTCAGAGGTGACACGCGAACTCATTTTTTTGGTTGATGTTTCTTTGTTAAATGGCATTTAAATATATAAAATATCAAAGATATAAGTCTTTGTTTTACTATGGTTGCAAATATCAAAAAATTTCTATATGTGACACAGCATCAGAGTTAAGTTAGGGTTTTTCAAAATGCTGACATGCCAAGCTCAAAAGTTTCGCCATCACTGACCTAGAATAACAAGTAAGTATAACTTGAGACACTGGGCAGTCTCAGAGTCAGGTGAGGAAAATAAATGGGTCACAAGGACCACTATCCATGGGGATATGTTTCACCTTAATTTTACCCAACTTCCATTTCCTTTAGAGCAGTGGTTCTCAACCTTGGCTGCACATTAGAATCACCTGGGAATCTTTTTAAAATCCTGATTTCTGGGCCTCATCCTCCGGAAATTCTGTTTCTTTGTTATGGGGTGGGGCCACAACATTAGTAACAAAGAAACATAATTTCTGGAGGATGAGGCCCAGAAATTCTGGAGGATGAGGCCCGAGGGCTCTTCGAAGTCCTTATCTCAGTACACATGTTTCTTTAATTAATTAAATAAGTAATGAGTCACAGCCAAACCTAGCATTGACCCAGGAGATTAGGTTTTGTATTCCAGTGAATGCATTTTATGACCTTGGACCAATCTTAACTTTTCTGTACATGATGTTGTGATGTTCTTTCTTCCTTTCTTCTTTCTTTTCTTTCTTTCTTTCTTTCTTTCTTCTTTCTTTCTTCTTTCTTTCTTTCTTTCTTTCTTTCTTCTTCCTTTCTTTCCTTCTTCTTTCTTTCCTTTCTTTCCTTTCCTTTCTTTCTTTCTTTTTCTTTCTTTCTTTCTTCTTTCTTTCTTTCTTCTTTCTTTCCTTTATTTCCGTTCTTTCCGTTCTTTCCTTTCTTTCCTTTCTTCCTTTCTTTCCTTTCTTTCCTTCCTCCTTCCTTCTTTCTTCTTTCCTTTCTTCTCTTCTCTTCCTTCCTTCCTTCCCTCCTTCCTTCCTTCCTTCCTTCCTTCCTTCCTCCCTCCCTCCCTTTCTTTTTCTTCCTTCCTTTCTTTCTTTCTTTCTTTCTTTCTTTCTTTCTTTCTTTCTTTCTTTTCTTTCTAGTGCTGGGTGGCTTTATTTCATTCTTTTAGAAAATATTTGCCCTTCCATGGTGAGAGATTTCAATGAATGATTTACATCCTATGCTTGTTAAATTGGTGCCATCTCTTGTCCCAGATAGGGCAGCAAAGGAGCTTTCTTTCAAGTAATCCAACTCATTTTTCCATGAAGCTTTTAAAAAAATTATTTATTTTAGAGAGGAAGGGAGAGGGAGAGAAATAGAAACAGCAGTGATGGGAGAGAATCATTGATCAGCAGCTTCCTGCACACCCCTACTGGGGATTAAGCCAACATCCCGGTCATGTGCTCTTGACCAGAATTGAACCCAGAACCCTTCAGTCCACAGACTATCATGCTATCCACTGAGCCAAACCGGCTAGGGCTGTGATGGTGTTCTTGACAAATTCCTTGGAAGAACTAGGGTAAAGGTAGTTACCTTTAATTTATCAATTACAAACAGAGGACCAGACAATTTATAGCTTTTTATATCACATTGAGTCAGTGATAAAGCCAAGATAAAAATTCTGCTTTTTGATTCCCAGTTTAATTTTTTAACTTTTCACCACATTGAATGTTTGCTCTCTATGCCATGAGCCCTGATGCCATGAGCCATGGGATTACCAGGGCCAGCACTTGGATGAGGCAAGTGGGGAGCCCAGGGAACTTGCAAGACCCTGAAGTGGCTGCTTCTTCAAATGTTGTGCTCTGGGTGCCTTGCTTGCTTCACCCTTATCCCAGACCCAGTGATTACCCACATGGAAGCATGAATGAAAGGATAATGCTTAAGACAAAAATTCTGCAGTTGGGATCAAAGAGTTCATTTTCTCCAGGCTAAAACCTAAATGTCAGGACTAACTTGGAAAAGAAAGTTGAGTAGAAATTGCTTTTTCAAGAAAGCAAAAAATAGCAAAGAAATATGCATTAAATACTGATTCAGGCTGAGTCCAGGTTGTTCTGTCTCCACCTTTCCTAACATTGTACCTGATAGCATTTTTCAGAATCTACTCTTCTTAGAAGATGGATGGGACAGAGGACTGGGGGGTTACTGCATGTTTGCCATCACCCAAGGTCCTTGTTTTAGGACACTTTTAATCAGTGTTAGAAACCCAGCTGAAACCATCTTAGGCACAAATGGGAATTTATTGTATGAATATCAAAAAGCATTATACAACTAAAGAAGAAAGGCACCTCAGGAACTATTGGAATTAGGGGCCTAAATGACCCTAGGGCAGCGGTTCTCAACCTGTGGGTCGCGACCCCTTTGGTGGTTGAACGACCTTTTCACAGGGGTCGCCTAAGACCATCCTGAATATCAGATATTTACATTACGATTCATAACAGTAGCAACATTACAGTTATGAAGTAGCAACGAAAATAATTTTATGGTTGGGTCACAACATGAGGAACTGTATTTAATGGGCCAGAAGGTTGCCCATCTCTAGTCTCCACTTCTCTCTTTGCTTTTGTGATAAAGAGATTTCTTCTGTAATGAAGAAAAGATAATCACTGAGAGTTTTTAAGCTTCACATCCATGATCCTGCCATCAACAAAAGAATAGTCTTCACCCTTAATATCCAGTTTTTAAAATTGCAGGGAAGCATTCTGATTGGCCTAGCTTGGTCAGGTGCTCATCTTTAGATCGATTAATGGGCTTAGAGTCAGGGTCATGTAAAATCAGCAAAGCTTCTGGGGCCACCTTGTGTATTAAAGCTCTCATAGAGAATGGAGATGCTTGTGAACTGGGCAACACACCCAACAGTACTCTCTATAGCCATATATCAAGATGAGCAATGGTGCAGGGTTGGACATTCTACTTTGTGGCAGGCCGGCAGAGTAAGGCTTGCAAAGCTAATGTAGGTGAAGGGGGTTGCCTACAAGAAACACATGTTTTGTAGTGTTTTCTTAAAGCTTCTATATTATTCCCCTGGATACCTGTAAATCACTTGGACACTTCAAGAGGAACTGAAGTCTGCTGAGTCAAGCACACTCATCAAATGGGCCATAACAACCCTTGTTCATGAACTCCAAAATACTTTATCAGAGAAATAACATAAAGCTCTGACCTTTTTCTATGGATGATGTTGTGAAATTCAGCAATTCTCATGGGAATTTCTTGGCTCTAAAACTGAGAATCTGCTAAGGATATCCCCTCCAGCTTTCAATCTCCCCAGTAAAGTGACAGCACTTGTCTTAGTGTCAGCAAAACCCTTCGTTCCATGAGCTGAAGTTCTCTATCCTGTTTTCAAGGAAAATGACAACCAGAAGCTCCACAGGGCACTTCCAGTCAGATTTCTATGGCTTCTTGTCTTAGATAACTTTTTCATTAAAACCAGAGGGTCAAAGAAAGTAGGAATGTTCTCTCTAAAAAGCAGGCTCCCGGAGCTCAGTGGGTGGGAAGGCATAAACTCCCCTTCTGAAGAACGTGTTCAATAAACCCAAAGAAGGAATATTAGAGGTAGTATAATTTTCTGGAAATAGCACCATTTTTGAAGTTATTTAAATTTAAAAGCAGAAATACTTCAGTAAAAGAGAAATTCACCTATAATTCCTCCACAATAGTACTGTTTTAATGTTGGCTTTTGGAGTCTTTCATGTAAATAGTTGTGCATGGCATGCATGTGATCCGTGTAATAGTGGCATGAAGTGACTGTTCCATTATGCTGATGAGCTCCTGCTACCAAAAAGATGTTTATGGCATTACACATAATGTTAAATGGACAGCTATCTTCAGGTTGCAACTTAATAAGGAAGCAATAGTTCTTGTCAAAGGAAGTTTAGATATTTCCTTCCTCTGGGAACACCTATGGAGACCACAGGAAATACAGATACAAAAACAGTGTGTGGGGTAGAGAAGAGCCATCTCAGGATTAACAAATAAAACAGGCACCCAGAATTTTACAGATCATTTGGTAGAGAAACCAAGTCTTCCAAGTAAACTCGCTGGTTCTTAAAGATTCTACTTTGAAAATGGCTTAAGCATACTAGAACTTTCTCTAATAAGAAATGAGGGTTCCAGCCCTAACTGGTTTTGCTCAGTGGATAGAGCATCGGCCTGCGGACTGAAGGGTCCCAGGTTCGATTCTTCTCAAGGGCATGTACCTTGGTTGCAGGCACATCCCTAGAGGGGGTGGTGCAGGAGGCAACTGATCCATGTTTCTCTCTCATGGATGTTTCTAACTCTCTATTCCTCCCTCTTCATCTCTGTAAAAAATCAATAAAATATATTTTAAAAAATAAAGAAAGAAATGAGGGTTTCTGTAGAACCCTCAGGGAGTATGTGATATGTGGAGGAGGATCTACAGTGACATAGAAGCTGCTTAGATAGAACCTGTTGCATTACACTCACTAATGTTTTAAAGATTTGGAGACTTGTAGCTTTGTAGTGTGTATATATCTATCATAAGGAATTTGGTTTGGAGCTTCAATGATTCCCTTTAGAGTCTTAATAAAGCCCTTTGTTAAAGAATCCTTCTGACATTATCATATACCTAATTTAGGTGACTCCTATTAGGGCATCAAAACCAGGTAAACTGGAGTGTGAACTCCACGCATTCTGACTTCATTCTAATGTGGTGGCTACATGTCATGTTCTGCAGGGCTAAGCAGAGAGCACAGAGAGGAGCACTTACAACTTGCTTTTGAAAATATTTATCTGAAGCTTTAAAAATCAGTTGTGCTAAAGTCTCAGACACCTCAGTGCCTATATTTCTTTGCATCATTAATTTCCATCCTCCACTTACTGATAAAATGTGAGGAGAACAGGAAAATATAAATATGTATATAGATATAGATATACCCATAAATATATGTATAACTATATGAATAGCACCAGCTATGGAGAGAAGATAAATCAAGAATTACAATCATTTGATGTCAGAGCTGTCTCCAATCGAATATATGGAATATATGTTGAGGCTGGAATGTCCAAGATGGCTTCTTCACTTCCATGACTGTTAATATACACATTTATATAATTGATATGTATATGTGTGTATACATGCATAATCTATGTAATTTACCTAACCAATTAATGCAATCACTTTTAATGTAATTTACAAAACAATTTCCATCTTCCTAGGTACTTGCGTTGGGTTTTATTTTATTTTCTTGTTGTTGTTGAAATAAAACCAATATGTTTCAATATTTAGCTCTCTATTTATTTAGAATTGTTCTCTAGAAACTCATTTCCTAAGGTAGAAATTTGGATTTGCTAAGTAAACCATGTGATCTGGTCAAGTTATTTCACTTCCTTTGGTCTATAAGTTAAAAGCATTGAAATTTATGATCCTTTTTAGGATCTAAAATGCTTTGATCTCAGGAGAGTATCAGCAGGGCTGCCATGTTGCACAATGCTAGAACACCACTAAAAGCAGAGGCTCCTCCTGGAGCTGTGCAGTGCACAGCCAAACAGATAATGTGCTGCAGCCCTGAATATGTGGCCTTTTCTTCATAAAAGTTCTCCCATGTAATGCCCACCACAGCACTGACACACTGGATTTTATTACAGATTGATAATATCACCATTTTAGGGTAAGTTACTGATGTTTTTCCAGGCCTTGCCTGTCTTCGCCTTTTTTTTTTTTTTTCTGCTAGCTAATCATTTTCTTTCAGATAAGAATGTCTGGGGCCTTACCCATTGCCTTTCCTTCCTCCTAAACACTCCGCCTCCTTAAGATCTATTAATGTTCTTGGAAAAGCCACAGGGACAACACAGACCTAAAGCAATGCCTCTTAAGCTTGAAGAAATCACTGGAGAGCAGTTTAAAAGACAGATTTATGGGTTGTTAATCCTGAGATTTTGAATCAATAGGTCTGGGGTATAGCTTCAGAAATTGCATTTCCCCAAGCTCCCAGCTGTTGATGATACTGTCGGTGATGATCACGTCGATGATACTGCATTTTTAGTAGAAGTGGTCTAAAGCAATTTTGATCAGTAAAGAGTGACCTTTTGAATTCAATTTCTGCTTCTTTTATTTCTTACTGGTCCCCTTCCTTAGTTGACCTTGAGGTTGGCCATGTATTTAAAATGTCTGTGGAGTAGGAGCAGAGCATTTCCCTGCTCCTGAGGTCAACGTTGCTTAAAGATTTCAAATATGCATAACGGTATCCACCCCCTCACGACTAGAGGGATCCCTCCTGGTGGACTCACTCCAGCTCTCCAGCTGTCAGTGCTTTGGGCTAATGGCTCCTTGTTGGGGCAGTTTCCTGAGGTTCCTGTTAATCATGTAATTTAAAAAGAGTCAAAGCCCCCATGACAGCAGTTTTAAAACTATTTGCTTCTGGTTTTATTAAGTTATATTTTGCACGGGAGATGCAAGCAGCACATCTAGTGTTGAAGAAACGCCCTGGAGAAAATGAGCCAGTGTCCCTGGGTGGCCCCTGTTGCTCTCTGTCTCTGCTGGAGCGTCCACTTTTTTCCTCCTATGGCTGTTTATGGTCTATTCCAAACACCACCAGAGCAAATATGGATTCCTTCCTAGTCTGAGCCTAGCTTGGGGAACTTCCTTATTCAGGAGCAATAGGTGTTGTGCCCACTACCTATTGCCTAGTTTGTATTCATTTCCCATTTCATTCCCTTTCTCCGTCCCAAGGAGAATCCTGATTTTATTCATATTTTCACTCTCTTCCCTTCAGTCATATGCTTTAAGGAAGGCTGGCCCCACTCTCAGGCCCAGTCCTGATTATTCTAAGGCAATCATAGTGGTCTCATTTGCCATATTAGGCATTGGCATAGGCATTAGCATATGACACAATTCTGGCCAATGAGACTTAAAAGAAGTCTGCTGAAGGGCTTCTGGGAATGATTTTCTCTCATAAGAGGGACACATAAGAAGAGAGATCTCTTCTCCCTTGACATGTTGAGGTGTCTGATGTGATACCTGGAATGCTGTAACTTTCTTGTGACCACAGGAGAAGCTGGTCTGAGGAGAAAGATGACATACTAAAGATGGAAGAATATAAAAAAATAGAAGAACTTAGGTCCTTGAACCACTGACTCCTCCTACCTTGGATTTCCTTTTGGGTAGGAATAATATTTTATTGCTTGTCACTTTGAATCATGGATCTCTGCCTCTTGTAACTGAAGGCTATTTTTTTTTTTTTAAAAGAGAAAAAACATTCATTAACATACAAGAAAACAAAATAAGGTTTTAAAAAGACATATGCCTGTAGGCAAGAGCTTTACAGAGTTCAGATTTCTGATTCAAACTCTAAAGGCAGACAATGGCACAATTTATAGCACAAATAACTCTGCTTGGTGTTCCTCAGCCATCCAGACCACAGGCCCAGAAAGAGATCGGGTGGCCCAGTGCCAGCTCCTAGATCTGCCTGCCCAGCCTCACTTGGGAGCACACTTCCACCCTGGCAGAGGCCTGGCCTGCAAGGGTGACTCTAGCCATCATGACCCTGCTGGGCCCCTGCAGCCGGAAGAAGATGTACATCTCTGGCTCGTAAATATTCCTCACTGATCCTAAAGGGAAGTCCGTTGTTCCTCCGAAAGCTCTGTAAACATTTGAAGACTTGCTATAACTTGTTACTTTCTCTGATCGACTGAAGAAAAGCAACTGCTCCCCTTTTCTAATGAAATTCAAGCCCACATCATCCAAAGTAGAATCTGGATATGGAGTTGAATCTGCATGTGAGCAGGAATCCCTGTGTCTCACATCTCTGACTCAAGTCACCAGAGTCTCCTTTCTCACAGACCTGGCTGCTGTCACCACCGAGGCCTGGGCAGGATGGTGTGGCTGCCCCTCTAATAAAGGCAGGACACATTTCACATTACCACAGGCCCTGAGTTATTGGGAGAACATAAAGCTCAAGGATAACAATAAGGAAACAAAATAACATGGCACTAGAAAACAGTCTGTAAGGCATAGTTTACTCATCTCCAGTTCTTCAGAGATCAGCAGACTACACATATGCACACTCAAAATTGTAGTGTTGGGAATCACAGATAAAGTTATAGCCTTCTAGTATTCAATGAACTTAACCAAAGGACTTTGGGTTTGTTTGTTTTCGGTATCTAAGCCCCAGTAGTGGACACAATATGAGTTCTTCCCCAGAAGCCTGTCCTACTAGATTCCCCACCTGAGCCACCAACAGTATGAAGAAGAGTTTGGTTCATAACCCTCCAAATATTTCTAAATCAAGACTGCAATAGGGCTATGAATAAAACATCATAGGAGCAGTAAGAACAAAAGAGCATGATAGTAATGAAAAGAAAAGAGTGTAAACTTCTTCGGTGTATATCAATTTATATAATATAAATACATATTTAAAAAAATAAAAACTGCTGTTCATATACCCCAGAAGTTAAAAATTGTCAATATTAGAAAATATATAAAAAATTGTATTAATGGATTAAAAGAGTAGAAATATATACTTATCTCATTAAGTATAGAAAATGAAGCATTCTTGAAAGTTCAAAGTAAATCATGATTTAAAAATGTTTAGCAAACCAGAAATAAAATGGAATTTTTATTTGCAAACTGTTAATCTAATAAATGCTATCTGCTAAAACCTATAGCAAATATCATACTTACTTTAAACATTTTTAAAACATTATCATTAAAGTCAAGATATTCACTATTCAGCATTGGTCTTAATTCAACAAGACAAGAAAATGAAACAAGATATAAGGTTTGGAATTGATGAGAGAAAATTTCATTATTTACAGAAGATATGATCTTTTATATAGAAAATTCACATGATTGTACTCTGCTGATATATCAAAACTGCATGTGTTTGGAGATTAATCTGCCAGAGTGTCTTAAACTTACTTATGAATATATTTTAAAAGAAGAACATTTACCCTTAACAATGTCCCTAGATTTAAGATACCTTCAGATTCCTTTTATAGGCTGTTTGAGCTACATAAGGGATTTCATAGTGAATCAATTATCACCAAGGTGGTTGATAAAATCAACCGACTGTGACAAACAGAGAAGAACATTAAGGAAACAAATATTTCTTTACAACAAATATTTTTACAAATTTAGTTTTCATAATAAGCATATTACAGCTTCAGAATTATAAGCCAATAGTCCCTAGAACGAGTAAAACAAATATTTAAATATTATAGAAATATTTTAGCTTTCTTAGAAAATAGATTTAGAGAGAAACTCAACTTTATTCTAGGTACAGATTTAACTTAAATTGCAATGTAACCAGTTTGTACATATTCATGAACTTTTCCCTTATTACCTAGGAATATGTAATATCTAGCTGAGTATTTGTCTTTTGAAAGCACATAAATTAACATTCTACTTTTCAAACTTTCAACTTAAATTACCAATCAAGACATGTACTTTTTATGTTGCAGTATTATTTCTAACCATGGCTGAATTAAAGAATGGAGCTTAAAATTTATGTTTCCACACATCTGATAAGCCATTTAAAATAATAAATAGTTAAATGAGTTTTTTAGATAAAACATTAATGTACAGAGATCAATACAATTTCTATACAGTACATTAATGACTAATCAATCAAATAGTAAAAAAATAATAAACAGAACAATCTCATTCTCAATAGCAAAACAACTATAAAGTTACCTAGAAATAAATACAAGAAAATTTGTAGGTCTTATGAAGAAATATTTATAATTGTTATTGAAGAACAAAGAAAAAAGGTTTGAGTAAAAGAAGAAATATATACTGTTATGGGTCATATTGTACCTCTCAAAAATTATGTTGTACTAGTAAACTATGAGTAAGATCACCGACAAACTTACAGGGATAATTTGTGACAACAAAAACATAAAAGGGGAGGGATAAAGGACTAAATTTTCAAAGGAGATAGATATTGGATGCATTCAAAAGAAAAAGGACTACTGTCTATATGAAACTTTCTTTTTCACAAACCTACTGGTAAACACACATAAAAACCCAGAACTGAGACACAAAACTTAAAAAAAAAGAGAAAAAAGATGAAAAAGTATAGAATACCACCAAACAAAACCAAGACAGAAACACAAAAGAAAAGAACAAATGGAAGCACAGAGCTACCAGAAAACAAAAGATAAAATGGCCATAGGACATCCTCATACATTAATAATTACCCTAAATTTAAATGGGCTGAATTCACCAATAAAAAGTCATAGAGTAGAAGACTGGATCAAAAAAACAAAACTCAAGCATATGCTGCCTTTGGGAGACACATTTAAACTACAAAGACAAAGATAGACTCAAAGTGAAAGAGTGGAAAATGATTCTCTAAGCAATAGCATCCACAGAAAAGCAAGTGTAGCTATACTTATATCTGACAAAATAGATTTCAAGATAACAAAGGTAACAAGACACAAAGATGGGCATTTTATAATAATTAAGGGAACATTACAACAAGAAAACATGACATTTCTCAATATATTTGCATCCAATCAGGGAACATTGAAATAAATAAAACAGCTACTAACAGAAATAAAGGGGGGAAATGACAAAAACACAATCATATTAGGGAACCTTAACACTCCATTGACAGCTCTAGCTAGATCCCCCAAACAGGAAATTAATAAAGAAATATCAACCTTAAATTACACATTAGACCAAATGGACATCACTGACATTCATAGAGCCTTTCACCCCAGAGCATCAGATTATACATTCTTCTCCAGTGCACATGGAATATTCTCAAGGATAGCCATATGTTGGGTCATATACCTAGCCTCAATACATTTAAGAAGATTGAAATCATACCAAGCATATTCTCTGACCACAATGCTTTGAAATTAGAAATCAATTGCAAAAAGGAAGCAACCCCCCCCCCCCACACACACACACACACAAATATGTAGAGATTAAACAACAGACTACAAAAAAAATGACTGGGTCAAAGAAGAAAGAAAAGGTGAGATATATAGAGCCAAATGATAATGACAATGTCATATATTAAAACTTCTGGGATGCAGTGAAACAGTAATGAGAAGAAAGTTTATGTCATTACAGGCCTAGCTCAAGAAACAAGAAAAATCTCAAACAACTTAATGTTACATCTTAAAGAAGTAGAAAAAGATGAACAAAAGCAGCCCAAAGTCATCAAAAGAAAGGAAACATAAAAATTAGAGCAGAATTGAATGAAATAGAGAACAAAAAGACTATATAAAAATTAATAAAACAAAGAGCTGGTTCTTTGAAAAGATTAATAAAATTACAAACCCCAGGCTAGACCACAGAAAAAGAGAAAAGACAAAACAAAATCAGAAATGAAAGAGAAGATAGGGACATCACAAAAACACAAAGGATCGCACTAGAATACTATGAAAGACTATATGCCACCAAACTAAATAACTTAGAAGAAATGAGTAAGTTTCTAGAAATATATAACCTTCCTAGACTGAATCATGAAGAACTGGAAATCTAAATAGACCAATCAACAGTGAGGAAATTGAAATAACCATCAAAAACCTCCCAAAAAATTGAAAGTCCAGGACCAGATGGCTTCATTAGTGAATTCCACCAAACATTTAAAGAGTTGATACATGTTCTCAAACTCTTCCAAAAAACTGAAGAAGAGGCAAGGCTTCCTAACACGTTTTATGAGGCCAAGATAACCCTGATACTAAAACCAGGCAAAGAAACACAAAAAAGAAAGCTACAGACCAATATCTCTAATGAATACAGATGCAAAAATCCTAAAGAAAATACTAGCAAATAAAATAATACATCAGATCAAGTGAGGTTCAATGAGAGGCACAAGATGGTTCAACATATGCAAATCAATAAACATAATACACCGCATTAATAAGACAAAGAATAAAAGTTACATGATCTTATCAATAAGTGCACAAAAAGCATTTGATAGGATACAATATCCACTTATGATTAAAACACTCATTAAAATAGGTATAGGAGAAAGTACGTCAACATAATAAATGCTATAAATGACAAACCCTCAACTAATATATTCAATGGTGAAAACCTGGAAGGTTTTCCTCTAAAATCAAGAACAAGACAAGGAGGTCCACTTGCACCGCTCTCATTTAACACTAGAGGCCTGGTGCACAAAAATTTGTGCACTCGGGGGGAGGAGGGGTCCCTCAGCCCGGCCTGTGCCCTCTCGCAGTCTGGGACCCCTCGGGAGATAGCGACCTGCTGGCTTAGGCCTGCTCCCGGGTGGCAGAGGGCAGGCCCAATCCCTAGGTGCAGCCCCTGGTCGGGCTCAGAGCAGGGCCGATTGGGGAGTTGGGGTACCACCCCCTGTCATGCACAGAGCAGGGCAGATTGGGAGGTTGCCATGCCACCCTCAGTCATGCTCAGGGTAGGGCCGATTGGGGGGTTGGGGCACAGCCCCCTGACACACTCAAGGCAGGGTCGATGGGGAGGTTGTGGCGCCACCCCCTGTCACGCACAGAGCAGGGCCAATCAGGGGGTTGGGGTGCTGCCCTATCACGCACAGAGCAGGTCCCATCAGGGGGGTTGGGGCTCCGTACCCTGTCACGCACAGAGCAGGGCCCATCGGGGGTTGGGGAGCTCCCCCCTGTCACGAACAGAGCAGGGCAGATAGGGAGGTTGTGGCCCTGCCCCCTGTCACACACAGAGCCGCAGGGTGATCAGGGGGTTTGATCGCTGTCCCCTGTCACGCTGATCCCAGTGCTGGGAGGCCTCGCTGCTCCGCTGACCCTGGGAGGCATATTACCCTTTTACTATATAGGATAGAAGCCTTGTGCATGGGTGGGGGCCAGCTGGTTTGCCCTGAAGGGTGTCCTGGATCAGGGTGGGGGGCCCGCTTGGGTGCCTGGCCAGCCTAGGTGAGGGGATGATGGCTGTTTGCATCTGGTCACACCCCCTTCAGGGTGGGGGTCCCGCTTGGGTGCCTGGCCAGCCTGGGTGAGGGGATGATGGCTGTTTGCATCTGGTCACACACCCTTTAGGGTGGGAGTCCCCACTGGGGTGCCTGGCCAGCCTGGGTGAGGGGCTGAGGGCTGTTTTCAGGCTGGCGGGTGACTGAAGCTCCCAACCTGTCCTTTTTTCCTTTTTTTATTTTTTATTTTGGGCCAGCTTTAGCTCTGAGGCTCAGCTCCAGCTATGAGACCTCTGCTGCTGAAAGCAGGTTTCTGGCCTTTGTTTACCTTCTGTATTTGAAACAATGTTGCAGTCCTGCTGGCTGAAGCCTGGGGTTTTGTTTAGCTTCTATATTTGTTACAATGTTGCTTAGAGTGCAGCTGAGAGGCCGGCAAAGCGGCGGGGAAGCTTGGCTTCCTCCGTCACTGAAGCAAGCAAGCCTCCCTGTTCACATCAGCTGCCTGGCTGCCGGCGACCATCTTGGCTGCAGTTAATTTGCATATCGCCCTGATTATCCAATGGGAAGGGTAGCGGTCGTACCCTAATTACCATGTTTCTCCTGTATTAGATAGGATAATGCTGGAAGTCTTAGGCAAGAGAAATAAATAAAAGGCATTCAAATTGGAATTAAGAAGTAAAAGTGTCACTTTTTGGAGATGGCATGATTCTATGTACAGAAAACCTTAAAGACTCTACCCAAAAAACTATTAGAAATAATAAACATAGTAAAATTCCAGGATACAAAATTAATGTACAAAAATCCACTGCATTTCTCTATACCAGTGATTTTAAACTGGTGTGCCACAAGAATTTTTAAAACATGTAAAACCTGAATATTTAGTCAGGGACACTGCCCACTTCTCCCTTAGATTGTAAATAAATAAATAAATAAATAAATAATAGCAACCACCACAACAGCTGTCCAGTGTGAATTAATAAAAAATTATACCTATTGTATATAAAAATTATAACTACTTTTATATACCTAAAATATAATATATTTTTGGTGTACCACAGAATTTTAGTAGTTTATGTGTGCCATGAGATGAAAAAAAGGTTGAAAATCACTGCTATTACTAACAATTAAATTTCAGGAAAATAAATGAATAAAACAATTCCTTTTGCAATTGCAACAAAAAGAATAAAATATCTAGGAATAAACTTAACAGAGGATGTGAAGGATTTATATATTGAAAATTACAAAGCATTATTAAAAGAGATTGAAAAGGACATAATGAAATGGAAAGATATCCCATGTTCATGGATTGGAAGAATCAACATAGTTAAAATGTCTATTATTACCTAAAGCAATATACAGATTTAAACAGATTTAATACAATCCTTGTCAAAATCCCAATGACATTTTTTAAAGAAACAGAATATATATATATATATATATATATATATATATATATATATATATACACATATACACACACACACACACACACACACACATAATATTTGTATGGAACCACAAAAAAAACCCAAATGGCTAAAGCAATCCTGAGGGGAGGGAAAAAAAGCTGAATATATCACAATACCTGACTTCAAATTATACTACAGAGCAATGGTAATCAAAACAGGGTGGTACTGACAGAAAAACAGACATACAGACCAATGGAACAGAATTGAGAGCCCAGATATAAAGCCAGCCATATGTATATGGACAAATAATTTTTGAAAAGGAGCCGAAAACATACGCTGGACAAAAGAAATCCTCTTCAATAAATGGTGCTGGGAAAATCGGAAAGCCACATACAAAAGGATGAAACTAGACTACAGTTTGTCCCCATGTACAAAAATTAATTCAAAATGGATCAAAGACCTAAATATTAGATCTGAAACAATAAAGTACATAGAAGAAAACATAGGTACTAAACTTATGGACCTTGGTCTTGGAAAATATTTTATGAATTTGACTCCAAAGACAGGGGAAGTAAAGGCAAAAATAAATGAATGGGACTAAAAAGCTTTTCCACAGTAAAAGAAACTACCAACAAAACAAAAAAGCAACCAACTGAATGGGAGAAGATAATTGCAAACAATAGTTTCGACAAGGGGGTAGTATCCAAAACATATAAAGAACTCATAAAACCCAAAATCAAGCAAACAATTCAGTTAAAAAATGGATAAAGTTTAGCTTGTTTATTAAATTTCACATATGAGTGAAATTGTATGGTACTTGTTTTCTCTGACTGGTTTATTTCACTGTTGTCCAGGTCCATCCATGCTGTCACAAAGAGTAAAATTTTCTTCCTTTTTATGGAAGAGTAGTAGTATTCCATTGTGTAAATGTCCCATAGCTGTTTTATACACTCATCTGATGGACACTTGGGCTGCTTCCAAATCTTGGCCATTGTAAATAATGCTGCAAAGAGCATAGAGTGCATATATTCTTTCTAATTACTGTTTCTGGTTTTTTTTTTTGGGGGGGGGATAAATTCCCAGAAGTGGTAGAGGCAGACTCATAGATACAGAGGAGGCAGACAGCTCTGGTGTGTGTGTGTGGGGGGGAGCACTGGGGGCTTTTGGTGGAGGGATTGAGAAAAATGAAAAGAAAAAGAAAAAGAGAAGGAACTTGTGGACAAGGACGATAGTTTAGTGATTATTGGTGAGAGGGGGTGGAGAGAGGTGGGAGAGTGGTGGAAAAAATAAAATAAAGAAAATCATTTTAAAAAAATTGGCAGAGGACCCAAAGAGACCCTTCTCCCATGAAGACATACAGATGGCCAACAGCTATATAAAAAGATGCTCAATTTCATTAGCCATTAGAGAAATGCAAATCAAAACTACAATGAGATACCACTACACACTTGTTAAAATGGCTATTATCAACATGGAAAGTAATAGTAAGTGTCGGAGAGGTTGTGAAGAAAAAAGGAGCCCTTATTCACTGCTGGTGGGAATGTAAAGTGGTACCGCCACTGTGGACATGTCCTCTTCTGTCTGGCTTATTTCACTTAGCATGATACTCTCAAGATCCATCCATGTCACAAATGGCAATATTTTATATTTTTTTATGACTGGGTAGTATTCCATTGTACATATGTACCCCATCTTTATCCAATCATCCATTGAAGGACACTTAGGTTGTTTCTATGTCTTGGCTATTATGAATAATGCTGCAATGAACATAGGGGTACATATATCTTTATGAATAAGTGTTTTCAAATTTTTCAGCCAGATACCGAGAAGTTAAATTGCAGGGTCATTTGGTAGTTTTATTCTTAATTTTTTAGGAACCTCCATATTGTTTTTCATAGAGGCTTTTTACTTTATCTGTAGATTTTAGTTTGGAACATAGATGCTAACATTTATATAGAGAGTTCTAAGAACAGCTATAGTATTGCTATAGAATAGACAAATAAATAAATAGAACTTAATAGAAAACCAGAAATAAACTCATGTATATACAGGTACTTGACATATAATAGATGTGAAGATTATTAATAAATAAGGAATAAGTGATTTAGTTTTGTAAGTGAAATTGAGACAATTAATTATACCTAGTAAAAGCCATACATGTAACCTAAAATATACAATTTAATTTTTTAAAATATATTTTATTGATTTTTTTTACAGAGAGGAAGGTGAGAGGGATAGAGAGTTAGAAACATCAATGAGAGAGAAACATCTATCAGCTGCATCCTGCACATGCTCCCCCTTCCCCCCCCCCCCCCCAACTGGGGATGTGCCTGCAACCAAGGTACATGCCCTTCACCAGAATTGAACCCGGGACCCTTCAGTCCTCAGGCCGATGCTCTATCCACTAAGCCAACCGGTTTGGGCTAAAATATACAATTTAAAGCCACTAGGAGAAAAGATGGTAGATTATTTTTAAGACCTCGAATGAGGTGGGATTTCTTTACATACACACACACACACACACACACACACACACCATTTTTAAAGGACAGATAAATTTTACCATAACATTTAATACTTCTCTATTTGAAAGACATTACAAAAATTAAAATTATGAACAGTCAGGAGAAACTATCTACAATGCATAAATAAATGGAGGAATGACATCCAACATATATAAATAATTTTTACTAATTAGTAAAATAACCCAATTTTAAAAATCCTTGTAGGACAGGAATATACAACTTACAGAAAAAATATATGCATTGAGGCTAAAGTCAATAGTAATCAGGGAAATTCAAATTTAAAAGGATACCATTCCACCACCAGATTAGGGTAATTTTAAGGTATGATGATATTAAACATTAGGAGTAAGAGTGGTGTATTAGTTTTCTACTATTACCATAACCAGTTACTGCAATTTTAGTGATTTACAACAATCCAAAGGTATTATCCTACAGTTCTAGAGGGCAAAAGTCCAATATGGGTCTCACTGGGCTACCGTCAAGGCTTTGGAAGTTTCAGGGGAGATAGGTTTTGAGCATTTTCCAGCCCCTGGGGCCTCTCACTGTTCTGTCATTTCAGAACTACCGACAGTGTCAACATGTTCTCATGTTGCCATCTCTCTCTGACCACAGCCAGGAGAGATTCTCTGCTTTTAAGAATTCCTGTGATTAGACTGAATCCACCTGGATAATTCAGGCTATCTCCCATCTCAAAGTGTCAGCTAATTAGCAACCTAAATTGGATCTGCAACCTTATTTTGGTTTCACTGCAGCATGTGTGTGTGTGTGTGTGTGTGTGTGTGTGTGTGTGTGTACCCAATCAAGATAATAAACGTATCCATTACAAGTTTTCTTGTGCTCTTTTCTTTAATCTTTATTGTTGAAAGTATTACATATACCCTCTTTTATCCCTATTGACCTCTTTTAGCCTGCACCCAACCCCTCCCCCGCCCCCAGCCCCTTGCGCTCTTTTGTAATGCCTTTCTCCACCCCTCCACTAGACAATCACTGCTCTATTTCCTGTCACTGTAGATTAGTCTGCATTTTCTAGAATTTTATATTAATGGAATCATACAGTATGTAATATTTTTTGTTTAACTTCTTTCACACAGAATTATTTTGTGATTCATCATGCTTTGTGAAGCAATGGTCCATTTTTTTCTATTACAGCATAATTTCTCATAGAGTATCACACTTCAGTTGTGTATTCTTGTGTTAATGGGCAGTTGGCTTGTCTTCAGTTTGGGGGACATACAAATAAAGCTTCCATGGTCACTCCTATGCAAGTCTTCGTGTGGACATAAGCTTTAATTTCTCTGGGATAAATACTTAGCAGTGAAATGACTGGGTCGATGGTAGATACCAGTATATGGTTAACTTTTGAAGGGATTTTCAGTTTTCCAAAATAATTGTGCGATTTTACATTTGCAACAGTGACCCTCCCAAACAGTTGGTATACACGGCATGGTCACACTTCTTAGCCATTCAAATAGATGTGTACCCCATTGTAGTTTTAATTTGCATGTCCTTAATGACTAGTGATATTGACTTGAATCCTTTTTAAATCTATTGAAATTTATTTTATGGTCCAGAATATAGACCATAATGTGTTAATAAATGTTCCATGTCCACTTGACAGAAATGTGTATTCTGGGTTTATTAGCTGGAGTGTTCCATAAACCTAGTTAGGTTGGGGTGTCTGACAGTATTGTTTAACTTTTCTAGGTCCTTACAGATTTTATTTCTACTTATTCTCTCAATTATGGAGAAGGGTATTGAGATTTCCCATTATAAGTGCCTACAATTCTTTCAGCTTTTCATTCATGTAAAATTCTGTTAGCAGGTGCATAGATGTTAATATTTTTTCCTCTATATGGGTCGACCCATTTGTAATTATAGAATGACCTTTTTTATTAATCCCTGTTAATATTCTTTGCAGTGAAGTCTACTTTCATATCAACAGTTATTCCATTTCTCTTTTGGTTAGTGTTCACACATATTTTCATGAAATAATAATGAATAAATAATAGGCTATTTTAAACCAATTTTTCTCAAAATATTTAAATTAAAATCAGTTTCTAGTAGGCAGCATATTATTAGGTCTTGCTTATTTTTTATCCAATCTGACTATCTCTGCCCTTTAATTAGAGTTTTTAGACCTTATTTAATGTGATTCCATACAGTTAGGTTTAAAACTACCATCTTGCTATTTGTTTTTTATCACATCTATTTTCTGTTTTCTATTTTTAAATTCTTTTAATTTAATTGAGTATTTATTTTTATTATTCCATTTCCTCTCTTTTATTGGCTTTTTATCTACAACTATTTGTTTTATTACTATAGTGGTTGCTTTAGGATTTGTAGTGCAGACTTTTAACTTCCTTTAGTATACCATCAAGCGTTAGTATACTGCTCTACATATGGCATCAGAACCTTTCAGTACTATATTTACATTTATCCCCTTTTGAACTTTGTGCTATTTTACCTCTGTATATATTATAAACTCCACACTACAATATTATCACTGTTATTATTGCTGCTGTATTTAAAAAGGTCATTTATCTTTTAAAGAAATTTTTATAATAAGAAAAGACATCCTATATGTTTACTTTTTTTTAACCTCAACAATAACAACAACAATGAAAAAAACTTCAAGATAATACGATATAATATTCTCCTCCCTCGGAAAGTTCACTCTGCAGACCGGAGAGCCCAGCACCTCATGAGGGAGGTGTTTTGCCAGAGGAGAAGTGTATTCATCAGGCAGGAGTGGAGATTTGCCGAAGAGTTGGAACCTAGTGCCTTGTTTTGAAGGAGCATTTGCTTGGAACCCTGTTTGTTTTGTTTCGCAGCGTATGCAATTATAAAAGGGGATACCACTGAATAAAGATACTATTTATATCTCAATGACAAATATAAATTGTTCTTGCGCAACAAGAGCCTCTGTAAGATTTGAGGTGTATTTGGAGAGGCTGATGGAAATGGGCTCTCCTTGGCATTGCCACTGAGTACAGGTGAGGCAGGAGTTTGGGGAGCACAGAAGTCAGGAGAGAAACCATTGCACAGATGACAATGAGGTTTCAATAGGGAAGGGAGCGGCGGAAGGACTGAGAGCTGGTTGAGGATTAGTAGGTGCAACAGCAGAGCACTTCATGCTTTCAGAGCCTGGCTCCCTCCCTTCAGCTCACAGGGAGACAGACTTCAGACAACACTCTCAACAGTGTGGGCAAGAAATGCCCCCGAAAGAGGAGCAGGAACCCAGAGAAACAGGGCTATGTAACCTCATCACAGATCATTTGAGTTGCGGCCTTCCCAGAGGTAGGAGAAGGGAAGGCCTTCCCAGAGGTAGGAGGAGGGAAGGCCTTCCCAGAGGTAGGAGGAGGGAAGGCCTTCCCAGTGACACTAACTGTTATTTTTATTCCTCGTTTGCAAGCCACAGTGCAAAGTCTTATGCTGAGGTTGATGGTGTCTAATTAGACAATGTGAGCCTGAGGCTACACTTAACGCCAATCCCCAACAACTGGCATCATCTTCGAGACACGCAGAAACCACCAGCCGGTGAGAAGAGTTATTTTTAAAAGCTGCCCCATGGTTTCAGGAACTGAGATCATTGAAATTGCAATGAACTAACTAACTCCATCTGTATTGATTGAGTACCCCTCTGACCACCCCTTTCTGGGAAGCATTATAACTTTATGCTAAAGAAAATGTTTGAACATTTGGTAAAATACATACCATGAGCTGACTCTTTGCAGTGTTTTGCCAAGAAGGTGTCACAAGCCAGTAAATGTACAGTTTTGGGGTAAAAGGGACACATACCATCTTGTCCCTTAGAGCCTTTGCCAGTGCTTCCCAACAATGATCTGAGAAAAATGATCATTGTGTCAAGAGAGAGTTGTAAGTAGAAGAAGTCACACAATCCCATGAGGCCCACTCTCCCCTCCTCAGTCAGATGCCTCCCCTGCCCAGCCACACCAGGTGGGGGTGACACAGGACCATCAGGGTTTCTCTGTCTCTGCTCTCTCATTCGCAGGAATTCCAATCCTTCTTTTTATACCTCCTCTAATGGTTCTTGGAGTCCACAGAGCACGTCCCACTGATCTAACAAGGTTTTTACAGCATGGACCTTTGGTCCCCCTGTGGTGGGTCAGACATTTTCCTCCTACCTTCATCTCCAGCTGCTGCCGGAGCTCACAGTGCCCGCCAGGCTGAAGGCCACTCCTGCAGCGGCCACTGGCCGCCGGTGCTGCCGAGCCCTCTCCCAGCCACTGCAGTCCTTTTAAAGCTGTGCTGCATGGTCACCACCATCACCACCATCATCATCCCGACTTCCTCTTATACAGCAGGCTCCACACCCGGAGCTGGGGCATCAGGCCTGCACTCAGCATCATTCTGACATCTGATGTCAGGAGAATCATTTCCCCCGGGCCCTCCTTCCTTCAGAGTGAAGTTTTCCTACAGGAGAACCTTGGAGTTTCTCATGAGGAGAACACTGGTGGCACTGAGGATCCTGCAAGATGCCCCATATGCTCCCATCCTGAGCAGAACCTAATTTAACATCATGTTCAAATGTTCAATTCTTAAAATCCTTTAACAAGAGAGGATGCTCACTGGAGGAGGGTGGGGTGGTTTTGAGATTGGGTGAAGAACAATGGTTTGCCTTGGCAGCAAAACATTGAAGCTAGAGGACAGAGCTGGGCTGGGGTGGGAAATGAGAGGACCACTGGGCGAGGAAGCTGACAGGGCTAACTCTAGAGGGCAACTTATAGGGTGACTTAGCCTTGTACCTCCATCTCCTTCCCCTTCTCTTTCCTCCACCTACCAAAGCATTTCTTCACTAAGCTCAAGTCAGACTGGTCCTCACACCACCTGTCTCCTTCAGACTCCTTCCAATCCGAACTTCCTGCTTCTGGGACTCCCAGGAGATTGACACCATGGAATAAACCTAGTTGATTAATTCTCTCTATGGTGTTCATGAAAGCCCTAAAATATTTCTCCCTGGTGTGTGGGGAGGCTTTCAGCCAGCAGCAGACCTAGCGGAGCCAGCTGTGCTTCTGGAAAAGCTATGGAGCAGGTGTGTGGGACTCGGATCCACCACGTGGGACCCAGCCCGGACTTCCCCAGAGGCCTGCTCCCCAGTGTTGGCAGGGGACTGCACAAAGCTGATCACACTCTCAATGAAAATCCCATAAATATTGTTATTTATTCCCATAAATAATACCTCTTATACATTCTAAATGCTTTGAAAATATGCAGAAACAACACAGCAGGTTTAGGAGCAGAAGTGATTCTTTAACATGAAAATTTTTTTCCTATTGGCTGCTTATAATAATCTCTTGAAAAGCCAAAGATGCAATCAGCTTCCTTGCTGAGTCAGCCACATCACCTGTTGCACCATGTAGAATGCTGCGCTCAGTGCTGAACCTGCCTGGGTTGGTACAGATGACCAAAGGGTTGGGCAGAACTTGGGGGCCTGGCAAACTGGAGCATTCACTCCACCTCTTGATGGCCATAATGCTCTTATTTTTAGAAGTAGTATTTTATTATTTTTTTAATCCTCACTGAAGGATATATGTTTTTTTTTTTTAAATTGATATTTAAAGCCGAAACCGGTTTGGCTCAGTGGATAGAGCGTCGGCCTGCGGACTGAGAGGTCCCGGGTTCGATTCCGGTCAAGGGCATGTACCTGGGTTGCGGGCACATCCCTGATGGGGGATGTGCAAGAGGCAGCTGATCGATGTTTCTCTCTCATCGATGTTTCTAACTCTCTCTATCTCTCTCCCTTCCTCTCTGTGAAAAATCAATAAAAATATATATATATATATATAAATAATAAAAAAATAAATTGATATTTAAAGGGAGAAAGAGAAATCTCAATGTGAAGGAGAAACAGTGATCAATTGCCTCCTGTATGCACCCTGACTAGGGATTGAACTTGATCAGCAATGATACTTAGGTATGTTGTGCTATTCAGACGTTGGTCCACATGAATTAAAAGGCCCAAATCGTGCCAGGAAAACTTTCCCCAAACCATAACACTGCCCCCAGCAGCTTGAAGGGTTGTACTCATGCATGTGGGGTGCATGCTTTCATGCTGTTTCCGCCAAATTCTCACTCTGCCATCTGCATGATGCAACTGGAAACATGATTCATCGGACCACATGACTTTTATTCAGTGCTCGACTGTCCAATCCTTGCGTTCCTGTGCGAATTGGAGACTTTTTATCTTGGTAACTGCAGATAGCAAAGGTGTTTGAACAGGCCTTCGGCTTCCATATCCCATACAGTGCAGTGTATGCCTAATTTGCCTACAAACGTCAGGTGGTCATAATAATCTGGCCACTCAATATATATATACATATATATATATTCACCCCAATAAATTTAATTAAAAGAGAAGACACAGTGGTGGCCAGGGACGGTATATCAGGTAAGAGTGCAGACTCTTGGGTTCAAATTTCAGCTCCACCACTTCCCAGCTGTGACCTCAGGTGTTATTCAACCTCTCTGTGCTCCAGGTCCTCACCTGTATGAAGAGCATCACTGACTTCTGTGGGGTTAAATGAGTTAATAGTTATAAAGCACTTAGAACCACGTGTGCTACATTGCAGACACCATATTTTATGAGATGAATTGGTAAATACTAAAACTAGTTTCAGACTCAATCACATTGGAGGCATAGCTCAGGGTAGCCAAAAATATAAAGAATTCCAAATCTATAACTTGTATCTTAAGAAACATTACAAGATTATAATTTGTAATTTCCAGCAGCTTTTATGTTCTTACTACTCTTATCCCCATACAGCTCTGCATTCTTTCATTCTATAGCTCCCTCCACCAATTCATACCTTGGCCTCTTCCCAAGGCTCTGTCTTCTCTCTCTTTCCTTCTTAAGTGGCTGAGAAAATGTGCCCCCCGCCCCCTTACTAACTGTGCCTCTGTTGTTGACCAAGGGCCTTGGCTGCTGACTATTGAAATCCATAGGCACTGCTGCATCAAGGCCATACTTCCATGGGCTTTTCCCATCACTGCTTGTGTGTGACTGAGATGCTAAGGCAGACCCATTCCTGGGAGACAGGGAAGCCCTTTATCAGCTGCCTTTGAGTCAAGGACTCTCAATGGGTTGGCTGAACCTTCCTCAGAATGCATGGAAGGCCAGACTACAGTGCTTCCACCCCATTTTCCTTCTGTCTCCTTCAGAGGCCAGACCTGCATTGAGGTCTGACAGCTCTTCCTCGCCTTCCCAACCCCATCTCCTTTCCCACAGTCATTTTCTTAATAAAGCTCAGCAATTAGTTCTCATCTACTGTTTGTAGATTTTTTGAAAGCAATGACAGGTATATAGGTGACAAATGTATAGAGCTTATTTGGTTAATCTTCATCCTCATTACATTTTCTGGACAACTGCACCTGGATATAGTATTGGGAATTCCTTATTCCTTTGGCCCAGACAGCTTTGTTGATCCTGGTACCAATGGTGCACATCTGGAGTCCCCATCTTCATGGGAAATTTCTGGATCTCTGTGGGTGCCCAAGGGCATGCTTCTTGAAACCCACTCCATGGATGTGTTTGTGCATGTTGATGATGTATTCTCTGGTCACTATCTCGTTGATGGCAGAATGGCCCTTCTTCTTCTTGCCACCCTTCTTTGCAGGAGCCATTATACTGGGCCCAAGTTGGGTCCCCTTTTTAATTGATCATATAGATGAACCCAGCTTCTCTGATTAAGTCTGTCCACAGACACCCTCACAGTGATTCAGCATTCCGCAGGTGCAGAAACTAGTCTGCTGCATGGAGATGGCCTCAGAGTTAGAAAGGAAGGGTGAGGAGCTGAGTGAAGGTGAAACCCTCTTATCAGGTGATGAGGGAAGAGTATTTACTAGAATATCTGCTCATACATTTATCCCAGAACTAATAACAGCAAGGAGCATTTTTGTCTGTGTGCCAGTCACTGAGCTAAGAACTTTACTTTCTTTATTTCACTTAATCCTTGCCACAGTCCTGTGAGGCAGATATTATTACCCACATGTTACACATGCAGAAATTAATTATTGACAAAGGCGCCATAACTGACGTATAAGTGCAGTCAGTTTTTAACCCCAGCCTGTCAGACCCCAGCATCCATGACCTTGGTGAGGGTTATGGCCTGAGGCAGAGGTAGTGGCAGGCTCTGGGGTTATGGAACTAGGAGGAACCTGGAAAGGGAGGCAGCCAGATCCGGCTGGCGACAGCCCACAATCGCCTTGTGTAGCCAGCTTCCTCTCAAGGACAGGGAAGAAATGGTTCAGGGCATGGGCACTGCTGCCCACAGGAAAGCAGAAGCTTGAAGGAAGGGGGTACAAAGACAGAGGCTGATGGGCCAGAGCAGGGATCTGCTGAACATTTGGCATCATCCTGAATTAGACCATGAAAGAGCACGTGCTTTCTTACAGCAGTTGTGCTCAGCGGGATGTGCTCTTACGTTGCCGGGTGATTAGAGGTTCTGTGCCTCACAGCCCTGCTGGAGGTGAGGAGGGGACTGCTGTGGGGGACCATGGCTCAGGCTCTCGGCTGTTTGTTGGAGGAGGCACTGACCCGGCAGCTTCAAGTTGTGTGCTCCTATGCAAGTTGGGTATCTCTCTGGGCCCCAGTCTCCCGAGCTGTAAAGCAGCAGTAATGATAACTCAGGGTGGTTTAACCACATGTAAGGTAATATAAAAATCTTGTTTAGAAGGTGCCTGGCACCTAGAAAGGTCTCATAATGATAGCGTTCTTATCCACAGCCCAGCAAGAAGCAGAGCTGCTGCTCTTGATGGGTACTTGCTATAAAGACTAAAGACAGTACTTACCCTAAGCCCATACCCCCTTTGGACCACATTCAAGTATTTGGGATCCCAGTCCAAATAGACTTGAACTACCTTTCAAGGCTTATAATGGCCTCTTCACTGGGTCTACCCTTCCATGAGTGGACTTCACCACAAGCATGCACATGCCTAGGCTGGAGGGATGGCCAAAGGGTGGCTGTTGAGGGAGTGGAGATGAGCATAGATGGAGCTTGGTGTCCAGGCTGGGACACGAGCCAGACTGCATATACTCATCAGCAGTTCTGGCTGGTGAGGACTCCAAACTGGGCTCCAGGAATAGGAGCTTTGGGCATTCAAGGCCAGCTTTCCAAGACCACAAGGCCAGGCTCCCCTTCAAAACAAGGGAGGCATCTTGGGGGCCTGCCAGTGACCCTAGGCTCTGAAAGTCACTGTTCCAGATTTTAGAAGGCAGCTTGTTAGTTCAGTATTTTGGATTGCAAGAAGTGGAGACTCAATCAGGGTTTCTCAAGCAGTGCATTTGTAGTAAGGAGCCTCATGGGATAAGAAAATGAGAAACCCACCCACAAAGCCAGGCCTTCCAGGTACTCTGGAGAAACTATGCAAACAGGCTCTGGACAGAGCAGGCCCCAGGATTAGCCAGGTCTGAGGTGCTTCAGACCCCAGGGGTTCCAGGTCTCAGCGGTAGCATTAGGGCAAAGTCACCAAAGCATCTCAGCTCTATTAAGCATTGGCCTCTCTTCATATCTCTGTCCAATCCTCTTCCTGCTACCACCTGACTGTCCGACTCTTTGCTCTGTTTGACTTCTCTCTATCGCATGCTTCTGCTTGCTCAGAACCTGCTCATGGCTCCTCATGCTCCCCTGACCAGACTCTACCTCATGATCCTTCAGCTCCTGTGTTCACTGTTAACTGCCAAGTTCTTTCCATATTGCTCCAAATCATTCATCTTTGTGGAGAAATTACCATAGTTGGCCTCTGGCTAGTCTATCGATTGGTTGCTACCTCTGGGTCAGAAGCCTGTCAGTCATCTATATTCAGTTGAGAAGATGTTACACAATATAAAACATGACTGCTCACAGGATGTAGGAGGAGATGCAGGAGGTGTGGGAGGACAGCTTCCTGAGACAGGGGCAACGGGCATAGCAGACACTGTAACTGACCTGTCTAGACAGTGAGGAAGAGAATCTGAGAGCCAATGGCCCTTCCCAGGGCTCACTGGCTTGATTCCATGTTCTTCTCTCTCCTCCACAGTCCCCTGGTCTATCGTGAGGGCTCTAGATCAGCTGTAGGGAAGCAGGAGTATCCATAAGAAGATCCCTGAGGTGCCCTGGTGATCCACATCTGCTCTGAATCCTGGCCCTTCCCCTCTCCTCCTGGCCTCTCCATTCTCCTCTGAATATAAGCCACCATGTTTACTTGGCTTCTTTTTTAAATAACAAAATCAACAATACTCCAGGAAGTACTTAATGAGTAGCTTTGCTAATAAAGTCTGTTTACTCAGCACTGAAATTTCATTAGAAGCCAGTAGAGAATCAAAGCATGTGACTATTTATCACAATCATGTTTTACTCTTTACTTTCATACACATTATCTTAGTTAATCTTATTAATACCATAGTAGAGTCAGTAGAGAAGATATTACCATCACACTCATTTTGTAGATGAAGAAACTGAAGTTCAGAGAGGACCAGTGATCTGCCCAAAGCTCCAAGGGGAGTAATAGTATTAAATACTAGCACTCAGTCCCAGAGCTTGGGTTGTAGTGCCTCCTCTTTCATGGAGCCCTGTAGCATCTCTTGTCCTATAGGATAAAGTCACTTTATGGCTAGGGCCTTTTCCTGTGTTTCTTGTATCTTTGCACACATGGTTTTTACTGATAATTTCTATTTTTGGCCCCAAATGTCAAGGAGTGTTATCTCTTCTTGGGTGGATATTAGGCCTGAAGTGTCTTCTCTTGATGCTGATTTCCCAAGTGGGGCCATAGCTTCTTCCCAGTGCCCTCGGATGCCCTTTTCTGTCCATGTGCTCCTTAAGCCAGCCCTTCCCTGTCCATGGTCCTGGAGTAGGCTCTACCAGATTGGGTCCCTGGCAATTCCTGCCCACCATTTCTCTGCTCATAAGTATTCCTCAATCTCAGGCCCCTGCTTGCCAGGAGCCCTATTCCTAACCTCCAAGGTTACTGAGCTGGCCTAGCCTTACACATCCAAGCATCAGGCAGAGCAGGAACCTACCTGAGATTTACACTACAATGATTGTTGCATTATGGGATTTCCTCACCTACTGAAACTTGCAGATCAAGAACCAGACAGAATATCAGCCAAGTTCTAGGAGAGAATACAGAAAAGGCAGTCTACACAAAATGTGTCTTTAATTGCTTTATGGGATCAGGAGGGGAATATAAAGAAGAAAGCTGAAGCCCAGCCTGCCGTGGAGTGGAAGAAAGTGGGTGGAGAAGTTCCCCATTAATCAGAGTCTGGTGGGAATCCAAAAAGGCTGGGGTTGTAGCTTATTTCCACCCTAATGATGAATGGGATAGAGAGAGCCATGAAGCAAAAGTGTGAGAGCTGTGTGTGTGTGTAAGTGTGTGTATGAGTGTGTGTGCATGTGTGTGTGTGTGTGTGTGTGTGCTCCCACTCTTGCATGCATGTGTGTGTTTTCAAGCAAATGATTTCTGCTTCCTTTGTATTTCTTGAGCAATGGCCGACATTCCAGGCATCCAAATGCCCCTTTTAACTCCGCAAGTGTCTCCTCCATGCCATTTGTGAGAGTAATTAGAAGTTGATGTCTTTCTCACATAATTGTTCAAGGTGAATCTTCCCAGTTGGTAGGAGATTCTGCTCCATTTGGTTACCCAGGGATCCAGGTATTTCCATTTTGTTTGCCCAACATCTTCTAAAGCAGTGGTTCCTAAACTTGGCTATACATTAAGTTCAATATCATTCAGCTTTGAAAACCACTTTTGTGGGGCATTGTCCTATCTACACGGTTAAAGCCAGATCACAAACAGGTACACACAGGCTGGGAAATTGCACAGGTAGCTTCCACTGACATTCTTTTGGTGATAATTTGGTCATAAAAGATAAACCCTTAGTTATTATGCTGTGTGAAAAGGGCTCTGATCCCACTAGAACCCAAAGGAAGGGTGTCTGCTAGTAAGTCGGCTGTGGGAAGTCAGAGAAGCCTTCGTAGAGGCCTGTGCGTGACTTTTGACTGGCTTGGTTGGTTTTCCTGTTTAATTTCTAGCCTTGATCTCTTCATCCAATAGTTGGAATTAGTAACTGAAATTACCACAGAGAGTTGTTGTGGGGATTATGAAAGAGAAGTCTTGCAATGTGCTTAGCACAATGCCTACCCAGATTGGACTGAATGACGCTCAGCTGCTCTGTCACTGTTATTTTCCAAGAGAAGCAAGGCCTGTGGTGATTGGGAGCCTTTGTGGAGCTGAGACACAACCAGCCCTGGGGCTGGATTTTAGCTTCTTCCCTTTGGTTAGCTAGTGAATTTGATGTAGGCTACCTGATATGGCTGCCTGGCAAAAGCTGCTGCTGCAGCGTGTGTGTGTGTGTGTGTGTGTGTGTGTGTGTGTGTCTTGGGGTACAAGAAGTTATGGGGGTAGCGGAACCTAGCCTTTTAGAAAATGAGGGAACACAGTGTTGCCTGCCTTTGCCCAGAAACTAACAGCAGAGCTTATCTGGCTGGTCTGTTGCCTCTCTGCTTGCCTACCTCTGAGGAGAGTATGAACCCTCCCAAAGGGGGATGGGATGGATGGGGGGCTGAGCTGCCCTCAGTTCTGCAGCAGACACAGCTGAAGTCAGATGACATTTTCCAGCTCTGGCTTCATTTTCGATAAGACTCTGTGCTGGATGTCTACCTAATCTCCTCTCTCTCTCTCTCTCTCTCTCTCTCTCTCTCTCTCTCTCTCTCTCTCTCTCTCTCTCTCTCCCCAGACAATAGTGCCTCTGTGTTTCCTAAGATATGCCTGTGTGGCTGTTCTCTCCTTACTTTTCAGTTCTAGGATCTATCTAGGATCTTTCTCCACTGAAATGAAAATTTTAAAAATCAAGATCACATATGGCCTGAAGAAGTGAAAGGCTCAGGTAAATAGGAGCAGAGTTCAGGGATCACTGAACTTTAAGGGTGGAAACAGGAACCCTGGGGACCCCTCAGAACCTGGGCAGAATCACAGAGCAGACCCACCCTTCAGAGTCGATAGAAATTTCTGTGCAAGGGTCTACGGGTGTCAATTCCCAGAGGAGCAATGGAAAGAATATGGAGCACCGTAGGTCACACTGCCAGGCCAGGGTGCTGCTCCCCAGTCCAGACAGACCTAGTTAGGCTGTTCTTTTTCTTGGTCTTGAAATACTTGCAGAGGCAGTGAGAGGCCCCAGTTCCTCAGACCCTGCTATCGCCTCTGACAGATAAGATGCTTTCTCTTCTCTCTTCTTTCTTCTTCCTCCCCAACCGAAGTGCCTACATAACTCTAATTGTCGTTGTGCTGGTAATAGCCACAGATGCATTAGCAGCTTCCTCTCCTCAGCTCTCTCCCTCTCTCCAGCACCTGCCTGTCAGCCCCTTTCAGATACTTGTCTTCAAAGATTCACAAACCAAAGGAGAAGAGATTTGGGGGTGGGGTGAGGAGAGAGATAGTTCATCTCCTTCTGTCACGGCACTCTCAAACCAAATGAAGCAATATCAATTGTGTTTCCTCTCACCATCTGTGGTCACAGCAGTGAGCTCTGCAAGGAGGGAAAGCAAAGGAGAAAGGCAGAAGGGATGAGGCTTGGCAAGAGCAAGGCTGAGCTGGGCAAGGGCCACCTGTGTGCCTGCTGTGAGCTTCTCATTTAAGCACAATCAGGACAATCTTCCCAGATTTTCCAGCTGAGGGATCACATCTTCCTTGTGAAATGACCTTTGTAAAAAATTTCTGTTTAGTGGGGAGGGAGTTGTGTATAAAGACGTGAGACCTCATAGAGCTTAGTCTGATGGGGAAGGCGAGGTTGACCATGGACGTGAAAGGCAAGTGCCCAGTTTTATGGCATCATGGGGTGGAGGGGCTACACCAGGCAAAGGGTCAGAGGATTGTCCCCAAAGGAAATGACAACCAAGCTAATGCTTGAGGATGAGACCAAAGCAAGCCCACCAGGTAGAAGTACACATTTGAAAAGCCACCTGAATGCATTGGGATGGGCTTGGCTGGCAGACTGGAGGTGAGAGGACAGGTAGGGGTTATCACAGCAATCGAGGCAAGAGATGATCATGACCTGAAGCAGAGGGTTGGCCATGGGCTAGAGAGAAGACAGAAAGGTAAGAGGCTATTGCAAAGTTGAACTTAGGACTTGGTGAGTGTGGCTATTCAGGGTAAGAGAGGGATGCCAGAATTTATGGCTTGAACAACTGTGTAGATAGAAGTGTCATTCTTTGAGTCAAAGGTTACACTGTGGGGAAGGTTTGGGCCTGAGGACAGTTGCAGGCCATAGACAAAGCTTTCAGTTTGGGCCACACTAAGACTAAGGCCAACCTAGTGGAGTTAGTCAGTAGGCAGTTAGGTGAACACAAGGCAGACGCAGGGTCAGTTCATGTGTACCTGGGAATTTGTAAAGCTGGTCTAGATTCCTCTTGCCTGTCCCTGACATCCCAAGTCAGATCAGGTGCCTCTCCTGGCTTTCTCAGACCTCCCTCATTCCCCTTCCATAGGCCCGCCTCATGTGCTGGAAAACTGGAAGTTTGGGTTTGATGTCTGTTTCCAATTCTAGATTGTAAGCTTTCCTGGAGGCAAGGACCATGTCTGTCTTGTTTGCTGTATCCCCATCACCTGTCATATCGGGTTCTTACTAATGAGTTCCTGCATGAACAAATGTGTGAATGAATGATCTTGTCAATGGGTGTACATCTGAGAGGGACAGAAATTATGTCGAAGCTACTATCATCCTATCTCTACCCTGCACATCTTAAAGAGTGTTCTAACTAGTCTCCATTCCTACCAGTCTTCAACCTGTTTTCTACTCAGCAGTCAAAGAGATATTTTTAAAATAAATGGGGTTATGTGACTCCCCTACTCAGAACTCTTCAAGGCTTTTCTCAGCCTTGAGAATCAAACAAAACTCCTTCACAAAGCACACCAGGTTCTACACACTCTGGCCCCTACCCACCCTGCAATCTTGAGCCAGGCCACCTCTCCCTCGCTCACCTGTCTCCCACTGTTTGCACACACTTTTCTCTCTGCCTCTAAAACAACCTCTATCCTTGCTAGATTCATCTTTTAGGTCTTTGCTGGTCTCACATTCTAAATTAGACACTCTCATCTTGTTTTTCTGTCCTGGTCCTCTGTTCTTTTCCTTCACCGGCCATCAGAGAGGTGAATATAGCTATGTCTGTTTATGTGTTTAAAGTCAGTTCCTCTGAGGGCATGAGTGGGGCGTGGGGGGTAATGGGGGGATACGGACACATATGTAATACCTTAATCAATAAAGAAAAAAATAAGAAAATAAAAAAATAAAGTCAGTTTCTCTCCTGCACTGCTAGCTCCCTCACATCCATGAGAGTGTCTGGCTCATACCCACTGAGTGTTTGAAGGATGAATGGATGGTTGAATGAATGAATGAATGAATGAACATGTCTGTTTGAGTGTAGAGAGGGAAAGTGCCCAGGATAGTTGTGTTGTACTAGGGAGACAGAGGCCTTATCAGTTAAGGTGCATTAAGGAGTCAGAGACCTTTCCATCACCCATTCAGTCCTGCAGTCAACCTTAATGCACGTGAACATTCATGAAGTGCCTTCCATGTGCTTGGGGCTGTGCTAGACAGTGGTGACCCAACAGGGAAAAAGCACAGGGGGTCTCTGACCCTGAAGTTTACATTCTAATGTCTAGAGGAGGAAGAAAGACAATAAACAAGCAAGCAAACTTGTTGAAGGTTTGGGTTAACATGCAGAAGAAAATAAATGGGGGGGGGGGGGAGGGCGAAGAAGGTTGGCTCAGGAGTGTTGGAGTTGGAGCCTTGCGGGCTGAGGCGTTGGGGGCCTGTGCTGAATGAGCTTGGGAAGCTGCTCTCTCTTCTGCTCTTGGCCCCTCTCCTCAGCCTGGATCCGACAGGCCCCCCATGGGCCAGCGTGTGGACAGAAGGTGGAGCACTGCTGACTCTGGAATAGAGGCCTCCAACAGTTTTATTCATGGGGCACCCTAAAAAAATGAGAAGAACACTGTACTGCTCCCTTGCATATTTTTGACATCTAAACCTTGTCTGTAAGTTTAAATAATTTTATAGGATGTATTTTCAGGTTATTATAAATATTGCTGTTTTATAATAAAATGGCTACACTTTCAAAGGTGTCAGAAGGAAACTAGGCCCCATAACATTTGATACTCACCCTCATCTACCGAAAACAGCAGCGCCACAAAGTCAAGCCTCCCTAACAGGCAGGGGTTTCCCCTCATTTCCTTTTCTCCCCAAGCTCCAGGTCACTTCCTCCGAGAATGTTCCTATAACATTAACTATTCTTATGCTTTAAAGACTTTCATTGATTATCTTATCATATATACAGGGTATCCCCCAAAAAATATATACACACTTTCAATGATTATAAAGGCAGTTTTATTAACATACAGTTCATTAAAAAATTTAAAAGAATCTACAGAAATAAATAATTTTTGTCGTCAGTGCCAGTTTTCAAACTGGTGACTGTTCTGGCCCAGACCTGCTGATAACTTGAAGCAATGGAACCACAAACATCAAGAATCATTTTGTTTGGTATTTGTGTGCCTTCAATTTGTTGACTGTTGCCAGGTTTGTGCTGTGACTTTATCTTTAATGTATCCCCATAAAAAAAATCCAGTGGCACTTTAGGATAAATTTTCTTTGTTCAAAACTTAGTCTGGCTTCACCCATTATTACAAATCAGTTAAACCTGAAAAGGAGTGAAAATGGAGTCTATATACATTGTTTTGGAACACTATTATATATATATTATATACACATACTAATTTTTTAAAATTTTCGTAACCATAAGGCTGTAAATGGTGTTTTCTTCTTTAATAGTGGTATAATTATTAGTATTATATAATTGATCAAAACAATATACATACATTAAAAATTTAGTGAAAATATTAAATATGCAAAGCAAAATATTTTGGAAAAATTATCTCTTAATGAGACACATGGGACTCCTTTTGACAATTAATTTACATGTGCATGGATGAATATTAATTATTGCTACAACATTAATAACAGGAGAGACAGTGTTAAGTGACTAGCAAATGGAGAGCTTACCTAGCATATTTATTCATGATTGTTATTATGAGTTATGAGCGTTATTTACAGTAGGACCCACAATATATTTTCATTAATCTGAATCTCATTAACTTATGGTAGGAATGAATAAATAAGCAGAGAAGTGGCTGACAAGAAGGAGACTGCGCCCAAGTGAAAATGAATATGGATACATCTGTAGTATGTGTTCCTAGGACTCAAAGCTGTAATACTGAACAGCTGGAAGTAACTGTGGAAGTTGCACCTTCTCCTCCTTGCAACCACACAAAGTAGGCAACTGAGTCGTGACTGAGTCATGGGTGAATAAGTGCCACTCACTAACTTCTCTCTTATTATTCAGAACGATGAGAATGCAGACTGTGTGCTTCACAGGAGACTGGTATTTCCCAGCTAGCTTTTTATAAATCTTGAACATTCTAATTCTAAGCCACATAATTTGTGACCTGGATGATGTAAATTAAGCTGCCTGGAAATTTCTCATGGATGCTGTCGCTGCTCGTAGCTCCTGGGCTCACCTCAAGATGGAAGATTGTTACATTAAATTCATCATCCCTATCAGCCCATGGGTTCAGAACAACCCAACATTCTCTATCTATCTATCTATCTATCTATCTATCTATCTATCTATCTATCTATCTGACTATCTATCTATCTATCATCTAAAAGCCTAAGTGACCGATTGACCATTCAACCATTGGACCGTTTGACTTGTCGCTTTGGTGCACACTTACCACCACGGGGTAGACACTCAGCGCAGGAGCTGCCCCCTGGTGATCCGTTTGCTCCCACAGCAGGAGCGCCGCTCAGCTGACGGGTCTCATGGCTGGTGAGTGCAGCTGCGGCAGCATGAGCCTCTCCCATGGACACGCCCCCTGTGCACCCCTCCCCCATCCGGACCAGGACCAGCATTGGGACTGTGGGAGCACACTGATCACCAGGGGGCAGCTCCTGCGCTGAGCATCTACCCCCTGGTGGTCAGTGCTCATCAAAGGGACCATGGGTGCTCTCATATCACCCTAGGATGGGTGTGGAGACCACAGCGGAGCGGCAGTGAGCCTGGGCAGCGGCGGGTGGAGGCAGCAGGTGCAGCAGGGCCGGGATAAGCGGTGGTGGCGCAGTGCCTGGCCCTGGCTCAGGCTCCTACCAGGCCACCTGCCACTTCGCACACTACTACATCCCTCGGGGGTTGTTGAACTGCCAGTTTGGGCCCGATCCCCACAGGCCACGCAGAGGGACTCCACTGGTGCACAAATCCATGCACCGGGCCCCTCGTCTTTAATAAAAGCATGTGAAAGGCAAGGGAAGAAGAGAGCGCTCCAAAAGTTTATGGCACCTGAATTAAAGAGGTTCATGGACACCAGCTGGGCAGATATTGCTGTTGCTCACAGCTCCGTTTCACAGTCCTATCTAGAGAGGATAAAAATCTAATGACACATTTTTGGCCCTCCCTGAAATGCAGGATTGGGGGCATAGTTCATTTCTGCTGTTGGATGCCTTCATGCAAAATTTGACAGGAGGAAGTGAGACAGAAATGTCCTTGCTGAGGCCTCAGATGCTGCCCCAGGTCGGGAAAGGCAGGACTCCCTGCAGCAGGTGCCAGGTTTGTCCTCCAGCTTCCTGCGCGTCAGGAGATACTCGTGGCAATGGCCACTTCTTGGCTTCACTCCGCAATCCTTGGATCACAGCTTTGGGTCCCATGTCCAGTTCCCTGGGATGCGGGGGCTGCTGGGGTAGTGACAGCGGCTCCATCCTGGCTGAGCACTGCTCTGGGGGCAGCTCAGATGAGCTCCCTATGGATGAGTTCTCTCTGCTCTGGAAATCAGCCCACGGACCCAGCCTAGACGCTGCACCTGCATGCTCCTTGAAGTCCCTTTGTGCTTTAAGTCTCTAAGTAGCTTTCTGGTTTTTGCACTAAACCCTGACTGACATATTGATATTTTGAATTGTCTCTTTTCTTGATGGTATGGAGGTGTGTTTTTTTTTTTTAACTTTTGCACAAATCGTGCATTATAATAAGATTTACAACAAGCGAAAGGAGTGCTTTTCTTTTGTAGAAGGAGAGAAAGGTGATTGTCAAAGGGGTGAGGGAAGGTGGAAGCAGAATGACATCGCAACAAGAGCACGTTCCAGGCAGCCAGTTTTGGAGGGTGTGTTGGATGTGGCCCTGGTGGATACTGATTCCCTTCATGTAGCATGCTCACTACCCCTTTGGAAAATCTTCGTGCACTTCTAGATGCACCCTAGGTTGGAGACTTGATGCTCTTCAAAAAACCGTCTAGAACAGGGGTGGGCAAACTTTTTGACTCGAGGGCCACAATGGGTTCTTAAACTGGACCGGAGGGCCAGAACAAAAGCATGGATGGAGTGTTTGTGTGAACTAATATAAATTCAAAGTAAACATCATTACATAAAAGGGTACCGTCTTTTTTTTTTTTAGTTTTATTCATTTCAAACGGGCCGGATTCGGCCCGCGGGCCGTTGTTTGCCCACGGCTGGTCTAGAAGTTCTTAAGGAAAAACAAGACTTGGCTGTCAGTCATGAACCGTCCACTGTGCATTGGTGAAGTTAGTGCAATTTCTGAGAACAAATGGCTATGATTGATTTGCGGAGGTTGGAGGAAGGCAGGAGCGAGGGTAGAGTTTGGCTATGCAGATAAAATATAGAGAAATCAGAGGGTGACAGGTTCTAATGCAGTTTTCATCAGAATTGGATTTAATTACTTAATTAGTCAACTGCAATGTTTAAGATCCATCCAGTGCCCAGCATGTAGTAGCGCTCCATGAATATTTGTTCAACAAATGGATGAACAGTTCCAAAGGTGGGGGAGGCACTGAATGGTGTGAGGCCAGTTCTACCCATTTCAAAACAACCTTTAGAAGACATTGATGACAGACAGGCTAGTCTCCTGGAAATGCTGGCGGTAGAGCCAGGAGGTCAGTCCCAGGCTGGCTTACGGCTGTGCAGCTCTGCAGAGTTGCTTCACTTCACAGACCTTCTTTCCTTTCAACTGAGAAAAAGGAGATGGCAAAGGTATGGGAATCACGGCACTGTTGTGAAGAGTAAATGAAACCACGTAGGTGGAAGAAATACTTAGTACACTGGAAGGCACAATATATATAATATCTTGTTCAAACTATGTATCTTATTGTGTACATACTATTCAAAGTTAGAAGATATTGATATATAACTCTTTGAACAGAGGGTTTTTTTTTATAAGAGAGAGCAAAATTGAGCATAAAAACAATTCTTTGTCTCCACTGAAACAAACACAAGACAGCTGAAACTAGAGCAGGTGGAACGAGGTAGAGCAGTTCCCCTTGTCCACGGGGGGCAGGTCCCAAGGCCCCCAATGGATGCCTGAAACAAGGGAAAGTACTGAACCCTATGCTTTTCCTACACATACGTGCCTCCTCACTCACAGGAAGCACTTTACAGCCTCTGGCACATCCGACTTGCAAGGGGCACTACTCTTGCTTTTTTAAACAAGGATTACTTGAGCACAAGCACTTAGTACCGCGACAGTGGATCTGATCACGGAGATGGTGACGGAGTGACTGAAGGGCAGGGGCCTATGCAGTGTGCATAGCTGGGCAGGGGGATCAGCTACATCCCAGGAGGAATGGAGCACAATGCTGTTCAGAAAGGCACTCGATTTAATACTTAGGAGTTGTTTATTTCTGGAATTCTCCATTTAATATTTTCAGACCATGGTGGCCGTGGGTAACTGAAACCATGGCCAGTGAACCCATGGATAGGGGGCTACTGTACAGCAAAAAGAAATTCTTGACGTGAATGTGGTAAAACCTGGGGCAGGTGCCACAGATTGCTGGATCTCTCTCCCAAGGTCAGAAGTCCACCAGGAGCAGAATGAACCGAAGGACCTCTCAGTGGTTATTTCATTCTCAGGCTTTTTGGCACTTCCCTGTTGGAGCCAGGGAGAGGTCTATGATCTGTCTGACTAGCTTTCGCAGAGCAGGGGCAGAGTGGCAGCCCCCAGTGTGTGCACACCACCAAGCCCACCATTGAAAGACAGACAGACAGACGGAGAGACAGACAGGCAGCAGGCATCTGTCATTTCAGCTTGTTTGCATCCTCAAAAACCAACTGAGAGTCATGTTAAAATTAGACTGTACTGAAGGCAGTTGGAGTTGAGGAAATGAGTTGAATGCTTCCTGGGTAATTGTCAGTGAGGATGTGAAGGGCGTGCTGTAATGTGAGAGAAGCTGATAATAAACAACTCAGGAACCAGAAATAAACACACAGCTCCTCTCTTTCTCCTGCCTCTCAAAGGCTCCTTCACATGTCTGTGCCTGTCTTTTGCCCTCTCTTTTCCGTTTTCTTCTGAGGACAGAAGCAAAGGTGACCTCTGGTGTCAACTCACTTGTGACATGAAGGCGTCTTGCCCAGGACAGATCCTCAGTATTCATGGCTGGTCTGAGCTCTGTGAGGCTCCAAACTGGGCCATGGGGCCCAGAGGTGGTGCTGACCCGTGGGTGTGGTATACGGGTGGAAATATGCACATACATAACTATAAGTCTGAATGGAGAGTGGTCAAAGGGATAAAAACAAAATGTCATGGAAGCCAGAGGGGAAAGTATTCAGAGAAACTTCCAACCGGAGATGTCCTCTGAATGGAGCCTGGGAAGGTGGGATGGTTTAGATATCATAGTTTTAAACATAACAAAGGATGGAGGCTAAGTTGCATAAAGTGGAAATAAGCCTAGAACTTAAGAGGACAGCTAAGCCATCGGGGCCTTGAGTGCCCAGCTAAGATGGGATAAGGCTTCGGGAAGGGTCTCAGGCAGCGGGGGCTGGGCTGGCTTAGAGGAGAAGACAGATGTGGAGGGGAGAGGTGCTGCGGCCTGGAGACAGGATGTCCTGTCCAAAGACGTGGCAGATAGTCTTGGCTACCAGATCATTCTGCCACCTTCAGCAACCACAGGAGCCCAACTGCCCACCGCATCGAGAGTCTACCTCATGGCCAGCCTCCCAGCCTCCCATGATCATGTCCAACCTCCCTTCACTTCTGGCCTCTGTGTTGGTGCTTTCAAACATAGCTCCCTGGGTCCAGCATGCATAGTCTCACCTCCAGTGCGCATGGTCTGCTCCTCCACCTCCTGTCCTGCCGGGTCTCTACCACCAGTTTCACGTCCTCCACGATTCTCTGGGGAAAGGAATATAGAATATACACAAGTGTGAGGTGGGGGAAGGGTGGAATAAAAAGCCAAGCTCATGCCAGGGGGCACAGGGCCTGAAGGGCAAGGTGGGTGTTCGCTCCCCCTTCTGACTCCCCCGCCTCCCCGCCGGCCCACCCCAATCAGATTGTTCATAATGTGCTCATCACTGTTGGGTTTCAGCAGATGATAAAGTGACAGAAAGATGTACCACATTCTCCTGGCCCCCTGGGAAGGCTGCTGAGGGAGGGTGATGGATGTGGTTAGGAAGTGATGTGTTTTTAGGGAGAAGACAGAGGAGCCAGGAGAAAGGAGGGAAAGACAAAGTGAAGGGAGGAAAGGTAGCAGAGAGAGACGGAGTACCCTCCCCTGTGGATGTGGGCTCCGGTACTCTAGACTGGGGTCCACTCACCCTGAATGAACAGAGGGCAGGCACCAGGCCAGCCCCAGGTCCCAAGAGACCTTGGGAAGCAAGGACGTGACTTGCTTTCATGAGTGGCAGGCATTGCTCTGGGAGGGTTCCAGTGGAGGGAACTCTCTGTGGAACCTGCTTACCTGAAAGGTTAATGCGTTCAATGGGGAGGTCAGAGGAGCCCCAGCTTCAAATAAGGAGAAATCAGCGGCACTGGAGGAGGCTGGCCTGGAGGGGCAAATGTCTCCAACGGCCAGGAGAGCAGGCGCCTGGCACCAGGAGCATCTGCAAAGCAGAAAGGCATGGGGGGTGGGAGGGCGTAGCCATCAAGCCTTCTCGGCAGCACTGCTAATGACTAGGTGTCTGGTAAGGGTCTTTTCTCCCCTTCCAGCCACACTGGGAACTACGCAGGGAGGAGATGGCTGGTTAGAAGCCCGTTCAGAGGAACGTGGAGGGGAGGGCAACCTTTCCCACTGTGGGGCTGAACCAGAGGCTAAGGCTTATGTTGACAAGAAAGAGACTTAGGTTGGTCAGAAATACAAGGACATCACTGCAGAGAGATTAGTGAGGTTCTGGGAGGATGGGAGAGCCGCACTGGGAATGCTCCCATGGAGCCCCTTCAGAACCGACAGGCTTCTAGGCTGTAAGGGCTCCGGTGGAGCATGGCAGAGAGCGGGAGCCAGTGGTCTGCTGCAGGAGTGCAGGTTCTTCTTGTGTCCTCTCTAGATTCCTAAATCTTCTTGACAACATCAGCCCCAGGGCTCTCCCTGGTTGGAGAGAGAACTATGGCGTTCTGGAAGGGGGAGTCTTCCACAGGCCCACTTCTTGGTCATGCTGACAGCGCAGGACAGTCCAGAACAGGATGGGCTGAGGTTAAACTCATGACCCAGGGAGGGCATGGGCCATGCTCTGAAGAAAAGGTCTGGGCTTGGAGGTGAGAGGGTGCACTGAGCTGGAGAAATGGAGGAAGCAAAGCAGGAGTGGCAGCGTAGGCAGGAGATTATCAGGAAAAGAGCTGGAAAACAGGGATACGGAAAAATGGAGAAAGACATCCTTTCTTTCAAGACACTGTAGTACCATCTGCCAGAAAAATGCTATAAAAAAGATATATGTGTTCTTGCTGAGCATGTGGACGGTGCCCCTGGAGCTGTGCAGGCACAGCCTGCATGGCTGTAGGTGCAGTGCTGCCAAATGTTGCAGGAGCTGTGGAGACAAGTCAGCAAACAGAAAGTTCAGAGTGCTTGTCTCCGTGTGATGTGGTACATGTTCCCCTTGGCCATCTCTTCAAGAATCTTCAGGGGGAAAATTACACTACTTTGCACAGCTTCTGGAGTTAGATGTGTTCTCTTTTTAACTGGATACTGCAGGAAACCGAGCCTGCGGGCTGCATCGGTAGGTTGGGATATGTGTGGGTGTGCTCACGTGCTCACACAATAGCAGGATTCCCCCAGGACGATGGCCACTTGGATTCTGTGTCATGGTGACCAGTCTCTCATGCCCATGGTCCCTCTCCTCTCAGGGAGGCCACAGGGCAATGGGTGCTTCTGGGTTAGACCTATAGGATCTCTTGTCCACGATTTCAATGTCTGTAGCTAAGTCATAGGAAACAGAAGTCACGATGAACTAAAGTTCTCATGCCAAGTGCAAACACTGGTTTGGACCCAGCCTGCCAATACAGGGGTAGAGAATCTGAATTTAAGAACCAGAACAAGTGTGGGAGGGTCTCAAAACCAGAAAAGCTGCAAACCAGTTGTGTGTGTGTGTGGTGGTGTGTGTGTGTGGGGGGGGGGGGGTGGTGGTGGCGGGCAGGGTGGTGCCTGGAGGATCCTGGAGCTGCCTGCTGGTCCTGCAGCCATCTCCGAGTAACCCAGCATAGCACCTGTGGACTGGGCTCATTTAAAGAGGCTGTGCAAGGACAAACACGCGGAGAGGAGCAGGAGGGCTGTGCGTGGCCCCTCGCCCCACGAGGCCTACTCGCGGCCATAGGACTGCTCAGAGGATTGCTCGGGCAGGCTGCTCTGGGAGTGGATGGGCTGGAGAAAGGCAGCAGTGCTCAAAGTCACTGGGAGCGTCAGCCTGCTGGAGGCTGGCTTAACTCATGTCCCTGAGCCTCTGCGACCTTTCACCCTTGGCCCTTGCATGAGGCCAGGGACAGGAGGCTGCTGGGGACCAGGTCAGAACCATGAATCTCACCTGCTGGCTAAACAGGATTATCGTCGCGTAATAAATCCAGGGCCAGGAATGTTTATGAGGCTCTCGGAAGCTGCTGGAACAATATCACTTAGAAAACGTTTATGCTCACCAGACGAAGGCAACCCTTCCCCCCTTTATTTATGAGGCATGCTGGGTAATTAAGTGAGAGCTGGGGAGAGAGGAGGTTAGGAAAAGATCACCCCTAAATAATCCTGCCTGGTGCAGCCACCATCTGGGCTGTGGTGCAGGAGGGATGGTCCCCATATGGTCGGGTAGTTTATGGGCAGCTCATGGGTCCAGGGGCCGAGGAAGAAATGCCCAGGAAATATAAATGAACTCACACAGATGTGATCTGGACTTCTGGGGGCAGGAATGTCTTACTCATTCGTGGGTCCCTGGCACCCAGCACAGTGCCTGACATAAAGAGAGCCGCTGAATGCCTGTTGTTGAATAAACATCTATCCATTGGGCTTTGTGAGTGAAGCAGAGTCTATCTTTATGACTTAAAAAAAGACATTTACCACCAACTTCTGCTTCGGCCTTTCCTTGTGCTATTAAGCTTCCACTTCATGCACGGAAGCTTCCAGTGGTTCTCAACCTTCTGGCCCTTTAAATACAGTTCCTCATGTTGTGACCCAACCATAAAATTATTTTCGTTGCTACTTCATAACTGTAATGTTGCTACTGTTATGAATCGTAATGTAAATATCTGATATTCAGGATGGTCTTAGGCGACCCCTGTGAAAAGGTCGTTTGACCCCCAAAGGGGTCGCGACCCACAGGTTGAGAACCGCTGCTTTAGGCGGAGAACGCTGTAGCTTCCTTCCAGCGGGCAAACAGGGACCGGACTCGGGCCTTCCTGTGTGTGGTCTCAGTGCCCAAAAGGACTGTGAGCTCAGCTCTGGCCGATGAACCAGTTAGCTCTGCAGCGTTAGCTGGGCTCCGCCACCCCCTCGGGGATTCTGAAACTGAGAGACGGCAGAGAGGGACCTGGCCCTGTCTGAGTTGCCTCATCTCCCATGATCCTTGGTAAGTTCCCAGGGACTGTGATGCTGGTGAAGTGCACATGAGGCCGTTCTATGAGAGTCAGGGTCTCTCTCTCAGGAGCAGCCCCCACCTGAGGCGCTTCAGCTGCATCGCATCTGGGTAGGAGCCCCTGGCCTCTGGGTGAGAGGGCAGGTCCCACCAGAGCCTCTGGCAGCGCACCCTTCTCTGCTATTCAGAAACCACTGCAGGCGCAAACCGACCTCCCTCCCTCACAACTGATGGGCTTGTTGTCCTCTGCTTTTAGGTGCCGTCGCAGGATGAAAAAGCTGGGAGACCTCTGGCCCATCTCATTCAACCTTCCTCCTGGAGCCAGTGTATCTTAATCTCTCTGGCGTTCGAGACGGGTAGAGTCAGAAGGAGCTTTGCATTGGATTTTAGTGGCTCCCAGTACCCCGCCCTCTGGGCACGCCATGCCATCTGAAACCCTGTCATGTGAAACTTAGCCCTCTGAGGTAACGTTTTGCATCCCCAGGAATCCTGCTGAATGTTTCATAACCCCACCACAGCACCATATAAACCCTTATTAGCCATTAATGCTCCCAGACTTCTCAGCAGTTGGGCCTCCCACATGCCCGCAGCCCCATAACAACATGTCACTCACGTATTTCCCTGGTTCACAGCACCCACGCTGCTCTCTGCCTCCAACAGCTCTGCCCTTTGCTTCCCAAAGGATTTCGAATATTTCCGGCTCCTGATCTCATGTCGCATTTCCCTGTGCATGGCTTTGCCTCACATCTATGGCCCATGCTTCCATGTTTTTTCAGTCAGAAGTTCTCAGACTTTCTCCAGGCTGCTTACCTGGGATGGAGCACTCCCACATGCTCCCCACCTTAGCCAGGCCCTGGAAGGGGCAGGAGAGCCCAGAGCCCATGCACGGGACGGAGGAGCTAGGTTCTGCAGGCAGAGGGGAGAACCCTGGGAAAGACCCTGCTGAGCAAAAAGCCCCATCAGACTGGGCTTCAGGCTGCTCCTCGGTTTGAGCACTGAGCACTGGGTGCACTGGGCAGGGGAGGAAGTGAAAGTGGAGAACTTCCAGGGCAATCCACTCTCCACAGTGTTGCTCACAAGCAGCCCATCTTATGATACGCCTGGCTCACAGCGGGGCTCCTGTTCACTAGTGGATCCCAGGACAGTCTGGAATCAGCAGGGTTACAGCTGGGAGGGCCCTTTCTCTCACAAGGCAGAGAGGTAAAGGGCTTTGACCAAGCTCGCAAAGCCTTTGAGGGGCCAAGCCGGAGGCTGCCCTCAGTGCCTTGCTGCCATTCCCTCTCTGCTTGTCCCCCTCGCCAGCTTCATTGCCAGGATGTAATCCATGTGAACAGCCCACAGTGTCTCTGAGATGCAGCAATGACTGTACAAAAAAGAGTAACCTGGGCTGCCTATGCAGGCCACGTCCAGAAAACTTTAAATTTGCTGCTTATAATTAGTCTTGCCCTGATGGTGAGCTTTATAAATAAGTGAGGTAGGGTCCCTCAGCATTTCATGTTAAGTTCCTTCACACAACTGAAACTAAAACAAAACAAAACAGTAAAGTGTTGGCGAAGTAGAATTTGCTATAAGGGGCAGATTTTCTTACTTGTTATTAAATTATAATTGATAAATATTATATTAGTTGCAGGTGTACAACATAGTGATTCGATATTTATATACCTAATGAAACAATCATCGCATTAAGGCTAGTAACCATCTGTTGCCATACGAAGTTATTACAATATTATCGACTCTCTCACATCCCTGTAATGTATTTATTTTAAATACAGTTCTTTAAAACTGATTTTAGTGAGAGCAGAAGGGAGAGGGAGAGAGAGAAACATCGACGAGAGATAAATAGCAATCTGCTGCCTCCTGCAGACCCCCTACTGGGGACGGAGCCTGCAACCCAGGCATGTGCCTTAATGGGAATCAAGCCAGCAACCTCTTGATGCATGGGACAACGCTCAGCCAATTGAGGCTCATGGGCCAGGGCACCCAACCAATTGAGGCTCATGGGCCAGGGCTCTCAACCAATTGAGCCACACGGGCCAGGGCAAGTGGTATTTGTTTTATAATTAGAAGTCGCACCACTCTGGGGTGTGTGGGGAAATATGGGATGGGAGGGAGAGCGGACAGGGATGGTGGTATTTATTCAAAGGGAGACACAGAAAACAGCTGTAGGAGAAGGGGTGGCTAAAGAGAATGGGAAGTCTTTCATACACATCATTAAGCTCAGAAGCAACCATGTGGGAGATCATAGAGGCCCTCGCACATTCTAAGCAAAAACAAATTTTCTGAGGCCTTTACATTTGGGTACCTTCTGAGGAGCCTGTGGTGTGCAGGTCTGCATACTAGCAATTAGGAATGAAAATTGAAGGTGAAAGAGGAAGATAGTATGATTGATGAATTCTATTTGTCCAATCTACTTATCTTACATGTATTCAATATTGAGCAGCTGCAGACAGACACTGAGAGATATCCATAGTCTGGGATCATCCCTAATGCCCCAGAGAGACCTTTCTGGTGGATGCCAGACTGAGGTGCAGAGACGGTGGAAGAAAAGACTCAGAAGCAGGCAGGAAGAGGCTCAAAGTCAAGCCAGGTCAGGGACAATCACAGCCTCCTTCTGTCTCCCCATTCCCACCAGCCCACCCAAACCCCCATCCTTAGAAAGAGAGATTGGTATTAACACCAGCCCTTCAGGGCCATTATATCTGAATATTCGTTGAAATTGGCAGCATTGAAGCTTTGTATGTGTGTACAGTGTATTTCCAAATCTGAGTTCAGTTCTTTTCAACTAATCCTTTTCAGTGTAATAATAAAATACTATTTGAAAATTATAGGAAAAGGTATCCCGTGGAATAAACCAGATTTTTATTCCACTTGCAAGGCAGTGCCCAAACAGCAGCTACTCCCGTGAACAGGGGCTGCCCCTTGCAAACGTGCTTCACACATTTGTGGCAAATGCAATTTACCTTAGGTTCTTTGTCAAAAGCACTGACGCTTTTTAAATGACCAGCCTGAAGGAAGGTTGAGACCAGGAACCACGGGCAGTGGGGTAACTCCAGTGGGGGGAGGGGTGGTAGGGAGCCTGAGCCCTGAGGCCCATGTCCCCAGCTGGTTTGGAGACTCAGCCCACATGTGCGCTGAACTCTGAGGTCAAATGGGGTGACTGTGGCCTGAAATATGAAGGATTGAAACAACTCAGACCATCATTTCTGGTTTATTACCCAGACTTGTGTTTTCTGTGGAATGGTTGATGGCTTTGGTTTATGAGAACCAATTAATGCGTGACAGATTCCTGGAGGCTCTGAAAACTCATTCTCATGTCCTCTCCCTCAGCACCCACCATCTCTCTCTCTCTCTCTCTCTCTCTCTCTCTCTCTCTCTCTCTTTCTCTCTCTCTCTCCCCCTCTCTCTCTCACACACACACACAGACACACAGACACACAGACATAACACACACACACACACACACACACACACACACACACACACACGTGTGCGCACAAGACACAAATATTCTTTCTCTGCCAAAACAATCAGACCATTATAGAGTAGGTGAGTTCAAACAAACACATAGCATAACTGGGGGAAGGATTTCTAAAGGACGGACTCCTCGGCTGCTTGTGTCTTCTGGAGCCTGTCAGAGCTGAGAGAATCCTTGGAAACCATAGAGGTGAGCAATTGCCTTGTATAACCATAGACGTTGAGCCCCGACAATGAAAGTTTACACAGGTAGTCTGTAATTCTCTAATTTTCCTTGTCACCCAAGCCACCCCATCTGTAGCCTAACACCATACTCACATGCTATTATTTGTACCTGTACTCGGCACACTCCTGAGGAAGGCCAGTGTGCCCACCTGCTTTACTCAGTCCAGGCCAAGGTTTTCCCTAAAGGACATGCAGAGGGGAAAACAGTCATAGGTAAGACTGTGTATAAGGTGCCTCACTGAGGTCATCTGGCCTTCCCATTGCTGATGAGAAAAACTGAACTCGGAAGTGGTGACATGGTTTGAAAGGAATCACACAGGCAGCTAGAGAAAGCCTGTGGAAACCTGGCCCCCTGTTCTTGCGCCCTTGGTCTTTCTGCTCCAAGTGTCCCACTCCACCTTCCGCTGGGATCACAGCTCCTTTGTAGCTCATTGCCCTGACGGCAGAGCTCCTGGCTCCTGCCCACAGCGGTGAAGGAAGGCAAGGCCTATGGAGGACTACGTGACCAGCAGTCCCTGAGCCCCAACCCCAAATCTCTCTCCCTTCTGCTGAGCATACCCCCCAGCCAGCAGAGGAAAGTCACCGTGAGGTCACTGCATTCCTGAGGGATAAAGAACATCTTTGTCCATGCCTGCCAGGCCTCTGGCTCCGGCTGACTGGCTGACTCAGGCTGGTGGCCTGCAGCCCAGCATTCTCTACCCGCTGAAAAATGAGCATTCTCAAATCTCAGGACACACATAGTCGTGGAAAAGTAAGTAGTTACAGACCCACAGAGGCATGTACACACACACACACACACACACACACACACACACACACACACACACACATCTTACCTCTAGGAACAAACACTATAGAATAAACATGCCTGACATGCAGTTCAACTGTGTCTCAAAAAGATTCCCAAATCTTCGCTGCTGCCTCCATGTTCCATGTTTCAGGGTTTGATAATCTCTAATATCCTTCTCTGGGAATAATAAGATCTATCTTGACTGCCTGTAGTATGAATGAAAGATATAAAACCCTTACACTAGTGTTTGCATCCATGAAATGTCATTTTTGCAATTACATTGCTTGTTAGGGAGTCCACAATCACATCTCCATTCTCTACAGCCTACTTCCTGTCCAGAGACATGGGAGTAGCCCCCTCCACTGACCCATGAGGAAAGGGGTGACATCAGGAGGCATATGACTTAATTCGGGCCAGTTGACGGCTCACCTGTAGAAATTCAGACATGGAGCCAAGAGCAAAATTAAGCATCCTAGGTGGCCAGGGATGTAACATATAAATTCAAGGATTCTGGCCACCATGTTGTGTAGTATGTACTGGGGAGGCACAGAAAGCAGGTCTGCAGGTCCAAGTGGAGACCAGCAGAGAGGCACAGTGAAGGCAGGCAGGGCATCTGGCAGCACCCAGCCCCTCCGAGGCCAGCTGCACTCCTTCCTAGAGCTGTCACCAGGCAACCCTGTAGCCTAACAATGCCCTTGTTTTCCTTAAACTAGCTTGAGTTAGTTTCTCTTACTTACACCCAGTTAGTCCTCACTACAAAAATGATTATGATGATTGCAATGATACCACTACAGAGATGGTTACACGGGACTACTGAGCAGTGTGGATTTGAACTTATACATGGATTTTATTCAGTAACTACACAGTCAGCCTTTCATATCCCTGGATTGGTTTCACATCCACAGATTCAACCAACCTCGGGTCAATAACAGTATTTTCTCTCAGTGGTTGGGAAGTCACAAATACTGAGGCCCATTTTGGAGAAGGGACTTGAGCATCCTCGAATTTTGGTGTTCAGGGAGGGGGGGCGTGGTCCTGAAACCACTCCCACTGAGAATACCAAAGGATGAATGTAATTAAGTTTTTGGGGAGTCAAAAGTCATGTGTGGCTTTCTGACTCTATAGGGGGGAGGTGGGGTTGGTGTCCTTAACCCCTTCATTGTTCAAGGGTCGACTGTATATACACATGAAGATAGACTTTATCTTTGATTTCTGTTTTCCCAAAGCTACTTAAGAATGTGGCTTTGTGTTCCGCTCCAAGGGAGAGTGATGCAGACCACACCAGGGCAATTGGCCAACCTTTGCCTAGGCCACTGCCATTAGTCATGAGGAAGAAGGTAGATTGGGAGTGAGGACAAAGACATATGTCTGATTCTTTTCTCTCTACCTGAAGTTGGCTTAGGAACATGCCTGGCTTCCTGAAAACTGCATGGTCCTCTGGAGCTCTGCCATTTACCTTGGGCAAATAACCTTTCAGAAACATTTAAATAACACAATTACTGTGAACACTTGTAAGCAAAGCACCAGATATAAAGCTGAGTACTCAAGGAGTGGTGGCTGTTATTATTAGGCTCCCCTCCTTGCAAGCAACATACAGAGCTCTGGGACATGCTTTCAGGGTTCCTTTAACATTTGCCACTTTCCAGTAGAAGAGAAGGGCCCTTCCGAGGTAGAAGAACACAGAGACTTCCCTCCCCAGGTCTGGTACCCTGCCCTCCTCAACTGAGGGGTCTGGGCAGCCCTTCAGCCTGGGGAGGCCCCTGTGTGGCTCTGTCTAAACCACCGTTGGCCAGTGTGCTCCTTCCTCTATCTTTGGGCAACTGCATTTACTGGTAGTCAACATTTTATTAGGTGCTCTAGGAAGACAGACAAACCCAAAATAGAAGACAAATTTCTTCTATCCTCACGAAGCTTATAATAGCCTGGTGGGTGTGACTCAGTGGTTTAGCGTTGACCTATGAACCAGGAGGTCACGGTTCAATTCCTGGTCAGTGCACATGCCCTGGATGCAGGCTCCATACCTAGTATGGGGCATGCAGGAAGCAGCCGATCAATGATTCTTTCTCATACTGATGTCTCTATCTCTCTCTCCCTCTCCCTTCCTCTCTGGAATAAATAAAAATAAATTTTTAAAAAAGAAAAAAGAAGCTTATAATAACCAATCCTATATAACAAAAGGGTAATATGCAAATTGACCCTAATGGCAGAATGACAGAGAACAACCAGTCGCTATGATGTGCACTGACCACCAGGGGGCATACACTCAATGCAGGAGCTGACCCCTGGTGGTCAGTGTGCTCCCACAGGGGGAGCTCCGTTCAGCCACAAGCCAGGCTGACAGCTGCAAGCGCAGTGGCGATGGCGGGAGCCTCTCCCGCCTCCTCAGCAGTGCTAAGGATGTCAGTCAGACATCCCCTGAGGGCTAAGCTGGCTGGTGGACATCCCCTGAGGGATCCTGGACTGCAAGAAGGCGCAGGGAAGACTGAGGGACCCCCTGAGTGCACAAATTTTCATGCACCGGGCCTCTAGTATTTTTATAAAGCAACATGCTTTATAAAAGCATGTGCCACAGTTAATGTGGCACAAATGAAATGCCTGCCCACTATGAGGGTGGTGAGGAGAGGGGTAAGCAGATTACACAAGCTCTGAGCCAAGGTCCAAAGATGATGGAGGAGGAGCTCCAAATGATGATGGGGAAATTGGGAGGGCAGAAACAAGAGTTCATAACTTGCAATGCTCTTTGCCGGTCAATCAGTTACGTGAGAGAGGAGACACTTAAGCCAGGAGAAGGGTGGGCAGAGAGGGTGAGCATGTGAGGCTGCTGCTGTAGGCTCTTGAGTCGGCTGAGGTGTTAGACTCATGTGAACGAATGAGCTCTGAAAAGAATTTCCAAACTCGGCTGCACACTGGAACCACCTGGGAGCCTTAAAAATCCTGAAGGATGCCGGGCCCACGCCCAGAGCTTCTGATTTCATTGGTCTGGGTGCTGCCTGGGAATCAGGGTCTTTAAATTCTCCCCAGATGCTTCTAATGTGCAGCCAAGGCAAAGAGGCCCTGCTTGCACAGCATTGAGATCCATGGGGCGGAGAGGCGGCCCTTTGCAATGTGCTCTGTAGATGAGAATGAGCTGGGTGTGGAAAGTCGGGAGGTTCGCGGCCACGGGTGAAGGAGATGTTCTCATACGTGACCCATCTTCACTCTTCCCTGGAGTCTGAGTTCACCCGTGTGAGTGACCTAAGCCCAGGCATCCTTCCATCGCCTTCTGTGCTGCCACACTGTGCAGACCCCCCAGGCTGATGCTCACCCGGTCAGTGCCCAAAGGAAAACTTCCAGAGCCTGGGCCCTGACAGACCATTCATTGTGAGGAAAGGGAGGTCAAGTTTAGCCGAGTGGGTGGCGCTAGCCTGTGCTGGCTCTTGCCACAAAGGGAGTGTTGGTAACTGCACATTTCCAATGTTCTGCCTACAGTTTTTCCTCATTGATGCCGCTCTCACTGACCAACCTCTTGGCACAGAGCGGGAGGGGGCGGTGCAAGGAGAAGCAGGAGCAAGAGTCATTTCGCTGCTTCAAGCCCAAGGGAGCTCTGGAAATCTCTCTGACTCTAATTCATTCTGTTATTTGGAACTAATAACAATAAAAACTTACATTTATATAGTATTTACTATGTGCCAAAGTCTGTTCTAAGCACTCTACAATATTAACTCATTTAATTTTCACAGCACCCTTATGAGTTAGGTACCGTTACGACCTCCAGTTTATGGATGACAAAAGGGAGGCACAAGGCGAGTAAGCAAGTTGCCTGAGATTATGCAGACCAGACAGCATAAAATGGATTCATAGTCAGAGCCTATTTACAACCTTATTATTCAAACTTCATTAAGAGACAAGACACTCACAACACGGGTCATATCTATAAGAAACCTTGGATAAAGTGTCAAATAGCCACAGTTTAGAATGGGCATCAGCAGCCAAGTGGGCCAGGAGAACTCCCTGGAGGTGGCGGGGCTGGCGCTGGTCCTGGAGAGGCAGACCTGAATGGAAGGCCCTGCTACCAAGTGGAGCTGACAGTGAACCCAGCATGGAGCCATGCAGTGAACACCTGTGCGCATTGGCGCCGGGCTGTGAGCGGGGCCTGAGGACCACAGTAAGGAGGTCAGGTCTGGCGGCGAGGTGTAGAGCTGGGAGTCGCTTGATGACTGATGCTGGGAGAGCTGATGGAAGCAGGCAGCCCGGTGGGAGGCTCCAGAGTCCGTGTTGGGGCAGCAGGAATGGAGAGGACTCTGACCCCTGATTTGTTTCCATTTCCAAACAAGTTCTGGTTTGCCTCAGAGCCTCCAGGACCATACTTTTGTTTCCTCTCTCTTTCTACTTAAAGAACCCACAGTTCAAAGTTGGGGAACACCTAGTGTATTGGTGCCAGAAGCCAATTCCAGCATGACAGCAGGGCTGAATCTGGGAATGGCTGATGGCATTTCCCCAAACCTGAATGGGATACATTAAATTGATTGTTTGCTGCCAGATAGCTCAGGGCATCTTAATCTACATGTTATTGCCTCCTACTGGCCAAACACCTGAACAGCCTTAGGCTAATTCTCCCCATTCTGACAATTGATTCTGTATACAAAACCCTTACCCTTTGAAGTGTATATCTCCACCTCACCTCAGGACAATTGGTGTTAATAAAAAGCATGGGGTCCTGAGACTAGGGGATCTTAGTTTCCTTTAAACTAGGCTCCTCTGACCCCCAAATGCCTTTCAAAATTATGTTTCATCTCTGGACTCCTATTTAATCTATGCAAAGCCTTCTCCAGATTTTCTGAATCCTTCTTAATGCTGGAACAAGAACCCCGGCATGTTGGTCAGCCTGTCAATGGTCATGAAATGGAATGCCCAGTGGCACTGGGCTGAGCTCCCCAGAAAGTAACATAGGCCAGAGAGGGGCAGCCCCCGCTGCGGCAAACAAGCCACCTGCGGGTTCTGAACTTCACCCCAAACTGTGTGGCTGCGTCCCCAGCCCACTTTCAGAAAGATAAATACTCATTTTCTGAAAGATACAAACCCTTTTCTGTGGAGTTTGCATAATATGAAACTTTCCGTGCTCCGGAGGCAAAAGATGGGGGAGAAAAGATCCATGACTGAGCCTGAAGCATTAAAATAAAAAATGGATTTCAATAAAACATGATATAAAAACAAGAAATAACTAAATGGAACTGAAAGCAAATGACATAAAACTCCAGCGCAAGCTGCTCATTCTGATTCTGGAAACGGGACTCTGGCAACTGCTCAGCAGTCAACATTCAGGGTGTTCTTCCCCCTCCGTGCATTGCTCCCTGGTGACATATGACAGCTTTCAGGTTTCACACAGCTTCTGGTGCCCCTGCAAACCTCAGGGGCCCGAGGCTGGACAGCGTCCAGTCCTCCCAAGGGGCGTGTCCCAAAGAGGCAGAGAACTCATAGCGTCACTACAAATGCAGCCTGGGCCCTCTCCCATCAGGACGTGTTTTGCAGGGAGAATACAGATCCTGGAAGCCTTGGGACCTGGGATCTGACCTGCTCCCCTCAATTTGTTTTCCTACATAACCCTCAAGTCCTGCTTGGACATCGTCCTCATCTTCTGAAACACTCTGCCCTTGCCTCTCCCGGAAATCAGCCAGTGCCTGCCAGGCCTACCAGCCGCCTCACTTCTGACTCTCGGGGTTGAAGGAGGTTGGAGTTAGATGATCCTCTCAAATCTCTTCCCACCCTCAGAGTCTGTGTTTGAAACTTTGAATTTCTTAATATTACATGTTGTCTCCTGGAGTTAGGTATAGTAGAAAGATTTTGGGGGAGTCTCCTATGTGTTATATTCTTTAATTCTCATTCTAAACCTAACAGTCAGGCATTAGCAACCCCATTTTACCTACAAGGAAATTGAGGCTTAGAGAACCTAGAGGAAGCTATATGGTGAGATGGTGCAGTGGTTAGAAGCATGGAGCAGTTCATGAACCTGACTTTACATCTCATCTCTGCTTCTTCTGGCAGCAAAATTTTGAGAAAATGACATAAGGAATAATGAGATGGTATCAGAGCTGAAGCACTTGACACATAATAAGCACTTAGTAAATGGTGGCCGCTGGTGGTGGTCATTCTTGTAGTAAGAAACTTGCCCAGGATCACACAACCCAGAGGCTAAAGTGGGATTTAAGCTCAGTCCCTCCATCTTCAAAGATATGACCTTTCCATTGTTACATCCTGTTCAAGAGTGTGAACTGTTGAGGGATGAAAATAACCATGTATTGATCATCAACAAGTACTACATATTGATCTGGGCATGTTACACAAATGATTCCACTCAACCTTTTCAACAGAGGCAAGCGCCATTATTCTCCCCATGGTATGGAGGTGGAGACTGAGGTAGGGCCTCCATACTGCCCTCCTTCAGCTTGTAAGTGACAGAGCCAGAATATAATCCCCGAATTCTCTGGCTCCAATATCATACTGTGAACTTCTCTGCACACATTGCATTTTAGGTACGACACTCTTTACCTCTGCACCCAGCACTCCGCTAAGTGGAAATACTCAGAAGTTCAGGCATCAGGATTTCTTCACGCATGCGCTGTTCCCCAGCAGGGTGGAAGCCAACTGGGAGGCAAAGATTCTGGTGCTTCTGCCAGATTCCGGCCCCTTTGTGGGAACATTGCCAATTTCAGAAGCCAGTTTGCTCCTCGGAGTCCTCCAGCTCACTCAGGCCCTCCAGACAGGGACCACAGAGACACGCTGGCTTCAGAGCCCAGGATCTCTGCTAGATCACCAGGTGGCTGACTTCCTCAATCTTGGACCTCCATCTGAGCTCATCTGAGAATGAAGAGAGCAGATCATGAGCCTTACCTTGAGAGATTGCTCAGCAGGGAACCTGGGGGTAGATGCTGGGTTAGTGTGGGGAGGAAGGGGGAATGGGACTCGCTATGTGGGGGAAACACTGTGTCAGAATACTATTATTCCCCAAGTGATGGCATTGGGTATGTGGCATAGCTATGTATGGTGTGATATTACAATACAGATCCAACTGCTCAGAAACTCCAGACAGGGGACTGACTTCTCCCTCCCAGGAGCACAGAGCCACCTGCCACTAGCCATGCTTTTCCAAGAATGGAACCCACCCTTTCTACTGATTGGTTGAAGACCATGGCCTCCAGCTGCCTGACCCAGGTTGGAGCAGATCCTCCAAGGAAAGCTGAGGTGTGGCTTCTACCAGTGCCGCTGAGGCTCCTGGCTTGTACATGAGAAATGCCATCCATGTCAAAAGAAGCACTTTAGAAGTCTCAGCTTTCATCTCTCCATGCGCCCCCACCAGAAGCAACAGGGAGGGATAGCATGTGATTTATTTACCACCTGGGAGGCACATTTCCAAGCACAATAGCTGTGCCAGGCAGTGGGCCTTCCTCAGAAGAGGCAAGAGGGGGAAAAGGGAAACCAAAGAAAAAAAGAAAAGCATTTGTCTCAAGATAATCAGGCCATTAGAGGAGGGCTTTGAAGGTGGCTCTTGGGCCACAAAGAAAGCTGGGGCTCTGTGTGGTGCCCAGATTGTGAGCCGAGGGTGTTTGCAGCTACCAATCAGCCAAGACACACAGAAAGTTCTTTGGAGAAGTTTTCATTGGATGAGAGCCTATGAGAACTTTCAGAATATAAGAAACATATCTATTAATAGCTGAGTACTGATATCCTATATAATAAAAGGCTAACATGCAAATCTACCGAACAGCAGAATGACTGGTCGCTATGACACACACTGACCACCAGCGGGCAGACACTCAGCACAGGAGCTGCAACCTGGTGGTCAGTGCGCTCCCACAGGTGGAGCACTGCTCAGGCAGAAGCCGGACTCATGGCTAGTGAGCACAGCGGCAGTGGTGGGAGCCTCTCCTGCCTCCATGGCAGTGCTAAGGATGTCCCACTGCAGGCTTCAGTGACATCCCCCGAGGGCTCCTGGGCTGAGGGACCCCCTACAAGTGCACACATTTCATGCACCAGGCCTTCAGTATCCTATCTAATAAAGAGGGAATATGCTAATTGACTGCCCTGACCTCAAAGATGGTGGTGCCCACAGCCAATAAGGAGGAAATATGCTAATTGATGCCACACCCTCAAATATGGTGGCACCAACATCTACAAGATGGCAGCACTCAGTTGCTCTGCATGCCTGCCTTTGAAATCCCCCAGTTCCCTCAGCCCCCAAGCTGCCCAGGGCCGGCCCAAGGTTCAGGCAAGCCTCGGATGGCAGCTGCCCAGCCACCCAGGGCCACCCGAGGCTCAGATAACCAGGGCTGGCCGAGGCTTGCTCTGCCAGCAGTGGCAGCAGCAGAGGTGTGATGGGTGCATCACCTTCCCCTGATCACCGGCTTGCCTCCTGCCCTTGAGGGCTCCCGGACTGTGAGAGGGGGCAGGCCGGGCTGAGGGACCCCCCCTCCAGTGCATGAATTTTCATGCACCAGGCCTCTAGTATATATATATAATTTCCAAGAGAGTTACATTGAACAGATAATGCTGTGTGGCAATTATCTTTTCATGTCTCCTGTCTCCACAGGCTGGAAACTGAGTTAAAGCGCCAAGTCTTCCTATCTTTATAGAAAGATAGAAAGTAGAACCTGCTGCATCACAGGAGCTTAACAAATATGAGACTAATGATTGAATGAACGGGTGAGGAAATTGTCAAAGGGAACCTCAACTCCCCATCCCAGACACTTCTGGAGATGGATAGCAGGTTCAGACAGCCCTCCAGGTGCCTTTCATTCCAAGGGCTGCATTGGAGTCCAGCGCCTGGCCAGTGGAGCAGGGGCTCCCAAGACAGCAGGGTTGGCTTGGAAGGAGTGATGCTGTTCCCTCCCCCTCTCTGAGAAGAGAGAGTGCAGCAGCTTACGCCTGGCTACTCCTGATTCTATTTAAAATAGTCCAGCCCCTGGTGGGTGGCTCAGTAGGTTGGAGCACTGTCCACCTCCCCACCCCCATACACCAAAATGGTTGCAGATTTGATCCCCAGTCAGAGCACAAACAGGAAGCAGCCTATCAAGGCTTCGCTTGCACATTGATGTTTCTCTCTACTCCCCTCCTGCCGCTTTCTCTCTCTCTTCTCTCTCTCTCTTTCTCTCTCTCTCTCTCTCTCTCTCATCAATAAACATATCCTCAGGTGAAGATTAAAAAATAGTGTTTAAAAAAATAGTCCAGCCTCAGATTGGGACCCCAGTGGACAGAACTTCCACATCTCCTTGCTGGCCATTCACATGGAGCACTGGCCTGGGCTGGGCTCTGAGGGCCATGAGTGGGTGAGCATTGCATTGCACTGGGGTCCGAGAGGCCTGGAGGATGGCAGGAGTGGGCATGTGTGGAGGAGCCATCTCACTTCCCTCTGCTGCATCTCATCCTCTCCCTGCAGCTCCACCTGCCACTCTGCTCTGCAATCTCACCAGTGGCCACTCCTTTGGACTTCCCTCTATTTAACTCTCTAAACTTTGTTACCCACAACCTCCCCAACTTTACCACCAGACCAGTTCAGAGGAGCTATTTTTCGGCTACACTTATTCTTCCTTTTGAGTATTAATTTCCCTGAATGCTTGTCCTATTAACAATGAAATGAAGGCAATTATTTCATTGAGGTAAGGCGTGATAGAGTGGACGATGCACATTTATTACACAGTACCCAGAACGCCTTGATAAAAGTCATCCTTGTCAATAATGTATTAGGTGGGAATGTGCTTCTGGAGAGTCAGGCTGGGGACTGTTCTTTCACTGACCTAAAGCACCTGTTTCTGTTGGTGCTGCTGCATTTATGCTTTCAGGCTCCATAAGAGTGCGGGTCACTGGGCAGGGCGGGTCTTTCGCTCTGGAACGCAGCACAGCTCCAGCCCCTGCCCCTCTGCGGAGGAGTCTGCCTTCTCTCCACCGCCTGCTTTCCACCCTCTTCACTTCCTCCATCTGCCTTCCCTCTGCACTGCCCCTCCCCTTGTCTCATTAACCCCTTACCCCATCTCAAAAGGGAGGACCACAGTACAAGATTCGTTTTCATTTCATAGCCCATCTTGTTTTCTTATCTACACTAAGATGCCTCTCTGGCATCTCCCACTTGTCCTTGTTTATTCTCTTCCCCACCAATAGGGAGTTATTGTTCCCACAGAATAATGGGGTCACTGGGCACAGAGGTCAGGAGGACTATGCCAGGTCAGTGAGTGGAACTGGCACAGAACGCAAGAATCCTGGCCTTCATGGGCTCTTCCTCAGCCATGAGAGCATCTCCCTCTTCCTTGCTTCACCCAGTCCTCCACTATCCAGTCTTCCTAGTGGCTGGAATTTATGCAAAAATTCTTGTGAAGAGGAGAGGCCTGTTACTTTCACTTAGACCAAAAGGGCATCCAGTAATTCTACTCTGAGGTGTACACTGAAAAGAGCTGAAAGCCAGACTCAAACAGATACTTGCACACACATGTTCATAGCAGCCAGAAGATGGAAACAACCCAAGTGTACTGGTACAACGACATGGATATACAAAATGTGGTATGTACATATGATGGAATATTAGTCAGCCATAAAAATGAATAAAATTCTGATGAACCTTGGATGAACCATGAAACATTATGCTAACTAACATAATCCAGACAAAAAAGACAAATATTATATGATTCCATTTATGTTATGTTTCTAGAATAGGCAAACTCACAGAGACAGAAAGTAGAACATGTTACCAGGGCTAGAAAGAGGAGGAATTGGGAATGTGTGGCTTAATGGGCAGTGTTTCTATGTGGGATAATGAAAAAGTTCCGGTGACGGATGATGGTAACAGTTGCACAACATTATCAATGTACTTAATGCCACCGAGTTATACAAAAAATTGTTAAAATGGTAAAATTTTGTTATTGTATATTTTGTTACAATGAAAAAAGTTTAAAACAGAGTAGGAGGAAAAGGAGAATTAAAACATTTTTTAAAAAGTACTTTTAACCTTTTTTGACCATGGAATACACTACACATTCAGAAAATCATACAAAACAGATACTGTACATCTTGATGATTTATTACAAAGCAAACTCCCCACGTCAGCGAGAACATGGCCAGCCTAGAAGCCCAACTTTCCTCCCTCTCCAACTTCTCCCTCTCTCCTACCTTGTAAAGGTAACAATGTACATTTTTGGGACTCACTTTTGGGAGACTCTGTGGGAAACTGTTTATTGCCTTCACTATCTGATAAGCATAGACAGAGAACATCCCGAAGGCTGGGTGCCTTTGAAGCCCTCCCAAAGGTCAGAGCTAGGCGCCACCTCTGTTTGTCCAGACAGTGATAGCTGAAACTACTCGCCCATTTATTATTATGTAAATCCTTGCTGATGGGCTAGTCTGCCTGTTGCAGGGGGTCACCTGCCTAGGGCTATGCTATGGGGGCATCCCAGATCAATAAAAGCTTGGTGAGGCCTGAGCATGAAAAGAAGTCCTTCGGGACTTGCCGCCTGGTCCCCCAATATTGCAAAATTATCTCGTGTCTTTTTCTCTCATTTGCTGTGCGGCTCCTCTTTCAGATACCGAACCCTACTCCACGCGAGTCGTGGAAGGAAACACTCTACATCTGGCGCCCAACGGGTAATCTGGAAGTGCAGGTCTCGCTGGAGCGAGAAAAGGAAGTTTACACCGAAAAGGTGTGGAAAACTCACCGACAAAAGGTGAGGGGAAGTCTACCGCACGCAATGCCCAGGATCAACTACAGAAGCCCGGGTCTGTAAGTAACTGGGAACGTTTTCTCAACCAGGCTAACAAACGGGGAAGGATTTGGCTTTAAGAAAGTAGATTCGGCTTTAAAAAGGTATATTTGGCTTTTAAAAAAGTAAGAAACTTTATTATAGACTTTTGATTTGCATGTTTAAAGTGTTAAAATTTTAGAAGGTAATCTCTTACAGTTTTTGCATGTTATTATAGAACATAACCCTTGGTTTCTTGAAAAAGGTACATTAGATCTTAAAAGTTTGCCAAAAAGTTAATCAGAACTTGCCAAAAATTGTTTCCCCTTGTGGAACACGGCATTTCATTTCCTAGAGGCTTTAGGAGAGGTCAAGGAGGATAAATCTCCTCCCCTTGCACCCTTCGCTCCTTAAGAGGAACAGAAAAAAAAAAAAAAAAATGGGAGGAATGGCCTTCATGGCTCCCTCCACCTCCATGTCCTAATCCTAATATGTTTAATTTGCCATGAATAGAATCACCTGTGCAAAAAGGCCAAGTTATAAAGAAATTGGAATATTAAAAGGTACTCCTTAAAAATCAGGCTGAAAAAAGAGTGCCATGGTCATCTTAATGTGGTTTCTTGTCCAAATTAAAATCTTAATTTGTATTTGGAATCTAAAATCTGTAATAAGAAATGAAACCCTGCTGCCGAGTCCGCCTCTGTTGTGGAGAGATTCAAAGGTGGCAGGAAAGGGCAGAGTTATAAGCTCTCCCACAATGAGATTACTTAATGTTTTGTTTAAAAATTACCGGAGAACATCTTATGACAACCAAACTTTGGCTAAGATAACCTTGGGTGCTAGCCATGACTTTAGAAAGCGAAATAGGGAAAAACTTAAAATGTCTTTTTCAATTAAGCATGACTTTGGGAAAAAATACGCCATCTGAGTCATTTGCTGAAACTTCCCCCAAAGCAGGATGTGGGGAAAGGGAAGAAGGAGCATGTGGCGATCCAATGTGGACGCCCCCTCCCCAAGTATTCTAAAATTAAAGTCCTTCTAGTAATTGAAAAGCTTTTACAAATTTATAAATGAATCTGGGATTTCTGTGCACATGTAAAGGGAAAAGGCCAGTTTAAAAAATGAGTGCGCATAGTTTTGAGCTGAACTTGACCTTTTGCTGTGTACAGAATAAAAACCCGGGACTGTTTTGGTCTTAAAAATGGCAAAGTTGAACCTAAGAAAGAAATTTCCCAAGGCGATTTAAAGTAGCTCTTTTGAAATTTCCCGCCCTGAGGCAAGTACCACCAGGAAATTGATAGTCAAGTTTACATGTGAATACCTATGGGTTTGTTTCTTGACTTCCCCAACAGGAAAATTGTGACCATTTTAACAGCTATGCCAGGCTTATTGGCTGGAAACTTAAAGCTTTTAAGTTCAAATCATCTAAAAGTATTGAGATTTATAATACTGAAATGTTGATCTGAGTATGCCTATTATGAAGTCTAGAAGATAGAAGTTAATCTATTAATTGAAAATGCCTTATATTTTATTTGAAATGTCTAAGATTTAAAGCTCTGAAAGTTTAAAGTGCAAATTGAATCGGGAGAAATTAATTAAATATCTAATGTATAACTTGTTTTTGAAAAAATAGAATGTGTTTTCTCTTAAATGATTAGGAATTCAAAATATGTTACTTCTTGGTCTGATTTTAAAAAGAGGATTAATTTTTAAGATCTCAACTGAAATTTTTAATACAAAAAGCAGTTTAAATGTAATTAATATTAAGATAATTATAAAGGGTATAAACAGCTAATGAGATTTCTGCTTGTCTACAATATAATGTTGGCCATCTACCTTTTAGGGGCTTTGGTTTGCTCTTCCTTTGTTTATTGTGAGAATAAGGAAATCATCTTTTCTGTCAGAGAACAGTGTAGACAGCCTCAATGTTGAGCTGTGTGACTTGGCAGCCGCCATGTTGGCCGCATGGCCTGCTGCTCCCCTGGGGGCCACAATCTTGGAACAGCCCCGCCCTCCGACTTAGCTAATCACAGAAGGAGTGTCTGCTCACTGAGGCAGGATGGGATTTCAGGGGTGGAGTTTTAAGGCGGAGTTTTACTGCAGAAATGCGGATGGGGCAAAAAGTGTGCTTGCCTCACGAATTTATTTAATACTATTTTTAAGAAGATATTTTTAATGCTTAATAAATTAGCAATCATGGTCTTAATATAATTTCAGTGGTATGATAGACCAATGTTTTAAGCAGTTGGCTTTATAAGGGCCGACAATAGAGCTCGTATTTCTTAAAAGGCTTGTAGATAGAGACATTTTTAAAAGATATCTAAAATTCTCAGTAGAACCACAGTTATACATATATCATAAACAAATTAATAGTAATTGATTCCATGGTCAAGACTAGATCCTATTATGTTGAAAACTGTTTTTAAGTGTTGAAAATGTTTTAATTAGATATGTATTTGGAAGTTTTTCCCGAGTGCAATATTTCAAAATATAATATACTTGGTTGCATAAGGAATTTCTGCCAAATAAAAGAAAGAATTGATTTATTAGTAGCAAAGTCTTTATTTAAACTAGCAATGTCTTTTATTTAAAAGCTCCTCACTGCTGCATTTTAAATTAGGCTGGAAGTGAAGCAGCGGTTGCACCTTGTATATCAGACATAAAACTTTACTGAATTTACTAATCCTTGTAAGCAATTGAATCCTAGTAAAGTAAAATTCTTCTAAAAAGTTACTGAAGGCTTCCCATGATCCCTCTGTATATGCAAATAAGCCAAAAGGGAATGCTGTTTAAAAACATTATTTTAAATTTAATAAAAAGGAGAAAATTTTAATATTTTGAAATATCTTCCACTAATATTTACAGGATAATCTAATGATTTGCTGTTAAATACCAAATCTGAAAATAAGTACAGTCACCATAAATGTATAATGACTTGGAATACATGGCCTTGCGGCACTATCAGTCAATATCTAAGAAGTAACCCTATAAGTTACTTTGTGTAAAAAAGAAAGATTTTTTCTTTTTTAAGTTAATGTTCTCCAAGTGTAATCCAGCAGGAGGAAGACAAACCAGACAACCAACAGCCCAGAGACCACCTGGGGCATGGTAAAGTGAAGTATGGTAACAATTAATTCAGGTGAAAACTGTAAGTTTCATATGTCTTAGAAGGCACATTTTTCCTTTACCTGGGAAGGACAGCATAAGGATCTAGTTAGCGTGTCAACTCAGTGCTCTGGAGATCCAAAACTGTAATTTAGATAGCATACTGTCTCTGCTTCTGTAAATTGCTTTTTTTTGCTAACTAGGTTCCTCATTCCAAACCTTGAGTTTAAAATTAAGTTGTCATGACCTAGAGCAAAGAATATTCTTACATGGTATTATTCTACTAGTTTCATTAATAATTTTTGATGCTTTATAACAGTATATTGTGCATTTATCCCAAACAAATTTACAAATGAATTTGAATGTTTTACATGAAGGGATTTATTCCTTTCCACTGTGTGGAGGGCCTCCTGGGGAAGGCACTTAAGCATTCTGTATTGACCTATCTTGACTTTTTTTTGCCAAGAGGAATCCAATTGCCTACAGCTGTTACCTTAGCTCTCCATTCAAGCTGGGATCATGAAAAGCTGGTACCATGGATCTGTCTCTGGCCCAATGGCGTAAGCTGGGCCCTCTCTGGAGGAGAAACCTGGGTTCCCTATGATCAATGCCGGGGCCCCGCCAGCAGGCGAGGGGATCCAAAGGCAGTTGCTGGGTATGGAGGCCAGAGGGACATAGGCTATCAAGGAGACAGAACTGAACCTCACATCACCCTACTTGGCCCAGAGATAGCTGGTAGTCAACGACGGGTAAGATCCCACAGGGTGGGACGACCTAAGACAGGCACAGCTGGGGGCCAGTAGGAGAAAACTTGGGGTGCAACAAAGGTGGGGCACAGATCCTCACCCCCCCAATGGTGCACGGACTTGAACGGTGCACGGGCTTGAACACTCGGCCCTTCTGAGGAAGGTCTCCTGTCCCCATGGCTGCTTCTTGCTTCCCATGCCCAGCCCAGATCAGGAACCAAATAACAGAAGAGATTTGGTCCAGCTGAAATCAGAATCCAGAAAAACGGAGGCTTGGCTAACAGACCCTATGTCTAAATCTAGTCTAATAACAGGAATGCTCAGAGCCTTCACAAAGATGTAAAGTGATCCTTTCAATTAATATTTACAGTGTAAATTAAGATTATTGTTAAAATATTAAATTTGACAGCAAAATAGTTTTCAAATTAATTAAATTTGGCTATTTGAAATAAGTAATTATCCATATAGTATTAACCAAAATTTTCATTTCATGGTAAAATTGCTTAACATGCAATGAACCTAAAGCATGTTCAGGCTCATTTTTTTTTTTGCGTGCAAAAAAATTATATTTTAAAGTTATCTAGACTGCATTAAAAAATTTTCCATAAGCCTCCTAATTAAATCAAAAAAGGGGGATAGTGGAAGAATACCATGTAAGGAAAAATATCCTGTAACTAAATTACATCTAGAAAAATTTCTTTTTTCATTTTGTAATGCTAACAGCAAGACACCCATGAAAAACATATGTGGTGTCAAAATAAGCCAAAGGAAAATCATTTGGGCAAATATAAAAAGGATTCCCCAAGTAAAATTTCAATTATTAACCTTTGGTCGAGAATATGTTTGTATATTTTCAGAGAACAACTCCAAAACCATGTGGATTCCTGTAACAACGGATCACAGAAAGCCAGCCACAAAGACAGAAGAGACAGTTCAGAGATGGAGATGGTGAAGACGCCTTGCCATGCTAGCAGTCAGCAGCTGTGCGTCACTGCAGGTTGCCCAGAACCAGACCTGAAAGGACCGGACCTGCATTTTCCACCATCCAGAACCAACATTTCATTGCTGGCGTGTACACATGAACTGTCGGACATTGAAACATGGACTCAGAACTTTTGGACATTGAAATTGGGACTTGATTATTTTTTAAAGAAAAAATAAGGGGGAGATGTGGGAAACTGTTTATTGCCTTCACTATCTGATAAGCATAGACAGAGAACATCCCGAAGGCTGGGTGCCTTTGAAGCCCTCCCAAAGGTCAGAGCTAGGCGCCACCTCTGTTTGTCCAGACAGTGATAGCTGAAACTACTCGCCCATTTATTATTATGTAAATCCTTGCTGATGGGCTAGTCTGCCTGTTGCAGGGGGTCACCTGCCTAGGGCTATGCTATGGGGGCATCCCAGATCAATAAAAGCTTGGTGAGGCCTGAGCATGAAAAGAAGTCCTTCGGGACTTGCCGCCTGGTCCCCCAATATTGCAAAATTATCTCGTGTCTTTTTCTCTCATTTGCTGTGCGGCTCCTCTTTCAGATACCGAACCCTACTCCACGCGAGTCGTGGAAGGAAACACTCGACAGACTCACTCCCTTATTTTGTTTTAGAGTTTTACTGTAATTTAGTCTTGCCTATTGTTTTAACTTTATATAAATGAAACCACATACACTTTTGTGTAGGGAGCAGCTGTAGGGTCAAGCCTCAGACTGACCTGTGGCAGGGCCACAAACAAGTCCCAGCTTGGAGGGCAGAGCCCTCTTAGCATAATTAAGCTTGACCTTATAGCCCTCCGTAGGTCTTTCCTAGGTAGCTAATGGGCTGTGGGAGGTGCAACAAGTGCTGCCAAAGCAAGGTGAAACACACAGAACATTGTAAACATGTTGACCACTTCCTGTGTTTTGCTCTGTGTGCTCTGACTATAAAATAAAGCCTCAGCTTGCAGGCTGGGTCTTTGGGTCTTTCCTGTGTCCTCATCCAGGCACGGGAGATCCACCCACAGAGCCCCAGCTGTATTCTCTTGTCTGTCTTCTTTAATCTTTTGCTGTCCCACCTCAGGTTCACCCTTGTCTGTGCTGGCACACCACACTTTTGTAATGTCTTACATGCGCCATTTATTTGAGATTCATAATGCATTTGCTTAAAGCTGTAGTTTATTTTCATTGCTCTTCAATATTTCATCGTGTGAATCTAATATAATTTATGTGTGTATGGTACTGTTGATGGGCATGTGGTTGGTTTCATTTGGGGCCATTGTGCTGTGAACACGCTTGGACATGATTTCTCATACACAGGAAAGAGTTTCTAACTTGAAGGGGGTGGGGGATTGCTGGGGCGTAAGCTATTGAAATTTGGGAGAGAATGCCAAACTGTTTCCCAAAGTGGTGAGACCAATTTACACGTCTACCAGTAATGAAGGAGAGGAAACTATTTTTAGAGTGCTTGGTTATATGCCAGGAACTATGGGGAGAAAGGAAGTAAAACACTCAGAGAGGGAACAAGTACTAAGACAGATCCTGTCAGTGCTCATTCAGATTCCCAGGGACCCTCTCATCCTCTCCATACACCTGTCCCCAGCCCAGGGATTTGCTTTAAGGCCACCATCCCTGGCGCTCTCAGAGGCCTGTCTTGTGGCTGTGTGCCCACAGGTGCACAGAGCAAGCAAAGCCTGGCAGGTTAGGTCCCCTTTCACCCCCTCACACCTTCTTGTGACCCATCCTAACACTTAGCCTTTGACTGGTTGGTATATACTTGAAAGGGTGATCCACCTTACCCCAGATCCTCCATTTTTGGGCAGCAGCCATTAGCCAGGTGCTCAGCAAGGAACTTCTTCCCAGAAGCCCATGCCTCTTCTAGCCTTTAAACTAACCAATGATAATCAAGGGAAGTGCGCACCATAGACACAACCACATCCTGTGTAACAAGACCCCGACTTGCACCTGGCCAATCGACAGGGCCCACAGTCCTCTCTCCTCCCCTTACTCCAACCCCCCTATAAAACCCCTCTTCCCACAGGGCTTGGCCTCTCTCTCTGCCCCCAGCCGCTGTGTCGGCGAGTGTGTGTGTGGGGGGGGAGCTCGAGAAAGCTTGAATAAAGACTCTTTCTGCTTTTGCATCGGACTCGGCTGGCTCCCTGGTGGTCTATTGGGGATCCTGAAATCTGGGCATAACAATACTCAGGCTGTTGTCTCCAGTCCTGACAAACTCACACCCAGAGAGTCCCTATAGGATCAGGCTGAAGCCACCTTCCAGGGACCCTGCCTGAACCTACACACTTCTTGTTTTCCTGCCTCCCCTATCCTGCTTCCCTCACCTCCTTCCAGTTTCTCCCGAGAGCTCTTCCTTAATAAATCACTTGCAAAGAATTGTCTCAGGATCTGCTTCTGGAGAACCCAAGCTAAAAAGAGACCCAGACCTAGGAAAACCCTATGTATGATCTCAGGTAAGCCTTTCCTTTCTAGGGCCTCCGTTTCCTCCACGCTAACATAAAGGAATTGCTTTACTAATTGCAAAGATTCAAAATTCCATTATTGAATAAAACTATGATGATATGGATGTCACAGCCAACCCCCCACCCAAAATCCAGTGCCACTGAAAAATAACAGAAGACGTCCAACCAAGATCCCAGATTATCGGAAATTTTTTTTCAAAACTCCTCCCCCCAGTCCCTGCATATTGATGGAGGCCCCCAGCCTGCTGTGTGTGTGTGTGTGTGTGTGTGTGTGTGTGTGTGTGTGTGTCTGTGCGCGCACGCACACACGCACACACACGTTGATGGGCATGGTGCAGGAGATGTTAAGCAAATCAATACTGTAAGGGAAAAATGGAAGTAGACTCATGGAAGCAAACGCAGGGAGGCTAATGGAACAAGAATGAAAGTTTAGTGTGCTGATGTGTATGGCAGATGTGAGCTATTATGTCATAAAACCAGACCGTGATGCTGACAGGAGTTGCTGTGAGGACGACTACACTTTCCGGATCCTTTGCCAACACCTGAGTGCCATTTGCATAGTGATTACATGGATAAAGCACTTTTACACAGCCAATCATCTCTCATCTGACAATAATCCTTGAAGGTAGTGTGTTCATGCCTTTCATACTCCTGAAAAAATGAAAGAGCAGATATGTTAAGAGACTTACCCAAGGTCATAGAGCCAGGAAGTGAAAGAGTTGAGTCTAAAACCTGTCTCATGACTGTAGGTCTCAAAGAAGGCGGAAGAGGTGGGAAGACCACTGCATAGCAAGGGTAAACATTTCTTGAAAGCTTACTATATGTCAAACCCTTCATCACCTTGTTTAGGCTCCACAAGACGTGCCATTATTAAGGTCATTTACAAACAAGGAAAGTGGGCTATAGAAAGGCTTAGTCACTGACTAAGATCCCATGGCTGGCCAGTGGAAGAGCTGAAATTCAAACCCTCTACGTATGCCCCACTGAAAACCAAGATCAGAGGCTCAGTTCAGAGGAATTTATGAGAGTTCTTGGGCCCAGAACAGACACATTTTTTGGTGCAGGGGTGGGGAACATCTGGCCTGCGGGCTGTATAAGGTTCTTGAAATCATTTGGTCCGGCCCTGCCAAGGCATTAGGGGTGAGTTAGTTAAATGTTTGACCAAATATATCAGGCTAATTTTAAATTGATAATGTGGTATGGCTTCTAAATGATGTTATAAATATCCAAATGGCCCACATAGTGGGGCAAGGTTTGGGGAAAAGCCAAATGGATAATTGGGGTAAATTTTAGTGACATTGCAGACAGCAGTTTCAACCCAAAGTCAAAGGTGTTTACATAGGACTCAGAAAATACCTTCCCACACCCCTGCACACACACATGTGTAATGTCCTGGAAAATTGAAAGGAAGAACAAACCTCTGCTTAAGGGGGTGAAAAAAAAGGTAGATGAGCAAGATTGGGCAGGGACTCCAAAGGCCTTGTCTACAGGGACCTCCTGACTGGACAGAGGGTGAAATGAGTGACAAGTGAATGCTTTAAAGTAGGGCCAGGTTTACTGAAAATGGTAAAACCTGGTACTCTGAATTAGGTAATCTGCATTCATGTGTACTGTAAACACTAGTAAAAGAGATGTGCCCGTAAATGGCTTCATGTGCTGAAGTGGTGGTATCAGAGGACCTCTGAAGAGAAGTGTGGGCTCCCAACCGTGCATCTCAGCCTGGCTGTGGGAGAGAAGACTGCCCCTTGTCTCCACCAGGCAATGGAGGCAGGAGACCCATGCATGCAGGACACAAAGCCAGCCTCACAAATCCACGAACCCCACTGTTAGTTATTCAGAAAACATTAAGTATCTGCTATATGCCAGACACTCTGCTAGCTCTGGGTATATGAGTCAACAAGTCAGATATGGCTTCTGCTTCCACAGAGCTGAGTCTGGCAGAGGAGTTGGAGAGGTGAGCCAGCAATTATTGGAGTGTATAAAGTGGAGAGGACACTGGGATGGGGACACCTAGAAGGGCACCTAAACCAGTCTTGGAGTCAGGGAAGACTTCCTGAAGAGGATAATATCTAAATTGGGATCAGAAGGAGGAGAAGGAATAGGCTGGTGAATTGGGGGCAGAAACACATGGAGGTAAGAACTCCCATGATGTATTGGAAGAACTAAGTGTTTGGGTGTGAGTGACACATAGGGAGTGAAGTGGAAGGAGATGAGAAATGAGGGTGGGGAGCAGGAAGAAGCAAGACTACAGAAGACTTTAACTGCCAAGTTAAAGAATGCCGGAAGCCGGTCCATCCTTGCTGCTTGACACAGTTGCTGCAGGGAAGAAACATCTGCACAGCATATGTTTCAAGGGACCTGGGGTATATGGCATACTGTTCTTAATATGTTTGCTCCCCTTCTTAGCGCTATGTGTTTTAACCAAAGTCACCTCTCCGGGAAAGGTTGTTTCCCGGGGGGGATTTTTCCCTGGAGTTAGGGATTAGTAAGGAAGGGAATCAGTAAAACCCCTTAACTAAGTGCCAGGTGGGTAGTTAATCACTTTAACTATGAACAATCACACTTAAGCTACATAATCTTTTATTTTTTTTAATTTAATTTTATTTATTTATTTATTTTTGAAGCTACATAATCTTTACTTAGGATAATCTCCTTCAGTTACTTCCTTGTAGCTTAACAGAACAATAGAGTAGTGACCTTGGAACCTTGGAATAGAGATAACAAACGCCCTAACCCAGGGGTCCTCAAACTACGGCCCACAGGCCACATGCAAATACAAATATTGTATTTGTTCCCATTTTGTTTTTTTACTTCAAAATAAGATATGTGCAGTGTGCATAGGAATTTGTTCATAGTTTTTTTTAAACTATAGTCCGGCCCTCCAACGGTCTGAGGGACAGTGAACTGGCCTCCTGTTTAAAAAGTTTGAGGACCCCTGCCCTAACTTTGGAATAGAATGGATAGATTAAAATCAAATGGTATAAATACAGATGTAACAAGAGAAAAAAGAGAGAACCTCGCTATGCTGATCAATTGAACGCTGTCTCCGTGTCATTCCTTCTTCGCCGACTCCATCCACACCTTTGGGGAACCCCTGGACCCACTGGGGCTGGACCCCAAAAAAAGAACGGATGCAAACTAACTTTTATCCCCCACTAAATTTATTTGTTGACGTTTTAACCCCCAGTATCTCAGAATGTGACCAACTTTGAAGAAAGGGTTTACAAAGAGATCATCAATGTTAAACAAGGTCATATAGGTGGGTCCTAATCCAATCTGTCTGGTTTCCTTATAAGAAGAGGAAATTGGGGCATACAGAGACACCAGAGATGCTTGTGCCCAGACAACATCATGTGAGGACACAGCAAGACCACCTGCAAGCCAGAAAGAGGGGCCTCAGAAGAAACCTAACCTGCTGGCATTATGATCTTGGACTTCTATGTTGACTACTATACTGAGTCTTCCAGTCCATGAACATGGTTTCTTCATTTATTTAGACCTTTTTTAAAAAACATTTATCTTTATCAGTGTTTTATAGTTAGCATATGAGTCCTATATATGATTTGTTAGATTTATACCCAAACATTCCATTTTTTAGCAACTGTAAATAGCATTGTATTTTTAATTTTAGTTTTCACATGTTCAATGTACTTTTATTGAAATACAATTAATTGTTATCATTTTTATTTAAATATATTTATTTTTGTGTCCTGTGATCTTGCTGAAATCACTTATTACTTCTAGGAACTTTTTGCATATTCCTTGGAAGTTTTCTACATAAACAGCCATGTCATCTGCAAAGGCGGTCAGTTTATTTTTCCCTTTCTGATCTGTATGCCTTTATTTTTTATTGAAATCTGGACATTTGCAATATTATGTGATGAGATTCTGGATCTTATTGAAACCTTGTTTTAACTGGTTTCCTCTGACAAAGTCTTGGCCGAGAAAGGGTTGGTGTTGCCTCATTACAGCCAGGTGGCGGTTCACATTCAAGTTGTCCACTCACATCTCTTGACACTGTAGTAGGTCCTCATTTCTGCTGAACAGGGTGGGAGTTCAGGCTCCCCATGGCCTCCACTGATATCACCCAGGCTGTTTACTGTGCCCCCATGGCCTCTACTGACACCACTGGGCTGGGGTGGCCTCATTACCTCTGGGTGGTCCTCCAGTAGCCGCCCTCTGACACTGCCCTAACTGGAGGAGAGAGGGCCACCTTGTTCTGGCCTAGAGGGAGTGCAATACAGCTCCCCATGTGGTATTCACTGATACTGCAGCAGGAAGAGAGCAAATGAAGTCCCCTCTCTTGATTGGGCCTTCTCTGACTCCACCCCAGCAAGGGGCTAGAGCTCTATGACAGCCCAGGAGGTGGACCTTGGAAGGCCAGGCCACCAACTCAGCCTTTGAGGGTGTGGTTGGGTGTTTGGTTGGAGTAGAGTGGTTATTGTTGAAAAGATTTCTGTCTTGTTCGACTGCCCTTTTCCTGATCCTTTGGCTGGAGAGAGCAAGTCTTTGTTGTTATTTTTTTGTTTGTCTGTCTGTCTGTTTGTTTGTTTGTTTTGTCAGGTTGCCAAATTTTCCATTCCAAGCCTGGGGTACATGGGGTCAAAGGAAAAGCCAGGGAAGTCACCTTTGTATTGTTCCTCAGGTTCCAGTGTCCCTACCTAGTCTGCCTTCTTCTCTCCACCTTTCAGAGCCTTCTTGTTGTTGTTGTCTATCTATTGACCAGGGTTTTTAGTGTACTTAATGCAAGCAATAGGGAAAAGTATATCTATTCCATCTTCCTGGAAGTAGAAAGCACTACTGTCTTCTAAGGCCACCAGAGCTTATACCCAGTTACTGAGCATAAACACAGCTCAGGCTTCCTCTTTGTTCAGCCGTCTCATGAGATTCCCATATGGCCACAGGCCTGGCTGAGGGAGGGGCCTGTACCCTCTGGCTCTGCTTGTCCTCAATCCTGGGCACACCACCTTCATTGTACAATAGCTTGTGCTGGCCTGCCTGACCTGGTGACAGACAAGCTTACAATGGTCAGTTCTCCCTACATCATCCCTTGATGTCCCTGTGGGCAGGCATCCCACTTCTAAAGACCTAATAGCACACCAGGAGCTCTTTCTTAAAAGGCATGCACTGCAAGTGGCATGGCCTCACTCCAGAACCCTGGGGCCTGAGTTGGGATCCTCCCACCTGGACTTGCCACAAATGCCACATGGCATCACAGAAGTGTTGGCGGGACCGTGGGGCCCAAATGCTCAGGCTGCGTGTACTGCAGCCTGGCCCATCGGCAGAGGCCTTGTCTGCTCTGGGCCTCAGCCTTTGGTGGCATCGGGTCTCTGGGCCAGAGCAGGATCCCTCGGTTGGGAATATGCTGCTCCCAGGGCCTGAAGGGCTCAGCAGGTGTTTTTATTTCATTATCATGATAGGAGGTTCAAGGGTCAATCATTTTATTTCATTTAAAGGAGATGCCCGGCACTGGACCTCTGACACTGTTAGGGTTTGGCAGGCCTCTGGGGCTTCCCAGCGTTTATCTCACTCTCTGGAGCATGTGTTGTGCCGAGGCCTCCACGGCTTCCGTAGAAAGGCCAGGGCCTTAGCCAAAGCAGCTCTGTGCAGCGGGGCCAGACCTCGAAGGCGCAGTGGCCGGGAGGCTGGCTGCTGACCGGCTCCACATAGGTGGGTGGCTAGTTCCACCTTGAAAGGGATCCAGGTGGCCCAGGGCTGTGCCTACCACCCATGTGTATCTCATTTGGTGGCAGGACAGCACCCCTCACAATGGGATGCCCCCCACTTACCAGGTGCAGAGGCTTTCGCAGTTCAGTAAATTTGCCTGAGGTTATGTGGCTGGTAAGCAGTGGAGTCCAGCAATCTTGTCCACCTCAGAGGGCACCAGGGACAGTCTGGCTCATGTCTGTGTTGGCTGAATGGAAGCTCATGATTCTTATCATTTGCTAGGCCTGCTGAGCAATTCCGCCGCACAGTGCTTAAGTCCGCCTGGCCATTTGCGCAGGAAGAGCTGATTTTGCTCTCAGACAAGGCACCGCAGAATAAGAGTGGGTCTGAGGCGTGGGGAGGCGCCCCCTGGAGGCTCCTTACCCAGGCTGGCACCCCTGGGCTTAGGATCCAGCCCCAGAGCAAACGCATGGCTCTCTGTATTTTCCACCGGGTGGCGGGGGGGGGGGGGGGGGGGGGGGGGGGGAATGTTCTTTATCCGCAGAAGAATGAGCAAGGAAGGTCTTTGTCTCTGCAGGTGGCGGCCCAGAGTTTCAACCCAGGACCTAAGGAGGCCTGAGGCCCTGCAGGGACCTCCTCTGTGTGAGGACGGCCCGGGCACTCACGCGGCCTTTCCCAGCGCCAGGCAGGGCCCAGCCCCGGCAACCTCCAGAGGGTTTGTCTCCGAGCTCAGCCGTCGCGGCTCCTCCCGCACGCTGGCTCCTCCTCCCCGGCCCCGCCCGGCCTCGCCCACTCCTCCTCTGTCGCACACCCGGTGGGAATTCGGGGCGCAGGCATTTTTCTTTCATGAAGGGAACAGCCCCTCCGTCTGCCGCCACCCTGGGTCGATGAGACAGGGGACGCTCAGCCAGGCCTGGAGCCAGCTAAGCAGATCAGAGGCCTCTGGGAACAGCCGTCATGATGTCACTGGGCTCAGCCCCCCACCCCGCCCCGCCGCCCATTAGGAGAGGCGGCGGGCAGATGGCTCCTGTGGCTAGAATCGCCTTGCTGTCTGCGCCCTGACCCCAGTGCCCAGCCGGATTTTATTAGCACGACTGCACGTGTTTATCTAGAGTCCACTGTTCGTCAGGCATTGGGCAAAACATTTTATAGGCACTGCCTCAGTCTTCATAACACCCCAGTGAAGTCGGTGCTGCCCACATCTCCATTTTATGGATAGAGCCAAATTAATAATATCAGAGATTAGTGTGCCGTGCACTGTTCTCAGCTATCAGTGTATATTGCATATTATATGAACATGTTATCTATGATATGACATATTAATACATCATATCTAATATAACCTGTATTGACATATATGTAATTAATCCACTCAATCCTCATAAGACTCCAGTGAGGGACATACTACTATTATTTCCATTCATGCTCGAGGAAACTGGGACACAGAGATCACTAACTTGCGTAAGGTCACTGTGCCTGTCACTCACTGTGCATTTCTCAGTACCTTGTCGGAGCCCCGCCCACTTGGGCCGGGGTATTTGAACCCCCAGTAACCTGACTCTACAGCCAGCTAACACACTACTGCCTCCCATTTGGACAAAGTGCGTGAACTTACAGCCGAGAAACCAAACCAAGAGCCAGAGAAGAAATATTTTGCCGTTGGAGCCTATCCCAGTGGCCCCTGCTCTCCTCACCTCAGGTCCTGTGCTGGGAACAGACCCCAGCAACCCCAAGCCAACCCAACTCACAGCCCAGGGTTGAAAGGAAACCCAGCTACAGGCAGATGAGATTGGCATTAACATCTAAAATCCCTCCCACAGTCCAGAAACCAACAATTTGGGACCTGCAGGAAGTGAGACTGAATTCTCACTGGTGGGATGGGATGGGATGGGATGGGATGGGATGGGATGGGATGGGATGGGATGGGATGGGATGGGATGGAGAAGGCACCTCTGCCCTCTCTGTAGCGTGCTGGTCCCTCTGGGCTGTTATCTGCACTTCCAGGAGGCAGCTGGCTTTGAGACAGTCGGTGCTGCTCACCAGATAGAACAGTCAGTCTCCCTGCCCAGAGAGGCTGGATGTCACTGTCAGAAACTCCAATCTAACTCTAATTGCGGAAATAAATGCTTAGGGAGCTGCCCCTCTCCTGCTCTGGGCGCTCTATTAAGCAAGTGAAATAGAAGCATTCCGTTTCCTCTTGTGAATAACTGCATAATAAAAGTACTATCACATGAGCAAAAATTAAAGAAGCCCATCTGAGTGACAGACCACGCAACGGACAACCGTGAACAGTGTTCACATACTTTTAGGTGGCCTTAGTGTCCTATCTGACTCCCCCATTCCTGATCTGACAGGCTCTTGGTCTTCTCAGCGCTTTTCCCCGCCCTACTCCACAGACTCAGTCTTCACTGGAGGCACTGGTGGCTCCGGTCTCAGGAAGAGCCAATTACCTACAGGCACTGATCTCTTACCGGTTCCCAAGCCAGGCACTGGTTGTGACCCTGCAGGGAATTTTAGTGAGGCTCTGGTTGAGGCAGCCTTCATCTAGAACTTACCTTGTGCTCCGATGAGTGGGGGAAGCATGGCCCAGTTTGCCAGGGCACCTGGCTACCAGTTGCTTTCCTGTCCACTCCTGGTCTTCTCGCTCTCCTAGCCCTCTGATAAATGCCAAGCCCTTGGCTCTTGCTGGGAGTTCTAACCTCTTTTCAGTTCTGGCATCTGGGTTGGCAAATTCCTTCACTCGGGCCTTGCCTTCCTGGGTCCTGGCTTCCTGCTTGTCTTGACCTGTGGTTGCTGCCTCAGTCTACCTGGCTCTTTGGGTCCCCATGCTACCTTGCAGGAGGTGACTGTGACAGGAAGCAGCACGAGCTCACAGATCCCAGAATCCTTGGAGCAAATGCTCCCCAACAATAACTCCTCCTTCCTATACACATAAACCTCAGGCTCAGTAACAAGATTTCTCCACATACTTTCCTTTAGTTACTGGAGAAGAGGTTACGCACAGAAAAACTTAAACACTTAGACTTACCCACACAGACTTACATACATAATCATATACACTTAAACATACACACATACCTGTGCTCATGCACAGACTGACATATAGGGATACATACATAAAAACACATCCACAAAACAGCCACTTATAATTTCACAAAGATTGACACCACACATGCAGACATGAGCATACACACACACACACACACACACACACACACACACTTTCATAAATGCATGCACATTAGTAATTAAAACCAAATGAAGATATAGGTGTTCAATGAATCTGTTTTTAACAAGTGAATAAAGAGGCAGGGATCTGACCTACATGAGCCACATGAGTGACTAAAGGAACACCCAGCTCTCCAATGCTCGAGTCAGGGGCCCTGGGATAGGGGATATCACGCTTCTGCCTCAACAAGGGCATGAAACTCCAGATGCTGTGACAAGAAAGTGTCTTCACTGACTTTGTCTAGTCCCTTCACACCAAGGCTGGAAGCCTCCTCCCCACAGTAGCTTGTGCTCAACTCACCCTTATTTGCTTAACAATGCCTCTTTCACGTAATGTTATGATTAGCAGATTCTTATAATTGTTCTATTTATTATTAGTTATTGCTGCTAATCTCTCACCGTGTCTAATTTATAAATTAAACTTTACCATAGGTATGTACATGCAGGAGAAAACAGTAAATGTGGGATTTGGTACTACCTGTGGTTTCAGGCATCCACTGGGTAGTCTTGGAATACATCCCTTGCAGAAAAGGAGGGACCAGTCGACAAGAAATCCTCTTTTGATATTTGCCCAGAGCGTTTCCTGTTTTTCTTTAATTCTCAAACTCTGCGGCAGATTTCCCAGGAGCCCTGGCTGGTCCACCAGACTGCCCTCCACCCCCTACAACAGGTTGACTGTTTGGAGTTGGGGGTACTTGTTCCCCACCAAGACTGCTGCCTCCCAGCCTTGGTGGTGACCAGGCTGTGAGTCACCAGAAAGAGGAGCCTCCACTGCCTCTCAGCTCCTGCCTCCGCCCCCTGCTCACACTCAGCAGCCTCGCCATCCTCTCAGGTCTCCTCCCTCTGCCCCGGCCAAATGACATAGGTGTGTCCCAGCTTTAGGCGGGTAGCTTATCTCCAGTCTCTCATCTAACTCTCCCAGCAGCCCTATGGGATGTGAATTTTTATCCTCATCTTATTGAATGGCAAAACCAGGCTTTGGAAAGCCCAAGTTCACATGGCCGGTAAGAGGTAACGTTCAAGCATACATCTTTCTGGCCCTTTGAATCCTGTTGGGCTAAAGCAGGGTTTCGAATGTAGGGCGGTGTGTGAATCTGCCTGAACCATGAGCCAGGAAATGCAGGCACCCTTCCCACGCAGGGCCAACTGAAGCCCGTTTCCTCCTCAGTGAGCTGTGCCGGCCATGTCACCTGCCCCACAGGCCTGTGATAAGCCGGTGAGGGCTGCCTAACTCAGTTGTGCAACTGGCAGCCTGAACCAAGAGGTCTGGTCAGGAGGGCCCTGAACTCCAGCCCAGGATCCTCTGGCCAGACTGCATGGCACCAAGGGGGGTGTCTCTTTCTAATGGACATGAGGCTCGGTGGAGGCTGGGTCAGTCCCGGTTCATAAACACGTGCCTCGGGAAGCTTGCAGGGAGAGAAGTCTGTAATCAAAGCTGCTGGGTGTCCCAAGCAGCCAGCAGAGGCGACCAGCCCTGCTCCCACACTCGTGCTCCATCCCGATGGATGGAAGTGGGCAGAGAGGAGTCATTCGAGGCTGGCTCATGTCCGTGACTTTTCACATTGAGTGGGGAACAAGAAAGGAAAGGGCTGGCTAGCACATTATTTTGAGGACTGCATTTTAATTTTTTAAAACATGTTTCCATTGAGAATCTCCCTTCCAGGGAGAGGGTTAGAAGAGGGCCATCCGCTGTAACTGTCTGTGGGCAGCCCCAGGGAGCAGGACTGGGTGGGAGTGACAGACAGACAGCAACGGAGAAGCTTCTCTCAGGGCGCTTTTCCGTGGCACGACCATGAGCATGAACCATGGCCGACAGCCCTGCCTCTTCGCAGAAAGTCCTCTGCCTGGGAAACAGGTGGCGACCAGCCTCGGGTGGAAGAGGAGGACTCGGGCCATGGCAGGAGCCTGTGCAACTGCTCCGTACGCGAAGCTGAGAGAAGCTTGTGATTCTCTAAGTCTAAGAGGAGAAGAGAGCCTGGGGGGACTGTGCCCAGACAGCGTGAGGCTCGGGCCAACCCTGAGTCAGGTGTGTGGTCGGGGTGAGGGACAATTCCCAGCGCTGGACGTCCAGAGGACATTTTAAGAAAAGGGGCAGCTGGTGTACAATGTGAAGCTGTCTGGATGCTATGATATAGACCTCTGTTCTGATACCTCCTTCTTGCCCAAATCTGCAGGTAGCTCTAAAAACCCGCAAATTGCCTGATGGAAACAGTGGTTTGGTGTGTTTTTCCAGCATTATTGAGGCATAATTGGAAAATAAAATTGTAAGATCTTTAAGTATAAAACATAATGTTTGATATATGTATGCATTATAAAAGGATTGTAACATACACAGGATCTAGGCCAGCGGTTCTCAACCTGTGGGTCGCAACCCCTTTGGGGGTCGAACGACCCTTTCACAGGGGTCGCCTAAATACATCCTGCATATCAGATATTTACATTATGATTCATAACAGTAGCAAAATTACAATTATGAAGTAGCAACGAAAATAATTTTATGGTTGGGGGTCACCACAATGTGAGGAACTGTATTAAAGGGTCGCGGCATTAGGAAGGTTGAGAACCACTGATTCTAGGCCCATGGTCAGCAAACTGCGGCTCGTGAGCTACATGCGGCTTTTGGTCCCTTGAGTGTGTCTCTTCCTAAGCCTTAGGAGTACCCTAATTAAGTTAATAACAATGTACCTATCTATATAGTTTAAGTTTAAAAAATTTGGCTCTCAAAAGAAATTTCAATCATTGTACTGTTGATATTTGGCTCTGTTGACTAATGAGTTTGCCGACCAAACTTCTGAGCGTGCTTCATGCTTAACAGGCAGGTGCTTACCCTCATGCTTAGCAGGCAGGTGCCGACCTTTGCAGGGGCTTTGGAGCTGGGAGAGGCCCTGTGCCTACGGGCCTGGGAAGTGCGGCTGTCTCTCCTGGGCGAACCCAGCTCAGCCATTTCTAGAAACCTTCTAGGTTTAAACCGCTAACCATGTTTCCCCGCCTTTCTGCACGCCTGTGCTCCCATGCATTTTTTTTGAAACTCATTAACTTCTCCTCTGGAGGGGGTGGGGGAGAGGGAGGAGAGGACAAGGTTCTGGATTCCAGCGCTGAGACTTTGGAAAGTGGCCAGCTCCAGGGCTGAGCGGGCGGGGGCAGCATGCACGCCTGGCCTCAGAAGCCAGGACGGAAGGGGTGGGAGGCGGCAGCTGGGGCCGGGCACTGACCCCGGATGCCCCTCCAGCCCCAGCATCCAGCCCTGGCCCTGCTCTGCAGTTACTGCCCAGAACACTGCATTTTGAGGGGCAGCCAGGGAGTCCCGCCCGAGGCAGTTTGCACATTGACTAATCTGCTCAGCCTAAGGCACCTCAGGTGGGTTTTCATAGGAAGCCTGCTGGTAGGGATTTGGAAGTTTTGCCCAGGGACCTGGATTCCAGAAGCTTCCAAAGCCAGCCCAGGGAAAGGAATGATTTGGAGGTGGCTCCTTTAGGAGAAGGAAAGGCCTCTCTAACTGCTAGATGGTAAACGCTAGGAAAGGGCGAAGCGGGAACTAATTAGAGAAGGAGATGGGGACGGAGAGAAGAAAGAGGCCTTTGAGAGCCCTGGGTCAGCAGGTCAGAGGCGCCAATCTAGAAGAGACCGGTCATTTTCTTTGTCCCTGATGGAGTGTGGGTCCTCCTCCTCCTAGGGCTGAGGAGTCAGCATGCCATTCCCTCCCAGCAGGGTGCTTTGTTGAGAGCCAGCTGGCCAGGAGCAGGGACCCACAGCACACCTGTCCAGCCCACAGTCCCTCGGCAGCTCAGGCGTCAGTGCCAGGATGCCAGCGCCTGGGAGGTCCAGAGTGGCCATGGTTAGGGTTCTCCAGAGCACGGCCTGCAGGCTGAGGCCCGATGTTTGCGCTCCTAGAGCACATCTAGGACCAGGCAGGTTACACCAGCCCATGGCCCACGTGCTCAGCAATCCCACTTCTGGGCGTACATCCAAAGGGAATGAAGTCAGAGTCTCGGAGATGTCTGCATTCCCCTGTTTATTGCAGCATTATTCACAATAACCAAGGTATGGACACAAGCTAAGCATCAATTGATGGATACGTGAATAAAGAAATTTGACATCTATGAATATATTATGAATATTATTCAGCCTTTGCATCCACAGGGATGAAGCTGGAGGACATTATGCTAAGTAATATAAGCCAGACACAGAGAGACAAACACTACATGATCTCACTTTTAGGTTCAACCTAAAGAGTCAAATTCATAGCAGCAGAGTAGAGCCATGGTTACCAGGGGAGGGAGGGAGGGCGGGGAGGACATGAGGAGATGCTGGTCACAGAGTTTAACAAGGTTTCAGAGTCAGGCAGGATGAATGCGGTCTGAAACCTACTGTACAGCAGTGAGACTAGTTAGCGGTACTGCAGTGCGTGTTCAAAATTGCCAAGAGAGTGAATCTTAAGTGTTCTCACCACACACATGACCACGTGCACAAACATACACAATGGTAACTGTGAGGTGATAGGTATGTGAATTAGCTTGATTTGGCAATCATATATATATATATATAGACTAATCTGACTATATATATATAACATTGTACTCTGTAAACCCATAAATATCTTTAATTTTATTTTTAAAAATTTAAAATAAGTTTTAAAGATAGAGATCAACCGAAGGACTTGTATGCATGCATATAAGCATAACCAATGGACATAAGACACTGGAGGGTAGGGGAGGCTAGGGGACTGTCAAGGGCGGGGGGGAAAAAAAGGAAACATATGTAATACCCTTTGTAATACTTTAAGCAATTAAATAAATAAATAAATAAATAAATAAATAAATAACAAAAACAAAAAACCAAAAGCAAAAACTAGTGTCCCACCACCCCTGGCTCAGAACAAGCCCTGGTCTGATTAGCCCTGGCCAAGCTTCCTCTCACTTGGGCACAAGTCCCAGAAAATACAGAAAGACTCTTCTGGGCCACCCCTCAGAAGCAGGCACTTCCTGGACCCCCATAAACTGTAGACTAGGATCTGAACCCTCCCTGGGCGGTGCTGCGTTCCACTCCAGACGCTTGATGGAGCAGCAAAGGCAGGGCCATCTTTGTGACACTGTGTCATACCTGCTGGCTTGGGCCACATCCAGGACAAAAACTCCAGGGATGTTTTTTTTTTCCCTGCCACCCACTTAGCTCCATCTGTACTCCTGGGACAAGGCCCCAGAGACTAAGCCCAGCCTTGGTCCCACCCACACACATTCATTATAATTCAAAAAGACATATTTGAAGAGAAAACCTTCCTGATTCAACTAAAGGCATTTTCAAAGCACATTCAGCCCAGGGAGGCGCTAAGCTGCCTCCTAATTGCTCTAAAGGAATGTTTTCAAGATCCAGGCCCATCAACACCTTCTGTAATCTTTGTTTTCAGCCCGGGCTGGTGAATACAACCCAGTTCTGGGCTCCTTTAGGGAGCTCTATGCCACATGCATTTGCATTTGTTCTTTTCTTGCACCAAATTTCTTGACACTTTCCTGAAGCAGAGACATGACTCAACCCCAGGAAAGCAGCCAGAGGTTTTCGGAGCCACAGGCCTGTTTCGCTGGCGTTCTTCCCCAGTGTGACCTGGGTCAGAGACAAAGGTGCTACGACTCTTTTTACTCTTTTTAAGAGGAGTGGGGGATAAGAACGATCTTGCCCTCAGAGAGCCCTCATCGCTATCAGGTGCAAAGAGACCCCTGTGAGGCCCTGGGCAATGCCCCTCACCCCACTCACACCGCTGAGTGCCCCCAGAGACCTCATGGCTTTGGCAACAGGTTCCTGGGGAAACTCGGGCGGGCTGAGGAAAAAGGGTTCTGGGAAGGCTGATTTCAGAGTCAGAGGCCAGCTCTGTCACAAGCTGGGTGACCTGGGAAAATGTCTCACCTTCTCTGAGCCCCAGCGCCTGATCCATGAAGTAGGGCCATCCCTCCCACCAGGTAGGGCAGCTGTAGGGTTGGGTGCGTTGGTGGCCCACAGCACATCTCTGAGGTGTTTGGGGGTAAGGGCGGGTCAGCTCTGTAGGAGCCTTTGTCACTCAGTTCTATTGGGCGGCATGCTTGTCTCTGAATGAGAAAGTCTGAGGAGCACTGAGAGGGAGGGGGGAGGGGAAGAGCTGGGTGGAAAGAGCAGGCTTTGTTAGGGTGGAAACTTGGGGGCTCTTGCACTGCTGGTTGGCTCCTCTGTTTGGTACCAGAGTGCAGGCACTCTCTTTCTTCCCTCAGTGGCTGGCCCTTTGGTGGCTGGTGGGAAGGGGGAGGCCTAATAGAGGATGGGGTCAGGTGAAGTCCAAGAAAGGCCTGGGCAGAGGAAAGCCATATGGATCCTTTCCTGCTTGGGCCCTGGAGAGGATGGCTAGTCTGACAATTCAGAAGCCACGTTGGAGGGGCAGGAGGAAAGGCCCTGACTTTCCATCCTCAGAAGCCATCTCTGCTAATTCCCAAAGGCCCACTAAGGCAGCAGTTCTCAACCTATGGGTCACAACTCCTTTGGGGTTTGAACGACCCTTCCACAGGGGTCGCCTAAGACCATCGGAAAACACATATATAATTACATATTGTTTTTGTGATTAATCACTATGCTTTAATTATGTTCAATTTGTAACAATGAAATTGGGGGTCACCACAACATGAGGAACTGTATTAAAGGGTTGTGGCATTAGGAAGGTTGAGAACCACTGCACTAAGGTGACAAAAACCATAACGAGCCGGGGACCTGTGGATTTCTGGGGCTCATGGCTGACGTGGGACAATGGACATCAGAATGGTGGGCTCAGAGGAGAGACAAAGTATCCTCTGAAGTATGTTTTGTTCTCAGGTGATGCCTTCAAAAGGAAGGCACATGTTGCAGTCCATTCTGGCCTGCCCAGCACAGCTCGTCATGAATGTGGCTCTCATCCTTCCTACAGCAAGTGTGTCACACTTGCTCATGGGGACTCATCCAAAAGGTGTTAAGTCAGAGAAGACCTGGGTCCATGGCATGGGCCCTCCTCCACCCACTGAGCCCTGTAATTCCCTCCCCTGTTCTAGGCAGGGTCCTTCCCCATCTCCTGCCGCTTAAACTGCAGACAGAGTGCCAGATATTTCCCTTGGAAAGTTCTAGGACCATTATGATCTGCACTCTGAAAGCCCGCGCTATGGCCCGCCAAGTAGATGCAGTTTAAAAATAGTTCTTTGCCCCTCCTGTTGACAGTAATTTGTGGAATTAAGATGGTGTCAGAGACAGTTTTATGAAAGCGAGTGTTGTCCCTAGTGATTGTGTCTCCTGAATGATGAGGGGATAACTCACCACAGGACGTTCCATTAGTCTGCATTTCCCTCCCCCGAGCCAAGCAAAGCAGACCCCACTTTTCTTTGAGACAGGACTCATTTTCAGGACTGACAAAACCGCTCTCACTGGACCCAAAGATCAAAATGTGTGTCCAGCTGGAATGAAGGACACTGACAGGGACTCAGCTTTTTCTTAAACTGGGCTCCCTGCTCCTAAAGAGCGCCCCCCGGTCATAGCCAGGAGGCCCTTTCTGAGTCCCCAGGAGGGCGCTGCCAAGACTCCCCTCAGTCAGCTTACCAGTGGTTCTCAACCTTCCTCATGCCGCGGCCCTTTAACACAGTTCCTCATGTTGTGGTGACCCCCAATTTCATTGTTACAAATTGAACATAATTAAAGCATAGTGATTCATCACAAAAACAATATGTAATTATATATGTGTTTTCGATGGTCTTAGGCGACCCCTGTGGAAGGGTCGTTCAACCCCCAAAGCGGTCGCGACCCACAGGTTGAGAACCGCTGGCTTACACCCTCCCAAGCCTCTGAATCAATTAGGGCTTTTCAGACCTGCCTGGCCCAAGGAAACCCTAACTAGCTTCAGGAAGGAGGAAATCTACTGGCTTGCAGAATGAGAAAGTCCAAGGTTAGGGCTGGCTTTCACCACTGGGTGATATAGGGCTCAGATGATGATGTCATAAGAGCTTGGTCCCTTCGCCTCTCAGCGGGATTTATGCTCTGGAGTGCTAGCTTTATTCTCAGCAGGTCTCCTCTCACAGCAGGTGCATGGCTGCCGCAGTTTTAGATTTTGTCCCATCTTAACTCCAAACCCACAGGTGAAGGGAGTTTGTCTTGTTGGTACAAAAGTCCTGATTTATTCAGATTCTTCTGGCTTATGCTATGGGCCTACCCCTGAACCAGAGAGTGCAGACTGGAGAAAGTGATGCAGACTGGGGGGCTCTGGGTGCGACATCTGGGGGGCTCTGAAATCGACCAGGGCTGGAGGGTGTGGTGGATGTATTGGTTCTTTGTTGGGTTGTATTCGGGGACATGCAGTACACACCTCACCACAGGAGTTCATTTTTCACACACAGTGGGATGCAGCGCAGGGAGAGCGAAGAAGCCGGGCTCCTCCTAAACCCTGCTGCGCCTGCACTGTGTGGCTTCATCCTCAAGGCTCTGAAAACGGCTGCTCTACAATTCAGGCAGCACTTTCCAGGCATGATCTGCTAAACCTAGATCATATGAGCCCTTGTAGATTCAGGACAGTCTGCACAGGTGAGTATTTCTACTCACAAGCACAACTGGGATTCTGATAATCGAGAGAAGAGGAGAATGGATATTAGGGATGACAAATAGCAATACCGGCCATAGTTACCTACTGCACAGCCCCAAACAAACAAAAGGCCATGAAGGCATTTGTCACCCATTGGGACCAGTAGTCCTTTCCCAACCAAGGACCTCCTTTGTAGTCCCTGCCTCTAAGGAGAAGAGCCAGCTCCTGGCTGGCACGTGGGGCTAAGCAGCCCTGGGGTTATGTGCAGAAGTGCCATGCGCCACCCTATTCTGCATCTATGAAGGTGTCATAGCCATTCTTGGCAGATGGTTTTGTCTTTAAGTCCAGAGAATCTCAGAACTGATGGCAGTTGCTTGTTAAATATTTTTAAAAGAAGATTTTATAATTTAGGACACATTTTTAAATTGTTCTGGAATTGTAATTTTGGAGACTGGTGTTGGAAAAACATTTGTGCGCATCCTTATGCATATGGAGATACACTGAGTGTCAATACAAATCCTTTGCATTTGAACTGAGTGCGTTCTCACATTCTTAGTCCTTAGAACCCTGTTAAAGTCCATGTGTCATCAGAAGTCCGCAGGGATTGTCCTGGGAGGAGGAGCTGAGTAGGCTGCCTGAGACTAATGGGGGAATATGGTTGCCTTGGGCTTCCAGAGCAAGGGAAGCCTTCCACATGGCAATATGTAGATTAGCCACTTTCCCTGCCACATGTGAAAACAGCAGCAGCACAAGCAAAGCAGAGTTGTTTCAAGTTGGGTTTTTTTTTTAACACTTTTTTTTTTAATATATTTTTATTGATTTTTTACAGAGAGGAAGGGAGAGAGATAGAGAGCTAGAAACATCGATGAGAGAGAAACATCGATCAGCTGCCTCCTGCACATCTCCTACTGGGGATGTGCCCGCAACCCAGGTACATGCCCTTGACCGGAATCGAACCTGGGACCTTTCAGTCCGCAGGCCGACGCTCTATCCACTGAGCCAAACCGTTTTCGGCTCAAGTTGTTTTAAAGGCCTTGAACTATGATAGTGTTTTCTTTCTACTTCATAGACTCAGTAGGTCACAGAATGTTGGAGCTACAAAGCAGCCTGGTGGTCATCTGACCCAACGCCTTCATTTTTCATTGGTTCCTTGTCTAACTGTTTTTATGTAACCTCATCATATAAGAAACCTTATCATCTAGATAAATCAATGGGTCCCATAATTCCCTGTGTACTTAGAGATTTAAACCACAAACCTGGCCACAATTTGAATGAAGAGGATGGTTTGGGGAGAAGAGAAGGGAAAGGGGCCTGAAGTATATTGTTCCTGTAATCATAGTTGTCAATCTCTTTGCTGATTGGATTTTTTTTTTAAGTTTTTACTTTGTCATTATTTCAGGTGTATGGAAAGGGTGTTGTAAAAGAAGGTAAAGGGGGGATAAATAGTGATGGAAGAAGATTTAATTTGGGTGGTAAACACACACTATAATATACAAATGATATATTGTAGAACTGTATACCTAAAAACTGTATAATTTTATTAAACAATGTCACCCCAATAAATTTAATTTAAAAATAAAAAATAATTTAAATTAAAAAAAAGAAAATATGCAAATTAGCATAAAGAATTTCCATCTATTCTTCACCCAAATTCCACATATGGTGACATTTTACCACATTTGCTTTTAATAGATAGATAGATTGATATATACATTTTTTGCTCAACCTTTTGGGTATAAGTTGCAAGTATGATGACACTTTACACTTTCAAAGTGGATTTTCTAAGAATAAGGACATTCTCTTACATTAACATAGTACAATAATCAAAATTAGGAAGTTCACATTGTAGCAATGCTATTGGGTAATTTACAGATTTTATTCAAATTTTCTTATTATTCTTATAGTGTTTTGTATGGGTAAAGAAAATCCTGGATCATGTGTACATTCAGTTGTCATGATGTCTCTTATTGGCCTTGAATCTGGAACAGTTTCTAAATCCTCCCTTATCTTTCTTGACCTTGACAATTTGGATCAATACAGGACACTTATTTTGTAGAATTTCTAATTAAAATTTCAGACTATTAAAATTCTATCCTTAGCATAAAAGAGAGGAATGCTGTGACTTCCTTTTTATAATTAATGCTAATGAGCCCAATCACCATAGGATTCCCAGCCACCACAAGTAGAAGACTTAAGAGGTGCTAAACCTGGTTCCTAGTTTGGGGGAAATGGGCCTAAATTTACCAGTGGTTGAGTAGAGCCCCAATCCTTTCAAGAGATGTGATCTATAGGGAATAAGGCATATTGGCTTCCCTGGAGACCTAGAATATTGCTCATTTGCAACAACTAAATATGGACCTTTTTTTCACCATGGTTGATTGTCACAAATGAAGGATTGTTTTGTTTGTTATTCATTCAAACCTAATTAAAACCAAGGTTAGCAGGGCATCTGCCAGCATCCGACATCTTCCCTCTCACCTTCTCATCCCATCACCAGTTGACATGATTCATTGGCTTTTAGTGCATTAGGCAAATTTGCTATAATTGTAGAGAGGGGAAGGAGCAAAGGGCCCATGGAACCACCCAGGCGCTACACTATTGCCTTCCTGTAAGTCACACAGACTCCAAGAAAGGTGCTTAAATTGCCTTTATTGATTTGTTAGCCTCTAATAGATCATCCTGCACTGAGCAAAGGACAAGACCCTCAAAGAGAATTCTTTCTCCTCCAACCCTCACCATGGGTCTTGTCTTAGTGGGAAGGGTTTATAGGATTTTTATGACATACTAGTGGACCAGTGCATGAAATTTGTGCACAGGGGGGTGTCCCTCAGCCCGGCCTGCACCCTCTCCAATCTAAGACCCCTCGGTGGATGTTTGACTGCTGGTTTAGGCCCGATCCCACAGGCAGTCGGACATTCCTCTTGCAATCCGGGACCACTGGCTCCTAACTGCTCACCTGCCTGCTGGTCTGATCGCCCCTAACCACTCTGCATGCTGGCCTGCTCGTCCCCAACTGCCCCCCACAGCAAGCCTTCTCACCCCTAACTGCCCCCCCTTGCTGGCCTGCTTGCCCCCAACTGCCCCCCTGCCTGCTTGCTAACCCCCAACTGCCCCCTCCTGCTGGCCTGCTCGCCCCCAACTGCCACCACCCCCGCTGGCCTGATCATTCCCAACTTCCCTCCCCTCCTGGCCTGATCGCCCCTAACCATCTCTGTCTCGGCCCCACCACCATGGCTTTGTCCAGAAGGATGTCCAGAAGGTCTCCCGGAAGGTCTCCCAGTCTAATTAGCATATTACCCTTTTATTAGTATAGATTGGAGTGAATTAAAATGCAGACATCAATTCTCAAAAAGATTCAACTGAGAAGGGCCCAGAAGGTCTTGTTTCCACCTTCAACTGCTCCAATCTAGACTTCCTGACCCCACAGTTATGTGTAGAGATTTTAATGTCCTCCCATATGGGACTGCTAAGGTGAACACGTTGTGACTTTGCATCCATTCCCCTGGACCAGCTCCAGTTCTTATGTGTCTTGGAAAAGGAATGAAGTGCAATGCAGCCATATTATGGGATCCCACTTGGAAGGGCAGCCAACCAATAATTGCCTAGCGCCAGTCCTTAGCTCACATTATACATTCAATAAAATTCTTAAAACTGACTTGTGCAGATATCTCACCAGATCCTTTGCAAGATAGAGCTCAAAATGCTTATAGAGACAGAGAAGGAAATAACCAACACACACACAATGTGGTAAGCTCTATAGTAGCACTTGCACAATATATGCAAAGGGCAATGAAGCTTTGGGAAGGTAGGGATGGAGGGAGGGCTGGTGTAGTCTTCACTTGTGCCAAAAGGATGGGTTCCGGTGGACAGACTGAGGATGGCACTTGCAGTCCACAAGGTTTAACACTGAACTAGGTAGAGCCTTGTTGTATTCCACATGATTGTGTTTGTGCCAGATGCATCTTTCTCATTTAGACTGTAAACACCATGAAGGCAGGAATCTTGTCTTAACTTTGGGAATTCTTCACAGTACTCAACCAGAGGCTTATTACACAGGAAGATCTCAAGGAATCTTTGGTGGATAATTAAATTCAGCAGCTCATACAGCTGTGAGGAACACCTGGCCAGTATTGAATGAATGGAGGCATGTGTGAGGACTTGGAAGGAGCCTGGTGGGGGTGTCAGGTGAAGCTCTGTGAGTCAGAGTAAGTGTCAATGCCATCACTTTAGCACAACATATATCAAAGCCCTTACAATACAAACACTTTTGTGGCCTCAAAGATATCCAAGATTCAGTCATATTATTTTTCTAGCAACATTTGCTACAGAAATTTCCAACACAACAAAATTATTCAGACAGTGTCTTGGAATTCAATGTTCACTATAAAAAATTAATCTAGAGTTAAAACTGACACAAACCTCATTAGTTATAAATGGGAATATGTTTAAGAGTCTGCATGTAAGCTCTCTGCTTAATTAGGAAGGGTAGGTGTTACAGAGAAAAGGAGGAGAAGGATTGGGGAAAGATACAAGAAGGAAGAGACGGGAAGGGATGAGAGATGGGGCGGGAATGGGAAAGGATGGATCCCTTCAAGGATTTCCTTTGTTGGTTTGCACTCCCTTCAGAGAGGCCTTGTGCTGTCAGGGAGGCTTGGCTCAGCCTCATGGGCTTGCCTTCCTGCTATCGTTTTTGTTTTATCTCAATGGCTACCATGCAAGGGGAGCCTTGAGAAGACAGAGGGACAAATGGTAGAGGCCAGAGCATTTCTGGTGCAGGAATCCAGAAAACAAACCCCTCTAGAAGCTACAACTGGGGGGCCAGGGCTTCCTCCCGCAAACCTGGATAGAGAAGGTTGTGGTGGGTTCCCAAAGGCTGGGAGGCAGGCCCCTAGCGCACCAAGGACTAGGGCATTGTTAGTTTACCACTGCAACTTGCATTTGGGAGGTGATGGGCTAAGCAAGTCTGTCAAAGAGGAAAAGGGTTGGACTCAGGGTGGGACAGAGGAACAGCGGGCCTGCTGGTGTGTGTGGCCCCATGCAGACAGCTAGGTGAGAATTCAAAGCAGGGAAAACACCTCAGGATTTTCAACTGTCTTCTTTTGTCTCCAAGAATGAATAGGGAGAAGCCCAGACTGAGGTGAAAATAGCTCACACCCTCCTCAACCCTGTCTGGCTGGAGTTTGTGAAAGGCTGTGGGGAAAAGTCACGTTTGAAAATCGAATTTATTTTGAGCCAGTGATAATGACAGGAAGCTCAGCTCTGGAGATGGAGGGCAACTTTCCAGAATAAAAACCGTTTTTATTGTTCCTTTAAAAAAATTACTTCCTACTGTGCCTCCAAAGCAAACTATCCCTTGATACTTTATTATAGCGATAAGCTAGATGCAGACCAGAACAATCATTTTTTTTAAAGGGAGCAGGTTTCCCAGGAAGTGACAATGAGGCAAAGGCAAAGGATGGGGCGCCCAGTGAGGCCTGAGCAGGGGTCTGGGACCCGCTCTGCCCATATGGTGGCATGATCCTGGCATAGGGTTAAACCATCTGACCTAATAGGCGGGTTCCTCATCTCCACCTTGGGGCTAGGCCAGCCTGCCAGGCCAACCTCTGAGGGTTGTTATGGAGATGAAATCAGGAGACATCTGTGAAGTCACTTGGAAAACTGACGCACCCTACACATACAAGGCGTTGGTATTAAGGAGCTGACTAAAGCCTCTCATGGCAAAGCAAGCTGTGAGTGGGAACCAGAAACACTCCCCCTCACCGCGATGCCACAGGGGTGAGAGCGAGGGAACAGCTGCTGGGCTCACGTAGCTTGTGGGGAGAAAGCACAGTGTCATCAGAAGAAACCACACAAGGAGAACTCATGGCATCATGCAGCGCCCGCTCCCACCCATCCCACCAGCCAGCCCCCCAAGTCCCACTCATCCTCACGGAGGCCCGAGGGCAGAGAGCAGGAACTGATTTTACAGGGAGGTAAACTGAGGCTTGAAAGGGAAAAGCCCTTCCTTATGGTCACGCTCCTCCAGACCAGCACCTAGCTATCCCTCCCTTATGATCCCCTGGATCGACTGCTCGGCCTCCAGCCCCCCAAAACCAATGGCTCGAGTTCTGAAAGGAGGTCACTGCCCCAGCCGGCTGCTGTGAGCCACCACTCTAAAGCACAGGTATGCCTCGGCCAGCAGCCTCCTGGTCCAGGGGGCCCAGGAGCAGGTGGCCCGATTGCTGAGGCTTGCTTACCTATCTCAAGGCAGAGAGCCCTTGGGCAGAGCAGCTTTGGCGCACCCCTTCCTGCTGGCTGTTCGGACCCTGTGAGCACAATGAAAAACCCCTTCACCATTGGAGGGCCTAGGAAAACCCCACGGCCCGAGCGGGAGAAATCTGAGTGTTCTGGGTGGATTAGGTGTCCCCATGGCCTTCCCTCATTCCCAGCAGGCCTGTGAGAAAGGCCTGGGTTAGGAGCATTAAGAGACCACTGCTGAGCACACAGGTCGCTGGGCCATCTGCCCCCCTTCCCAGAGATGCCCATGCCCTGCAGAGCCTGCAGCAGCCTGACAGAAGCCAGCCTGAACTTCTCATCCCGCCCTTGGCTGTGTCACCACACTGCTGTCCCCTCTCCACCGTGGCCGGGATGCAAACGAGACTCATTCGGGCACAGGTCCTCCCAGAATGCGTGCTCACCCCGACTGCCCACTAAGGGCCACTGAATCCCAGCGGCCTCTGCAGCTTCCTGCAACACTGCGCCCCCCTCAGTTACTGATGTCCTGGCTGCTTTTATACTGGGAGGGCTGAGTTGACTGGTTGCAACAGAAACCACGTGGCCTGTAAAAACGAAGATTGTTGCTCTCTCTGTTTTGTTTTGTTTTTTAATCAAAAAAGTTTGCCACTCCTGCATCATGTAATTATCTGATTGAATTCTAACAATTGCACTGCGTACTAGGCATTGTTATCCCTGCTTAGGGGGTAGAAGCTGAAAAATCAGGGTTTTAGTAACTTGCCCAAAGACACACAGCTGGCAAGTGGCAGAGCTGGCAGGGAAGCCTGGGTGTCTGCTTCAAAGCCCCCTTTTCTCAGACACACAATTCTGCTCACCTGTGGGGGCAGCTGAGCAGCGGGCAGGGTGCCAGTGGGCAGTGGGGTGAGAGGGCTCCTCCTCCTCCAATGGGTGAGCAGCTTTGGGACCCCGCTGTTGAATAAGCACTAGTTTAGGCCTTTTATTCCCAGCCTTTCCCTTGGGCCTCTGATCACAAGGAGCTGCTCTTACCCAGCTCCAGCCAGCAGCTTGTAAATAAACCTGAAACCCAGAAGAGCCAGGCCAGCCTAGAGCAGCCCCTGGCCAGGCCAGCCAGGGTTGCCATGACGACAGAGTCATTTCCATTACAAACCCTGCAACAGGCTTCCAGAAGGTGATTAATGGCTGAACTCTGGGGGCTGGAAATGGGTGTGTGTGTTGGGGGTGGGGGGGAGAGGGGGAGTAATCCTTTTAGTCTAGTGCAAAGCTTGAGCCATTTACTGCCCCACCCCCAGCCCCCACTGGGAGGCTGAGGTGAATTTTCTAGGTGGGGTGCATATCCTCCAACACTCCATCCCTGTCCCCCTAAATCCTAAAAGCCATCTCCAAAGCACATTGTGAAGATCGCCCTCCAGCCTTATGCTAAGGCAGCCAAATCCAAGGAAGTCCAGTGCAGACAAAAGGAAACAAGAGCAGCCACTGAAGGAGTACATGTCAGTAAACTGGTTCATTCTTGCTGGGTAAATGGCACCCACTCACTGCAAGGAAAAGGCACAAAAACGAATTCAGCAAAGCAAGAAGCAGGTAGTAGAAGGCAGGGATCCCACCTCCTCTGAGTCCAGAGAAAAGCCTTTTCTACAGACTCAGAGAGAGGGGTGGAGAGGGGCAGGCCGCCTGCCAAAGTGGGCCCTGCTGTGAATGCCAACGCAGGCGGCTGCAGGAGGCTCTGATGTCCCGAGGTCCCTCTCCTACCACCGATGGGTGGGGGCCGATGGCCTGCCAAGTGGGGTGACCTGCATTTTACACCCCAACCTTGGGGTATCTGTTGCGGGGCCATTCTGGACCATTCTCTGCTGAACCGAGGGGCTCTGACTGCCCAGTCATTGTCTGTGTTTGGCCATTGTCACTGTGGCTGAGTCACTCCTCCTGGAGGCCCCGGGGGCCATCTGGCACTGCTGTCAGGGTCCCAGTGCCTGGCTTGCATCCCTTTCATCCTTGTTGCTGAGCGGTGTGACTCTGGGGTTGAAATGGCAAGTTTCTGCGAGAGGAAAGAGAGGCCTGTCTGAGCATGGGCTTTGAAGCAAGCCCAGGAAGAGGCGCCTGCCCCCTGCTCTCCTGCTCTCCTGCTGTCCTGTGGGAAAGGCACAACCAGGGAAATCCACGCCCCGTGCCCTCTCCTCACCCGGGCACCCCTGCCACCTCCCACACTACCCCTAGGCCTTCGCTGGTGGCCCACAGCAGGGCCAAGACCCACAGCTCTCCCAGCAAATGTCATGGACAAGAACCTTAGTTCTCAGACTTGTTTCTATAAGAAATTAAACTACTTTTTCCTTTTTCCCTTTTCTTAATCCTTAACCGAGGATCTGTTTTTATTATTATTGTTTTTAGAGAGAGAAGAAGGGAGAAACACTGATGTGAGAGAGAATCATCAATCATATTGTATGCTCCCCGACCTACTGGGGATCGAACCCACCACCTAGGTATGTTCCCTGACCTGAAATCAAACCCACAACCTCTTTGGTGTAGGGGACAGAACTCCAACCAGCTGAGCCTCCAGCTGGGACTATAACTACTTTTTCTATAAGTAAAATGATGTTTATTGTGAGCTCCCACTTTGTGTCAGGAGATTAACTTGAGGTAATTCCTAGGCTCTCACTTTTCACTTCATGGGGACCTGCATCTATTTGGGGACCTGGTGCCCTCGGAATGGGTGCTGGCTGGTGAGTCCATCCTCAGCGTCCTTTCTGGCCGCACTGGCATCACCCACACCTCCTGTGCTGCATGGGCTGTGGCCCTCTGGTCACTGCTGAGTCTTCCTCTTCCTACCATGGAGTCTCTCCAGGTTCGTGGGCTTTTCTGGGCCACATGCCCACAGCTCTCAGCTGTACACCATGTTTCCTGCTTCCTGGGGAGCCTGGAGAGCTGGGCTAGGCACCCTGGAATTCTGGGAATCCCTATTTCCCTCTCAGTGGGAGAGGGACACAATTCCCTTGACCCTTGCTCCCACGCTCTTCTGGACTCCCCCCCAATCCCCCTCTGCATTCACCTAGAGTGCAGGCCAGGAGTACACCCTCCCTGGGCTGCTCACCAGGAACCAACTCTGGCCTCGCTGATGCTCCTCCCTCCTCGGACCCATCAAGATGCACTTAGTTACAGGGCGTCCGAATACACTGGGCTGATGGCTTGCTTCAGCTCCTCTAGTTTTATCCTGGCTTCTCTCGGTCCTGTTTGGAGGGACCTTTGGAACTTAGTGTAAGGATTGGCTTCTGGATTTACCCAGACTCCTTCAGTGCCTTACTTGCCATCTCCCACAAGGGAGAAGGGCGAGAAAGATGTGAGAAATGTCTAGGAAAATGCATCAGCCAATATCCCGAAATATTATCCCGCTACAGGATCCCTGATGCCTGCGGGGTCTCCTGGGCCCTGAAGGCATAGCTTTAGCATTGTTGTGGGCCCATCACTTCTCACTCGGTGTAAGTCAAAAGTCACCCAGGATTTCTCCAAGTTCTGGTAGCTTATGTTCCCTTGGTCACCTCAGGTTCAAAGCAGTGTCTCCTCTGAATTTCAGCCTAGGGCCAACCTGCTGTCCACACCTTCTGCTCCTTATGACACATCAACCAAGATGTGGAATTCAGCTCCTGCACAGGACTTACGGACATCTAATCATTCACACTGTGCGTGGTGTGTGTGTGTGTGTGTGTGTGTGTGTGTGTGTGTGTGTGTGTGTCAGGCTTTACATAAAGAAGGGTGTTACTGAGCAGTGCCCCCCCCCACACACACACACAAATATTCACAAAGGCTGTGAATATCCCTATTCTCTGAGCATCCTCTTCAAGCCCTCTCCCTACCTTCTCTGCCCCTTCCCATTCTCACTTCCCCTTTCTTCTCCCGCTGGCATGTCCCTGGAACTCTGGGAGCTTCTCACTCTCCCGCAGGGCCATCCCTCTCCTCCCCTCCTAAATCAGCCCCTGGCCTGCCTCTGGGCCTCCACACTCAGCGCTGTCTGCGTCAGGGCCTGGTGTACAGGACCTGCCTTTCTTAGGACATTATGGCTGTAAAGCACAAGTGTTCCCTTTTCTTTTTTTTAAGCAAAATAAGCAAACACAGAATACCTACCTGTTACGGCTGTTAGAAACAAGGAGAGAGAAAACTTTTGCTGCAATCCCTGTTGGAAACCTTAGCAAAAACTGCCTAAGGCCGCAATCGCTCCTCACCTCATGGAGGGCCCCTCTCTGAGGACCACGGGCCTCAGCCTGTCTTGCTTGCCGTGCAGCGTGCAGCGTGTGTCTGCAGGGTAAACGGGTTGATATTAACATTAGCGTAAGTAGCAAATGGTTAGGAAGAAAATAATGTGTGCAAAACTGAATGTAAGGATTTCCAAAGAGCCCACGAGCCCTGGTTTCCATGTAAAACAGGGAAGGGCTCTCCTTGTCCGAGGAGCCCTTCCTGAAAGCGAGGTGACCCTGGGGCTTGAGCAGCCAGCGGCAGCACCACGATGGACCTTGTGGGGCTCCCTGCCTCTTGCTCACCTGGTCCCTGTTATCTCTGTCCCTGTCCTCACACATCCCTCCAGGGCTCCCTGTCTCTCCTGTCTCTCCTGTCTCTCCTGTCTCTCCTGTCTCTCCTCTCTCTCCCCCTTCTCCCCTCTCTCCTCTCTCTCCTTGCCTCTCTGGAAGCTCCCCTGTGCCCAGCCATCCCTGTTCTGAGCTCCCTCTGCCCCCAGGCCCTGTTCACAGCTGGGAAACCTATAAACTGCACTAAAGTGCTAATGGGTGGTAATCAGTTAATGTGTTATCCTTCTCCGCTCACATTTGCATCTGACAGGGTGTTTCTCAAGAAAAACCTTCACAACAAAATGACTGGATCTGGGGGAACTTGAGCACCTGCGTCTGGCGGCCTAAAGGAATGTATTTGTGACAAGCAGTTTTGATTCCTCAGAACACACCACTGTCCCCTCTCCTCATGCAGGAAGCAAAACAAGAGGCATCTGAGGATGCTTCTGGGAGACTCCGGAGATGCTGGGACAGAGAGCGGGAGAGCGACACCTGCCACAGAGAGAAGGGAGAGATGCCTCCAGGGAGACACCAGCTCCCCGAAATAGAAAGGGGCTGGGCGAGGAACCCCCCGTGGAAGAGAACTGACATTTCTGGGCCTTGAAGGAGCCACCCCTGCACCTAGGAACCAGGCAAGCTCTTCAGCAGAGACTGTGTTCAGGGGCAACATCACATTCAGCAGACTGTTTCCATGGGGCTGAGTGCCAGCCATGGGTGGTGGTGGGGGGGATCAGAGAAGCAGTGGGAGAGGTGGGGAGCATGCTGCTGGATTGGAGAACCACGAGGGGGGTCAGAGGAGCAGTGGGAGAGGTGGGGAGCATGCTGCTGGATTGGAGAACCACGAGGGGGGGGGAGGAACAGTGGGAGAGGTGGGGAACATGTTGCTGGATTGGAGAACCACGAGGGGGGTCGGAGGAGGAGTGGGAGAGGTGGGGAGCATGCTGCTGGATTGGAGAACCACGAGGGGGGTCGGAGGAGCAGTGGAGAGGTGGGGAGCATGCTGCTGGATTGGAGAACCACGAGGGGGGTCGGAGGAGGAGTGGGAGAGGTGGGGAGCATGCTGCTGGATTGGAGAACCACGAGGGGGGTCAGAGGAGCAGTGGAGAGGTGGGGAGCATGCTGCTGGATTGGAGAACCACGAGGGGGGTCGGAGGAGGAGTGGGAGAGGTGGGGAGCATGCTGCTGGATTGGAGAACCACGAGGGGGGTCAGAGGAGCAGTGGAGAGGTGGGGAGCATGCTGCTGGATTGGAGAGCTGCCACAGGCCTGGAGAACCATGCAGCAGCCGGGTCTCCTGAGCAGCCACAGTCTCCTGCTGGCCAGTCACAGGTCTCCTCCCTCAGAGCTGGCTGCAGCAGGGTCACGGGCACAGCCGCCCTCACCTCCTGAAGCAGCCTCCCGCATCCCACTCCGGGGCTGGCGTTAGTGTGTGGATGCTGCTTCTTAGCCTGACCCCACTGACTCCATGCCTCCGGCAGGACCTGCCATCTCGCTCCTCAGTGACATGCCCAATGCAGCACAGCTGTCCTCCCACTCCTCTCCACAGCTCTGCCTCGCTTGCAGGGAGAACCCAGGCTCCCGGGGCTCAGCCACGACCCTATGTCACCCCGGGCCACCCACGCGGAGTCCTCTCCTTTCTAGGGGATTCTAAACAGAAACTGCCCGCAGCAGAGTGGTCCTGCTGCCAAGACTCGGCTGGCGAAAAGCACACAGCACAGTCCTGGTTGCATCTCAAAATAAATTCCACTTCCATAACATGATCTGAGAGCCACTGGCTGGCCACATTGGCAGGGGCAGCAAGGAAGCCGGCCACCACCGAGGGGCCAGGACCTGCCAGGCTGCTGCTGCAGGGACAGCCTGTGTCCCTGGCTCCTGGACCTCAGCTCAGCTTCACAGGTTAAGCACATGCAATGCGCATGCCTCCTCCAGTGGCCAGATCATCTGTGTTCATTGTGCTCCCACGCCAGCCTCAGACACTCGGTACAAGTGGACCAGCCCACTTCCTCTCCAGAATCTGAGGGACCTTGGGAGGAGGGAGCCTTGATGGAAGCTGAGCCCCACTGAGAAGGCCTTAGATTGAAACCCTCCATACACAGGCAGGTGCACACCGAGGCAGCATCTGTCGCCTTGACCTGTGAACTTCTCCTGGTCGAAGCCGAGGGTTTCCATGTGACCCCACAGTGCCAAGCAGGGGAGGGCTCCGAATCTAATGGGTCCAGGTGGTTCCAGAGGGGAAATTGATGTCAAGGGGTGAAAGTTACAGGTAGGTGGTTTGCAGCTCCATCTGGTTGGGGTGCTCAACCAGAGGCTCCGAAAGCCCCCTGCCAGAACCAGAACAGTCGCCTACCGAGCCCCCGCGGGGGCTGGTGAGCTGGCTCGAATGGCTGTTTGAAGGCATAGTCAGGTAGAAGGCTTCTGATTGGAGGGCAGGTTATTGATTGAGCATCGCTACCCCACTTAGAATCACCACATCTTGTTGGGAGGGACGGAAAGGTAAGTTCACATTTATTGAAAATCCATTATGTACTGGACACATTATCTTTCATCTCCACAAGTATACGAGGTAGGGTTTGCTATTTCTGGTTTACTGTGAGGAAAACGGGTCTCAGAGATGCTCAGAATCTTGACCAAAGTCACCTGTGTCAGCAGGCAGCACAGCAGGCTGAGGTTAGGCTGCACGACGCCCCCGACCCCTTCCTCTGAAGACGCCAACATCGCCCCCTCCCAGACCTCCCTCCTGGAGCCCGGCTTCCTCTTCGCCTCCGTGGAGAGGGGACTTGGGCACCAGCATGTCTGACCAGCCGGTCTGTCACACAAGCAGATCCATCAGGCAGGACTTGGGTGTGGGTGTGTGAGGCACCCACGGCCAGGCCAGCTTCTGCCTTTGTAAGGAAGTATCCTGGTCCTGGCGTGAAAGGGGGACGCGGGCAGGGCTGTTAGGAGCCTGTGAACGTTTCACTGCTGCTGCTACAGGGAGAGGCGTGATGTCAGGTGTCAGGAAAGCTGCCGCTTTGGCAGTTTACAGGCAAATGGCAGTGTTGTTTACAGCAGCCCACACATCTCGAGGGGCTCCTGGGACCCAGCCGTGTGGCAGCGCCAGCAGGAAAGCACCAGTGTGGAAGGTGATGCTGGACTGTGGTGGTCCTGGGAAGGGAGGACCAGCACATTCTAAGGTGGGAGAGCCTGTGGCAGGAGCAAGGGGCCAGAAGATCACGCCACAGGGCGCTACCTTCCTGGCTTGGGTCACTGCCGGTGGAAACGTGGCTCTGCGCAGGCAGGCAAAGTCTCCCGCCTGGAGTCATCTGGACACTGTCTTTAGTTGACCTTGCTCCCTCTCCACTCACTTTAACCTCGTGGGGAAACTGAGGCAGCCAGTGCTGAGAAAGACTCAAGAGCCAGCTCTGAGCTAGATTATTTCAGCACAAGTCTGGTAGAAGCTGGTACCGGTGGCTCTCTTTACTCCTGGCTTTATGGAAAGGAACCCTAAAGGGGCAAAGAGGAGCCTGCCCTTCCCAGAAGGCCCAGAGAAGTGGCCAAACTTGGCAGGCAGGGAGAGCAGCAGGGCCCAGAGCAGGCAAGTCTGCAGTCCCCGCCATGAGACCTGGCTTCTCTAGCCCGGCCTCTGATGGCTAGGTCCTGCCTGGGCCGGCTAAGACCTTCCATTGATGGGAGAAATTGCCCAGACTGAGGTTCCTCCCTCAGTGCCTATCTGAGCTCCTGCCCACCTCTCATAGGCCTGCATGCCTCTTCCTGGTCCAGCCTCTCTGTGGTCGCTGTTCATGGAAGGTGAAGCAAGACATGCTAAAGGAGGGAGCCCTGAGCCTGAATGAAAAATTCCTCCATTCTAGCAGCTGCTCAGAAATCAAATGCCTTCCATATTTGCTGCTTACAAATGGTTAAAACCCAGAGTCAGGAGGACATGCCTGACAATGGCTCTGAGCAATGGCCTGGCAGGGAAAGGGTTAGGATACTGGGAAAGGCACTGACAGCAAGTAGCACCTCATTGGCACAGCAGCTGCTCCTCTGCTCTGGAAGTGTCCTGAAATGGGACCCAGACCTGCCGCACTGGCCGAGGCCAGGGACTATTTCCAAGTGAAATTCTATCATGTGGACAGGAAATGTGTTCATTCGTTTGCTAAACTTGACAGCCTGTAACAGAGCTTCCTATATGCATTTTCACCCAGCAGGGACAAAGCAGGGCGGGTGAGCAAGCCGGTTAGGAGTAGGGACACGAATTCATAATCAGGATTTACCAGATCCTCTTAGAAGGAGTCAGCGTTATGTGGCAATGCGATTATTTACAGAGCTATGAGCAACAGCTATAGCTGGTGAAAAATAGAGACTTGAAAAGCAGAAGAAGGTAGCAGGGGTGGGGAACGACCCTCAGGGACTTTGCTATTCTCGGGGGCCGTGGACAAATGATGTTCAGACCACAGCAGATGTCAGGATTAAGCTTATATATCCTTCAGGAACTATTAGCATCATATATTAGCTCTGAATCTGAAAGCTTGAGTTGAGATGATAATGGTTTCTAGACTAAAAGGAATAGATTTGTTTTTAGTCTAAGGCCTCCTCAGAGTCTCTCAGAGCCACCTGCAGAGTCTGCTTCCTTCCACCATTTTCAAGGGGCTTGAAATTGCTGGTGCATCGCCTGATCTCAACACGGGGGGAAGAGAGGAAAAAATCCTCAGCTGAAAGCCTCAAACTGAAGGTATCAATAATTCAGATGTTCATACACTGTAGAGTATTTCCCCTTTTGTCACATTTCTGGCCAATTGATTTCCCCTGGCCACATCGTGCTGCTTTTAGAGCATCATTAATAACAGACCAACTCTGCCTGGGAGGAGGCATGGGCTGGGAGAGGTGCCTGACCTGTTTCCCCCGAGAAAAGGGCTCTGACCAGTCATGGCATTGGAACCAGTGTATGTGAGCTGGGCCTTGGTAGCAGGGAGACTGGGGAGCAGAGGCACGAGTGGTCCACCCTGTGCCTCCCCACCTGTAGCCAGAACCCTCTGATAGGGTTACAGGAAGGGAGCAAGGCAGGCAGGGAATGAAGCCTCAGGGTAAGGGGGAGGTAACTGGGTCGAGGGATTGCAGAAGACTGCTGAGTTCAAACCCTTCTCTAGGGCCTTCTCCTTCCCCTCCGCACCCCACCACCCAAGGTCCTATCTCTGGAGGCTTCCCTGCCTGAGCCACAAGTCCCCATGAGATGAGTCCCAATCAGGGGCCTGGGGTTAATCAAAGAGCTGGGAGCTCACAGCGCTGCCCAGAGCCTTTGCCTCAGAACCCCACGACTCATCAGGGGAACCAGAAGGCCTCCCGGTCAGCCCGCCAGTGGTGGACCAGTGCTGGGCTCCTTCTGTGAGCACCTTCTGTAGTAGCCCTTGCCCACCTACAGGTGCCAGACCAGGCCATCTCTCCCCTCTTTTCTCCAGGGATTCCTGTGCAGCACTGGCTCTTAGGGCGTGAGCCATGGTAGGTGCTCACGAAAGACTTGCTGAATAAATAAATGAAAGAGAAAATGATCTGACAAGTCAATCACAGTGACTGAAGTGTTGCCACAGCCTCGGGGCTCTGGATTTACACAGGGGCCCAAAGGAATGCATCTGGTGGTGGGGTTTCAGGCCATGTGGGAGGAGGGTGAAAGAAGGGGTTTTGCCTGTTGAGTGGTCCCTGAAATCAGACAAGATGGCTAGAGCCACTTCGCCTTCACCTACATCATGGTAGTCCTGATTAAAACTCCCTGTCTCTGGAGGCTTCCTTGAGCATAATTTTCTGTCAGAGGGAGGAGAGGGAGCAGGCACCTACCCCACTCCTGGGCAGAGTCACCCCAAGGCGTGTGTCAGGAAGACCCATAGCCTCCCCCACCCACCCTAATCCTAGCAACTAGAGCTCTCATGAGAATCTCTGCTATGGGAGGCTGTGATCAAAACACACAGTGAACTGTCTGACATCTCTGCTGTCATCCCTGTGAGGTGACCAGGACCCACAGCCAAGGTTGGGCCTTTGGGCGGCTCTGCTCTGCTGGGTGCACAGCAGAGGCCTCCAGCTCCCTCCCAGCCCTGTGCTATGTTCCTGGCAATCTCCTGGTTGGCCTGGTCTTGATTTGGCTTTGAAAAAGGGTCAGTGAGAAACACACACACCGAGGACTGAAACAGAATCTGCCCTTTTCAGTTGCAGCAAATCCTCTTCCACAGTTGCTCCATTTTGAACGTGGCTACCCTGGGCGGTGAGGCCCTGCCCAAGCTGCTTGCTGCAGCCAGTCCTGCCAGACAAGGCCAGGGGTGGGGGCGGGAGGGACACCTACAGTGGGCAGCTTGTCAGGGGCGTTTACAGGCAAGATAAATAGTGTTACATTTGCAGGCATAGCTTGGAGCCTGAGCCCACTTTAAGGCTAAGCCTGGAGAGACTGGAGGGCTGCGGTGGGCTGGCTACAGGGACTGCACTTTCCCAGGGGCTTCACAAGCAGTTTAGGTTTGAGGGCTGAGACGGTCCTGGTCCTGGATGGGCAGAGCCTGAAGCCATAGATTTCTCCAGCCCAGCATCCCCTCCCAAATGGGCTGACCTCATGCACCTGGGACTATGTTGCATGGGTGGTGCTTTCCTGGGACAGAGGTGCAGGAACAGTACTTCCACTCTTCCTTCTCCTGGGGAAGGGAAGCTCTGAGCAAGGCGCATCTCAGAGGCATTGTCTTTTTAAAATCCTCTCTTGATTTCAAACAATTTGTTAATATATGATCCCTTCGTGTGGGTAAGGGATTTTGAGAGTCGTGATAGTGGATTTCTAGATAATTATTTTGTAATTTCTGCATGCATCCTAGTGTGCAACCAACTCAAGTTGGTTGAAGCAAAATGGAGGACTTCTTGTAAGGACACTCATGGAACTCAGGGCGTGAATGCAACTTAGGTTGGCAGCTCTGAAAATACACCACTTACAGCCCAGTTACAGAAAGAAAGACTTTCCACTTTCTCAGGCCCAAGACTAAGAATCCCAGGTAAAGAGGCACAGGAGATGAGATTGGTCTGTAGCCCTCACCTCAACCAATGGCCACCTCCAAATCGCTCTGTTTGGAGGTGGCCACTCCTTGTAACTGGAAGCTCCCTCTGCAGTCCTGGATAATGTAGGAGGAGGGAAATCTCAGAAAAAGGCAAAGGGGGCAGGTACTGGGAGCCCCTCTGCACTTTCCCAGCTGTCTAGTCATTTGGATTTGTGCTAATGTACCTCATGGTTCAAACTCCAACTTCAGTAGGAGTGGAAGGTGGTGATGGGATTCTGGTTTGTGCAAAAGCCACAGAAGTCAGGACATCTAGAGAAGCTCTTTCTTCTTACCCATTCCCCAACAAGGACTTCTTTTCTAGCAGCCATAAAGCATTTAACTCACACAGTCTTCAATCTCATAAGTCTTACTTTTCGGACAAGATTGCAAATACTGCAAATACCTAAGGTCTGGTGATATGCTTTTGTCATATTTATATGCCCCAAAATTAATGCTTTACATATATAACATTAATTAATCATAATGAAATTATGAACAAATGAATGAGTGCTCACTCACCACACCAAACGACACCTCTGAGCAGGAAGAAAGATGCTCCTACTCAGGTCCTAGGACTTATCTGGCTGCAGTAGGCCTAAGTCCCATCTTCCATCTAGAAGACATTTGCTCTCCTTGTGAAATTTTTCAAAAACTTACCTGAGAATGACCAAGGGAAAAAGCACTCACGATCTTGGATAGAATTTCTTACTTCCCTCCAAGAAAATTTGGACTCCCTACACAAATAAAGTAAAATTTAAAATAGCATCCAGCACCATGTTTTGCACATAGAAGATGCTCAGCAAATGTTTGCTGATTGGCTCACAGACTCTAAACACCTGGCTTCCGCATCATCTCCATGTCCTGGGCCACCTTGTTTTCCATTATCCTATCTGCCTAGTTAGCTAGATGCACTGTAGCTACTCAGGTACTGGGATGTTCCCAGAGGGGTATCAGCAGGTCTTTTTGCTCAAAGATCTCACACCTCCATTTTGTTTTCAAAGGAGTTAGAGCTCAGAAAGACTCTCCAAAGCAAGGGAATAGCATGCTGGAACAAGAGAAGGATGGTAACTGTGAAATTACCCTGACCTTAGGCTTGCTTATCCTGGCCACCTGCAGAGAAGAGGCAGACTGGGGTTGAGTACTAGACACTTCCCTTGAAATATGGAACAGAGAGAGGTCTGGGGAAAAGTCAAAGGGAGGAGTCTGATGAGGCAGAAACTTGTTCTAAATCAAACACTAGAAGAATGCCAAAACTGAGAAAGCATATAATTATTTAAAAATCCCATTAATAGTCTGTGTGGGTGGGGAGGGGGGCATTCTAATTTCAGGAAGTGACTAAGTAGTTAGTACCCAAAATTAATTGATGGTTTTAAGGAAGAAATAGTGTGTAGGTAACACTGTGTCATAAACTCATCCTTGGAGAAGAGGAAGACCATTAATTCTCCTGATTCTTCATACCACAGGACAGAAAAGTAATAGTTCAAGTTGTGTATGATGAAATCTAATGCTGTGGCATAATTTTTTCTCATCGATCGGTTCCCAGCCTATCTCCAGTGATTTATAGGAATAACGGGGAGGGAGTGCTCACTGCAGGATGGCTAGGGCTGGGAGGTTTACGTGCAATACTGGTTTCCAGAGGTAATAGATTTTCAATTATGGCCTCTGGAATAGGGATATGGTTTTAGAGGCAGCAAGCCTGAAAACGTAGCAACTTCTAGCTCACCAGATCCCACCCACCACTGCAAACGATGCATCTGAGAAGAAGGAAGATGCTCCTACTCTGGTCAGTATCATAGGACTTATCTGGCTGCACTAGGCCTAAGTCCAATCTTTCACCAATAGATACATAATGATCTTGAACTACTCATTCCCATGTCCCTGAAGCTGAAAAGCTGGAAAAGATATGGCTCACAGAACCAGACTTATACGTATTCTACCCAATGTAACATGGTAGCCTTGTAGAGATTTGATCTAAGAAGCAGAGTTCAGAATAGTGAGGGAGGAGATCTAAACAGAAGTCATAGCCAAGAGCCTTTCTAGTCAAAGAGGACTCAGAGTCAGGAACCAGGAGAATAAGAAGGCCTCAAAGGTTAATAACAGACTTCCTAGGCAGGAACCATAACTACTTCTTCTTCATCATCATGGTATCCTTAGCAATTAACACGTTGGTTGAAACAAATGGGCACTCAAGTATTTATTGAATAAATGCATGACATTATCTGTGGAGTCTAGACCTTTATTGCTCATTGAATATTTACTTGCTCCTCCCCATCCCCAGGCCCTTGCAAGCAAGTGGAGCCAATGGACTGTAAGTAGAAGTGACATAGGATATTTAAGCAATCATGCACAACTCTCAGGTCATCTCTTCCATTTCAGTGGTAACTGTGGAGGTAGCATGTTCTGAATGATACAGTTCAAGATGTAGGGACTTACTATCAACCTGGGCTCTTCAGTGCTCACATGGAGCAAAGCTCCTGTCCCCTTCTGACCAATGTTGAAGAGGTAACATGAGTGAGAAATAAACCTGTGTTGTGTTAAGGCATGGTGATTTCCTTGGCCAATCCTGAGTAAATATAACAGGCTAGATTTACCAATTGCTTAGCTTCAGGCTGCTAAAACAAAATACCTGGGTGGTTGAAACAACAGACATATACTTTTCACAGTTTAGGGGCCCAGAAGTCCAAGATCAAGGTGCCAGTAGATTTTGTATCTGGTGAGAACTTTCTTCCTGGTATGTTCAGATGGTCTTTCTATGGGGTGTGCATATGGAAAGAGAGCGAGCTTTGGTCTCTCTCCTCTTCTTATGAAGACACTAATCTCATCATGGGGGCTCTACCCTCATGACCTTATATAAATCTAATTACCCCACAAGAGCCCCACCTTCCAATTCCATTATGGAATTAAGGCTTTAGCATGTGAATTTGGGGGTAATAAAAACATTCAGCCCATAACACCAATTAAACCCAGTGACTTCCTTCCAACTCTCTTTTTGCACCCTCTTGCAAAAAGGCCTCTTTCTTTGAATGTTATGTCATATGGTTCATCATCTTTTAACTATTTTATTCATCTTTGTCACCATTATCCTCCACCTTCTTTTCACTCCTCTCATTCGTTACAGATTTTATTAGCTGGCTAAAACTTTCTTTGGCTCCTCAGCTCCTGCCACCATCTGTTTCACATCTATACCAACTATTCATTCAAGATCTTAGCTTCAAAATTCCTTCACATCATCAACTCTAATAACATCCATCTACTTTAGCTTTAACCAGCCCTCCTATGGTCACAGTCTGGACTATAACATCACATAACTCTTCTGCCTTTGGAAATGCCAAAATTCTAATGCATCGATTTTCTTTCCCTTCCTTCTCTCCCTCCACCCTGTTGTTAGGCCTCATTTAGACCTTCTATCATTCAAGTTCAACTTATGTATCTGCCTCCCCTACAAGACCTTAAGCTCCCCAAAGTCAGAGCTGTGTCATATTTCTCTCTAGAGTCACAGCACTTATAGTGCGTGGCCCTGAGAGTCATGCCAAAGATACTCATGACAAATGAGTGAGCAAAGGGGCTGCCACTGCACACCTGGTGGATGGTTTGGTAACTGACATCATAGACTCCCCTCAAGAGCATGTGGACAGAAACCAAAAATCAGAATTCTAATCCTGACTTTATCACCAGTTCTGTACATGATCTTGGAAAAGTCCTTTGACCTCTCTCTGAATCTCAGCATTTATTTATTTATTTATTTTGCTTAATTGTTAATAGGAATCTGATGAAATCATGAATGTGAAAGTGATTTGTAAATGCAAAGAATTCTATGGAAATATAAGGATCATTACAATAATACCCATGGGTTTGCTATTATTCAGCATGTACTGACCTGTCGGATTCACACTCTTCTTTATGGAGAACAAGCTGTGAAAATCCTGGGAGAACTAAGTGCCCAGAAAGCCAAAGCTGAACCACGAGGTTGTCAGACCATGACAACCTGCTTCTTTCAGCCTTGTTTATTTCTTCATTTACCAAACATTCATTGATCTCCTATTTTCAGCTCCTCCACACAACACAGGCCTTGCCCTCATGGAGCTCAGCCTTTTGGTGGAAACAGATGAGTAAACAAGTAATTGCAATCGGTGTGCTAAAAGCAAAATCGAAGTAAATGTTGGATGCTGGGGTAGAGGGATCCTTAATTGTCTCTTGGGAGAGAGACACAGAGAGTGTCACAGGAGAAGCGGCCATGCTTTCCTCAGCTACACAGGATCAGCATTCCTGGGGACACAGAACTTAGGCCACGGTCAGGAGGAAACAGATGCATACAAAAGAACACAGCTGGAAATTGAGCTCCATTCCTTAGCTCCTCCCTCAGGCTATGTTTTTTTTTGCCCTGGCACTACCTGGACATTCCAGTTGTGTATGCAGTTATTCTTCTCAATAATTCTGTGAGGTCCAGGCACACCACTTGCCTCTGTGTGAATTATATCCAGGCCTTCTGAAACCAAATTTTGCATTCTTGTCACTATGTCACACTGGCTATCATACTTGGAGAAGATGTCGTGTCTGAGCCTGAGGAGGAAGACAAAGCCTTCCCATAGCATCTGGGACTGGCTTCAAAGCTTAAGGGAGGGTTACCATCCAGGTGACCAGGCAATCTCCAGCCCGAGTCCCTCCCATACTTGTTGCTCCCTTCAGAGCATGGCAAATGGATCTGTACCTCATCATGCCAGATCCCAGCCTCTTGCAATGGGAATAAAATGCTGTCTCCACAGGCCCAGCGCAGAGGCACTGTGTTCCCAGCTGGCCAGGCAGGGCTGGGATGACAGGGAAAGTGGAAAGCACTCCCAGAGATGACAACCTGACAAAGCACAGTTCCCCAAGACCCTGTCATATGGCAGGCTGACAGGCTGCTCTCCCCATTTCAAGGAGCTTGGGTCTCCCCTCATGGATCTCTGGGTCAGCAAAGTCTAATACTATGTATGGGGAGGCACATTCACCCTACTTCCTCCTGGACTACAGATCCTGAGGAAGACACAGGCTGAATAATTTGCCTGCCATGGGTTCCAGAGCATAGAATGAATACATGGTTGGATCATTTTCAGTAACCTTGGGCAGAAGAGATTGGGGCCTCAATAATAACAGCCCCTACCTAGGTCTCTCTCTCTCTCTCCGTGTGTGTGTGTGTGTGTGTGTGTGTGTGTGTGTGTGTGTGTGTGTGTTGCGGGGGGATGGGAGAAGAGGCAGGGAATATCCAGGTGTAATTTTTTATATCAGAGTTAGCATTTCCAGTTACTTTCCACTCATTTCCTCCCTACTTTTCTCCTCTCCTTATAAGTATGGAAACTTGAAATAAGTATTCATTTAGATACACAGGGGCAGTTTGAGAAACAAAAGATAATATATTTTTTTATCAGCTGCACGCTCTGCTTTCTCTTATACATGTCCCTCACCACTGGCTTTCTGGATGGCATTCCCAGCTTAGCAGAGAAGTGGCCGCATTATCAAAATCTTCTGTAAACCCATATTGGAGCCCTCTCAGTGTATGCAACCCTATCTATTGAAAGAGGGATGTCTCCACCTGGAGGTGGGGCACCAGAGGCAATGCCTCTGGGACACCCAAAGGGACAACTTTCCAGAATTCAGAACATTATTTTATATTAAAACAATCATACGTTATGGGTGAAAATGCAAAATTCTCAAGAATTTTTACAAGACCCCAAGAGATTAAAAGGAAATTTGTGCCTGTAACAGTCAGCTTCAGACTAACAGTATCCTTTCATTCTTCACTGGGACGGTTTCACTACAAAGTTGAGAGGTTCTGCCCAGCAGTCCCCATCACCTTGGGGCCCCATAATAGTTTCCTTTTCTAAGGTTCCATTGGCTCCATTCTTTAACATCTTGAAAACTTAATTTTGTCCCCCTTCTAAGACAGCTCAGTTCAAAGCCTGCCCCTCCAGAATGCAGAAGGCCAGCTCCACACCTCTGAGACCTGAGCTCCTTTCTCCTCGGCCACAATGACCCCAGGATACTTACACTCGCCACACTCATGCTCTCCTCACCAAGCTCCCAATTCAAAGGCTGAATTCTGAACAGACGCAATTGCCCCTAACTGCCTGAATATCACCCATTAAATTGGGAAAACCCAATTATACGAATTTGAAGGGCCAGAGCCTGGAGCCAAGGACAGAATCAATTTTCTGTCCTCTGAAAAGAAATGACAAAGGAAGTTGTCCAATGGGACAGCCTTTCAACCTGAGCAGCACTGATTTATGGGAAGCTTGGCAGGTGGCCCTGAACCCCCAGGCCTGGCCTCCTCCCCTGTGTCCCCCTGTCCTTCTTTGTCCTCACCTTCCTGTCACAGGAGACTGAGTTGCAGATATCTCCAACAGTACCTGGGCCTTTGTCCAGGCTGAGCTGAGGTTTCTGACTCTCCAGACAGAGTAAGACCACCAGATCCAAACGCTCTGGCTCAGGGTCAGATATTGCTGAGTCAAGGCTCCATGCCTGTCCCTTGCCCTCTGCTAGAAGCCTCAATAGGGACCTCAGGTGGAAAACGGACAGATCAAGTCCAACATGGCACTGGGCACACTTCTTAGTGATACAAATCCTGGACCTTCAAGGCAAGGTCCCTTCCCCTTTTACTTCTTTGTACAGAGGCAGAGCGCCCTTCCTTTTGTTCCCAGAGGACGCACATGGAGCAATGCAGAACATGCCACTCTCCAATCTGCCACTTTGGCATGTTGATTACTTTTAGCCAAAGGCCCTTGAGAAGCAGCAGATGCAGGAAGGGCTCTGACCTGTCCCTTTCTACCTAAGTAAAGGGCATGCAGTTCTCTTGAGAAAGGTGCTCTCCCTGTGCCAGGGCGAGAAGGACATCCTTATCACCAGACTAGGAACCAACACCAAAATGGATTTGTCCAAACAAACCTACTAAAATAACCCATCTTCCATTAGCTTCCCTCATATATTTCCTGGTCACTGTCCCACAATTTACAAACCCTACAAGTTAAGCACTCCCCCCCCCCCCCCCCCGCTTTTTTTGTCTCGCCACATCTCTACAAAATTTTTTGTTCTTTCTAAAAAGGTGTGTGAGCTCTAAGTCTGGACCACTTTATTTTTCCAATGAGGGGCCAGGAGCTCATAAAAATATTAAATAGGAATTGTACGCTTTTTTTCCTGTTAATCTGTCCTAGGTCAGGCTAATTTTCAGGTCCAGCTACAGAACATGAGAGGGTAGGGGAAGGAGTTTTTCCTCCTCTACACACACCTGGACCCTTCCACTTTGGTTTTCCCTGGTCCTCTCTGCAGGGGGTTAGGGGAGAGGGTGTAGGGTTGGGGTTGGGGTGGATGGGGGGTGGAAGGCCTACACCTCTGCCTTGTGGCTGGTTGGAGGAGTGCACATGGAGGCCAGTCTAGCGTTTCTCTTTCCCTCTCTCCTTGTGGGCCATGGGAACTATGATTTGTGTCCTAAAATTCAGTTTGAAATTTGACCTGAGCCAGTCTCCAATAGATTTTGCCAGAGTTTGGCACTGCCATGCTATTTAATAAAGTGGGACTTCCCTTTCCAGTTGGTTATTGTTCTTTGTGCACATACCCCATCTATTAGCTTCCCAGAGGGGAGAAGGTGAGTGACACCCTGGACCCTATCAATGATCGTCACTAACATGAGAACCTACGCAGAACTGAAAGGGGGCAGAAATAGAATGTTGGGGAACCAGCTAGTATTGTAAGAAATATTAATCATGCTCTGTTAACCATGACTGTTTTATTTTGTTTAAAGAAGGTACATTCTACCCTGGCTGGAGCTGACCTGGAGATGCAGCCCTTCCTCCCCATTTGGAGCTGCCTATCATCATGGAAAGATTAACAACTATGCTGCAGAAACCAGAATTGCCAGCCCTTTGAAGATCCCCAGCCCTCTGTTCACCTGATAACTGCCCATTTGGTCCACCTTTTGTCTCTTTCCCCATGTAGCCCTAGCCCTTGCATATCACTAAGCCTTTTGAAGACCCCCAGTCCTTTATCATATCTGTAAACTGTCCTTTTGCCTATTTTTCCTTTGTACTTATGCCTATAAAAACAGCTGGCTGCAGAGCAGATTTTCGTGGATGACCTGCTGCTCTCCCATACTGCCGACAATATTGGAATAAATGCTCATATATGATTCAACCCTGTCTCTGTTTAATTGGCTCAAGTAGTGACAGGCAGCATGGACCCATTGTTTGTCCAGTTACAGAACCACAAAGATTACACAAAGCCTCCACTTCCTGCATGCTTCACAGCAACTGTGGCAAGGCCCATTTGGCTACCATTCCCATTTGGCAAATGAGGAATCTTCATGCTCAGAGATTCAGAGTCACCAGATGATGGTGATGAAAACAGCTAGGCAGAGGCAGAGCAAGGCCTGGGCTCTGGGCTCCGGATGCAGCATGTATAGCGAAAAGGACGCAGGCTTTGGAGCCAGGCAGACCTCTGAGTACCAGCTCCCAGCTCCCTTGCCTTCTGATTTATTCTGTGTGTGTGTTGGGGTTCACCTTGACCTTGTCCCTCATCTCCCACATGGTTTTTCATCCCCCTCTGCTGCTGCCACTCACATTCCCTCCCCTCCCCACAGTGCCAGCTCATTTCTCCCAAGAACCTTGCTCTCTGGATCAGAGAATGAATTCAGAATCAGCCCCAGGGAGAGGAGCTTTAAAACAAGAAGACCCATCTGGTTTCCATAAAGGGATGGGGCAGAGGGGGGAGGGGAACTGCAGTGGGGACCCTTCCCCATTCCCAGTCTCCATTGTTAGGCAGACGAAGTCCTGGGTACTAGGGTGGATTGGATGCAAATTGAATTAAGTCTCCATCTGTTAGCTTATTCATTGCTGAGTTTTGTTATGTTTTCTTTTTTCCTTTTTGGAATCCCCATGTTTCATACTTGCTAATGAGCAGATCAAAAAGCACTAGGGGCGGTGGGCAGGAGGCAGCTCTGCCCTGCTGGGGGCTCCAGTGTGCTCCTGACACCTGCAAGAGACACCCTTCCCTCTCATTCTCCCTCTGTATTCTGCTGCCTCAGCCCTCCTAGAAAAAATGCCCAAGCTGTTGATTCAAAATAGATATTCATTTGCATGGAATTAGCATGTTGCTCACTTGATGTTCAATTCTGCTCCCAGTCTGGCCATCCCAGGCCCCCAGTCTAGGATGTGGTGGGGGGTGTGGGGGCTGGCTGGGTGAAGGGGCAGGAAGCATATACTGCAGGAGATCCCTCAGGAGGAAGATCTCTAGGGAGCCAATTCTCAGCAGCAGGTCCTGAGCTCTGCTCGCTGCTGCTCTGAGGTCAGCCCTGTGGCAGCAGCAGGGGCAGGCAGTCACCTTTGATTTGGGGCCTCTGACTTCCTGGCCCAGGTTCTGTGGGTGCACACACATGCCAGCCATTCCTCCATGGGGAAAGTCTGGTTTAGGAGAAGAAAGACAGAGGTAAGGGCCCTAGAGCACCTGTGAAAACACCAGCCACAATGAGAACAATGAAAATAAGGCCTCCATTTATTGGCTTTCCACCATATCCAGACATTGTTCCGAGTGTAGCTCTAACCCTTATCAAATGCCTTAACAATAAGTGACGTCTCTCAGGACTCTTTCTAGTACAAGTATCTGAAAACCGTAATTCGAACAGGATAAGAAAAGGGTGTGAGTGTTGGGGGACGGGTGTGGCTTTACATAACTAAAAAACCCTAATGGGGGCTTTAAGGATGGGGCCCTCAAGACTGAACAGCTTCCTCTTGACTCTGCTTGTCCCTGTTCAAGATCACTCTGAGACTCCCTTCCTCAAGGTCCCCGGTTGGTTAGCGCCCAGCAGCTCCAGACTTAAGTCTTGGAGGAAATAAACACACACACACACACACACACACACACACACACACACACACACATGCATGTGTTTTTTTCCTGAATGATTTCAATTCAGGTCCTGGGCCTGGTTTTTGTTGGCAGACATGGGGTCACAGGTCACCCATGAATCAATCACTAAAGTGGGAGAGACGATGCCCATTGCTACCAGGGCAAGCTGGAGTCACAGCTATGCCCCAGAGGGAAGGGGCGTGGCCTCAATGCATCCTACCCTTGAAAACCACCAGGCCCGTGTGCCAGAGAGGGGGTTCTCAGGACAAAACTGGGTTCCCATTACAGAAGAAAGAGGAATAGACACTGTGTGGCAAAAATCAATGAATATCCGTGGCAGATAGTCTGCCCTTTATAGATTAGGAAAAACATACTCAGAGGATAAGTCATTTTCCCAGTGTTATGTAGCCAGAAAACTGCAAATTGGTGTTCATATCTGGAATTTAGCATCTCCAAAGCGACACCGCATGTCTCCTTCCTCTTATATTGAATATCAGGGAGAAGGGAGATAGAAAGGGAAGGAGGGGTGTTAAAAGCAGAGAAATGTGCACAAAAGAAAAGCTTTGTTGACAATAGAGACTGAGTTTCCAAAATGCTTTGAAAAATGCAATAGGTCATGGGAGAAGGAGAAACCTATTAACCTACTGGTACTGACCATGTCCTGGTAGAAATAATTTTAAATTCTAGAATATGAAGGGATCTTAGGAAATTTGAGATTATCTGGACTGACATGAATCATCTGGCATAGTTCCTTTTCATCCCTGCCTCACCTTCTCCTTTAACATGTACAGAGGCCATGTGTTATCTGGGTGTGGCAGGGTCCCTCCTTTTCTGCCTTGAAGAAGGTGTGAGTGTGTGTGTGTGTGTGTGTGAATCTATGAGGAAAAAAATAGCGAATTGATTATTATAATCTTCTGTAACTCTTATTGTCTTGGCCACTGATGTTCCCATAAATACCCCTAACACTGCTATTACCCAGTGATGCCTCAGCTGAGTAATTCCCAATGGGGGCTGGTGCTCCCTCAACCCTGCCTCTGCCATATTCCCCTCATGCATTCCATGGGGTTCTTTGATTGCAAGCAACAGAAACCTCCTCTGGATAACTTAAGCTGAAGGATATGGGTAGTTACAAGTAGGCTCCAGAAAGGACAGAAAGCGGGACCACTCCAGGGGTATGAGAGATTAAAAGTAAGGCACCCAGATGAGTGGCAAATTAGAGTGGATTTAACCTGCTCTCTGCTCACCAAGTCCTGTTTCTCTGTACTGTTTTGTTAGCCTAGAGAAAGGATGACTTTTTCTTTGCTCAAAGATGCCTCAATTCTCTTAGCTGTGTGCCTTTTATTGGTATCACTAAGGGCTAGTGGCCCTGGAAGTTGTAAACAATCTTCTCATGTTGCTGCCATCAAAAATACATCAGCTCCAACAAGTTCTGACCTTGTATAATTCTACTCACAGTTCAGATTCTAAAGAGAGATTGGCTAGTTTGAGCCCCTGACAGAGTCTCATGAAGACTTTATGGAATCAGGAGTCAGAGGGGTAGAGTGGGAGGAGGGAGAGACCCTAAAGGAAAACCAACATTCTTTATCAGAAGAAAAGGAAACATTGCTGGGCAGACAAAACTAACAGGTGTCCCTCACCCCACAAGCTGAACAGGCAGCAACTGTTCCTGACTCAGTGCTGCCACGTTACCAAACCCTACGAAGAGTCATCACACTGAGGTCATATGCACGGCACCGTCTGCAGTTGTGTCATGCAGCACACAACTTTCCCTGCATACTTCCTGCCTTACCAATCTTTCCAGAAATAACTGGGCTACAGTTGATATAGTCTCAGTTTGTAGTTGGAGGATCACGTAGATCTCTCATCTCAGTATGATGAAGGACCCTAACTTATGGCTCTTCCTATCTACTTGTTCCTTTTTATTACCCAAGGAAAGGAGAACTAGGTCTTCAGAAGTCTTTCCCACTTGAACGATCCCTCACATCTCTCTCTTTCAAGCCTTCCAATCGGTACCCCCTACTCCTCGCCCTCTGAAAACTGCCCCTGTCTTAAGATTCCACTCCTCCTTTGCTTCTTGTGTTTTGCAAACTCTCTTAGCTTAATCAAATGGTAATCAAGGTTTTTCTCTAGCTATACAAATAGAAATGGTGAATGCTCTAATTTCAGTTCCTCTTCTGGACTAGTTTCCTCACTCCTTATCTTAAAAGCAAAAGCACTAAAGTGAATGATCTTTTCTCCCCAGTCTGACCTCACCTAAGAAAAGCAGAGTCTTCCCTTTAATGTGTCTTTGACCTTGCTCCTTGCAGAAAAATTACCCTTGAATTACTGTGCTAAGCAGCTTTTTGACCCCTTCCTGAGCCTGGCTTACATTATAGGAGCCATCACATTAGCTGTGAGGGCTGTGTCCGAGCCATCTGGGATGGCAGATACCAGCTCCTATTAGATTTCTTTCGATCCTCAAATCTCTCTCCTGATAGAAGTAGGCAGGGTTGGTCTCAGTTCATCACCACATATTTTCTATTTAATTCCAGTCCACTGTGCTAACTATTAACCTTGCTATTCATTTCTGTTTCTGCCCTTAACTTGACCTCTAGACTTAATTCAGGGTACAGCTTTTGTATCTACTTCCTTGGTACTTCTCAACAATTCATTTGCTTTCTTCTCTTCCCACCTGACCTGCTGCTGCTGGACCCAGACAAGATCAATTTTTGTCATATTAGGGAGCTGTCTGGAAAGGGAGAACTTATATTAAAAAATGAAACAAGGACAGGTAAATTTTGGTGAAATGTAATTTCATCAAAATATAAGAGTTTTGCTCAGGGAGGGTCATAATGGGAAACCCTGGTCACCCTTAAACAGATTGATGGCATTCGGTAGAGTGGGAGAAATGGGCTAGTCCTAGAAGCAGAAAAGAACCATCAAAGTCAATTTCAATGCATTAGGCAAGCTTTACCTAACCCTCTCTAACCAGCAGGACTACCTGTGCAATAGAAACCAATCCAGGATTCAACCACCACTGTAACATGGATCCAGGAAATGAAGAACTGGGCAGAATGAAAAAGAGCTGCTATACTTGGGAAGGCTGGAGAAAGATATGATGTAATCAGCTCACCAGTATCACTGTCAGATCCAACAATTCCTTGTCATTTCCAAGCCAACAGGCACAGAGAAAGTCTAGAGTTATACTGCTGCCAGCAGACCTTCCCAGTGCAATCCCAAGGGGTCTAGACTTGTGGAGTGAAAGAATTAGAAAAATATGACTCAGGAAGAATCAGAATGATGGGCTCAGGTATAGTACCCAAGGACTTGATTCCATCCCGAATACAGAGCTGGACAAGAGTGGTGAGACGATGAGGGTGGTGGTGGTGGTGGTCATGTGCTGCACACCAGCTCTTATCTCACCAATATTTGTCTTGGGTGAACCCAAACATTCCGAGAATCTCATTTGTTCTCAAACTCAGGATGTCTCAAGTAGTTCTCCCCAGTAGTCAGCAAACTCATTAGTCAACAGAGCCAAATATAAACAGTACAACGATTGAAATTTCTTTTGAGAGCCAAATTTTTTAAACTTAAGCTATATAGGTAGGTACATTGTTACTAACTTAGTTAGGGTACTCCTAAGGCTTAGGAAGAGCCACACTCAAGGGGCCAAAGAGCCGCGTGTGGCTTGCGAGCCGCAGTTTGCCGACCATCGTACCTAGGCTCTAGACTTCACATCCACCTGGCTTTTAGATGTCTTCACCTGGGTATTCTACAGTTGCACCACACTCAACATGGCTCAAACTGAACCATGTCCCATCCCCAAACCTTCTGTGTTTCTATTTCATACAATAGCATGTCTTTATCTATACAGCGTTTTCCAAGGCAGAAACTCCAGTGATGTTCATGACCCCTCCCTGTTCCTCAAGCCCCTGGCATTAGTTAACCAATGAGACTTGCCAATTCTACCCCCAAAATCTATCAAGTTTATACTTATATGCATCACTTCTACTACAGCTCACATTCCACCCATCAGCGGTCTTGCCTAAGTCACTGCAACAACCTCTTGCTACCATTTACTCATCAGCTACCACTCTTGGCCTTGTTGGTCTCATCTTTCATGCCATTCCTGTGCTTACTATAAATTCTACAATGGCCCTCCCATTGCTTAGGATAAAGTTCAAGCTCAATTGTCTGGCCAATCTGACCCTCTGGGATCTACCTTTGACCAGTCCTTGAACTTCATTCCTCCTTATGACCTGCTTCAAATTTCATGCTCTACAAACACAAACACACCTGTAGTTCTCCTGTTACACACTTGGCTGCACCTCACCTTCTTATCATTGTTCCAAGTGACTCCATGACCTGCAATGCCCCTCCCCTGCTATTTTTATCCAACACAGTCTCCTACTTTGAGGCTTAGTTATAGTACTTCTTCTAGGAAGCCTTCCCTATCCACTACAGTTCACTTACCTACAAATTAAATATGTTTTTTTCTTTAAAGATTCAAAATAGAATTAAAAGAAGCAAATAAAACAATTTTTTTTTTCAAGGAACTATATCAAACTTAAAAACATCTGCACAGCAAAGGAAACATTCACAAAATAAAAAGGCAACCTGCAAAATGTAACAAAATATTTATAAATTATGTATTTGTTAAGGCATTTATATCCAAAACATAAAAATAACTCAATCAGTTCATTAACAAAAAAACCCCAAATAACCCAATTTAAAAATGGGCAAAAGATTTGAATAGACATTTTTCCAAAGAAGACATACAATTGTCCAATGAAAACGTACATGAGGTATTTGACATCACTAGCCATCAAGGAACTGCAAATCAAAACCACAGTGAGATTTTGCACCTCTTAGAATGGTTATTGTAAGAAAGAGAAGAGATAACCTGTGCTGATGAGGATGTGGCAAAAAGGGAAGCCTTGTGCACTGCTGGTGGGAATGTAAACCACTTACAGCCACTATGGACAACAGTATGGAGGGTCCTCAAGATATTGAAAATAGAACTACCATATAATCCAGCAATTCCACTTCTGGATGTATATACAAAGGAAGTAAAAATAGGATCTTAAAAAGATATCTGTATCCCCATATTCATTACAGCATTTATTATTTACAATAGCCAAGAAATAAAAGCAGCCTGTGTCCATCAATGGATGATTGGATAAGGAAAGCATATATATAGATATAGATATAGATATAGATATAGATATAGATATAGATATAGATATAGATATAGATATAGATATAGATATAGATATATTTATATATATATATATATATATATATATATATATATATATATAAATATATATACTAATAAAAGGGTAATATGCTACTTAGACTGGGAGATGGTACAGCTTCCTTTTGGACAAAGCCACGGTGGTGGGGGCTGAGGCAGAGGCAGGTAGGCACAATCAGGCTGGCAGGGGAGGGCAGTTGGGAGCCATGAGGCCAGCAGGGGAGGGCAGTTGGGGCCCATCAGGCCAGCAGGGGAGCAGTTACGCAGCAATCAAGCCGGTAGGCACGCAAGTGGTTAGGTCCTGGATTGTGAGAGGGATCCTGGATTGTGAGAGGGATCCCAGATTGAAGGTGCAGGCCAGGCTGAGGCTCCCCCCCCCCCCCCCGACCAACACACACACACACACACACACACACACACACACACCGTGCATGAATTTCATGCACCGGGCCTCTAATATATATCTCAGAATATTATATTATATAAGGATAGCTCATATTATTCAGCCATGAGAATGAAGGAAATCCTGCCATTTGTGACAATTTGGATGACTTTAGGATATTTCACTAAATGAAATGTCAGACAAAGGCAAATACTATGTTATACCATTTATATGTAGAATCTTTAAAAAGCTGAACTCATAGAAACAGAATAGGTTAGTAATTACTAGGGTTTGGGGTTGAGGGAAATCAGGAAATTTTGGTCAAAGGCTACAAACTTTCAGCTGTAAGATTAAGAAGTTCTGGGCATATAATATACAGCATGGTGGTTATAGCTAATAATACTGCATTATATAGTTGAAAGTTGCGAAGATCAATCTTAAATGTTCTTACAACAACAAAAAAATGGTAATTATGTGATGGGAAGGAGGTGTCAGCTAATGCTATTGTGGTAAAAAATTTGCAATTATATACATGCATCAAATCACTTTGTACACCTTAAACTTACATAATGTTAGGTATCAATTATATTTCAATAAAACAAGAAAACAAGATGAAAAGATCACTCCGTTTTTTTCTGTGCCCCCATACATACATTTTGGTGCCCCTATTTGTGCCCTTGTAATGCGCAGTGCCTGTCTTTACCATTGATTATACTACCTTTTATTAGTCATCTGTTCCTATTGTCTTACCACTTACTGACAATCTCCATGGTAACAAGGATACATTACATCCCTAAAACCAGTCCATAGCAGACATTAAATAAACTGTAAATCAATAGCTGTGTTAGCAAGTGATGACCAACTCTTTTGGTTGATTTGATTCTCCTCCCAGACTTTTGAAGAGGCAAAACTATTAGTATGGTCCTTCCCTTGCTCCCTTTCAAGGGAGTTCTGTGTTTGGTCAAGATCACGGGCTCTGGATTTGGGCATAGATGAATCTTTTTGCCTCTTCTAAGTGTTAACTGTGGGAACTTGGGCAAGTTACTAAACTCCTTTGAGCCTCACTCTCTCTTATCCGTAAAATGAGGATCATAATAGAATCTACCTCATGCGGTTATTATGAGGCTTACATAAAGTAATGTATGACTCTGTGTTAGGTACACAGTAGGTACTAACAAAAATCCTGGTTATAATCATTCCTCCTCCTGCTCTTTTCTTCTCTTCTGGCTTATTTATTTCAAAGTTGGGGAGGGGGATATGATTAAGGCTGGGAAAGGAAAACAAATGAAATCTTTTCAGTATATCTTTAAGCTGAAGTTTCTGCTTTTGCTCCAGGAAGTGTTAGAAGAGAATAAGCTTCTTTGCAGTTCTGCCTTCTTATTATTTTTTTTTTTGCAAGAGGAAAGCGTCATAAAGACTCATAGCAGCAGCTCGAGCACTGAGCCAGTAAGTTTGGACCAGAGAAATGGTGCTGCCTGCTCACTGCAGACAGAATGGCCACCGAGACAGATCTCATTAATGCTAATGGCCTTTGTGCAGCTAATTAGCAGCATATCACACTCAATATTTACCCTTGTGTGCCTACAAAGTTCCACTTTCTCCTCAGGAAGCAAGCTGTTTCTCTACCTGACTCATGGCAAAGAAACCTCTGATGCCAGACACCAGCTTCATCTCTGCCTGGATGAGCTGGTGGAGGACAGCTGAGGGGCTGCCATCCAGGAGCTGGGAGGGACGGGGGGGGGGGGTGCTTGCGGTTCTCATTCCACTTCTGGGTGGAGTGTTGGGCAGCCAGTGTCCTTACCTTTTGTCCAAAAGGGTGCCATTTGCATGATTCAGCCAAGCAGCTGCCAGTCCCAACTGCCCTCCCCAGAATTACTATATCCTCCTCATCTTCTTCCTTTGAAAGGAGTGGTTCTCTGAGCTCAGTGCAGGTCCCCTCCTTAGCACAGGGCCTGGAAGAAGGGGTGAACCACTAAGAAAAAGAAAGGGCCTTCTTGGAGGCCTTTCTAGGCAGTGAGCTCCTGGTGAACTGCCTACTGTCCTTCAACAATCTGTAATAGAGCTCCTAAGCTGAGCCATGCCCTGAGCCAAGGGCTGGGGAACACAGGATGAATGAGATAGGGTTGGTGCTCTGGGGAGCTCACAGAAAGACTGGCCTGCAGCCATCATACTATACTCTAATAATAAAGGGGCACAGAGCTGAGTGTGAGGAAAGGGACACTCAGGTCAGCCAGGGGAGTTAAAAGGGGCTTCAAGGAGGAGGATCACTGACCTGTTCAAGCACGAGGAGCCCTGAACAGCAGACTCACCTCCCTTGGAGAAGTCTGGCTCCTGTAGCACCCCCCCCCCCCCCCCCGAAGAAACAGACTTGGCAACTGAAGAAGTACTGTAGCTCTGAGTCCTGGTCCTGCGTGAAGTGACATAGACAGCGATGATGTTTCAGGGCACTTAATGGAGACCAGCAGGCTAATAGTGGCTCCACTAGTAGGGACCTGGGTTGGTTTCCCTAGAGAGCTCCCTCTCAGTTCACCTCAGCCTCTGGGGTCCTCCCCAGCCCCGAAGCCCCAACCCCCAACCACTACCTTGCTCCACCAGTGAATGTTGATTGAACAGATGACCACAGGCCAGTGGTCTCTCATTTGACCCCATGAGCTGTGCAATGATTGAAGGTTGCCTCCCTCAAAAGTCATTGGTTGAAGATTAACCCCCTGTGTGATGGTATTAGGAAGTGGGGCCTCAGGAGGTAGTTGAGTCTCAGGGGTAGAGCTCTCATGAAGGGATAAGTGCCCTTACCAAAGGGACCCCAAGAGCTTCCTCGTTCTCTTTTGACCATGTGAGGATGCAAGGAGAAGACAGCCATCTGCAACCCAGAAGAGGGTCCTCACTAGAACCCACCCATGCTGGCACCCTGATCTTGGACTTCCAGCCCCCAGAATGGTGAGAAATAAATTTCTGGTGTTTATAAGCCACCAAGTCTGTTGTACTTTGTTATAATAGCACAAACTAAGACAGGATGCTGGCTCAAAACAAATTCTTTAACCCTGTGAAGTGGTTGCTTGGCCAATGCTCAGCCCCTAAATACTCTGGAGTTCTTGCCCCACCACCAGCCATGTTCAAACTGACCTGTCCTGGGACCATGCAGAACACCAGAGGAGAGAGAGCCTGAGTCCATGGACTGCCCTGGGCTCGGGAGGGTAGGATGGTGCATGCTTTAAGGCAGGAGCTGAGCCTGGAGGATGATCTCTTGCTGCAGAGGTGACCACAGGACCAGTGACCTCTCATCCAACCTAGGAGCTGCCCACCTACCACTGACACACACATGCCCACACCACAGCTTCATTTTTTAAAATATATTTTTATTGATTTCAGAGAGGAAGAGAGAGGGAGATAGAAACATGAATGCTGAAAGAGAATCACTGATAGGCTGCCTCCTGCACCCCCCCCCCCCCCCCCGGGGATGGAGCCCACAGCCTGGGCATGTGCTGTGACTGAGAATCAAACTGTGATCTCCTGGTTCATATGCTCAAACACTGAGCCACACCAGCTGGGCGACCACAGCCTCTTCTTGCAGCTTCTGCTAAGCAGAGCACTGTTGAAGCTGTGTGATGCAGTTGTCCACAAGGCCCTGTGGATGGGCTCCCTGCCAACCATTGTCTTTTAGGATAATGAGCAAGCTGTAGTATCAAATAAGGACCCAATGTTAGTCACTCTCTGATGTGCCGAGGTACGGCTGAGTCTACACAGACCAATGCAGACTAAATGAGGACTGGTGTGTTCCAGTGGGGCACTCCCATGGAGTCCCCAATGGCCAGGCTTTCCCATGGAATTGAGCTGAATGACAAAAGAATGACTGACCCCATGGAACAGGTTTCTAAGCAGGCAAGGAGATTGCGCATTCAGCCACAAGCTGGTATTTACTTCTGGGTTTGTTTCCCTGAAGCAGTTTTCCTATCGTCCAATAGCCTTCCCACTCTCCTTTTAGGCCCAGGTGAGCAGCAGGGCATTGTTTCAGGACAAAACTGAACAAACAGCCAAGACAGAAACAGCCCTGGTACCAGTACAAATTCTGCCCAGATAGGCTGCAACCCATTCCCACTGGCCTGCCCTGGGTATACTCAGACTCATGGCAGCCAAACTAATCCCAGCCAGGCTGCGGACATTTCCTTACATGTAACTGCTCCTACACACACACACACACACACACACACACACACACACACACACAGACACACACACGACCTTCCAAGAAATTGCCCCAGCTGCTCAGTGAGGAAAATGCACATATTTTTTCAAAGGTCAGAGCCAGGAAGAAATCTAGCTTAGTGTCCTTTTGAGAGATGGCTGGAAACAAGGCCTTAGGAGAAGAATTGCCTAGCCTAACATTGCCTGGCATGTTACCACCCTGGTCTCCTAACTCCTAGGTCAGTGATCATCCTAGACTGTCAATCAAGTTTTGCCTGTCCCCTCAGTGAGCCAGGCACCAGGTCCTGTTCACTTCCTCCCTCTGTGCTAGTCGGAAGCTGACCCACATGACCAAGAGAAGGGCTTTTGGACTTTAGTCTCCATGTGAACTGGCGGGGCTGTGTTATATGATGATTAAGAACCCAGGCCTAGAAGCTGCCGACCCAGGTATGAATTCCAGTTCGATCACTCAGACCTTGGCAGATTAATGAACCTCTCTGGGCCTCAGTTTCCTCATCTGCTAGATGGAATAACAATAAATCTACCTCACAAATTGCTGTGTGGATTCAGTATGTTAATATGGATTAAAGAACTTGGTGCACAGGAAGTGCTATATGAACCTAGGTTATGACAATGATCATTATCATCATCGTTATAAATGCACATTCCAGGCCCCACCCACAGAGAATCTGATTCAGTAGACTCATACCGGGAACCAGTGATCTGTATTTCAGCAAACACCCCTAGTAATGTTAGTGGGTGCCTATCAGGGTTCATATTTGGAGAAACCCTGCTTTCAAGGTTGGGGAAGTGTGTGTTGACCATCTGGTCTGTAAAAGGGCTTCAATGCCCTGTTAGCCTTCTTGTCTGAATCCCTAGATCCATATTTCTCAGCATCCACTCTCCTCCTTCCCAGATGGCTTGTTACAAGACAGCCTTGGGTTGCCCCTTCGCCCCCCACACAAGCGGCTCCCACTCTTAGGCTTCAGAAGCAGCCTTTCAACGCTGCCCCCTCCCAAGTCAACTCAGAGGTTCCCCAAAGTTTGAGCATCACTAACAAAGAGCAGGGGTCCCTGGTGAGCCAGGCTCAGAATGTTGGGGTGCTGACCGATGCAGGCCCTGAGGACTGAGACTGCGGGGGAGACAGTGGGGTCACCCTTTGCTCCCCTGTACCTTGCCCACTCAGGACTGCCACTCCACAGATGGTGATCCCAGCCTGGGTGGCATTTCCTGCTAGCTCTTCATTTCCTGCTGAGAACAGAGCTGGCCTCACTGATCCACTGGCTCTCTGCCCGGCTGGGCTGTAGGCGGCATCCTTGAAGACTTTTTGGACCTCTCTCCCCTGGGACAGAGAGGCTGTGCTGAGGAGGGTGTGGAGGGGACCAAGGCATTATTTCGGAGTCTGCTAAGACCAAGCTTGGGGAGCAGCCAGGAAGACTGGCCCCAGCCCAGACAGTCCCTCCCACCCTGTCCAGACCTCAGTGTACTCATGCAAAGATAATTCAGTTACCGGGAATGCAGACTGGAGAGATAACCTGATTTAAAAGCTGAAACTGGCTGAGCTGGGGAGGGAGGCTGGGGTGCAAGAATAGTTCCTTTTAACCCAGGAAGGCAGAAGCAGTAAACAGAGTAGGGGTGTTGGCCGGAGAGGCGCTGGATGGCTGCCTAGAAGGGATGATGGCTGCAGTTTAGGTGCTTGGAAGTGAAACCCCGCCCTTGGTCCATCCAAGAGCTCATGCACCCCTTTGAGCCTCTGTGGATTCATTAGAGAGTGAAGGTACCATCATCTGGCTTATAATCCCCCAGGAAGGAGATAAACCTTTGACCTGTGACGTGTCAGAGAGGAGAAGAGCCTCTCCGGGTTTAATCTGGGTCACTGATCAGCTAGCTACCCTCGGAACAATTTGCTTTCATGTAAACATCTATCTGCAAAAGTTGGTGGCTTGGCTGCTGTGGGATCCACTGAAGAGGTTGGTTAAGCAGTGCTCCAGTCAAGGTCAGAAGCTTGGGACCAGTTCCCCCACCTCCTTGCTCTTTTCCTTCACACCTGAGAGCCAGACCCCCTGGGCAAAGTCCAGCAAGGCCTCATCCTCCCTCAGCCCAGGGAGGGTGTGGCACCTTCTTCTAAGCCTTTCTCACATCCTGTGTACCTGGAGCTCCCCTGCAGCCTCACTTTCATCCACCTGCATCTCAGGAGGAAGGCGCTCTGGTGGAAAGTGGATTGGGTGGGCCTCAGGAAAGGAAAGGAAGCTTCTAAGGATCACAGGAAGCTGTCTGCTTCTTCGCATAGGGCAACTTTTGTCTGCAAATAATTTGTCTGTTTTATAAACTGCCTTTGTCAGATGAATGCAACACACTGAAGAAGCTGAGGCCAGTCTAAGAGCTGCTTGGACATTTTAGGCTGAAGGACAGAGCAGTAACCCACCCACAGCCCAGACTGCCAACCAGAGAGAAAGGCACATAATCCTGCCCCCCCCCCCCCCGCCCCCTCCTGCAAATGCCAGATCCTCTGTGGGGCCATGACCCCGCCCTGGGAAGCTCTATCTAGAGCAGGCCTGCTGGCCAGCAGTGAAGGAGTTAACAAACAGCCAGGCACCCCCGGCCTCCCTCCCCCCCTTCTCCCACTGGACCCAGATGAATTACCAATCAGTAAGATGACCCCAGTGGAAGAAGTCCGGATGATCCACTCTGATCCAGGGGTATCTGTACTCTTCTCAGCACTAATGGAATGACTCAGAGTGAGGGGAGGCTGGCCAGGGAGCCTGGGAGGAGGCTTCTGACCCTTCACAGGCCAGGCAGGGACCAGCCCAGGGCAGACCCCTCACCCTGAGGCTTGAAAGGAAGGATTCTGACAGAAGAGAGCGCTCTGACCTATTTGGCCCCCGCTGGTCTAGAATCTCGGCACTTTTTCCCAGAGAATATAACTTTCAGAAATGCTATCACTTGGCTTTTCCTCCTTGGTAAGGCGCTGAGGACCCTCACTACAGTTATCTTAGTGGTTCTGGCCGAGTTAACTAGAAGGAAGGTAAGAAATCAGATTTGAGAGCATCAGGAAAAGCAGAACGCCCCCTCCTGTCCTCCCCTCCCCCCGCAGTCTGACAGGCACCAGACACTTCCCAGCTCTCCACACCAGGGAAGGCCCCACTGAGCTGAGCTGGCCTTAGGGTCTCCTCTCCCCCCCTCTCCCTGCCCCCAGCTCCTGCCCAGCAGAATGGCACTGCCTGGGCCTCCCCCAGGACCCCAGGGGCTCAGCTGCCTGCTGCTTTGTGAAGCTGAAAGACCTGCAGATTTATTGGCCTCAGAGGCAGCTGCCCCCACCTCTGCCCTGCCCTTCCTCCCCTCCTGGCCAAGCCCAGCGCTGTCTGGTGGGGGCAGGGAAGGGACGCCTAGCCTGAAGGGGTCACTCCTGCTGCAAGGAGCACCACTCTTCTGGGCCTTGCTGTGACCTGCTGGTAGCTCAGACGTGCTGTCTATGAGGAAAACACAGGCGTGTCCATTTCACTACAGCCTGCAGGTGAGAAGGGACCCTGCCTTTCTAGAATATTCTATCCCATAATAATCCTCAGGCTAAGTTTGCATTCAGGAAACCCCACATCTCCAGATCAATTCAGCAAGTGTCCCTGGTTCAGGGACAACGTGAGCACAGTCTAATAACAAAGTCACAGAAATGTCAACAGGCTGTTTGTGTAGAAAGAGACAATACTGGTGGTAGAGATGTGGTGTCATGAGAAAAGCTCAGACTTGGACTCAGAGCCAGCAGCCCTTCTCCTGAGCTCAGTGAAAGCTGGGTTCCACCAGCGGTTGTTGAGGTCTCTCTAAGGACAAGGTAGAGAGCTTCCTTGGAAGCTGGAAGCATTGCTTATGATTGGTAAAGGATAATGGGTTTAGGAAGCCAGTTGAGAATGGGCTAAACAATCAGGGAGCCGTGATGCAACCGGGGAGCTGGGAACTGGAACCAAGCCTGTCAAACTGGGCCAAGGGGCTCCAGCGGTTCCCCCAGCAGACCTCCCCCACGAGACCAGCAGGAGGGCAGGTCCTGGAAGAGAGCTTGGTGGGTGATGGGCAGAGCAAGCACAGGGACAGGAGCCCATCAGGTGCTTCCGGAAGCTTGGTCCTTGTCTCCTGGACACTCAGTGAAGTCTAGCTTCCTCATGCTTGTCTGAGGTGTCGACCCAAGTATGTGATTCAGCTCTAATTCCACTGGGGACAGAGCAGTGGGTGCCATAGACAGAGCACAGTGGTCCCTGGATAACTGGGTGCTCCTGGGAGGCCTTTGAAGCTCAGGGAGACCCAGTTATCTCATCTGCAAAATGTCTCTAATGTATTTTGGAGGGCGGTTCTGATTATCAGAGGCAATTGATGAGGAGCCTCCCAAGTGGTCCTTCCCACCAAATGGTAGTTTTGTGTGAATTATCACAATAGTGTACCAGGTGTACTGGTTAATACTGCGGATTTTCTTCAATAGATGGAGTTACACATGTGTTGATATATATAAGGTTTGATATGTAAGCTATTTTGTTGTATTGACAGCAAGTTTCAAAACTTCATATGTCAAATTTGCTGAAGGTGTTAACATCATAGATAGGTTTACGCTTAAAAACGTCATGCCCGCAAAAGAGCATTTGCGGGGATTTTTAATTCATTACTTTATTTTGAAGAAAAGTGCTGCTGAAGCTTACGGAAAGCTTATGGTGAACATGCTCCATCTCATGATACTTGTGAATGCTGGATTAAATGCTTTAAAAGTAATGATTTCAATGTGAAAGACAAAGAAAGTCCAGGTCAACCAAAAAAGTTTGAAGACCAACAATTATAAGCATTATTGGATGACGATGCGTGTCAAACTCAAAAACAACTTGCAGAAAGATTAAACGTTGCTCAGCAAACAATTTCTAATCATTTACAAGCAATGGGAAAGATTTTAAAGGAAGGAAAATGGGTGCGACATCAACTGAATGAAAGACAAATGGAAAACTGAAAAGTTATCAGTAAAATGTTGCTTCAAGGGCATGAAAGAAAGTCTTTTTTGCATCAAATTGTGACTGGCCATGAAAAGTGGATTTATTTTGAGAATCCCAAATGCATAAAATCATGGGTTGACCCAGGTCAACCATCAACATCGACTGCAAGGCCAAATCACTTCGGAAAGAAGACAATGCTCTGCGTTTGGTGGATCAGGAAGGTGTGGTGTATTGTGAGCTTCTGAAACCTGGTTAAACTGCTAATACTGATCACTACTGACAGCAAATAATCAATTTGAACCACACTTTGATTGTAAAATGACCAGAATGGGCCAGAGGACACAACAAAGTAATTTTGCTTCATGATGACCCACCATCACACACTTCAAAACCAGTTAAAGATACGTTAAAAGATCTTTCCTGGGAAGTATTAACCCACCTGCTGTATCACCAGACCTTGCTCCTTCAGATTACCATTTGTTCTGATCGATGACACACGCACTTTCTGAGCAGCACTTCAAAATGTACGAATAAGTGGAAAATTGGGTCTCTCAATGGTTTGCCTCAAAACAAGAAAAGTTCTATTGGGACGGTATTCAAAATTACCTGGAAGATGAGGGAAATGTGTAGTTAGCGATGGACATTACTTTGAATAAAGCACTTTTGATGTTTCTCTTGAAATAATCCTGTTTTCTTTGATTACAAAATCCTCAGTATTAACCCTGGTAATATCAAAAAATGTTATACATAATACAGTGAGAAGAATGCCTACTTCTCAGGGTAACCATTCTCAGATGCAGAGGAGGCCTCGAGACAAGCTAGATCCCAACCCCGAGTGCCCCACCCTACGCCTGGGCGGCTCTAGGCATCTACCTCAGCTTTTCCTGTGGGTCAGAGCCAGGAGGCCTGCACCTGCGTGTGAGCCCAGCAGGGGCTGCTGCTGTGATAATCCAGGGAGAGAGGGGGAGCACTGAGGTCCCTCAGCACCGGTCCTATGAAGATCTGCTTAGAGTGAGAGCAAAGGACGGATGTAAAAATACCATCCTGAGAACTGGTACATCAGCAGCGCCTTAAAGGTTGGATATTATTGTAGGTTTGAGATAAAGTGAGTAATATGGCAATTTAGGAATCCCAGCGAGAGAGAGAGAGAGAGAGAGAGAGAGAGAGAGAGAGAAAAGAGAGAGAATGGAAATCTCTTTCCTTGTCATAGGGCCAAGCCCAATTGCAGCTTGCTTTCTGGCTGAAGCTCCGAGAGAGAACTGGGGCCCAGCAGGCACAGACAGCAAGGATGCCCCTGGGAACAAAGAGGGAAGGGCAAGCTGACCTGCCCACCTGTGCCTCTGTGAGGACGGCCAGTGGGTGCTGTCAGAGGGCAGCTTCGCTGGGCAGCCAAGGTAGATTACAGTACTTCAACTGAAAGAAAAATGTCCTTAACCACGGAACTATTATTCAGGACCCGGCAGGGAAATTGACAATGTTGATTCATTTAGCTCAGCAGTATTCAGGTCAAAATCAATCTTGTCAAAAATCCATCACCCACACTCAATAAGTAAGAAAAGGGATACAGCACCCGGGAATCAATCACACCCCAGCAGGGAGCAGCTGAAAACAGATCTATCTTGGCCTCTGATGGGGGCTTCTGTTCCTCAGCGTGCTGTTTCCTGAATGCACCCTGGGAACCCCTCCCAAGGTCATGGGCACCAGCCAAGCCTTTAGCAGCAGCTAGAACTGAGACAGCCCAAGGGTGGGTGGTCAATCTTCTGGTCACCTCTCTACAACCAGGCAGGAGAAGTTCCAGAGCCTCGATGCAGATTTATAGATGCTACTTTCTACAGGATCAACACTTAGCTGATGGGTCTGGCTCCACAGAAGTCACTTCTTTCATTCATTAACGTCAGGAACCCTGTCACTCAACTCTTCTGCTGTCCTCAAAGCTGCGTGGCTGCCTCCCAGAAATAATCACAGCTTAGCAGTTCCCTGCTGTATAAAGCTCAGGAAAAGCAGAGTGGCCTCTGAAGGTTCCCAGACCTTAGGAACTCCCGCAGATACACAGTGGGCAAGAATCACCATCCTTTTTGTTCCTGGGCCAGACATTAGCATCCCCCAAGCTGGCGTTAAGGCAGCCCTGACTCCCCCAGACTCCAAGACAGCATGTGAGCAGGGCCAGGTGATGGAGAGGGCTGGGTGCCACCTATGCCATCCACCAGCTCTGTGAGCTTGAGCCAGTTCTTAAACTTCTGTACACTTCACTGTTCTCATACATAAAATGGAAACCATATCACAATTACCTCTTAGAATTGTTGAAGTTCAATGAGACTCTATATGTGAAGAACTGGCATACAGACAGTAACCAAGAGGTGAAAGTTGTTGCCCTGGCCAGTGTTTCTCAGAGGTTAGAGCATCAGCCCTGGCACCAAAGGGTCTTGGGTTCAATTCCCGGTCAAGGGCACGTACCTGAGTTGCAGGTTTGATCCCCAGTCCCTTTCAGGGCATGTTTGAAAGACAACCAATCAATTTGTCTCTCTCATATTGGTGTTTTTCTCTCTCTCTTCTTTCCTCCCTCCCTTCTTCCCTCCATATCACTCTCTCTAAAAAAATTATCCTTGGGTGAGTATTACCAAAAAAAAGAAGTGAAAATTCTTGTTAGACAAAGGTACCTTCTGGTGCTGAGCCTGTTTTTCTATTCTCATCTTCCTTCCACAAACAACTTTTAAAAAGTGTTCACACAATTCTTTCCTTCATTCATTTATACACTTGACAAATATTTATTGACCATTGATTGTTCTAAATGCTAGAAAGACAGTGTATACATGGGGAGAGGGCATATAACCTGTAATCAAGTAAAATAATCACAGATAATAATAAACGGTCCAAAGATAACAGGGGAATGAACTAAAGAGTGACTGAGTCGGCATGGGGGCTATTAAATTTGATTCAAGGAAGGCCTCTCTGAGTGGGAAACATTTGAGTTGAATCCCAGATAGTATGAAGGAGTCAGCCACGGAGCGATCTGGAGGGAGGACATTTCAGGCAGCGAGAGTGTTGAGGACTGAGAGGAAAGGGCACAGAGAGTTGGAGGGGTGGGGATGGGGGCAGATTGGGCAGGACAGGGGCCATACCATTGGCCTTCAGATGCAATGGGAAGCCACTGGAGGTGACATTGTCGATAATGCAGTTTAGAAAGCTCTTTTCGAATGCTATTTGGAGAATGGGTTGAAGCAGGGCAAGAGTGGAAGGATGATGAGCTAGGAGACCCTCACAGAGTTCAGGAGAGGATCATGGTGGTTTTGTCTAGACAGGTAGTGGTAAGTATGAAAAGTAGGTACTAGGGTATAGGAGATATTTTGGAGGTGACAACAATAGTACTTGCTGATGAATTAGATGTGGGGAATAAGAGAAAGAGAGGAACTAAATATTTCTCCAAAGTTTGTGTTTGGATAGATGAGATACTAATTACTGCTGTGTGGAAGACCTGGAGGAACAGTTTGGGGTGGAGAAGTATAATTAAGAACTCGGTTAGGCTGAATCAAGATTCCCATTAGACACTCAAATGAAAAAGTCAAGTATAAGTGGTTGGATCTGAGAATCATCGGTGAAGGGATGTTATTTGGAATCATGGTACTGAATGAGATCAGCTAGGAAGAAAGTCCCTCTGGCTGGAAGAGGGACAGGGGATGATTAAACCTGGGAGAGTCACCTGGAGGAATCCTGGTCCAAAACCCCAGCCCTTGGGGTTATATGGCTGCCAGATAGAGTCACCCAAGTAAGGGATGAGGACTTGAGGCAGAGGAATTCCCTGGAGGAGACAGGAGGCAGTCACCTTCTGAACACAAGTGAAGGTGGCAGCTATGCTGGTGGAGCCACACCCTGGAGAAAGGCAGGGCTCTCCTGCATTCAGACTTCTGCTTTCTGGTGAGTAGTTCTGGGAGGTGGATGGCATCAAGCCCCTTATGCCACTCGGTGTGTGAGCACTCAGGAAAGGAGGAAAGGGAAAAATGAATGGGGAGGTGAACCTCTGCTCTAAATAAGATGTGGCTCTGTTCAGGGCAACCCATATTTCCCTCAGTGTTATGGACTGAAGGCTTGTGTCCCCTCAAAACTCATGTGTTGGAACCCAAAGTGGTGGTGATTGGAGGTGGGGCCTTTGTGATGTACTTAGTTTCAAATGAGGTCAGGAGGCTGGGACCCAGGATGGGGTTAGTGTCCTTGTAAGATGAAGAAAAGAGACTAGAGCCATTGCAGCCCTTGAATTCTCTCTCTCTCTCTCTCTCTCTCTCTCTCTCTCTCTCTCTCTCTCTCCCCCCCCCCCCCCCCCATGAGAGGGCACACTGAGAAGGCAGCAATCTGCAAGCCAGGAAGAGAGTCCTTACCAAGAACGGAATCTGCTGGTACCTTGATCATGGACCTCCCAGCCTCCAGAACTGTGAGAGATAAATGCCCATTGGTTAAGCCACCCAGTCCGTGGTATTTTGTTATAGCAGCTGGAGCAACCTAAGACACCCAGGCTTCGGTAGCCTACAGTGCTCAGGAGGACACATTAACATGAATCTCTGAAAGTATCCTGATTTCTAGGACTGCAGACCTCAGCCCCTTTCACCCACAGCAGCACCTCCCCTGGTTATTTTGGGGACACCTTAGGGAGCCTCAACTGTGCTCACAAACAGTCTCTTCACATTCTGCCTCTCACAGCCCCTAAACCACATGAGGAGGCAGCCCCCTCCTTCTGGGCCTCCTGTTCTCCCTGCCAGGACCCCATGAAGTACCACCTCACTCGTTCACACCAGGCTGGGTCCACGGACCTTGAGAGGGTACTCCTTCTCCCTTCTCCGTGTGCTGCTGCCACCAGGGGACAGGGTTGCCTGCAGACCCTGCAATTCATCAGGCCTGGCCACACCCTGAATCCCTTCCAGCGTCTCAGACCACTGAGTGATTTGAGAAGCTACATCTCATTTACTGTCATGTCCCCAGCACCTAGCAAGTGCCTGCCCCATACCAGGCACATGACTCATAATAGGGAACTGGGAATAGATGAACAGGGAGCAGTGTGCACAGGACTGGGCCATCAGAGGCAGGTGAAGGAGAGTGTGCAAATCTTTCCTAAAGAGGAGAGCTCACTGCAAGAGCCCAGAGGGCAACTCCAGCGGGACCCCAGGCAGGATTTAGGGCTGAGCGCAGGCCCTGCCCACCCCACACCTGCACCTGCTTCAAGAACAATGAGCCAGTCAAGGTTTCTGGGAGGAAGCACGTAATGAGCTCAATTTCGCAGCTGAGTGGGTTGGGATCACATCGAGGGAGCTGGTTTCTGGGACAACAGAGAAGCTCAGCTTCTCTGTCTCTCTGGTTCCTGCAGTCAGGTGGTCAGGATGAGTCCATCCCGGAGTCCAGGCTCCAGGGCCCACGCCCCAGATCCCACACTGCTCAGCGCCTGCACCTCAGCAGGCGCACTCCGATCCCCAACCCGCACCTCCACTCCCGGCACACGGCCCGCCAAGACGGCCACTTTCAAAGACGCATACAATCTCAATAATGACAGCTGCCATTTGAAGGGGCTTCTGAGGGCTGGACACGGGCTCTCTCATTTAGTGTTAGTACCGATCTCGGAGGTGGGTACTATTATTCCCATTTCACAGATGAAGAAACTGGGAGTCGGGAAGGTTAATTAGCCCAACGCTTCACAGCTAATGGGCAATAGAGCCAGGACTGCAACCAGCTACGTCCGGCTGCAAATTTCATACTCTGCTCTATTGGCTCCCAGGACAAACAAGTCATGTACCGCATGGAGTAGTTGGGAAGGGGCAGGGGAACCTGAACACAGTTCATTAGGCAGAGGGCAGGTGGATGGTACAATCTGCAGGGGCAAAGGTGCCATAAAGGCATCGTGAGATTCTGCCTCCCACGCCCCCAGGAGCTGGGCCAGTCCCCTTTTCCCAAGGCAGATTCCGCTGTGCGTGGGAAAGGAGGTGGACATTCTGCTTCCGAGACCCACAAAGACAGGCAAACTATTGGAGTGCGAACAGAGCTGAAAACGCAGGTGCCTCCCAGGGTTGGAAAGGCTGCCAGGTTCCAAAATTGGATCTGCAACCACCTGGAAGCCAGGCCAGGTGCCCCTCCCCCGGAGTCCCTCCTTCAGCCCTGGCTTCTCCCTCAAGCCCTGTGAGCCTAGTACATTCCAGCACGTTCCCCACAGACTCCCACCGATCCCACTGCCCTTTGTGTCACCCGCTCTGTTCAGCAAAGGGAAGGCATTGGCTCCTAACCCTGCTTCCTGACTGATCCTGCCCAGGCCTCCGCTTTCAGGCCTGGGGGTGCCTCTCACTCGCCTTCCCTCGGCCACCCCTCCTTATCTCCAGGGCAGCGCCAAGGGTTGCCGTGGTCAGACCCCACAGGAAGACATGTGCCTCCTGCAGTCTGGGGATCAGATGAGGGCGCTGGGAGCCCTCAGAAAATCTCAGCCTGGGTGTGCTATCAGTCAGCCTGCTTTGGACTGCAAGTTCCAGAGAAATCTGACAACCGTACCCTGGCTCAACCCAGTGCTATTCAAACTTCACTAGGCATGCAAGTCACAGGGGACCTTTTTGAAATGCAAGGTCTGATTCAGTAGGTCTGGAGCGAAACCTGAGCTTCTGCATCTCCGGCAAGCTCCCAAGGCTGAGGCGCTCGGCCCAGGACGCACATTGTGAGTAACGAGGGTTTAAAGATTTAAACCTCAAGGACACGAGCTACTTATATATAAAAGAGCCTAGAGGCAGGCGGCACCGGCGTTGGTTCTGCTCGCTGATGTCTTCACCAGGCTGTGGCCATTCGTCACTCTGCCACCCTCATCATCGCCAGCCGGCTGCCAAAGCTCTGAGCAGCACATCCTCTCACAAGCCAGTGTCCGCTCACAATGTGTCACTCCTAGTCCTGCGGAAGGTGGGGAGAAATGGGGGCAGAGTGCTCTCTGTGTCTAGCCCCTAGGCAGCACCCCCAAAATGGCAGCTGTCATTATTAATTATTTATTTTCCTTTAGCTCTCCTATTATCAGGTAATAAAATCTCCCTCAGATTCCCCCAGATGTTTACTTACGTCTCATTGGCCGGAACTGGGTCTCATGCTCATCCCTGAACCAATTACTATCATCAGCGATCAGATTTCCATGATTGGCTTAAACTAGTTATGATTCATCCCCAGGGTCTGGGGACATTTCCACTTAAACAAAAACCAGAACTCAATTAGCAAGAAAACAGATGAGAAAATGAAGGGCTGTAGGGGCAGAGTGGGAATGAAGGGAAGATGCTCATCAGAAAAAGGGAGGGGTCAGTCCTGTGTCTCACTCACAGGTGCTGGGGAGGCCGCCTGTGCCATGCGCCTAAATGCATTTTACATACAGTGAGCTGTCACAGGAGCGCCAGCCTCTGTGGTGATGGCAGCAGCAAGTACTAGTGCCCTGGTCCTGTGGAGTGTGCGGAGAAATGGAAGCAGAGAGAATGCTCTCCCCTCAGCCTGTCCCTACAGCCAGATGACCCCTGTGACTTCGGTGGGAATTTTCCCTGTTCCTAATTCTCTCCCCCTTTGTTGATTGTAACTGCCCAGCGGTCAGCTGACGCTGCTGGCAGGGTTGGGTGGCTGGAATGAGGCTTCTGCTGAAGGAGAAAGAGGCATTTGTGTGTCGGAGATTCCTGCTCCCTCCGCAGTGGTGAGAAGTCACAGAACCCAAGCCCGAGGGGACACCGTGTCCTCTGCAGAAGGGCCAGGCCCCCTTTGGGCATTGCCTCTGTGGCCCAGCATCTTCACACATGCTGTTCCTTTCCCTGGAGATGCTCTTCCCCACACTGTTCATACCTGCTCCCTCTCAGCTTAAACAGCCCCTTTGCAGAGCGGTCTCTCTTGGTCCCCACATCTAAAGCAGCACCTTCTTCTACTTCCTCCCCTCCCCCACTCTCTGACAAAAGTTAATTTTTTTCCCTCAGCTTATTTGCTATAGTTTGTAAGTATTCGCTGGTTTATTATCAATTAATCTTAAACTCTGTGAGGGCAGGGACCATGTCCATCGCATCCCATCACTTACTCAGCGCAGGACCTGGCACATAGTATTCCCACAGTGAACTTGTGTTGAAGGGATGAATGAAAGCAGTTGAAACAATAATTTTCTGTCCCCAGAATGGAAGAACTAGAGCTAACATTTAAATGAAGCAAAAGAAATGTAGTTTAGCCACAAGGGGTAAACTTACTAGAGAAATTCAGGAGAGAAACAAACAGGGCTGACAACATACACATTTGTCATTCAGGGTGGGGGAGGAGGAGGCCACCCACACCAGGAAGATGGTTGGACAGCCTCTGGAAGGTCCCAGCTGCCCAAGGAAGACAAGACTCGGTGTCACCCTCCCCATCACACCACCTGGCATAGCAGGTAAGAAGTTGCCTCTCTTGAGTTCTCTGATCCCTCATGTTCCAGCTTCTGCTTTCAGAAACCCCATCAGCTTTGGGGGCATGGGAGGGCTGGGTCAGGGACGGGGATCCTGCATTCTGAGTCCTGGTCCACTGGGCCATATGATGAGGGGGAAATTGACTGGAATGCTGAAGCCATGACCCAGAACAGCAAACTCACCCCTTGGAAAGACTGGAGCTTTATAACCGGGTGGAGCTGAGGGGAGCACCAATCACTCACAACTGGCTTGACGTTCACGGAAGCTGTCCTAGTGGCTGCGTGAGAAGGTTCCCTGTGCATCCTGTCTGGCTCAGAGCAACAGGAAGAACACTTGGGCCAGTGAGTGCGAAGGCGATCAATCAAGCAGCTGGTCTTAGAGAAGAAACATACTCAGTTCGCCCCACCCCTGTGGCTGCTCATCCTGATGGATGTGCAGGAAGACCCACCTGGCGATTTCATGTGATCCCACCTAGAGCATCATTACACTAGCCCGTGCCAATAAGCACCCCAGAAAACAAGAGCTGAAGGAAGTGGACAGGAGGGAGAGAGCACAATGACATAGCTTTCAGCTAGGCCAGTGTGTGTGGGGGGTGGGGTGGGGGGTGGGGGGTGGGTGGCCCACAGAGGTAAGTTAAAGAAATTGGAACAAGGGCTTAATTAGATAGTTGGATGTGTGACTCTAGGCCACCTTTGGAGAGCCTTGGATTCAGCCTTAAACAATGTATATACAAGCACCCACTCTGCCAGGCACTGTGCTAGCCATCAGCTCTGAATAGTGAACAAAAGTCACTCAGTCCTGCCCTCGTGGAGCTTTTGGATGACAGAGGGAATCCGATAGGAATCAAATATTTACAAACTGAAACTGTGTCAAGTGCTCTGATAAGAAGAGGGTAATGATAGGAGTGTTTAACAGAAGCTGATCACAACAAGTTTCCTGAAGACCCGAGGCTTGAGCTGATACCTGAAGGAAGAGGAGTTAGGAGAAGCACACGTATTCTATGCAGCAGGAATCATATGTGCAAAGACCCCGAGGTGGGAAGGGACAAGAAATACGTAAGGCACGAAATGAAGGCCAGCATGACTGAAACAGGAAAAGGAAGAAGATGACGAGGCTGGTCTCTCCCTTGGCTCAGGGGAGTCTATGGAAGGCAGAAGCAAGCGGAGCCCTCCCAGGGCCATCTTCCTACTGCATGCTATGTTGAGGCTAGTGCAGCCCAGACAACGACTGGCCGAGAACAGGGAAGTTCTGCTAGCTTCCTGGTTCCTCAGAAGCACCGAGGGTCCTAGACAAACAGTGCCAGGAGCCTTGTAGGGTCCCATGGGAATGTGCTGTGCGGTCTTGTTTCTCTATACTCTCCTCAGGCTGCAAAAAGATAAGTGAAACCACAGCACTGGCTTCATCATAATGTGGAGGGCCATGCTGGCCTGTTAGTTTTGCCTTCCATCTCCTCCACTCACCTCCTCGCTCAGCAAGGTCCTGAGGAAGGTACTAGTGTCTCCTCAATGGTCTCCTGGCCCAGGAACCAGGATGCCAAAATGGCCTTGTGAGTCAGCATGCCAAAATCGCCAGGGTGTTTGTTCAAGGTCCGACTTCACCGGGCTTTATAGGCCATGCCATAATTTTCCTTTTCTTTTTTCTCTTACTCTTTCCTCTTTCTATCCCTCACTTTTCTGCAGTAAATGTTTTTATTGAAGCATAACTTACAGGAAAGGACACAAATGCTAAGTGTTTAGTTAGTTTTCACAAAGTCAGCACATCCTGGCATATAGACACCAAAACACTGCAAGAATGTTTCTGGCAACAGTATTTGTAATAGCCCCAAACTGGGAGAAAAACTATCCACCAAGAATAGAATGGACAAATAAAATGTAGTATATTTGCATAATGGAATACCATCATCGATTAAAAATGAATGAACCACAGCTCCAGGTAACAGCAGGGATGAGCCTTGTAAACATTCTCCCAGATGAAATAAGCCAAACACAAAAGGACAAATATTGTATGATTCAACTTATAAGAAATATCTAAGCCAGTCAGAGAAAGACAAATACCATGTGATTTCACTTATATGTGGAATCTAATGAACAAAATTAAACAAACAAAATAGACACAGATTCATAGATGCAGAGAACAGACTGACAGCTGTCAGAAGGGAAAGGCATTGGGGGGCTGGATGAAAAGGTGAAGGAATTAAGTAAAATAATTTAAAAAAACTCATAGATACAGATAACAGTGTGGTGATTACTAGAGGGAAAGGGGTGTGGGGGAGTAGCAGAGTGTAAAGGGTCATATATGGTGATGGAAGGAGACTTGACTTTGGGTAGTGAACACACAATACAATACACAGATGATGTGTTATAGAATTGTATACTTGAAACCTATATAATTATATTAACCAATGTAATCCCAATAAAGTCAATAAAAAGAAATATTCAGATTAGGCAAATTAATGATATAGAAAGAATTCCCTATCCTTGGCAGAAAGCAGGTTAGAAAGGCTGGCAAGAGAGGCAAGGAAAGTTACTGTTTGATGGGTACAGAGTTTCTGTTTGGAATAATTTTTAAAAGTTGGATTTTGTAATAGGTGCTAGGAACAATCTTGTATCCTTTCATTGTATTTATACTTTTGTTGTTGTTGTACATCTAAAATTGAAGTTCCTGGGTTATAGGCAGACATTTATTTATCTACAATAAATTCTGCCCAAAAGTTTTCCAATTTGTAACTCTGATCAGCAGTACATGAGACTACTGGATGCTCCTATGCCAAGATAACACTTGATGGTGTTTATTTTTCATTTTAGCTAATCTTGTAGAGAAATATTTTATTGTGGTTTTAATTTGTGTGTTCCTGGTGACCAATTGGTTGAACATTTTTTATACTGGCCATTTGGATATTCTTCTTTGTGAAGTACATGTTTGAGCTTTTGCCCATTGGGTAAGAAGGGTGTTTCTTCCTCCCTTCCTTCCTTCTCTCCCCACTCTCTGACTTCCTCAACCCCTTTCTCTCTTTCTTCTATTTCTTCTTTTATCCTTTTTTTTAACAGTCTTTAAATATTCTGTAAAAGAATTATTTGTCATACATGTATAAATGTGTAAAGAAGTACTTAATATTAATAATATAGTATTTCTTGATCTCTTCCTTTATGATTGGTTCTTTTTGTGTGTCGTAAGAAATTCTTTCCAACATAAAGATCACGAAGATAGTTTTCTATGTTACCTTCTAAAAGCTTTAATGGTATACATTTTGTATTTAGGTCTATTGTCCCTCTTGCATTGGTTTTGTCTTCAGTGTGAGATGGAAGTCAAGATTCATTTTTCCATGTACATACCCAATCGATCTAACACTGTTCATTCAAAGACCACCTTTTACGTTCTGCACAACCATGCACTTTTGCCATAAATCAGAGAACAATATCTGTGTAGGTCTGTTTCTAGACTCTTTATTTTACTTAAATGATCTATTTGGTTATCCTTGTGTCAACAACATGGTTCCTTAATCTATATATATAAAAGGCTAATATGCAAAGTGTCCCCTCCGGAATTCGACCAGGAGACCAGAAGTTCAATCACTCGCTATGATGTGTGCTGACCACTAGGGGGTGGCACTGAATGAAGGAAGGCCGCGGCCTGCAGCAGAAGGTCCCGATTGGCCCTGATCACCGGCCAGGCCTAGGGACCCTACCCATGCACCAGGCCTCTAGTACTTTAATTATAAGCCTTGATATCCAACCTTCTTTTTTCCTTTAACTGTAATCTTCTTCAAGATTGTCTTAGCTATTCTTGCCTTTACATTTCCATGTAAATTTAAAAATCAGTCTGTCAATTTTCACATATAAAATATTACTGGAATTTTGGTTGGAATTGCTTTAATCTTATAGGTCAATTTAAGAAAAACTGACAAAGTTATAATATTGAGTCTTTCGATATGAGAGCATTTCTCCACTTAGGTTTCTTTTTCTTGCAGTAATGTTTTGCAGTTTTTTAAAGATTTTTTTGATTCAACTTGTTTCTAGTTATTTGATAGTTTTAATATTATTGTAGTAGCATTATTCTTTCATTTTATTTCCTAATTGATTTATCCTAGTATATAAAAATGCCAATATCTTGCTAAGATTACTTATCAATTCTAATAATTTATTTGCATATATTTTGGATATTCTATATAGCAATCATGTCTTTTTGCAAATAATGACTGTTTTCTTCCTTTCCAACCTATATACTTTTTATTTCATGGTATTATTGCACTAGCTAGTATCTTTAAAACAATGCTAAACAGAAATAATGGTAGTGAACATTCTTGTGTCATTACTTCTCTCAGGGAGGGAGCTTTCAATATTTCACCATTGAGTATGATTTTAGAAGTCACCTTTTATCGGGAAAGTTTCCTTATATTACCAATTTCCTGAGAATAATTTTTAAATCATCAACAGTTATGAAATTTGTCAAATAGTACTTTATCTGCATTTATTGAGACGATTTTATGATTTTTTTTCCTTTATTAAATAAATATAATTAATTAATTGATTGATTTTCTAATGTTAAATCATTTTTCAGTTCCTTAAACAAACCCCACAAGGCCATGATATGATATCCTGAATCAAATTGTTTCATTTTGTTTTATTATAATTGCCTCTATTTTCATGAGGAAGATTAGTTTGTAATTTTCATTTCTCATAATATCCTTTTCAAGTTCTGGTATCAAAGGTAGGCTGGCCTCATAAAATATTTCATTTCATTCTATTTTCTAGAAGAGCTTAAGATTGGCATTTTCCCCCCAAATTTTTAAAAAGTTACCAATAAAGTCATTTGGGCCTAGAGTTTTCTTTTCTTTTTCTTTTTAAAGATTTTTATCGGTTTTTATTGATTTTGAGAAAGAAGAAGGAGGGGGATGGAAAGAGAAACACTGATGAGAGAGAAACATTGATTGGCTCACTCCTGCATGCCCCCACTAGGAACTGAGCCCACCACCCTGACATGTGCCCTGACTAGGAATCAAACTGGTGACCCACTGGTTCATGGGTTGATGCTCAACCACTGAGCCAAACTAGTCTGGCAAGCCTAGAGTTTTCTTTGTGGATGGTTTAAAATGAGAATTAATTTTTCAATAGGAAAAAACTGTTCAGATTTTCTATTTCTTCTTATGTTAGTTTTGGTAAACTTGTGGGGTTTTTTCTAGTAATTTGTCTATTTTATATAAATGTTCAAATTTATTGGCTTAAAGTTATTCATAACATTACTTTTGTAATATCATTACTTTTGTAGTAATGACTCCATATTATTCCTGATATAGTTATTTCTTTTTTTCCTATTTTCCTGATCAGTCTTGTTAAAACTTTATCAATTTTATTAAAATTGTCAAATAACCGAAGTTTGGCTTGTTGATTTTATTTATTGTACATTTATTTTTTATTTATTGATTTCTTCTCTTTAGGCTTTCTTCTTCCTTTAACTTTTTTGGGACGATGAACTATTCTTTTTTGCGCTTTTTGGGAGGAATACTTACATAATTGACTTTAAGCCTTTCTTTTCTAGTAAATACATTTAAAACTATAAATTTACCTCCTTAGTGTTTTAATCCTCCATGTTCTAGCTACCTTGGATGGACTCTTAAGTAAACATTTTTAATTTTGCCTAGCTTTTATGCTTCTTACTGGGAGTATTCATCTAATACGTAACACTCTATCATAACCAGGACCATCAGTATGCTATGGATTTTTAAAATTATAATTATAATGTGAAGACACAGAAATGTTTTAGATCCTGGGTGCTAACACACAATTTTAAACTTATTAGACTTTATTTTTTGAGGCATGACGACTGGAGACTTATTAGCAGGAGAATCAAAGCTGCATTTTAGGCTGTTGAAATTTACTGAGTCACTACCATGTTAGGAGGCAGAGTAGCAGAGTGGAATCAAGCTGCCTAGATTTCAACATGAGCTGTGACACTTACTAGCTGTGTGACCTTGGACAAATGATTTAATTTTTCTGAGATTCCTCATTTGTAAAATAATAATATTTACCTCATAAGATTATTGAGGGAGATTAAATGAGATAACATCCATTATATCTAGGACAATGCCTAAAACAAGGTAATAATAGCTGACCTTTATTGATTTCTTAATTATTATGAATTTCATTTTAGAGGTAAGAAAATTAGGATTCAAAGGGGTAAAGTAAATTGCCCAAGGTCATACAGTTTATAAATGATAGCTCTAAGATTTTAATACAGGTCTACATATCACCAAACTCAGTGGTTTAATATGAATGAACATAAGATGAGTTGGTAGAAGGAAAAGCATAGTGAAGTGGTTCCTGCAATAATCCAAGAATAAAGCCACAGGGGCCTAAATTTAAATGATGACAGTACAAAAGGAAAATAAAGAAAGAGATCTGAGAGGCATGATGAAGGAAGCACAGGACTTGATGACTAACTGAATATGGGATGGCAGTGTAGGGAGGCAGAGTGAGGAGTCAGAGCTGAGTCATGGGTTCAAGCCTGAGGTACTGGAAAGTTGATGATACAATAGACAGAAATAGGAAAGTCAAGAAGGGGATGGAGTTTTGGAGGACAGGTGTTATGCTCAGTTTTAAACATAGGGAAGGAGCTATCAGTTGTAGATACAGAACTGAAGCTTGGAAAAAGGGCAGAGTAGTAGAGATGATCCCTGGAGAGGAGACAGTTAAAGCTTTAACAGTAGACATAATCCCTAAGTGAGAGAATGAAGAGACAGAAACAGAGCCCCAAGGATTGAATCTTGGGACAAATCCAATGTTTATTTATGGATGTTCAAGAAGTGAATAAATAGACATGTAGATAAGGGGACTGGTGGATGTAATCTACTCAGACTTTCAATAAGCCTTTGGCAAGATTTCATTTCAAAGACGTTAAGAAATGTGGGCATGATGGGCATATAAGAAAGTGGTTTTGTTAGAAACAAGGAATGGGTTCAGAAACAGAAAATAAAGAATAAAGATGAATGAATGGTCATTTCTCTAGGGAGATAAGCATAAAGGATCAGTGTGAGGTATTTATCAATGATCTCCATAAAGGCATTGCCAATAAAATCTCCATGTTTGCAGTTGACATTAAATTATGTTCAGAAGTAAAGTACAGAGAGAGACCTTAGGAACCTGTGTGGATGGCAAAACACAACACTGCTGGCTACTTCGTCCCTTCAGTCTCCCTCTCCCCATAGCAAGGCCTGAACTGCAAGCTCAGTCCTGCCTTAGGAGCCAGTCCATCTGTAATCAGAGGGCTTTGAAAAAGTCTAGCCCAACCTCCTGGGCCTCAGCATCAGGTCTGCCATCTCTCTGGGACACAATGACCACCCTGAGCCCAGCTTTAGTACCTGAGTCAACATAATCTAGCAATTACTTTTTAAGTATCTGCTGTTTTTTAGGTGCCATATGAATGCCAGCATAGTCTTAATTCCCAAGGAGCTCACAGTTAAGCCCCTGCTTTTATTACCTTACAGAGCACTATTACTTATGGGGTTGGAGACCCACCTTGCTCTTTCTAGTTGTAGACATAGTTAGTGCTATACATATGAATCCGTACTTTCCAAGCTACTCTTAAAGATGAGTTGGAGCCAAGTGATTAGCTTTAGCTAATAAAGGGTGAGCAGAAGTAAAGGTTTTCAATTCTGAGTCAAGATGGTTGGGCATATCCTCTATCAATTCCCTTGCAAAGTTGGAAAAGTATTGTCCAACCCTCATTGGACTTCATGATCTATATATATAAAAGCCTAAGTGACCGTTATGACCGAACAACCAGAATGACCGGAATGTCCAGTTGACCAATTGCTATGATGCACACTGACCACCAGGAGGCAGATGTTTAATGCAGAAGCTGCCCCCTGGTGGTCAGCGTGCTCCACAGCCAACCTTCCACGGTCCCTCCCCCTGCTGGCTGCCCCCCCCCCCCCCCCCCCAGATAGGTCTTGATTGCCGACCAGGCCGAGGGACCTCACCTATGCACAAATTCATGCACTGGGCCTCTAGTAAATAAATAAACTCTTCAGTGTGCTAAGTTACTAAGTTTGTGTGGTTTGTCTGTTCCACAACCAACTAACATACTAGTCTTTCCCAGGAGCTGGGGTCCTGTCTCTAAAGCTCATCTGCTTGACTGAACCACTGCTACCTACAGACATTGTCTTCAAATATCACCTGCTCCAAGAGCTACTATCTCACCTCTCTCACTCAGGACTCATTCTCCACATCAGTTGGACTTATCTCCTATTTCAGGCTTTCTTGAGCTGGATACTTGTCTCTCTGGGTAGCATTGTTAATAGAACTTTCTGCAATGATGGAGAAAACCTATATCTGCACTCTCTAATAGCAGCCACTTGCCACATATGGGGTTATTGAGGACTAGAAAAGCAGCTAGAAAAAATGAAAAATGTAATGTTCAATTCCAATTATTTGTAATTAATTTAAATTTGAATAGCCACAGGTGGCTTCTACTTGGATAGAAAAAGCATCTCCAGAGCACTTCCCACCTCAGGGCTCTGACTTGCTGTTGCTAATGCTCCCAAGTTCAACCAACTCATGAAAGAGTGTTATAATAAAGTGACAGGTCTGTTTTAATATGGGCAATGATTAGGAATAAAAATACTAGAACAGCCCTAACTGGTTTGGCTCAGTGGATAGAGCATTGGCCTGTGGACTGAAATGTCCCAGGTTCGATTCCAGTCAAAGGCATGTACCTTGGTTGCGGGCACATCCCCAGTAGGAGGTGTGCAGGAGGCAGCTGATCAATGTTTCTAACGCTCTATCTCTCTCCTTTCCTCTCTGTAAAAAATCAATAAAATATTTTTAAAAAAATACTAGGACATTTAAACAAATTGAAGAATTTGGAATTGAATCCAGAAAAAGGAACTTGGATTCATCAAAGATCATTTCTGAGCTCAGTGTCTGCTTGTACAACCAAAAAGATCAGCAAAAGTTTGGATATCTGAAATCATACTAAGCATTAGTCTTCCTTTATACTTAAACTCATTTTAAATTTAAATTTTTCTTAAACTTAGCTTCCCTTAAACCTAAAATTCTGTGAGAATTTCAGAAATTTTTCTCCTTCAGGTAAAAATAAATGGAGGACAGATCTACTGAAAGGAGGTCCAGAGGAGGAGAAAGAAGCTTCCATTTGAGAAAAAACTTTACAAATTCAAGACTCCTCACTTTGTAGGTACGGAGAAGACATGACCAAAATCCATATAATAAAGAGCAGCCTAAACAAAGTTGCCACAATATTCTTTTACCAAATCCTGAAATAGGAGACTAAAAGGAGAATATAAACCAGTAGCGTGTGGTTTCTGAGTTGGAAAGCAACCTTTAAGACAAAGGATCAGGTAACTGCTGGAAACAAAGACCCAGTCAAGTTAGGTTAAGGAAGGGATCTTTATACGAAGACACAACAGTCAATTTCACTGACATATAATAATAGGAAACAAGGCTTTGTCAGAACTCAAAGGACCCAAACCTGGAATCTCAGTTGTTGAAATTTCTTTGCCCATTTCTCAAGGCAGAATGACCTTTCTCCCATCTCCCTCCTCTCTGCTCTTTTCTCTGCCTTCACACTTACTCTCTCTATATGTATAGTAAACCCTTGAACATGTGGGGGTTAGGGACGCTAACCCTCCCATGCAGCTGAAAACTTGTGTATAACTTTTGACTTCCCCAAAACTTAACAGAAGTCATTCTTCCATATCCATAGGGGAATGGTTTCAGGACTTCCACAGATACCAAAATCTGTGGATGCTCAAGTTTCTTACACAAAATGGTATAGAATAGTGCATACCATATACGTCATGGCTTTCCCATAACAAGACTACACTCAGGACTTTAGCTTTCTGACTTCCATCCCAACTATATGCCTTTCTCCTCATGTTCCCTCATCATCTGAGTCAGTTTCTCAGTACCCAAATATCAAATCCCTGGGAAGAGAATCTGATTGGCCCTGCTGGAGTCAAGTGTCCAACTCTGTTTCCATCAGTTGTGGTCAGGGTAAGTAGAGGTACAGCACAAAGGTCTGCTCCAGGAGTTGATGGTGGGTTGTTCTCTAAGAGAATGATGAATGATAAGGTGATAATGATCACATCTACCATCTCGTTACCTTACCAAAGACAAGGGAGTTTCAGTAACTTGTCTATGATCTTAGTTGCTGTGATTTTTTTCATACCACATCCTTTGATATTTAAGCAATAGTAATAATTGTTATCACCTATTGAGTACTTATCATATGCCAGGTGTTGTGCTAAGTGTTTTTTATTTTTACACATGTTTATAACATATATCTTAGGAATTAGATATTATTATTCTCTCTTTATTTATAAGGAAACTGATGTTCAATTAAGTTAATTAGACCAAATTCAAACATCTAGCTTGAGGGAGAGCCAAGTTGAAACTTTAATATTTTCAAATCTAAAGATCTTAACTTCCATACTTGTCTGCCCTTTATGTCACAAAATGAGTAATAATTGTGGAATTTGTCACCTCAAAAGTTGATAGAGACAGAAAAAATATATATACCGGGATGACTTTTGAATAACAGAATAGCCAATAGCCTAGGACTGCCAAGGGGACCCATGTATCTATAAACACACAGGATCAAAGACCCAGTTCATCATTCCATCATTGATTTTTATTTTTCAACAAAGTACATACTAAGCACATAATAAAAATTTTTTAGAGGGGAATAAAAGTCAGGTATCAGGGAGGATAAATTGTCTCTTATATCTCTTAAGGTATCTATTACCCATAGGTAAGATTTCTGGGCTAGGCAAATCCAATCTGAGAATCTTAAATTTCCAATTAAGGGGGAAACCAAAGTAGAGTTGGGAAACAGAAAAAATGAAGGACAAGCATAAAAGCCATCAAACACTGTAGAAGTGCAGTAATTGAGGTATAACCCAGGTATTAAGGAAGCCCTGAGGGTATTTAATCCAGTAGGACTCATCCAGCCCATGATGGTGACTTCACATTGAAAGGACAGCATGAGCAAAGGCAGGACATAAGCAAAAGCAGAGGCTGTGTGTAAATTTGGAGAAGGATGGACATACACAGCTTAATGGTACTGAGAATGAAGATTGGAGGAGGCCATGGTGGGAGGTGAGTGTGGAGAAATTGGTAGGGCAGATCATGAAGAACGTTTTATGCCATGTTAAGCAGCTTGGACTTTATCCAAGTGATTAAAGGAGGAGAATAACAGGGTCAGATTCATGTTTTAAAAATAGATCTTCCTGCTCTGAAGAAGACTGATTTGAGAAGGAAAAGCCTAAGGGCATGGAGACCTACTGGGAATCTAGACAAGAAATGATGAGGGCCTGAACTGGGGCAGAAGTTCTGAGGAGAATGAAGGGAAGTGTTTGAGAAACACTTAACAAGTTAAGTTGTCAGGACTGATAATTGATAGCGAATAGAGGCAAAGGAATGGTGGTGACAACAGGATCCTGAACTTTCTGACTTGGAGACTGCATAGAAAGGGAAGCTACTAAGAGAGGGGAGTGAAGAGAGGCATGTTTAAGGGAGAAAATGCTGTGTCTACACTTTATATGTTGAGGGGCCTATGAGACTGGTAGGATAAAATGTCTAGAAGGAAGTTCAAGATATATGCTGACCTTGAAAATAAAGATTTGAAAGTTACCAGCTAGCCCTAGTTGGTTTGGCTCAATAGATAGAGCATCGGCCGGCCTGTGGACTGAAGGGTCGCAGATTCAGTTCTGGTCAAGGACACATGCCTGGGTTTTGGGCTGGATTCCCAGTGTGGGGAGTGTAGGAGGCAACCAATCAATGATTCTCACCATTGATGTTTGTCTCTCTCTCCCTCTCCCTTCCTCTCTGAAATCAATAAAAATATATTTTTAAAAAAGAAAGTTGCCTGCTAGAACTTGAGCATGGGAAAGCACAATTGGAGGGTATGAAAATTGAAAAGGATCAAGAACTGAACTCCAGAGAAGACCAGCCTTTCAAAAAGAGGTCAGAGGAAAGGAGCCAATGGAAACAAAGGCAGAACAACCTAAGAATAAGAGACTAACAAGCAAAGGGTGTGGATAGAGAGTTTTGCAAAGGCAGGATAAACCAAGGGTCAAATGCTGTAGAAAGATCCAGGGAGGTAGGAGTAAAGTTCGCTCTTTGAATCTGGCAGTTAGAAAGTCATTGGCAATCATATGGAGACTAGTACCCATGAATCAGTGAAGGAGAAGCAGGTTTCGATGGATTAAGGAGATAGTAGAGGACTTTAGAGTGAAGGGAAGAGGAGATCCATGATCATACATATTAACATTCATGGCCATGATGTTCAAGTATCCAAGAGGAAGCCAAGTGGAAAGTGGTTAATTAGAAATTGTAGACACACCAGCACTAGTGGCTTTGCAAAGAACACCTTCTCTAGAGTAGTGAAAATAGAAATCAGATAACAAGGGGTGCAGGGGGGTTGCTGGTGATGAGAATGTACAGGCTTAGTGAGCTAAATGGCAATTCGAGATGGAAAAGCATGAGAAAAATAGAATAAAAGACAACAGGGGAAGTAGGGTTAAGCAGAGGTCTTTTGTTTGCTTATTTGAGTTTTGCTTTGCTTTCCAGTGGGCATAGCCTGAACATTCTTGGCAGCATATAAGATGGAGAATGTGGGATGGAGAAGTAATGTGGGGAGGTTGATAACTGATGAAACAAGAACTCAGAGGAGATAGGAGGAAAAGAAATTCTGAGCATTGCTATGGAGTTTTGCCAGAAATGTTGGAAGAACAGAGTTGTTTTTTTTTTCAGATAAGGTAAGAGTGTGGAAATATAGATAAGCATGTATAGAAATGGAAGAGAATAACCTTGGTGTGGTGGTCTCAGCCTTCCCAGTAAAGAAAGTGAAGTTACCTCTACTTAGGATAGGTGTATAATGCCAAGGGAGATACATTAGGGAGCCATAAAGAAATTAGGTAAAGTATCTACTAAGCCAGAGGGGGAACTCTCTTACAATTAGGCTGTTAGAAATAGAATCAAGGGCCATAGAAAAGTCAACTAAACAAGAAAGTGAGACTTAATGATTAGGAGAGATGGATCAAAATCCTTACCCAACATTGGAGGCAAAGACAAAAAGTGCCAAAGGTGCCTTTACAAATAACATGAAGGACTTAAATCTTCCAGAAGCAATTGACCCACCCTCCTCACCCCAAAACCAGCTTCTACTGATTGCGATTTTAGATGACTTGGAGGAAAGGGTATGGGGATTAAGGGAATCGAGGCATCTGCACATCAATCAACATAGCTCTTGGCAGCCCCTTCCAGCCCCAAAGGTGAAAATGGATAAGCCAGCAGATTTAACTCCCACTCCCCCTCAGTTGAATCTATCAAACATTATTGAGCGCCTTCAAGGTGAAGAACAAAACCAAGAGACATTCTTCTTAGATTCATAGTCTGGGTCAAGGAATAATGTTCAGCCTCTTCCCTGAGGAGTCCTCAAGGCACATTTCTAGTTATGCTCACAGCCAGCCAATAAGCACAAAACTTTCCCAGGACAGAATCTGGAACCTGAGAGAGGATTTTTGTCCCCTGAGATCTGCCTTATAGGGCCGGCCCATATAATAATGGTCTGTCATTACTACTGGCTGCTTAAAATACCAGAAGATACATTCTCTCAAGTGGATGAATCAGTTAATAATAAGGAAATACCCATGGTGTGGAGAGGCTTCCAAAAATAAATCAGTAAATGCAACCCACAGGGTGGTTATGTCGAAACTCTGAGCCCTATGCCAGTCCATTCTAGAAGCTCTTCGTGCCTGGCTTCCAAGTGCTCTTAGCACACAAACCATCTCTGCCATTGGCTTTTCTTGTTACCCAGACATTTCCACAATTACCTCACACAAGAACCAATCAGATACAACAGTACATGTGAAAATATATGCAGATTTGTCAGATCTGAAATTGAATTACCATGACAGCTTATGTTCAGAATGCCTATTAAGGAATGTTTCCACACTAATTATGGAGGGCTGCCTGTGTCTTAGCCTCAATCTGCCTTCTCTGGCATATCCAAGTAATAGCTACAAGTGATTCTTTCCACCTTCTCTGTCTAAATCCTGCCTTTCCTTTAGAACCCACTTTCTTCATGAAGCCAATTCCTCAAGTCTAGCTCATATTAATTCTATCAGCCAATCTGCTATAACATGTCTACAAGCAGTATCTAATTGTGTGATGTTTTCTGATTACTTAATTTTCCTAATTTTCAAATATCTAAATCAATTGAATCTTCTAAAAGGCAAAAAAAAATCATTTTTTTCTCCTCCAAAGATTATGAGTTAATGCTTCTCTGTGTCACTTATGCATTCAATGTTTTTTGAGTACCAACTATTCTGGGTACTGGGAGTGAAACAGTCAACTGGAAAGTTATGCCCTCAGGGAGCTTAATGTGAGGGAAAGGCAAGGAAATAGACTATTCTATATAATAAAGAGCTAATATGGTAATTAGACTGGATGGAAGAACGACCTTCCGGAACTACCTGTGGGTGGGGCCGCTGGGCTGCAGGACGTGAGGCAGCAAGGACTGAGGCAGCCGGAACTGCAAGGGCCAAGCCTCTTGCATGAATTTTGTGCATCAGGCCTCTAGTTTTTAATAAACTGTATTAGGTACCAAGACAGGGAAGTACCAAGTGCTCTGGGAGCATTGAGGAGTGGCATCCAACCCAGTCCTACTTTGTTCTGTAGTCGGTGGTGAGGTAGGTTAGGAGGATTTCATGTGGGTGTCCAGGCTGAGTCCTTGAAGTGAAATTAGAATGGTTTAAGTCAATATCTGCAGTGGTGGTTAGGAGGTCCGATGGAAAGAGAATTTTTAGTGTTAAAACCTCCTTACATTGGCCCATTCTGTGGTTCTGTACATGTGAAAGGTGAGGAGGACAGTGATTAGACAAGACATCAAGGAGCTCACAGTCTTGTCTTTGAGACCAAAACACAAGCAATACGATACAGGCAGCCTGGACAAACACCAATCCTAGGTTTTGTTTTGTTTTGTGTGTGTTTTTTTTTTTTTGCGGGGGGGGGGGTTAGGGAGGGTGCCTCCAGGAAGTAACATCTCAGCTGAAGCATCTAGGGCAGTGATGACGAACCTTTTGAGCTCGGCATGTCAGCATTTTGAAAAACCCTAACTTAACTCTGGTGCTGTGTCAATATAGAAATTTTTTGATATTTGCAACCATAGTAAGACAAAGATTTACATTTTTTGATTTTTTAAATATATTTAAATGCCATTTAACAAAGAAAAATCAACCAAAAAAATGAGTTCACGTCTCACCTCTGACATGCGTATCATAGGTTCACCATCACTGATCTAGGGCAAGCATGTCAAACTCGTGGCCCACGAGCCACATGCAGCCCACAACGAATATTTTTGCAGCCCAGCCAATATAATGGTATGTAAGAAACATTGTAATAAAAATTTCATAACTTAATTTTTATAATATCCTGTTATATACATAATTATTAATAATGAGCTACAACATTTGCTAATGACTGATTATTATAATCATGTTGCATTCATTCCCCTTATGTACCTTACGTGCAGGCACACCATTTCTCTCCACTAATACTACGCTGTGGTAAAAAAGGAGTTCTTACTATTTGCAACAACATGGATGGAACTGGAGAGCATTATGCTAAGTGAAATAAGCCAGTCAGAGAAAGATAAATACCACATGATCTCACTCATTTATGGAATATAATGAACAACATAAACTGATGAACAAAAACAGATCCAGAGACAGAGAAGCATCGATCAGACTGTCAAACCTCAGAGGGAAGGTATGGGAGGGTGGGGGTAAGGGGGAGAGATCAACCAAAGGACTTATATGCAAGCATATAGGCCTAACTAATGGACACAGACATTATTTGGCCCACATTCGCCTTTGAGTTTGACACGCTTGATTTAGGGAGAGTGGAGTTCAACCAGGAAAAAAGACAAGGAAACGGAAAGGGAACTGCACATTCAACATCCTAGAGCAGGGGTCCTCAAACTACAGCCCTTGGGCCACATGCGGCCCACCAGGTGTTTTTGCCGCCACTGCCTGTTGCTTAGCAGCCGACTCATCCCGGGCCCGCAGTGTGCATGTGTGGAATGTGTGCTGCACTCTCTGACTCCCCTCCTTCTCTCTGTCTCGCCACTCCTCCTCTCAGTCTCAGGTGTGATTGGAAGAGTCACGAGCTTGCCTGTGCAGAGCCTGCTGCTGCCTGAGGACCGAGGTAAGAACAAGTTAGGATTTTTTTTTTTGAAGTTAGGAGGTCTATTTTTTTTTATTTTGCAGTTAGTAGGGCCCTTTTTTTTGAAGTTAGGAGAGCCTTTTTCCAGAATGAAACATCTGAAATCTCCAACCAGATCTAGACTAACTGATGCACACTTGCATCACTTGTTATGACTAGCAGTGACAAATATGGAACCGGACATTGACCATCTCATTAACCAAAAGCAGGCCCATAGATCCCATTGAAATACTGGTAAGTTTGTTGATTTAACTTTACTTATTCTTCATTTTAAATATTGTATTTGTCCCCGTTTTTTTTTTTTTTTTTTTTTTTTTTTACTTCAAAATAAGATATGTGCAGTGTGCATAGGAATTTGTTTATAGTTTTTTTTTAAACTATAGTCTGGCCCTCCAATGGTCTGAGGGACAGTGAACTGGTCCCCTATTTAAAAAGTTTGAGGACCCCTGTCCTAGAGACTCTGTGAGCTACAGGGGATATAGTAATTATCGGTATTTCCCTTTCTCTTCTGATCTTTCCCGATACATTCAGATCTTTGGCCTTAGCTCTGCTTTACAGCAAAGCCATGCTCAGTATCTTCCTACTGGAGAGAGAAAGAGAAGCCAGGAAATAGAATAAGAGATTCTCTCTGGGAGGAACTTTGGACACTGGGAGTGGGGAGGAGGAGGGGTTATGTGAGGGCAGACAGTGTACAGCAGCTACTGAATTTCATTATTTTAGAAAGGTTCCCTATGCCAATAAGGCCCTTTCTTGCTAGGAAACTATATCCTAGGTATTAGCAGCAATTAACTCCCTTAAGCCTGGATCTCTATACTATGAACTTCTGAAGGAAGGGACAATGATTTTTATATTTGTATCCTCAGTACTTAACATAATAAACTTAATATTATGTTATATAGGCACCTAATAAGTAAGTATTGAATAACTGCCTAAACTCCTGGTTCCTACAGGATTCTAATTAGACACACACACACACACCACCACCACTATCACCACCACCACCACCACCACCACCTACTCCAGGAGGTCTCTTCACCAGTTAATGCTTGCCTCTTTCAGTCTTGTCAGGTAGGTGCCAAATGGTCAATCTTTTTTGTTACTTACTTTACCTATTAAGATCATCTAGATCAGGTAAAACACAAATACCAATCATTTATAATATTTTGTTTTGTTTTTTACCTTCACCATTATTTACATTTATATTACCTTTTTCTGGTAACTTGGTTGCTATATACTTTTACTAGTATTTATTTATTTATTTATTTATTTATTTTTACTTCTAAATTTTAGTGGTTATCCTTAAGTTTTTAAACAGGCATATTTAATTGTACCTGATATTTGAACATATCCAAGTTATTAAATATTTCTATTCTCTTCCTAACCATGTCAAAGACAGTCAAATGTCTAACCACCTACCTACTCAACAGTGCCCCTCTCTGCATCACGTTATTGTTATTTAGAGCAAGAGCAGGCATGTACCCTTTCCAGGCCAAATCTGGCTGGCCACCTGTTTTTGTAAATAAAGCTTTTTTTGAAACACAACAATATTCACTCATTTATGTATTGTCTATGGATGCTATCACTCTACAAAGGTGGAGGTGAGCAGTTGTGACAGAAGCTGGGTGTATGTACCACCTGGTGCTTCACAGAAAATGTTTGCCTCTGGTCTAGAGTTTCAGTTTTGCCCTACTTCAATACAAAACAAAATGACCTGTTTTAAAACAGTTAATGATTAATTAAATTTATTACTGTTTTATTCATTTCTGTAGTTACCATCATTTCAGATTATTCCAGATTGTCTCTCTGGATCCATCTACTTCTTTAGTAATTCCTGTATGTGGTTGGTACATTCTCTTAGTGTTTGCTCAGAAAATGGTAGTTTATCTGGCTATTAAATTTGAAATTGACGGTCAATTTTTTTGTATTTAGAATATATTATCTCATTGTTTTCCTACCTCTGTTTTTGCCAACAGGATAACTGCTATCATTTTAATTATTGTTCTTATAGAATAAGATGTTGTCTCTCTGATAGCTTTAAAATTTCTCTTTATCTTTCACTAGAGGCCCGGTGCACAAAATTCATGCACTGGGGTGGGGGTGGGGTCCCTCAGCCCAACTTGCCCCCTCTCACAGTCCAGGAGCCCTCAGGGGATGTCCTACTGAAGGCTTAGGCCCGCTCCCTACAGGAAGCGGGCCTAAGCCGCAGTCTAGCCTCCCTCTGCGGGAGGCAACTGGGCTGATCAGGGGAAGGTGCCACCCTCATCACCCCGCTGCTGCTGCCACTGCCAGCTGCTGCAGCCACCAAGGCATTTTCTTTCTTTTTTTTTTTTTAATATATTTATTGATTTTTTTTACAGAGAAGAAGGGAGAGCAATAGAGAGTTAGAAACATTGATGAGAGAGAAACATCGATCAGCTGCTTCCTGCATACCTCCTACCGGGGATGTGCCCACAATCAAGGTACCTACCCTTGACCGGAATTGAACCTGGGACCCTTGGGTCCACAGGCCGATGCTCTATCCACCGAGCCAAATTGGCCAGGGCTCACCAAGGTATTTTCATCAACACGGACTCCAGTCCTTTCACCATGAAAAAATGACGACTTTCTTCAGGCATTTTCAAGATGCCTCTTTCATAGGATATGACATTTCTTTCTTTCTTTTTCTTTTTTTATCCTCACATGAGGATATTTTCCCACTGATTTTTAGAGAGTGTGGAAGAGAGAGGGGAAGACAGAGTGAAACATCAAAGTGAGAGGCACACTTCGATTGGTTGCCTCCTGCATGAGCCCTGACCTGGGCCCCGGCCAGGGATAAACCTGAAACCTAGGTATATGCCCTTGATCAGAATTGAACCAGGCCCCCAGCCCAGCCCCTCTGGCTCCAGGGCTGGGCGCAGCCACCCTGTCTGCTGTTCTCTCAGGCTCTGGGCCTGCACCAGGCATGTCCTCCTGAGCTGGTTGTGACTGTTACAGTGTCCTGGCCTAATTTGCATATTACCTCTTTTATATATATGTATATGTATACATATTATATATATGTGTATATATATACATATATATGTATATATGTATATATATATGTATATGTATATATATATATATACACACATATATATATATGTTCTGTAGTTTTACTACAAGTCTAAGTATAAGTTTATCTTTATTCTGCTCATACTCAAGATACAATTTCAACCTGAGGATTTGTGTCTTTCTTCAATTCTGAAAAAAGTCTTAGCTATTTAATTCTTCAAATATAGCTTCTCTGACATTATCTTTATTCTTTATTTATGGGATTCTCAACTAGTTCTTTTTTAAAACCTTCTCTTCTTTTCATTTCTTCCTGTTTTATTTTATATTTTTTGTTCATTTTTCATAGATCTTAATTGTTTTTATCTCTCTGAGGATTCTAAGCATACTTTTAGAAACTTTGTTAGACAGGTCTATATAATTCATTTTATTTGGAGTTAATTCATGTTCTGATTGCTTATTTTGTTGGCTACTTTTCTTACTATGAGATTTCTTCATGTGTTTTAGAATTTTGGCTTACAGATATCATTATGAGTATATGTTTTGTTATATATTGTATTTTTCTTCTTTCCTTTCCTATCTAGTAATTTAGTGTTTGCCTCCACTTGATGCTATGTGGCTCAAGTACAGAACCAGAGTTGCATAATAGTATTGCTGGTTGGTAGTGATATGAAGGATATTGCAGATCCAGACACAAAGTCAGTGGGTGGATTGACATAGTACCTGCTCACAAGGCTATGTCCATTTTCTTCCCACTCCTTGAGCCCACAACTTCTTGTTAAACAGTGGTTCTCAAAGTGTGTTCAGCATTTGTGGAAACTAGTGAAAAATGCAAATTCTTATTTCAGACACATTGAACTAGTCATCCTGGGGATGGGATGCTTAGCAAGGTCTCCGGGTGGTTCTGATGCACACTCACTTCTATCAGCCCCCAGGCAGCTGGCCTTTGATTGTTTTATGAAGGGGGATATCTATCCAAGTCAACTCCGTACTTCACGCAGTGAGCCTGATACCATTTTCTGCCCTCAGATCAGCAACGTGCTTGTGTTGCTTCCAGTTCTGGTTCAGATAAATGTTTTTCTTATTTGGGGGCCTGCTGATTTCTCATTAGCTTCTCCTCTTTGTGTTTTATTTGTTGTTTCTGTTTTTAGAGCAAAGGGAGTGTGCTGGAACTTGAACTTACAGAGACATCATTAAAGAACTCCAGAAGCATAATCCACATTCACCTCTTAGGTTCTGTAGCCACAACATTACTATACTTATTATACACTGTCTCACTGGATAACAAAAACAAGAGCCACATTCACAGACCACATGCATTTCACCATGCTTTGTGATCTTGGCAGGCAGCTTGAGCCCTCAAACCCAGTTAAATCACCTGTAAAAGAGCAATCATAACTACCTCAAAGCTTTCATGTGAGCACTAAATCCAATCTCATGTGTAAAATAAGCACAGTGCCTAGCTCATAATTGGTTCTCAGTGGTTGTTAATCTCCTCCCTTTCTGAATCTAGAACTTGTGTTTAGTTTAATTTAAACATTATTAAGATTGAGACTACCTGGTTCCCAGTTCACTTATTGATTTGCTTCTTATCCAACCTCCTTTTGTCGCAATCCCAATTCACCAGAACATAATAATATACTATGAAATGTTAAGAGGCTCCTCCCCAGCTGCAAAGACTGGGCCCTTGTCCTTCTCACTCTGGAGACTAGAGGAACGTGGTCATTGGCAAAAACACATCATTCGGTGTCAGAAGTGATGAATGCACACAGTCCTGCTCCACAGGAAACCCCAGACCGGGAAGCGGATAGCAATCGGAAAAGGACAGGATAAGGACAGCAATAACAATAACAGCAGTGACAACACTGACGATCATAAGGAAGCGAACACGTGCCACACACTGTTCTAAGCACGTGACATGTTATGTCTCATTTATATCTTCACAAGAGCCCATGAGGCAGTGACTGTTCTTATCCCTGCTTTACAGATGAGGAAATCCGTTCCAGCAAAGTGAAGTAACTTGTCCACCCTTACCCAGCTAATAGTCGCAGGACCAGGGTTTTAAGAAGGCAAGGTGACCAGGCAGTCAACCTACAGGGAACTGAAGAATGAGAAGTAGTCGCTTCATCAGTGGTCTGGGTCTAACCTTCCTCACTTTGCAGCTCTGATAATTCACAGCCATGGATCACATTTTCATCGTTTCAGCAATTGAATTCTATCCAGGCTCCGTTTCCAACAAAAAACTGCAGCAGTTCTCCAGGAAACAGGGAGGAACATCCCCTCAGGCAAAATCAATGGATCCTCAGGACATTTCGCTGGTGGAAACTGAGCCGCCTTGATGAATGTCTCGCGCAGCTACCACGAGTATTTTCAGCCTCTTTGTTCCGTTCTCTCTGTCGTGGGTCTGTCTCTGCCTCCCCTACTCTTTGACCAACTCTGTTTCTGCCTCTCCTTTTTCTCGTCACCAAATTGCTTTCACGATGCTGTGCCAACTTCCCACCTGCAGTGAAAGGGATGTGACTTTACAGATATACAAAATCCCTACTTTCACCAATTCTTAGTTTCCTCCCCCTCAGTCACTCTGCCACAGAGGAATTTTTGTCCACATTACTGGTTAGTGTGATGATCCAGCCACTCCCACCCAAAGGACAGCTGTCTTGCTTACCGGGGCAGGAGAACAGACTGGGCTGCCAGGGTGTTGGCGTCACTAGCGAGCTTCTCTGGGCCTGCACCAGACATCAGCTTTTCCCAGCTGGGATGATTCCATCTTGCATTGACTCAAAAGCTGCTGTGATTTTGGCCTATAAACAGCTAGAAGAATAGGCTAGCATAGAGAAAGCAGAGGCCTTTGATTCCAGCGTGTAGAAAAATTTCAGGCACCCACACCTGGGGGAGGAAGGAAAATGAAAGAAGACGGCTCTTCACTCGGGCATAAATGAAGGCAGCTGATAGGCACTCCCTAGATGTAACATCATCCCTTTCTTTTCCAAAGTGCTAATTCATTAAAACTAATGAGGCCCCTCTGCTGCCTAAGTTGAATGCTGATTAGATTCCCGGCATGCACCTGCCTCCCGGCTCTCCATCTCTGAGCTGTCAGTGAGGAAGGACCCTTGTCAACTGGAGACAGAGGCTCTGGGGCCTCTACAAACCTGATCATGGATCGACAGGAATTGATGCTTGATTTGCACACAATTACATGCTGTAGAATTCATACTGAAATGCAGACTTCCCTCGCCCTCCTTCTCGAATGCACCTACTTCCTCCAGGCCACATTGTCCTATCTGCTAGACAGCCCTTATAGCCCATCTGGGCATATACATTCTAAATCCCTGCAAACACCCTTTTTCTAAGGCACACTTTGGCTGTCTGAAAGTCACCTGCACAGGGGAGAGACATTGCTAGGGGATGGCAATTCATATCTTCTCATCCTCAGAAGAATGTGTATTCTAATTGTGGCCCTCCTTGGAAAGAGGGCCTGAAGACAGGTGCAAGGTGAGAAAAGCACAGGGAGGGATTAAATATTGAGTTCCCCCTTATGGGGCAGTTTATCTTCATTCAGAAAATATTTATTGAGCACCTAAATGGCCCAGATAATGCCCTAGGCATTGTACAAATGTTGCAAATAACACATCACTGTTCCACTCTCTTAGAGCTTATTCTCCTGGGTGAGACAGACAACTTAAGAAGTTCACAGCAAGTTCAATTAATTAGGGAACTATATTCTGAGTGATAGCAGAGGGTGCGTGAAGAACAATATTAGTTTAGGTGGGCAGGGAAGGCCTCTCTGAGAGATGGTATTACAACCAAGACCTGCAGAGCAGGAGGGGTGGGTTTGGGAAAGAGTGTTTAGAGAAGGGGTAACCCCTTGGGAGGAATACTCTTTCTGAGACTGAGAATAGAACAGAGGCCACTGTGGTGATGGGGTTATAATGGCAAGGGGGAACTTGCACTAATGCCAAGCAGGCAGGGGTCAGAAGCCATGCACTGGAGTTGTTTATTCCTCATCTGTTACAGCTGCTGGGATGGGGCTTTTACAGCCCATCTGGGCATATGCATTTTAAATCCCTTTAGGATCTTCTTCAGGGTCTAATATAAGACATCCCACTATAGACAAGACCTTATCTTCCTATTGGCTCCACTTTTCATGCCATGAGTCAGCACAGCTTCAATCCAGTGCCTTTGAATAGACCCTAAAAATACCAGCAGAGTATCAATGCCTCAGATCCTGGGGGTAACTGGGAGCAACCTCCTCAGACACTGGCTCTGGCGCGGAAGAAAGGAAGTCAGACTCGGCAGCAGTTCCCAGACCACCTGCTCTGTTCTGAAGTATGGAGCTCTGGCTGGTTTCACCAGAATTTTGATACAGATCTGATAAGCAGAGGACAAAGGGTGTTACCACTCCAACATTAAAAATGACCTGGAATCCTCCAAAAATGGTGTCTCCCAGAATTTATCTCCTGTTAGGTCAGCCCACTTCATACATCAAAACCATGAGATCCTGCCTCATTGGGGAAGGGATTAAGATGTACAAATTTCCAGTTGTAAAAACAGTCACAGGAATAAAAATTACAGTGTAGAAAATATAGTCAATAACATTGGAATAACTACGTATGGTATCAGATGGGTATTAGACTTATTGGGGTGATCACTTTGTAAGTTATATAGATATCTAATCACTGCGTCATACACCTGAAACTAATATAATATTGTATGTCAACTGTAAGTGAAAATTTAAAAAAGCATTTTCTAAATAAGGGTTTTTTTATTCACCTAATAAGAAGGTGGGGCACTTGCAGTCACTCAGCAATGCCAGCAGGACCCTGGTTATCTGTCTTTCTGCTCTGCAGCCCATAGTGCGCAGTCTCATCCCCGTGCTGGTGGCTTCGTGGTCACAGAATGGCTGCTGCACATCCAGGCCACAAATCTCTACCAACTTCAGCAGAAAGGAGAAGGGTAACCTGGCGTAGGACTTTCTGCTAAAGAAGGTTTCTCGTTTTATTCAAGGTGAGCTCTTTCTTAGAGATCTCTCCTACATCTCATTGACCAGGACTGTGTCAATGGCCACCACATGCAGCATGTGAATGAGAAAAATGAGTATTTTTAGCTAGACACATTGCCTCTAAAAAAAAAAAAAAAGACATTCTTCCCATAAAGAAGACGAAAATAAAAATTAGGCTGGTAATTAGCAGTGTCTACCATAATCCTTTACCCAAATACAGTTTTAAAATTACAAAGCTGCTCTACACAGGCATGAACTGTCAAATGACTTAATTATAGTAGGAACACATGATTTGAGGAGGTTTTTTTCTTTTAATAAACTTTATTTTTTACAATAGTTTTAGATTCACACAAAATTGTAAAGATAATACTGAGAGTTTCTTGTATTCCCAGCACCTAGTTGACCCTATTGTTAACATTGTCCATTAGTATCAGACCTTTGTTAAAAATTAATGAACCAATAATGACATGTTATTAACTAAAGAGCATAGTTCATTCAGATTTCCTTGATTTTTACCTAAGGGCCTTTTTTTTTTCTGTTCAAGGAACCCATCCAGGATACCAAATTATACTTAGTTAGCATGTCTCCTCTATTCCTCATGGCTCTGACAGTTTTTCAGAATTTACTTGTTTTTGACAACTTTGGCCACCTTGAAGAGTACTGGTCAATATTTTATAGACTGTCTGTCAAGTGGGATTTGTCCGGTGTTTTTCTCATGCTTAGACTGGGATTGTGAGTTTGGACTGGGGGGGCACCAAAGTTGGAACGTGGTGTTCTTATTCCATCATAGCAAGGATATGCACTGTCTATTTGATTCATCCCTACTGAGCTGGACCTTGATCACCTGGCTAAGGTAGTGTCTATCAGGGTTCTCCACTCTAAAGTTTCCTTCCCCAACCCCCTCCCTTTCCACGCTACACTCTTTGGAAGGAAATGAGCACAGCCCACAATGAAAGAGTGGCAAGTTATGCTCCACCTCCTTGAAAGTAGAAGATCTACTTAAATGATTGATCATTCTTGTGAATGCCTCCATAAATAATAATTCAGAAGCAATTTGACAGAGATTTGTCTCTTCTTATTAATTTGTTTACGTGTTTGTTTATTTAATCTATTCATTCTATCATATATTTGTATCAATATGGACTCATTATTTATTTTATATCTTGGGAGTTTAGTTGGCTCATGAATCCCCTTGGCATATCCCCATAAGTGTGTGTGTGTGTGTGTGTGTGTGGCATTTCCGTACTTTCAGCCATTAGACTCATCTTGTGTTTCCTGCTCCAGTCCTAGAATCAGTCATTTCTCCAAGGAATCCTGGTTCTTTTTAATGGCATTAAAAACCAAGATCTGGGCAGTAGATGTGCTCATTGTGGGCAGTTGTCTTTAATTACAGACCTAAGACTTCCTTCCCTGTCTCTCAAATGAATAATTAGTTTGCTCCTCTGCCCACCTCCACTTTCTTCCTCATTATCTCCACCCACACAGAACTGAGATCAACACGAATGCTTAGGCTCACAAAAGTTAAAGTAGAAAGAATATTAAAAATAAGAGGCATGCCTCCATAAATAATTCAGAAGCAATTTGACTAGAAGGATGCTGAACTCAGAATTCCTGGGTGTTAGAGATATTATGTTTCTGAGGGCCCAAGAAGTGAAGCGGTTGATCCACAGTCATGCAGTCATGATTGGCCTCTAACTCTCCAGAATTTTCCCCGTTGCCCTCTTTTTCAAAGCACTATGCTGGTGAAGTCTGCGGATTCCTGCATCCCCCAGGTCAGTGCAAGACTGGGCACTGCCTTGAGGTGATCTTACTAGAGAGAAAGCCCTGTCAGGAAGGACAGAGCAGGATGCTAACATTCTGCAATACCTTTTCAGGGCTGTGGGCTAGGAAAGGGAAAAGATGTTAGAACTCACTGGGACAGGGAGAGGCATAGTCATGCCCATAATGAGGCGCCAACACAGGTGTCTTACCCCAGGGGTTCCCCTGGGTCCCAGCCACCTCTGCCACTCCTGCTGGAGGAAGATCACCGATCTGGGATGTGCGGCTGTTTGATGATGTTGTTTTTCTGATGTAACTCCTGTTTATTTCCCCACCTCCCTTTCTCTGCCTCCTTCCCTCCCTCTTGGGAGCAATTTATGTGGCTCTGGCTCCTTTTAGACTAGGAGAGAGTGCTAATTAGCCTGATTCATCTCAGGCCACCTGTCCCAGGGCATTTGGCAGTAAGACCAGACAGGGCGTGGCCCCAAACTCTCCAGGGGCTGGGACAATCCCCCAGCTGACACCCGGTGGCCTTGGATCATGCAGCAGGATGGATGGGAAGCAATATTCTGTTCCAGCAAGGCTTGTCCCTCCCGCAGCCCCATTTTCCTTTCTACCAGCTGCACAGGCAATTGGACGGGAAACAATTCCTACAGCCTCTGGGACTTTCAATTCATTTCTTCCCCAGTTGAAATTGCTGCCTGTGAAGAGAGCGTGCCAGGGCCAAGCTTCCAGAGGACTCCTCTCTAGCTGATGGTCTCAGGAAGGGCCCACCCTTCTTCCTTCTCACCACCTGCATACCAGCAGCGCTCACACCTACTCCAAGCCTCAGGGAGGAATCGCCTCAAACAGCTCAAAACACATGTCTGATGACTGCAGTTCCCTCACCTTCATTTCTCTCCTCCAGCCATCTAATGGGGCTTCAGTACTTACTTCCCCCATTAACTGCCAAGCCCCAACCACCTCACGGTGCTATGCACAGTGGCCCTTCCTGGCCTCCCAGCACCCAATGCCGCCACCTCTCCTTTCCTGAATTGTTCCCTCCTCATGGCTTTTAGTACACCTGTTTCCCTTCTACTTGAGGCTGTCCCTTCTCAGTCCCCTTTCCTGGCTCCCACTCCTTGTGAGACCTGCTTGTCTCCATCCCCACTCTCTCTGAAATGATTTATTTGGCCCAATGGCTTAATACCATCTGGATGCTGGGGACTCCTTGCCACTCTGTGCTTCAAATTCAAATGCCCAGCTAGTTTGTGTCTCTGCTTAGAGTGCAAGCCCAGGCCTAAGGTCTCCTAATAAAACCCAGGCCATTGTGCTAATCATCAATAAATTAACTTAAAGATTCTGACCAGACCAAAGTAGCCTTTGCTGTTCTCTGTATTACCTTTGCTTACTTCTCATTCAATGGACTCCCTGCCTGCTTATATAATGACTAGAGGCCTGGTGCACGAAATTCATGCATGGGTAGGGTTCCTAGGCCTGGCTGGTGATCAGGGCTGATCGGGGCCTTCCGGCTGCTGGCCAGGGTGTTCCTTCCCCAGCTGCCGTGCCTCCCTTCACTGGCTGCTGGCTGCTGGGTGCCAGCTGCCAGCTTCCAGCCGCTGCCCGGGGCCTCCCTCTATTCTGCGCCACCCCCTCGTGGTCAGTGCACATCATAGCGAACGGTCAGTCTCCCGGTCAAACTCCTGTGGGGACAATTTGCATATTAGGCTTTTATATGTATAGATTAATGGTAATAATAATAGCAACTAAGAGTTCCGGACTTCTTACTCTGTGCCAGGAACTATGCCAAACACCTTGTGTACATCATTCCATTTGACATTTGTAGCAACCTGGTGAGGGAGATATTTTAACTCCTATTTTGCAGCTCAGAACATTCGGGCTTAGAGATTAAAATGTTTGCTTAGGTCATATGACTGGAAAGAACAGAGGCAGAAGTAAAATCCTGTTTTGCTTGACTCCAGAGCCTAAATTCTCAAACACTTTCCTTACTAACTGCCTCTTTTTGTTAACCCACACTGCAGCCACAACCAAATATGTGCCAAACCTGCTTGCCGCAGTCACTGCCCCCCCACTCCGCCCCCGCCTGCCACGTCCTATAGCCTCTGAGTCTTGTCTTGGTGGGCGAGTTCCTGCACGCGCCTTTCCATCATAGATATCAGATTGTCTAACAAAGTAAATTTTGCTCCCTGACCAACCGAGTGCAATGAGTGCTGAAGAGAAGGGGTAGGAGGCAATTGCTAGAAGGATTTAGAAGAAGAAGGTCCAGGTCCCAAGGGGGTGGACCCTAGTTCACGGGAGCAGTTTATCCAGATCTGTGGCATCAGAGCAATCAAATGCAATCAGATGTCAAAGAAATGTTTTACACTGAGTGAGGTGACAGCCCAAAGAGGGCAGAGGACTTAGACTGAGATGGGAATTCCAGTAACAGACCTGTTCTTTGTCTTGGGCACAATTAGAGAAGATTTCGCGTAGGCCCTATTTGAGAACTCTGGAGCCATAAGATATAATCATGGCACATGTCTGGGCCTGGTCACCATGGTTCTCAATCTGGGTCCCATGGAGCCCTGGGGTTCCAATGGACTCTTGGTCTAGAAAAGACCAGGCCTTCAACAGGAGCATCCCAATAGGAGTTATCGCTTATATTGGGGTTTCATATAAGATTCAGTGATTAAAAATTAAGAAGATTAAAAAGAAAGAAGCTAAAAAGAATGAAATAATTTTACTAATTAACATCTTTAAGTCTTTCTTCTCAGTAAAACAGGTGACGTTGTCTAGATCCCTAGACTGTAGTGAGAAGTGAAATAGTGGTGAATACTCTGCCTGTCATGAAATAAATTTTCAGTAAATTCCACTTTTCTTCCTTGTCTTCTCCTCTATGACATCCTGCAACCCAAACACAGCAAAAGTGACTGAGGATTTTTATTTTTAAATATATTTTTATTGATTTCAGAGAGGAAGGGAGAGATAGAAACAACAATGATTGGCTGCCTCCTGCACGTCTCCCCACTGGGAATCAAGCCCCTCAACCTGAGCATGTGCCCAGACTGGGAATCAAACCATGACCTCCTGGTTCATAGGTCAACGCTCAACCACTGAGCCACACTGCTCGGGCAGTGGCTCAGGGTTTTAACGTGTGGTGACTTCCTCTAAATGAACTGTTTCCATGGTATCTCTCACCATCAGTCTTACAAGATAGAAACATCCAATTTAATAACCCTAGACACCCTTGACTGCCCAAACAGCCATCACCGACCGACGCCTGCCTCTGCTCAGCCCAGCACCTGCCTCTTTGGCGTTGTTGAAGGCCTCGCTGACTATTCTCTAGCACGCAGCCAGCCAAGGAAGTGGTTTGGTAGCTCCCCAAAGCCCACAGCCACACATGGAAATGGCCCAGCAGAAGAAACACAGTGAGGCTATTAGAGACAAGACACCCTGACAGCGAGAGGCGTGAAAGCCGAGCTTTGTCACTGAAAGAGGAGTCTGAGTAACCAGAAAGCAGGTGCAGACACTGACTACAGCTCCATGAAATTGAGATCAGTAGCCTCTGTTTCAGGAGGAAGGAGCGTGTGTGAGGCGTTTTTGAAAAATGTCTACTAAAAATGATTAATATTTTTAAGAAACGAGCATGGCTCTTGCAAGAATAGGTTTCAGTTATCTGGCTAGTCTGCTTAAATCCCAACAATGCGCGGATGAATGAGGCGTTAGTCCCTACACTCAGCTCCCAGACGTGTGGGTCTGTTTTCAGCAATGGGGTGAATGGGAACAAGACTACTGATGGATCTCAGTCTGCAGGGAAGACACCCGGCTTCCCGGGGAAGCTCCCTAGCAAAGCCCAGGAATTGGGACCACCCTCCGGAACCAAGGGGAGGGGGAGGGGAGCAGAGACATCCAAGCTTGAAATGGCAGATGGTTAGAGACAGAGTGAAGTGAGATTCATTAAGTTTTATGTATCTGCTGTGAACAGAGATGGAGAAAAGGAGCAAGTGTCAGGTTACCCATTTAATTATTTTTACATCTCTCTTCCCGTGGCTGCGGCTGCAGATCATTTATCCACAGGCCTGAAGTCCCTCTGAGCCAGAGCTCTGGGACAATGACCCGTTCCTGAGAAATTCTGAGGGTGTTTGGGTCAAAATGTGTTCGCAGGCAACTGGGAGGGGGGCGGGGGTTGGAGGAGAGGAGCTGAACACGACCCTGCCAAGGAGCCTCCCAGCTTGAGGTGTGGGGACGCCACAGCGTAATCCTGGACTTCGGGCAGAGGAGTTCTGGCTTCCAGGGGCTCCAGGAAGGCTGTCACCTCACAGCAGACAAACAGTGGTCCTTTGCTGGGGACAGTTTGGAACAGTGACTCTTGTTTCGCATCCCTCCCCAGTGAAAAGCGAATGAGGGCTGCTGGGATGGGGACCCAGAGGTATGAGCACCCACAATTTGCATTCATTTCAGGAATCTCCACCCCGCCCCCGCCCTTGAAGCTCTGGTCAAAGAAACCAGCTTCCGAGCCTTTCCAAGCCTTCTTGGCTTTCACTCTTACCAGCTCTCTCCTTCCCTGCCTGCCCTTGTTAAACACCCCTCCCGCCCCAGCTCCTGCCTGGGAGACCCTGGCGCCACCCTGTGCTCCTGGACTCTGAACTGCTCATTAGGCATCTCCCACAGGGACACTCCCGGGCCCTGTTCCCCACACTTCCTTGATTGGACTTCTGCAGATGCTTGGTTCCCTTCTGACAAGGGATGAGCCATCCTTGGGGAACTAGACAAAGCCCCTCCCCCCCACGGCAGGATCCCCAGAATCCCCGGGTACCCTTAGCTCTCAGAGAGCTCCCCGTGTGCTCCTGCGGAAGCATGCTCCTCTCTCCACTGTCAGCTCTTCCTGGCAGTTCCAATAAAGCCCCGGGCCTGAGTCCACGCCCGGTGTCCCTGGAAAGGATACGCTGTGCAGGTCAGAGAGTGACTCGCCCAGGGCTGCAGGCAGGAGTGAGGCAGACTAGCACCCCAGGTCTCAACCTCACAGGTGAGGGACATCACAGGTCATCTGCTCTCAAAAGTAAATACCAACATTTGCAAATTACTGACTTTCTCATAAATCCAGTTTGGGAAGAAGAATAGCAAAACTGTTGCCAGCAGGCAATTTGGAGTCCAACGGATTCTGAATTCTGGCTCCACCACTGATTGATTTTGTGACTTTGTGACGTCAGGCAACTTGCTTCACCGTGTTAACCTCAATTTACCTGTCTGTGAAACGGGATGATAGTGGCGTCTACGTCCTAAAGGTTGTTGTCAGGATTCTGTGAGAAAGACATGCCAAGTCTTAGCACAACTTCTGGCATACGAAAACTAACAATGGATCCTGGCTAAAATTAGCATCTGTACATTGTACAGAAATAAATTCAAGGGTTTCCTGAGATAACCATTCCCTCTCTCGCTTTCATTCTGACAGGCACTCCTGAAGCAGGGAAAGAAAAAGGTGGGGTTGCAGGCGGTACAGAAAAACTCGCGTGTAATAGCAGCTTATTTTATATTTTTGTCACATCTTCAAGTGAGTTATCATCACTGTTGTGCTAATAATATTTGCAGTGGTTATAATTTATTATAATGCCTTGTTTCCCCACAAAATAAATATAAATGTGTTTTTATGTGTCTTTCCCCCATGTTTTGGCGACGCCAACAGCGCTTGTGTCAGGCGCAAGCCTCATCTCTCAGGCATGTCAGGGCAGACAGAAGCTGGCACCAGTAGCACCACGTGGTCGGGGTCCCTGTGTCACACCGGAGCCATGCGGTCCTGAAGGCACAGGGCAGGAGACAGGACGGGCGGCAGCTCTGCCCCGCGCCTGGCAGCGCAGATCCCTCCGGTCGCCTTCCCCTCATGAATATGGAGGAGCCTTCACTCAGCCGAGGGCTGTGGGCTTTGTGTCTCTTCCCCACTCCCCTGGTCCCGATCGGGTGTCACTCGTATAATTATTATTCCCTCTGTGTTGACAAGTGATTTAAACACTTCACAGGAGAAAAGAAAAGAGAAGGTGGGGGTTGATTGGGGGGAATCTTTTCTTTGAGTCCAGGGTTTTCTTTTTGGGGGGGATTAGCAAATAAATGACTATGAGTATATAATTAAAACTAATAGGTTAATTAGAGAACATTTAGATCTTTCTGGAAAAAAAAAAAAGCCAATGACTGTCTCTTTCTGAGGCAAAGTGGGAGGAGAATAAATAGCTCTTACAGTTCACTCTGCCCCTTCCTTCGCGGCTCCACAGTTACTGGGTAACAGGCCGGACGTGACCTGCAGGCCAGGGCTCCCTCCAAGGCAGAACAGCTGCCCCGGGCCACAGGGGGAGTCAGGGGCAGCAGCTCTCTTGCTCTTGGGCCCCACCCTTTCTCTGAGCTCAGGCTCTCACTCTGTCCTTGGTCTCTCTCTCTCTCTCTCTCTCTCTCTCTCTCTCTCTCTCTCTCTCCCTCTCTTTCCCACCCCTAACCCCCCTTTTCTGCTCAGCTGTGACTGTCACTCAGGCTGTGCCAATCTCTCTGTCCTCCAGACACAGGGATTTCCGAGAGCATCTACACCATGACAACCTTTCTTGTTGGCGGAGTCCGGGCCAGGAGGTGGGGAGTGGCAGGAGGAGGGAAAGGCCAGCAGATAGGTCGTCCTGCTCAGCAGGCTGGTCCTCTCTGGCAGGCAGGGCTCTGGAGACCTGGGGGAGTGGTTCTGCTCACTGGGCCAAGCATGTGTAGGATGCAGTGGGATGAGCATAGCATGCTGTGCTGCCTTAGCCTGGGCTGGGGCAGGACCCAAAGCGAGGCCTGGGGGAGGGAAATGGTCACCACAGTGGTCAGCCCTCTGTTCTTTCTGGTGCAGTGGAAGCAAAGCTCAGGGCAAGCAGTGTGGGATCTGGGGATGGACAATGGAAGCCTTGTTCTGGGTTGAATTATGTCTCCCAAAAAGGTGTGTTGAAGTCCCAGCTCTCAGAACCGCTGAACATGGCCAGATTTGGAAATAGGGAGGTTGCAGATGGAATTCGTTAAGATGAGAGCATACTGGAGTAGGGAGGGCCCTAAATCCAATATGACGTGATTCAGAAGAAGAGGAGAAAGACGCGGAGAAGATGACCAGGTGGCAATGGAGGCAGAGGTTGGCGTGATGCTGCCACAGGCCGAGGGCTAGCGGACACTGGAAGAGGAAGGAGGGATCCTCCCCTAGAGAATTCCAAAGAAACACGATCCTTCCCACACCTTAATTTTAAACTTCTAGCTTCCAGAACTGTGAAATAATGAAGTTCTGCTGTTCTAACCACCCAGTGTGTGTGCTTTGTATAGCATCTTTGGGAAACGAATTCGTGGCTCTCAGTAGCCATCTTGACTGAAAAAAAATCTTAAGTTTGGTCTAGGGATGAAATCCCAAATCAAATTTCTGGAAGAAAAGAAGTAGGTCTCAGAGTGATGACACAAGCTATGGTTCCATGAAGGTTCCAAAGCCAGGCCTGGCCCCGCCCCACCCCCGCTGTCTCGTCCACTTGGGCAGTCAGTAGAGATTCCTTATGTCCTGAGAAGGCCAATGCAAACCCTGAACAAGAGAGGCCATCTCAGGGGCCTGAAGAATAGGAGACAAATCAAATCTTTTTCTTTCATTGTCTCATTTTTATTAGTAGTAATAACAGCAACACCTGTCACTTATGAAGCTTATTACATACCAGGCATTGTGGCAAACACTTGATAAGCATTTTCTCTGTGTGGCTGCCCTTAGATAAGCCCCGTGGCTCCTGGGGGTCCATACAAGAAGGTACCTCCCTTTTGCACCAGCCTCGCATGTCAGGATTGGGGAAATGAGTGAGGGTGGCTCCTTGCCAGCCTGACATAGGACCCTGCAATTCAAACTTATATCACTGCTACTTCCCTTCATATCTACCCATTAACTCTCCTTAGTTCCTCTTTCCTAAAAGTAGTTTTTTTGCTTATATTTTTGTAAGTTGGTGGTGCTTTCACAAAAATCACAGGACACAAACAGAAAGCTACCTGGCATGAGAAAAGGTACGGAAAGGACTAGAAAAGTGTCTGGGACCTGAAGCACAGTTAGACCAGGTCAGCTGTTCAAATCCTATTTTAAAAAAAATGACCTAAGGTGAGAAGTCCTCTCCAGGGATCCCCACTCAAACGGGAAAGGAGCAGGGGGCACAGGACAGCCCTGTGAGTCAATGGCAAGCCAATATCCCCACCTCCCTCTGCCTCTAGAAGAGCAGTGAGCAGGAGCAAGGGGTGAAGCAGGAAGGTGGGGACACACTCTTACCAGTCATTGCCCTCGCCTGCCACAGCCTGCGGTTGTCACCCCGCCAAGGCCTGTCCAGTGCAGGAACAACACAGGGAATGAGCAGAGCTAACACTCCTGGGAAACTGGGCCAGAAAAAGGGGCTAGCTGTTGATTTTCCAGTCCACAGAACTAAACCTCGTGGGATGGCCTCCCTCCTCCCACAAATGCATCCCCGCTCCACAGTGGTAGCCCTTCTTCCAGGCCTAATGGGTCTGCAAGCCCAGGTCCGTCCTAGGGCTGATGTCTGGACCAAGCCACTTAACCCCCAGCCAAAGGGGGGTTACATTTACATTTCAAAATGTAAAGCAAGAAAAATGTGAATTGCATCAGGATTTTGAGAACAAATGATATAAACCTATTCATGTAAGATCAAAACTGTACAAGGAATTATTATGAAGTGAAAACTATTGGCAGCAACAACATTCATTAGCCATGTAGGCTCCCAAATATTGCTGGGGCTTCTGGAACAATGAGGAACAGCCTGAGCTGTGAAGAGTGGAGAGCCACTCCTTCTAACTGCCACACCCTCTTGATTTGACACCCAGCCAGTAACCTACATTTTTAACTTGCAGAAAAAGGAAAATACAGGTCGAACCCCAGGAGGGAAACCAAAGGAAAACAGAAGCAAGCGAGTGGCTAGAATCACAGCTAGAAGGTGTGAGTTTCTGTGGTGTGTTAACTGTCAAGTCCAGAGAGCAGGGATGTCCATAGTTGTTTTGTTTGCCCAACAGAAAGAGATTGTGTCAGACCCTCACTGACCCGCAGCTACTCCCCTTCTGGCAGGTCTAGAAATGGTCTGTTTGCTCAGGCTGTGAGCAGTCTCTGCACTTTAAAGGGACTAGAGAAGCAAGCTCAAGACATCCAGCCCCTCTAGCAGCCAGGAAACACCAAAAGGAAAGGGATTCATTAGCCATGGGAGCTGCTTGGGAAGCCAATCACATTAGCCCTTTCAGACAGACACCCAGTAACATCTCTGGCAGAACAGGGACCAATCATCTTGCTTCCCCATCTAGGCCATTTCATTCCAAACCTCCTGTAGCTGGGGGTGTGTTTACTAGCACTGCCAGTGGCCAACAAGCTGGAGAGGAGCATGCTGAGAGCTCCAAGCCAGCTCACCTCAAAGAGCAGACTTGGGCAGCCCAAACTGATGCTAAATATCCAGGGCAGAGCTAGTCCAATCCATCAATCCCACAAACATTTATTTACTAGTACCACCTCTGTGCCAGGCGCTAAGAATAAGAGGAACACAATCCCTGTCCTCCAAGAACTCAGTCTAGTGGGGGAGACAGAAGTAAACAAATACAGTGCTTGCATTGCTGCCTGGTGAGAGCCACGCCAGAAGCACAGGTGCTGTGAGAGCAGACAGCCTCCTGGGTAGGGCATCGGCACCCCTCCAAGGAGCACAGTGTCACTCAGTGGCCTTTCATAGCCCCAAAAGGACCTGCACATGGCTTGAGGCCCTCATCACACCATACCCTCACGTAGTCTCCTGCAAGGGCTGCCATAACAAAGCACCACAGACTGGGTGGCTTAAACAAGAGAAATTTGTTTTCTCACACTTCTGGAGGCCAGAGGCCTGAGATCAAGGTGTCCACAGGGCCAGCCTCTCTCCTTGGCTCGTAGATGGCCACCTTCTCCCTGGGCCTTCACAGTCTTTCCCCTGTGCCCATAGCTCTGTACCCATTTCCCTTCCCATAAGGGCACCAATCCTATTGGATTAGGACCCACCCTAATGACCTCATTTTATATCCTTAAAGACCTCATCTCCAAATAGAGTCACATCTTGTGGTACCGGGGATGAGAACTAGCGCATAGGAATTTGTGGGGCCATGCAGCTCATGACACCATCATTTCCCACAACTATTGTAAAGTCCCTACGTAACCACTGCCTCCTGCAAAGTGCACAGTGACAGTGCTTTTGTCCTCTGAATCTCCTGTGTTAGTGCCTGGGCCGGTCCTGTCAGATGAGAGAACTGATGAAACCCTGCATCTGGCTCTTGAAGCCAATGCCTGGTCACTTCATATTTCCCTCGAGAAGCTGCATGTCCATTCGAGTCCCGGGACAATCTCTTTCCCCTGCTCAACAAACAGCCCTGCTCACTGGCCTCATGCCCAAGGTACTTGGTCAGTCACTTTATCTGCAATACAGGCTGGGATTTCCTTTAGGCCTGGCAGGGAGAGAGCCAGCAAACCATCCATCAAGCAGACCAGCCTGGATCTCCGGGCATGTCAGGTGTCCTGAGTCCACTGCCACAGGACACAGGGAAGTGTTCTGTGATCAATGAGACCAAAAGGCCACACAGCAGGACTCTCACAGTCTGCTGGAAGGTGGGGGAGGCACCTGGGCTTCAGGCCACCACTTCGTGTGGCAAAGTTTTAGTGAGCATTCACTAGGATCAGGCTCCTGCACTGCACTAGGGGCCAAAGAGAGAGAGATGAGTGGGTCACCCCCTGGTCCTCAACCTCCTGGAAAAGACTGTACACACAATCCAACAAAGGACTGTGGTCTAGCTACAGCCATGGGCTCAGGAAAGTGAGGATTGGGGCAGCGGGCCCTGCCTGGGGGTTCAGAGGGACTTCCAGTTCGAGCAGACACCTGGACAGAGTCTGGAGAGAGCAATGGAGTTGGGCAGCCGATGGAGGAGCCAGTGAGGAGAACAGGATGGTCCAATAAGAGTGTCAATAGGCAAGGGCATGGAGGTGAAGCATAAGCTATCTGGGAAGAGTCACGTGCAGGCCAGTGTTAGTGGAGCCTAAAATGTGAGGGAGAGAGTGGCAGGAAGCGGGATCAAAGAGATGGCCAGGGACCACATTTAGAAGGCTATGTAAGCGAGGCTAAATGGCTTGAACATGTCCTGTGAGTTTTAAACTGTGTTTGTGGGACCACTGGGGCTCTTTTGTGGTTTTGGGAGAAGGAGCAAGACTGAGAGAGCGAGGCACTCCTCAGAGCATCTTGGCTCTTACCTCTTTTATATATTGGGGTTATTTGAAAATTAAATTTTCTAAAGCTTAAAAAAATCAATAACTACTGTTGCTTTAGCTAATAAAGAGCCTGTCTAGAGTTCTAAACAGGGGTTGGTGTGGTGGTAGTGTGGGGGTCTGAAACCGAGGGGCACAGGCCTGGAGGCAGGGGCACAAATTAGGAGACTAAGGCCATAATCCAAGAAAGTGAAAAAGGAAGGAGTTAAGAGATGGGAGGAGGGATTAGGGGGTGAAACTGATGAGACTTGCTGATTGATTTAACATGGAGAGTGAGGGAGAAGGAAGCGTCTAGAATGAATTTTGGGTTCATGGCTCAGGCCTCTAGGAAAGGGAATGAAGGGGAAGCAGCTCGTTTGCGCAGATGTGGCCATGCACTGCTGGCCACATGGACTCCAGTGTGCCAGTGGGACATCCAGGTGGAGCTGCCCAGGCGGCCATTTGATTGAGTCAGTCCTATATCCCAGCCTGAATATAGTGTCTAGCATATTGTAGATAGGTGCCTGTAAATGTATATTTTCTATTTCAAATTTACAGATAAAGTCCTCAAGGTTCTCTACAATCCCTTCTAGATCTGCTTTCCAATTGATCTCTTTGTTCTTCTCAAAAGTGTATGGACTTAGAATAAGCAGATCTTCTCTGTCCACGAAGGCTCTGCTCAGCCAGATGGGTTTCTTCATTGTCCACAAACGCAGGTCTCTTTTAAGAGTCTGGAATAGATAGAGAGATGATAGGAGATGGAATTGCTGTCTTTCATGTGGGATTTCTATAAAAGGCAATGAAAGGTATCATATATGACAGGCTGTCCCTCCACCTGCCAATGTCCTCTCCCACCCCTTCCACCTAGCTCATGACTCTCCCAGACAGACCTTGGTTCTCACTCCACTTTTTCTATGAAACCTTCTCTGCTCTACTTTCCCTAGGAAAACAAATTATAAGTTAGTTTGTTTGGAGAAAGAGTCTGTGAATTTTCTAGTGAAAAAATCATTCTATAGAGCACCCCCTTTTCCAGCTTCCATTGGCCTCGACTCACCATCTGGGCAGCCCAGTCCTGTGGCACCAGGCACAATTGCCCTGGTCTGTACAGAAGGGGAGTGCTGATCCAAGAAGCCCCACCTCCCATCTCAGTGCTGGGCATTCGCAGGGAATTAGGACACCTTGTTCTGGGTCAAAGGCATCTAGCTCACCAAAGGCCCTGGACCCAGACGGCCCATCTGTCTGTACAGCTGTGTCAGGGTCTCATTCTAACCTATTGGTGTTTCTTTGCCACGTCTCAGTAGTATTGGGTTTCCATTGCGCACATGTGCTCTGCTTGCTCTCCTCCTGCCTTATTTTAGTCGCCCCTTCTCCCAGATGGGTTCTAAATCTCCAGCCCTGCCAATTGCTTAGCAACGGAGCCCAGGAGCCCAGGAGCCCAGGGCTTCTTCCAGCTCTCCCCGCAGCACAAGGTCCTGTCCCTCAGGGGGTGCTACCTCTCCGGTGTGTAGGGACAGCTCTGACCCATAAGGAACAGACACCGAGGGTTACTCAGTTCCACAGCAGGGGCTGGTGGCTCTTCCCCACTCCCACTCTCCCTTCCTACTCCCTCCACTTTCAGGGTGCTCATGGAACCCTAGATGATTCCAGCATGGACGGCTGCCTCTTCAGGGGCAGCAAGATGATCAGCTCATTTTTTCCATACGCTGTCTAACATCAGAGCAATAGGTATTTTTCCACCCCTCCCAAACATAAAAAGATTTACATGGCTCACATGGCATACTTGCAAAATACACAGGAGGCCTGATGAATTAGAGATTATTTATTATAGTGCTAAAACGATACCCTTTGCTTAATTAAACTAGCCATATGCTGCAGTGCAAATCATTGTCATTCAAAAGAACAGCCAGCATTGGTCAGGATGAATGCAATCAGATCATGAAGTTTTGAGGACATAACTGCACTAAAAATAGGCTTGATGTCTCATGCTAAAGAACATCAAATGCATGTGTCCCTCCAGCCAGCCATTAATTTAACAAGTAAGCGACAAGCACTGATGCTGTCAGCCACCTTGCAGGTGCTGAGGACAATACCTGGTACCTGTCCTCCAGGAGCACAAGAGCCAGTGTGAGAGACAGAGAGCAAACGAACAGACAGTGCGACTCTGTGACTGTGGTAAGCCACAGTCTAACCTAGGCTTATTGTGCCGAGATGACCATTGGGTTTGTATCCAAAAGGTCGGGAAGTGTTTCACGCTATTCCCTTTCCATTACCTTGTGTAATTTTTTCTCAGTGATGAACAGATCAAAAAACCTAGAATGCTATTTTTCATTCATTTTTACATGAATATTTTCTGTCTCCCCCTGGCCCCTGCAACTGGAAGGTCAGCTCCAATGTGTTCACCCCAGCACATAGAACAGAGATGAGTATATAAGGGCACTCAAAAAATAGGTACTGAATGAGTAAATGAACACTGACAAAACAAAGATGAGAGACGCAGCATATGTTCTGTGAAGGTTAAAGGCCACCATGGCACATTACCTGACATTTCACGGCCCCCGCTTCTCTCATCACTTCCCTACACTCTGTCCACCCACCCCACCACACACCAGCCCACCCACCTTCCCACAGGAACTGGCGTTTTCCCACTGGCGACAGTAAGTAAGTACATTTGCGTATGGAACAATAGCAGCTGTGTTTCTCCATGACCTTGGGGTTAATGGCCAATGGCTCCCGGGCACCATCTGCAGTGAACTGTCAGACAGAGTCACCATGACCACCTGGCAGCATCTCTGCCCCCCAGAGTGCCCACAGAGGCCTCTGACTCAGGTGCTGTGGGAAGCCCTGTCCAAAGTGGGAAGCATACTGAGGCCAGGTTAAGAAAAACCTGGCTTCAAACCCAACCCACCCTGTCTTAGACAACATACTTATTCTCTCTAAGCCCCTTTTCCATTTTCAAGATGGAGATGACTTTTCGGGATAAATTAAGTGAAGTGCCTGGCCTACGTGTAATTATTATTACTGCATGATACCAGAGACTCTTACATTCAAACAGTCTCCCCCGCTTGCCACAGACACTCACACGTGAGCCTTGTTATCTTCATTATTTCATTTAATCCTCACAACTAGCCTATGAGACAGAGACTCTCACCATTATCTGAACTTAACTGATGACGCACTTGAGTCTTAAAGAACTGAGGGATTTTTCTAAAGCCACGCCTTGGCTGAGCTGGGATTCCAGTCCAAGTCTGCCCGACTCCAGAACCCTCACTCCCAACCACCGTGTTGTACTAACTCCCCAGGGACCTGATATGGCTGCCCCACACCCTCTGCTTCTGTGTGTCCCCCAAAGCTGCAGAGGCATGGGCAGGAGGAGAGATGTGCATGGCCAGGAGCACCCACTCCAGGGTCCAAAGTGCAATGCCAAGGGGAAGAGGCTGGTTGCAAGGAATGCAGCCAGGCCTGCTGCATGCTCCAGCATGGTGGGAGGAATGACCAGCTAAATATCAGCCTTAATCTCAAACTGGACAATTCCCAGGCCTTGCCATGATGGAGGGGAGGAAAAGGAGAGCATATTTTGCCTGTTAATCTTAAACCTAATTTACATAAGCAGAAGAAGCTCTTGACATATCCATGAAATCTGTTAAATGGATTGTGAGCGATTATATTTCCCAAATGGCCATGACAATATTATCTATTCCCATGTTTTCTCAGAACTTTGGCACATACACCCGCCAGCAAGAAGTGAAGTATATGCCTCCTCCCCCTAAACGTGGATGAGCCATTGGTTTTATTTATCCGGGTAGAATTCCAGAGCCCATATTTCTATGAGACCACTCTGTAAGGGACTATCTGCAGCCACTTTGACCAAGCAGAGAGCCCCTATTGGGGAGGAGATAAAACCAAGGCTGGGAGGGCAGGTCAGGGCCAGATTAAGAGGGCCTTGAGTGCCATCCCTTAGTCATTTACCTGTCTCTAGCGACACACACCTCTAATACCACCTGTACTACTATTTACATAGTCATTTTTTCAATCAAATTTAAAACCATTCCCTCTTTTTTAAAACACCTAACCTTGTTTTAAGAAATAATAACACAATAATCACAGGTTTTATGTCCCATTTATATTTACCTAATATACACAGAATAACTACTTTTTAAACATTTTGTTCCTGAAACCCTAAAGTATCTCCTGTGCAACCTGGGCCTCTGTACCCCACTGCAGAACCCGTGCACCGGGCACTGCACAGCCACCATCCATTCTGAATGAAGGGAAGACCCAGGAGACATTTTTAGGAAAACTTCCCTGCTTCCTTGGCAGATACTGGCAAACACATCCCGGGGTTTGCTGGTGAAAGGCTTTGTGGGAGGCGGGGGTCAAGCAGCTGTGGTTCGCATTCCTGGGTCCGTGTGGGGTTCTGTGCTGGCAGAGGAGGTCCCGGAAGGCAATCCTGCTCCTCCTTGGAGTGGAAGTTTAACTCAGTGTGAAGTAACTTAAAATGTTACAGTTGTATTCTGAATATGTTATATTTGTTTCACAAAAATTACCAGAATGTTTATTGAAAAAACAGGCAAAGTGTAAGAAATTTCACCCTGGGTGTGAGCAGCTTTGGCGCATGCCCAGGGCAGCAGGCGTCATGGTCCCCTTCTTTTAGCTCATGATTCTCAATCCTGGCCACACATCAGGGTCATCTGGGGACCTTTTGAAAATCACCAGGACTCAGGATCTACCCTATTCCATTTCAATCCAAACTTCTGGGGGTTGGGCCCAGAAATCAGGATTGTTAAAGGCCCTCAGGTGATTCTGATGGGCAGTCAGGAAGGAAGGAGAACTCCAATTTTAGGGGCATTTTGGTGGGAAAGAGCAAGGAACTCTGAAAGAGAGCACCGAGGGACTGGAGGCAGGAAACTGACCGGGGGGCCATTCTGTAGCCTTAGAAAGAGTCCACACACGTTCACTGTGTTTGGTAAGATCTGTGCAAAGTCATGCCGAGCACACCTACTACAGACACATGCACAGAGGATAGCAATGCCCGCGAACTGTCAAGTGCACCCACACGAGCAACACACCCCAGCCTTATTTGCTAAACACACGGAACCTGTCTGCAAAACTAAGTCCATTCACAACACTGCCAGAGACAAAGCCAGGGGCCGGGAGCTGGAGTCTAATTTCATTCAGGCTTGTGTAGGTTAGGTGGATTTCTGACAAAACAGACCTACCAAATTTGGGGTTCTAATTCTATTCATCCATAACCAAGTCACAGGGAAAGGACACATACACATCTACTGTATAGTGTCATGCACATTTACACGCACAGACATGCTTCTCACACTCGCACCGCTGGTCAGGTTAGAGGTCAGTCCTTAGATACTCAGACTCCTCAGACCGCCCTGAGACAGCTGTGAGGCTGAGGGGCTGCATGACTCCTACCTCTGGTCCCAATTCCCAGAGCTGAAGGCCGGGCCCCTTCCGACTCCCAGCTGGGAGCAGGCCCGCTGTCCTAGATTGGAGGGGCACTTGGCAGAGAAGGAAAAGAAATTGCCTGGCTCCCAGTTCTTGCCTTGGTTTATAGATCATTATTCTTGCTCCCAGGACCCCCAAACAAGAGGCCCCTCAGAAACCACAACTCTGGAACAAGGCAGCATTGTCCCCTGGGCCTGGGCTTTCCTGAGCTTTGGGTGAGAAAAACAGAGATGAGAGGGCTCCCTGAGCCACGAAGGTCTGGAGAGAAGCTGGCACCTGGGGAAGAACAATTTCCCAAGCAGCTGGCCAAGCCGGAGCCCTCCAGCTGATGTGGAGACCCACACTGCTGCCCTCCGCGCTCTGAGAGCACCTTCCCTGGGCCCCAGCTTCACAGAACCTTCCCATGCGACACTAACCCTAACACACCCCTCCCTCCACAGCACCTACAGCAAGGGGGACGCTAATGCTGAGGAAGGGAAGAAGGGGCCTGCGGGAGGAGCTCCTGGGCCCTGCCCTGAGGACCCACCTTCAGGACCAGACGGGAAGAGCCCAGCCTGCCCAGCCCTGGGACTACCATTTGGCCTGAAGGGTAAACAAGGGCTTCTCACCCTCAGATCCAGGCTCCCACTCTCAGAATCGATAGCAGTGGGTAGTGAGGTGTTACTGAGGGTCAGCAATTATGAGGAGACCTCACCCCACTCTCCTGCCTACATGCTCCACTGAACGTCAGCCCCAACCCAAGGCTCTTCCCTCAGACTTGAGCCCGGCCATACATCATCCTCATTTTAGTGGGAATTTTTGGCTGTTCAACATTATTCTTTCTAGAAACAATCCACACTCACCCTATATCAGTTAGGATGCTTTTGGCTACAACTTACAAAAAGAAAAAAAAAATTAACTGGCATAAAGAACAAGGAAAGTTGTTGACGCTAAGGCCCCAGAAGGGCAGACTTCAGGGTTGCATTGGTCCAGGGGCTCCAGCTCAGCCTCTCTGCCATGCCCTCTGTCGTGTCCTCCTCTATGGCAGGCAGACTTCCCTTGCAGCTGCCAAATGTCTTGGGCAGCCTAATTCCTCACAAACATGTGTCCAATATCCAGAAGAGAGCATTTCTTCAGGTGGCACTTTGTTAAGAACAAGAATAATTCTCTTCCAGAAAATCTAATTTAAGGACCTGCTGGAGGCCAACATGAGGCCATACCTCTCTGGCCAGTGATGGACCGAGGAGTGGATGCCTGACTCAATATCAGCTAGTCATAGAACTCTATGCTATTTGCCACAAGGATTGGTCTGTGCATGGGCAAACAACCCAAGCCAGGGCGATCATAATCCTTCCTTAGGGATTGTCTAACTAAAGATTAAGTCAAAAGCCATCTCTCTATCTGGTTATCATATTGCATGGATCTTAACCTGGGCCTGCCGGCCACCAGCCACTTCCTCATGAGAAGACACCTGAGAGAATGATGTCAATAATTAGAGAGCAGAGTCCTGATGGAGCATGAGTTCCTAGTTCCAATGATGCCTAAGGCCACTTTCACCCCCTCCCTTGCGGTATTTTGCTTGTGTTGGATGATAAGCTCTGCTGAAAGCTTCCCTTTACATCTTACTACCCATCGGCTGTTGAGTAAGCAACATGGTGTTCATTCTAGCAACCAGATGATGCCCAGGAATTAGCACCTTCTCGCTGCAGATATTTCTCTCTGAGCTATGGGAGGAAGGTTTCTAAGTTAACCCCTCTGGTTGACTCATCCACTATTTTCCAAACCATATGATCATGCCCTTGCAAAGTACACACTCAGGAGGGTCACTTACTACCCAGCGGCCCTTTGGGGTCCAACACATCTGAACCAGTGACATGCCAGCAATGAAGAAAAGGAAAGAATCAGTGCAATACAGGAGGCTCAAGTGGCAGCCACCCTTCCCAGAGCACCCCTCCTGCCACCCTCTGGAATGGTGGGGTTTATCCTGCAACTTGGGGCCAACTCTGCAATGCAAACAGGGGGTCTATCAGCAGAGGGTCAACACAGAGGCGGTGGCCCCTGTTTTCTCCTGCTTTGTTTTTACTCATTTAGTCAATAAACATCTAGGAGCACCTATGTACCTGTAGTAATGTTTTACTTCCAGTTTTGTATTTCTTGGTGCCATTCTTTCTCCCTTCTTCCTCTGTATTTTCCACATTCTCCTAGATCTGTGGTTAATCTATGGCTCTGTTTGTGCAATGTCTTTGCCTCTGTCAGCTCATTCCTTCTCCCCTTGATAAATTTCCCCATGTACTTAATGCTGAGGCTTCCCAATTTACTTTATAAAACTCCTCTGACCAAGAGCCCTAAAATTTACCCTTGAACATGGAAGAAAACAAACAAAACAGAAAAGCCAAACAAATGTGATATTGTTCCTGGAAACAAGCTTCCTGGGAGCAGGAAAGTGATGTCATCAGACCTGTGGACAGAGGTTGCCTCTGATGCCTGGAGGCATCCTGGAGTCCTCCTATTCGCCTTCCTCCTCACCCGCTACACCTGATCAGGCAGCAGGCCCCATCACTTCTAAACTCTAAACGTGTCTCACACTATGCTCTCTTCTCCAATCCAATATCATTGTCTTTATTCAGGTCCAAGTCATTGCCTCCTCTTCATCAATTGCAGCAATAGCCTCTTCACTGATTTTTCTTCTTCAAGTCTTATCTCCACTCAGACTGTCCTTTAAACAGGACAGGGTTATCTTGCTGAAACGCAGGTTTGATTATGTCACTATTAAGGTTATTCTGTTGCTTGCCTCCTCTTCAAAATAAAGTCAGACTCTTTAGCACTGAATTATCATCCCTTACATGCTGTCTCCCGCCACCACTCTCCTCCATGCACTTAGATTCCAGCAGTTTCTTGGATGCACCCTCTCTCACCTACCATGTCATTGTCCAGACTCTTCCATCTTCCTGAGATTTCTCCATCCACCAACTGTCACTCCCATGTCCTAGGGCCCAGCCTAGCACTTGGAAAATTTAGTATTTGCTGAGTGAATGAATTAATGTTTAAAAATTCTTACTCCTCTTTAAGATTTGGCTCTATCTTTGCTATCCCTAGAAAGACCTCCCGTCTTACCTTGTAGAGTGTCACCCCATTTTGCTTCCATAGTAACCCCTATGTTCCTTCCTATAGGTTGCTTCAAACTCATTTTAATTTACTTTATTTACACCCCTTTCACTGCCACAGACTGTGAGCCCCTAGAAGTCAGGGATAGTGACTTGATTTTCCATGGAACCCCAAAGGCAGACAAAAAATAGGTCCTAAACAAATAATTGTTGCAATAAGATGTGAGGAACCAAACTAGTGCATCAAACCATCATACAGTGGAACTTTCCCCAGACTATTTCATTCAGCTCAAATGCATGGTTTTTGAGTGGAAGTATGTGTAAAATGGCAAGAGAGAGCATCTGACTTTAATGGGAAGGGCCGAGGTGGCCTTTTCCTCAGAGAGAGCAAAGACTAAAAGGGCTCCCACGTCGTCCTTCTTAAAAATGTGTTGGCAGCAATAAGGGCTTAACATAAGTAGTTAGAGCAGATCTATGTTCTATGTGCAAACTGGGGAAAATAAGCAAGTACAACAGCAGACACAAATGCAGTTCCTGTTTCCTATTTAACAGAGCCAGCAAGCAGCCCACGGATGCTAATTGCATGGGGCTGGATAGGAGGGAGCCTTCCTACTACCCAGAAAAAGGTGAAATAATGGCCCAAACTACAAGCTTACATGTCAACATGTATACCCTTTCCGGGACAGGCAACAGGCACATGAAGAAATAGTCAAAGCAGTTCTGTGCCAACTTTCCTGGTAAAAGGCTATGTGCTTCTTGCCTTACCAGGAAAGTTCTGTGCTTTGCTGATACTCAAAAAATTCTGACGTGCAAATGCTTATTCAATTAATATTAAGGGGCCTAAATTTTACAGAACAGCCTGGCAGTGGGAGACCCAACTCTGACTCAGAGAAGGGAGCAGGTGCTGGCTGTCTTGTCTTTTTGCTTTCTGACCTCCCTTGGTTGAAGTTACTAAGAAAGTAAGTATACATCTCTACTCAAAACAATTCAACTGCTGACAAATCCATCCACCTTTACTTGCCATCTCTCAGCAAGAAATGTCAAGTAGAGGAGCTGGACCCCGGAATCAGTGACATCCCTAGACTCAGTGGTCGGCAAACTCATTAGTCAACAGAGCCAAATATCAACAGTACAACGATTGAAATTTCTTTTGCGAGCCAAATTTTTTAAACTTACACTATATAGGTAGGGACATTGTTATTAACTTAATTAGGGTACTCCTAAGGCTTAGGAAGAGCCACAATCAAGGGGCCAAAGAGCCGCATGTGGCTCTCAAGCCGCAATTTGCTGACCACGGCCCTAGAGGGACTGGCAACATCAGGCAGATGGAAGAAGGAGATTGGAATGAGACACGTTAGGTAGACTGGTGGCCTTGAGAAAGAGGCCGTTGTGAAAGGGTTGAATTCTGAGTGTGGCACCTGAGACATTCCCCTGTCCTCTAGGATCACTTTGGAGTCATGTGCTAGAGCTAGTCTCACCCAGCAGTGAGTCTTTTGAAGTCAGAGCATTTTAAGCCCTAACTAAGCAGCAGTTCTTTTGCTGCTCTCATTTCTCCCATACGCTTCCTTTGGATAGTATAGTAGTTATCCACGGGACAATCATTAGCTGTTTTCCTCTATAAAGCTTGGCCATAACGTTCTTACTCTTTTTTAGAGTTCACCCACATGATGAACAGATGGGCCGTTTGAGGACTGAGAGCTCATGAGGTTGCTTGGAGATGAGCAAAGGAGCTTGGTGTAGGGAAGCCTGGGGAAAGTTAACAGCACATGGCAAAGGCTCAGCTGCAATTTGGTAGATCAAGATTTCTACCACTAGGCCAACAAACCAGAAATCTCAAATAACCTTTTGAACACAGAGTTTATTAAAAAGACATAAACCAACAAGTTAAAAGGCTAATATTGGGGATCATTCAGAAAAACACATTTTAGAATATAATTAATAATTCATCTTTACTCGCACATGTTTAATGGATACAATTTGATAAGTCTGGACATATGCCTATACCTGTGGAACCATTACCACAATCAAGGTAATAAACATATCTATCACCTTCCTTAGTTTCCCTGTGCCCTGTTAGTATTTGGGCTTGTTTTGTTTGGTGGTATCCTTAAAATGAGATCTACCCTCTATATATATATATATATATATATATATATATATATATATATATATATACATTCAAAACAATTCAACTGCTGACAATCTATCCACCTTTAGTTGCCATCTATATATAGAAAGATAGATAGGTAGATTATTGATTTTTTACAAAGAGGAAGGGAGAGGGATAGAGAGTTAGAAACATCGATGAGAGAGAGATACCGATCAGCTGCCTCCTGCACAAGCCCCACTGGGGATGTGTCCACAACCAAGGTACATGCCCCTGACCGGAATCGAACCTGGGACCCATCAGTCTGCAGGCCGGCGCTCTATCCACTGAGCCAAACCAACCAGTTAGGGCGAGATCTACCCTCTTAACACATTCTTTTCTTTCTTTTAAATTTATTGAGGTAACACTGATTAACAAGATTATACAGATTTCAGGTGCACAATTCTACAACACATCATCTGTACATTGTATTGTGTGTTCACCTGGCTAAATCAAGTCTCCATCCATCACCATTAATCCCCTTATACCCTCCTCTATCTGTCCCTGGCAATCACCGCACTGTTGCCCATGTCCATGAGTTTTTCTCTTTTGAAAAATCCCTCCATTCCCCCACCCAACCGCCCAAATTCCCCCCCAACAGCTGTCAGCCTGCACTCTATGAGTCTGTCTCTTTTTGCTTGTTAGTTCATTTTGTTCATTAGATTCCACATATGAGTGAAATCATGTGATAGTTGTCTTTCTCTGACTGGCTTATTTCACTTAGCATAATGCTCTCCAGGTCCATCCATGCTGTCTCAAAGGGTAAAATTTGCTTATTTAAAAAAATATGTTTTTATTGACTTCAGCGAGGAAGGCAGAGAGAGAGAGAGAGAGAGAGAGAGAGAGAGAGAGAGAGAGAGAGAGAGATAGAAACATCAATGATGAAAGAGAATCATCAACTGGTTTCCTCCTGCACATCCCCCACTAGGGATTGAGCCTACAACCCAGGCATGTGCCCTGACTGGGAATTGAGCCATGACCTCCTGGTTCATACATCAACACTCAACCACTGAGCACACTGGCTGGGCAATTTTTTGCTTCTTTTTTTACGGCTGAGTAGTTAAGTGCACTGAATGGTATTGTTACCCAATGACTCTATGCTGTGTGGCAGAGCTCTAGAACCTATGCCATTTGCATAACTGAAATTTATACCCAACAACTCCCCATTCCCCTCCCCCAGCTCCTGGCAACCATCATTCTAATCTCTGCTTCTGTGAGTATAACTGTTTTAGATTCTGCATTAAGTGGAATTAAGCAGTATTTGTCCTTCTTTAGCTGGCTTACTTCATTGTCTTCCAGGTCCATCCATGTTGTCACATATTTAAAGACTGAATAGTATTCCATATATTCATATACTATACTTTCTTTATCCATTCATCAGCTGATGTATATTTAAGTTGTTTCCATATCTCAGCTATACTATCAGAATAATCTGATAAAGGGGTAATATCCAAAATATATAAAGAATTCCTACAACTCAATAGCAAAAAATTTTAAAAATAAACTGATTAAAAATGATTCTTGAATAGACGTTTCTCCAAAGAAGACATACAAATGGCCAACAGGTACATGAAAAGACCCTCAGCATCACTAAGCATCATGGAAATGTAAGTGACTATCATTAAACAAATAACAAATGTTGGCAAGGATGTAGAGAAGTTGAAACCGTTGTACACTGTTGGTGGAAATGTTAAAATGGTGCAGTTGCTGATGAACATAGAACTACTACATGATCCAGCAATCCCACCTCAGAAGAACTGAAATCAGGATCTTGAAGAGATATCTGCACTCTCGTGCTCACTGCAGCATCATTCAGAATGATGTTTGGATTTCTATAACTGACATTGAGAAAGATAAGGCAGTCTTTCTCCTAGTGCACAGTCAAGAAAATGTGAGTTCCCAAGGGGACAGAGTTTGAAAATACAAAAGAGTGTATCAGAAGATACAAAAATTCCTTTCTTCACCTAGAAAAGCTGGCTTTCATTTCTTGAGGTGAGAATGGGCCAATAGCTGTATTCCAATAGCTGGTGGATCATTTGCCCTAAATATATGGGATCTTTGGGCCCAGGCTTTTATAAGCAGTGACCCCAAGCACATCCCAGCACCCAGCACTGTATTAAATGTTTATTAAAGAAATATCTGCACACATGGCACTCCTACTGGGTGTGGTGACCTGCCAACCACTCTGTCCCAATGAGTCTATCTCAACCAGGGCAGATCAATATCAGTGTCCAATATGATGATTATGGTCAGTAAAACTGACCAGCATTGTTTAATGGGCATATACACCCTTATGACTATTGGTTTGGCTGACTTTCATTCTATACAAATGGGAAGACAGACTCCCTACAAAAGAGGCTGCAGAAAGTCATAGGGGCCTGACATCGGGGTCCTTTTCACAGGACTCGGTATGCTCATTCACAACAAAGCCCATAGGACAAAGGAGATGCGATATGACAATATTTACTAGGTAAACACTGGGTTCTCCAGCAGAGTCAAGGTTGCTGTCTGTGGCAGATTGATAGCAAAAATTGCTCCAATTATTCCCTTTCCTGAGTTCATGCCCTCTGCTACACAACCTTGTAGCTCTTCCCATGAAAAATGGAGTCTGTTTCCCATCCTTGAATCTGGGCTTGCTGACTTGTTTTGGCCCATTAAGTGCCGTAGAAGTGACAGTATGCCAGTTCTAAGCCTTGGCATCACAAGGCCCTTCATGCTTCCACTTGCTTTCTTGGAACTTTGACACCCATGTGAACAAATCCAGGCTGGCTTGCTGGAGGATGAGATACCATGTAAAGGAAAGCCCACTAGTCTCAGCCAAGGCCATCCCAAATCAATCAAGAGTCAGCCAACCCCCAGACCTGTGAGAGAGACCAGCCGAGGTCACCAAAGCTGTCGACGTGATGCACAGATGACTCCCAGTACATTCGTGAACCCAGCTGAGGCCCAAAGAACCCCCAGCTGTTATATACACTCATGAGCTACATCATAAATACTTATTTAAGCAACTAAGTTTGGGGTGGCTTGTTATGCAGCAGTAGCTAAATGAGACACTCTTTTTAAAAAATGCCAGAGTCAGCCCTGGCCTGTGCTACTAAGTGGTTAGAACATCAGCCTGTGCACTGAAAGGTCTTGGGTTTGATTCCCAGTCAAGGGCAGGTGCCTGGGTTGCAGGTTCAATACCTGGCCCTGGTCGGGGCACATGCAGGAGGCAACCAATAGATGTGTCTCTCTCACATTGATATTTCTCTCTCTCTCCCTTCCTTCCTCTCCCCTCCCTCCATTCCACTCTCTCTAAAGGTCAATGGAAAAATATCCTTGGGTGAGGATTAACAACAACAACAAGAAATGCCAGAGTCACATAGAAGGCTCTAGGAAGACACCTGCTGCATCTTCCTTAAATCCCAGCATAGCACAGAGTTAAAAAGAAGTACCTTGGCTTCTACATCACAATGATGCAGTTAGAGACCATAACTGCTCTCATAAGAAAAGTGAACTGTGTCAATGGGGTAGAAAAGGGGACATACATAATACTTCCAACAATAAAGATTTAAAGAAAAGTATCTCTGTTGTCTTGTGATCATTATGTTTGCCTGTCTTTTGACATACAATTCTTTTTGGAATGGGAGATGTCAGGTCTGCAGTGTCTCACAAATATGCTCACCTCAGGCCTCCTTAAATGAACCTTGCTAACACACTAGGAGTGTCTGTGAAGCTGTAACAGGCATCTGTCCACATTACTTCCTCTAGGATGCCCTCCCCGAGCTGCCCCATTGTCTATGTCCTCAGTTATTTCCACTATCACAGTATTTATCCGCTCTGTTAGAACGGTGCATTCACGTCTCACACTTTCCCACCAGACTGGAGGCTTCAGGTGGACAGAGACCATGTCTGTTTTGCTTATGATTGAATCTTCAGTCTGTGGTGCGCAGCAAGTATCCGTGAAGTGAATGAGTGAACAAATGACTCAGGCCACTTCTCATTTTGCCTGCCATTGTGCCTTTCATCCAGCTCTTCTTTTCAGAAACCTTGCTATTTAAAAGAGGAAGCTCCAATCGCTGGATAAACGAGGTGACATCGGGCATCTCTGTGATAGCACGTGGCCTGTTCTCACACTAGGGAGAGCAATCTAGAGTCAAGCAACTGAGCACCAACCTGTCTACTGCTCAGCACCCAGGGCTGCACTGGGTCCTGTGGGGCAGACACAAGGAGTAACACTGAGAGGTAAAGTCAGCACCACGCCGGGAGCCAGGGTGAGCTCTCTGCCACAATTCACTGTCAGTTAAGTGATGGCACAAGCTATGCCATGAAACAATTTCTGTCCTAAACCAGTCTGGTGACTTCAAAATCCTTCTCCACTGCACCGTGGAATATTTCCGCATCTCCTCTCAACACTCTGATTTCATTGGCTTCATCTCTGTGAAATAGGGATGAGGTTTCTAGCTGCTTTAGGTATTGGTGAAGGAAAAATCTAAATTCCCTCACTTAACAAGAAATGGACTTTGTTTTATTCAAAAACACAAAGCCTGTCCCTGCACAGTCATGGGGTAGGATCCCTAAGGGGGTTCTCTGGGTGTGTTTATTCCATTTAATTTCTTATCTGTGGTTCAGTTTTCATGGTTTTTACTTACTTTTTGTCTGAGATACACCTTAATGAAAAGCAGCAAACTACTTGGAAGGTTTATAAGATGCTAAAGTCATGGGAATTAGAAGTCATTATCTCTCTTGTGGAGGCAGCAAATGGTTGTCTGAATTGAATTGGTTTTGCTGATACACATTATAATGGAACCAATTGCTAATGAAGTGCTAAATTACTGGAAACATCCCAGTTACTTATTAAACCCTCTGGTTAATTAGGCTGGGGAAAATAAAGGGTTGAAGCATATTTTAATACCCCTTCTGAGGCCAGGTCAGCAATGAACAGTGTGTGAACTGAAGCCCAACACAAGGGCGTCCTCTCCAATACAGCCTTCCAACTGCCTGTGAGACACTCCAGGGAGGAGCCAGCGACCTTCCAGGTTTTGAACAGACCTTGAATGCTCTTTAGACAGATACCCTTCTTTGCCTAAAATGGTTCGTTACTGGCCAATAATCCAAAATCAGTGCCAGTTTGTTTTTAACGAAAATGAAATGTGCAGCTGAAAATAAAAGAAAATGGAGTTGGGGAATATGGAGATATAATGCTAGGGAGATGTTTAATTTTGTGTATTTTGAAAACTCCTGCTTTTTAGAGTATCACACCGCTGAGAGTGAAGGATTTTACACCCTCCCCAATTCTCCCCATTTTCTCCACTTTGGAGCCTGATTCTGATACCTGGCCTCCTGTCCTGTTACCTGTGCCCAAGTCTTTCACTTGGTAGTCAGTCTGTGCTCTGGTTTCTAAGACCAGAACTCTGACTTCATGTGGCTGCTATTCTCTTGTCAGGGGTCAACGTTCTACCTCTCAAATCCCAGCTTATAATAGGAGTTTGCGGTGGATAATTTTATGGGCCATGGGATACCCAAATATCTGGTTTACTGTTATCTAGGGTGTGTCTTTGTGGGCGTTTCTGGAAGAGATTAGCATTTGAATTGGTGAACTGAGGAAAGCAGATGGCTCTTCCCAGCATGGGTGGGCCTCATCCAATCCACAGAGGACCAAGGTAGAACCAAAAGGCAGAGGAAGGTTAAATTCACTCTGTTTGATTTGAACAAGGACCTTCTCTTGCCCTTGGTGCTCCTGGCTCCCAGGTTTACAGACTGGGACTGGAATCCATACCATTCAGCTCTCCCAGTCTCAGGCCTTCCAAACACACCACTCGCTTTCCTGGAACTCCAGCTTGCAGATGGCAGATTGTGGGACTCCTTAGTTTCCATAGTTGAATGAGCTAACTCCTGATAATAAATCTCTCTTAGATATGGATATGGACATGGATATTATATAGATATGCTACTGGTTCTGTTTTCCTGGAGAACCCTGACTAATATAGAGCTCTGTGCCTTCTGATAAGAGTACCTGAGGCCACCTCCCTGAACACCTATCCTCCTGAATTTCTGAGTGTTGCATGCCCCCAGGGTCTCTATAGTGGTTCTGTGCTCCCCTGTCAAGGCTCTTCTGTCTCTTCCCGTGCCTGCCCCCAACAGTGACAACTAGAGCCCTGATTACTCTTGTCTCTACAGACCTCCTCCAGGTGCCAGCTTCTGTCTACTGAATTATTCCACTTTGATATTGATACATGGGCCTCGGGGAGCGGATTCTCCTTGTGGGTCCTTGCCTCATGACGTTTGAAGAATAAACTCACGAACTAAAACATTTCTTTAGTAAAAATGTGGAAGTTTATTGGAAGCATATACTCCACTTGGGCAGGAGTTCCCAAAGGGGACCCCCTGGGGGAGGGTCTCCAAATGGGAAAAGCCTGCTCTCTCTCTCTCTCTCTCTCTCTCTCTCGCTCTCGCTCTCGCTCTCTCTCTCTAATGGGAAAAAAAATCTAAATTTAAATCTGTTTTGAGTCTCTTTGTCTCCAGTTTACTTATGCTGGTAGCTCTTTGTCTGAACATGACCCTTTCTAATTGGACCCTTCTTTAATTTATTTACCCCATGCTTTCCTAATTGGTCACTCTGCTGCAGGATATCAGTTTCAAGGTCATAGCCCACCTGGTGTCCCCCTTTCCCCCCCCTTATTTTGCAACATTTCTCTATCCTCTGTGAATGTATGCCTTCCTTCTGTAACACTTCTCTATCCTTCGTGAAAGTAAGATAGCATTCTGGAGTCTTGGAGCGATCTCTGCCCTTCACATATCATTCTTCATCCATGGACCCTCCTTTCCCCTAAAACTGCCTGTCCCGCCTCTAAAATTCCTTTCAATATCAGTGGTTGGGTCTGTCCACTGCCCTGTATACACCCAAACTCTCCCTGCCCCAACTCATTAGAGTTGAATTTCATGCTTCAGCCATCATGTGATAAATGGAACACAAGTCACAGTTCCAGCCCAGAAACTGCCTTTGACTAATTGTGTGATTGGGGAAATCCACTCTACCTCTCTGAAACTCAGTTTTCTCATTCATTTTCTCACTGTACTCATCTACTATGTATCAGAAATTCAAAAGATAAAAAGGCAAGGTCCTTGTCCTCAAGGAGCAATTACAAAATTGCAGGATAAGTGCTAAAAAAGAGTAGTCAAAGTATTATGAATATACTGAGAACCAACAATTAACTATACCTGAGGGAAGCCTAGGTAAAGTGTACAGAGGAAGAGATGTTTAACAATCTGCAAGGATGTGTTGGTAATTACCAGAAAGTCAAGAGCCTTCAAGGGAAAAGTAATGACACATGCAAAGGTGAGGGGGTGAGAATTGCATGAAAGTTACCAGACACTGAAAATGACTTGGAGTGACTATAAGAAGGTACAAGTGGCCAGCAATGAGCTCAGGGAGTAAAGAAAAGCTAAATAATGATGGGCCTTTTAGGTCAGGCTAAGGAGGTTGCATTTTATCTCAGAGAGAGGAAAATTGCCAGATCATGTCAGTGTACATAAGATAACTCTGACCTGGATTTGGAGAATGGGTTAGAGAGGTGGGAAGTAGAAGCAGGAAGGTGAATAAGAAGGGTGTTGCAATGGAGCAGGCACAAAATATAGAAGGCAGAAGCAGCGCAGGAGGCAGAGTCAAAAGATTCATAGAATGAAGAACTGGGAGAACTTGGTGATTAATTAGAAGTGGGAGAAGCAGATGTCAGGTCACCCCCAAAGGTTCTGGTTTGGATACACTGATAGCAACACAAGTACTCTCAGGGAAAGACTGGCTGGAGGAAGATAACGACTGATTTTTGTTTTGGACCAGTCATTTTGAGGTGCCTGGAGACATCCAGGTGAAGATGCCATGGCGATAAGACACGCTGCTCTGGAGCTGAGAAGTCTGAGTTAGTGACATGCCTCTGAGAGCCATCCACCGAGATGATGGTTGTTGGCCTAGGAACTGATGAGATCAGCCAAATAGAACGCACAGAGTGGAGAAAGGCCAAGGGGAACGCTGCATGCAAAAACCTGGTGATCGAAGCAGACGGGACTGAGCAGGAGCTGTGAAGAACACGGGGAAAGCCAGGAAAAGGGGGCACCAAAGCCAGCAGGAGAGAGTTTACCGGAGGAGCCGTGAGCAGCAACCAAGAGGCAAAAATGCAGGTACTAAATGGAAAGGTGTTCACGTTTTCTGGCAATTAGGAGGTTACTGGTGACTGTGCAATGAGCAGTTTTCAGGAGTGATATGTAGAAGATGGATTATGGAAAGATGAGGGGAGAGAATATAAGTTGCTTTTCAATGTATTTGGCAGTGAAGGGAAGGTGAAAGCTGAGGAGGTGACTGGAGAACAAAGTAGTGGGATACTTTTTACTTAAAGTGGAAGAGATTTACGCATGTGTACAAAGAGAGGAGTGGACAAAATGATCCTCAAGATTCCTTCTAACTTTTTGTCCTTTGATTTCAAGGACTCCGCTTAAGAACAGAGGGGGACAGTCTCCTGCTACTGGGGGACTTCCTGAAACATGACCCGGGAAAGTTATGTGACCTGGCTCCTGCCTGCTTCTCCCGCCTTTCCCCAAACCAGGGTGTTCTGATGAGTGAGCTCTGAGCACAAGGGATACATCGCCAGGCTGGGAAGTCTTCTGCCTAGGCTACCCAGAATTTGCAACTCACGTTTCCATCCCTTCAGCCTCTCTCCTGGCATTTCCAAACTGAGGTTTCCCTGATCTCAGAGAGTCTCCCAGAGGACTGCTTGGTGTTTATTCCAAGGTCCTGAAAGCCAGCAAGAGAAACCACGACCAGAGCCAAATGAAAAGGAGGAAGGGAAAGAGTGTGGATGAGAGAGGAGGAAAGAAAGGTTCATGCAGAACTCGTTTGCCTCTCTCTTGCGGGTTTCCACCAGGGCTTGCTCACATTAGCTATTTCTGTGGCTTTTCTCCCTTCTCGATTTAATATTCTCAAGGGAAAACCAAGTTGAACGTGAACAACATAAGACTTAAGCACTCAATCTATTTTCATCCTTGGGCAACATATTTCTGAAATACTTTTTAGAAGGCGTTTAGATTTTCAGGAGGGAGAATGCCATCGCCAGTGAATTACTATTTATTGGGACTTTAATGAATGTTTGGTTTTTGCTGGCAGGCTGCTTTTTGTAGTCCGTTAATGTGAAGACTGTCTTTGGAAGAAGGAAAGCACAGAGTCTGGGCAGGAACACAAGGGAAAACTTCCACACGATCCATTTTAATCTCACCTGCTGAGGTGGTTTTTGCTGCTTAATGATATATTTTGGAAACGGACACGTCACCAAGGGTCATCTGTAGATAATGCTCAGAGCAGTGGATCTAGATGCCTTCTGAGGAGGAAAGCTGAGGGAGGGCTCAGACCACTCTGTGTTTCCCCTGTCCAGTCACGTGAAGAAAGTTGGCCGAGAGTTTTTTCTTTATTATTGTTGCTGATGGCACAATTGCTACATTATACTGGAGCCTTTTGAAAAGCCAGTGCCCAGCTCAGTAGCCTGGTTCCCACTGTGTTTGGTGGAATGCCGCGCAGCCTGGGAGAGCACGGGATTCTCTCAGTGCCATGAGTGGGAGAGAGGCGACTGTCTTCCGAATTTTCAGAGAAGATGCCAAAGTCGGCACAGACAACACAGACTTCCCAGGAGTCTTATTGTGCTCTTTTTAGGCAAAGAATTAACCTCAGCGCTTGAAACTTGGCTTCTGGAATCACAAAATGATCCAAACCTGAAGTGGCAACAGTGACCTGGGAAGTTTGCCTTCCTGTAGTTTCTGATCCTGCAGAAAGGAAGGTAAGGATGTTGGGCCCACATTGGAGCTCCGCTTAGTCTAATTCTTGGTGCTGTGGACAGAGAATGTAGGCTTCCAAGTAAAAAAAGTCTGAATTTAAATCTTGCTGGTGACAGGACTAGCTGCGTTATAATCTCCCCGGCCCAGCATGCTCACTATGAGATGGCGGATGGTAAGGCATATCTCACAGGGGAGCAAACATGATGACATAAAACAATTCGAATGAATTTCATTAACAAATACTCGTTGAGCACCTAGCTGCGCACCAGGCACAGTTCCTGATATGTAGGATACAGCAGTGAGCAGAACTGGCAGACGCAGCACAGGCAGTGCCCGGCACAGTGTCCAGTCCCCTCCTGTCAGGTTCAAACTTTGTTTATAGAAAGTAACAGCTACAGTCATTATATCCCCAAATTAGACGCAACCATCAAAACATACTGACGGCATACAACTAACTATAAAATGTACCCACATTGCAACACCTTACGGGAGTCTCTAACCTTTTCTCCCCCTGGGGATTGACAGGATCCATGGCCTGGGCTGAAGGAAGGGTTGCCCTGTCAGAGCCTGTGGGTTGCAGGCAGAGCCACCCCTAGGGCACAACAAGCCAAGGTGTTTAGGACTCCTCGATGAAAGGGAGCTGAGGATTGTTAATAACAATAATAGAGTGATTTAAGATAAGGCCATCCTCAAAGGAAAAGCAGCCTCAACATCTGCTCACGTATGTGCGTGCATGCGTGCGTGTGTGAGTATAAAGACCTGGCTGCAACTTACCTTCCTCAGCACCACTGAGTCGCAAATATGGGATTGCTCCCTCATATAACACACACACAATGCACACACGATACTCATTGTATTTATGTCCCAAGCACCGTGCTAGATCCCAGGGAAACAACAATCCCATAAACACAATTCCTCACCCCTGACAAGTTTATTATCTAGAAAGGGGGGGTGGCCAACTTTGTCTATAAAGGGCCAGGTAGGAAATATGTCAGGCCTTGTGAGCCACACAGCCTCTGTCACAGTTACTCTGCTGTACCATATAGTGAGGAAAGCAAAACAAAAGAAAGCACAGCCACAGATGATGTGTAAATGATCACAAATGGCTGTCTTCCAATAAAACTTTCTTTACATTAACAGGTGGCAGGCCAGATCTGCCATGTTTGTTGACCCCTGATCTAGAGGAGTTCACAGATAGGCAACTAGGTTATGTCAACAAAATGTGGAAAATGCTATGACAGTAAGCAGGGGATGGGCACTTAGCCTCACCTGGCAGATTCATATTTAAGAGCTTATATCTGCAACCAAGGGTAGACATTGCTCATTTCTTTGACCCTTTGAAAGAGCAGACCCTCTCAGGACCCCTGCTTCCCAGCCAGGAGACTCTTGCCGAAGTCTAGGGAGGAGATGATGAAGACCTGAATGTCAGCAGGGAGTGGAGGGGAAGATTTGAGGTCACAGGTAAAATGGACCGGACTGGGAGGTAGGGTATGGGAAGGAGGGAAAGGAAGGGTATGAAGGATGAATACCATGTGTCTGACTTGGATAGCTGGGCAGTTATTCACTAGATGGGGACTTCAGGAGGAGCAGGATTTTGAAGTCAGAAGATAGGTTTTCTTTGCTTGTAGGAAACTGAGGTGGGATATCTAACAGGTTTGTCCAACAGGTGGTTAAATGTACTTGAGCCCTCAGCTCTCCCCTGAATTCTTCATAGAAATCCCTTCCTGCTCTCCCTGTCCCCTGTCTTGTCCTTCGAAAATTCATCCTCCAGCTGCCACACATTCCACCTTGAATACCCATCTAATTGTGCTATTCTCCAGCCAAATACTCTTCGATGGTTTTCCATCTTCTATAAGATGAAGTTTTGATTCCTTCCCTTGACGTGGGAAGCCTACTAAACCTGGCCCTTGTCAACCTCTCCAGCCATTTCTTCGATCACTCCTGCCTCCCCTGAGTCCTCCCATGAGAGGTCAGGGCCCCGCCCAGGCGGAGGAATTGATGATCCAATGCAAATGAGGACTGCTGAGTCTCTGTCCTGGGGAACTGAGACTTCCAACCTGGGCCTGGGCAGGAGAGTTGTAAGTGCTTATCTTTCCTGGTGCAGGAGCAGGTCTTACTTTCAGCCTAGACGTCATCAGCGAGATTCCACACCTCAGCCTGGCTCTTCTCCGAACTGGGTTTCACCACCTGGCCTCACCAGCATGCTCCCAATCTCACCTTCTCTGGGATTTGTACAGGGAGGGAGCACCTCCAGCATTGAGGCTTCTTTTCCCTTAGTCAGGCCTGGTGAGTTCCGGGCCCCACAGAAACAAAACTGGTTCCTCCCTACACAAAATCCAGGGACCCCATTAAACACAAACTGCCTGGTATTCACATCACTGTTCCTGAAAAAGGAAGGGGATCAATTTTCCTTGGCCACAGCAGAGCTGGCGGCTGAGCGTTGAAGTTCAGATCCATCAGACACCTCTGCAGAACAGCATTCGCTGTCTGCGAGGCTCCTGGAATTCACAACCGATTTTAGGCTATGAAACAACGGCAGCTGGCGGAGAGGCAGCTCCTTCAACATTGTAGGCCAAAGAAACCAGAAGAAAAGTTTTCGGAGAGGCTTTTGTAGAAAGGACGTTCACTGACATCATTTCTAGCTGAGCAGACTCAGAGTTGGGGAAAAGCTTCCAGCCCCGGGCGGGACATCTCGGCCTTTGTTTTGCTTGCTGGGAGAATCTGCCTTCTTACCTGGTGGGTTGTTACCAGCAGGATGTGAGCAACAGTGATGGAGACCATCTTTCATGGTTCGATAAACAGCAAACTCTTCATGTGTAATGATGCTGAAAAACCTTTGCTTTTCCAATTTGTTCAATATTAAGTGAGTTTTAGTCATTACAGAGGTTCCCTTCTTACCCCTCTTCCCTCCCCCTCCCCCTCCCCCACCTCACCCAGGGCAGCCAGCTTTGAAAGGTGTCATTTGCCCCCAGGGAAACATGTGGGAATCAAAATATCCATCCACCTTCACTCAGGCCCGGTTTTGTCCTGTGACAGCTGTGACCTGCTGCCCCTAAGCACTGCTGTCCAAGCAGGTGTGACAGTTGGTGAGCTGGGTCTCTCTGCAAGCATAAACACAGATTTCAGAGCTACCTCCCAGAGTTTGTTTTCTTAAGGTGGTTAATAAACACTGTTAAATGTCTCTAACTTGCCAGAACAGATACGTTTCTTATCAAGGGTGCGATAAGAAAGGATGTGATAAGAGCCTTGAATGCACAATTGCAGCTAAGGATCCTGAAGCTGGTGAGAAAACAGGGGAACTAGACACACAGGCACTAGCCTTCACACCTAATCCCCCCCCCACCCCCCACCCCCACCCCCGTTCCCAAGGCAGCCCTTTGTTATTTCTCCAGCTGCCTTCTCCTGTGCTCTCTTGTGAATGTGCGGAATTCAGGCAGCAGAAGGACTTGTGCTGCACTGTTACTAGTGCCTTTGCCTGGATCATTAATTATCGTTGATAGTGAAAACACTGGCTTGGACAATTGGCAAAAAGTAATTATTTACCATCTGTTGTAGGCTCTCATGTGTAATTACTTAACAGTGGAAGTAATTATAAAGCAAAGGTAATGAAAGCAGACAAGTGAATGGCGCACATTATCAGAAAGATTTCACCCACAGAGCAGTTAATACTCTCTCCTTCCTTCCTTCCTTCCTTCCTTCCTTCCTTCCTTCCTTCCTTCCTTCTTTCTTTCTCTCTCTCCCTCTCTTCCTCCCACCCTCCCTCCATCCATCCCCCCTTCCCTCCCTCCCTCCTTCCCTACCTTCCTTCTTTCAAAAAAAAAAATGTAGCTGAATTGTACTAACCATCTATTTGTTTGTTCAAGCCCCCTCTTGGGTGAAACTTTCTATAATTCTGTAGACTTCCTCTTCTAGGCTGATGTAGCAATGCATTGAATTCATTTCTATTCAGGCATGAATCATATTATCCTATCTAATAATAGACAAAAATGCAAATTGACCGTACCTTCACCATGCCCACCATAGGCTAATCAGAGCGATATGCAAATTAACTGCCAACAAAGATGGCGGCTAATTTGCATACACCAGCTGGGAGCAAAGACTGAAGACACCATAGAAGGAAGCCAAGCAATGGAGCCGAGGTAGCGGAGACGGGTGGGAGAGAAGCGGCAGAGACGGGCGGGGTAGGAGTGGAAGAGACGGGAGCGAAGCCCTATTCTTGCAGGAATCTTCCTGAAAATGGACCTCTAGTATCACAATAATTTCTTTACATGTCACAACCAGGTCTCCTGCACATTCCATTTATAGGTCTATTTCCCAATTGGGCCATAAGTTCCTAAAGCAAAGAGTTCTTGTCTTTCCAATGCCCACATGGTGCCTACTGTGTAATGGAAACTCAATAATTATTTGAATGAGTCATGGATAAATTTCCTTCTCCAAGTCAAACCTAAAATCCGAATTATTCACCAACATGAAATATTTATTTTTTTCCATTTTTATCAGTTTTGATGGGAAATTTTATGTATTTTCAGAAGAAAAGACCTTTGTCCTTGGTGTCTCATGAGCCAGAGCACCTTCACTGTAAACAGAAGGCTACCATTTAAGGTTTCAGGCACTGAACTAGTTCTGAGGTTACTACAACTGGGTTTCCCTGAAAAATTAATTTCCCCTCATTTGTTTTGTGAGAGGATAGATAGGTTACAGATAGATAGATAGACAGATAGATAGATAGATAGATAGATAGGGAGGGAGAGGGAGAAGCCCCTCTCCAAAACATAACCATTCATCCATATATTCAGTGATTGTTTATAGAGTGTCTATTATGTGCCAGACACTGTGAAAGTGCTGATAAATACATACCTGGAGAACTCCATTTTCAATGATTCAGCCTACTCAGAGAAACATCTTTCTAAAATATTTGTAAGTTACAATATAGTATCTTAAATTTGAATGCATGCAAAATGTGCTAAGTTTGCACAGAGAAGGAGTGTGGTTCTGACTGTATATTAAGCAAGCAAAACTACCAAATGGATTGTGGGTGGCCAGAGCTGGACTCCTAATTTTACAAACAGAATCCATGAATTATCTATTTGTAAAATGAACAGGTCAAGGTTGTGAGAAATCACCATGCAGGAGACCATATTTTAGAGACACAATTTCAGGGAAAGTTCTGTAACTAGGAGTCCAGGTAAGGACAGCACAGCTGAGGTGGGTTTACTGCCTGGGAAATGCCCCTGCACCTGTTTTATCCAGAATGTCCAATGACGCTTAGAGCGGCCACTAAGCACCACCGAGAGGAGGTGCCATAAGGGTATGATTTGCTAAACACCTTGAGCCCTGGGAGCTTTCCCACCACTTCCCCTTTATCCTCCTTTCCTTAAACAGGTGCTGGTGATGAGTGTGGGCATTCAAGACCTGTGTGCCTGACCTCTCCAGCTTTCCCAACGATTCAAGTCAGGAAAAGCACTGCAACCACAATTCCTCCCTTGTGGCACTGCCAAGCCTTTCTTTAGAAGGTGTGTTACATCCACTCCTGAGTAAGATTGCCATGTTTGCCTTTGATGTTAAAGGGTGATAATAGAAGTGACACACATGTGCCCTCACCAGAGGCAGCTGCCAAGTCTCTCTGGCCAACTTTATCTCCCCCTTCAGCACTTCATTGCCAGCCTGGCCTTCACAAGGAGAATGTGAGAGGGTACATACTGTTTTCTTGTTCTCTTGGCTTCCAGTGAAGTACCTGGGAAGAGACTTGGAAAAAAGAAAGTGAAAATCACATACTGGTAGGTCCAAAGTACTGTTGATTTCACAAGATGTTAATGCTCTGCTCAACTGAGAGAACAAATTGTGTTTTATATCTAAACTAGAGGCCCGGTGCATGAATTCATGCACAGGTGGGGTCTGGCCAGCCTGCCTCAATGGGGGCAGATCTGGGGTGGGGCCGACCAGTGGGAGGGGGACCGATCAGGGCCTGAATCAGGCTGGTTGGCTGCTGCAGTGTGTGTCATAGCCACCAGTCACTCCAGTTGTTCTGGTCATTCTGCTGTTCTGGTCACTAGGCTTTTATATATATACTAGAGGCCCGGTGCACAAAAATTTGTGCACTCGGGAGTAGGGGGTCTCTCAGCCCGGCCTGTGCCCTCTCGCAGTCTGGGACCCCTCGGGGGTGACAACTTGCTAGCTTAGGCCTGCTCCCCAGGGGATTGGGCCTAAGCTGGCAGTCAGACATCCCTCTGGAAGCCTGGCAGCCCTCGGGGGATATCCACTTGCCAGCGGGGAGCTGATTTAAGCTGCAGTCAGACATCCTTAGCGCTGCTGAGGAGGCAGGAGAGGCTCCCACCACCACTGCTGTACTGGCAGCCATCAGCCTGGCTTGTGGCTGAGCAGAGCTCCCCCCTGTGAGAGTGCACTGACCACCAGAAGGCAGCTCCTGTGTTGAGCATCTGCCCCCTGGTGGTCAGTGTGTGTCATAGTGAGCAGTCATTCCCAGTCTTTCTGCTGTTAGGGTCAGTTTGCATATTACCCTTTTACTATATAGGATAGAGGCCTGGTGCACGGGTGGGGGTCAGCTGGTTTTCCCTGAAGGGTGTCTTGGATCAGGGTGGGGGTCCCGCTTGGGTACCTGGCCAGCCTGGATGATGGGGTGATGGCTGTTGGCAGCTGGTCACATCTCCTTCAGGGTGGGGGTCCCCACTGGGGTGCCTGGCCAGTCTGGGTGAGGGGCTGAGGGCCGTTTTCAGGCTGGCGGGTAACTGAAGCTCACAGCCTCTTTTTTTTTTTTTTCTTTTTCTTTTTTAATTCTGGGATTTATTTACCTTCTATAGCTGTTACTGGAGCTGAGAGCCGGCTCCAGCTCTGAGGCTGTGGCTGGCTGAAAGCAGGTATCTGGGTTTGTTTGGCTTCTATAATTGAAACTCTGTTGCCATCACTGGCGCTCTAAGCTCTGAGGCCCTGGCTGGCTGAAAGCAGGTATCTGGGGTTTGTTTAGCTTCTATAATTGAAACATTGTTGCTTCCGGAGCTCAGAGCTGGGCCTCAGCAGGCGGGGAACCTTGGCTTCCTCCATCACTGGAGCAAGCAAGCCTCCTGCTCGCTTCAGCTGCGTGGCTGCCGGCCACCATCTTTGTTGGCAGTTAATTTGCATATCCTGCTGATTAGCCAATGGGAAGCATAGCGGAGGTATGGTTAATTACAATGTTTGTCTATTATTAGATAGGATAGATGTTTTCTATTTAACTGAGCCTCCTATCCAGTTAGGTCCTTTGTAAGACTGTCCTCAAATGAGAAATCTAAATAAAAGTGCTCCTCTCAGATTTGTCACTACAGAAAATGACAATCTCTTTCTCCCAACTCAAGATTACCTTTTTTAAAGAAGCCTTGTTTACTACACCATTCTCTCTGTTTTTGTGTGTTAAAAGTATGCAAAAGTAGGTTTACAGTTTGATACAAATAAGTAATACAATAAGTAATAAATACTGATACAAAAAATAAACTGTGTTTCACATACTCACAACTGTAAACCTCCTTTTTACCACCCCTGTTTTTAAGACTTTGTGCTTAATAGGTTTTTAAATATAGTTCGACTTAGTATCATCAAGAGAAAAACTACATTTTGTTTCCACCTTACATTCACGACATGATTTCTACAGATAAATAATTTGCAATGCAGTTTCTACTACTAAGACAGTGTTTTACACATCTGTTTTATGTTTCATTAATGGTACAACAAATGAAACCATCAACCATAGTGCTTATCTATATTAATTCAACGTATAAGGAAAATGTGTAATGACTCTTGACAGCAAGGCTGGTTACTGTGTCTGGGAAGTCTGTAGGTTTACTTAAGGATCTGCAAAGGCTGCCAAAGCACAAATCACCATGCTGGCAAATGGTGACCAATTTACTGTGCAAGTCAAGAACTAGCACATGGTCTAATCCACAGTGGGGCAGTTTAGAAACCATTAAGTGCTAATTTAACTTAATCTCCACTACCCAACTGATGGCCAATAAGTCAATTGAATGGGAAGTACCAGTTAGAGAAAGGTAAAGAAAGTGACTGGTGGACTTCCCAAATTCTTTAAAAGGAGGCAATCTTGAGTTGGGCCAATGAGACTGTTGTTTTCTGTAGAGATGAATATTAGGGGAGCAGTTAATTGACAGCTCTCCTATTAGGACAATATTACAAAAGACCAAGATGGATGAGGAGTTCAGTTGATCTGGGTTGTAAAAAAAAAAAAAAAAAGCCAGGGGGTGAACAAGCATTGAATTCTGAATTTAGTGTAAGCTTGCCCCACCAACCTTCCTATCCTTCAGAGCAATGATGCCCCCGAGGGGCTCTGCAGGTCCCTTCCCTTGCATCCATGTTCCAATAACAATAATGTGGTTGTAGTAGAAGGTTCCAATCCTTCATTTGGTTTCCCTTCTAACCAAAATCTGCTCTTGATGAGGAGTTGGCTAAAGTTATGGAGTGATCTGCTTTGGGCTTAAAGGATATACCGTAGTTCTGCAGCAAATATCTCAAGCCCACCCACTTCATTGGTTCCTTTTCCTTCAGTTCCCTTGAATAGTGCCTTTCATGACTCTCACTGTTGATCTCTAACATCCGGCGGCATTTGCCACCCACAGAAATCCTGCGCACTCTTTTATCTTAGAGCAGTTTATAAGGTCCTTTTGTGATTGGGTTATGAAAAAAAGTCAGAATTGGGATTTTTGCCTTTGCTATATTGGCCATGATGCATAGAATATTCATGAGGGAGGTAGAGGGGGCCACGTGGGGATTTAAGCAGTAACCCTGGCAGTAAGCTATCAGGAGAACCCTGCTCTAGATGGGGTTTAAATGTTGGCCTGCCAGAGCCAGGTGTTATGATATACTAAGGAGCACAAAAGAGGTTCATCAACTCTAACCTAGCCCAGGAGGTGTGAATGGGAAATGTTTCAGTGGAATCAAAGAAAAAAATGATAGTTGGACAAATAATAAGGTTAAATAGTGGGTGAGTGTCCAAAAACAAGAAGAAGTGTGGAAACAGCATGGGAGAAGAAGGGAGTCTGGAATCTAAAGTTCAGTCAAGAAATGGCGAGCACTGAGCCTGGAGGAATGCAGGGGCAGGCTCATGCAGGGCCTTGGGTGCCATGGTGAGGAGGCTGTACCTCCTTCAGTAGGTGATAGAGTGCTGACTGACTTATGCATGGGAGTGAGAGGGATGATGCTGGTTCTGCTATGTGGAGGATGGATCTGGAGGAACAACAATTCAATAGTCTCGCTAGGGAAGGCCTATTCAATAGTCTAGCTAGGGCAGTGGGAGTGGGATAGAGAGAGGAAAGAGAACCATGAATCATTTAAAAGGGCTGGGATTCCCAATAGGCCAGGAGGACAGGTACTTGGGGTAGGCAGAGGACATGGGCCTTCCCTTTTATAACAGGTCACTGAGAGGCCAGAATTGGGATTCAGGGCCTGGGTTATTCCAGAAACAAAGACCTGGAACTCGTGTAGAAGCCCCGCCCCACCCAAGCAGCATTGTCTCTGCCTGCTGCTGCCCCGAGTTGGTCTGGAATTGAGAAGAGCTGGTGGTCTGACAAGTGGTAAGGTCAGCAGGTCTGGCAGTGGAAAGCGAGGGAGGTCAGTGGCAAGAGAATCGAGTAATGCGGCTGCAGATATTCTGTCACTTCTATGTCCCCATTGCTCTGGGAGAGAACCTTACAAAATAGCCCCTGTGCACTGCCCCTCCTCAACCTCTTCTAACCGAAGGACACAGGTCAGGGTTCACACACCCTAACATCCCACCAAGTACGTCTTGTGCAAAGGGGGGTAGAGATTTCACATTGTACATCAAAAGGTAGTCCAAACCTGACTTTTTCAGAGACAAAAAGGACTGGACCACTGTTCCCCCCAAATCTCTGGGGATTGCTCTCTTTATCCATTCATTAAACATTCATTGCACCTATGATATGTCCAGCACTGTCCAATCAGCATTATGGGCTGGGGAGTAGGGAAGTCACAACACTTGGCTGTGGACCTTGTAGTAATGGAAATTTCAGTCTAATGGCAGTGTGCATGGAAATCAGCAAGAAATGCATGTTCAGCCCTAACCAGTTTGGCTCGGTGGATAGAGCATCGACCTGCAGACTGAAGGGTCCCAGGTTCAATTCTGATCAAGGGCATGTACCTTGGTTGTGGGCACATCCCCAGTGGGGAGTGTGCAGGAGGCAGCTGATCAATGTTTCTCTCTCATCGATGTTTCTAACTCTCTATCCCTCTCCCTTCCTCTCTGTAAAAAATCAATAAAATATATATTTTTTAAAAAGAAATGCATGTTCAGGGTCACCTGAGAGACAGTGTTATAAGACAGTCTAAGGTGGGAGCACTGCCTGCTGAGGGCATTGAAAAGGTCCAGGGGAGAAAGGGGCACTGAACTAGGCCTTGATGTGTAGGGAAGATGGACATCCAGGTGCAATAAAAGGTCTAGAAAAATCTCAAAAATGTGCACATTCAGGGAACACTGGGCAGACTGGCTTACTTACTGTGCAGGGTCTTTTTCAAAGCTGAGAAAAACAGCATGGACGGTGGGACCAGAGACTGCCAATGTCGGGCAGAGCACTTGCACTTGATGCTGTCAGCTGCAGAAAGCCGGCGGGTCATTTTGAGGAAGATCATTTCAGAAGGTATCCTGAAGGAACTGCTTTTTTTTCCCCTTATGACGTAGCTCTAAATCCTGAGAAATGTCCCACTTCTTAATTTTTCTTTGCTATCATAAATGCCAATACTCCTTTTAAGCTTGCAAAAACCCAATTCTGCTCTGGATGCAGTGAGCTTTTGACTGATTGAAGTTTCTCCCTTTTTCTCTCACAGAAATGCCTACTGTGCCTAGCTGATAAGTCTAAAAGGACACAGGCTCAGTGGTGCCAAGGCCGAGCCATATTTGGGGACATAGAGCATTTGTGGAAATTAGAGCTTAAAAATATATATTAAGGACTGATGGGCAACAAGCAGAATGAAATACTTGTGTCATTCATAAAATTCAGAGTAATAAAATAAATGCCCCCTCCCCCAAGGACAACATGCAATATTGGAGGAATGTTAATGGTGCCTCTGATGGCAGAACACACTTTGTAGCCTTAACATGGAACACCCTAAACATGACAGTGATTCTGTGAGGTCAATGGAAAGGACGTGGCCTAGGGATTCCTAATACCTGATAACAAAGCCCCAGCTGTCACTGGGGTAAGAAGCAGCCACCAGAATCAGGCCATGGCTCTCAAAACATATATGAGGACTATGAAGGCAGACATTTCCCATGGATTGAGTGAGAACACAGAAAATTATGCTTTCCTTCTTAGGTTCCTCTTTTACTTCATTGCATGGGAATTGCGCCCACCTAGCAGTTAGATTCCCTTGTCTCTGTTGAGACTACTTAAGCCTCTATTTTTTTTGGTCTAATTTATTTAATTTGCTTTATCCTTTCTCTCTAGTTGGTCTTCATACTTATAAACTAGATGCTCAGGCCTTAGTAGTCCAGAAGTACAAAAGATGTCCTGATAGCCCTAACAGTTTAAGGCTTCCTGTTCACATGGGTCCCCAGCCCTCCTGAGAAGTTCTCCAAGTACTTCTGAAAATTGCCATGGGCACGTCATGAAGATCTTTGTCAACCTCCTCAACCACCATAGGATGCTCAACCCACTGTTAATGTCCTCAGCACAGGCAGTAGCTACAGGAAGTCATGCCATTGCAAAGGCTAATCAGACTTTTTCTGAGAAAGAAAACCAGGCCAAGAAAGCTGCCTATGAGTCCCAAGCCTCCAGTCTTCAAGGCCCCAGGGACACACGGGGCAGCATGCCAAAGCGGAAACCATAGCCTTCCCTGGCTCCATGCCTCCCTGTTCAGGACCTGAATAGCATTGCTTATGCGCAAGTCACACAACTTTCCTTCAGCTCCTATCTCTCAGAACGTGCTCCAAAAAATAGGGTAGGGGATAGATGCCCTCCTATCCACTGGCTGCGTTGTTGCCTGTCTGCCATCTCCCTACCTTATATCCCAGCTTAAAAATCACTGAACACAACACACGAAAAGTTAAAAATAATCTAACTACACACACACACACACACACACACACACACACACACACACGCACCCACACGCGCCTTCTTCTTCCTCCATCTACGAAAATGCAAATGCTCTACCCTATCAGTTCATGCAAATACTCTAGAACATAAACCTAGCCCAGGGGTGGGCAAACTTTTTGACTTGAGGGCCACAACGGGTTCTTAAACTGGACCGGAGGGCCGGAACAAAAGCATGGATGGAGTGTTTGTGTGAACTAATATAAATTCAACGTAAACATCATTACATAAAAGGGTAGGGGCTTTTATTTTTTTTTTAGTTTTATTCATTTCAAACTGGCCAGCCTGCGGGCCGTAGTTTGCCCACGGCTGTTCTAGCCCCACAAATGTTTAACTTAAAATTTCAAGTGAGGCCTGCCCAGAGTGGCTCAGATGGTTAAATATCATCCCATGCACCAAAATGTTGCAGGTTTGATTCCGGTCATGGCACATACCCGGTTGTGGGTTACATACCTGGTTGGGATATGTACAGAAGGCAACAGATTGATATTTCTCTCTCACATTGATGTTTTTTTCTCTCTCCCTTCTTTCCTCCCTCTCTCTAGGCATGTCCTGGGGCAAGGATTAAAAATAAACAAACAAACAAATAAATAAATAAATTTCATGCGGGGTTCATCTGGCCCTCCTCACTTCCCCCACTACATGTTAAATAGATCCCCTCTCACCTTGTCATAATGCAAATTTTAGTCATTTATAGCTTAAAGCCAGTTTTTGCAATTGACACTCCTTTGGTGTTAACTGCTGAAATCTGTTTGCCAAAATACTGCCTCATATGAGATTCCAATTTGTTGTCCAATTGCTGCTCTTTGTCATCAAAGGACAGTTTACCATTTGGGGCCAAGCACTGGATTTATAAGTGTTTATATAGCAATTTGTAAAATAGCATTTTAAGATGACTCTTACATAGATGCTGTTAGAACAATATTTGCCTCCTGGAGGATGACAAATTGAGAAAAGCACAAGCTTTGGTGTCAGAAGATATGGGTTTGAATCCCAGCTTTGCCATTTACTGTCAGTGAGGATTTTACTTCTCTGAGTCTCAGTTGTAAAATACAGCCAATAAAATATTGTCATGAGGATTCACTTAGATGGCATATGTAAGGCTCTTAGTTAAAGGGATTTAATAAATGGTGGCTACCATTATTTATATTACTATTAAAATATATTGCATTGCCTAAGGCTGCCAAAGGAAAACATTCTAAACATTTGAGATAAACCAGGAATGGTACATGATGACACTCGTGATGCCTCTCTACTTCGATGTACAGAGCAGACCTCATCATTCAATAACCATGCTCTTTCCCAATGAGGCCGAACTTGGCCTCAGAACCCCCCACACAGGGTTATAAGCAAGTACTACACCTCTTTGTTTAGTAAATAAAAATACAGGATGCTAAGTTACATTTAAATTCCAGGAAACCATTAATAATTTTTTTATTATATGTATATCCTGTGTAATATTTGGGACATACTTACACAAATACTGAAAATTATTATACTACATATTATTTATTATTTGTTTGAAGTTCAAATGTAACAGGGAATCCTGCATTTTATCTAGCAGCTCTTGTGGTTTGCATGGTTGAAACTGACTTGCCATCCCTGATCTCTATATTAATCATGACTTTGGTCTATCAAATGATTAAAACTCAATTCGAACTGGTTTTAGAGATAAACATAATTTATTAGTATACATAGCTAGAAATTGCAGGGGCGGGTCTAGCATCAGGCACGGCTAGATTAAGGAGCTCAATCAGCATGTGAAGTCTCTTCCCTCTCTCACTAAAGCCTGCTTCTCATGGGCCTCTCTCTGCAGCCCAGCTTTTTCCGTCTGACAGGGAGGAAGGCTACCCCAGCTGCAGATTTATTTATTCCCAGCTTAACAGCCAGAGAATTTCTTTTTCCCAACTTCCGTTTATCAATCCAGGCAATTCTGACTGGCCTAACATAAGTCTTGTGCTCGCTACTATAACTATTTTCATACAGATGGGCATGATCTTGGGTCATGGGTCATGGGTCATGGACTAGATCATGGGTGTATGACTGCAGGTGGGGGTGGATTAAAGCCCCTTAATGGATAGTCGCACCAGGCTCATTCAGCATAGGAGAAGCACTATTCCCAAAACAAACAGGATGCTGGGCAGGATTAAAAACAACAGGTGCCCATTTCCATTCTGAATTGTCATTTTTTAATATATAGAATTAGAGAAAGACTTCAATATACAAGAAGGTCAGAAGCTACAACTGAGAGTTAAATATTAGTAAGTCCACAGTACGAGGCACCTTTGAAGGCAATAAATAGTGAGCAGACACAAGCAAACATTCTGTTGCAGAGAGATGGAGGGAGACACAGAGCGTGTGTTTTGGCGAGTGATTGACAGGGACAGTAAGAATTGCCAGTAAATGCTCCTTAGTGGAGCATTTGTGACTAAGTATTGGTTTTCAAACAGTTTTGAAGCATGGGAAAATCCCATGTTTTCCTCCTGCCTTTGCAGCACCTGTCTGTCAAAACCCAAAGGGCAGACTACAGAGGTGTGTAGAGTTGTTCTCTTTTGCTGTGTCTAGCTGTATAGTGAGGAGAGTAAAAGCAAGGGCCAGCAATAAGACTGTCAGGGTTTGAATTCCATCTCCACTACCTGGTAAATAATTAACTTGGACCAATTACCTATTTCACCAGGTCTAGCACTCCTGCACTGAGGGGAGTTGCCCTTGAGAAAAGGGTCCATCCTCAGAACGGGTAGGGATATCTTGGGCAACATAGCCCATAAGCAAGAGAAAGGTCTCCATAGAAGGAGGCTTGGGCAGGGCCTTAGGTAATACAAAATAAAAAGACCAGCCATTTCAGAAAGTAAGCTCACCCTTATCCCCATCCCCATTGCTGTGTGGAATCTCAGGATTCTGTGGAACAATTTCTATACACTATCTGTAGCAAGAGATCGCTAAGAGGGATTATCCAAAATGCTATAGGAGCCCTAACTGGTTTGGCTTAGTGGATAGAGCGTCGGCCGGCGGACTGAAAGTTCCCAGGTTCGATTCCGGTCAAGGGCATGTACCTTGGTTGTGGGCACATTCCCAGTAGGAGGTGTGCAGGAGGCAGCTTATCCATGTTTCCCTCTCATCAATATTTCTGACTCTCTATCCCTCTCTCTTCCTCTCTGTAAAAAAATCAATAAAATATATTTTAAAAAACCCAAAAAACAAAATGCTATAGGAAACAGAAGAAATGGGGGGAAGGGTAAGTTCTGAGATGCTTGAAAATGAGTTCACCAAGAAAATACATCTAAGTATAACTCTGAAGAGTTCACCACAGAACAAGAGTCCATAGCCCCAGCAATCACAGAGGCATGAATATGCACCCTGACGTCTCCCAACCTCTTCCGACTCTCAAACCTCGCATGCTCGTCGGCTACATAACCAAAGCCTCTCCTGCTCTTTTTTGAACGGGAAACAAATGCAAACAATTTTATGTGTTGATTTTTTTCTAAACAATTAGGAATTGAAACAGATACCATCACCTCTTTCAATGGCATAACTCTCCTAGAACATCATCGTGAGTCCCAGGGGAACCCTTGGGGGCTCTTAGAACCCGGCGTGTTTGGACAGCATGAGAAATGTGAGCAGAGTACACCAACGGGATCAGTGGGGAGTGGCAGGAACAAACCAGAATAGAAGAGACCTGAACTGCAATGCCTTGTGTGCTGTGCAACGCATGTCAACTTTCTATCATAAACAAAGGGAGATTAAGGACAGTTTCCAATGAGAGGCTTCATAAAATGTTTTACTGTGGCCAAAACCGGTTTGGCTCAGTGGATAGAGCGTCGGCCTGCGGACTGAAAGGTCCCAGGTTCGATTCCGGTCAAGGGCATGTACCTGGGTTGCGGGCACATCCCCAGTAGGAGATGTGCAGGAGGCAGCTGATCGATGTTTCTCTCTCATCAATGTTTCAAACTCTCTATCTCTCTCCCTTCCTCTCTGTAAAAAATCAATAAAATATATTAAAAAAAATGTTTTACTGTGAAATGGTCAATAGTAATGTCTACTGCTGTGGCAGGCAGCTTCTAAATGTCTCCTAAAGATCACTGCCTCCTGATGTCCACACCCATGTAAGGTCTCTTCTCCTTGAATATGGCCTAGACCTAGTGGCTTGTTCTAATGAACAGAATATGACAACAATGATGGGATGCCACTTCAGAGATTAGGTGACAAAATGACTGTGCCCACTGGCTTGCTGGCCCTCTCTTGCCTTCATGCTTGCTCACTCTGATGGGAGCCAGCTGCCACATTTGAGTGGCACCAGGGAGAAACCTACATGTCAAGGAACTAAGAAAGGCCTTGAGTCCAGCAGGCCCCGGGAACAGAACCTTACCAACAACCACATGAGTGAGCTTGGCAGCTTGGAAAGCTTGACTCCTCTCTACAGCCTGGCGTGGCCTTGATAACAGCCTTCTCAGAGGCCTGAGGCAGAGGTTGATAGCTTAGATGTGCCCAGATTATGTTGGAGTAATCTGTCTCAAAGCCGTATATAACTAATATAATAGATCACATTTATTTAGCTCATCATCCCTGGCAGGCACGTTGTTAGCATGGTGCCTGCATTAATGATCTTGCTCAATCTTCAGGGGGAACTTTTTGAGGTAGGATCGTGATCTCATTTTACAAATAAGCATCCTGAGACTTCGCCAGGTTAAGAAACTCTTCCCAGATCACACAGGTAATAAGTGGTTGAGTTAGATTCTAATTTTAATCGTTCTTACCCCAGAATGTTAATTTGGAACCACTACACTATATAGTGTTTTGAATGCAGCAGAGCTCTGTAGCAGTAGGAGTAGAGGGGAGAGGGAGGCATGGGCTTCTAGAAAACCCCTCATTACATCTACAGAAAATTGGAGGAGAGTAATTAGAAGCCGATAATTTTATCCCACCTTTAAAGACTATTAAGCATAGCATACTGTAATGGAATTAGTGACCTTATTAAAACATTTACTCGCACAGTACTATGAATTAATAAATCTTATTATACCTATAAATGATACAACAAACCATCCATATGAAGGCAAATCATTATTACACCGACTCTCTGGTTCATCTCAGGAGGTACTGAGAGTCTTTAACAAGCCAGTCAGAGATTAGGGGAAGGAAGAGATCTTCTGAAGACTCCCTGTTCCCTGTAACCCAGGACATTACCAGATGCCCCTCATGCCAACCCCACCTGCCCACCCATTCCCTGGCCCACCCTCACCTGTTCATAGAGCAGAGTGCTGAGAACACCCTCCTTAGCCAAAAATACCTTGACAGTTGCCTGGGGAGAACAGTAGGTTGGATAAAAGTGCAGAAATGGGAGTGGGCAGAAGCAAAGAAAAATTGTCTGCCTCTAGTTTTGCTGGTTCAGTGTGAGACTTTTCATGAAAAATTGAAGGCTTAGAAGTGTGAGCGGGAGACGTCAAATATGATGGGGCAGGTACAGGTGTCCCTGAGAATGGGGAGAGGGACAGGACATGTCCAAGATGGCTTCTTGAGCCCACAGACAGGCAGCTCCTTTCTCAGTAGGGATTATACTAGTTTTTGTCAACTCTCCTGTTTGAATCCATTTACAATCTCCTTTTTCCCACCACTCATCCATCCCTTTCCATTCTTCACTTAAGGAGCTCTTTCTACCCCTTAACCATCTCCAATGAAGTGGCTGGTGGTAAATTTCCCAGAGACACCCTAGAATTAGCCATGCACTGAAAATAGAAAGTATAAGGAACTTTTGACTGACTAGGATAATTAGAGAGAGGGAAGTGTTGTTAAAATAAAACCAGCCAAAATGTGATACAAAATGTATGAGAATGTAAATTTTCTAGTTGAAATTATTTCCAATGTTTAAGAACACATTGTCATTCTACAGAAGTCATCTAAATGTGTACACATAATGTAATACTGTAGGAACACAGCACATGATATAAATTGCTTGAATAAAAAGTGGCTAAAAGTTTAACATCTGTTATAATCATTAGTTGTGGTTTCCTTTTGCTTTGCTGAATTCTCCTTTTTATGTATATCCCCAGTAATCAAAGGACCCAGGTTGAGCAGAGGTGCTTATTCCCTCTTTATGCTCCCCGTCTCCATCTCCTCTTATTTAAAGCCTACACCCCCTCAGCACTAACACCTCACCTGGAAACCAACAGCTAACTGCAGAGCTGGAATTGTCTGTACACCTGCTCCCTGTCAAGCAGCATAATAAGACCATTATGTACATTATTTTTTCATTTAGTTTTCACAATCACTCTAGGGAGGATTCTGCATTTCACAGAGGAGAAGACTGAGGCTGGGTGAGATTAGGTGATTTTCCCAGTGAGTATTAGAAATAAAGCCAGAGGTGGTCCATTTTCAAGACAAGATATTTAACCCAGAATGGAAAATTACTGCATGGCGGCTTGTGGACATAACAAAGTTCATACACCTGGACAGCCCCCAGGCAAACAGGATGAGCTAACCAACAAGGGGAGGACGGCTCACAATAAAATAAGGAAGCAGGTAAAACCTGGATAGGTGCCAGAAAAGCGCTTACCTCAGGAAGACCTACCCACCACAAAAAGACAAAGGGAGGTGGAGACAAACAAAAGCCACAGCCCGCTTTTTAAATAGCTAATAGGAAATAATAAAACTTGGACAACATTCAGGAAAGACTGTGCACCCCATAGTACTCAGCCATTGAGGAACTGTGGCGAGGAACGTGCACAGTAGGGATACATTGCTTGCTGTGACTGCCCTGGGTGGGCCTGCATACCAGACACCTGATCTTGCAAGACCATCATTAAAAGTTTTGCTTTGGCCATACTTCGTGTTTCTAAGTCCATTATTTGAGTTTGGACAGATGAGCATGTTTCTCACAGCAAGGAAGCCATGGGTGAGGAAGTGAATTCAGGCAACCTGACTCTGCCATCCACACTTACCCCAGTGTGGCTGCCTGCCCCAGAGCTCTGCTTATCTTTCCTCTCCAGGGTGTTCTCTCCGAGTTGTTGCCAGAGAGATGGAACCACACACTGGGCTACAATGTCAGGGAGAGCTCATTCACCATTGTCTCCCCAGAGCCTAACTCTGCACCTGGGACTAGGTAAACTGCAATAAATATCCACTGCATTGTATTTCAAATTGGATTTATCTTGTGTACAAAAATACTCTGACAAATTTCTACTTAATAAATTGTAATCTGTTAACACATTAATCTTTCCCTGAGCAGCACAAACGTGAATGGCTAGGTGAAGGCACACAGGTCTTTAGCTCTGTTTTAGCCTGGGTTCTCCAAAAGCAGGTAGTCTATTTTGGTCAGTGATCCAAGGAAAACAGGAGTGGGGAGTGAAGAGAGAGAAACACAGGAGGAGGGAAGGCTGACTCAAGGGTGGGTTTTCACATTGGATCACTGCAGGCCATGGGACTCCATCCCACCAGGATTCTGGCAACCAGGTAGAATGTGCCCCAGACTTGTTCGTGTGAAGGACAGATGAACATGCACTATTTATCTCCATCACCCTTTGGTCAGGGGCTTCCCCCGGGGTATTGATGCATCTTTACTTCCAGGCTGCACCTACAGGTGTCCCAAGTCAGGGAAACCTGGTTAGAAAGTGAGATGTAGATGTGCAACTAATGTCAGACCCAGGCAGAACACGCCTGTGGGAAGCAGGTGGCTAAGTGCTGGTTAGAGAAGGTGGGCTGAGAGGATATGAGGCTGCCAGAGGAAGTGCCCCCCTGCAGGCCCTGACTCGACATAAAGTCTACAGAAAACACTGCTGGGGCTGGGGCTGAAAGGAAGGCAGAGGTCCTGGTTAAAATGCCAGAGGGCACAGAAGGTCTAGCCTAGCCCTATTCCAGAGAAAATTGGAAAGTGCATTTCCTCACTCTCAAATCAACAGATTAGAGGCCTATTCAGATTACAAAGTGCCTTTAAAACGCAAATAACTGAGAGGGTCAAGGTTAATTCTATTGGTTATTCAAACCTACTGTGAATGTTTGAATTGCTTAAAACCCCATGCAGGCATGACAAGAAACAGGAGTTTGGATGGAAAATAATGAGAAAGGAATAAACAAAAATAATAAATAACTGCCATACCTGGGAATAAACAAAAATAATAAATAACTGCCATACCTGGGAATAAACAAAAATAATAAATAACTGCCATACCTGGGAATAAACAAAAATAATAAATAACTGCCATACCTGGTAAATGTGAAGTAGGATGCTTGGTGGGTAGAAACGTGGCCGCTTCATGTAAAGCATATGTAAATGTACCAGCTGGACCTGAGATAGCTACACCAAATGTACAACTCTACATTACTATTTAGCCTGCTTTTCCCAAGCAATATTAGGAAAAATGTCAGGTGACATGTTCCTTATAACTCTAGAAAAGTTTTAGAGTTATCAGCCTTGTTTACAATGTTTTAACAACTTGGTTTAATTATATTCTGATTACCTTTCCTTCTAGAACAGTGGTTCTCAACCTTGGCTGCACATTAGAATCACCTGGGAATCTTTTTAAAATCCTGATTTCTGGGCCTCATCCTCCGGAAATTCTGTTTCTTTATTTCTTTATTTCTTTATTACTAATGTTGTGGCCCCACCCCATAACAAAGAAACAGAATTTCCGGAGGATGAGGCCCAGAAATCAGGATTTTAAAGATTCCCAGGTGTGATTCTAATATGCAGCCAAGGTTGAGAACCACTGCTCTAGAATGTGAGCTCCTTTGAGGCCAGGGCAGTGCCCATTTCATTCCCAACCGTAATCTCAAAACCTAGAACAGTACCTGGCACATAATAAATACTCAATAAACATTTGTTGAATGACTAAGAAAACAAATACACTTTGCAAGGTAAATTAGGGTTTAAATGCGCATTGAGAATCCCATTACCAAGAGTACCACAGCACTAGATGATTGTGCTCCTAAAACTCATGAAAGAATGTTCAAGTCAGGTGGAACAGCATCTGGGAAAGACAAGAGCTTCCAGGACTCTATATCTAATCAGTGAATTGGGGATAAATGTGTTTAAGAGCTATGCAAAGGGCTATAAATGGGGGTGTGCTCCAGACTTGTCTGCAGGACCAAGAAAGCTCTTTATAGGCCTTGTTATTGCTCACATTTCTCTCTGTGAACCTGTCCTTTTCTGTCCCCCATGACAGCCACAGTATCCTCCACTGTGTATTAACTCCATTCACCCCTTTCCCTTTCTTAGCCTTGAATTCGCTCTCCATCACTTAGAATTTTCAAGCTCATCTAAGTGTAGATATTTTCTCCTTGGTTCCTGTCCATCTGCTGTAGGAACAGTTTTTCTTACGCATGGAACTTGAGTCTAATAGGGGTTTAGCTGTTGTGCATAAGCAGAGCATTTAATTGGGACATTCACGACATTTTCTTAAAGGTCACCCCCTTGTCCACATCACTGCAGTTTCCAGGGCTACTTCTGAAACTAAGTTTAATATCATGATACTACTGACGTCACATCCCTCCATGCTGTGTTCTACTCTGGAAAGAAATTGGCACCATCCCCTACCCTGCTTCCAATCCTATATTTTATTTACTAGTCACTTTGTTAGTTATCTGGGAGCCATGTCTGCTGCAGCTGCCCTGTGTAAAGTCCCCAAGTGGGCCCAGGTTGTTATATCCACACCCTTGAGGTTCATTTCTTTAATAGAAGAACAACTCAGCCAACATGAAACAAATATTTTTTTTTTCCCTATTTCTGGGACCGCTACCTCAGTTCAACTGAATTATACTTAAATTACTTAGGTTTTAGGAGGATCAAATGATGAATGTTTTTTGAATGGGTTCAAAATCAACTTCTGTTTACGTGAAGATTTACCAGTGTTTCAGCCATCAGCCAATAGGTTCTGCCCTAAATTTGAGTCTCCTTTCAAAATGATTTTGAAATCCTACAGACCCTCACTATATATTATGAGGGAAAGTCAGGAGCCCATTAGATCTTTATAGCCCCTGCTGCCACAGTAGAGCTGATCGTTAATGAATTTCACATAGCAGTTACAAAAAGAAACAAGCTTAGCCTAAGTTTTTCTATTTCTGTCAATTTTTTCATTCCCCTGGAGAAGCCTAAATTTCTTTTCCAAACTCTAAGGTATCACATAGATTGCCATCAAAGAAATGGTGCTCCCTGGAAATGATTTCATTTCTGATCTTTTTCATATGTGTTTACAGAGGTACCTGGGCCTGTAACTTTCATTCCTGAAACCCTAACACCTGGTTCAAGGAAATATTTTAACAATCTTATCATAGCCGTGCTCAGACCTTGCTATTTTCAAGGAAAAAAAGTCTCCACAGGGAAGTTTAATACTCTAAACTTCCCTGGGGTGACTCAACTGAATGTTGTAGACCTTATGTAAGTTGCCCAAGTTCCAATGGCTGGTAAATGTTGGAGCCTACACTGATATGAAGTCTGATTCCAAAGCCAGTTCTCAGAACTACAGCAGCCCTCGTTCTGAAAATGGCCATCAGACAATGGCGTCCTTTACAAGCCCTTACAAAGTAGGAAAAGTTTTCTTCATATCTACCACTGTCAAGTTTTTAAGAAGAGTTTATCTGGAAACATGGGAATGTCAGGCACAGTTTATGAAAATGAATAAATAAGCAAATGAAGGTTGTTCTTTGCTTTCAGTGTGTTTTAAAATTTGTCTTAAACTCTTAGAGAACACTGTAGCATTTACAAAATGTGTAAAGAGTTAAGAATATTGAGTCATAGGGAAGCAATCATTTTTATATGATACGGCATCCAGGGATGAATTTAGTCAATAAAATAATCCCCCATTTACAAAGGCAGTTTTAAGGAAATAATTGCTTACCAGTTGGGAAGCAAAAGGAAAATAAAATGTCTATTCCCATTGCTGCTATGTTCCAACTACATGGATAATTTGTCCTTGAAAGGAAGAAGCATTGATTGGGAGACTTAAAGTCACATGAACCTCACTCCATAAGAGTTGGGTCATTTTCTTTCATCCACTCAAAACCATTGCTTGACCATCTATTATGCACTACACCCTAATAATTATTTGGAGAAAAACACAGAAATGGTCCCTGATGTAAAGATCTTATGATTACACCTGAATTTGATAGTAACTTCACTATCATAAAACTCAGGGATACAGAGGAGAAGAGGCAGTGAAATTGAACTGTGAAGACTGAGTAGGATTCAGCTCGATCAGCCTTAAAAAAGAAGGAAATCCTGCCATATGTAACAGCAAGGGTGAACCTGGAGGGGATTATGCTAAATGAAAGAAGCCAGTCACTGAAGGGCAAATACGGCATGATCCCACTTACACAAGCCCCTGTACAACAACTTGTATGACATGGTCAGAGTTGAGCCTCACAATCAGGCAGCCTAAGAGTTGATCACACATACGAATGGGCCAACAGCAATCAGGACCAAATTATAATAGGAAGGCCCACATAATCCACACAAGGGGCATTCCTAGATCATCCAGCTCAGGGAGATCAAGGATACTGTACTACTGGGTCCCATGGGACACCTACTATATAAGGCTACCTCACAAAGGCTGGGAATCATAGCAGATCTATCTAATAAATAGAAGCAAACACAAAGAGACAGCCAAGATGGGGAAATGAATAAATCGGCCCCAAATGAAAGAACAGGAGGAATCTCCAGAAATAAAGCTAAATGAAATGAATGCAAGCAACTTATAATATATAAATTTCAAAATTATGGTTATAAGGATATTCAAGGAAGTTAATGAGAATTACAAGGGATTTAGTGGAAACTACAATAGCATGTAAAAATAAATAGAAACCATGAATAAGAACCAGTTGTAAATGAAGAATGGTTATCTGACGTCAAAGTACATGTAAGGAATTAAAAGTAGGTTGGATGGCCCTGACCAGTTTGGCTCAGTCGATAGAGTGTCGGCCTGCGAACTCAAGGGTCCCAGGTTCAATTCTGGTCAAGGGCATGTACCTTGGTTGCGGGCACATCCCCAGTGGGGAGTGTGCAGGAGGCAGCTGATCGATGTTTCTCTCTCATCGATGTTTCTAACTCTCTATCCCTCTCTCTTCCTCTCTGTAAAAAATCAATAAAATATATTTAAAGAAAGTAGGTTGGATGAAGCAGAGGAGGGAATCAGTGATTTGGAAGACAAGGTAGGAAAAACACCCAATTAGAGAAGAAAAGAAAAAAAGAATGAGAATAGTTTAAGGAAATTTGGGGGCAACATGAAATTTAACAACATCTGCCTCATAGGGATATCAGAAGGAGAAGAAAGTGAACAGGAATAGAGAACCTATTTGTAGAAATAATGATAGAAAACTTCCCTAACCTAATGAAGGAAAAAGTCACACAAGTCAGGAAGCACAGACAGTCCCAATCAAACCAAAGAGACCCACACAGAGACACATAATAATTAAAATGGCAAACATTAAAAACAGAGAAACTTTGTTTTTAAATAATTTTTTTAAAATTTATTTCAGAGAAGAAGGGAGAGGGAGATGGAAACATCAATGATGAGAGAGAATCATTGATTGGCTACCTCCTGCATGCCCCCCACTGGGGATTGAGCCTGCAACCCGGGCATGTGCCCTGACTGGGAATCAAACTGTGACCTCCTGGTTCATAGTTTGGCGCTCAACCACTGAGCCATACCAGCCAGGCCAAAGAGAGGATCTTAAAGGCAGCAAAAGAGAGACAAAAACTAACCTACAAGGGAGTCCCTATTAAACTGTCAGCTGATTTCTGAACAGAAACACTACAGGCCAGAGGGATTGGCATGAAGTATTCAAAGAAAATAAAAAGCAAGGACTTGAATCTAAGGCTATCATTCAAAATTGAAAGTGAAATAAAGAGCTTCCCTGACAAGAAAAAAAAGTAAAAGAGAACGTTACCACCAAACCAGCATTGTAAGAAATGTTAAAGGGACTGATTTAAGAAGAAGAAGAAATCAAGAGAGAGATGAATATAGGTATAAATAAAAAATGGCAATAAATAAGTACTTATCAATAATAACCTTATTTTTTAATATATTTTAATGATTTTTTACAGAGAGGATGGGAGAGATATAAAGAGTTAAAAACATCAATGAGAGAGAAACATCCATCAGCCGCCTCCTGCACATCTCCCACTGGGGATGTGCCCACAACCCAGGTACATGCCCTTGACCAGAATTGAACCTGGGACCCTTCAGTCCGCAGGCCAACCCTCTATCCACTGAGCCAAACTGGTTTCGGCAAACTTTAAATGTGAGTGGATTAAATGCTCCAATCAAAAGACATAGGGTAGCTGAATGGACAAGTATATATGACACATTATATGCTGCCTAAGAGAGACCCACCTCAGAACAAAAGGTTCACACAAACTGAAGGGTTGGAAAAAATTTCCATGCAAATGGAAAAAAAAAGGCTGGGTGAAGTAGCAACTGACAAGACAGAAATACAAAGGATTATAAGAAAATATTATGAACTACTACTAGTATATGCCAACAAATTGGATAACCTGGGCAAAAGGGACAAATTCCTAGAAATATATACTCTTCCAAAACTCAATCATGACAAATCAGAGAACCTGAATAGACTAATAACTAATGAAATTGAATCAGTAATAAAAATAAACTCCCAGCAAACAAAAGTCCCGGACCAGATAGCTTCACAGGCAAGTTTTATCTAACATTTGAAGAAGAACATATTCTCCTAAAACTATTCAAAAAATTCAAAAGGATGGAAGACTTCAAAACTCTTTTTATGAGGCCAGCATTATCCTAACTCCAAAACTAGATAAAGACACTACAAAGAAGATAATTGCAGGCCAATAGCCCTGATGAACACAGATGCTAAAAGCCTCAACAAAATATTAGCAGATAGGATCTAGCAGTACATTAAAAAGATCATACACTGTGAATAAGTGAGATTTACTCTGAGGATGTAAAGTTTATAAAATATTCACAAATCAATAAATGCGATTCATCACATAAACAAATTGAAAGATAAAAATCACATGATCATATAAACAGATGCAGAAAAAGCATTCAATAAAATCCAGTACCCATCTATACTAATAAAGGGGTAATATGATAATTAGACTGGACATCTTCTGGATATCCGACTTCCTTCCAGACAAAGCCACAGTGGTGGGGGCCAAGGCAGAGGTGGTTAGGGGTGGTCAGGTCAGCAGGGGGGAAGTTAGGGGGCAGCCAGGCCAACATGGGGGAAGTTAGGGGGTGACAAGGCCAGCAGGGGACAAGTTAGGGGGCGATCAGGCCAGCAAGCAGAGGCAGTTAGGGGTGATCAAGCAGGCAGGCAGGTAAGCAGTTAAGAGCCAGTGGTCCCAGATTGTGAGAGGGATGTCCGACTGTCGGTTTAGGCCCCATCCATGCAGGATGGGGCCTAAACCGGCAGTCGGACATCCCCCGAGGGGTCCTGGATTGGAGACTTGGAGAGGGTGCAGGCTGGGCTGAGGGACTGCCCCTCCCCCCGTGCACGAATTTCATGCACCAGGCCTCTAGTTTATAATAAAAACTCTGAGCAAAGTGGGAGTAAAGGGATCATACCTCAACATAATAAAGGCCATATATGAAAAACCTACAAACAACATCATACTCCATGGGCAAAAACTTTCACCACTCTTATTCAATATAGTAGTGGAAGTCCTAGTCCCTACAATTGGATAAGAGGAAGAAATAAAAGGCATCCAAATTGGAAAGGAGGAAGTAAAACTGTTATTATTCAAAGATGACATGATATTGTACATAGAAAACCCTAAAGACTCCATCAAAATACTATTAGGTTTAATAAATGCATTTGGCAAAGTAGCAGGATACAAAATTAATACCCAGAAATCAGTGGCATTTTTATACACTAATAATGAACTATCAGAAAGAGAAACTAAGAAAACAACCCTATTGTTTACTATTGCAAAAACAACAACAACAAGAAAATAAGGTATCTAGGAATACACTTAGCCCAGGAGGTAAAAGATCTGTACTCAGAAAACTTTAGGGCATTGAGAAAAGAAATAGAGGAAGATACAAACAAGTGGAAGCATATACTGTGTTCATGATTGGAAGACCTAACATCATTAAAATGTCCATACTATCCAAAGCAATCTATAGATCCATCACAGAGGGGAGGGGGTGGGGAGACGGGATTAAAGAAGGTGAAAAAAGTAACCAAAGAACATGCCTACATAGCCCATGGACACAGACAACAGTGTGGAGAAGGCCAGGGGAAGGCTGGCTGGGTTGGGTAGAGGTGGGCAAAGGGGGTGTGGAATGGGGGACATCTGTAATAGTGTCAACAATTAAAAAACAGCTGGGGTGTAGCTATGAAATCCTGTTTCTCTGTAGCTTAGTTCGCAATCTCTCATATAGTTTTGATAGCAGGAAACAATCTTGTGAATTCAAGGTAAAACTCACTTCCTTCCGGATCAAAACAAAGTCTCTTTTGGATGAAGATTGGTTCGAATTTTCCTCCCTCCCCTTTTCCCTTCCCTTAGGGAATAATTTACTAGCAAGTGTGGGAGGCTCAGCGTAAAAAGGCATCTCATTCACAATGGTGTGCTGTCCACACTGGCATTCACTGGGTTGAACCTCACCTATTTCACCCTCATCCTTGACTTCTAGACTTCATTCCTGAGGTCCAGGTTTTCACAAAGGCCTTTGGACTCCAGGCATTGAGTGGTCTTTGTTCCAAAACCAGGCCCCTTTAGTTAGCACACTTTCGCTCAGCATTTCTCTCCCCCATGGTAGATCTGAGGACTCTTTTTTGTCTTCTGTCCCCATCTCCCCTGAGGGTAATTGTACCTCCCAAGGCTTTTCCTAGGCCAGTGATGGCGAACCTATGACACGCGTGTCACAGGTGACACGCAAACTCATTTTTTTGGTTGATTTTTCTTTGTTAAATGGCATTTAAATATATAAAATAAATATCAAAAATATAAGTCTTTGTTTTACTATGGTTGCAAATATCAAAAAATTTCTATATGTGACACAGTACCAGAGTTAAGTTAGGGTTTTTCAAAATGCTGACAAGCTGAGCTCAAAAGGTTCGCCATCACTGTCCTAGGCCATCCACCTGTATCCCTCATCCACCATTGCTACCCTTCTATGAGACTTACTATAGGCATCGTTTCCCAGAATTGTGCCTGGGAAATCCAGGAGGAGGTTGCCTTCACAATGGGATCCCACACACAGACAGAGGGTGGGGGCGGGTAGGCAAAACCCCCTTTTGCTTTGATTTCCTCTCCCATTCCCCAAGCTCCCTCTCTCCAGTCCAGAAAAGACTTTTAATCCCCTCTTGAGCAGTAAGAAGAGACAGCTCTTAAATCACTGTGAATCCTTTCAAAAATATTATTTGTGGCATAAACCCTATATGCCACTTCCTTTAGGAATTAACTTTTTTATTCTCAATACCTTTCTCTTAAACTGATCTATTGAACTTTGTCAAAACTAAACATCTCTTCTGAAAAGTTACTGTTAAAATAAAAGACAAACCATAGAGTGATAGAAGATATTCACAATATATATCTGACCCAGGTCTTGACTTTAGAATCTATTAAAAACTCCTACAACTCAATAATACCAACAATTCCATTTTTTAACAGGACCAAAAGACTTGAACAGTAACTTCATAAAGGAGGTCCTATGAATGAACAATAAGCACATGAAAAGATGCTAAACACATTGGTTATCAGAGAAACACAGATTAAAATAATCATGAGATACCACTTCACATTCACTGGAATGGCTAAAATCTAAAGGGCCGATAAGGGCAAGTGAGGTAAGGATGTGAAGCACCTAGAACTCTCATACAGTGACGGTGGGGGTGTAGATGGTGCAACTACTTTGGAAAAGAATTTGTGAAATTCTTATAAAATTAAACGTACATCTATCCTATCACCTACCAAATCACCAGAGACATCTGTCCTTTGCTTTCTTTCCTCCCATAATTTGTCCTAAGAATTCTCACTCCCTTGGCCTCCCTTGACTTCTAGCTCTGTCTACTCCACTCAGGGAGTCTCTGCACCTTGACACAGAAGGCAGTAAAGTAAGAAGCTGGAGCATTATTTCCTACCTCTCAGGAACCACTGTCCTTAGTCACCGGATGCCCAATGTTTTAAAAATGATTGTTTCACATATCCTGTCCAGTTTTTTATTGCTCCAGTAAGGAGGGTAAGTTCAGTCCAGTGGTTCTCAACCTCCCTAATGCCACAACCCTTTAATACAGTTCCTCATGTTGTGGTGACCCCCAACCATAAAATTATTTTTGTTGCTACTTCATAACTGTAATTTTGCTACTGTTATGAATCGTCATGTAAATATCTGATATGCTGTATGTGTTTTTCCGATGGTCGCGACCCACAGGTTGAGAACCGCTGGTCTAGTCACTGTTATTGCATTTTGGATAAACACGTCCCAATTATGCTTCGCTATGTGGAGAAAAACACCCTAAAGACAAGATATTTCTCTGAATATTGGGTTTGTTTGTTTTTTAGTCAGTACAATACAGGCAATATAGGTAAAGCCTACTTCGGTGTCATAGTGAAAGTTAAATGAGATAATGCATGTGGGATGTAAAGAAGGTTAATCACACACTTTTCTCCATGGTATATGATAATTTAAGGAATATCCATTTTATAACCCCATGCATAAATACTCAATAAATTTAGAAAATTCAATCTCCTTGTAGAATGGCAAAATAATCTACCCAACTTGACATTGAGATGTCAAGGCAAATAGAATTGGTTAAGAAACAGTAGCTGCACGTGTATACCTATTACCTTGGCAAATTCTTACAAGAGAGGTTCACCAGAGATGGAGCGTCCCCAGAGAATTGTGAAAAGATCAGGAATAAAACTGAGAGGAACCCTTTGCAAAGGTTTTCTTGTAAGCTTGAAAGGAAAGTGTAGGCCAGGCCAGCCTCTCCAGCCCCTATGGGGAAACGTGGGCAGAAATGCTGCCTGTTTATGATTTCAGAGCGCACTGGGGTCTCTGGAACAAAACTTCCCTATGAGGAGCACATTTAGGGACACAGCTCTCTAGTGTCAAAACAGGGGGGAAGAACAAGACAGCAATTGCCTGCATTACGTTTTTTATAGTTATTGAATATATGAGCAGACATGAGTCCTCTCCTTTTCACAAATGAGAATTGATTTCCACTGCCCCGTCCCTTCAAAACAAATGGCTGAAGCAAAGCCGCCTTCGCGCCTGCCCGCTGCACTGGTGGGAATGCTCGCTCTCGTCTGCGGCTGTATCATGTCCAACATCTGCCGTCTTGAGCCAAGGCTAAGACAAGCAGTTATTATTTTAATAGTTTATCAAATAACTTCCAAGAGGCTTCCCTGTGTTGTTTTTGTTGGAGAAAGTTGCTTCTGCCTAAGATTATATTTACTCTAAGCTGTGTTTGTGGTCGGAGGCCTCTGGGAGCCCATGCAGCTCACTCCAAGCTTTCACATACATGAGAGCTCTTTTGCGTACATTTTCGTTTTTTAATCATAAGTGGATGATTAGCAAGTCCCACAATGAGGTAAGTTCCCGGCCCAGCCCCTGCAGTGTTTACTAGCTACTTTCTGGCTGCTGGAATGTTTATCATAACAAGCAAAGCCTTGATGGAATCAGCAGAGGTTTTCAGTTGCAGCCTTCCAGCTCCTTCACCCTGACTCCAGCTCCCTGCCGGCTGTCTCCAGCAGAGCTGGATGCAAAGAAGAAGAGAAAGGAATATTTATGTGCCGGTGGTGACTTCACACGCCATAATGGCACAGGCGGCAAGTCCATCTATGGGGAGAAATTTGAGGATGAGAACTTCATCCTGAAACATACAGGTCCTGGCATCTTGTCCATGGCCACTGCTGGACCCAACACAAGTGGTTCATAGTTTCTCATCTGCTCTGAGTGGGTGGGGGCAGGCACGTGGTCTTCAGCCAGGTGACAGAAGGCCTGGATATAGTGACAGCCATGGAGCACTTTGCGTCCAGGAATGGCAAGACCAGCAAGAAGATCACCATTGCTGACTGCGGGCAACTCGAATAAATTTGACTTGTGTTTTATCTTTACCGCCAGGTCATTCCTTCTGTAGCTCGGGAGAGCACCCCTTCACCCCGATTTGCTTGGAATGTTCTATAATTGTGCTCTTGCCACAGTTCATAGGGTTCCATAATTTCCTTACCCCCTTGTCAGTCTAGCTGGATTGCAGAGTTAAGTTTATGATTATGAAACAAAAACTAAACAGTTGTCTGTCAGAGAGAAAGAGAGAGAGAGGAATAAAACCATTTTTTCAGTGACAGAGAAAGTTACAAATAATAAGTTTTGTAGCTTCAGAATTAAACTGCTTAGCAGATTAAAATGAGCACATTGTCTCTCTCACCAAGGTGGTCTAATTCCCAGAAAACAGTTGATCCTATCTGCTGAGCTGACCCCACTCCCTGCCACATTTTCTATTTCAATCCTCACTTTGTTCACGAAACAGCAATAGTGATTTAGAGTGACATATTGTTGCTATGGAAGCTTGTTTTTCTCTGCTTTAGTCTACTGAGGACTTGCGAACTCTTAAATGTCTTTGCATGAGTTATTGCTCGGCCGCACTGATGCGCTGACGGGCTGGGCAGCTGTTTAAACCCAAACTCAAACGAGGGATGGTTACAGAGAGAGTCAAAGGTTGGGGTTCGACTATGCAGCACATAAAATAAAAACCAGGCAAGTGATGGAGTCATGGCTGGTAACTTTATCTCGGCGGATTTTGATGATCTGAGTATTACCGCTGTGGTTAGGGGTGGGTTCAGCTCCAGCAGTTACAGTTGTCCATTATTTACTACCTGCAGAGCCCCCTGAGCTACTTCTCTTGCCCCGTTTTCACAGGGGTGAGGGAGTGGTATACATTAATGAAGATTCATCTTCTCATGCCTGGCAATCCATATCGCTGTACCTACAGGAGAGATTCAGTTCAGGCACCGCGATACCTCAGCGTGTGGCACCTAGAATCCCATCTCCATATGGATAGGGACATTGCTTTTTGTAGTGCTGTCTAGTTAGCACTCTAAGTGGGGACTTAATGCATAATAGGTGATCAATAAATATTTGCTTGAATGGCTTAATAGGGTCATAGAAGCTTATTATTGGGAGGGAGCTAAGCATTGCTAAACTCCCTCCCAGCCACTTCTCATGCCTCTCCTGCAGAACCACAGAGCAGACCTTATATCATCTGGAACCACTGCAGCCATGAGCCCCACTGCTTGGAAGGTCGTTCTTTCCTTTATGAAGGTCTTTCGTTGTTCAGAAGTTTCCTCTTAAGCACAATCACAATCTGTCTCCTGTGTCTTCCCTCCTTAATTCTCGTTTTTCCTTCCTTCTTCCTGACAATGTTTCAGAGGACAGGAGCTAGTCCAGCCGTGGGCAAACTATGGCCCGCGGGCCGGATCCAGCCCATTTGAAATGAATAAAACTAAAAATAAAAAAGACCGGACCCTTTTATGTAATGATGTTTACTTTGAATTTATATTAGTTCACACAAACACTCCATCCATGCTTTTGTTCCGGCCCTCCAGTCCAGTTTAAGAACCCATTGTGGCCCTCGAGTCAAAAAGTTTGCCCACCCCTGGGCTAGTCTCACAATCCATGTGGAGCACAAATGACACGAGACAGAGTATAAACTGCTAAGTGGGTGTAACCCACAAGCCCAGGAAGGAGTTCTTCTCTGATCGAACAGCTGGTTTTTAGGATGCTGCTCAGACCGACCAATTTTAAAAATTGCATGATACTAATGGAGTAATTAGGATTCATTATATTGCAAGAGGTTACTGGACCTTAGAGAGTAAAAAAAATCTCCATTTTAATCTAGCCTGACACAAAGCTTTGAGGAACCCAGATTGTCAAGGAACTATATGTTAATTTTTGATCAGGTAAATACCTTGGAATTAAAAGTTTAATGAATTAATCATACAGCTCTGTTTTAATTAAGTACCTACTCAGTGCCATCACTTAATTTTCCTACATTGTATTAAGGCTATACCACTCATCACTAAGGTTTATTTAATGCTAGTGCTCTGCAAATGTTATTGCATTGAATTCTCATAACAAACCTACGAAGAAAGTCCATTATTGTCCTCATTGTATACAGGGGGAAGCTTTGTTTCAGTAAGGATGAGTAGTTCATGGTCACCAGCACAGTGCCACAGGGTCAGGCTTCAAGCTCAGGTCTTTCTAACACCAAAGTGTTCTTAATCTCCAGGCCATATATTTCTAATGAGAACTAAATTCTTGTGGGGAAAAACAGATTCAATTTGTTTTTGTACATCTCACAGTGCCTTATACACAGTCGGTGCTCAATACATATGTGTCAAGAAAATGAACACATTTCATCAAAGCATGATGCACAATATAACACTTTACACCTCAGATTTCATCTCTGAAATGAGGGAATTGGGTTACCTGATCTCTAGGCTTCCTCCCAGTGTTAAGCATGAATGCAGCTAGTCCAGGTATGTGACGGAATTGGATTTTAAAGACACAGACAGCACTGGGGCAGTGGGGGCTTGCCCGCGGTGGGAATGGCTGGGGGAAGAGGTCAATTGGGGAAAAATGAGACATATGTAAAACTTTAGACAATAAAAAAATATTAAAAAAATAACAAGAAACAGATGACAAAGTTAAAAAAAAAAGACACAAACAAGAGGGAAGAGGGTGGCAAGAGGAACAACATGAGCTAATACAGCATTCCCTTGAACAGAACGTCCCCTCTGAACAAAATACCCCTTCCCCAATCTCTAGGCTTCCTCCCAGTGTTAAGCATGATTGCAGCTAGTCAGGAATATGATGGAATTGGATTTTAAAGACACAAGCAAGGGGGAAGAGTGTGGCAAGAGGAGCAACATGAGCTAATACGGCATTCCTTTGAACAGATTGTTCCCTCTGCCAAAAATACCCTTTCCCCACTTGTTCACTTGGCAAATGTCCAATGGTCAGTTGCACCAGACTCTCCACTGTGACATTCTCCTTGACCTCTCCCTCTGTACCAGTGATGACGAACCTTTTGAGCTCGGCGTGCCAGCATTTTGAAAAACCCTAACTTAACTCTGGTGCCGTGTCACATATAGAAATTTTTTGATATTTGCAACCATAGTAAAACAAAGATTTATAATTTTGATATTTATTTTATATATTTAAATGCCATTTAACAAAGAAAAATCAACCAAAAAAATGAGTGCGCGTGTCATAGATTGGCCATCGCTGCTCTACACCTTACCCTCATACACATACACACACACACACACACACACACACACACACACACTCCTTCCCTCCATATTTAAATGCCATTTAACAAAGAAAAATCAACCAAAAAAATGAGTTCACGTGTCATAGATTGGCCATCGCTGCTCTACACCTTACCCTCATACACACACACACACACACACACACACACACACACACACTCCTTCCCTCCTCAGGGTCCCCAAGTACACTGTGTGTGACTTGTGATGATCTGATTGTGGGTCTGTCTCCCCATCTTACCCCTAGACTGTGAACGCCTTAAAAATAGAAAATGCCTCCTATTCACCTGCAGGCCCCTTCTTAGAACCTCAGTAAATGTGTTTGAGATGCTGGACCAACAAACAGGCCACATGTAGGGGAGCAGAAGTGGAACAATGTGACCTTAATAGAGAATCCATGCCAGAAAACAGTGAGAAATTAAGTCAGTAAGAGATAGGGAGCCTGGAATTCCAGAAAAGGGAGTTGAAGCTTATGCCCCAGGAATGTCTGGGATCATTCTTAATAGGAAGTGACAATGAAAAGAAATATTCTATTAGGAAAATTTGTGTAGACATGGTTTCCCATTTAAGAAAATGAATAAAGGTAATGAACTTGCTTTCTTTCTTAGCATGCTCTTCAAAGATCCACGTCTCATTTATTATATCTGACACTTACATGCATAAAGACACAGAATACTCTCTGATTTAGAGATGCCTTAATTTCTTTTAAGTGAATGAACTTTTAATACATCATTAACACAGTAAACAAAATACCTTACTTAGGATAAACCAAGTCTGAATAAGCCTAAATAGTTGTTCATAGGATACTTAGCACCTAAGTCAGTGCCTGGCACATATTAAGTGCTCAGTTAGTATTTGTTGAATGTCAAGTTGATAATGCATCATGGTTATTCATTCTAGTGATTTGCATAAATGGAGGATAATAACCATTCCCAGATCTAAACACTGAATATTTTAGAAAATTAAAAAATTAATTGAAGATTGAAAGACCTTTAGTGTTTGTGTTTGGAATACAGAACATATGTGTATATTTATATCAATATGCTTATCTTTTTAATTCTCTGAGATGTAAAATAATATTAAAATAAGTGCATATCAGAACAAACATCAAACGACTACTGTATACGACAGCTCAGAGATGCATTCATTACCAACCAGACAACCTATACTCAGTATAAGCAAACTGATGGGTGAAGCTTCTTTAAAGGACAAATAAGCCCCTTTATTCCGGCGCATCTTGGAGAAACTGGTACTGAAAAGCTAGTAAGTTCAAGTCCATTGATGGAAATGGTTTGACAATGTTTACCAGGTGGTAGGACACATTACTAGGTAGTTACATCATTTTGCAACCTTGGGATTTAAACTCACAAGCAATTTCAGATTGCAAAACCTTCTCCCTAACTTGAAGAAGAGCATAAATATGTGTGTGTGTGTGTGTGTGTGACACACACACACACACACACACACACACACATTTCAAAATGAGGATGGCCTAGGAGAGCTCTTCTGTGATATTTGGATCTTATTTATGTAACTAGCTGCTCCATGACTAAGCCTGATGCTATTAGACAAATGTTATGTGATGCTACCTGATGTAGTGCATAATGATCTCATTTGGACCACCTGTGAGTCAACATTTATGCCCAGGAAAGGGTAAGGTTTTATCTTGAGTCCTAGATTCTTACAAAGATTTCCATAATTGTGCAGCTTTGCTGATGGCTTCTATCTGTGTGAGTGTGAGTGTGAGTGTGAGTGTGAGTGTGAGTGTGTGTGTGTGTGTGTGTGTGTGTGTGTGTGTGTGTGTGTTGGGCGGGTGGGGGTGGGGTGAGGAGGGGCACTATGCAGTCCTCCAAAGCTTGGCTTTCTTATGCATATTCATCACTTTCAAATTTACAGCTAATTGCTAGGATATTATTTCAGCAACAAATGCAAATCAACCCCAGTCCCCAGTGCTCTCAACTACAGTGAAAGCACAAGGGAAAGAACTAAAGAGAGGTGGCAGGCTCTTTTCTTATATTAAAAAAACCTTGTCATGATATAAATTTGAGCCAGAAGTTGGATATCATATAACAAGTCCTAGTTATTAAACTCCTAAAATACCTCATGATAACAGGGTCTCATTTCTAGTGTATATTCTATAGGTGCTTGTAAATTTAGTAGGTATATCTGAAATGTGTCAAAAGGATCCCATTTCTTACTGATGTTCATGCATATTCCAAGGATAACTTATCTTTATTCCTGATTTGGATCTTCCATGGGTAGTGGCTTTTAACTCTCTGGATTTATGCTTCCCTGCCTCTAGCCTCTTTGAAGGTAGTGAATCTTCTCACTAGTTTTGAGCATAGTGTGGTGGAAAAGAACTTGAGCTTTGGGGCCTGTGGTATTCATTAGGATGCTCATTAAGTGTTTCTAATTCTTCTAGGCACATATTTTCACCTCTCTACCCCCTGAAGTTAGGGGTGTCCATGGAACTTGTTTTGTTCAAGAAAATGAAAGTGTAAGTGACGTGGCTACTTCCAGGAAGAAGATTTAGAAGTCTACCTGTGATTTGCTTCACCAGTCTTTTCCCCTTCTTCTCCCATAACTACAGCAACAAGGAGATGGAGTCACCTTCAGACACAGCCCGTAAGTGAGGACAACATGGAAGAGAACCCTCAACTCACATAGCATCCCCTTTGTGATTTTGAAGCCTCCAAGACTTGGTGTTTGGCTGATATCTCTGCAGAACCTAAGTTATCCTGACTGATATGGGGAGGGACAAGCCTGAGCTCAGGTCCTTGAACAAATTATGGAACTTCTCCCACCACCTCGGAGAGTCATGTGAGGATTAAATAAAAGCATAAGAGCAAAGGGGTTGGCCCAGAGAATGCATATAACAATGTTTATTTCCTCTTCTGCCTAGAGCTGGCATCTTGTTTAGCACCTTTGTGCCTAGAATAAGACCTGGAATATAGAAGGTGTTTGAATAAATAAGGGAATACATGTAATATTTAGATGTACTTAGAGAATGATTTATTTAAAAGATCCTTTAGCAATTTTTTTTCCTGCACATTTTCTTACATCAAGTTTTCCAAGGCACAGCCAGACAAAGAGACAGGGTGGCTGAGGAGGAGAGGCCACAGTTCTGGGATTTTAACGGGCTCAGCTAGTTGCTATCCCAAGTGACCTTGGATTGAGTGGGACAATTTGCAGCATCCTGGGCAGGGGTAGCAATGGCCCTCCTGACCTTGGCATCATGCAGACCTCGTTTGGAGTATGGGGCTCTGCGCTGAAAAGCACTTTTGAGAGGGACATTAACAAACTGGAATGCACGCCAGTGCCAGGTGACAGGGGCAAGATTGGAAGGCAGATCAAGATGCTGAGAAGTCGTGAAGCTATTGTTTATTGCGTGATGTTTGTTGTAAGGTTAACTGAACGTAGAAACTATTTTTATTCTCAGTACTTTAGTGGACAAAGTGGGTAAAAATGCTGCCACCTGCTAAACCAGATTCTGTCATAGGATCCAGGGACACAGCCCATGGTGTTTTTAATAAGAACAGTAACTTCCCCATTCACTTGCTTAGAAATCATAGAGGAAAAGCAACCTGAAATTATTTAGCAAACAGGTAATGCTGCCCTATTTCATCAAGGCATCATTAGCAGAGCAGAAGGGGGCAAGCTTTAGAAAGACAGAAGAGAAGGCCACCAGGGGAGGACAGGAGCAAGCCCGGGAGCAGGACAAACCTGGTCCAGCAGCCATCTGGGGGGCTGCTATGCCAGAGCTTGGAGGAGGCATTGAGATACCAGAGGAAGCTACCGTGTTGGTGGGCTTGGTGCCAGGATGCCTGAGCTTCATAGACAAAAAGGGGATGAGCTTGATGAGGAAACAGAGTCCTCTGCATTAATCAAGGATAGAAGGATCAGAACAATGAAAGACTAGTTTCAGAAACTGGCCTGAAGTATCAAGACCACAGGCTCTCTGTAAGACACCTTCAGATGAAATCTGACATTGCTAGTTAGACCTGAAACTATCTCCACTGCATACTTTGCCTTCTAAGTAGTTCTCACATGGTGGAAAGGTTGCTTTTCCCACATTAAAGACTAGTGGTCCAGGAAGAAGTTATTCATTAATTCCATCATAAGCATTGAACACCTATTATGTTCCAGGCAACAAGCTGGGTACTGGTGATGTTGGAATTAGAATTAAAGTCTCTGTCCTGAAAGGTACCACAGGCTAGTAGGGGAGATGAGTCTGGAAATAAGTGATTCGACTGCAGTGTGAGTGCAATGATAGAGGTGGGCCCGAAGAACTCTGGGAGCATCTGGGAAGAACACCTAGCCCAGGGGAAGTGCATGAGGAGCAAGAGGTAGGAAGGTTAGGGAAAAGCTGAGCTGGTAAAGTGAGTCTTAGGTCAGAGCAGAAGCCAGCCAGGCAAACAGCAGGAGCCAGGCCCCACAGAGCATGTGGGTACTCAGGTCCGCAAGGGGGCGGAGAAAGAGCAAGAGGTGAGATTCAGGAGGGGCCTCGGTGGGGCTTGGCTGCATTCTGAAGGAAATGGGGAGCCCTTAAGTGCTTTGCCATGGGAAAGTGACATTTTCAGCTTTTAACAAATATTCTTTTTAGGGAGATGGCTCTGGAGGCTAGGGGTGGTGTATTTGGAGGGGGAGCCGAAGCAGGAAGATCAGTCTGGAGGCTGTGGCAGCAGTCCATGTGAGAGAGGACAGGGCCTGAACCGCCGCTGTGGGAGCTGGGGAGAGATCCTGAACCAAAGTCCCACAATGAGGTCACCTAGAGGACTTTCTTGGTTTGTTTATTGATCCCATCTTTTCAGCAAACATTTAGCATGACGATTATGGTGGGGTAGGGGTGGAGGTTCAGGGGTGAGGGGCCATGGGGTGGGCAGCGAGGGGCTGCTCTGACCAGAGGCCTGGTGTTTGTCAAATTTCTCCCCTGCTCAGAGCATCACTGAGCTACTCTTCCTTTTGGATTGCTCCTTTGCTGATGTAAGCAGAGATGGTGGTTGGGGGGCACCTCCCATCCTGGACATGCCTGGCTCACTCCACAGTTCCACTGATGCAACAGGGGATTTGCCTTTCAGAGACAGTGGCTGGAATAAGTGCTGTGTCTCCTTGGAGCTCCCAGGAGCTCTCCCGCTCTGTGGAACTCTTGGTGCTCAGGGGGTAGAGGTGTAGGGACAAAAATGGCTGCTAGTCTTCAGAAGGTGTGCATGGATGGTCATTTAGTTCCATAGTGACTTTAAATTCAGAGTTCTCTGGGATTCTGAGACTCGTGTAGACCGGCAACACCCTCACATTTAGTACTGTGTTTCTTTAGGATGGTCCCAGAGGCTTCTGGGAGAGATGTAATACAGTGCTGTACTAAGGAGGGAAACAGTTTGGTTCTTCTTGCAAAGAAGTGGTGGTGGTATGAATGCCTTTGCTTTCCTTAAAGAATGCTTGTCTTCTTGCTTCCCCTCTGTGTTAACTCTTGTCTCACTCCCCAAGCTGCATGTGCATAGGAGAAAAGGTGCCACTCATGGACCCAAGCTCTATGGATGGGTCCAGCTCTGGCTCCAAAGACATAGACGAGACTGGAGGGACCTAAATTTGGCTCCTTTTCTTGGCACTAGGGTCAATGCCTGATGCTGTTTTGGTATGTGACTAAGAGAAGCAGTACAACCGCAGAATACACGGAGGAATGGGGTGAGAAAGATGGGCAGGATTGAACTGGAGAAGTGATGGTAACACTGGGAGAGGAGAAAATATTTCTCCCTGTGACCCTAAGTAATGATGCAACCAAATCATCTGGAGCATTCATTGTTTGCAAGTACTTGTGACAATTATTCATGAAGGACAGTGGTATCCTAGGTTCCACCTCAAAATGAGACCAACTTCTACCTGAGAATAGCTAGTCATCAATGCTGCACTGCTGTGCCCTGATTAGTGCCCAATGTCACTGTATTATTGCAGAAACTCAAAGAAGGGATGAGTAGGGAATCCTACTAGTATTGCTATGGCTAACATGTACTAGGCACTCATTTTGAGCCCAGAGAGTGTGAACTTGCTCTTGTCAAGTTACCAGTGTCCTTCATATTCCCAAATCTGGGGACACTCTTCTAGGTCACATTTGGCATTGCCTCCAAGTAGCATTCATTACAGTGACAGGTCCCTGCTTCCTACAAGTCTCTCCTCCTGTGGGCCCGTGACTCTGCTCTCTCCTAGATGGCCTCCGGCCTCTCTAGCACCTCTCCTCAGTCTTTCTGCCTGTTCTGCTTTCTCCACTTTGAACTCATGAAAGTGTTGTTTTTCAGGACATTGACCTGGGCCTTCCTCTCTTCTCTGTACATTTTTGGCTGAGTGATCTCCTCCTTTCCCATGGCTTTAGGTAGCAATTACACAGATGACTCTGAAATTTATATCTCCTGCTAAGATCTCTCGCTACTGCCTTCCGTGCTGGCATCTGACCACCCACTTGACATCTCCACTTGGATGTCTCACAGGTAGACGAGACGAATCCAAAGTCAGACACTTCATTTCCCTTCCTCTCCAAGCATATCCTGCTGGCACATTCTGCATTGTGACTTCTCTCTTTTCCACATTCATTAGCAAGTTTGGTCAATTTTATCTCCACTTGTCTCCATCTCCTCTTCCCTGGAGTTTTGCAGTGATTTCTAACTGGCCTCCTACACCCTTTCCTGCCTCTCTGTACGCTATTCTCCACACAGCAGAGGGAGTGGTTATTAAAACATGGGCAGCTCATGTTTCTCTGCTGCTGAATGTCCTTCATGGGGCTTTTTTGAACTTTGAATAAAATATGAGCTCTTTACCTTAGCTTTAAAGGTGACTCAGATGTACTGTTTATCATCTGTCCTGCCCCACTTGCTCTTTGCATCCCAGCCACTCAATTCTATTAGTTTCTAGAACCACCTAGATTTTTCTGACCTCGAGGGTCTTTGCACATTCCTGGAATGCACCTCCACATGCTCTTCCCAGAATTGGGTACTTCTCCTTCTTAGGTTGCAACTTACCTGTCACCTCCTCAAGGAAGCCTTCCCTGATCCTACAGCTCTACTATCATTCTTTACCAAAGAATCCTGTTTTTTTTCATGAATCTAATGACATTTTGTAATTGTTTTAGTTTCTTTGTTTAGTAATTTGTCTCCTTGACAAAACTGTAAACACATGTTCATTTACTTTTTTAAATTCTTCACGACTAGCACAGTGCCTTGCATGTGATAGGTGTTCAATATATACCTGTTGGATGAAAGATTGCCAGGCCTATACTAAACCCTCTATGTGTGTTATTTTAATTGATGTTCATAAGAAGTCTAAAAGATATATATTACTCTAATCCTATTTTATGAACAAGGAAAACAAGGTTTATAGGTGTGACATAATTTGCCCAAATTCAGAGTCTACAGGTAGAGAAACTAGGATTTGAACTTGGATTGTCAAGCTCCAAGATGTGAGCACTCACCCACTTCACTTCACTGTCGCTGGTGTGCGTAGGAGGATGTGAAAGAGGCAGAAAGGAAGTTGTCGTGTCTTTAAGTTACTCAGTCTCACTTTGTGATTTATAAGATCTTGACATGAAGATCTTGGCTCCTTTCTTCAGTCTGTTAAATCACTTGTTTCAGATGGCTTTCTCCAAAGACAAAACAGGGAGTTAGGCAGCCTGGGGTTTGCGTTCATCTCAGAGCCAAGAAACCATTTTAAACCATCTTTTCTTTACTAGCTCACTGAAACTTTCTGAAGCTGGCTGCACATTTTATGGCCTGGTTCTGTTATTTGATTCTACTTCATCTCTCCATATCTACACTGAAAAAACCTCACCAAAATTGGCCATTTCTGATAGTTCCCTGTGACTGGGTTTCCCATCGCTCTGGAGTGAGATGTCTAAACCATATTTATCTTCAAGATGTCAGCATGCCTCCAATACTAGCCCAAATAACAATTTTGGGCAAATTAGAGGACAGCACCCCTCAATCTTCTTCAAAAATCCCAAAGACTTTTTTTTTTTTTTAGAAATAGAAAAATCTATCCTAAAATTCTTATGAACTCTCAAGGAATCCTAAATAGCCAAACTAATTTTGAAAAAGAAGAAAGAAATTGGCGGTCTCAAACTTCCAGATTAAAAAACTTACTGCAAAGCTATAGTAATCAAAACAGTGTGGTATTTACATAAAGATAGACTGATTGCAGACCAATAATAGAATAGAAAGCCCAGAAATATACACTTGCATATATGGTCAAATGATTTTTTGACAAGGATACCAAGACCATTTATTAGGGAAAGGGAAGTCTTTTTAAGATATGGTCCTGGAAACTAGATATACACATGAGAAAAAAAGAAAGAAAGATAAATTGGACTTTACCTGACCCATATACAAAAATTAACTCAAAATAGATCAAAGACCTAAATGTAAGAGTTAAAACTATAAAACTCTTAAAAGAAAACATAGGGGAAAAGCTTCAAGACATTGGATTAGGCAATGATTTCTTGGATATGACACCAAAGTACAAGCAACCAAAGGAAAAATTGACAAGTTGGCATTCATTAAAATTAAAGACTTGTGTAGCATGAGACACTGTCAAAAGAGTGAAAAGACAACCCATGGAATGGGAGAAAATATTTGTAAATCATATAGCTGATGAGAGATTGGTATCCTTTATATATAAAGAGCTTCTACAACTTACTAGTAAGAACAAAAACCAAAACCAAAAACAACATAATCCAATTTAAAAAATGGACAACTAATTTGAATAGGCATTTCTCCAAAGAAAATATCTAAATGGCCAATAAGCACATGAAAAGGTGCTCAACATTACTAGACATTAGGAAATACAAGTCAAAAACACAAGGAGATACCACTTTACATATATTTGGATGACTACTATGAGAGAGAGAGAGAGAGAGAGAGAGAGAGAGAGAGAGAGAGAGAGAGAGAAAAGAAGTGTTGGCAAGAATGTGGACAAATTGGAACTCGTGTGCATTGTTGGCGGGAATACAAAATGATGCAGCCACTGTGGAAAATGGCAATTCCTCAAAAAAAAACAATCAATTTAAAATTACCTTACTATCCAGCAATTCCACTTTGGGATATACCCCAAAGAATGAAGGCAGAGACTCAAAGATATATTTGTATACCCATGTTCATAGCAGCATTAATTATGATAGACAAAAGGTGGAAGAAGCCCAGATGTCCATTGATGAATGAATGGATAAACAAAATGTGGTATATACGTGCAAAGGAAAATTTGATACAAGCTATAACTTAGAAGAACCTTGAAAACATTATGCTAAATGAAATAAGACAGTCACATAAGGACAAATATATGTTTCTTCTTGTATGATGTGATAAGTACTCAGGAAAAGGAAAGTAGGATGGCGGTAACCAGGAGCTGGGGGAGGAGAGGGAATGAAAAGTTATCACTTACTGGATTACAAAGTTGGGGAAGATGAAAAAGTTCTGGAGATGGATCATGGTGAAGATTGCACAACAGTATGAATGTGTTTAATGCCACAGAAGTGCACACTTAAAAATGGTTAAAATGATAAATTTTATGTTATGTATATTTTACCACAGTAAAAAGAAATATTGAACTTTCTATGAAATTATATTTTGATTTACAGCTAAAATTGGGTAATGGATGCTGTGGTAAACTTCCAGATTCTACTTTCAGGACTGGGTCATAATCGCCCAGATGCTGGGACATGGTCAGCTATTAGTCTCCAAAAACTGCCCTTGGCTGAAGAGAGCTGCCTTGGGGTCAGATTTCATTCCCAGGGCAGCCTAAATTGGGGACTCTTCAATGTGAGGTGATTGCAACCAGTTCACAGCTCCCAAGGGGCTGACCCAGTCTTCCTTGTGCCCACATTGCAGCCCAACTTCTCCTTCTTTCCAACCTTTAAAAACTTCTTGAAAAATAAAAGAAAGAAGTAAAGGAAGGAAGGAAGGAAAAGGAAAGAAGGAGGGAGAAGGAAGAATGAGAAAACAGCACCTCTTTCTCGATTTGTTTCTTCCACCTACTAGAAAAACTGTCACCACAAGGATTTAAGTATTTGGTGAGGGATTCATTCAAAAGGCGCCTTCCAGTCGTGCAGTGCACAACCCGCAAGAAGCAGTGGTTCTATGTTGATCCCTGTCTCCTGCCTCTGCCTTGGGGATCCCAGCACCATTCAGCAGAATCTGCTGATGAGTGTCCACTTATCCTTAACCAGCACTGGAGCCAGCCTTGACTCAGAAGGGAAACTTGTCCGTTTCCTCAGCCCTACCGTGCAGTAGAACTTGGCAGTCATTTCTGGCATCAACCAGATCTGGGATATGAGAGGCTAGGAGAAAGTTCTGAGGGCTCCCTAGAGGCTTTCACTCTTTAGCTCTGTGGTTTTAATTTCACCTTCTGGTCCCCACACTTCCCTGTCCTCAGTCTTTGGGCAGATCTCCATATTTCCAGTCTCTCCTGTCTCTTGCTTTGATGGATCTTAAGCTGCTGTGTTTTCCTGAATGCATTTTGCTTATGTCAAATGTGAAGTAAAGTTCCTGGGATATCTGTTAGCTCTGGGATCAGGCCTGGGGTCTCCTTTTCAACACCCAGAAAAGAATCCTTAAATGGTTCATTTTTCAAGTAGTCTAAATTAGACCATAAAGTTTTGGGGGTGAGGAGTGGGGTGTTAGCTACTGATTTAATTAACTTCATAATTTAACAACAAAATCCTCATGTTGAAAGAGAAGAGAACGATAAAACCTTTCCCTATCACACTGCTCCTCAAAAGAGCGGTCTAACCCCCCTTCTCTCCTTCCTGGACAAGCTACTCCTGGGACAGTGGACTTCCTTCCCCACCAGTCCATGGAAGGATGCTCTCTCAGAGACCACCACTGGCTTTCCAGTGGTCAAATCCAGGAAACTTGTAAATCATCATCTTATTTGACCATTTCAAAACTTTCTTCTCCTTTTGATTTGGTCGTTATAACGTTTCAATTCTCTTTCCATGTCTCTGACTGCATTTTCACTATTGCTTTGGCAATTTCTTCTGCCTAGAGGTTAAGCATTGATGTTCTCTGGGGTCCGCTCTATCTGCCTGTCTTCTGCACATCTCCACTTGGATGTCCCTCGAGCATCTCAGAATTAGTGTGTCCAGAGAAGGAGAGAGGGAGAGAGAAAAGAAATTCAGTAATGCGGAAGTGAGATAGGATTTCCACACCTGCCTACATTGAAGAGCTACAAATAGGAACATTTGGGGAGATAAATAGTGAGAAATTTTTAATGCTACTATAAGACATGAGCTATAAGAATGGAGGTTTGCAGAGAAAGTTGTGTTTCTCACTTGGTAAAAGTTCAGAATAGGTTAGAAAAAATTATAAATATTTTGGGTATCCCAGCCTTCATTTTTTTCCTTTTCCCTCAAGCCTGTTCTCTATATTTTTGCCTATATCAAAACCTCTTCTTTAGGAAAGAGTCTAATACTTATCCACATAAGTTTAATATGGTAATTTTACACATTAGCATAAGCTCATATCTGAAGTCAAACATGCTTAAATGCAGCAACCATTAAAAAAAAAAATCTATATAATCCGGTGTACCCAGCACAGGGCTAAACATAATAATATTCAATAAATATTTTTTAAAAGGTGTTAAAAAGCATTATTCATATAATAAAACTCTGGAAACAACCTGAATATCCAACAATGGAGAAGCATAACCATGATATGGAGAAATATTACATAACTATAAAAAGATTTCAAAACCCTTTTTACTGCCCTGGGGAAATGCTTATAATGAAATGTCGAGGAAAATACACAGGATTCAAGTTGCTACTACTGTCAATTAAAAACTAATACACATATACAAAAGACTGAGAAAATATGTGGGTATCTCTGGAATCTTCTATCGAAAATGCAGCTGTATACGGTATTTAGTTCCTTCTTTTCTACTTTTCTGTATTTATGAATTACTTATAATTGGTATGAGCTAAATGTTACAAAAGTAAACATTGTGGAAAATTGATTTGCAAGAAGAAGAACTTTTCGGGGTTGTGGAAGTCACAGTGTGCTGTGTACCCTGCTGGGTCTGGTACATGGAGAGGAGATGCCAGCCGCTCCAGCTGGCCAGCAGAAGATGGGTTTTAAAGAGGGCACAGCAGTGGAGGGCCTGCCCTTTAAAGAAAAGGTGAGTATGCAGGGATGTTGATGCATTGGTGCTTGGCACGTGGGCAGCCTTCCCTTAAGAGGGCTCCACTGTGCTGGGCTATCAGGCTGTCCAGGCCTGTACAAAGGAGCTCCTGATTCCCCCTCACCTTTTGTTCCGTAAACAGTCAAGGCTTGCTCAGGTTCTGGAACATGTTTGTTTTCACCCTGCTTCCCCATCCTCTTCTGTCCAAAACGCAGCTGTAAGAGTAATTGAACCCTTTATGTTGGTGCCTCAGTGATACTCTACATTAATATCTTCAAGAATTGAGGTTGTGTGTCCTTGCAAGAAAATACTAGTTAACACCGTGCCTACACCATAAAACCTACACAAACAGGACTTGGGGATCTTCATGAAGAGACCACAGGTTTCAGCCTTCACAAACCGTTTCCTTCAGTTATTTCTGGAAATTCCTTCTAAACATCTGCATTTGCTTCTAACTTAAATTGCTTCCCACCTCTTCCCCCTGAACTCTGTTGCTTCCCTGTGGGAGAGCAAACTTCATGGCCAGTATAAACAACAAACAAACAAAACCCTGCCACAGCAATCCCTATCCCTCTCCTAATTTCTAATTTCCTGTACCTAAAACAAAACAACAACAACAAAAAAAAACAATCCTAGACTTTCCTTGTGTTTCAAGGATCTTAGGATCTCTAACAGAGAGATTAAAAAACTTTGAAAACCTAACGACACCACGATTTTGTTTTTATTATCTGCTAGTTATTAAAATATCCAGCCTCCTGACTAGGGAAGGCTGTGGCAGGAGGGACCGGAGGCGTGGGGGGAGAAGCGTGGAAAAAAGAAATCCCAGCTCTGCCTATAGGACTGTGCGTGAAAGAGCCCGCTTCCTCGGGCAGGCTGCTCCAGGCCGCGTTTTGCAGGCGGCCGCATCTGCCTCCCGGGTCTCTTACCTCCTTGATGTTCGGCACTATTTGTGGCCAGCGTGGTGGAAGGACACAGTGAGGTTCTCACCCCCGCCCTCCGCCCCGCGCTCCCATCCCAAGTTCCATCAAAGCGAACCCGGGCCAGCGCAAGGATCTTCGAGTTGCGAGTGTGCTGAGGCTGGGACTGTCACTCATTCTCCCCTCAGCGCGTGAACGCAGCTCGGCAGCCGCTGGCAGGAAACAATTCTGCAAAAATAATCATACTCAGCCTGGCAATTGTCTGCCTCTAGGTCTGTTGCTCTACCGCCGTCCACACTCGCTGCAAGGAGCCTGGGCACAGAATTTACCGCGGCAAGAACACCCTTCCCGGCCAGCAGATTACAATGCTGCAAACTATGGATCTCATCTGGACTTTGTTTTTCCTGGGAACTGCAGGTACATTTCAAAATAATTCTTCTTCTTAATCCGATTCGATCATTGCCTTCATCTCCCTACTCCTCTCCCGAGGGACACTGTTATTTCGGGTGATTGTACGGAGAATGCTAAGGGTGCTCATTTTCGTGGAGCTGAGGAAGGAGCGCATCGCCCTGGCTGTCCTGCCGAACCCGCGCCCTTTCGGGCTGCGGTGGACCCGGGCTGCCTCCCCGCGCAGCGAGCGCCCTGCGCCCCTCCAGCGCGTCCGCCCTTCCACTTGACGTGCCGGGGCGTTGGAAGCCGGGCCGCTGGCTCCCAGGGACGCTGCGACTGCCCCTGGAGATGGGCAGCGCTCCTTCCCCGATGGCGGGCGGCAGGGGATGCCTTGGCTCGTTGGAGCCACCGCACAGGCTGGGATTCAGCTGGGCAGGGGCTTGTCAGCTCGGGCTCCTGGAAGAGTGAACAATAAAGCCCGGGGTAGCCACCCCGATCGTGATTTCCCCAGGTCTAATAAAGTGGGGCTCCCCGCCCCCCCTCCTTTGGGGGGCGAATAACGGTTTGCAAAATGAGGCGACATGGGCAGAATCTCAGGTCTGTGTGGCCGTTCTTGCACCCCCGTCGATATGACGTTAGTGTTTTTTTTATTATTATTATTTGCCAAATTGCTGGTTAGTTGCAAAGCCTGCTTTTGCCCCAGAGCTCGAAGGGATGGGAGGGCCGAGCGCCGCGTTTTGACAGGAGGAAGTGCGGAGGGGCGGAGGGCGAGGAGGGCGTGATCCAGGCTTCCTAGTGTGTGTGCGCGTGTGCGCGCGCGTGTGCCTTCACACGCACCAAGGACCCTGCGTGCACGGTGCGAGAGAAGAATGGCAGGTAGCCACCCGAAACGCCTCGCCCCGGTCTCCTTTCTTTGGGCGAGGTTCCTGGTCCTTGCAAAGTGCGAACAATAGGGAGCTGGGAGGCAGACAGTAGTGATGCTGCCACGGTGCGGGGGGCTGCGCCGCCGCCCAGCGAACCTCCGCGGCCGGGAGGACGGTTCATTTCAGTTGGGGTGTCTCCTTCCCGGCCTCCCTGGAAGACTCTTGTGTTTGTGCCCACCCTCCCTTCCAGCAGCTTCCCCCTCCCCAGCCCAGGACTCGCGCCGGGGCGCTGATGGACGGGGAGAGGGAAGAAAGGAGCGGGCGCCGCAGACAGCTGGGTGGGGTAGGCGACGTGCGGGACGGGGGGCGTGTGCTGGGAAGTACCCCCGGGAAGCGAGCGGAGGGGGTGCCGGGTGCCGCTGGAACTGCCCAGACGGCCGAGCCAGGCCGGGGAGAGCGCGGGGCGGGCCGGGAGCACCCAGCACGCCCCCTCCCCGGGAGGCCGGGAGCAGCGCCCGGCTGCCGCCTCCAGCCGCCCGGTGCCTCCCGTGGCGACCAATCAGAGCGAGGCTGGCTGGGCGGGAAGCCGCGAGAGGCTTTTATTGCGGCTCGGCGGCGGCCGGGCGCTGCCAGGACGGTCTCCCGGTGTTCCAGGCTAACGGTCTCGCTCATCCCCCGCCGGGAGGAACCCCGCCCTGCGGCCGGCCCCCTCCTACCCGCGGTTTCCGAGCACATAAAATGGAGTCTAGGTGGTCACTGGGGGGTGCTCGCTCACTCGGGCGTCTCGCGGCCGAATGGGAGCATCCCTCCCGCCCCCGGCAGCGCGCACACTTGCGCCCAGTCGCTCTGGCTGGAGCGCATCGCCTGGCAGGGCGCGGTGGCCGGGGGACCGACGCGCCTGCGCTGACCAGCCAGCCCCCCGGCCTGGGTCCTCGGTCCCCGCAACCACCTGATTGGGGGATGTTCTCAGCATGCCTTTTCCTTAATGCCCCTGGGTCCCCATGACAGGACCTCCGGAAGAGAGGGTGTTTCTGGGACCTCCTCCCTTATAGGTGCGGACGTGACAATGGAGCCCTAATCTTCGGTAGGCCCTTGGGGGGTCGCCAGGCCTTTATTCCATCATGGCGATGGGTGTAAGGCTGTTTGGACCCCCAGGGAGGTACACGCCCAGGGAATTCCAGGTTAGGCTGCTCTCTGCTGCTGAGGCCGGGGTGACACTCAGACCCATGGTCCCTGAAAGGAAAGTGTCCTCATTCCTGACCCGAGGACCAAGTGGATAGGAAGAAGGCAGGACGTGAAACACGCACAGCGTTGCTTAACAAAAGAAGTTGAACGGTTTTCCAAAGAGAAATATTTATTGTTTCTCCCATATTTTTAAAAATTGAAGAATTCCAGTCAAAGGGTCAGCACAAAAAATAAAAACAGTAACACACACACACACACACACACACACACACACACATTTTTGGCCTCACATGTTGTATCATCTCCAGGGACAATGGTAACTCAGTCTCTCTCCACTCCCTGCATTTGACACTTCAGATGCAGGGTGTGCTAACTTAATACACCAAAGAATCCCGTCGGCTGACCCTCTCTTATTTTGGTGTCTTCTGGTCTTTAGGAATAAAGTGAAAGGTTGTGGAATTACAGCAGTTCTGGATATTTTCTGGGTTGATTGAATGACCTGGAATGATTAAGTCATATCTTTGTTTTATAATTTTACAACCTTCTGCCAATTTAACTTGCAAAAGCCAGGGAATGGATGGAACTGATTTTCCAACAAGATAGCATCAGAATTAGAACAAAGACCACCTGTGCTACCTTATAAAAATAGTGGGTGCATATATGATATAGAGTATATGTCATGCCCCTCGCCATATAAAGGCACGCCTCAGCAGTTTGCAGTGAGCACAATTATGATGAGCTATATTTTTTCCTTGATTTTCATTTTAAGATTAGAAATGTGTCTTTCTGGACAAAATTTAACTGAATGCAGTAAAGCCATATTTAAGAATGTGGAAAACCTTTTACAACTCTATCCCAAACCCAAAATGTTAATTTTCCTTCAGCAAATATTAGCATATATTAAAATATTGACGTTACAATTTATTTAAAATTCAGTAGAGTTAAACAAACAGAATATAACCCAGACATTGTAGATGTGTGGCCTGTCATTAATTTAATAGTTTTTTTTAGTTACTCTTCCCAATACAAAGGTTCTAAAGATCTACCAATTGGGATAAGTTTTCATTAGTCTAAAGCTTACATTTTTTAAAAATCCTCACCTGAAGATCTGTTTATTAATGAGAGAGAGAGAGAGAGAGAGAGAGAGAGAGAGAGAGAGAGAGAGAAACATTGATGGGTTCCCTCCCTATGAGCCCTGACCAGATCTAACCCAAAAGCTATGTATGTGCCATGACTGGGAATTTAACCCAAAACCTTTTTGATTTAGGGGAGGACACTACAACCAACTGAGCCACCTGGCCCGGGCTAAGTCAATTTTTTAAGAAGCTCTTCCCTCCTTCCTCCAATAGATTGAACCTGTTGATTTCCATCCAGATAACTTTACCCAGGATCTTTTTAAGAAATTTTTATTGTTGAAAGTATTACGTATGTCCTCTTTTTTGCCCCATCCACAACCTCCAGTCAACCTCCAACCCCCACCCCAGGCCCTCACCACCCCACTGTCTGCATCCATGGGTTATGCATATATGCATACAAGGTCTTCCTTTGATTAGCTCCTACCCACTCACCCTCCCCCGCCTTCCCTCTGAGATTCCGCACTCTGTTCCATGCTTCCATGTCTCTGGATCCACTCTGTTCATCAGTTTATTTAGTTAATTAGATTCTATATATGAATGAGATCATATAATACTTGTCTTTCTCTGACTGGCTTATTATTTAGCATGATACTCTCCAGGCCCCTCCATGCTGTCTCAAAGGATAAGAGATTCTTATTTTTTTTTACTGCTGCACAGTATTCTATGGTTTAAATGTACCACAGCTTTTTTATCCACTCATCTACTGATGGGCACTTGGGCTGTTTCCAGAGCTTAGCTATTGTAAATAGTGCTGCTATGAACATAGGTGTGCATACATTCTTTCTGGTGTTTTGGTTTTTTTAAGATATATTCCTAGAAGTGGGACCACTGGGTCAAATGGCAGTTCCAGATTTAATGTTTTGAGGAAACTCAATTCTGTTTTCCATAATGGCTGCACCAGTCTGCATTCCCATCAGCAGTGTACTAGGGATCCCTTTTCTCCACATCCTCACCAGCACTTGTCATTTGTTGATTTGTTGATGGTAGCCATTCTGACAGGTGCGAGGTGATACTTCATTGTCGTTTTAATTTGCATCTCTCTGATGATCAATGATTTTGACTATTTTTTATATGTCTCTTGGCCAGCTGTATGTCCACTTTGGAGAAGTGCCTATTTAGGTTCTTTGCCCATTTTTTAATTGGATTGTTTGTCTTTCTTTTGTTAAGTTCTATGAGTTCTTTATATAGTTTGGATATTAACCCTTTATCGGATGTATCATTGCCAAATACAGTGAGCTTTCCATACAGTGGGTTCTCTTTTCATTTTGTTGGTGGTTTCTTTTGCTGTGCAAAAGCCTTTTATTTTGATGTAGTCCCATTTGTTTGTTTTCTCCTTAGTTTCCTTTGCCTTAGGAGATGTATCCTTAAACATGTTGCTATGAGAGATGTTTGAGATTTAGCTGCCTATGGTTTCTTCTAGGATTTTTATGGTTTCACGACTTACAACATGTAGTTGTTTTATCCATTTTAAGTTTGTTCTTGTGTATGGTGGAAGTTGGTGGTCTAGTTTCATTTTTTTCAAGAAAGACAATTTTAAATATAATAATATTACATGCAATTGACATTAATATTTCAAGAAAAATTATTTTAAATATAATATTCCCCAAACTGTACTTATATAGTATATTATCACAAAGGTTGTAGGAAATATTAAAAATCTGCAAATAACAGGATTACTTCTATTATATTCTAAAATATTTTTTTCCTCGCTCTATTTTTGTTCATTAGTTTATGTTGTTCATTATATTCCACAAATGAGTGAGATCATGTGATATTTATCTTTCTCCGACTGTTTTATTTTGCTTAGCATAATGTTCTCCAGGTCTATCCATGCTGTTGCAAATGGTAAGCAGGGGTCCTCAAACTACGGCCCGAAGGCCACATGCAAATACAAATATTGTATTTGTTCCCATTTTTTTTTTAATTCAAAATAAGATATGTGCAGTGTGCATAGGAATTTGTTCATAGTTTTTTTTTTAAACTATAGTCTGACCCTCCAACGGTCTGAGGGACAATGAACTGCCCCCCTGTTTAAGAAGTTTGAGGACCCCTGGGTAAGAGTTCTTTCTTTTTTACAGCAGTGTAGTATTCCATTGTGTAGATGTATCACTGTTTTTTAATCCACTCATCTGCTGTTTCCAAATCTTAGCTATTGTAAATTTTGCTGCTATGAACATAGGGGTGCATATATCCTTTCTGATTGGTGTTTCTGATTTCTTGGGATATATTCCTAAAAGTGGGATTACTGGTTCAAATGGGAGTTTCAATTTTTTTGTATGTGTCTGTCCAATTTTCCCAACACCATTTATTGAAGAGACTGTCTTGACTCCATTGTATGCTCTTGCCTCCTTTGTCAAATATTAATTGAGTGTAATGGCTTGGCTCGATTTCTGGGTTTTCTGTCTGTTCCATTGATTTATTTGCCTGTTCTTGTGCCAGTACCAGGCTGTTTTGATTATGGTGGCTTTGTAGCATAACTTGATATCTGATATTGTGATCCCTCCAACTTTGTTCTTCTTTCTCAAGATTGCTGCAGATATTCGAGGTGTTTTTTTTTTTTTTTTTTTTTTTTTTTTTTGTGTGTGTGTGTGTGTGTGTGTGTGGTTTTTTTTTTGTGTGTGTGTGTGTGTGCTATATACATTTTTGGAGTATTTGTTCTAGATCTGTGAAATATGCTGTTGATATTTTAATGGGATTGCATTGAATCTGTAGATTGCCTTAAGTAGTATGGACATTTTAATGATATTGTTTCTACCAATCCATGAACACAGATTATTCTTCCACTTGTTTATATCTTCTTCTGTCTCTTTTTTCAACGTCTTGTAGTTTTCGAAGTACTAGTCTTTTACCTCCTTGGTTAAGTTTATTTTAAGTATCTGAATATTTTTGTTGAAATGGTTAATGGGATTTTTTTTTAAGTTTCTCTTTCTGAGAGTTTGTTATTGGTGCATAAAAAAGCCAGGAACTATTTTTTTTTTTTAATAGCATAGCAGGAAATAGCAGGACATTTCCTTGTTCAATAAAGGTGGTTCATCAAAGACTCTGTGCCAATTAATTGAACTAAAACTGCGTTGATTTAACTGGCGACTGTTTCTTGGGCTTGGTAGTTCAAGAATTAAAGTAGTAATTATCCAAAAAAAATATGGTGTGGGTGTGCTTTTCAAAGGGCTCTCTTTGGGCGCTTACCCAAAGCAGCACTAAGAGAAAGTCTCCTAGATCCCCCCAATTCTGAGAGTTTTGAATAGTGCTTCTCTTTGGAAAAATTTGTCATTAAACCTCAGACAGGTAACATGTAATTTAATGTAAGTAACCTATATTTATATACTTCTGTCACAGGAAACAACGTCTTAATTTCCTTTCAAAATAAATACCACCATTTTGTCATTCCAAAACGAATCTTGAGACATGATGGATGTTTTCTTTGCTACAGAACTCAGTTTCTTAAATTATAGACAGTATCTTGTCAACTTCATGCTACTTGCAATGTGGATTTTGGTGTTTCTGACCAACCACTTAATTTTTTAAGGTGACACAGTCTCTATTTAATATTAGTCTGATGAATTCCCCGTATTTACATCTTCAATGTTGAAGAACCTGAGTGGAAGTGACTTCAATGCCACTGGCCGACCTCCAGAGATATTTCACAGACAGCTCTTCCTGTCTTAGTGTAAAGTAAGTGATTGACTACCTGTTGTTAAAGAACAGTTTGAACTTCCTCTGCCAATATTGCACTTGTGATGGTGGAGAGCAGAACCAATTGCCAGGGAGGGAGAGAAAGGGACCGCACCTGCCACCATCAGTCTGCTGGGAGCAGTCAGCCTGGGAGGAGACAAAGGCATTTAGAAAGCTTCTCTGTGCTATTTAAGTATTGAATTTTTTTGTGCACAAATATTTTATAGTGTCACAATAAATGTTACTGTAAATTCCATAATTGATTTTTTTTGGTTTGGTAATATCATGAACATATAGGCTAAGAAAAGCCTGGAACTTTAAAAGAAATGGCAGCAAATTTTAGCATTTTATTAGTTTTAAAAATGGGTTACATTAGACAAAACTGAAAACTTGAATCAACTGGCTATATAATAATAATGGTTATTTGAGCTTTGAATAAAAAAAGACTAAATTTGTGATTCCTGTAGTTTAAAAGGAAGGAATATGCGTGAAATTCACAAGAGTATTTTATGCATATCTTAAAATACTCAGCAAATCTCTGAGGAATATTGTAAGAGATGGCCTCTTAGGAAGAAGGAAATGCCCAAGGAACTCACTGACTCCTACTGGTTAGGTCTCTTTGACGTCCAGCGTTTTTAATATGAGAAAACAGTGTGGTGGAACTACTATCGATAATACAGGTGGATGTACTTCCTACTGTGGGGCAATGAAATCTAGAAATCAAGCTGAAGGTCACAACTTTTTTTGTTATTAATTCTTGGTGCCAAACCTTAAAACCTTTGCTGATGTAAAGGGACGTAAATGATTTGGCGTTGCCAGTTGCCAGGGGTGCTACTATGCCCTTCATTTCATGGTGCTGTCTCTCAGCTGAAGACAGTCCTTAGGAGGCTGCTTTATGGTGCTGGTCTGGGTGCCAAATGTCCGCCTTCCAGGAAGTTTCAACACATCACTCTTAAGGCACTTAATCATGTTTTCACACAGACACTGAGTTAGGGCTTTCGGTTAGGATGCCACACTTTTCCTAAAGTATTGGTTTAGCTTCTGAGCAATCAGGGGACTACACTAAAAGAATAAGCCATTTGGTCTATCTTGTTTCGGTGTGTTTCTGAACAAAAGGCTTCAATATACCTATGTATTCTTTTTCTCCCATCTATATGCAAATATATGCTTTCCTTTGACTTCACAGTTTGCCTCACTTACGTGACTTGAAAGGCTCCTCTAGAACCTGTATTCTACTCCATACTCTCACGAGGACTTTTTGATGTGTAGTTGCAAACACTAGCGACATCTGACCCTATTTCCTGTTCTGTGTCATTATTGAGACAACATGTAAAAAGACTTGTAGTATCTGATTACCTTGCCATTTTGGACTATTTCTAGTAATGCCACACTGAGATTATGTCACATTAGGTAACAATCAGCTCTTAAAAAGTTGAACAAATATGTATATTGAGTGCCAGCTTTTTATCATCAGCTCTGGGGGGAATGACAAGGGACTGAGATGACATTATTTCTGCTGTCAAGGAACCCTAGAAGTAGTATAGGGATCAAGGGTTGCCGACAAGCTTAGGTTGACAGTCCAGCCACATATATCCCTTATTAGCTGTCTGATCTTGAGCAAGTCATTTAACTTCTCTAAGTTTCAGTTTTTTCTTCTGTGAAGTGGGAAAATTAGTAATACCTACTTGTTAGAGTTGTGGTGAATATTTTAGAGCTCACAGGACATAAGTGCATTCAAGCTGTGTTTATTAGTGAGAAAGAGAAATGCATATGGACTTAGAAAAATAATTATTCAGATAGTGCTTTCTTCTTAGAAGGACTTAAAACTGATATTACAGGAACATGATCTCATCAATGATTAGAACTAGACTTTAGAAATCAGTTGTTAAATGTGTCTGCACTGCCTTGTTGGTTATGGATACGTTAGAGAGAAAAGTGCTCTCATTATAAGATTGAAAGCCTTTAATTAGCACAGGGATAGATCTAGGTTTCATAGGTCCTGAAGGGTATACAATTTTGAATGTCCTCTTTAAGGAAAATAAGGCAAACTCATTTGCTTTTTGTAAAATGTAGAAAACATGACCATGAGAACACACTGACAGGTCCCTGGCCCCCAGAGCCTTGAGAGGAGCCCCTGCAAGGGAGGGGCAGCCACTACCTGACCCTGAGCTAGCCACTATGTGTTGGTCTGCTGGGGTACACTTGCTTGAGAATCTAAGCTGATCATTCCAGCTTGTTAAACATGCACCTCATGAAGGTTGTTTGAGTAGTGCACTGAAGACTGGAATAATATATCAAAATCAAATTTTTTAAAAGAAGGAGCTATTTGACCTTTATTTTACAGAAAATCTTAAGTGAGATCTGAGGTGATTTAGCATTTCTCACCACTGATGGCTAATATTTCTGTAAATTACTATCTGGCATAAAATAAATTAATTGCTCTTATCATTCAAATGTATCAGATGTAAGTGCCCTGTTGATAGGGCAGGAAGCAGTTTCACCAACTAAAGGCAGATGATATTGGAGAAGAAATGTAAGATTTAATTTTAGCCCTCTAAGAGGGATAACTTGGATATGTAATACCAATAATTATAATTATCACCATACAATTCACAATTTTTGATATGCATTATAATTTAATTTTTATCTAACTTATTCAGTGATATCTCTTGAATACTGGGTGCTTGGCGCTGGGAATATAGTGGTAAATGAAACTTACATTACCCCTGTTTTCATGGAGCTTCCAGTCTAATAGTGCGGAGGAATATAGACATGAAACAAGTAACACACATATATAATTCATATTCTGATCAAAACTGAGGAAAGGAACAGGGTACTATGAGAGATGACCAGGGAAGTTCATCTGTGACTGGATGGTTGGTGAGGTGAGGAGGTACCATTTGAAGAACTCTGTGAAATGGGAAGAACCAATGGTATTCTGATGTTAACACATGATTGACTAACTACTTAATCCAACAAACACTGAATCACTACAAACATTTCTGAATGCCTCCATTCAGCAAACCTTCTGAAATCTTGAGAAGGTCAGACAGTTTCAGGAATTGGGCTGGATTTCAGCTCATATAGTCCAGTAAGATATGCCTCTGTCTAAAGCTTGCCATCTAGTGTGGGAGGGAGACAGACTACACTTATAAATAGAGACATGAGTACATGTCATTGGAGCACAAGGAAGGAAGCAATTAACTCTGGTTGGGACTCCCCCGAGCTGGGCGTGGGGCGAGAGTGTGTCTTTACTAGACGGAGCAGGAAGAAAGGGTGATTCAGGCAGAGGTAACATCTCAAGTTATGAGCACATACAGTCCTTCTGGGGAACAGGGTCAGGGCCAGAAATTAGGAGAGAAATAATTCTCCAAGGCCAGATTGTGTGAAGCCTTAAAATAGAAGCTGTGGGTGAGAAAGGTTAAGTGGCTTACATAGGTGAAGCTGGGGCCATAACTTATATGGGTTGGCTGCAGCTCATCCTTTTCTAGAGTCAGGGTCATTTGAATACACACAGCATCAGGATAAACGGTGAGCACATGTGAGTTTGCTTGGCTTCTGGACTGAATGAGGACAACCAAAGTGAACAGGGTGGAGGGACAATATCAAGAGCTTTGGAGTCTGGTGGGTCTGGGTTGAGTCCACTAACTGTAACTGATATTCTGCAAGTCCTTGCACTTCTGAGCCTGCATCCCAGTCTGTAATATGGGGATAATGACACTCCCTTATGGGTTTTAGTGAGCTTAAGTAAAATCCCACATGTAAAACAATAATATGTAGCAGGTACTCAGTATGTTCTTGTAAAATGTTAACCTGGAATAGTGATTCATTTTTGAAAGGTTTATTAAACAGGTGTCCTGTGAATATGATGTGCAGAATTCTGTGTGGAGGCTGAGGGGGCAGTAAACTTCTGATCCTGTAGAGGCTTTCAGAGGGTTGGAAAGAAAGCACCTACTTGGGTCAGACAGGAAATCATGAAAGGTACCATATGAATAAGTACCTAAAAGAAGGAGAGTGGTATTCATTGTGAAAATTGGTCAGAAGGGCTGAAATCATCTTGCTTGATTTTAATGTCTGAAAAAAGGTGTGGAAGATGTAGTGTTTGATCTGGACATCATGGGCATGGGATTAATAGGGAGAGGAAGGACCAATTTCTCCATAGGAAGGGGTGAGTCTAGCTGGGTAATTGGAATTGAAGAGCAATGAAAGCAGACTAGCTATTGGCTCAAGTCTTATTAAAATCTTAAATGCTAGACAAAGGAGAGGCATGTGGCTGTAAATCTTGGAGAAATCATTTTTAAAAATTTACAAGTATGGTCAGTGATATTAATTGAACATCTGCTGTGCTAGGCTCTGTGTTTAATGCCAGCTATGAATTAGCTCTGTGTTTAATGCCAACTATGAATTAGCAGAGAAGGAAGTAGGAAAAAATTGGTAGAGATTACTGCAGTACTTTAGGGGAGTTTTGGTTTTATGTAGCAGCCACAATAGTGGCTGGACAAAATAGTAGGTTAAAGGATTTTTGTTACATTATCTAAGATGGACTAAGTGATGGAGAACCCAGAGCCTGGGAGATAGGGGAATCTGTTAATACTGGTTTGGAAGCCAGTGAAATCCAATGAAAGTCTCTTGCTTTGTGTGGTAGGAAGACCTGTATGCAGGGAAAGGCCTAGATTAAAAAGATTTGGGTTCAAGATTTGGCCCTGCTACTAGTGAACTAAGTGTTATGTAAAGTACTAAATCTCTTTTTGAACTGTAATTTCTTGTTTGAATAGGAGATTCAATCAAATAAAATAATATATGTGAAATGGATTACAAACCAAAATACTTCATAATTATACCTTTTATTAATAGACAGATAGCTAAAAAGACTTACACAATCAAATTTTATGTACCAGAGGGCCTTGTTAAAGAAATTAAACTGTGATATGTTTTACAAAGCAGGTAATTCTGGACAGATACACTTGAATGGCTTTGGATAAGGATTAAGAAAAAGAGGCACACAGCTGAGATGTTAGCGATGACAAATCAATCAGTAGGGGTAGTTGCTAGTTCCAAAATGGACTGAGAGAGAAAAATATTTTAAGTTACCAACCCCCAGGGATGAAATAATCATGGTACTGTCCATATGATGGGAGAATTGAGATAAGGGGTAACCTTGCATGAAAGATGGGTAGCCTCAGTTTTAAAGACATTAGAATTTAGAAAATAATTGGGCCTTCTAGTATCTTTACTTGCAGGTTAGTATTTTTCAGCTGTGGATAGTGAAATCTATTTATTTGGCTTCAGCCAGCATTAAAAAAGAAGTAAAGAAGGGAAAAAAGGATGTAATAGAATAGAAAAAAAGAGTATATCTTATGTAGTAAGAGTAAGTATTGTTTTGTGAAACTTTTGTTGACCAGGTTGTGATGGAAAACATGTACCTTATTATGGCTTAAGTCAAAAGTGTTTGAAAACCATTGTCATCAGAATGACAGGCCTAGAGAGGGTAAAACAATCCGCAGAGGGGAGAAGGCACAGGATTTGGAGGAGAGGAAGATGTAATGACAACAAAAATGCTTACTGAGCATCTGCACGATCTGTTATCTGTAGAGAACAAACCAAAAATCAAAAACTCAAAAGTACAATACCTTGTCGAAACCGGTTTGGCTCAGTGGATAGAGCGTCGGCCTGTGGACTGAAAGGTCCCAGGTTCGATTCCGGTCAAGGGCATGTACCTGGGTTGCGGGCACATCCCCAGTAGGAGATGTGCAGGAGGCAGCTGATCGATGTTTCTCTCTCATCGATGTTTCTAACTCTCTATCTCTCTCCCTTCCTCTCTGTAAAAAATCAATAAAATATATTAAAAAAAAAAAAAAGTACAATACCTTAACCTCAGAGTCACTGTGTAGTGGAGATGAAAAGATAACTCGTTCATCGAGTAGCATCTAGAGTCAAATATGTGGCTAAGATTTCAGAGGCAGGATAAGGATTACCTGGGCACCAGGAGTTGCTGGAGAATTCTTCCCAGCGTGAGAGCTGAGGAGATTGTAGGAAGGACTGAGCTCTGCACAGAAGAAGGCTGTTTGGGAAGAAGCAGAAGAGAGTCCAGCTAAAGAGACCATGAAGCCGAGAGGCAGTAATAGTCTATAATTTTATCTTTTTTTCCAGGGAGAGAAACACCATGAATTACAATCAGAACATAGTGGAGTCCCTGTCACACCCAGAAGTTTTTACGGTGTAGTATTTGTGTAGCAATTAGAGTGGTATCCTGTCCATAATCCAGAAAGTGATATTGAGCAAAGGGAGGAAACCAGAGCCCAGTGACGTGAATGTCTAGGTTAGAGAAGGATGATAATGTTAAGTAAAAAAAAAAAAAGTTGCAAACACATGTTTTTGTCAGTACCAATTTTGTTTTAAAACATCTCTTTCACTGTTTAAGACTGAGAGAAGATAATTTTTTCATACTCTCTGACTTTCCTAATGACATATATTGCCTTTGTTCAGGTTTTAAAACAAATAGGACAATAAAAAAGAGGTTAGCAATAATTAAGATGGTTAGCAATATAAGGAAGATGAGGCTCAAGTAGGAACTGGATTTATTTCAGAGGAGTGTGGTGATCTTGGAGGGATTTCAGTTGGATAGTGAAATTCAAGTTGTTAGAGTCAAAGACAGGAAAAGCTGAGATCTAGGGGACTTGACCAAAATGAAGGTTGAGTGAAGGCTTCACACTGAGGGCCATCAGGGCCCCTGTAACCACACCAGTGGCAAAGAGCCAGGAGAGAGGGGAAAGGCAATTTACAGACCTTGCAAAGCACAACGGGATGGGTTCGCATGAGAGGAAGTGGATAACATAGAGGGTTTCTCCCAGCGATTTCATTTAGTATGTGAAAATATAATTTCTAGACACAGTTTTGTCTTTTTGTATTATTGCTCATGATATTCACACCTTGATTTCTTTGCCTTTTAAAAATCTTCCTGCAGTTTGTTCTGCTTGTCACATGTTGGGTGCATTGTTTAGATCAGATTGGCAAAGAAGTGGAAATGGTTGTGATTGATTGCTTTTCTAATGTGTTTTTTTTTTAATTCATATCTTAATTGTGAGTGTCCATTCTGGCTGTGGATGAGGCTGCCAATCACCAGTTAAACTGTAGTTACATGGGAATTGGATTCAGGGTACAATATGACAACCTTCAAGATCTGCTATCATGGAATGAGAGCATGTAAATCCAATACAAGCTCTTTCATTTGAGTCTTAATTACAAATTCTCATTTTTTTTTTACATTATATTTTATTTTCATTGTTGAGATTATTAAAGATGTTCCCATTTTCCTCTTTTTCCCCCTCTACTCAGACCCTGCTCTCCCTTCCCTCGGCCCTCACCAAGGAACTCTTACCTTTTGCAACAGCATGGATGGATCCGGGGATTATTGTGCTAAGTGAAATAAGCTAGTCAGAGAAAGACAAATCCCATATGATTTCACTTATATGTGTAATCTAATGAATAAATTCTCTTACTTTCTTAATTTAGTATCTCCTTTTGGTGTTGTAGAGGCAGTGCATATTGTGGGGGGAGGAGGTATAGGCCTTTGACATCAAATTTGCATTTTGAAAGGTGGCTCTTCTGATTTCCATGACCTTGAACCAGTTAATCTGTCCAACACTCAGTTTATTTATCTTTGAAACAGAGATAATAATACCCACCTAATAGTGTTATTAGTGAGGAGGAAATGAGGCAATTGAAATGAGGCAATTTATACAACTGTCTGGCACATAGTAAGGTCAGTATATGTTCTTTCATGTCCCATCTTTCTTTTAAAGTTCACAGTGAAGAGATGTACAATCTGTGTTGCTTTTAAGTATTGATTGTAATTAGAATGACATTTTTACTGCTTATTTTTCATTTTCTGAGAATGAAAGGAAGATGGGACCATGAGTTGTGACTGAGTCAGAAATGCCATGGCTGATTGCTTAGCTATTTTACTTCCGGTGAAACCAAAGTCTAGTAGATCTTGATTTTGAGAAAAGTAGAATTTAAAAAACAACTTGGCTTATATAGATTCTACTTTCTACTTATATAGAGTTAATAGTAAACCTGTCAACTCACCACAAAGGTGGGGCCATAAAATCTAGTAATTTAAATAAATAGCAGTTGCTGCTAATGATCATATTGGTGACACTTCGTTAATCTGGAAGTCATTTATCTGGCAACCTTTATACTTTGGGACATGAAGAATGAAGAATTCAGGGAAATTAGCCTCTTGATAGCCAAGATAGATATCACAAAGCCCATGCACTTAAATGAAGGTACTTGACTCATAGGTAAGCCCTTAAACCTCTATTCAGAAAGAGTTCATATATCCTGAATTAATTTCCTAGTTTCTACCACATCTATAAAAACTCCTAGATTTAATTAGAATCAAGGAAACATGACTGCTAGTACAGGTCTACTGACAGTAAGAAGACCTAAGTGGATGGAAAAATCATGAAAAGCAGATGCTGGAACACAACAAGCATATCAGTCGTAGCCATTTAGTATTTATTTAAAAAGAATGCCAAGGGAATGACTATTACATACTATAGTATAATGGGTGTTCATAATTAAACTTCACTTGGAAGAGCCAACTGCAGCCCATTCAAGGAGGCAACAATGATATGAATTCATTTTTTGAGCATGTGTCTTTCGTGTTCATATAAAAAAGGAGGTATGATGTGAAGGAGTCATTGGAAAAATAAAACAAACATAAACATCGGTATCATTGGCTTCACCAATTGCAAGTAGGAATGGAAGAGGTAGTGTGATTAGCGTTGCTCATCTGGAAAATTCACTCATGAGACATTCTAATTCTCAAGAATTTAAGACAAAGGAAATTTCATATTTCATTCTTACGGAAGAGTTTTGTTGTATATAGCTTCTCAGTTTGGTTTGAAGTCCATAGCTATTTATTTATCATTAAGAGAAGCTGGTTCAACCAATCTCTCTCTTGCCTGCTAAGTTATGTCTTGAGATTAAAGATCCTAACTATTCAAGCAATTGGAATGAGTTGGCTGTCATTCTTCCTTTTTTTTCCTTGAATTTAATTTTTAGTTTTAGCAAAATAAAATATCTACATTGTTTAAAAGTCAAATAGTTTTATTACTTGTAACAAAACACATTAGTCTCCTGCCCCAACCCTTTCCTCACCCTCCCTCTTCAACCATCCCATCTTTGATTTTGAGTACCCTGAAGCAACACTTTCTACACATTTTAGCTGTTTCTATATTTTTATCTCTATTATTTATACTTACTTAATTGTTTTGGGTTTCAGTATTATTTATTGACTTTTCCTTTGGGGGTTTAGTACTCTTACACACTGCCCTTGCTACCTTCTTTACCTTGGTCTCTCTCTTTTTTTTTTTTTTTTCCAAATATGTTTTTATTGATTCTAGAGAGAAGAAGAGAGAGGGAGAGGGAGAAACATTGCTTAGTTGCCTCCTGCACACACTTCAACTGGGGACTTAACCCTCAACCTGGGCATGTGCCCCAACCAGGAATCCAACTTGTGACCTTTCTGTGCACTGGATGATGATCAATCAACTGAGCCACACTAGCCAGGGCTACCTCAGCCTCTTAATATTTAATGTTTACAGTTATGACCATGCAAATATTCTTCACAGATGAGCCTTGAACAATTCTGTGATTTTATTGCCTTTCTTCTGTAATTTTCTGACTTTCCTAGAGTTTATAATGGCCTCAGTTATCCTTTGCTTAGCTTTCTAAATACCTATCACTAATCAAGTGTCAAGTTCTCAGACTAAAGTATAAATCCACTCTTGGTATGTTCAAACATGGTTATTTTCTTTCTTCACCTGAGGACATATGTCTTAGACTTTCCTCTCCTTCTTTAGTCTAGATCAGGGGTGGGCAAACTTTTTGACTCGAGGGCCACAATGGGTTCTTAAACTGGACCGGAGGGCCGGAACAAAAGCATGGATGGAGTGTTTGTGTGAACTAATATAAATTCAAAGTAAACATCATTACATAAAAGGGTACGGTCTTTTTTTTTTTTTTAGTTTTATTCATTTCAAACGGGCCGGATCCGGCCCGCGGGCTGTAGTTTGCCCACGGCTGGTCTAGATGCTGGTTTTCTAGGCTGTGGCAGTTAATTTATATTAGCTTAGTATATAATTCTCTAAATTGGAGATAATTTAACCTAAGAATTTTGAAGATGTTATTCTGTGTTTTTTATCTTTTAGTGTTTCAGTTATGAAGCTCAGTATATTCTCAATCCTGATATTTTGTGTGAAACTTTCATTTTCGTCTAGAAAACTTTAGGACCTTACTTTTGTCTACAGTATTTTGAAATTTCACAATGATGTGCCTTGATGTAGGTCTGTTTTGATTTATTAGGTAGGTTCTCAGTGGATCATTTTAGTCTAGAAATTCATGTCTCTCAGTGCTGAGAAATGTTCCTGTATTATTTATTTGATATTTTTATTTTTCTTGTTTTTTTTTTCATGGAGCGCTTATTTAGAAGTTGGAGTGATTATCTAATTTTTCTTATCTTCTCTCCACTATTATTTAACTTTTTGTTTTTCCCAGTCCCCTGCCCTTTACTTTCTGGGAGGTTTTCTCAGCTTTTTGACAATCTTTCTATTGCATTTTTATTTTGCTAGAGCAATTTAATATCTAAGAGTTCTTTTTCTGTTGCTTGAATGTCTCTTGATAACATAATTTTCTTATTTTTTGATTCAACATCTTTTATATCAGAGTACTTTGGAAAAATTTCCTTGCTTCCTTTGTCATATCTGTCCTTTTAATTTCTCTTTATTGTGTTACTATCTTCCTTGTGTTTAATATTGTTTTGTTTTATTGCTCTTAGTATAATTATTCTGGCTCTGTTAGTGATTAGGAGGGAGACACTGACAAGCTGTGGGGAAGCTGTATGGCTGGCCTGTGAGTGAGGGTCATCCACTCCACTCATTAGTACCTACATTTTCTCTTGGACTGGTCAATTTCAGAGAATCCAATATTTTGCATTTTATATGATCCAAGTCTGACTACTGTTTTTCTTTAAGCTGAGTTGGAAGAATTATTTGGGGGGAGAGTATTTCAGAGAATCCAACATTTTGCATTTTATATGATCCAAGTCTGACTACTGTTTTTCTTTAAGCTGAGTTGGAAGAATTATTTGGGGGGAGAGTATTTTATTCACTACTCAATATTTCATTTAATCCTATTTTCTCTGGGGGCACTTCTGCCCTCAGCAATGTCTGGTACTGATGTCCCTGAAACAAAATATCCCCAAGAACAAAGTCCCTGGGATTTAAGCTTTCCCATGAGTAAAAACACAGCCTTTTGCTAGCGTGAAGAATGCAGGATGGGAGATGGGATACATAGCCACTACCCTCTTGTTGCTCACAGTGTGTGTCTCTGTGTGTGTGTGTGTGTGTGTGTGTGTGTGTGTGTGTGTGTGTGTTGGGTTGAAGTCAGTGGTTTGGTGGGAGGTGGTATGAGAGGGAGTGTTAGCTTTAATTTTGAAGCAGACTGTGAGAACCCTCTGATGACCTGTCTCTTTCAGGGTTCATAATTGCTACAAGCCAAAGCCGATTTTTGAAATCTTTTATCTCACATATTCCAGTATGGAATTTTTGAGATTGAAAGAAGCCTGCAGAGTTCTTAAAGGAAAAGGTAAATGCTCCAGGCATTCATCAAAGGCAAAGACCTCAGAAGATGAATGTTAAGGCAACTTCAAGGGAATTGACAATTTAGAGAGTTAGGGCCAGTTAGAGAGTCCTGAAGAAGCTTTTCTGAACTAAGGAGTTCTCAGAAGATTCCTGGGTCTAAGGACAAGGGCTTGGCAGTGAAGCTGTGACCAAGAGAAGAGCAGGTCTGTGAACATATTTGCAAACGGCTGTGTCCCAGACTTATTGGGTGGCAGGAATATTTACTGGAAACATTCACTTAATTGGGTATCCTATCTAATAATAGAGAAACATGGTAATTAACTGTAACTTCGCTACCCTTCCCATTGGCTAATCAGTGAGATATGCAAATTAACTGCCAACCAAGATGGCGGCCGGCAGCCAGGCAGCTGAAGCGAACAAGAGGCTTGCTTGCTCCAGTGATGGAGGAAGCCAAGGTTCCCCGCCTGCTGCTGCTGGGCTCTGAGCTGCAGTGTAAGAAACAATGTTGCAATTATAGAAGCTAAACAATCCCCAGAAACCTGCTTTCAGCCAGCCGGCCTCGGAGCTGGAGCTGAAACAGTGTTTCAATTATAGAATCCAAACAAACCCAGAGACCTGCTTTCAGCAGCCGAGGTCTTAGAGCTGGAGCCGAGCCTCAGAGCTACAGCCGGCTCTCAGTTCCAGTGACAGCCATAGAAGGTAAATAAATCCCAGAATAAAAAAAGAAAAGAAAAAAAGGAGAGGTTGGGAGCTTCAGTCACCCGCCAGCCTGAAAACGGCCCTCAGCTCCTCACCCAGACTGGCCAGGCACCCCAGTGGGGACCCCCACCCTGAAGGGGGTGCGACCAGATGCAAACAGCCATCATCCCCTCATCCAGGCTGGCCAGGCACCCAAGTGGGACCCCCACCCTGATCCGGGACACCCTTCAGGGCAAACCAGCCGGCCCCCACCCATGCACCAGGCCTCTATCCTATATAGTAAAAGGGTAATATGCAAACTGACCCTAGCAGCAGAATGACTGGGAATGACTGGTCACTATGACACACACTGACCACCAGGGGGCAGGTGCTCAATGCAGGAGCTGCCCTCTGGTGGTCAGGGTGCTCTCACATGGGAGGAGCTCTCCTCAGCCACAAGCCAGGCTGATGGCTGCCAGTACAGTGGTGGTGGTGGGAGCCTCTCCTGCCTCCTCAGCAGCGCTAAGGATGTCCGACTGCAGTTTAGGCCTGCTCCCCGCTGGCAAGTGGACATCCCCCAAGGGCTGCTAGGCTGCCAGAGGGATGTCTGATTGCCATCTTAGGCCTAATGCCCCGGGGAGTGGGCCTAAGCCAGCAGGTAGTCATCCCCTGAGGGGTCCCAGACTGCGAGAGGGCACAGGCCGGGCTGAGGGACCCCCCCTCTCCCCCCGAGTGCACAAATTTTTGTGCACCGGGCCTCTAGTTTATGGAATAATTCCTGTGTTCTATGTAGTTGATCTAGGACAGTGATGGCGAACCTTTTGAGCTCGGCATGTCAGCATTTTGAAAAACCCTAACTTAACTCTGGTGCCGTGTCACATATAGAAATATTTTGATATTTGCAACCATAGTAAAACAAAGACTTATATTTTTGATATTTATTTTATATATTTAAATGCCATTTAACAAAGAAAAATCAACCAAAAAAATGAGTTCACGTGTCACCTCTGACACACGTGTCATAGGTTTCGCCATCACTGATCTAGGAGTCGGATATACAAGGTGAATGTATTCACTAGCTTTGTAAAAAATTCTAAACCATTTTCTAAACTGTTTTGGTTACATTTGTAATACTGACTCCTGTGGAATGATACCAAACACAACCCTGAAATGTCAGAAAAAGTCAACTAAAAGTTATTTCCTTTTTGTGTATCTAACTTAAAGTTCCTTATGACATGTTCAAAATTTTAAATTTTCATTAAAGAAAACCATCTGTCATAATGAAGCAAAAAAAAGCATAGTGTGTGATATTTCAATAAGAGATTGAAAATAAGTCTGTTAACTGCCCTAAATTACTATTTAAGGTCATTTTGAGCTGAATTGGCTTTGGAATTAGAATTTAAATTACCAGTCAGACGCAATTAAGATAACTAGTCATGCAGGAGGTTCATTCTCCTTCCTTCCTTCTCATAAAAAGAAATTTTTATTATTTATACTTTTTTACAGCTAAGTTAGATATAGGCACTATTTTTTAGAACAGTGGTTCTCAACCTGTGGGTCGCGACTCCTTTGGGTGTCGAATGACCTTTTCACAGGGGTCGCCTAAGACCATCAGAAAACATACATAATTACATATTGTTTTTGTGATTAATCACTATGCTTTAATTATGTCCAATTTGTAACAATGAAATTGGGGGTCACCACAACATGAGGAACTGTATTAAAGGGTCACGGCATTAGGAAGGTTGAGAACCACTGTTTTAGAAGATAAAAATTTCACACATCAACTGATTTCTGTATTTAAGAGTGGTTTTGTATCTAAATAAGAAACTTGAATAATCATTAATCATTTGGTTTTCTAGAGATATTTACAGCAGATCCTTTTAAAGTTACTGGGAGATAAATCAGTACATTATTCTGAGTTGTATTTTGGCTAGATGGTGCAATATTAAGAAAATAGCGATCACTAACAGCCATAGATAGTTAAATTATTTTATTTAAATACCATAACAGTAAATGTATAGTATAAGGGGGGGAATTTTAAGAGGACATAAATTATAAATATGTATAATTATTTTAATAATTCATGCATGCATTTTAAATATTAAAATTTTGTGATAAGTGGGTTTAAAATTATATACTTTTAAAACTAGACGAGAGATTTAAAATGATGAGTTCCATTGTTATTTAGTCTTCACTTTCCTCTTTTTTATTTATAGATTAGAACAAGTAAATTCATTCCTTTTCTTTTTCAATGACAAATTGATTAACTCAGAGTTTAAAAGTACAAAAGAAGAAAACAATTTAAACCTGTACTGATTTTGGTGGTGTTAAATATGGAGCTGGTTATGTATCTGGTACTATCTGGAGAACACAGGTGTGGAAGTGACTTGAACTGGTTGGATACTAGAACTTCACAAGGAAACGAAAGTATCTTGACTGATCTACTGCTGTCCCTGAAATGATGCTAATATGCATCTTACAGCAAGACTGATGATTTGTGGTGATCACGATCTATCACCATTGGCCTATAGAATCACATATCCTGGGATTTGGGACTGTTGGTAAAAAGATGGGTTTGATGTAGGCCATAAACAGTATTTACCTACAAATATATATATATATATATATATATATATATATATATATATATATATATATATATTTTAAATCTTTTGAATGAAATTCAATTTTAAGTCATAAGTTTCATCCATATCTAACATCTTATAACTGCAGAAGTTTTACTTTTTTAAAATGAATGTAAAAATTAAGTTTACATTTTGATGTTTAATACATTGATTTAAAAAATCTATATCTGGAGTAAAACATTGAGTTGTTGATGTATTTTTGTTGTTGTTGTTGTTAAAACCATTAGGTGGGCCTGGTTAGTGTGGCTCAGTGGTTGAGCATTGACTATGACCCAGGAGGTGGAGGTTCTATTTTCAGTCAGGGCACATGACCAGATTGTGGGCTTGATCCCCAGTGTGGGGCATGCAAGGGGCAGCCGATCAATGGTTCTCTTTCATCATTGATATTTCTAACTTTCTCTCCTCCTTTCCTCTCTGAAATCAATCAATCAATGTGTGTGTGTGTGTGTTATTATTAGGTGGAAATGTCTGGTAGTTGTGTGATTGGAACTTTGTGGGTGGAGGTAGGACTAAAGTAATGATAACACAAGGGCAATTTCTATTAGGAAAAATCAAATATCATATCTGGCAGGTTTGCATTTTCTTGGATACCTTGGTAAAAATTTCTTGATTAGAAATACTCCCTAAATTATTTTATTGAGATTAAATGTGCATATGTATATAAACTGTGGTACAAATATCCCATTTTCTTTGTAGCATTGTTTCATTGAACAAATTTTATTTGATTATCTATCAAAACATAGCTTTATATGGAATTTAAATATATATATATATATATATATATATATATGTATATGTATATGATGGATTACCATTGAAATGTAATTTCTTGGTCTTATTTTGAATTTATAATATTTTTTAAAAAATCCTAAGTTTTCCACTATGTGCCAGACAGATCACTTGCTATTTAAAAATGAAGTGTAATTTCTTAAAAAAGAAAGTATAGCTTTGATCTTGTTTCATAGAACTGAGTTTCCAAGATTTGGGGGAAAATTTGATATGTCGAAATCAATAGCAGACCATACTTTAAGTATGATACAATGGATTTAAAAATCTAAATTGTCATTATTTACAAAATACTGGCAAATTAGAGCTACAGCACTTGGTGTTATTGTGTAATCTTCTGTTTAAAAATAAACAGTGCAAATAATTGTAGAAACCTCTGGGTTTAGAAAAGCTTGTTGGTGGTTCTTCACATCCTACTAAAAAAGCAGGCTGTCTTTGCATATTAATCACGCTGTGAAAGGAAGCCTGCCTTATTTGCATTGTGCCGGCACTAAGAAATCCAATAGTGCGCCTGAGGAAAAAAATGGGGGGATTGTAATTGTTGTTCTCAGAGGGTTTTTATTTCATTCAAGTGGGAAAGCTGAATACTGGAGAGCCAGTGCAGTGTTTATGGAGGAAGAGTCCCTTTAGGACACTGCTTTTTGTGGGGTGCAATCCCAGTGTGTTAGGATCTTGAATGTTGGGGTGAGGAGGGCAGTGGCTCATCTTCCTAGGATGCAATCTATGTTCCTGCTCAGAGCTCTGTAATTTCGTAAGCACCTTTTCTTGTTTTCTATCGAAAAAGAGTTCATTTGAAATTCTGGCAATATATGCAATGTTGAAGATTTCAGGAGAATTAAACTTGAACTCCCCCCTCCTCCCCGAATCTTAGTAGTTTGTGTTGTGGGAGGTACGGTGGAGACACACACTATAAAATTAAGTAAATTATGTAGCAGTATTTTTGAGGAAATATGTGATTTAATACCTAATAAGGTTAATACCTTGCAGATATAATTTGCCCCCTAAGTTGATTTTAAATAATATATTTGAAATTATCTTTTATGATGTAATTTTTTTTTTTTTTTTGCTTCATTGTATTTTAAGACTTAGAGGTTGAATTTAAACATTGGGAGTAGAACAGCAGAAATATGCTCAATGTCATTGAGGTTTCTTTTAGTAAGATCTTGTAAGATGAGCTACTTTTCACATGTTTCTCTTCTACCGTGGTAAACACACCTTCACAACCACTCTTCCTGATCTGGTTCTTGCTGGTTCTGCCTGGCACCGGCCTCCGAGCCAGTAGAGCTTCCAAAAGCTCAGCATGCACATCAGTTATTCTGAAGTTCTGTTGCTTCGAACTGGTCTAATATCCTTCACGTGTTTTTAACATCGTTAAAAATCCTCCACAGTATGTGGCATTAAGTAGATTTTGAATTTTACAAGGGAAGGAATGTGCTATTGCCTGTGTGCACATATTTTGGTAAAATGAATATGTGTAATCATGGAGACCAAGCCCATTGTTCCAAATGCTTTTGTTAAAATGCTGGAAGGTAGTTAACTGATCTAAAGGGTTGTACACGGGTTTTACTAAAGCCGCTTGGCCTGGGTATGCATTTATTGGTCAGTGTACCTATGTTTCAATGCCCTCTTTAATATTGCATGGATTTGGTTATCTGACAGCTGAACACAGATCCTCTGATGATACCATTTATATTTTATTTGAATTGCTTTCTGCAATATTCATGTGTAGTGTTTACCTTGGACTTATGCATAGCATTCACAGACTTTTAGTGTATATTTGGGCTACTGTTATAAAGAAGAGACATAGCCAAGATGTAGTTTAAAAAGGTAGGACCACAAAAATCAGACTGGTAGAGGAAAACACACACACCAGGGTTTCTGCCATTCAAAAGAGACCCTGGGTAAAATTCATAGTTAATTTTCTTTCAAAATAAATATATTACTAATATGCTAATCCACAATTTTTATTACAGTAATAATTTTTAGAGTTTATGGTTAATTTAAATTTGAACCTTTTAATAAAAATACATAGATTTCATAAGTAGGAAAAATTATTTACCCACATAAACAACTGGTATCAAAAAGCACATTAGCATCTCACTAGAGGCAGAAACAGCATTGATAAAATGCAACATTCATTCATGATAAAATACATAATAAACTAGGAATATAAAGTATTTCCTCAATCTGATGAAGGGTAGCTATAAAAAATATAGAGCCAACACATACAATGGCTAATAAGCACAGGGAAAGATGCTCCACCATTTGCCCTCAGGGAAATGTACATCAAAACCACAATGAGATACCCCTTCACACCCACTAGGATGGCTCTAATAAAAAAGACAGATAATAACAAGGGTTAGCAATAATGGGAAGGCATTGCAAACCTCATACACTGCTGGTGGGCAGTAAAATGGTGCAGCTCCTTTGGAAAACAGCCTAATAGATCTTAAACAGAGTTACCATGTGAACCAGCAATTTCATTACTCCAGGTGTGAAAACATACATCTTTATCAAAAAAATTCATGTATAAAAACTTGTACATGAATGTTCATAGCAGCATTATAATAATAGCAAAAAATAGAAATAATCCAATGGCCCATTAACTGATGAATGGATAAATGAAACACAGTATATCCATACAATGAAATATGATTCAGAACTAAAAAGGATGAAGTACTGAGACATTCTACAACCTGGATGAACCTTAAAAGCATTAAGTGAAAGAAGCCTGTTATATGATTCCACTTATATTCAATGTCCAGAATAGGAAAATCCATAGAGACAGAAAATGGATTAGTGGTTGCCTAGGGCTAGGAGGTTAGAGTGAAATGGGAACTAATTTCTAGTGGGTAAGGAGGTTTTTATCAGGGTGATGAAATATTTTTAAATTAATTGTGGCAATGGCTGCAAACTTTGTGAATATACTAAAAATCATTGATTGAACACTTTACCTGGGTTAATTGTATGGCATGTGAATTATATTTTAATAAAGCTCACACACACACACACACACACACACACACACACACCTGAAGATAAATAAGCAAACCAGAATTTTTTTTCCAGTGAACTCTATGAAAGCCAAAATGAAATTAGCAAAGACCTAAAAGTATGACATTTTACTAATAGTAATTGTAATTATTTTTCTAGATGAAACAGAAGAGGGTATAAAATACAGACTTGTGAACTAAGCATCACCTAACACATTTGTTGATGACATACCATGAGATCTCACAGTATAAAAATTGAACTTTGCTTTATTCTGTCATAAACTTTTAGTTGCCTAACTCAGATGGAGCTCCATTGTTCAAAGATATAGACCCTTTTAAAGATAAGTGTCTGAAGGGAAGGTGTTGTAATTTGGGAAGGTTATATGAAAAGCTAACAATATTATAGTTCTTAAGTTAGGTTACTTGTTTTTTTAATAATGTTAATTCAAAAAAGCATCTATTTTGGTGTTATGCATTATTCTACGTGTGTTATATGTCATAATGGAAAAATTTAAATTAGAAAGATGTAATCCCTGTTCTTGAGACATTGGTGATCACACGAATGTTGAAAATGGTATTCAGTAGTGGTTTACTGATCAACAGAACATACTCACACTTGAATTTTTTACACTAAATAGATGAAACTTCCTTTGGGCAACCCACTATAGTCTGTTTAACCTTGAAATTTTATGCCAATAATGGTTTGTTTTCAGACTTTCTTGAACTTTTATACAATGCAGTATTGGTTGATGCCAGGGTATGTGAGATGAGAGAGGACAAAGTGGATTTTACCCTTTTGAACAATTCGGAATGCTTAATGTTTGCCTAGAGGGTACTTTGGGAGACCTGGCCATGTCCAGGAAGCCTTGAACATTTTCTTCCAAAAAGAGCAGGCAAAGGAAAAGAAATAAAGGGCAGAACTGGCAAGCACAGAGGCACAGTCATGGGGAAATCACAGGGATTCACCATGGCTAGAGCGCAGGATAGCAGGGAGATGAGATGGAAAAAGGGGAACAAGGGCTGGACCATGAACGCTCGCACTGGCTGGGCCAAGGCTTTGCATGTTCCCTAAAGATGACTGAGTATGTGTGGGGCATGGTGGAAGGCAGCATTTCAGGTCTACATGTAGGTGTGAGACTTATATTTATCAGAAGAGACATAGGTATCACTCAAATGGCTACACACAGAATTACTGTATGACCTAGCAATTTTACAACTAGGCATCTACACAAACGAAGTTGAAGAAAAGAACTTAAACACATACTTGTACATTGATGTGCATTGCATCATTATTCACAATAGTCAATAGGTGGCAACAACTCAAGTGTGTATCAACAGATGAATGGGTAAATAAAATGTGGTATATATGTACAGTGGAATATTAGCTATATAAAGGAATGAGGTTCTGATATATGTTACAACACGAATGAGCCTTGAAAACATTATGCTAAGTGGAAGAGTCAGACACAAAAGGACAAATATTGTGTGATTCCATTTTTATGACATTTCTAGAATAGGCAAATTTATAAAGATAGACAATAGTTGCTGTCCTTGACAGGAAGTAGATTAAAGAGGCCGGGCATGGAGGAAGTTAATTGCCTAATCGGTACTGAGTGTCTGCTCAGGGTGATGAAAAGATTTTGCAAATAGACAATGGTGATGGTTGCACATCATTATAATTAATATATAATTAATGCCACTGAATTGGACACTTAAAATGGTTATAATAGCAAAATTTATGTTATATATTTGCTGCAGTTAGAAAAAAAGGAAGGGAAAAGAGACAAGTGCTAACCAAGGCAGCCCTGAGAAGCCCTTGGAAGAGAGGTGGCCGTGTGAGTTGGGCTTAGAGGCTGGGGGCTGGTAGTAGGGCCTGGTGCAGGTGGAGGCCATGAAAGCTGGAAGGAGGGCCAGGACTGGAGGGGAGGCGACATTCAGAGAGTGTAGGTAATGGTGGATGGACTACATAGTCCTTGTGCCCCGTTTAGACAGGGAGTGTAATGAAGAGAACAGTCATTAGGTGCTACAGTAGCATCTAAGAAAGGCACCCAATAGGGTTTCAGTGGTGGGGCAGGCTTCCTGCAAGCATGAAGTTATGCTGAGTCCTGAAGCATGAGGAGGAGGTGGCGAGGCCCAGAGGAGGAGGGGCATGTGCCAGGTAGAGCCAACGGGATGGGCAAGATGGAGAGAGGACTGGACACTGGGAGGGGAGCTGAGCAGGAAGTTGAGTGTGACTGTGTGTCCGGGGTATTCATATGGGGAAGTAGCATCAGATTTTATTCACAAGGAAAGGAGGTGGGATTGAAGTAAAGGAGAGGTAGCATGATTCATTTCTTTAAATACTAATTCTGCAAACCTATTTTTATGAGGCAAGCCCTCACTCCCATTCCAAAAAATAAAGAATAGCAAAGTCACTGTCTAATCTAATAACTTTAATATTTACATTGGAGAAAGTATATAGTTCACTTCTATTTTCACCAAGCCTCATTCATTTGTTCATTTATTCAATCAGTCACATTCAATAAATCTGAGTCTTATTGTATTCAAAGTATTCTTCTATAAAGATCAAAATAATTACACAGCTACAGTTAGTTTTGCACTTCCTTAAGTACCAGTCCACACTCTTCACATATATTTTCTCCTCAGCTGTCCCAGGAACCATTGTTATCCTCTTTCAAGGACAAAGGAGCCTGCTCCCTGTCCCATCTGTGCAATATCTAAACACATTCCAATCAGCAACTCTCAGTCACCCTGCCTCCATAATATCTCTGTAACCCACATATTCACCTGTGTTCCCACTGCCACTGTGTGACTGGTAGGCCACCATCATCTCTGTGGATCAGTGCCATACTCCCCCAGCTCACTTCCCAGCTTTCAACTCTGCCCCATCTAATACGGGCCGTCTCTAGACGCTACATGTATGCCCCCCACCATGCTCCTCTGACTCAGCAGATGACCTTTCCTCTTATTTGACAGAGGAAATAGAAACCCTTCAATAAGAATTCTCTCCCCAAACTTACAAAGACACCGGTACACACACCCATCTTTTCCTCTTCGTGCTGTGACAATGGCTGAGATGAATCTGGTTCTGTCCAAGGCTAATCTCATGCACCACATCCCTTCTACCTCCTGAGAATTGATTCTGCCAGTTATTCCCTCTGGTGGCTCCTTTTCACTGTCATTTAAACACGACCAAGTCTTCTCCTATTTAAAGATATCCTCCCTCTACATTTTAGCCTCTTCCAGTGCCTGACCCCTTCCTTTCTCTCTGTAGTCTGGTTGTAAGCCCTACCACCTCACTAAGACTGTTTTTGCCCAAGTCACCGATGACCTTCTCATTGCTACATTCAAGAGAGATGCTTTTCAGTCCTTGTCTTACCTGACTTATCAACAGACTTGACCTTGTTAGTATCTGCCTTTGGCTCCCACAGCCCCACATTCTCCTGACTTTCTTCTTAGCACCTGGATTCTCCCTCTTGGTCTTACTTTTCTTGGGTCTTCTTCCTCTGCCCCTCTCTTAAACAGTGTTCCCGGGCTCTCTCCTAGGCCCTCTTCTCAGACCCCTTACACTTTCTCTGGGTAATCTCATCTACTCTCTAGTTTCAGTTACCATCTTTATACTGATCTTTAGACACAGTCACCTGGAAGGCTTGTTAAAACCCAGATTGTTGGGACCCACCCCCAGAGTGTCTGATTCTATATGTCTGAATGGGGCTCAGAACTTACGTTTCCAACATGTTCCCAGGGGTTCCGGAGGCTGCTGATCTGGGCACCATGCATTGAGAACCACTGTTCAAGGTAGTCTCTATGTTATAACTTGAGCAATCTGATGAAGTGACCTCTCCCATGTAGGCCTCAAAAACAAGAGCTGCCTACTGCTGTTAACATTAAAATAAAAAGGCCTTTCAAAGGAAAGACAGCAAGCATTTATTTGAAATCAAAGAAAAGCTATTCGGGACACACTGATTCAAACAGAAGCCCAAGGAATGGTCAGATTAGAAGACAAAGGCCAGGGCTTTTTAGGAGAAAGGGAAGGGAACAGCGGCATCAGTAGTACAGTAGTAGAAGGAAAGCCTTCCTATTGGCGCAGATAACATAAACAGTGATGTTAATTCTAAATAATGTTTGTAACTTTCAGTCCAGTAGTCATAATAATGGCTTTCCTGTTATCTTTGCAAACAGTTCTTTGGGGCACAAGGTTGCTCTAGGCCCAGTCCCAAGGTTAATTTGCCCTGTTTTAACATCCCAAAGGTTTGAGGCATAAGACATGCCAGGCCGTTTCTCTGGCAATGGCAGCTCCGGCTCCGTGTGAAGGTGGCTCCATTTATTATTGTTATTTGTTGACACTGCTTTCAGCATAAAATCGCGACTCCCTAGTGTAGCTTACAAGATCCTTCAAAATCAGACTTCTGCTTCTCTGTCCAACCTCAGCGCTCACCGTCCTCACCCCTCACCTTCCACCCCAGCTCCCATAAACTGTATGCAGCCTGCAGCCCTTGTGTTCTTACCTCCAGGCCTTGACGCTGGGTTGCTACCTCCGCAGGCAGTCTTCGCTTTCGCTTGGCCTAGAAATTCATATTTAGTTCTTTGGTTTTCCGTTTATAAATCGTTCCCGCTGTTCTCCAGCGGTCAGCTCTGGATTAGGCGCTGCCTCCCGCGTGCTTCCCCCGCTCCAGGTCAGGAGTCCCAAACCTGTAACGTAAAGAAGCCGTTACCTGAGGACACATCTTGTTGAGGATGCACAAAATAAGTGGAGATAAAGCCGGGGCTCACAGACACAGTGCAGAGCTGTGCTGTCTTGCTGCTGAAACGCTGAGGGCAGTTCCCCAGGAAAGCTGCGCGGGGTGCTTGGGGCCTCTGTAGGCGCCCTGCAAACCAAATGCCAAATGCTAGTTTTGCCTGTATATATGCGCAAAGAGTCTCTTCAGAATAGCGAAAACAGGTACTAACGTAGGTCTTTAGTGAAAGTGAAGTGGCGTAAAGCAGACTTTCGCAATGTGAGCATCCCTGCATTCCTCCCAGCATATTCATCATGTACTTACCCATCCAACTACAGCTGCATGTTTGCGGGACGGTTAGTCTCATCCATCAAGCTGTTCTGTGGAGGTAGGTGCATACGTGTCTTCGTCATCATCGCATTGCTCAGAGTAGCATCGTGCGCGACACCGAGCAAGAAGTGTTTGTTGAATGAAGGAAGGTTGGTAATGTCTTCAACTGTCTTAAAGACTAAATTGCCTCAACTGCACAACCAATGACATAGAAACCAGATGGCATAGAAACGACCTCCTCAGCCCTGGCCGGTGTGCTCAGTCGGTTGAGTGTCCTCCCATGCACGGAGAGGCCGCTGGCTTGATTCCTGGCTGGGGCACATGGCCAGTTGTGGGCTACATCCCCATAGAGGGCGTGCAGGAGGCAGCTGATCATGGTTCTCTGTCACTGATGTTTCTCTTTCCCTTCTGCTCTCTCTAAAATCAATAAAAGCATATTTAACAAACCAACAAAAGACCTCTTCAGTTTTATCAGAAAACAGTTGATAGTAAACATTGTAATTTACTCCTGTTTACTTATTGGCAAAGTATTTCTAAAGTTTGTAAAGAAGTTCGGATTGGTTCATAGGAGGTTTTAAATGATGGGCACGCTGTTATTTAATAGTTATTAAAGACTGGCATTGTACATTCCTCTGCCCCTCTCTTAAACAGTGTTCCCTCGGGCTCTCCTAGGCCCTCTTCTCAGACCCCTTACACTTTCTCTGGGTAATCTCATCTACTCTCTAGTTTCAGTTACCATCTTTATACTGATCTTTATACACAGTCACCTGGAAGGATTGGTAAATGGTATTTAATATATTTATTAATATTTTGTTCATTCAGAAGAAGATTGGATTGCTTGTTTATTCAGCATGCTAGGAAATGGGGATCAATTATGAGCCTCAAGGAACTCACAGTCATATGGAGTCATACATTTTCAATCTCTTTATTAATTTTAATTGGTCTATAAGGCTTCAAGCTAAACATAAAGATGTTTATGGTGGCTATTGACACTGCAGTGTGAAAATGCTGCTTTTTTAGTCATGGGAGACCCTTAATTACATCAGGCATTTTTTCCCTTGCAACCATGAAGACTAGCTTTAATCCTAGTAAGTCCTGGTTCTTGTTAATATTTATCCTTCACTCTTGTTAATGTTGAGATTTTGTGCATGATGTTCTTGTGAGAATAGTTAAAATAATATTATTTGGATACATTTGAAAGAACTCTTCAATACAAGCATGTGAGGATTGCCCCGGTGTAAAGAAGAATGCCTCACATCTGGAAACATCTGTGTCTGTTTCTAGGAGGGGAAATATTCATGTCTTCTATTTATGTCTGCTTACACTGGGTGACTTTTGCTTTCTGTTTGTGGAGCTGGTATTGAGGACAGCTGAGAATAGAGGCGAGGCACCCCTCCCACATGCCTAAGAACTTCAGGACAGTATTAGGGTGCTGTCTTACACTGCATGCACAGTTTGTCAACACCCCCCAGACCCACCCCACCGCTTTGATAAAGTTTGTCATGTATTCTCTGTGTATAAAGAACCATGGAACGCTATGTTTTCCAGGACTTTATAATCCTTCATTCCTGAATTGCCAAAGAAAGGTGTTGGTTTGGTTGTAGTCCCATTAATCATACCGCAGTCCACAGTAACATGTTGTGGCATTTTAAAGTCAGGCTGGGATGGATTTGAGATGGATTTCCTGGCATGTGATACTTCCTCGGTGCTGCTGAATAAAATATTAATTAGAGAATGCTGGGGTGATTAATATGAAGATGGTTAAATAATTCTTAGATGACATTTATCGTGGTTGGCAAACACTGCATTGCTTTTCTAGAACACTGGGGGGTGGAGGGGAGAGAGCTCTGATGGATAGCTCTTTACCTGAAAGAAGAGGAAGTCCTTGCCAGTGGGTGCGCTGACAAGAGCTGCTCTGTAGCTTGTGGATTCTCCAGGCCGCTCCATGAGCAGGTGTATCTGGTTCTGTCATCCCATCATCATTCAGAGGAGCCATGTGAGAGAGTTAACCTGGGACTAAGGAATTTGAAGGATCTGTGAATGTTCTTCTAATTTAAATTGTCTCTTTAAAGCAAAATTCACAAACATCTCAGATAAGAATCTCTCTCTCTTGAAAAGTAAGGCATCTCAGACATAAAGATGAAGGTTAAAGATCAAAGGTCATTTGAATTGTAATGAAATGAATTGATGCCCATTAGGTAGCTCTTGTTTTTTAGAGTGAGTTTAATATTTATTAAAGAAAACAATCAAGTGTTATGTGCCTTTTCAGATATATGTATTATATGATATAGGCCACACTGAGCCTGTAATAGGATTCTTCTGTCCAAGAGGATTGTAACTTATTTTGGTTGGAAATGGGATGCATTTTTCTGTAAGCTGCTTGAGCGTGAGGCAGCTCTTCATATCGTCTGTGGTGCTGAGCAAAGCGTCCTGCAGGTAAGTGCCCAGTACGCTCTTAATAGACACCGTTTCCTTCTACGTCTGATGTAGGTAGACTCATTGGTTCCTGCATTCCGCATGTATTTATGCCTTTGACAGAGGTAAAAATGGAAAGGACTTAAATATTTAAGTAGATGTTACTGAGCTGAATTATGGAAAGCATTCTGGCTGGGAATGTGTGTGCAGTGGCTTGGCGGCAGTGAGTCATAAGAACGGGTGGTCCTGAGGGTTAAACTGTGGGTGGCTTTGCTCACCAGATGGGATGCATGAGTGATCGGAGGTTGCATTTGAGTTTTGATTGTGAGAATTAAAGGAGGGGTTTATTCAAGACACACGAAGAGGGACGATAGGTGAACTGGGTGCTTGATCTGATATGGACCAGAGGGAAGAGTGGTCATGATTTAGGTTCAGGCTGGGGTGACAGGAAGAAAGAATGGCACTAACAACAGAAATAGGGATGGGAAGAGGGGGCTTTTTAATTGTTTTAGAAGGTGATAGCTTGGCTTCAGGCAAGTTGACCTTGAGGTTAAAGTGGACTGTTTAGGAAGAAAAGCCGAGTAGACAGCTGGAAATATAAGCCTAGTATTCTTAGGAAAGATCAGGTTAGAGACATGTGCAGTCATTTAAATAGTAGATGGTCTCAGAGAGTTGAATGCTTTTAGAGAAAGAAGCAGAGAGCACCAAGGACAGAGCCGAGCCAAACACCCACATGCTGGGCATGGGTAGTTTTTGTATTTTTTTCAATTACAGCTGACATCCAACATTATTTTTATTAGTGTCATGTGTAAGCATAGTGATTAGACAGTTATATAATTTACAAAGTGATTCCCCCCAATAATGCAAGTGCTCATCTGGCACCACACATAGTTATTAAAATACTAGAGTCCCAATGCACGGAATTTATGCACTGTGCAGGGGGGGACAGGGGGATCCCCTCAGCCCAACCTGCGCCCTTTAGCAGTCTGGGAGCCCTTGGGGGATGTCTGACTGAGGGCTTAGGTGGGCTAAGCCCTCAGATGGACGTCCTTAGTGCTGCTGCAGGGGTGGAAGAGGCTCCCGCCACCGCCACTGCACTCACCAGCTGTGAGCCTGGCTCAGGGCTTCTGGCTGAGGGCCACTCCCCTTGTGGGAGTGCACTGACCACCAGGGGGGCAGCTCCTGCATTGAGTGTCTGCCCCCTGGTGGTCAGTGTACATCATAGCGACCGGTTGTCCGGCCATTCGGTCTATTTGCATATTAGCCATTTATTATATAGGATTATGGACTATATTCTCTATGTACTTTACATTCCCGTGATTATTTTGTGACTACCCGTTTGTAGTTCTTAATTCCTTTTATCACCCATCACCCCGACCCCCACCCATCTGGTAACCGCTAGTTTGTTCCCTGCATCTACAAGTCTGTTTCAGTTTTGTTTGATTGTTTATTTTGTTCTTCACATTTCACATAAAAGTAAAATGATATGGTATTTGTCTTTCTCTGTTTGATTTTTTTCAATTAGCATGATACCCTCTAGGTCAGTGATGGCGAACCTATGACACTATGAACTCATTTTTTTGGTTGATTTTTCTTTGTTAAATGGCATTTAAATATATGAAATAAATATCAAAAATATAAGTCTTTGTTTTACGATGGTTGAAAATATCAAAAAATTTCTATATGTGACATGGCACCAGAGTTAAGTTAGGGTTTTTCAAAATGCTGACACGCCGAGCTCAAAAGGTTCACCATCACTGCTCTAGGTCCATCCATGCTGTTGCAAATGATAAGATTTTATTTTCTTACTGCCAAATAATATTCCATTGTAATATATATGTGCCACACCTTTTTTACCCGCTTATCTATTGATGGGCACTTGGGTTGCTTCATTATCTTGGCTATTGTAAATAATGCTGCAATATATATAGGAGTGCATGTATATTTTTGGGTTAGTGTTTTGGGTTTTGTTGAATATACTACTAGTATACCCAGAAGTGGAATTGCTGGGTCATAAGGAAATTCTGTTTTTAATTTTTTTAGGAACCACTGTACTGTTTTGTATAGTGGCTGCATCCTCGCCAGCAGTGCTAGAGGGTTCCTTTTGCTCCACTTTATCAACATTTGTTTGTTGATTTATTGATGATAGCGATTCTGACAGGTATGAGGTGATTATCTCATTGTGGGTTTCACTTGCATTTCTATGAGAGTTAGTGACATTGAGCATCCTTTCATGTGTCTGTTGGCCATCTGTATGTCCTCTTTGGAGAAGTGCCTGTTCAGGTCCTCTGCTGGCCATGGGCTGTTTTTATATATGATGTTGAGTAAAAATGGTTACTAAGTCAATTAAGCAAATTGCTGTTTTTGTATATTTCAAAAAAATAAAATAAAATAAAATAAAAGCACAGAGCTTCCATTTTTGCATCATGCTGCTGCCTTGAATTCTTATTCCTTTTTTATCCATTCCTTTTGGCTTCATTTTAATGAAGACATTTGTTTTTTAGTCCATATCCATTCTTGTTGGGATTTTTTTATCTTTTATGGCTGGTGATGAATAACATAGCTTGATGGAGGAGAGATTATTTTGCTTTCATTGATTTAAAATCTCATAGCATTAATGAAATTATAGTCCAGGATACTGGCAGAACTCATAACTAAGATTCTTAGTTCAAGAAAATTACCTTTGGCATTTATGAAAATGAGAAAAAATTCTGACTTTTTTTTTTCAAATGGAAAGAGGGTGGATTCTACTACCTTAGACTGGTGAATTTAATGTCCACTTCAGGCAAGTTTTAAGAATGTTTTAAGAATTAAGAAAGTTTTAAGAATTAAGCAGCTCCTATATGAGCCTGGAGAGGGTCAGCAATCATGTAGGTTTGCTGTGAACAAGTCATGTCAGACCTCAGTTCTTTCTTTGGCAGGATTGCTAGACTGAAGATGGAGTTTATAGTGGTTTATCATGATAGTCAAATGGAGAAATACATGCAAGGTGCAAATAAATAGTCAAATGGCCATGTCCATCATCAACTTGGAGTGAATGTCCAGATTGGATTGGATTTGCAGGACTTTCCTGTACTTTCTCTTTTTTTATTTTTAAATGCTGCTTTTTAAATTGGTTTTTATTGATTTTAGAGAGAGAGGGAGAGAGGAACCTCAATGTGAGAAACATTGATGGGCTGCCTCCTGCATGCCCCCTACTGGGGATCGAGTCTGCACCTTGGGCATGTGCTCAACTGGGAATCAAACAGGTGACCTTTTGGTGCATGTGGCGACACTCTAACCAACTGAGCTACCTGGCCAGGGCCAAGATCTAAATTTGGCATGATGAAATTTAACAGGAATAAAGAAAGGAAAAATTCATGTATGGGTCCTAGATGATGCTTCATACTTCTCTGCTCTTCCTTCCGCTCCTCTTTTCACAACTTCTAGAGAGTTCATTGCTCTGTTTCTGTCTCAGAGCACTTTTTACAATGCACTGTTCTTGTTGACCCGACACTGGCTCCCTCTGCCCTGTGAGCATTTTGAGGCTGGGACTGTCCTGTAGATTTTCCTCAGTCTACTGCCTGCAGTACACATCAAATGACTGAGTAAACAAACTAGAACTTGGTGGCAGCTCTTTGAAAAAGTCTTAGTAACCTCACTGGGTGGACAGTTGTGATGTGGTTGGCAGAATATCACAATTGATTTCAGAGAAAGGAACGGAGAAGGGGAGAGAGATTGAAACATCAATGATTAGAGACAGTCATTGATCAGGTGCCTCCTGCATGCACCCTACTGGGGATCAGGCCGAACGAAACCCAGGCATGTGCCCTGACCAAAAATCAAACTGTGACCTCCTGGTTTATGGGTCAAAGTTCAACCACTGAGCCATAATAAGCTATTACTATTTTTAATTCTTGGTTTGGTTAAGTTCTTAACTTTAAGCTGTCAACTGTCTTTGCTTTTTGTGTTGTCAGCTATGGATGGACATCAATAACACCCCTACACTTTCTCAACTCTTTCCATTTTCTCTCTTATCCCAACCTTCAACATGTGCCCTTTTCCATGTAGTATCAGTGTGGATAACATTTACCTTCTTTTCTTGACTCTTAAGTGTCTTCAGTGATTCTTTTATATCATAAATTTAAAAAGTTGATAATCAATAAAAATGTTTACATTATGATGACCAAGTAAATATTGTTCACTGAGGAGCCAAGTAGAATATTATGATTATATTTCTTTTCCTGTAAGGATTTCCACTCCTATAAATTTCTACTCTTTTTGGGCTGCTTCTATCACCTTGTTATGCTTACCCAGTGTCTCCAGGTCTCAAGGATGGTATCAGATGTGTGGAAACTCTGCCGTGACTAGGGGTCTCTGATTGCTCTGTCTGCCTGCTGCTGCCCTCTGGGTGATCGGCCCTGGATTGGCTACACAGCTGTCACCCAGGACCACCACCCTCATTGCTCTTTGGCTGAATCCAGTTGTTGGAATGGAATGACTTTATTTTCTTTCTTGTTTACCATGTAGCCTTGAGCAAATTTTCAAATAATTTCCTGAGAAAGGGTGAATGAAAAGTAAATGTTTTGCATGATTAGTTCATGCATGTCTAATGTCTTTACGCTGCCCAAGCAAATCTCAAGATGTCTTTATCACTGTCCTGGTGATTATAAGATAGACTAGATATGACTTGGGAAAATAATTTCCCATTGGAACCAGAAGGCATTGCTCATTGTCTTTTAGTCATTGTGATTCTAATGAGAAGTCTGATGCCATCTGGCTTTTCATTTTTGGTAGGTGCTTTCATTGTTCTCTCTGGAAACTAACATGATCTTCTCTCCATCCTTGGTGTTCTAACATTCTGAACACAGTGTATTGAAGCCTAGGCCTTCAAAATTTAGTTTCCTTGATACTTGGTGGGTCATTGCAATGAAAAGAATTACATCTTTCAATTTGGGGAAATTATCTTCTATTAGCCTGAGGTCCAGAAACCTGATAATTTGGTCCTAGTTGTAGGAGGGTGGGGGAAAGGAGAAGGCAGTCAGTCCATTCTCAGTGTCAGCCCTGCATCTCATTTTCTGTCCTGGTGTCCTGCACCCTGAGTCTGTCTGGGTGTCTGCAGAGCAGGTCAACTCCTTCCTGGGCCATGGGTGTACTCCCGGGCTACCTTTTCTCTGCTTCTTTTGGCACTTGCTTTTGTAGAGATTTGTTATATATCTGTTTGTTGAGGGCCCCCTCCTGTGCTCCGCTCTTATGCTTCCATGCCCCCTTTATCCTTTTATTATAAGGAATATTTTAGTATCCCCTTATTATAGTGGAAACTTGAATGGGAGGAGAAATGAACCTTGTGTTGTGTCATCCCAAAGGTAGAAGGACTCAGTGGGATCTCACGCTTGATAGGGCTGTCCTGTAGCCCAGCCTCAGTCCCTGAAGTTAGGGACATTGTCTTATTCATCTTTCTCTATATCCTGGAGCTGGGCACATGGTCAACATGAATAAACGTCTGCTGAATTATAACAGGTGCGGAAACTGAATTGTAGTATTTAGGAATGATAAAGTAACTTCTTGTGTTCAATGTCGGTCAGACCTTTAATACATAAATACTAACCTGTGCCCTTCACCCACCACCACTGGAATTCATAGCATTAAATGGACGTGTGAAAAATAAAGAGGTTTTATGGTGAATCGGATGCCCACCCACCTAACTTTGGATTGTTGGCTTTAGTGATTTTATTTCCCATATCACAACTGTCTGAGGAGTAGCTCCTCTAAGTATGTATACTGTGTTTTTTTTCATATATTGCTTTAATTGCTTATTTTTTCTTTGCAATTAGAAAGCTGCTAGAACCTGACACTCCATTTTAATGTCAGCTAAGCTGAATTTTAACTAAAGTAAGGATCCTGTGGTGGCATAAACTAATGTTTACAGCAGCAGTTTATATCCTGTAAAGGTTTTTGTTGATTTTCTAATGTGCAAACTGCCAGAATTGTTTTTTAAACTGTGCTGTTTTGAGCAGGGATTAAGGCACTAATTAGCATGCTACTGTCATCTACTTGTTCACTCTCAATGGAGAAGAACTGATGTTGTAACATGTAATTGTGAACCTTAAGCAGCAATAGTACTGGTAGAGATGGAGCAAGTCTGCAAAGTATATGATTATTTTCAGATTTATCTGATAGCGTAGACATAGCTCTGGGGAGAAGTCGACGCTAAAGCCTGCTGTGAAGGTCTTTGGACATATCTCAGATAGAAATGGAATATGGCCCTGGTGGTGAGAATCTGCTGACCCGTCTGGTTCTGCTTGCCTGGTTCTGTTGGAGCGATCCATCAGCCCGCCTGAGTGGGGAGAGCGTGATGGAGCCTGACCCCAGAAGCGCCCAGACACTGACTTCTCTCTGAGCATGAGGACCAGGCTTTCTCTGTGCAGGTTAAACTCCCCGTGCCATTTATACTCTTTTCCTTTATCTGCTATTTTCACTTTTTTAAAATGCCACTATACACAATTAACTTGATGGAAAAGGGGGATATAATTAATTGTAATCTCTGTTTATGACTTTAAATCTCATTCCAGTTTGTACCTGTGTGCTTTTGTATGGTTTGCATAGTTGGAAGCTGTGCACATATGAAGTCCTACTTCTCCAAGTGAACCTGGTTTTATATATAGTTTACATAGCTGTGTATATGCCCATTTTCTTAATGTGCTAAGACCACTTAACATGAGAGCTACTTTAACAAAATTTCAAGTGTATAATATAGTGTTTTTAACAACAGGCACAATGCCAAACAGCAGATCTCTCACACTTACTCATTTTGCATAACTGAGACTTTATACATACCATTTTTAACAAAGGTAAAGTATCCGTAACATTGATGTGCCATAAGATACTTAATCTTTCATTGTTAGGAATTGATATGTTTTTAACTGTTCATTATCCTATATAATAAAAGGCTAATATGCAAATCGACCAAATGGTGGAATGACCGGTCTCTATGATGTGCACTAGCCACCAGAGGGCAGATGCTCAATGCAGGAGCTGTCAGTCAGACATCCCCCGAGGGCTCCCGGACTGTGAGAAGGTGCAGGCTGTGTTGAGGGACCGCCTCCCCCCCCCCCCCCCATAAATTTCGTGCACCAGGCCTCTAGTTATAAATAGTACTGATATAGGCATCTCCATACAAGAGTTTTGCTTTCAGATGATCTTCTTAGAATCTATCTTCAAAGTGGGATTATCAGGTTTTCTGTTTTACAGCTCTTAGTTATGGGGACATTTTGGTCTACGGGAAGACAGGCTGTGCAGCTGTGTTCCCGCACGTTTTTTCCTCAGGGAGGCCGGCCATTTCCTGCTCTCATGATTCACGATTTGAGTTTATTCACGGAATGGAGGACCCATAATTCTGTACTCTTAGCTGAATTTGTTCATTGTATGGAAAAAGTTTGAACATGGGAGATTAGTCTTTTCTTTAAAAAATTGCTTATATTTAAGGTATACACCTGGATGATTTGACGTGCATGCATTGTAAAGTGATTTCCACAATCAAGCTAATTAGCATATCCATCACCTCACAAGGTTTCCTCTTGTTATGTTTTGGTGGTGAAAAGAGGGTCTACCCTTTCAGAAAATTTTAGTTATCCAACATCTGTTAAGCCCAGCTCATCACAGTGCTTTCTCAGAGAGTGGGCTCCTAAGTTGCAGACACTGCTGGCGAGGTAACAGAGGTCATGTTTTCAACCACAAACCCTGTGGTAAGATGTGTTATCAGCATGATTTCCAATCACAACAGCCAGCTGAGAGCTATAGCTCTGGACAATGAGATGCAGGGGAGGTTCCTGCAGGGGAGGGGGCATAAGACCCTTGGGTCTGATATCACAGAGGTGTGGTCGGCAAGGATGGACGAGGAACTTTTCACACTGTTTCCTGGGCCGCTTCCTGTTTATGCAAAAGTTAATCAGAATAAAAGGGAAATGACCATACTGGGCTGTGGGTGTTAACACTGGGTCACATGGAATCTGGAAACTATTACTTAGAGAAAATAACTATTCATAATTAAAAGGCTACTTTATTTCCACCAAAATCAAGCATAAATAGTTATAATTAAAATGAAGGAATCCAAATTAATTGCATAGTGTACTAATTCATCGCAGAAATAGATTTATAGGTATTGTCATGTCTTAGTTTTTAGGGGTTGGATTTTCAAAAGAGAGGTTAATGAGGCCATGTAAAATGGTCATATGAAGAAATGGCCTTGCATTCCTTGGCAAAACTGCTGTTGGAACATTGCCCATTATTTTCAATTTGCCTGCTAGAGAGATCCAAGTGATAAAGTTATCAGTATTCAGGGCTAGGAGAAAGTGTTTTTTTTTTCCTGAAAATATGATTTATTTTATTAGGTACTAAGATACATGTAAATATATAACCCCTTTTATCTCCATCTCCTCCCTTACTCTCATTTTCTTTCTTTGTAGCTGAAGGATAAATGGCAAGTAAATGAATGAGTCAAGGGAGTTGAAACATAAAAGGATTATTTAGGGCTGCTCATTCCCGAAATAGCTCTCATAAGAATTATAATTAAATTAAGTATTAAATAAGCTACCAAAGACTATTTTTCGAGTCTAAAGCAGTATATTTTGGTTGTAGCTAATCGTTGATTCAATTTTAAATAGTATAACTTTGTGGATATTTGGTTTTGTTCTTATGAAGACTTAAAAATGATTGTTTCCCTGTGAAGACTTTGCTTTTCCTAGATCCCTTCCAACAAGGTTTCACTAAGAGATGGTTGGCCTGCCTCACCTCAGCCTGCGTGGCACAGAGAGCAGAACTGGGGTTAGAGTTCATCAAGTCGTGGAGTCATTAATGTTAGAGTTGGAAGGGCTCAATGGGGAACTTGAGGCGTAAAGAGGAAAAGTGTTTGTATCCATGTACACAGCTTATTAATGGCACATCTAAAACTTTTTCCACCTGATTGAACATCTCGGCTCTTTACTCAGGGCCATGTGATGTTGTCATCATAAAAGAGGTTGAAATTGCAGGGTAATTTCCACTGAGCCTTGGCTAATTGGCCAAGGCACATGCCTGTAAGACTAAGAACCTACATGAGGTGATGTCTGATTAAGAGCCCTTTAGGCATTTAGACTTCTGTAAGGATGGATAGGAAAGAAATGGGATTCCTACTCAGTTCATCTGATTTTTATATTTTTTATTGATTTAATAACATAAATATTGAACCTTTATATTCTACGCATAAGTTGTGGTGAATTGTGGATAGGAGCAAAAACAACCAGATACATATGTAGTACTTGATCTCTAATTCTCTAAATATTGGCTCCACCTCCCTCCCAACCCCTGCTCTGGACCCATCTGCCCCTCTCATACTCACTGCTATTTAGAATACAGGCATTCACCACTTTGCAGCACCTCTCACACTAAGCTGCTTTACTCCCTCTCAGCCTATGTTACTACATTCTAGCCAAAAGCTCAAATGAGTATGTACTCCATCCTTGCAGTAGATTCTGAATACCTTTCATGAACATGTGCCTAGGTCTCGTCTTCACTTTCTCATCTACGACTTCACTTTTTGAGGAGTGATCCTACATAAGTTAAATGTCTTTGAATTTTGGAGTTTTCCAAGCAAAGTTACATGTTTGAAAAACTAAGCTAAACAGATTTCTCGACACTTTAACAACACCTATCTGGTAGCATCATCATTTCATTCTTTTTATTTATTTATTTATTCTTTATTTTTTATTGAATTTATTGGGGTGACATTGGTTAATAATATTATATAGGTTTCAAGTATATAATTCTACAATACATTATCTGTATATTTTATTGTCTGTTTACCACCCCAAGTCCAATTTCCCATCTAATGGATACAGAGAACACACTGACAGCGATGAGAGGGGAGGGGAGGAGGGGGTAAGAAGGGTGAAGGGACCACATTTCATGCTTTTTTTTTAATTTTTGAAAATTGATATGAGAAAGTGAGAGAGACACAGAGAAGTATTGATGTGAGAGAGAAACATTAATCAGATGCATCCCATACCAGCCCCAATCAGGATCAAACTTTTTGGTGGATGAACTTCCAACCAACCGAACTACCCTGGCAGGGGCATTTCATTCTTAATGGACAGAACCAGAAATAAAAACAAAAATAAACTCCTTCCACTCTAGGTCCAATTGAATTACAGATTAGATCCCGCACCCTCTAGTACCCCCTTCAAAGGGTATAGTTGGGGTAAACCATCAGGTTAGTACGAAACAGTTATTCAAAATTGGGATAGGGATTAAAATATATAGTGAGATTCATTGCCTCTTCCTGATATTTTATGGCATGTGTACTGATTATGTTGTAATTGTATCAAAAAGGATCTATCAAAAGGCTTTAAATCCTCTGAAAAATGTATTGCTGCAAATAGAACTTTCTTTATTTCATAGCTGTGCCAGTGGCTCACATTGGCAATTTTTATTTCATATTGTTCAAGAGGAAAAAAAGTGCCACCAAAAATGTAATTGTGAAGTTAAAAGAAAATGGGTCTTGTTTTCTGGAATATTTACAACACACGTTATGCATTTCTAGAAAATCTTGGGGGAAAACTAAAATATTTTTCTTATTTCTTTTTTCTCTTTGACTTTCTGAGTATTCATTTTTTAATTGCTGAGCCTTTGAGTCTGCCTTCCTTCTATGATTTGAAGTACAGTTTTTTAAATTAAAAAAAAAATTAGAAGAAAGTGGATAATGTAGATAACCCCAGTTAAGAGGAAACCAGGCCCCATATGGCTATTGTCTGGTTCATTATAAATTGTAGCTTTAGAATTTAGAAAATTGTGTTATAAATCATGATGTCATTTCCAGGTAATCACATTCGGGCCACATTTCCCCTGAGAGCAGGTCCCCGTCACTAGCAGCTGTGTGGTTGTCAGGCTGCAGGAGAGGCTGGGGTGGTTCAGTATTGGAGTCTGAAGTGTGTGTTCCCTGTGTACTTTTTACCTTTGTCATTAATGTTCACTGTAAGAAGCAGAGAAGGTTTATTTGAATTAAAACAACAGAATATGAATAAAGAACATTTATTTAAATTAAAGCACCATTTGACACTACGGCATTTGGTTACGTTGGTACATTTTCTATTATAAACTAAACTCAAATGACTAAAGACTCAGATTAATAAGAAGAATTGGTACAGAGTTTGGACACTGTAGGTTGACCTAGCATGATATTCTACCATTAATTCAATACCTGTGTGACCTAATCTATTTTACTTTACTTTTTAAAAATAAAATGCTTTTTTATTTATTTAGTGTTTTGTGTGTGTGTGTGTGTGTGTGTGTGTGTGTGTGATTTAATCCTCACCCGAGGATATTTTTCCATTAATTTTTAGAGAGAGTGGAAGAGAGAGGGTAAGACAGAGAGAAATATCAATGTAAAGAAACACACCAATTGGTTGCCTCCTGCACGCGCCCTGACCAGGGCCCAGGCCAGGGCGGAGCCTGCAACCGAGGCACATGTCCTTGACAGGAATCAAACCTGAGACCCTTCAATCCACAGGCCGACACTCTATCCACTGAGCCAAACCGGCTAGGGCTCATTTTTTAATTTATCTTTATGTTTGAAAGTATTACAGATGTCCCCGTTTATTCTCCCATTGACCTCCCATCCTCCCCCCGACACACACTATCACACTACTGTCTGTGTCCATGAGTTATGCATATATTACTTTCCTTTTTAAACTCAGCATCACTATCTGTACATTAACTTATTTAATCATTTAGCAAATAATCATTGAGTCTCTACTTCATGAAGGGTACTTTGCTTGGTGCTGGGATTAATGTGTGAATGAAAAAGAAACCATTCTTCATCTCTTGGAGCTTATGGTTTAGTTGGAAAGCCAGCTATTAAACAGGTAATCACACAAATGACACAGCCACCACTGTGGTCAGTGCAGGAGCAGAGCAATGCAGAGCGATGCAGTGATATTGGAATAATAGTGTCTCCTTTTCAGGCCCAGCATGGAAGAAGCACAGTGAGTGGTGGAGTGATTGTTGGAAGTGTTGTTGCTATTATTATGATGTCATCCCAAATGAAAGCATGATCAAGTAAGGAGAGACAGTGCAGATAACTAATTGCAGGCTGTGTGATGAAATATGGTGATCTCAGGCTGAGGCGGTTTAAGGCATGACTAGGTGAGTTACAGGGATAGTTGTCATCTTCTAGTTGTCAAAGCAGGTGTTACCTTGATGGATCTTTGGGTGTTGCCGTGTTAACACTCTGTTCCCCATCCCTGAACCTCATGGGGCAAAGTTGCTGCAGGAAGGTAGTGTCCTAGTGGTTACCTTTTAAAATTGCTTTTATTTTAAACTCTTAATTGTTAGGGGCAGCCCTATAGAATTACATGTATGTATGTATGTATGTATATGTGTGTGTGTATACATATATATATACACACATGCATACATATTTACACATATTTTATATGTGCACATACTCATACACACATATGTATCTGTGTGTACCTAAAGGTCTGCAACCTAACATCGGGAAGCAGGCTGCCCTAAATCCCAAAAAAGAAATTCTCTAAGAGGCCATGCAGAGTGAGAGAACTTGTGAAGCCTGTGGTTCCTTTGTACAACAGCCTATGTGTGTGTGTGCCTGCATGTTCTTGGTCGAGCAGGGGGACAGGGAAGCAGTGCAGTTGCTGTTGTCCTGGCTTCATGATGACCTCATTGTAGAGGTACATACTCTCCCCCCCACCCCACCACACTCTCTCTCTCTCTCTCTCTCTCTCTCTCTCTCTCTCTCTCACACACACACACACACACACACACACACACACTGAGGACAGCAGCTCAGAGACGCTTGGCTGGTGAATAACAGTGTTTCCTAGAACATAGACATCCTCCTGGGAATGTTTGCCCCAGTGCAAGGGAGAATCGGACGTACGAGGACTGAACATGCTCTGAGGAGATGGAATGGCAGGTGTAGACTACAGTCATGCCTCCCTTACTAACAGTCATGTTCTGGGGCATTTGAGTGTGTGCTAGTAACTGAGCACAGTGATTTGCATCTAGAATCTCATGTCATTCTTAACACAAGCCAGTGAGGTAGGTGTAGTTATTCCGTTTTATAGGAGGGGACAATCCAAGGTCACATATCCAGCAAACAGCACAGCTCGGCCTGAACTTGGATGTCTGACTGTGAAGCCTGCTCTCCTAACTGGACATTCTGTTATCCCTATTAGTTTTCTAGTTGGGAGGCTGCACAGATGCCCACTCCTCTCATTTGCTGTTAGAGTCCTATAGGCTGGCGTGGTGCCCAGCTCTGGGTAAGGTATATTGGTGCCCCTTCAGTTGCAAGTGAAAGAAACATAACTCAAATTGCTGTAAACATCAAGCAGACTGTATTGGCTCATATAAACAAAGGTCCAGCGCCGAGGTGCTATTCCTCAGACCTGGTGGATATAGGTGGACAGGGGAAGTCACCGAGACTCCCTTTCTTCCCTCCTTCGGCTGTGCCCCCTCTGTCATTCCCAGGAGACTCTCTCGGTGGGGAGACAATTAGAGCAGCAGCAACACTAGACAACTGAGCCAGAAATCTGAGGTTGTCGCCTAACTGTTCTAACAGAAGCCCTGGGGGTGACTCACATTAGCTTGGTTGGCATCTAATACATTTCTGAAAATTACTGAAAACATTACCAAGCTAGGGAAATGGCATCCTTAACCCTGGGACTGGGAGTTGGTGGAGGAGCCATCCATAAACCCCATGACTTTATGTTTCTTCAGGGACACTGGATCGACAGGAACCTACGATCAGTAAAAAAAGGTATTCAATAAATATTTGAATAAATGAAGGAAGGAAGAAAGGAATTTACCTGTTCTATTCTAGGGAAACTTTAGAGAATTCCAAGTAAGTATCTCAAAATCAGAGGTCACAAATCAGGACACATAATAAGCCTGCTGTACATTTCTGTAGTTAAATGCTCCTTTTTTGAGCAATGAGTGTCTGAAGGGGCTTCCAACAAGTCATTTCTGTCACTTTCCTCTAAGCCTCACAGATATTGGGGTAAGTGTGGGGATAATGAAGGAGGGGATGGTAAGTAATGGGTGAGTTGCACTTTCCAAGCTGTCTTCCCTGAGTCTCCCGTGGCAGAGAGGAGTACATGCAGACACCTTGAGGGCCCTGAAAGGGGAGAGCCAAGTGGGATTTCCTTGAAGTCTTGTGTTTTATCTTAAAGGTTTATGCATAATTTGGATTATACATGTTTATATGATTCTTTCAATAATAAATTAACATTTAAAGTTAATTACAGTTGAGAAAAACAAAAACAATGTTTCCTGCTGGTTTTAGTTACTAGTAAACAGAAAGATGCTATTTAATGAAATCTTAACAATTTTGAACCTTGGGTTGGATAGAGGAGAGTCCATGTCACAAGTTAGTTTCATGGTCCAGGCCTATCCTTTGATTTGGTTTCTGATACCAAGATCCACATAAATAGAAGCTTCATAATGTAAGAAAAGCTTGAAATATTGCTGAAGAGGGGTGGGGAGGTGTAGTGTTGAGGACATACCTCTTCTTGTTAAAGTCTCTGGTTCCCTGATAGTGTCCCTCCTGTCCCTCCTTCTTCCTCCTTTAATCTGTTTTAGTAAAATAATCAAAGGACTCCCAGTATCTTTGTAATAAAGTAAAATTAAAAAAAGAGCTCATTAACAATTATATTTTTAATTTTATCATTAATGTTTCCATTTTCATCACATGTAAATGAACTAAAGGTCCCAAATAGCACTGTGTCCTCATGATCAGTACCATGATGTGTCCTCATGATCAGTACTTTTCATCCAATTTTCAAATTTCATTTCCATCTCAGCTATCTTGTCTTTGACAGAAGCATTCAGCTTCGTGTGGTTCTTTTTGTGTTTGAATTGTTGCTTGAGTGTAAGTCTGTTAGAGTAGCCAAGTCTGTGAACTACTGTATCATTAGGGAGGAGAGCAAATTCATCAGCTTATTCAGATTTTTTAATGAATATATGATGTGTGTTTTTTCCATATAAGGAAAAATAGGAATTAAACCCTGCACTCAAAAATTTTGACTGATGCCTCCTTGCTCAGCCAATATGAAAGCCACTGACATGTGCATTACAGATTTACTATAGAAGAGTAGTACTCAATTTATAATATGCATGTATTAAAAATAATTTTAATTGTCTCTTTGAACATGCAGAGCTAATTGGGTGTCAGACTCACTGAGGAGTGTTCCAATGAATGCTGCAGCAGACTGGTAGTTATAAAAAGTTTTTCTTTTCATAAATTTGTCCAAATTTGCCTACATATTGATGTGTCAGTGTCAGCCTAGATGATAACTCATATATCTTGTTTAAGATTTCTTCACCAGATGGTTAAATTTCTTAAGAGACATATTCACTGTAGGGACACCAAAGAGGTAGTAAGATTACCAAATACACACTGTGCATGTCTTCCTCCAACCATGAGAAACACTGAAATGACTCTTAATGTCTAACCAGCTATTTTTAAATTACATATTTTAATGTAGCTATTTTTAATTACATATTTTTTTCTGTGTGTACTTACACACACACACACACACACACACACACACACACACACACCTGTGTGTTTGTTTTGTTTTCTCTAAAGTGAGGATTATTGGAGAATTCTTGGTTGAAAATGTTTAACTGCAATTTTGAAGGCATTATTGTTTATTCTTAGGCTTCTGGTATTGATGTCAAGAAGTCTAGTGGCATTCTGATTCCTGCTCTTTTGTGTGTGCTCAGTTTTCCATTTGAGAGGATTTAATATCTTATTTCTATTCCCAGTATTCTGAAATTCCACAGTTCTGTGGCTTGCTATGGGATCTTTGCATTTATTGTGTTAGACTCTTAGTGGGGCCCTTTATAGTTTGAAACTCAAGACACTCAATTCTATAGTATGAGAATTCTCTCATACTAATTCTTTGATAATTTTTTTCTTCTTTGTCTTTCTATTTCTGTCTTTTGTTTTTAAATACTTGTTATGAAATTTTGGGCCTTTTGTATTGAGCTCTAATATTCTTATATTTTCTTGTTATTGCTTTTATTTTTGTCATTCTGTTCTAGATTTAAAGAAATTTCTTTCAACTCCACTATTAATGTCTTAATTTTTGTTACCATATTTTAAATTTCCAAAAGGTCTTCCTTGATGTTGCCTCCCATTCAGTTCTTATTTTATGAATGTACCATCTTTAATTATTTCTAGGGTTTCTAGTTATTGCTTATTTTTCATTTTCTTCTGCTCCCTACATGATTTCCATTTATCAGACATTTCTTCTGTTAGTAGATTTGGCTTATCACTTTCACATAAGAGGTTTTCCCCAAATTTCTGGTGATCGTTGGTTATCCCTTCATATTTATATGAAGCGCCAAAAGCCTTCAGGGATGGCTGAGACTTACTAAGAGATGGACTTTGCTATAGGGTTATGGTTGCCAGTGGACTTCTCAGATCTTAGCTCTTTTCTCTGAGGTGGTTCAGTTTTTCTTCTGCCTGAAGAACATGCAGGATGGAAGCTTTGCTCTGGCCTTCTGGACCTGGGTGGGAGGAAGGGGCTGGGGAGGGGTCTCATCATTCAGCTTGTAGACGTTCACTTCATCTCCTGGTGCGTGCACCCATGCCTCTTACTTTTTTGTCTGTTTGGTACTCTATTAGTTTCTCCTGAGTCCAGCCTCACGTCTTCTGTATGGAGTGTGGGGAGGAGTGGTTGCTTAACTGAAATGTTGGAATAGGGACGTAGATGCCTAACTGCTTAGTTTATAGACCTCCAGCTTGCATATAGTCCTTCAAGCCCATTAAAACATGACCTTTAACACTGTCATTCAACAATGTGGTTTCTTTTTAAGTTGCTTATATTTTTCCACAAAACAGTTTGACCACATCTCTAGTCTTGAGCGTCAACAAATATTTTCTGAGTAAGTGAGGTTTTTCTTCTATAGAGATTCTGTAACCAATCTTGACGGTAGCTTTGAGCAATCTTTTTATTCGTTTGCTTGATTGAGCTTTATATTACGTTGCTCCAGGTCAATATGTGGTTTCAAGAAATTTTGACAGTTTTCCTTCTGACTTTGCATGATTGGTTAATAATATGTCATTCCAAAATGAATGGCTCTGTGCACTTCTTGCACACATTCTCCCACACAGGAGTTATCAATGTGAGCCTCATTTGTATCTTCACATAAGAAAATCAATATTTTGAAGAAATAGCCTATGCGCCATTTCACATTCCCACCAGCAACGCATAAGGGTTTCAGGTTCTCTACATCCTTGGCAATAGTTACTATTTTCTGTGTTTTGGCTTATAGCTATCCTAATAGGTGTATATTGTATTTCTTGTGGTTTTGACTTCTATATTGTAGTGACTAATGATGTGAGCACCTTTTCTTGTACTTATTGGCCATTTGTATATCTTCTTTGGGAAAATGTCAAGTCCTTTTTCATTTAAAGAGAGAGAGAGAAAGGGAGAAAAAAGGAGAAAGGAAAGAAGAAAGGAAGAAAGCCTTTTTGATTGCTGTTCATGAGTTGTGGTTAGGGGGGAATTCTATCACTATCAACTAATCATGGGGACCCTCAAGGACAGTGAACTCAATGTTTGTCTCATTCCTCAATACTTTCAGGTGGTTATTAATTTTAATCATTGTCTTGCACATTTGCATGGTTTTAAAACCTCTATTTTTATTTTCTATTTTAAAAAACACAGTTGGCATTGCTAACCACAAATATAATTTTTAAATCATTGTATTTAAACAGGTAAATAATGAATGATTACCAAATAACCAGCATCAGGATTTTTGTTATTTTAGTGCTATAAAGAACTGGATTTGAGCGTAGTTGTGTGTTTGTAAACAGAACTTTTCATCAACTGCAATTATGGCAGAAAGTTGAACCAGTGGATTTTTATGTAATCAAAAGTGAAACAAAAGGTAGCACTCAAAATGCTCCTATCTAGTAAGACCAATAGATGTAAATGGATCTTATCATAAGGTAAGAAGACAAACATAATTTTCAATTGCCTTTATGGGGCCCCAGAAAGTTACAAATTAGCGCAGGTTCTAGCTATGGGACCGCTGCTGGAGTGGCACTGGCTCTGACTTCCTGCACAATGTAACCTTACTAAAGTGGTGTACTGTTTTTACTTGATGGGGACCACAGCTGTGGCATTTACAGGTGCTAAATTTTGCAATCTATTATGACTCTCATGAAAAAACAAAAATACCCCAAACAAATTAGCTGATCTGCAAGGAGGGGATTCTGCTTATCTTGTTGACTATGCCCAACATTTTTAAGAGGAGAGAAAGTCAAAGTCTGCTCCCTGCTCCTTTAGTTATTGAGTAGGAAGCATTGCATTCATCAAGGCAACTTTCCAAATAATTATACCTCAGAGTTGGGCCTAGGATTCCGGGAAGAGTCCAGCAGAATGGATGGAGTGTACTCTATGCCAGATGTTGTACCAAGTGTGCATTCCTTGAAATAACCTGAGGCTGGAATGATCATCTCCGTTTACACAGCAGGGCTTTGGGGGAGTCACAGAGACACTCTGTGATCATCTGAACTCCAGAGCTGCTGAGGGGCAGACTTGTGATGGGAACTCAGGTCCGTTTGGATATGAAGCACTTTCCCTCCTAATAAACAATTCCCCGTGGGCATTGGTGCCTGCCTACTTCCACTCCAGATGCAGCGCTTTCTTACAAACCACGTAAGTAGATATCCTTAAGCAAAAGTCTGTGCAGACAGGCCTAGGTTTGGGTAAAGGTATCTGGAAGTCATCTATAGGTCTTTTTTTTAAAAAAAAAATATGCTTTTTATTGTTGATAGTATTATAGATATCTCCCATCCTACGCCCTCCCCCCCATTTACATCTATAGGTCTTACCAGGTAGTGGCAAACATAGGCAACAGGGAGTGTAAGACCTTTTCATATTCTCAACTTGTTATCAAATAATCTAGAAGCATAGTGTGATCATTAGCAGCAAATAAAGTCATAGACTCTTCAAGCCAAGAAGCCATTCCTGCTAATCTGGGATTCTTCTTTTCATTAGCAGCTGAAATCCAAGCTAAGGGACTTGCACAGGCTCACAAAACTACCATGTTTTACTGAGTCTAAGATGCATATGCTTTTAGTTGAACAATTCTGAGGATGGGATTGCTGCTTACCATCTTTGGTGCCATTCAGCTTTCCACTGTGGGCATTTGTGAGGTAGTTGCAATAGCCTGGCTATGTAGACATCCAAAGTCTTGTCCGCACAGGCAGCAAGCCTGTCAGCAGCTGCAGGAAGCCCAGCGAGGCAGCCGGCACTCTCCCCTGGCTCTCGTTCCCAGTGCTCTATGCGCAGGGCTGTGCTGTGTGGATAAACAGGGACCTGCATGGCTGGAATTCCAAATGTGAAGAAATGTTAGGAATACTCAACTAATCCATTTTTCTTTTTATTTAAGTTTAAAGGTGATATATGGTTTAAACCTGTTCTATTAAAGAACTCCTTTAATAGGTGCAGAATAGAAATTTGAAGTGGTAAGGCATTGTGTCATAATTTAATTGACAACTTTGATTTCTTAGTACATAAAACAGTGGTGCATCTTACCATGTGTGGAGATTTAGCGTTCATGAATTCTGGTAATTAAGAGTTACTGAAAGTCCCTCTTATTCCATCTTATTCCACCGTGCTTTCATCACCACGGATTCTGAACGTAAATAATAGCATTTTTAAAGGAGGATGGTTACATTTCTCCTAAAAGTTAGGCTGTTCTAACATAGCACTCTGATACTAGCTTTACTAGTATATGGAATCACAGATGGGAGCAAGTTTTTTATATATGGCCATTTCTCCTAGCTCCCTTTGGTATCACTGAGAGGATTTTGCCAAAGCACACCTCAGAAGAAGCAGTTGCAGGCACAAGACTACAAGGCTGTGATGAATTTCACAGTTTCACAACAGTATTAAACTCACTTCGACCACTGAAAACTTTTTTAAAATTGATTTTAAAGAGAGGAAGAGAGAGAGAGAGAGAGAGAGAGAGAGAGAGAGAGAGAGAGAGAGAGAGAGAGAAACATTGATGTGAGAGAGAAACATGGATTGACCGTTTGCCTCCTGCATGCTCCCCAACCGGGGATCAAACCCGCAACCTGAGTATGTGTCCTGACTGGGAATTGAACCTGCCACCTTTTGTGTTACAGACGGTGCTCCAACCAACTGAACCACCTGGCCGGGGCAATCCCTAAAAACGTTTATCAGTTCACTTGTCTAATTTTATCAAAATCCTCCCCGTAAATGAATTGCAAAATGTACCCTAAGTGAGTCGCTGGTTATAAGCCATTTAACATCGGAGAACACTTCCCACAGTTACGGTTTTGGTTTTAGAGTGTTCAGGCTGAAGTCATTCTTTCTAAAGTAGTTCCATTGAGACAATAATTGTCTGTCCGACCAGCAAAACTAAAACTCCTTGGCTGGAGATGACTTCTCTTTCTGTTCTCTACAGTGATTTTAAATTGGTCAGGTGACAGTTAGGAAGACAGGGACCAGAACACATCCCAGTTTTACACACTGTGTCTTCTGATCCAGCGGTCGCCAACCTTTTGGACCCCATGGACCACCAGTGGTCCGCGGACCACCAGCTGGCGACTGCTGATGGGGAGATCCTTTGAACTGATCTTCCTGGAACTAGGACAGTAGGCTGCAGACTCTATAAACAGAAATCTGGGGTCATACGCCCCAAGCCTGCAGCATAGTGGAGTCCTGTGCACAAGCCGCAGACGCTATGTTGTCCTGACAGACAGTCCCTGGAGATATTTTGAAACTGGGAGATAAAAAGATGAACACCAGGTCAGAAGACTCAGTTATGAGTGATACATTTAAAAGCGGGCCCACTGAGCTAGGAATAGAGTAAACAGAGGCAGAGGGGACACGTGGCTTATCTGTAAGCACAGTGAGCTCTTGTTTATGCACAGAGGCTACAGTTCCCAGTGTAAGCAGAGGCCAACGTTCAGGATAAGAAGATGCCAGCACCTTCTTTGACTTAGGAAACTGAACTGCATTGGGAGCCAAAATTGGGCCATTACTAGTAATTCAGTTCAGAAAGGAAAAGCAAAATCACCTAATAACTCAATTCATATTTTCTGAAAATAAGGAACTCGAATAAAACTAGGATGTCAAAGCACTCTCAGGTTTGATCCTGAGCTAAATTAGTTTTCTATTTGACTCATGTCTCTGGCTGTGATATGCTAATTACAGACCCTTCTTATATATTTATTATACCAGGATTTCATCTGAGCAATTCATTATGAGTTGGTTTTAAAAAATAACTCTCTGTACTTGAAAGAATGAAACTGCATGTCCTCAGAAATATTCTATAAGTCAGACTTCTTTATTTTAGTCAGATGGACTTTCAATAATGTAAGTAGGAATTAGTGAGGCTTGATTCAAATTGTTCCATTTTTCTTATTCTGATGAATAACAGGATCATATAGCTTTTCAATACTATAGCTGATAATAAAGCCACCTTGACTATTACTTATGAGTCACATTTATTCTCTGGAGTCCATTCTCCTAATAAACAAACATCAGCTGTATACCTGCAGAATAATTATTCTTATGGAAATAATTACTAGTTTATAATTACTGACTTTTCTGAGATGGAAAGATATTCTCTTTATTACTGTACTTTCTTTTGCACTATACCCAAGTCAAGCAGAAGAAAAAAAAAGTTGGTGAGAGTATTGAGTTTAATTGTATAATAAATCACAGAAAATGTTAATTTAATTAAATTCAAGTAATATACATATTGAGTGCATAGTACTTGCTGTAAGGGGATTTTGATAAGATATGACGCATAGGTACGAACAGTTGAATGACCAAAAAGTCAGACTATCATTAAGTGTCAAATGAACTCTTGAGCCGGTAACTATGACAGAATTCCAGAAGAGGGAGGGATAATTAAATCAAGAGTGGGTAATGGATTCATGGTGGGGTCGGCTTTAATTAGGGTTAGGACTTTTAAAGGAGTGATAAGGAGGGTGGATAAACAGAGAGGTTGGTAATACTGATACTATGCATAGCATGAGCAACATTGAAAGAAATATGTTGTGTTTGACAGGACCTTAAGCAGTCTACTTTGATCTACCAAACTCCTGGTGTACTCATCAAAACTGTCGGTGTGTGAAAAGACCAGGGAAAACTGGAGAGTTCATTCATATTGAAGGAGACTAAGCCAGCATGATGTCTAAATGCAATGTGAGATCCTGGATTGTAGCCTGATTTGGGGGAAATAATCTATACAGGACATACTGGGAAATTTTGTAAAATTTGAATCTAGATTGTATATTAGATACCAGCACTGTATCAGTGCTAAATTTCCTAAACTGCATTAATGCCTTGTGGTTATGTATTACCTCCCAGAGCTGCTGTAACAAGTCACCAGCTGGGTGGCTTAAAACAACAGAAAATATTGAATCACAGTTCTGGAGGCTAAAACATCTGAAATCCAAGAATTGGCAGGGCCATGCTCCCTCGGAAGGCTCTAGCAAGAGTCTTTCCTTGCCGTCTCCTGGCTTCTGGTGCTTGCTGACTGTCCTTGCCATTCCATAGTTTGCTGCATAACAGCCACTCTGTTGTCACATGGCCTTCCCCTCTGTGCCTGTCTTCACATCCCTGTCTAAGGACACTAGTCATGGGTTTAGGATCCACCCCAATCCAGTATAATCATGTCTTAATTTACATCTGCTGAGACCCTATTTCCAAATAAACTCACCTTCTGAGGTTTCTGGTGGATGTGAATTTGGGGAAAAACACTGTTCAGCAATGTAGATTACAAAGAGACTTTCCTAGGTTTTAGAAGATAGGTGCTGAAGTATTTCAGGGTAAAGGATCATGATGTCTGCCACATATTCTCAAATAGTTCAGTCATAATGACAAAATTATGTATATGTTTATGGAGAGTGAGACAAAGCAATATAGAATAATTTTAACAATTCATGAGTTTCAGCGAAGGATATATAGATAGTATAATTTTTGCAACTTTTCTGTAGGTTTGAAACTTTTCAGAATAAAAAATTTTCTAAAACGAAAAGGGAAAAAAACACAGAAACAATCATATACATTTTCCCCTGGACATTGTCATGTCTGATATGTTCCCTGAGACTATAAATCTAAAGATGAAGCCAACATTGGCAATGGCAGAGGCGAGAGACAGGTTTACGTTAACATCACAAGCAGTCCTGCACTCTGCACTACCTCTGTTCTCCTTATGGGAGATTTATTTTTTAATGGCTTAAGCAGGTTTGAGTCAGGATTTTGTGTTTCTTGCAGCTGGAAACATTCTGCCTCAATTGGTGCACTGCTGCAAGACTCTTATATTAGCATGTTAATGTCAATATGCTTTGTTTATTTGAAACAAACAGAAAGACTCACTTCCATGGATTACCTATGTTTATAAAAGTAGTTTAAATTTTATCAGAATTCCAAGGCAGGGTTTCAAATGAAATGCTTGGCATTTTGCCCAAGATTTTGGTATATAACATCTGACCTTATTGTCCCTTTGAATGTCCCCGGTTAAACTGTGTTTCTTAGAGACAAATAAAAGTCTTGATTTCTCCTCATGATTTTTGTTCCTGGAGGAAAAACACTCGCAAGAAATATGCAATATATACATTTCTATTTTCACACCCTGTGTATTTATTACTATTGCATATAATGACATACTATGCAACCTGGGGAACATGTTTAAAATATGTGTTTTGTTTTTTACTAGTTGATGATACTTTTGGACTATACTAGTACAATGCAGTGTACATGGCATTTCCTGAAAGACATAAAACAGAGCTGTGCAGAGTATATGATGCAGCCCTTTGATGAGAGACAGCTCAGCTCAGGGCAGGCCATTGGATGGCAACGGGGGGCTTTCCAACCAGGTGGTTCTGCCTCCTCCTGGTCCTGCAGGGGCCGGGGAGAGCCTGGGTCTAATGGCGGGAGAGCCAGCCTGTAAAGTTATGCACATGGGGCTCAACAAAACAGGCGCAGCACCTGCGTTTCTTGAAGATGAATGACTGCTGCTGTAAAGAGGGGCTTTTACTGCGCAGTCTGACGTGGTGCAGGGAGAATGCCACAATGAAATACAAACGCAGGCTATAGAAGTCGGGGACAGAAGTCCTTCGGGTACATTCTCTAATGTCTCCCCCGACGAGATGTGCTGAGGAAGAAGTGCAGCAGTGCAGCGCTAGGTCTCCAGGCGTCGGGAAGACCCGCTGGGGTCTGAGACCCTTGGTGGCAAGGCCAGAGTGCCTTCAGGTAAGCGCACAGGCGAGGCGCTAAGTGAAACATAAGCTCCTGGAAATCTGAGCGAGACCCAGGGCTGCATCTCCCAGAGCTGGGAGCTGGGATTATTTTGAATCCAGAGCTGCTGGTCTGGGACCCATGCAGCAGGTGTTGCTGGCTCTTCGCTGGAAGGAAGGCTGCGAGTGAGGGCGGCCAGCACGCCTGGGCCTGGGTGTGCTGCCAGCTGGCTTCCTGCCTGCTGCTCCCTCTTTCACCACTTAATTTCTCATTTCTCTCCCTTCTCCATGCATCTCTGGTTCACTGTGGTCCCTCCAGCCCCTCCCCCCCGTCTCTCATCCTTACAGTTTTTCTTTTTGCACCTCCCCATCTCGCTCTTTCAGTATTTTCTATTATGGTCTCTAAAGAGACTGGCTTTTGGCCCTGTGTCCCAGGCCATGTCATTGCGATGCCCATCCCAGCTCCGGCTGCAGCGGCTGGCAGGCAGTGGGGTCAAGGGGAACAAATACGGTCACCTGAGGCTGCTTCCTTCAGGAAGAGCTGTGATTGACACCAAGACTGACATATCTGGTATATCCGGACATCGCAAAATATTTTAATTGTGGCCCTCTGGTGTCATGGACACTTTAAGATGGATGGGTTAGGTCACTCTGAATTTAATAGCTCTAGACAGGTTACCAGGAGCAAGCATTACACTGAAACTCTTAATGTTCCTTTGTCATAGGGCGCTTGTCTTAAAGCAGTGGTTCTCAACCTGTGGGTCGCGACCCCTTTGGCAGTTGAACGACCCTTTCACAGGGGTCGCCTAAGACCATCCTGCATATCAGATATTTACATGACGATTCATAACAGTAGCAACATTACAGTTATGAAGTAGCAACGAAAATAATTTTATGGTTGGGTCACAACATGAGGAACTGTATTTAAAGGGCCAGAAGGTTGAGAACCACTGTCTTCAAGGAAGATATAGAAAGAACATCTTTCTTTGAGACAAAGGCAGTGGTATGAGAGAACTTTGATTCAACAGTCTGAAGTTCTCAGGTATTGAGTGGACTTCCCATAAGAACAGTCAGACCAGTGTGATGGTGCTGTACCGAATTTAAATATTTGATTCAAATTGATTAGAACCTGAAAGAGCTTTAATTGGAGGAACTCAGGGAAATGTCTATGGTCCCGTTTATTAAGCCTACCCATGGGTTTATATGGGAGGTTGAGTGCATGCAAACAGTAACAATGAGCAGTGGGCACTAAGCCCCGAAAGCTCACGTGCCATCCTATCTAATCCTCAGGACACCGCCAGGGGACAGTTGGACTTGTTATTTTACTGAAAGCACTTAGGCCTGAGAGAGGTAAGGCAACTTTCCCGGGCTGCAAAGGGCGTGGCCCAGTGCAAATGTGAACGGGGGCCTCTGTGTGTGGGTCTCTTATAGTGCTGTCCCCACTGCCCAAGCAGCTTTTACTCAGTGGTGACGCTCTGCCCTCTAGCCTGCAGGCTTCTGTACAGCGGTTTAAGGCGGGAACACATAGGGCAGAGCTTGTGGGAAGAGCGCCCCGCAGGGGAGAAGGAGATGCTGAGGCAGACACCAGAGCTTTATAGGTGTGCTAATTGCTTGTTGTCTGACTGTCCCCGAGAGCCTTTGCTGATGGCCTGGCAGGTCACAAGCGGTGCCCAGCTAGAACAGGGACATGATGAGTGGGTCAGTGTATTTCCAACTGCTCTGGAGGGTTTGTGCCAGTGCACCCTGAGAGTGGGGGCAGGGCAGCCCTTCAACTTTCTGAATCGCTGGGAGGAATGTAGGATGTGAAATAGGTCAGAAAGAAGATGGGACATGTGTAAAGGCAAGCAACTCCATGTCACAGATCACGTTGGCATGTCCCAGGGGAACCTGCTTCTTTCTCAGTGGTGAGTATTTGTGGGGAGAAGGTGCTTCCAATGAACCATTGTATTAAAGGGGATCTAAGAACAGACCTAACAGAGTTATATCACAGTTTGGAGCATTAGTCCTTAACTCAGAGTTTTGTCAGCCTGTTTCAATGACCATGGGTTTGGGGGACCATTTGTGACCTTTTGCATCTTGAGCAGCTTGCAAGGGGGTAGAAGAAATCATTCCGCCTTCTCTCAGAGGACTTGGGAGAGGTTCTTCTCTTACTACAGCTTGAGAGAGTTTGTTGTTAGGTCCTTCAGAGCTTCAAGGTGAATGAGGCTGCCTGGAAAAGAACAAAAACACAATGATAATATGTAGTGAACTGGAATAGAAACGGAATTGTGTTTAAATATGTACACAATTTTTAAAAGCAAACATAAAGTTGTTATGCTTCTCAAATCTTGACAATTTATTTTCCAAGATCCCCATTCTCTTCAATAAGAGCCAGTAGAATAGTATCTATTACCATGACTCCTGGAAAAAAACAATGGTTAGTATTCCCCTGGTGTCACAGCCAGTGAGTAATGCTTTAGCTAGTGAGTAACTCCCAGGACTACAGTGACTTCATCAATGGATCTGATGCACAAACAAAAACATCTTTCCCGTGCCTCAAAAAAAAAAAATATAAGGTGATTATTGGACCTTTTTTCTGATAGTAAAGCCAACCATATATAAAGTGTGCGTCCAGAACTTGAGGATACCTGGATACCTAATTGAAATAGAACCAGAAGCTTTGACTTGACAAGGAAGGGTATACACAAAGTACATACAATACTTTTTCTCCCTCCCTTTTGGTTTATAACAAGATGCTCTATGTGTTGTATCTGTACCTGATATTTTTATTATTGTGCCAATATCTCTATTTGTCTCAATAAGTTAAAATTTCCCAATATCATAAAATTTGAAAACACAGTGGTCTTAGCATTTCTGATGTGAGTAGTAAAGGTGACATTAAGTTAAACAGATTTCTCTGATCCCATCCATCAAATAGGTAAGTACAGAAGTCAAGAAAGAGGAATCAAATACACCAGAAAATTCTCTATTTGCCATGTTCTGCCATGTGTACCAATATATTTGGAATAAATTTTCATTGGACAAAGTTATAAGTTGAGATATTCCTGAGGCTCAGAACTTACATGGCTCATGCTCTCCCATTGCCCTGTGATTTAGCCGAGTTTATGGATGGAGTAAAAGTCCATGGCGCTCTCTCTCTCTCTCTCTCTCTCTCTCTCTCTCTCTTTCTTGCCCTCCCTCTTTTCTTTTCATTTAATTAAAAATTTTTAATTGTAGTAAAACCCCCACATAACATAAAATTTACCACCTTAATAAGTGTACAGTTCAGTAGTATTCATTACATTCATATTATTGGGCAGTAGCTGTGCCATTCTCTTACTTTTACATTAATTGGTTTTTTTTTTGCCAGAAAAAAAGTGAGAAATGGAAGATAGGAAAGGTCTTACATATTCAAGAGAGCTTATTCCTCAACAGTGTAACCAGTGGGCCATGTCGATGCATCTGTTCAGGCAGCTCTTCCCTGCGGACAGTGCGCTGGTCACGCGTGCCGGGTTCTCCTTCTGATGGTTCCCACGTAGGAGTCGTGGGTGAGGCTACTTAGGTTTGCCAGATGGTTCACCTAATTTTAGCCACGTAGACCTCAAGCATGTCCATTTAGTATACCGGATTCAGCCACTGCCTCCTAAACTTGAAATGTGTGGCTCTGTCACTGAGTAATCAGATGGTTGGCCCAGATTCAATCAACCACTCGAAGTACTGCTTTGGTTGTGCACAGTTTTTACTCTTTTAAAATAGTCATAGTCAATAAGAGCCAGTAGAATAGTATCTATTACCAGTACCTGGCCGGTGTGATTCAGTGGTTGAGCATTGACCTATGAACCACGAGGTCTACGGTTTGATTCCCAGTCAGGGCACATGCTCCAGTTGCAGGCTCAACACCCAGTAGAGGGTGTGCAAGAGGCAGCCGATCAATGGTTCTCTCTCATCATTGATGTTTCTGTCTCTCCCTCTCTGAAATCAATAAAAATATTTAAAAATTAAAGTAATCATAGTCTTGAATGCTTCATCCTGAAAGATCTGCCTTAAAAGAGTCATTATAAAATTGCTAAGTGGTCTAGTTTTATTATACTATTATCTGTGGTAGAGAATTTTTGCTGCAGAAATTACTGTTTTTCATGTTGGACTCTTTATAAGGAAAGTGCATCTATAGACTTATATAATGAACAAGGGTGGGAGAATGCATTTCTGATTTTCAGGAACAGTAGGAGGTGTTTTACCCCTTTCTGTGCTCTGGGCATGAGGTGAGAGAGGAGCTCTTCTATTAGGAATTCCCAGAATAAAGCATGGGACTTGGTCATGGATAGGGAGAGGAAACACCTGCAGTGTCATTAAACTGACACTGTCAGTCTGCACACCCCTGGACTGTTTGGTGAATTGTGTTCCCTCTATCTGCAACCAACCTACGAAGCACAGCCCCTAACCCAGAGGTGTTACTAAGTCACACAGGTATTCAGGGGCTCCATTGTACCTCGAGCAGTCATCAGAGCAGTTCTGGTATAAAGTTCGCCTGACTTCAGTAGCTGGGGATCAGCTGCTATGCAGATGCTGTCTCCGTTTTGAAGACTGACTTCCAGTTTTTTCCTTGTTAACTAGACACTGTATCCTGAATAGTGTCTATTTTTCTATTACTTCTTAGTTTTCTCTGCTGGCCTCCTTTCTCTATTTATCCCTTAAATGTTCTATCTTAGCCACCTCTTCTTTCACATTCTCCTTGGGACAGCTCTGCCACTCCCATGGTGTCAATACCACTGAAAACTTCTGAAAATCTATCTATCTATCTATCTATCTATCTATCTATCTATCTATCTATCTATCATCTACCTACCTACCTACCTATCTACATACTCGTGGACAGATAACCTCACCTGAGTTCTAGGCCCCATATATTCAGCTGCCTCTTGGATGTAACACTCAGTAGTCCCACAGACACTTAAACTTTCATATATCCAATGCAGAATTCATCTGTCTATGTTTCTCTTCCCTTTCCTGAATTTAAGTGAACAAATTAAGTTTTTGTCTGTCCTGATCTCTGTGAAGGCAGAATTCTAGAAGCCATCTCTATTATTCTGCATCTCTTTGGTTGTTGTTATGGACTAAAATGTGTCCCCCAAAATTCATATGTGGGGGCCCTAACCTATGACGTGATTGTATTTGGCTGCTAGGAGAGTAATTAACATTATATTAGGTGATAAGGCTCAAGCACTAATCTGACAGAACTGTTGTCCTTGTGAGAAGAGAAAGAGACACCAGAACACCACGTGAGGACACAGTGAGAGGAAACACTTGAGGTGTCATTAAACACCTGAGGTTTCGCCTGCAAGCCTGGGGAAACCAAAGCTGCCCGCACCTTGATCTTGCAGCTCCAGCCTCCAGAACAGTGAGAAATACATCTCTGTTGTTTAAGTCCCCAGTCTGTGATCTTTTGTCTGGCAGCTCAAGCAGACTCAGACAATCATCATTGCTTATGTTCCTCAGAATATCTTTGGGATAATGTAATAACATGACATGACATCCTTTGCTTACGTTTTACTTCCCACTGCTGCCTGATTATAAAGAGGGTGATTTCTGCAACTACCCTCACAGGCACCATTTGTTTCCCAAAGGCCCTGCTAAATCCTTTGGGAATTAGATCATCCTCTTTGGAAAGCAACCAGCCTGTCATCATCCCAGTTGATTTTAACTCCTTCAGGTATTAGCTAGTCTCACTCATGTCAACAGCTTTGCTATGATTCGAGTGTTTTCTAAGCACCACTTTCATGGCCTTTATGAAATACTGAATCTTTGTGAGATTTGTGATTATTTTCACTGAATTTGAGTTACACTTTTCAATATGTACCCCACCTGACAATCAGGAAGATTGGTTATGTCATTGAGCTAGTAGGGAGAGAGATGAGCACTAGGCAAGGCTGTTTCAGCTGGAGTATTCCTGCTCGTGCTCAGCGCACCATGAATATTGTACGAAGGCAGCTTATGCTTTCCCATCAACCCTTTTAATGTAGGGACTTGGGTATTCAGATATACAAATAGCAGAGAACATAGAAACCTATGTTCTATGGAGACAGTTACACAAAGGAGAACATAGCCTAGTTTGCCCCAGAAGGATGTATAGAGAGATATCTCTGCTGATGAAATAACCCTTAGCATTTTGTTTACTTACTAGAGGCCTGGTGCACAAAATTCGTGCACTGGGTGGGGAGGGTTGTCCCTCAGTCCAGCCTGCACCTCTCACAGCCCGGAATCCCTTGCTCCTTACCACCTGCCTGCTCACTGCTCCTTACCACTCGGCTCACTGTTCCTTAGCGCTGCCGCAGAGGCAGGAGAGGCTCCCGCCACCACCACTGCACTCAGCAGCCGTGAACTCAGCTTCTGGCTGAGCAGCGCTCCCCTTGTGGGTGCGCACTGACCACCAGGGAGCGGCTCCTGCGTTGAGCGCCAGCACCCTGGTGGTCAGTGCCCATCATAGCAACCGGTCATTCTGGTTGTTGCACCGTAACGGTCGCTTAGGCTGTTATTATAGATTTATTTATTTTCAGTTACAGTTGGCATACAATATTATATTAGTTTTAGGTGTACAATATAGTCCAGAAATAGCCTTTAGGATTTTAAAAGCATTTTTGTATGCATCATTGTATTGAATTTGTTATTTCATACCATGTAGTTGGTGATAAATTGCTGTTTATTATTTTCTTAGTTGATGGCTCCTACTAGTCAGTAACTACTAACTCACAGAATAGGAAATTAGTAGTAATAATAGCTATAAAGGTAATATAATTGCATGCTTACTAGGTGCCAAATACTAAGCTAAGTGCTTTACTCCTAGTTGAGTGTATGAATTCACTGAATGAATCAGACCATCACTCCAAAGGGTCATGAGTTGGCATGCCATGCCCTGGCTCTGCCATCCAAATGCACAGAGCGCTCTGTGGAGTGTGCAGTGAATGGCGCCAGTGTAAAGATGGCCTATGGAAATGTCTGGTCAGGAGTCTAGGAAATTAACCATGAAAAGAGAAGAGATTATATAAATGTGTCTAGGGACATGTTTGGAAGCCTTATTCTTATTAGAACTAAACTATGCTAACATCCTTTGGTTATTCATTTGGGCTTAAGTTGGTACAGGAAAGTGGTCTTAAGAGATAAATTGGAGTATGTTTTCATCTTTCCTAAATCTCAGAAACAGAATTTCTGTGAATTTTTTTCATGCTTAAGAATGTGAGAAAAATATTTTCTGTTTATACATTTTTATCAGTTAAATCCCTGAAGAATATCCCTTTTATACAAAACGCAACTAATAATGTCACGGTGATTTTCTAATTGTCATGTCACTAAATAAGTCATCAGCTTATGAAGGTTTACAAATTGTCTTTTTGCATGGTTCTAGTATTACAAGCAATCTGTGGCTTTTTAATACCAACTGTAGACTGTTTGGCTCTGCTTGGCTAGCCTACAGGATAATAAGCCATTTACTGGACTGAACTAAACTGAAATAGCAAAGGTAGAGAATTAAACCACGCCACAGATATAGCAATGGCTGGTTCTGTACAATCCTAATAACGTGTTGAAGCAGAACCAGCTTATCATTGAAGTGCTAAGAGTGATCTGCAAAAATATTTAGTAATAGGAATGATCTAATAGTCCAGTGAAATTAACAGAAACTCCTAACAAGTAAGTCTGTTGCTAGCCTATGGACTTGAAATGAGTGTAAAACATGCCTTGATTCTAAGAGTATTGGAAGGAGTTAGTCTAAACCAACAGGTCTCTTTAGTTACTTTGCTTAAGATAATGCTCTCAATGCAAACACATTGTCTTAGGACTGTATGTCTAATTCTCTGGTGCATAATGTAGACAGCCAGACATGAGGCAAATATTTTGCTGGTTTATGAGTCTGGTGAAGAGGATAGAACATTTTGGAACATCACCATCAGAGTCTCTACCTTTCTTGTTTCCTTTCTGGGCAAGATAAATTCCTCTGGGATTGCATGGACAATCTCCAGTATCATTCTAAGACAGTGTTACGCTTAGATTTGTGGAATGAAAGAATTTATCTAGTAGCTAAATACATCTGCCTGATTGAATTAGAGCTCCTATTTTTTTTTAGAACTGGGAATAAATGGATTTGAGAATAGAATTTAAGAAAAGAGATTGTCAAAAAAGCACAAGTAGAATGCTGCATCAGTCAGGGTTAGATTTGCCTATGGGTGACCAAAAGCCTAAAATAACAGTAGCTTCAATTACATAAAAAAATTTATATTTTAGATGAAAGACATCCAGAAGTAGGTGGTCCACAGTTGGTATGATGGCTTCACCATGCTATCAGGACCCAGGGTGCTATTTCTCTGCTTTCAACCCGGATTATCAGGCTTCTACTTCATGGTCCAAGATGGCTGCTAGAGCTTCAGTCATCACATCACATCTTCATTATAGTCAGAAACAGGAAGTAACAAAAAGGACAATCTCCCTTCCCCTTGAGGAGACTTCTTGGAAGCTGCATATCTTTGGCTGAAACTTGGTCACCTGACCACACCCAGTGCAGGAGAAACCAGAGAGTGAAGGGAGACTTATAGCTTAGTGGCAGTGTACCTCACTGAATGTTCAGTTCCTATTACTACAGAAGAGACAGGAGAATATAGGGAGAAGAGTAGTAGACTCTAGCACAATTATTTATACAAAATCAGAGCTGAAAGAACTTTAATAGAAGGTGATTCCATGGATGTGGGTTATCTTTCTCACCTTGGAAGACAACAGAAAAATTGTTGAAGAAACTCTTATTAGAAAGAAAATATTTGGTAATAGATTGAAATTGAATATGAAACATTGATTCCATCTTAGCAGCCTGACATTTCATATGCAGGCAAAGAGAAGAGATGTGGCCCAGGAACAGAGAAGCGGAAATGATTAAATGCCAACTCCGTGACTTTTATAGCAGTTCATTCAGCTGCCTACCCACAAAGCACTTCCCAAGGAAGTTACAGCCAAGAATTCACTTGGCTGGGCTTGTCTATTTTTCATTCATTTCAATGACCATCTCAAGGGAAAAAACATCCTGAAAGAAGAAAACCCATTGAAGGACTTGGGGCATATGAACAGAAGAATTTTCCTTTAAAAGAAAGGGAAAAAAATAGCTTAAAATCACCTATGTTTGATTAGGCATTTTAGGGATCTATTTTCTCTGTGTGTGTGTATGTGTATGTGTGTGTACATCTAAATTGAATCAAGAATATGCATGCATATTCAAGATCAAGTTAATTTTACAGAATTAGGAATTTCATCTCTGTTCTTGGTTTAATGATTTTGAATGAAAACAGGAAAGAGGAAGAAATTCTTTTTAACATAGCCTTGCCAAAAACATGAAAAAGCTTTTAGCATTCAATAAACTGCATATTTTCCCCAGTTGGGGGTCAGTAAACTCAATTTAATTCATGGGGGGAAATGTTGGTGTGATCTTCAAAAAACATTTTGTAAACCTCAAACACAGTTTTCTTTTTACAACATCTTGAGTAGAACTTCTAGTCTCTAGGCACTTTTAGGTATTTATTCTATTTTATTTTATTTTACTTTATTTTATTTGTATCTTTATCGTTGAAAATATTACAGATGTACCTCTTTTTCTCCCTTGACCCTTTCTAACCTGCCCCTGCTTCCACCCCAGGCCTTCACCACACTATTGTCTGTGGGATATGCATATATGCATACAAGTTCCTTGGTTAATCATCCCACCCAGCTATCTATGTCTGCCTTCCCTCTGAGATTCAATAGTCTGTTCCACATTTCTATGTCTCTGGATCTATTTTGTTCATTAGATTTCACATATGAGTGAGATCTTGTGGTACTTGTCTTTCTCTGACTGACTTATTTTACTTAGCATAATACTCTCCAGGTCCCTCCATGCTGTCTCAAAGGGTAAGAGATCCTTTCTTTTTTTTCTTTTTTTTTTTTTACTGCTGCATAGTATTCCACAGTGTCAATGTACCACAGCTTTTTTCTGTCCAGTTTCTCCTGACTGCAAGTACCTTTATCGCCTCAAGGGATTGCCTTGGGGCATCATTGCTCAGTTTCAGATAGGTGAGAGGAATAGGTCAGAGCACTCCCAATGAGTGTGAATTATTTTACCTTGGAGAATTGTCTCCCCAATATCCTCTGGTCTCTTATAGAGGTGGGAGGGAGGTGATGGTGTGGATGGCCCAAAGACCAGCTTAGATTACTTCTTAATAGGGCCTGAGGGGATGTGTCTTTAAGACCAGAGTGACCTGAAATTTAGAGCCAAAGGCAAATCCCCATTCTCTATTCAGTTTACATATAATAAGCGTCATGTCTTCAATATTTTTGATTCTGTAGTTAATTATTTTACTCATTTTTGTTATCTCTTCTTCATTAACTATTTGTTTCAGTCTGTGATGGTGAGAGTGTTGACTTGTTTATCTCTATTTTAGAAGTCTAGTATAATTTAAAAAAAGTTAGTATCAGCCAATGTGTTGAAAGCTTTGTTATCTAATAAGTATCTAATATAAGGTTTTCTAGACGCCCACCAAGTGCTAAAAAATCATTTGCAAAAAATGATATGAGAATATGTTTTTTTTCCTCATTATGAAAGTTACATTTTCATTAGTAAAATGGGGATTATGAAATTTCAGATTTCTAGTGCAATGAAAAAAATTAGTCAATTGATGCCCATTGTAATTTACCATTTTGTGCTTAATGCCTACTTGAGACCATTTGAAATCACTCCACTCTATTTTTTTTCCAAAAAAGGCAGTACATGATGACCATTGTGTTAACTACCTTCGCAAGCTTCTTACATTTAAAAGCAGCAAGTATGTCTTCCTTTTGTTAAGTTATATAAGCTCCTTACAAAAGGAAGACAAATGAAGACATGATAGAAAATGGCAGCTGAATAGGCAGCAGTGTCATGCACCTCAACCTAGGGCTAGGCCAGAAAAGCAACTAAATCAGAGAACATCCATCCTGAATTAAAAAATTACACACAGCTGAGGAGACAGTTTTCAATAAGGAAGGACAGGGGATGCCTAGAGAACACCACTTGCCAGCCATAACCTGTGTGGAGCCACCACCGTGTCCCAGCAGTGAGCGGTGCAGTACCTCTCAGCAGGCTCCCAGATGCCTACAGGGAGTGCATGCCACCAGAGTGAGCTCCTGCACCAGGCCTCCCTCACCAGCCCTCTGAGACCCAGTGCCCTAGGATCTGGCTCCAAGACCATGCAGTGAGTGCAAGCCAGGGGGAGCCCTGTGCCCCACCCCTGCCCCAGACACCAGGACTGTGCTGCTAACCTGACCCAGAGCAACCCGGTGCCTGCTCCACTTCCAACCCCTGCTCTTGGGGCAACCCAGAGCACCACAGAGCACACCCCAGTCTGGGCCCCAGGGGGAGCTCTGACTGTGTGACCCAGAGAAACCTGTGCCTGCTCCACCCCATCTCTTGGGACACTCCTGCCGGGGACAACTGGAGCAACCCAACACACACCTCACCCCAGGCAACAGGGAAGCGCGGACTGAGTGACCCAGGCCAACCCACCCCTGCTCCATACTGAGAGGGGAGAACTGGAACAACCCAGTATGTATCTCGCTCAGGGCTACAAGGAAGAGGGGACTGTGTGATCCAGAGCAACCCACCTGAGCCCAGGGTCTTGCTGCTGGGGTAACCTGGAGTAACCCAGCACACACCCTACTCAAACCACAGGGTAGCTCTGACTGTGTGACCCAGAGCAACCTGCACCTGCTGCTCCCAGACCCCTGGGACAGTCCTATAAGGGCTACTCAGAGGAACCCAGCACATGCCTCACTCTGGGCCATAGGAAAGCAGTGCCAGGGAAATCCAGAACAAGCCAGTGTGCCCAGCAAGGGACCACAGGACTGTGCTACAAGTGTGCTGCCAGAGGGACCTAGTGTGCCATCCTGCCACGGTGCCGGGGCCACACAGCCAATTGCATGCCAGAGGGCTCTGGGTCCTCACAGGGAATCGCACACCAGAGGAACTGTGCGCACACTCCCACCACCCTGAGCATCTGAAGCAGACAACCTAGGGACCAGATCCGTGGGAGAAGGGGATACAACTCAGAGCAGAGACAATAAAGGTGTGAGACTCAAGGAAGACCCAGCCTCTGGGCTAACAATTTTCAGACCATTGCCCTGGTAGGGTCTTCAACTTGTCAAACCCCAAGCAGGGTGCCCAGGGCCAGAAAGAGACTGCAAAAATGGGGAGACAAAGAAACAACCCCCCCGCCCCAAGGAAAGAAAAGGAATTAAATGAAACAGAGGTGCTCTGACTGGTTTGGCTCAGTGGTTAGAGTGTCGGCATGCAGGCTGAAGGGTCCCAGGTTCAATTCCGGTCAAGGGCATGTACCTTGGTTGTGGGCACATCCCTAGTAGGGAGTGTGCAGGAGGCAGCTGAATCGATGTTTCTCTCTCTCCCGTTGATGTTTCTAACTCTCTATCCCTCTCCCTTCCTCTCTGTAAAAAATCAATAAAATATATTTTTAAAAATAAATTAATTACTTAATTTATGAAACAGAGGCATGTAATATGTCAGAAAAAGAATTCAGAATAAGGGTCAAACAATTCATTAACTGGTTGGATGAGAAAATCAACAACTTATGTAAGAATCAAGATGAAATCAAGAATGATATAGCTACAACAAAAAACACAATGGAAGGTTTTAACAGTAGAGTAGAAGAAGTGGAGGACTGAATTACTGAGTTAGAAGACAGGGCAGAAAACATACCCAATCTGAACAGCAATTGGAGAAAAAAAAATAGAAAGCAGGAGGAGAGCCTATAGGAGCTTTGGGACAACATGAAATGAAATAACATCTGTATAATAGGGATCCCAGAATGACAAGAAAAGGAGCAAGGATTAGAAAACCCATCTGAAGAAATAATGACAGAAAATTTCCCTGATTCGGGGAAGAATAAGTTACACAAGCACAGAGTCCCAAACAAGATGAACTCTAAAAGACCCACACCAAGACACATCATAATAACAATTTCAAACATTAACAACAAATAGAGAACCTTAAAGGCTATAAGAGAGAGACGGAGAGTGATCTACAACGGATCTCCTATTATATTATCAAATGACTTCTCAACAGAAACAGATCAAGCCAGAAGGGAATGGAATGAAGTATAAAGTGATGCAAAACAAGGAACTTAATCCCAGAATACTCAATCCAGCAAGGCTATCATTCAAAATTGAAGGGAAAATCAGGAGCTTCACAGACAAAAAAAGGCTAAGGGAGTTTATCACTGCCAAACCAGCAATGCAAGAAATGCTAAAGGGACTGTTGTAAAATGAAGGGGGAACAAAGAGGGAAGAAGGAACACAGGCACAGAAAATAAAAATGGCTACAAACATGTACCAATCAATAATAACTTTAAATGTAAATGGCCTAAATGCTCCAATCAAAAGACATTGAGTGGTTGAATGGATAAGAAAAACTGACCCATATATATGCTGTTTACAAGAGACTCACAGAGACTGAAAGTGAAGGGATGTAAAAATATATTTCAGGCAAATGGAAATGAAAAAAAAAGCTGGGGTAGCAATACTTATATCTGACAAAATAGACCTCAAATTGAAGGCCATAACAAGAGATAAGCCCAATTCATAATACTAAAAGGATTGATACAACAAGAAGACATGACTCTGGTAAACATATATGCACCCAAATACATAAAAAAAACTTCTGAAAAATATCAAAGGAGAGATCAACAACAATACAGTCATAGTAGGGGACTTTAGTACCCCACTGACATCACTGAATAAATCCTCTGGACAAAAAATTAGCAAAGAAACAGCAATCCTAAATGACTCACTTGATCAGAGGGACTTAATTGACATCTTCAGAACATTTCACCCCAGAGCTACAGAATATACATTCTTCTCAAGTGCTCATGGGATATTTTCAAAGATAGACCAAAACAACAAGAAAGCTCACTGAATGGGAGAACATATTTGCCAGTGTTATCTCTGATAAGGGCCTAATCTCCAAAATGTATAGGGAACTCATACATCTTAACAAAAGGAAGATAAACAATCCAATAAAAAAATGGGTAAAGGACTTAAATAGATACTTGAAAGTGGACATACAGAAGGCCAAAAGACATATGAAAACATGCTCAAAGTCACTAATCATCTGAGAGATGCAAATCAAAACGATAATGAGATACCATCTCACACCTGTAAGAGTGGCTATCATCACCAAAGGGACAAATGACAAGTGCTGGTGAGGATGTGGAGAAAAAGAAACCCTAATACCATGCTAGTAGAAAAACAGACTTGTGCAGCCTCTGTGGAAAACAGTATGGAGTTTCCTCAAAACATTAAAGATGGAACTTCCATTTGACCTAGTGATCCCACTTCTAGTAATACATCCTAAGAAACCCGAAACACCAATCAGAAATAATATATGCATCTCTATGTTCATAGCAGCACAATTTATAATAGCTAAGATCTGGAAATATCCCAAGTGCCCATCAGTAGATGACTGGATAAAAAGAGATGTGGTACATTTACACCATGGAATGAGGTGGTAAAAAAAGAAGACTCCTTTACCCTTTGAAGCAGCATGGCGGTTCCTGGAGAGTATTATGCTAAGTAAAAAAAGCCACGCAGAGAAAGACAAGTATTGCATGATCTCACTCATATGTGGACTCTAAAGAACAAAATAAACTGATAAACAAATACATTCAAGACATAGAAGTATGAAACAGACTGATGAATCTCAGAGAGAAGGCAGGGATGGGTGGGTAGATGCGGAAAGATTAACTGGGGAATTTATATGCATATATGCATAGCCCATGGACACAGAGAGTAGTGTAGTGAAGGCCTGGGGAGGGATGTGGGGTGGATGAGGTCAATGGGGAGTAAAAAAGGACATCAGTAATACTTTCAACATTAAAGATAAAAGCAGCAACAACAAAAACAGTAAGTAAACTGCTGCAAGTGGTAGATGCTTTAAAAAACCGTTAGGAATTGCTTCATATGCTGAACTCCTAGACCAATTGTCCATTCACCAGATATGGACAGTTGGGGAAGGCGGTTTGAACCAATTTTGACATAATTTAGAATCTTATTGGAAGCCAATGACCAACATCTTCCAGGTTCTCTCATCAGTGATTTTGGGAAATGCTGAAGTTGGTTAATAATGGTTTTGTCATTAAAATGTTTGACCATCCTAATATATAAAAACCAAGGGTCTGTAACATCCAAAACAACCGAAGCCTCGACCAACCGGAAGTCAGTCCTGCAGTCAGTGCTGGGTTGCCATGGCGCAGTGACCCAGCACTGACTGCCAAGGGGGCTTCAGATCAAACAGAGTCTGATCCATAGCCTTCATGGCAGCTGTTGATCAGCACTTGCCTCTCTCTTTCTCTCCGGGCCTGGCCAGCAGCCGCAACTCTGTTTCTCTTCAGGCCTCCGCTGGGGCTGCTGATCAGCCCTGCCTCTCTGATCAGGCCCAGAGATAGGCCCAGAGACGCTGACTGGCATAAAAACCAACCAATCAGAACCAAATCTGGGTGAACTGTGAGGAGCCAATGGCTGCCTAGGAGGCAGAGCTTTTGATGCTGACTGGCATAGAAACTGACCAATCAGAACCAAATCTGGGTGAAGTGCGAGGAGCCAATGGCTGCCAAAAGGTGGAGCTTTTGACACTGACTGGCATAGAAACTGACCAACTAGAACTAAATCTGGGTGAAGTGCAAGGAGCCAATGGCTGCCAGGAGGTGGAGCTTTTGACACTGACTGGCATAGAAATTGACCAATCAGAACCTAATCTGGGTGAACTGTGAAGGCAGAACCTAAGGTAGAGGCTGAGGAGGGGTTTTAAGGGCAACAGCTGTTTGGTGTAAGGTGTAAGAAAGCAATTCAATTTTTTAATGACCGGTTTGGCAGTATAGTGCTTATGTCTGGTTATCAGTCCAAATATAGGGATTATGTATTTTTGTCTGCCAAGAGCATCTCCTCCTGCTGAAAAAGGCTCCCCAAACCCATTTAAGCAATCCTATCCTATATAATATATCTATACTAATAAAAGGGTAATATGCTAATTAGACCAGGTCAACCAGCCATCTTCTGGATGTCCGACTTCCTTCCAGACAAAGACATGGTGGTGGAGGCCGAGACAGAGGCAGTTAGGGGCAATCAGGCCGGCAGTGGAGGGCCATTGGGGACGAGATGAGGCCAGCAGGGGAGGGCAGTTAGGGGCGATCAGGCAGGCAGGCAGAGAGGCTAGGGGTGATCAAGCAGGCAGGCAGGTGAGTGGTTAGGAGCCAACAGTCCCAGATTGCAAGAGGGATGTCCGACCTTTGGACTGGCAGTTGGACATCCCCCAAAGGGTCCCTGATTGGAGAGGGTACAGGCTGGGCTGAGGGAATCCTTTTCCCCCCCCGCACAAATTTTGTGCACTGGGCCACTAGTTTAGTATATGAACCACTGGAATTAAATAATTTGCTTAACAGAGTAGTTTAGATGTTCCCCAGGTCATTTTTCATGAGTTTCATTAAGTACCCAAACCATGTAGAAAATTGTTCTGAAGATGTTAGGAGATAGAAAATAAATGGAAACAAATTCTTGCCTGTATGTTGGATTATAGTTTGGTTAACTTATGAGCCATAACTGGAGAACAACTAGAAAAACAGCTGTATTTATTTATCCCTTTCTTCCTTTATTCACATATTACTTATGTGAATAAAGAATCCTACTTATGTGCCATGCATCCTTGTAGGTCTTGGAGTTCACTAGTGACATATAAGTTAAGATCCTGCTCTCAAAGAATTGTCACTCTGATAAGAGGAGATAGATGGTAAAAGTGTAAATGGGGGAGTGAGTGAATGAATGAATGAATGAATGAATGAATGAATGAGATGTTTCACATAGTAAGAAGTCCTATGAAGAAAATAAAATGGAATGATGTCACAGAGGGTAAGTGGTTAGAAAGGGGGTAGTCAAAGGAAGTTCCTTCTGACTTTGGAAATGATACAAGAATGATATGAAGGAGTCAGCAATGAGAGAGAGGGAGGGAGAGAGAGAGAGATACAAACATGTAAGTACAGAGTAAAAAAAAACACAAGCAGGGGATGGTTGCTTTAGGGAAACTTTTTTGAGTTCTTATGTGGCTGTGCCAACACTATGCATCTTGATATAGTTTGCATATATTTTTAAGTGGGTACTATCATCAGCCAATGCTTATTGAACTGTCAGCAAATATATACGGAGAGCCTGCTCTGCTCAAGAACACTTATTAAGTGCAGAGCACTAAATTATGAGTTACAGAGATTTTCAAAAGATAGGATTCTATGGTTTAAGGGAAATATTTCAAATGAACTACAACTTAATTTGAAAAACTCCAGGGCCTTCTTAGAGAAGCACTGTGCATTCCAGATACAGCATATAAAGCCAAAAGATTGAACCAGATGGGCTATCATTTTCTCTCTCATTACCCAAGTAATAAGGATTGCAGACATGGCAGGGACTCATGCCTTGGACTTACATGAAATCATAGTGGACCTACAGAAAATAACGCAGTAGTTAAGATTTTCATTGGCTAATTTCCTTTTCAGGATTTTGTGCACTTTGAGGAATTGGATGTCTCTTTTATATGTAGAGAGGCATCTCTTTCCTTGAGTGCCTTCTGGAAACGCAGAAGGAGCCTTCATAGAGAGGGATGAGTTGCCACAGACTTCCTCTTGTTGGTGTAGAACCTGGAGGAGGCAGGTGTGGAATAATCAATATATTATTTTGGAAAAATTAGAAATGGACAAATATTGTGTAAAGCTTAAAACAATAGCTATGAAGGCTCTGGACACTGAAAAAATGTTTTGTGGTTAAATATTTTGCATGCAGAGAGCACAAGCGCCGGAACCAGCCATACAGATGGTTAGATGAATGACTTAACTTCTGGGTGCCTGAATTTACTCATCTTTAAGATCATCATAGTAACGATGATGGCTATGATTAAATACCTGCTAGCCATAACATCTAATGTACTTTTCAGCCATGCTAAGTTGGAAGTTTCCAGTCTCTGTTGTACAGCTGGGAAAACAGGCTCAGAGTGAGGAGGTACATGCCAAGCTGGACTCTGACCCAGTTCCCTTGGGCTCCAGGGTCTTCTACCCTCTCCACAGTTGCTTGTTCTGAAGATTAGCAACCATGAATGCAGAATGCTGCTAGGAGACTGGAGGAGGGGCTACTCAAAAGCTGGTGAACAACCCTAGTGGTAAGGTATGGGGTGAGTTGTCAAGAGTGAAAGTTTTGAATGGACAACCATAAGATACCAACAGAACTGTTGCAAAATGGCAGAGATTTGTTGCATGTAGACAAACTGGGAACATGCCTTGATAGATTTACCATGGAGAAACAGTGCTGGGCTAGAGAGGTTATATGAGATGCAAGAGGAGAGAGATATGGGCCATTGCCTTTTTTTTTTTTTTAACCAGGATGGAATATTAACAGATATCTATTAACTAGCATTTATTGTCAACGTGTATCAAACCATGTGCCTAGGTAATGGGCACACAGGATAATATCTGGTTTCAGCGTCAGACCTGCCTTTCAGTGTGGTGGGGTGGGTCCTAGGGGTGGCAGCCAGGACGTGACCCCATATGGCAAGGGGGGGCACTTTTGCAGTCTCCAGGGGTTATTGACAGCACCCCCAAAGAGACTCTTATTCCCTAGATCTAGCTCCAAATACTCTTGACTGTTTTCAAATATTAAAACTACATTTAAGTTATTGCAGATATCAAAAGAATATACTTTATTAAGATTATAAGCTATTTGAGAGCAACAAGCTACATCTCCTAACTTTTATGAGCAGGAAACTCTTTTAAAAACTTAACTTTGGACTGTATCGTTCTCCCATTTTTCTTTGGTTGATGGTTCTGATGAGCCTGCTCCTTTCCAGTTTGTTCTAAGAGGAAGGACCTTTTTTTTTTTTTTTTTCTTGAAAAGACTTTCGTGAGCTCACTCTCTTCCACGGTTAGGCACTGCAGTTAGTGCCATGTGGGAAGTGGACTCCAAGGGGAGATGGTGCATCAGGGGTGTTGTGAGGTGTGTCCTGTGACTGCTTTTTTTCTCCTGCTGCCAAGGACCTGGGATCTTGCTGAGATTTGTGTGAACAAAGGAACAATTCGATAAAATGAAATTTGATTTTCTGAACAATTAAATTTTAAAATGGACATCTTCCGCTGTTACCTAAAAACATAACAACAAAAAAAACCTTACAAATGTGTGTTTGTTTCTCGAATGAAGAAAATAAATTTGATGGTGATGGCCAGAGGGAAGGGGACTCGGGGCCTGGGTGGAAGAGGGAAAGGGAGTGGCAAAGGGGGACATCTGTAATAGTGTCAACAATAAAACTAAAGTTAAAAATTTAACATAAAAAAGAAAAGAAATTTGGGATGTTAAGAGTATATAAAGCTGAAGTACAGCATAGGAAATATAGTCATATTTCAATATAGTAATATTTAATAACTAGGTATGGTGCCTGTTGGGTCATGGAAATATGAGGGGAACACTTTTGCAAAGTATATGATTAGCTAACCATTCTGCTGTACAACTTTTAACTAATACAAACAATAATATTGAATGTAAATTATAATTTAAACATTTTTAAACTCTTCTTAAAATTACAAACATTTTTAATGAGAACAAAAAACTCTCTGAGGCAACATGTAAGTGGAAACGACTAAAGGTAACGAAACAGTAGCAGCTTTATTGGAATTTCAAATATTAGCACCTTGCCAGTGGGCGTCCACAGTCACACAACAGGGGCGCTCTGCAAGTGGAGTCGCACCCCAGCCTGGTGAGTTCCCTCGCAGACATGAAACTGCTGCTCGGTGTTGGGTTAACTCTGGACTTCATCTTAACCTTTAAACAATGTCTCCTGGATGCTAGTTCTCAGAATGGCTGTCCTCCCGCAGGAACTGCTGAATGACGAGTCCTTGGTGAAGATAAGATGTTGGCATGAAAATTGATTTCCAACAGCTTCTTTCAGCATGTAATGATGACTGTAGTGAATTTTCACCCGAATTTGTAAGCATTGTCTTACCCCAAACTGTCAAATCTAGGAGGTCCTCAGACTAGACTCTTCCAAATAACCAAAGACCTGAATCATATGACTTGAGTGACCTCACTTCTCTAAGAATGAGTTGAGTTTCTTTAATAAGATTTTATTTCAATTTAAGGTAAATTAAATCAGAATTCCTGCATTCCTGGTGTTAAGCTACTAATGTAACTTAATGGAAACTGACTGCCCATCAGGTGTAGATTCACATAGAACCGAATAGGAAGCTCCCCCCAGTGTTGGTCAGAGGACAGAAATCACACTGGTTTGAAGCGTTCTCCTGGGCAGGGGAATGAAGTGTTTCTTCCTAAATTGCCTGGAGATGTGATTTGATTCAGACCAAACCAAATCCATGAATTAATGATTCCTGGAAAGTGTTTTCTAGGCCAGAGGGAAGTATCTATATAATAACTAGAGGCCCGGTGCACAAAAACTTGTGCACTCGGAGGGGAGGGGGTCCCTCAGCCCGGCCTGTGCCCTCTCGCAGTCTGGGACCCCTCAGGGGATGACCACCTGCTGGCTTAGGCCCACTCCCCAGGGGATTGGGCCTAAGATGGCAATCAGACATCCCTCTGGCAGCCTGGCAGCCCTCAAGGGATGTCCACTTGCCAGAGGGGAGCAGACCTAAACTGCAGTCGGACATCCTTAGCACTGCTGAGGAGGCGGGCGAGGCTCCCACCACCACTGCTGTACTGGCAGCCATCAGCCTGGCTTGTGGCTGAGCAGAGCTCCTCCCATGTGAGAGTGCCCTGACCACCAGAGGGCAGCTTTTGCATTGAGCATCAGCCCCCTGGTGGTCAGTGTGTGCCATAGTGATCAGTCATTCCCAGTCCTTCTGCTGTTAGGGTCAGTTTTCATATTACCCATTTACTATATAGGATAGAGGCCTGGTGCATGGGTGGGGGCCGGCTGGTTTGCCCTGAAGGGTGTCCCGGATCAGGGTGGGGGTCCCGCTTGGGTACCTGGCCAGCCTGGATGAGGGGATGATGGCTTTTTGCAACTGGTCACACCCCCTTCAGGGTGGGAGTCCCCACTGGGGTGCCTGGCCAGCCTGGATGATGGTATGATGGCTGTTTGCAGCTGGTCATACCCCCTTCAGGGTGGGGGTCCCCACTGGGGTGCCTGGCCAGCCTGGATGATGGGCTGATGGCTGTTTGCAGCTGGTCATACCCCCTTCATGGTGGGGGTCCCCACTGGGGTTCCTGGCCAGTCTGGGTGAGGGGCTGAGGGCTGTTTTCAGGCTGGTGGGCGACTGAAGCTCCCAGCCTCTCCTTTTTTCTTTTTTCTTTTTTCTTTTTTTTATTCTGGGATTTATTTACCTTCTATAGCTGTCACTGGAGCTGAGAGCTGGCCCCAGCTCTGAGGCCATTGCTGACTGAAAGCAGGTATCTGGGTTTGTTTAGATTCTATAATTGAAACTCTGTTGCCATCACTGGCCGCTTTAAGCTCTGAGGCCGTGCTGGCTGAAAGCTGATACCTCGGGTTTGTTTAGGTTCTATAATTGCAACATTGTTGCATCCAGAGCTCAGAGCTGGGCTGCGGCAGGCGGGGAACCTTGGCTTCCTCCTTCACTGGAGCAAGCAAGCCTCCTGTTCGCTTCAGCTGCCTGGCTGCGGCTGCCATCTTGGCTGGCAGTTAATTTGCATATCTTCCTGATTAGCCAATGGGAAGAGTAGCGAAGTTATGGTTAATTACCATGTTTCTCTATTATTAGATAGGATTTGGATTTCTTTATCAAATCATGTTTCATTCCTCAGTTGCTTTCCACAACATTATTATAAAGTGATCTAATAAATCAAACTACGTATGCACACACCTTAAGCAAATTAGTATCAAAATCTTTGTGCAATATGAGGGTAATTTTTTCTAAGTTATTTCGGCAATCACATCAACCGGCCATTTTTTTTTTTTTCTGTATGAATGTCAGCATAAAATAAAATAGCATAAGAGCTGCTCAGAATATTTATGTTATATCTGGTGTTATGTTAGCTTTTATTTTCAGCAACATGTAATATAGTTCCTTTAGTAACCTAAAAATATCACTAGAGTTCAGAAAGTGATACATCCTAAGTATAATTTGCAAACACATTTCTTCAATGTTAGGAGGTGACCTATTAATTCTAGCAGGCTATTACCATGAACAAAGCTGAAAATTAGCCCAGCTAACACTGCTCCTTTTGCAAACAAAGTGTGACAATAATCTTCTTTGTGCCTAACATAAATCACAAAAGCCAGTGTTTTTTGGGCCCATGGAATCAAACTTGTGTGGGAATGATTGAGACGATGACACTGTCAGGGGGTGGCAACATCACAGGTGACCATAATCACAAGACTGGTTGAGAATGAATAACTGAAGTTGCATGGGGAATGTGCTTCAGCAAAATAAGGGAGGGAATCAAGAAAGAAGATGACGAGGAAGTGAGGAAAGATTTATCTGTCTCCGGGGATTGGTGAAGAGAAGTCTCAGGGTAGCAGCAGAGCTGGAGAGAGACCAGGTGGGATCCAAACAGGAGGATGCAGCTCCTGGCAAGTGCATTCTGGAGGGAGGAGGCTCTGGAATATTAGATATGATTAAAGAGCTTGAAAAAAACCAACTATGATAAAGTAAATAAAGCAAGGAAAGAAAAACAGTGCAATTAGAGACTTCTGGAAGCTATGTAAAAACTACATAATAAAGTAAAGACATTAATTTTAACCTAAAACTTTGCTTTACTCTGAACAGTACAACTCTTATTATATACTCATGATAATGTGAACTTTATTTTAACGGAGTTTAAACAGAACTAAGAATACAGTTATATTGAGGAGATGAGAGTGGTTTAAGAAAACAAGTCTTCATCTATCACGGCACGAGATTCAAAGATATCTGAAATTGATAAGCAAGAACTATTTGTTTAAATAGAGTATTTCGAGATTTTGGGGGTAATCTCATAAGCAAGTTCTTTCAAGACTCAGAGTTGGTTACAAGGGCATGGCAATGAGCTCTGGAAGCGGTGGGACTAGGCCCTGCTGCTTTTTCATATAGGATTTCCTGATGAACTATTTGATTTTTAACTACATTGCATGCATTAATTTAATGGAACATTTCATTTAAAATTATTCTGCAATTCAAAAAATGTTAGGTAAACTGAGATTGTAAGTCTGGTGGAGGAAACTTCGCTGGTCTTATTAAGGATGCTTGCTTTCTGATCTGGGCCCCATTGTTTACAGAAGGGTTAGAATATCGTGGGACCCAGAGTATAGACTTGGGACCCAGAGAGACTGGTGTTGAGTCCTCTCACCAGCCTTACTGGCTGTGCCTGTGGTAGGTGGCAATGCTCTCATTACGAACACACCTACTGTGTACCTAAGGGTTGGTATTCTCATGTCTACCTGACAGGCGGGGACACAGAGACTCAGGAGGTGTGTGACCTTAGGCAAGTTATTTAAACTTTCTGCACCTCAGTTTCTTACACTGATATGAGTAGAACCTGTCTGTGTGGTTGTGACAATGTAATATATACTTTATGGACAGTCTCTAACACAGTGCCTGGATTATACACACTCAACAGGTGCTTGCTATAGTTCTTAAACCATGTGGTTTCAGTCACCCCGATGACTGTGTATTTGAGTTGGTTCCTCTCTAAAAGAAAACACAAATTCCAGACTTTTTAACTGCCAACACTGGAGATTGCTTTCCGAGTGAGGGTACAACTTTGTGATAACAGGATTTAATGCTGTAGGAAGAAAGTATGGGAGAACATCTACAGACAACAGTTAAGATGCTATCTTTTGCTGATGGTTAATACTGAATAATTGACAAATAACTATGGTCCATTTTATAATTGTTTAGTTTTTTATGAGATTATCAGTCTCATTGGAAAGCAAGAAGGGTCTGCAGATATCTGGTAAGGAAAGGATTTAAATCAGTTACACATTGGTTTCTAGCTCTTCTTAAGTTATCAGAAAATTCCTTTATCCTTTGTTATGCAAAATAGTACTTGATCTCGTGAAATATAATTTCCAGTTGTTATCGCAAAAGAGAATATTTATCTAATCCTTCTTCCACTAGGAATTTGAGTTACGATGGAGAGTAAATAAAGCAATTTCATTGGCCCAATGTGCAGCTGAAATTTTAAAGGAAGTAATTTATACTCCCTTATGTCTGAGACATTTTAGCATACTTTATCTCACACAATCTGCACTGTAACTCTTAAGGAAACTACAGTCAGACCTTAGATATTCCAGACAATCTCAGTAAAGTGAGTTACAGTATTTGTGCTTGTGAAGGGTCTTGGCTTCGATTTGTAAAAATGCAGCATCTGTTACACAGAGGAGAATGAAGTGTGATAAAACAAGGTATGTCTGTATTATAGCCAGTTCTTCTGGTTTGTGGTAGTTATCCTATATAATAAAAGGCTAATATGCAAATTGTCCCCTCCAGTGAGAGTTTCACCAACCCAGAGTTCCACCAGCGGGTGGGGCTGGCCAGCAAACCATCCACAGCCCCTCCCCCTGGCTGGCTCCACCCCCTATTGGTCCTCCTACCCTGTTTGGAGGAGGGGCTGGCCCGCCAACTGCCCACGGCTCTTCTCCCCACCCCCACCAGACCCCACCCATGCACGAATTCATGCACTGGGCCTCTAGTGTTCTATAAAGTTGCGAGGAACATGGACCGGTGAACACGAAATTATTGTAGGTTTCTCCAAGCCTCTGGTCACGTTTTTGCCAACTGATCAATATGTAAGCTTGTTTTATGTTTATTTCATTATTTAATACATATTTTTGACTCATTAACACTGAACTGAGGGCAAACAGCATGACTAATTCATGATGGAAGAAAGCTTCTCTAACTAACACATGCATTTTCTCTGTCAAGCACATCACAGCCTTCTTGTGCTAGGAACGCTAGGCAGCACTTCAATACCACCTTGGGGGCCATTTTAAACAACAAAACCACCAACAAAAAGAGCAAAACATGGAAAATGTGGCACTGACTAGACCAGTGATGGCGAACCTATGACACGCGTGTCAGAGGTGACACACAAACTCAATTTTGGTGGATTTTTCTTTGTTAAATGGCATTTAAATATATAAAATATATATCAAAAATATAAATCTTTGATTTACTATGGTTGCAAATATCAAAAAATTTCTATATGTGACACGGCACCAGAGTTAAGTTAGGGTTTTTCAAAATGCTGACACGCCGAGCTCAAAAGGTTCGCCATCACTGGACTAGACCATGAAAAGGACACTTGTTTACAGTCTGAGAGTGTGGCCTTGTCCCCTCAGCTGGGAACATGAGTTTCCTGTACCTGTCCTTGACTGACCCCAAAAAGCCACAAGGAGTGATAGGAGGTTCAAGTTAAGTTTTGTTGAGTAGATTAACTGGCAAATATGGAATCTGAATATAATAAGGATCAACTCTGTATATATCTATACTAGAGGCCCGGTGCACAAAAATTTGTGCACTTGGGTGGGGGGGGGGGCCCTCAGCCCGGCCTGTGCCCTCTCGCAGTCTGGGACCCCTCGGGGATGTCCACCTGCTGGCTTAGGCCCACTCCCCAGAGGATTGGGCCCAAGCTGGCAGTCAGACATCCCTCTGGAAGCCCAGGAGCCCTCGGGGGATGCCCACTTGCCAGCGGGGACAGGCCTAAGCTGCAGCCAGACATACTTAGCACTGCTGAGGAGGCGGGAGAGGCTCCCGCCATCACTGCTGTGCTGGCAGCTGGCAGCCTGGCTTGTGGCTGAGCAGAGCTCCCCCTGTGGTAGCGCACTGACCACCAGAGGGCAGCTCCTGCATTGAGCGTCTGCCCCCTGGTGGTCAGCGTGTGTCATAGTGAACAGTCATTCCCAGTTGCTCTTCTGTTAGGGTCAATTTGCATATTACCCTTTTATTATATGCCTGGTGCATAGGTGGGGGCTGGCTGGTTTGCCCTGAAGGGTGTCCTGGATCAGGGTGGGGGTCCTGCCGGGGTGCCTGGCCAGCCTGGGTGAGGGGCTGATGGCTATTTTCAGGCTGGCCACAGCCCCTTCAGGGTGGGGGTCCCCTGGGGTGCCTGGCTAGCCTGAGTGAGGGGCTGATGGCTGTTTGCAGGCTGGCCACGGCCCCCAGCCACCCAAGCTCCCAGTGGAGGCTGGCTGGAAGCAGGTATCTGGGATTTATTTATCCTCTATAATGGAAACTTTGTTGCCTTTAGTGGAGATCACAGCCAGCCAGGACAGGCGGGAAGCTTGGCTTCCTCCATCGCCAGGGCAACCAAGCTTCCTGCTTGCTCCAGCTCCATGGCTGCCGGCTGCCATCTTGGTTGGGTTAATTTGCATATAGTCACTCTGATTGGCTGGTGGGCGTGGCTTGGGGCATAGCGAAGTTACAGTCAATTTTCATTTTTCTCTTTTAATATATATATATATATATATATTAAACATTGAAGCTTAAACTGAGTGAATTCCCTAACTTTTACACAATACATACACAGTAGAACTGATTCCTGTGCTTTTTGTACTTGCTTGTTTAGTATATGCCAGCTACTGAAATAACGTCTCCCATACAGGGAGACCACAGGGCCTTAACAAGATCCACAGGGATGTGGGGTGGAGACTCCTCTCCCTCTGGTCACTCAGGGATTCAGGCTCCTCTATCCCCTCATCCTTCCCAGAATCCCCTGCATCCCGAGAGCTGACCTGCAGGAGAGAGGGAGAGTGTAGAGGACCATGTGGAAAGCTTTAGGGACAAGGCCTGGATGTGGTTTGCCTCACTTCTCTCTACATTCCACTGGCCCCACCTCACACAGAGGAGGCTGGGAAATATCCCTTTCTTATGTGCCCATGCAGAAAAAAAAAGTAGGTTTGGGTGAACACTTGGCCTTTTTTCGGTCATGCAACATATAGGAGAATGTAATCATATTTTTATGCCATTTTTCTGAGACTTTTTAAGAAGTGTTGGGGATTTACAGCCTCTATCAGTTGGAATTCAATTGAAGAAGGGAGTGAAAATTGAGATTTGTTTTCTGTTTCCTAGTATGCCAGGGACAAGTGAACTGATTATTTTTTTATACTTAGCTGGATATTTCAACAGAGTCTTTCCCAACACTAAAATAGTTTTACAAGAGAAATGACTTGATTTAAAATTAAAATAGATACAGTACTCATTTTTTCCCTCCGTAAATTTTCTGCACTCAGGTTCTGCCTCCCACAATTGAAGGCAGCCATGATGAGGAACTTGATTGCATGGCTTGTACTGTTACTTTGGAAGTAATTGCCAGATTGGCATACACAGCAATTGGTGTGTGAGAGGTGATCAGATGTGAACATTTCCATTCAGTCATCTCCCCGGAATTCAGACACATCACTGCCTCTGGCTTCAGAATTAGGATCAGTAATTGCAGCCCTGGGATGAACTGTGCATCAGAAACAGGCTTTTTCGTGTGTGATCAGCAGCATTCTCACACTTGCCTTGGGAGGCAGAACTGAGCACTTTCCTGGCTCTCTCTATATGCTGAAGCAGTAGTAATCTTAGAAGTAGTCATTGTTGTTTAGAAAGTATAGCAGTAAATGTACTGATGGGGGTGAGGATGTTGGGGAAGGTGGCGGGGGGAGGGAGGATTGGAGGACCCCAGCTGCAGGATGGGCAGGTGTGGAGACAGGATAGAGAGGGCTGAAGAATTAGGTTGAAAACTTAGAAGTTTCTTCCTTTCACTTTCAATCCTAAACTTGATATCAGGTCTGTTTAATTCTCCCTTCGGGAGAGGCAGAAACAGCTTTTCCTCAGTTCTGAGAGAGGACTGTGGTTATTCTCAGGACTAAGAAGCTGGGGAGACTGAAGGGCAACCAGCACAGCCCTGGGTCTGCTATTCCTCCAGGAGCTGCTTCTGGGAGAAAAGAGGCTGCGGCTTTTGTACATTAGCCCTGGACATTTATTTATTTTTAATTTCAGTTATGTTTTTAATCCATTCTGCCTTTCTCTTTTAAATTTAATTTTATTTTTCCCATCACCTTTTATCCCCTCTGTGCCCTCTCCCACCATCCATCCTCCCCCACCCCCAAAATCACCACACTGTTGTCCATGTCCATGAATTCTCTCTTTTCTTTTGCTTAATCCCTCTACTCTCCACCCTCCCCCCAGAGCTGTCTGCCTGCTCTCTATCTATGAGTCTGCCTCTGTTTTGCTTGTTAGCTGTTTGTTCATTAAATTCCACATATGAGTGAAATCATTGTCTTTCTCTGACAGGCTTATTTCACTTAGCATCCTGAAATGTTAACTATGTAATATCCCAGGTACAGATGTTGAAATGTTAAAGTATTGTTATAGATTTAGCATTTGCAGTTCCCTATTTTCCATTATAAATATATGTATTATTTAACTTCTCCTCATCTCACCTCACAATCCTCCAATCTCTGAGTGATGGAGATGGAGAAGTGGGACTGTGGTCTATTTGTCCCTAAAATGTAACTAGGGACGCTATGAATTTTTAAAATAAATTTTGGGTTTCTTCCAGCTGGTGTAGCTCAGTGGTTGAGTGTCAACCTTTGAACCAGGAGCTCATGGCTCAATTCCTGGTCAGGGCACATGCTCTGGTTGTGGGCTTGATCCCCAGTAAGGGGACATGCAGGAGGCAGCTAATCAATGATTCTCTCTCATCATTAATCTATCTCTCTTTTCTTCTCTCTTCCTCTCTCTGAAATCAATAACAACATAAAATAAAATAAATTAAATTTTGGTTCCCACCACTATGAAAAACACTCTCATTCCCTTGCTTGTCCTCAACTAGTTAACAAGTGTTTACTAAATATGCACTGTTCACAGCATCATGACCAGCATTCCTGGTGGACACTGAAGAAATGACCCAGAAATTTAGATCAATCCTGTACACCTTGCAGGAATAGCTATAGTCTCTTGACCAACAACATTTTCTTTCCTTGGGCTGGGTATTTCTATTATTTTACACATACTTGGTTTTATATCCCTGAGCACCCATTAGAGACAAAAAAAACTGCTGGGAGTTGTAATCTGCTTTTGTTCAAATTATGACTTGCAATTTATTCTGACTTCTTCTATATTTGGCCTTGTTTCTTTGAGGCTTGAGCCTGAAGGCTATGCTAATTTATATGATGGATGAGCTGTCTTTCATTTTGTGCTACTGACAGAAAAGGAAAAGTCACCTCAAATCTAGTCATGTTAATAAGGCTGCAGCTTAACTCACCCACATGTCCTGGGGTGGGTTTCTTTGTTGCCTTTCTGTCCAGTTATCCATAAGTAGGTGGCATATATATATACACATATACATATACATATATACACACACACATACTGAGTGGCCAGATTATTATGACCACCTGACATTTGTAGGCTAATTAGCCGTACACTGCATCATATGGATATGGAAGCTGAAGGCCTGCTGTCTGCAGTTACCAAGATAAAACGTCTCCAATTAGCACAGGAACACAAAGATTCAACAATCAAGCATTGGAAAAAAGTCGTGTGGTTCACTGAATCACGTTTCCAGTTGCATCATGCAGATGGCAGAGTGAGAATTTGGCGGAAACAGCATGAACACATGCACCCCACATGCATGAATACAACCCTTCAAGCTGGTGGGGGCAGTGTTATGGTTTGGGGCATGTTTTTCTGGCATGATTTGGGCCCTTTAATTCATGTGGAACAACGTGTGAATAGCACAACAGACCTAAGTATCATTGCTGATCAAGTTCATCCTATCATGTTGATGGCATATCCCAATGGAGATGGCGTCTTCCAACAAGACAATGCGCCATGCCACGGTGCTCGTATTGTGCAGGAGTGGTTTCAAGAACATGAGGGAGACTACCTTGCTTAGGTTGCCCCCACAATCACCAGATCTCAATCCAATTGAGCATTTGTGGGACGAAGTTAAAAGAGCCATCGGGCAGCTGGTTCCACAACCATCAAATCTCACAGAACTGGACAGTGCTATTCATCAGGCATGGTGTCAGATTCCTCGCATCACCTTTCAACATCTCGTGGAGTCAATCCCAAGAAGCATTGCCGCAGTATTGAAGGCAAAAGGTGGCCCAACAAAGTACTGATGGGGTGGTCATAATAATCTGGCCACTCAGTGTGTGTGTGTGTGTGTGTGTATTATTTTCACCTACTTTTGATAGACTGGAATTTGGGACATAGATTTAAAAGAAAACCCAAAAGGCCTTGTTGTAGCCTAGAGTGTTCAAGATACAGAACACCCCAATGGATGAGTTGTGGGGAGTCGTGGTACAGACCACGGCACTTTTTTCTATTAAGATAGGAAGCTGTTGTGTGTTATTGTGTCATGTTGTAAAGTTCCACACATTCCAAACTCAGATGATTTATTTGTCTGTGTGAATTGCTTATGAGGCTTTGTGGTTATTTCTTTTCTTCTTACCCTCCTTTTTATTGGCCCTGGTTTCTGTAGACCTAGAAGATGTGTGATTGGGGACAGTTCCAATCTGTTAACATCTCCTGGAAGATGAGGATGAAATATTGCTTCAATATCTCCTTTCCTTCTTGTCAGCAGCTTTAGGGATTCACAGATAGCTTGTGGTTCATAAATATTAAACAAGCCTTCATTGTTGGAAAGCCATCAGCATGGCTAGCCAACGCCAGAACCCCAGTGATCATAACACCATTTAGAATGAGAAGTTGAGGGCTGAAACATAGTTTCTATTCACTATAGACATTTAAAAACACATGGGAAACACTCTGTTTTTATGATAAAATACTCTCAAGTCTATGTTAAGAAGACCCTGTTAATAACCTTGAATCAAACTCTCTGGCATTTTTATAGTGAAGAAGACAATGTAAGAATACATTTACCTGATGGTCAGACTTTGAACTCCTCCTTGTTTGAGTTTGTGGAGACAAGAAAATGAGACACAGGGAAATAAATATCTAAGCCTGAGTAGAGTAATGATCACAAAATCACTTTGCTTTGTGGGAAGCATATGGAAGCACCCTAGGCCTTTCAAGTAGAACTCATGCTGTTGTAATTCTATGAAAGCAGTGGTTTCTGGATTAATAAATGTTCTTAGATGTTTTTTTTCCTGGAACCCTTAGTTCTGTCAAGTTTATGTGGATGTTACATTGTAAGACATCTCACCCTTACACAAGACAATTGAGGAGGAGACAGCAGAATCACTCACTCTAGCGACATCAAGGTCTTGGGCCTTTATTGAGTGGGCAGCTAACTCTGCACATCTCAGCATATGGAAGGCACTGCCACATCACAGAGCCCAGCGTGGGGACAGATTTTATAATGATGACCCCAGGGCACCAAGGAGACATTAAATCATGCTCAACCTACTAGGGAAATGTATTATTCTATTTTAAGCACATGGTGGGAAAGTCTTTTTAAAGGCCTCAGTGTTCTAGGAAGGAAGCATAACTATTTGGTAAATTCATGTATGTGAACCCCATGTCCTAGCAGACCTATCAGAACCTCATGTCTTGGAAGTGAGCAACATGGTGTATATTTTTTAGAGTAAATGTATCACTGCTCCTTCCACCCACGCCCCACGCTCCCCGCAAGGTACCAGCCCTCAGCTGCATCCTGCCACTCTTAGGAAATGATCTCACCTCCAGTTTGGAAGTTCTCATCTGTCTGACATGAACTGCTTCTTTATTTTCCCACCGAAAATTTCTCGTGTCCTTATCATCCTCCCCGTCTCAACAGAAGAATCGCCTCTCCTCCCTTTCAGGGCTAACTCTCTCCCACTCCTCAGTAACTGGTCCATCAGCTTTCGCTTTCCTCTTGCTTTTCTAGCTCTTGCCCTCTTTTCTTAAGACCCCTGCATCACCCTCATGTCATAGCCTAAACCTTTTGTCAACCCCACTGGTTCCTCCTGCCATCTTCCACTCCTTCCTCGTATAACCTCTGCTCTCTCTTCCCATTCTCCATCATCTTTTGCCACCCACTTCTGTCCCCTCTACTTTATAGATATCTTCTCTCCAAAGTCATTGATGACTTCTGAATCTCTCAATCTTTCAACTGTTGTAGGAGTCATTTTCCTTGCCTTCCCACATCACGTGGTACTTCTGACCACCTTTGCCTTCTGGCGGCCTCTCTTTCATTAGGGCTGTCTGCATTTTTTTCACATTGCTCACTATTTTTGTTTTCCTTATACTTGCTAAATCTCCTTTCCCTAGGCCAGATCTTTGGAGAAAATTGACACACCATACAGATAGGCTAAAATTTAAGTACCTTTTTGCATGCCTCTGATGTGCCATAGGGTACCTTCATCTAAGTTTAAAATCTATAGGCTTAACTAATGTGTCAGAAGAAAAGTGATTAATAAGTAGGAGAGTCTGGAAAAGTACTGTGTTTCCCAATGTTCACAATTTTCCTGTGGTCTTGACTCTTTTCTTCTTTTGGTCCATAGTGTGGACATTCGCCAACTTGTATTTCTCAGCTTTCTTCACCACACTTTTATTGTTTAGCCCTTTCATTTATTCTCATGACTTCCGCTACAATCTTAATTATCATGACTTCAAATTTTATCTTTAAAAAAAAACAACTCGGGGGGGGGGCAGTAATCTGTGTCTTCTTTTTTTAAATATGTTTTTATTGATTTCAGAGAGGAGGGGGGAGGGAGAGATAGAAACATCAATGATAAAAGAGAATCATTGATTGGCTGCCTCCTGTATGCCTCCCACTGAGGACTGAGCCCACAACCTGGGCATGTGCCCTTGACCGGAATCAAACTTGGGACCCTTCAGCCTGGAGGCTGATACTCTATCCACTGAGCCAAACCAAGTAGGGCCAAATATTCTTTAGCTGGACCCCTCTTCCATCCAGTCTATATATCTGCATTTTGGGGGGTACCCCTAAATTATGAAGAGGATTACATAAACTAATACATACGGTTGCTAATTTTAAGGCACTGACCTGTGCCTTAAAATTAGCAACCGTATGTATTAGTTTATGTAACCCTCTTCGTAATTTAGGGAGGACAGTATTATTAATCTTCTTTTACAAATGAGGCAACTGGCACTCAGAAACGTTACAGCAGTTGTTCAAATTGGCATGTGTAGAAGAAAAACAAGAGAGCTGGGTTTGTGAATCCAGATCCCTTTGCCTTTTTATTGCTCTCGGCTGTTGGGGGCCTAGTTCAAGGCTGAAATTGCTATTGTCTCCCTCTGCTCCTGTCACAACAGTAACAATAACACAAAATGTAAGCCAACAGCTTGTGCCCCTTGGGACTTTGGCCACAGGGACTCTGCTTACTCATCTCTGAGGCCATTGCGCAGCTCAGTGTGTAAAACAGAAGGAGTACAGTGCAGCCGGTGTGGCTCAGTTGGCGGAGTGGCCATCCTGTGCACTGAAAGGTCACCAGTTCGGTTCCCAATCAGGGCACATCCCCAGGTTGTGGGTCCCGGGTGCGGTCAGGGTATGTACAGGAGGCAACTGATTGATACTTCTCTCTCTCCCTCGACCTTCCTCTCTCTCTACAATCAATAAAAACATTTTAAAAAATAGGGAGTTTATTAATAAGTGTCTGTTGAGGTCAATTGAATTAGGGTGCAGCTCGCCAAGACCCCAAACCTCACAGTTACCGTTGACTCCTCCTGTCTGTCCCAGTGCAGTCTACTGGCAAGTCCTGTAATTTTCCTCTCCCAGTGCTTCCGATACTTCCGTGCTGCTCTCCCTTCCAGCTTCCATCACCTGCACACGGTTCTCACTGCCACGCGCCCCGTGCTGTTGCCGGGACCTCCCGGGCCTCGGGCTGCACTGTGGCAGGTCAGTCTCCCTAGTCACAGCTCTCCTCCTGGATAAAGACTGTTCTTCTTGGACCATGTGGGTGTTTTAGAGATTGTCTGGTCCAGCCCATTGCCCAGAAAAGAAAAAATCAAAACGTGGTTCCAGAGAACCAGAGTCACTCTGCAGATGGGAGCGAAGCCCCCACAACTCCCGGCTTCCTGAAGCCCAGTCGGGCTCTCCCCAGCTGCCAAATGAAGTTCGGGTCTTTGTCTGGCACCGAGACACCCTCCATGACCCAGTTCCAACATGCTGCTCAAATTATCTGTCACTAATCCCCAAATCAATGAGCCAGCCAACATGTGCTGTTTACCATTCTTTCAACACATCCACTGCTCTCTTGCCTCCCTGCCATTTTTAGGTAATTTTCTCTACACAGAATCTTTTTTTTCTCTCTTCATCTCAAGCCATCCTTTCCACAAAAGTTCCCTGATTCTTCTCCCGTGTAAAAGGCAGGGACTTTGCCAGCCACGCATGCTCCTAGCGCTTTGCTTTTCTGCTCTGGATTTACTATGCTCTGCCTCACATCCTTCTGTGCTCATCTGATCTCCCTACTATTTCTAAGCCTCGTTAGAGCAAGAAAGGACTGCATCTTGTTTGCTGCTGTATCCCTCACATCCAGCTTGGGCCTGGCTTGGGGTTTGAAGCAGTTTGGTGACAGAAAGATAGTGCTGGGGAAAGCTCTGGCCAGCGTATTGGGCATATTGGACTTCCGTTCACCCTTAAAGAACTTGGGATTTGGCCTTCATTGAGTTGAAAATAGTCTAACTTTTTGAAACATGTGGAAATGCTAACGGAGATCAATGCTTTGCTTGCCACTTTTCTTGCCACACGTGTCCATGACTCAGTGCTTGAGAAATGAGATTGCTTCCATGAGGGAGAAAGCCTGCCCGTTTCCCTCGCAGCCACCCCGCTGTGGCCGGCTCTGTGCAGCCGTGGGAGAAATGGGTGTTTACGTTCTGGGAAGCTCTGATGTATTTCACAGATACTGCAGATGTGACATGGTGACCAGTCATCTCCAGGGCTGCAAAATTCTAGTCATCCATGTAAACGTTCTTCAGTTTGCCTAATTATACCACAAAGACTGATAGGGAAATGATATGTTTAATCAAAGGAGAACTCACTGATTTTATATTATCTATTGACCTTGGGTGTTAAGTGATGTAAACATTGAGTAGACTATGCTTGAAGTTACAATAATAATTAGTGAATTATGTAGGATAAGTTGAAGTGTTCAGATTTGTTTTTGCAGTTGGCAGATACGGGCTAACTTGAACTTTTCTTTTTCTGCTCTTCCCTCTCACTCCCTGCTTACAAGCTGCAGTGAACTTGCAGGAGGCTATCTGAGTAATGGGGGAAGATGAAAGGTTGTAATTGTCCTTCACCAAAATTTATTGCTGTCAGCCAGTTTGATCCTGGCACCTTAAACTGTTCCTGTACGCAGCCAGTAATTGAACATTTTCACCCATTCTCTTCAGCCATCTCAAGGACCAAATTATCCAGACAAGTTGTACAATTCAGTGACTAAGCAAACAGCAAAGCAGACCAATTATCTACCACTTTCTACTAGGTCCTAGGAGGATAGCCTAGACACAGATGTAAGCTGAATTGCGTCATTTAGTGTCAGATCCTGGAAGGGCATTGTTCTCAGAGTATTATTTGTGTACGGCCTCGTAGACTCAAGGCCAACAGAAATAAAATGTGAGCTTTATATGCATTTAAAGGTTTTCTAGTAGTCCTAATTTAAAAAAAAAAAAAACAGGAAGAAATGGCTGAAACTAATTTTAATAATATATCTTATTTAACCCAATGTATCCATGTAATCAATTTTTAAAAATTATTAGTGAGATTGTATCTTTTTGTTGTTGTTAATAAGTCTTCCTGTTATTGTTACAAAACCTGGTGTGTTTTTTATACACCTCAATTCTGACAAGCAACATGTCAAATGTATGGTATCGCTCACATACAGCCAAGTGGTTATCACATTGGACAGCATGCATGGAGGCTGGTTGGGATGGGGTTTTCTGAGAAGGAAAAAGGTAAAGGAATGATTTTATCTTTACACTTAAACAGGCGCCAGCACACTTTCTGTAATGGGCCAACTAGTACATATTTAGGCTTTGAGTGTCATACGAACTCTGAAGGAACTATTTAGCTCTGCCATTGTAGCACAAAAGTAGCCGCAGACAATACGTAAATGAATGGGTGTGGCTATGTTCCAATAAATCTTTATTTATAAAAACAGGTCGTGAGCAGGTTTGGCCTATGGGCCATAGCCGGCTTCTCCAGTTGCTAAGTTTAAAATAAATTTCTCTATCATATAAATAAAATGACTTCTATTCAGAATTGTTTCTATGTTGGGTAATTCTATTTGTACTGAGAAACTAATACTGCAAAATGATGGCTTCTGTAGTTTATATCCTCTTTGATAAAACGATGGTTGATACCCACTTTGTTATGATTTTTTGTTTGTTGGTTTAGAAATGAACTGTTTTTATATCATATTGATCACAAGTTTTTTTTCCTTTTCTCCTCCCCCTCCCCCCCATCCTTTTTTGGCTGGAATAACATTTCTGGATGGTTTGGCTGTTGCATTCCTCCATGTATTGTCATGTTTCCACAGGTAAGACCCTTTCTTTTTGAATTATGATTCTGCCTAACGTCATAAAAAATCAATATGTTTGTTTTTAATTTAAGTGTTCAAGGAAATAGCATGAAATCGTTTCTATAAATTTGTTTTAAATTAAAGTGTTTTCAGCTACAAGGAAACAGTCACTGGCACAGAATATACATGGAGATAGGTTTCAGTCCACTATGGAATGTCTGGAAAGTATTTTATAAAACATGGATCACACTTAATATGCAAGTTTTAAAAATAGCTAAGTGCAGGATTCTCAAACTGGATATAACACTATCCTAAACCCAGACATGCCTTTCGGTGTGTCATTGTGATTATGTTAAAACGTGTTTGTGAGTTGCTTCTCATGTTGGGAATGCGGAAGGGGAGGTTTCTTGGTGTGATGGTGTGGGGAGTGTGCTGTTAGCATCTGTGAAGCTGGGAGAGGGACTATAGTGAACCACCATTTGCTTATAGAAGGGAGAAAGCTGTGATCCGGTTTGTAGACATGCTCATTGGAGGGTAACAGGAGACTGGGAAGACAGAAGCTATAAACATCTTTAGTCTCTTCTTTTCATGCCATTTTCTTGTATCTTTGAAAAGAAAAATTTAAAGATTCCCTCCCCTCCCCCATTTAAAATAAGGGTAACCTCAAGGCCACTCTGAAACCCTCTGGAAATGGGTGAGCCTGGAGTGGCCCCGTGGCCTGGTGGCCTGGTGGTCTGGTGGCCTGGTGGCCTGGTGGCTTGGTAGCCTGAAGTGGCCTGGTGGCCTGATGGCCTGGTAGTCTGGTAGCCTGGTGGTCTGGTGGCCTGGTGGTCTGGTAGCCTGGTGGCCTGGTGGTCTGGTAGCCTGGTGGCCTGGTGGTCTAGTGGCGTGGTGGCCTGGTGGTCTGGTGGCCTGATGGCCTGGTGGCCTGGTGACTGACCAATGGCTAGTTTGTTCCCTGTGATGATGCCCAGCTCAGACTTTCTTGTCTGCTCCAAGCACTTCCTCCCTTCCATCCCTTGTACACGTCACAAAAAAGGAAAAACCCTCCAAAAAGAACTCCCTGTTTTTCCCCTTCCATCCCCAAAATGACCCCTTTATTCTTAATCTATTTTCCTCCTCTTTCTAATTTCAAGAGGGAAAAATATTTCAGAAGCTGCATTTTCCACTTGTCACTTGTTTCACCTCCTCTCACTTCCTGTGGGAGGTGCTTGCCATTCTCCCTGTGGCGTGCTAAACCCATTTCCTCCAGCAGATCTCTCCCTCCAGCCCCAAGCACCTGAGGTCTCCTCTGGCCTGAGAGAAGCAGAGGAAACTGCCCTCTTTCCTTACCATGTGTCTTGGAAGCAAGGCCATCGCCTCCTTTTCCTCGCACAGCTTTCCTACTGAATTGCATCCCGCAACTCCACGAGTGCCCCCCTAGGCACCCAGCTCCACGGCCTCTGCTCAGGCCCTGCCTGACCACTCTGCACCCTCGGCAAGCCTGTGCCGGCTGCAGACTGTCCACCTGGGTGGACACTGAGCCTGTCTCCAGTCCACACTGTGAATGCCGCCCTCTGCCACTCACATCAAATACGCCCCAAAGTCCGCCCACAATCGTCCTGTGTTCCTTTAAGACCATCACCATCCTTTCGGTCTCTTGCTCACCTGTTCCTTGTGAGGGCCTCGGGTCTGCCTCTGTCCTGACTCGCCGTTCCCTCTGCCACACCATGTATGTTCTCTGTGGGGTCACGACCGCCCCTTCCCCGGGTCTCCCTTCCTACCTGCTGCTATCAGATTCATCTTTTTTTTTGAAATATACTTTTATTGATTTCAGAGAGGAAGAGACAGGGAGAGAGAGAGAGAGAGAAACATCAATGATGAAAGAATCACTGATTGGCTGCCTCCTACAACCCCGGGCATGTGCCCTTGACCAGAATCGAACCTGGGACCCTTCAGTCCACAGGCTGACACTCTATCCACTGAGCCAAACCAGCTAGGGCTGTCAGATTAATCTTTATGAACATAATTCTGATCCCGCTCTCCTGTTCCCAAATCTTCCTTGATTCCTCATCACTGTTGATAACAGGTGCCTGATACAGTAAGTGCTCAATCAATGCCAGTTATTGCCCTCCTCTTCTCCCTCCTCCTCATCTGGATTCTCAGTTCCCTTTTTGCCATGTTAAAGCCTCCTGTGATCTGGGCTACCTTTCATTTCTCCCTTATTTTCCACTGTTCCCGGGTGTATCTGATGCCCTTCTCCTGCCAGCCCTCTACCATCGCGAACTGATTATATACGTAGGTATACAGTCGTCCCCCTTACCTGTGGACAGTACATTCCAAGACCCCCGTGGGTGCCTGAAACCTCAGGCAGTATGGAACCCTATATGTACTATGTTTTTCCTATGTGTACATACATACCTGGTCATTTAGAGGAAGCACTTTATGGCTTCCCCTTGGCATATCCGGATTGCGGAGTCCCTGCTCGCGCACTTTGGGCCATTATTAACAAGCTAAGCGCCCAGCCTGTTTTGTCTTCAGGACGGAAAGTACAGTGTCAGTCACCAATGACTGACAGGGCGCTTAACACATTAAGTAAAACAAGGGACACTTGAACACCAGCCCTGTGATACCACAGAGACCTGACAGCTGAGAGGGCCAGTATCCTTTACCGCTGGAGGAGCTGGACAAAGGGGTGATTCGCGTCCCAGGCAGGATGGGGCAGGACTCGAGATAGTACAGCACTCTGCTCAGAATGGCACTCAATTTAAAACTTAGGAATTGTTTCTTTCTGGAATTTTCAGGAAATTTCCATCAGCTCAGCCTCCTCCTGGGCTCCCCGCAGTCCGCTGCAGGCCCGTTAGGGTGCGAAAGCATCTTCCTGGGGGAAAACACCATGTGCAGAACCAAGAACACAGTGCTTTGTGAGCTTTCCCCCTTTTTATTTCTAGGGAGAAGCAGAACGGGCGGTACCTTTATGAGCTAAAATGTCTCCAGTTTTAGTCTGTTCTTTAACAATATATAAAACAAAGCCACACAGTTTTACATGAGACAAAATCACAATGCACTTATTGAGCAAGCACTTTCCCAGGAAAAAGTAGTTCCCTTCCCCTCCCAGTGGCACAGGGCCCCAGGCAGCCCCTTCTGCTGCGCTAGCTTTCCTGGGCGGAGAGGAGGTGGCCACTTCTCAGGGAACCTGGGTGGCTGCGCCTTGAGGGCCTCTCACAGAACATCAGGGTGGGCGTGGGTCAGAGCCCGGCTTCAGCAACCTGGTGGGAAAGCAGCAGTGGCTGGAGGAAGCACGCTCAGACATGGGGCCCTCAGAGAGGCAATTCCTGCCCCACCTCCCTCTAAGACAGTGGTTCTCAGCCTTGGCTGCACATTAGAATCACCTGGGAATCTTTTTAAAATCCTGATTTCTGGGCCTCATCCTCCGGAAATTCTGTTTCTTGGCTACTAATGTAGTGGCCTCACCCCATCACAAAGGTCTGTCACTTAGAGCTCTGTAGTAGGATGGGTAGAGCTACGGAGCTGTAGGTGAATTGTGAAAAGATGAACGATGTTTATTAAAGAACCAGGTATAAAATGACCTGTTGACGGCCCAGCCAGCGTGGCTCAGTGGTTGAGCATCAACCTGTGAACCGGGAGGTCGTGGTTCAATGTCCGGTCAGGACACATGCCCAGGTTGTGGGCTCGGTCCCAGTGTGGGGTGTGCAGGAGGCAGGCGATCAACAATTCTCTCTCATCATTGATCTCTCTCTCTCTCTCTCTCTCTCTCTCTCTCTCTCTCTCTCTCTCTCCCTCCCTCCCTTCCCCTTCCTCTCTGAAATCAATAAAAATATATTAAGAAATTAAATAAAGAAAATGACCTGGAGCAGCAGTGACATTACTGAGGGCTCAGGAGGTGCCAGGTGCTGCCTCATACCTTATTTGACTGACTTCCCTGCAGCGCGGGGGTTGGCATGACCATCACCTGTTTCACGGAGGAAGAAAAGGGAAGAGCAGAGAGGTCCAGGGACTTGCTTAGGAGCAGAGAGCTGGGAAGAGAGGAGCCAGGCTCTGAACCCAGAAAGCAAGGGTCTAAGTCCACACTCTAAACTGTTATGCTGTACTGCCCCCCAGCTGGTGCCGGCATGGCCCAAACACCATTGGCCAAGGCACAGAACCCCACTTGATGTTGACACAGGACTTTGCGTTTCCAGCTGAGGTTAACAGGAGCTCACTCTTTTCAACAAGAGGGCCAAAGATAGCTGGCTGCAAAGTTATCTGCTGCAGTCTTAAATGTTTTACATTAGCAAGATAGCAGGTGATAGACAGACAGACAGACAGATGGAGACAGATCAATAAGTGGAAGGATAAAGGACAGTTTGCAGACATGGAAAGATACTGGCTGGTCAAATCCATCTTTTTAAAAAATATATATTTTATTGATTTTTTACAGAGAGGAAGGGAGAGGGATAGAGAGTCAGAAACATTAATGAGAGAGAAACATCGATCAGCTGCCTCCTGCACACCCCCTACTGGGGATGTGCCCCCAGCCAAGGTACATGCCCCTGACCGGAATCGAACCTGGGACCCTTGAGTCCGCAGGCCGACGCTCTATCCACTGAGCCAAACCGGTCAGGGCCAAATCCATCTTTTAAGTCTCATATTGGTTAGGCTTCCATGTCACCGCTGTAAACAGCAGCAGGGTACTCAGATTTATGAGTTTATACTACGGGGACTTTTACTGGAACGCATGGGTTCTTGCAAGGTTCGAAATACAGGAGCTTTACTCTGCTACGTTTTTCCTGAACAATAATAAACAAACAAAGTGAATCCTATTTTCCACTAGGTTGTTGCTCACTTAATGGAATATTTACTTTCTTGAGGACGTTCTCATCCCCCATGTAATAAAAATCACTACGAAGAGTAAAATCACACTTAAAATAAAATCACAATTAAATCTTTTCCAATAACTTAAGGTTATTACCCCAGATAAGGCAATACAGAGGAGATTTCATATGTTAACAATGGGGTGTGTTTTACTAAGCAGGCGGCGGAGGGGTATAACCTCCACGTCCCAGCTGGAGGGGAACATTCAGCGGAAGTGTAGTCACAGCACTCTCTGTCTCACTTGCTCTGTGTGCTGCAAATTATTCTGCACTGTCCCTGGCGGACGTCCCTGCAGGTCAGCTCCACGTCCTTGTCCTGATTCCCACGTGCACCAGCTTGCCAGGGACAGCTCCTGCCGCCGGGGCCTCTCTGGGCTGCAGGTTCCAAGTCTGAATCGGCACAATCACGGTGTCTACTCCAGAGGGTTGTTGCTGAGACTTAAACAGACACTTGGACTACTCGGACCTCTGCTTCCTCGAAAAAAAGAGACAAAATATAGAGCTCTAAAATACAGGGAGGGACATAGTAGGTTCTGGTTGTTCGTATGGAAAAAAATACAACAATTAATAAATAACAGTACATGAATAAACCCTGTGTTTTGGGTACTCACAATAGTAAACCTACTTTTGCCCCACCCTGAATTGAGGAGGGAAAGATCATTCATTTGGGTTAACATTGTCATCTGCTCCAAGAATATTCGTGTAAACAGCAACATTGAAATGTTTAAAACAGTGGGCAATTAGGTGGTTAAGAAGTGATTTAATTTATTTACTTTACACCATTACCTAAGGAGTCCTGGTGTATCCATTTATAGATTAGCTTTGCCTTCTTCTAAAACCTTCGGGTCCACCGCAAGATCCATACAGCCTTGCAGTGATCAGCAGGAAATGCACTGTTGCCAGTGATGGAACTGTGGAAGAGCGAGGACTCTCCCTTTCGGAAACGGATATAAACTCGCCCATCTAGGTGGCAGCTTTCCTGCCCATCCTGCTTGAAGTATCACAAGGCCTGCGGTTTTTCAGATTCCCGGTTTACCGCCGCTTTTGCAAAACTGGGAAGGCCTGTGTGCGGAGCCTTAGTCTCCTCACCTGTTAAGTGGCCCCGGGCTAGTGTCAAAAGGCAATGGCTTGGGCTGCACTGCCCAGGCCCAGCTCTGGCTCTGCCACTTACCAGGTGAGTGATATCGCATAAGTTGCTTTTCTAAGCCTCTGGCGTCCCTGTGGGTGATTAAACCTTCTGTCACAGGAAGTGCTTGCTAAGCCTCATTCTCAAATTTGGGTCTACTTACCTCTTACCTGCACCCTTCAGGTCTTTAGAACGCAGAATCAATTGCCTGGCCAGGCTCAGTGTTTAAGGGTGGGCAGGAGATCTTGGGTGGAAAGGGAAAGTGGGTTGTTCAAGCCAGAGGTGAGGTGACTTATACATAGAGAAGTCCCGATTCCAGGTCCTTAATTAGCCCATTTTCATGCAAATGAGGACTACAAATCCTCACAGTTTGATTATGCAAAAAGCACTGTCCTAATTGGTCACAATGCAGCTGCTCTGATTGGTTGGTTAAGATGCTAATGAGGATATAGCTGCACAGCTCCAATTGGATGGGGAAGGACTGAGCCCTATTGGTTGAAATATGATCCTAGAAACTCCTTTTTAAAGGTTGGCTCAGATGACAGGAACACAGTGCAGGCAGGTGCCTTCTGTGATAGCCCCCCGTTTAGCAAAGGCCCCACATGACCCCCAGGAGCCCTTCTCAACAGGTACATTTGTTCTTAGGGTCAACAGGGGTGATGTAAATGTTTTGGAACTTCATATAGATGGTGACTGCATAATACTGTACTAAATGCCACTGAATTGTACACTTTAAAATGACTAATTTTGTGTTTATGTGAGTTTTGCCTCATTAAAAAGAGAAAGAGAGAGAGAGAGAGATGCTATGATCAGGTCCCTGGACCTGATTACTGACCTTAGGTAATTTCTTCTCTGAAAATTTCTTCTCTTTTTGGAAATTTCTTTGAAAGTCATGGGTCAGGGCCAGACAGTAGCCTAAATAATGTGATTTCAGAAATCTCACAGAGTGCTTTTCACATGTAACGAGTTAATAATTAACCAAATCTCGTAGTAATGCCTAAGCTTCTAGAACACCCACTCTTTCAAGCAGGGTGATGAGCTTTTTCCTAGCACCCTTTGAAGCTCTCCCAGGGAAGGGAGCAGAAGGCTAAAAATGCTGTAGGTGAATGTGGCCTCAGCTTTAATTTCCAGGGCTGTCCTGCCACAGGTAGTGCAAGGCTTGCTGAGAGACAGAATGGAAAAGAGCTGGGCTTCTGCTGGAGGGCCCCCCACGGAGCACCAATTTCCTCCTTTCTCTATACTCCCCTGAGCTAGGAGGAAAGCAGTTCTTATCGCTTCCCATAAAACTAAAGGGCTGTGTCTGTCCTATTGACAAGGAGTGTTTGAGGGCCATTCATGGGCTCCTGCTGAAGCCCCGTGAGAGAAAACCTGATGGAATTAGTTGTCGTAATGGGACAGAAATCCACCGTTCTGATGGAAGAGCTATTGGATTCGGGCATTTGGCCTGAGTTGGAGACAGTCTGAAACAGACATTTGTCTCCTTGAGGCTGATATGGATGTCTCCCATTCAGTCCGTTCCGTGGAATTGTTCCATTTCTCTGCACTGTTGTGTTCTGAGAGAGTGGGGGTAAGGGGAGTGAATGAGAGCTAGAACGAATGAGAAAATGAGTTTATACGTGGCCAAGTATGATTTACTTTCATAGAATCCAAATAGCAGAGAGGTGAATGCTGTCTATACTTAATGGTGGTAAGTAAAGCATAATTAGAAATAAAGCATTTAAGCGCTCATGAAATGTAGACCACCAAGAATCCAAATGCTCAGGTCCTGACCCAAATGTTGAACTCCTAATTTTCATAAACAGCAAAAGATGATTTTGTATATGAGTTTTAAGAAATTCCATTCTTTTCCCTTATTCCCTCAAAAAATGTAATTGGTGGGTTAAATCACCCTGATGCTGTTTTCCTGTCCAGTGCAGGGTTATATTTTTAACCTGGGGTAATGGGCTTCTAGGATAATTCCTTCAATACTATTTAACCTCATCCCATGGTCATAAATGTAGTTTATATCTCAAACACACACAATAATAAATTATGTTATTAAATATTCTTTGGGTATTTCCAGATATTAAAAATAATTTTGTGAGACAAGAATTTCACAAAATATCACATCAAATAGGTGTGACATATTTTTGTTATTCCTCTTTATTCTGTCATTTTCTATTCCATGTTACATGATTTTTTTAAAAATTTTTTTTTTATTTCAGAGAGGAAGGGATATACAGTGGGGCCTTGACTTATGAGTTTAATTCATTCCGTGACCAAGCTCATAACTCAAATTACTCGTATGTCAAATCATTAAAGTGAACGAGTGAGACACATGATGCTGGGCTGATGTGGCGTTCACTGTGACGTACGCTGCGCCAACTAGCGGTGGGGTATCTGAAGCTGACTCGTAACCCAAATTTTAGCTCGCAACTCAAAGCAAAAAAATCGGCTGAGAGACGGCTCGTATCTCGAAAAACTCGTTAGTCAGGACACTCATAAGTCAAGGCTCCACTGTGTGTGTGTGTGTGTGTGTGTGTGTGTACATATACATATATATACATATACATATACATATACATATACATATACATATACATATACATATACATATACATATATACATGTGTATATATATATGTGTATATATATATATAAATATATATATATATATATATATAAATGATGAGAGAGAATCATTGATCAGCTGCCTCCTGCACACCCCAAACTTGGGATCGGGCCACAACTGGGGCATGTGTCCTGACTGGGATTCGAACTATGACCTTTTGGTTCATAGGTCAACACTCAACCACTGACCCATGCTAGCCAGGCCATGTCACACGATTTTATGTCACCATGTATGGCATAAAGCACACTGCTGGGGGGAATCTAGACATCAGCTGTTGGATCCCTCTGAATTCCTGAACCAATGTGCATAATTTCTATTTGTTATGTACATATTTTCTGGACATTCATTGAATATTTTAAAGGTAGTATTAGTGACCTGGAAAAGCTGAAGAACTGCTTTCGAGGGCCTCCAGTTTCATGATAAATTAGAGATGATTTTGATGTTATAGTTAATTTAATCACAAATATAATTTAGAGGTAACATTCATGTAAATAGCAGTTTGAGGAGTTTATTGCCATTATTGTGGCAGTCCAGCCCCCCATATAGCTTTCTAAGCTACATCATCACTACATGTCAAATGAAAGGTTGAGCTAGACTATTTTCATTTCTCTTCTAATTCTAACTTTAACCAAATATTTTATATTTTATTATTTAAAAAGCAATATATGTTAATTGTTAAAAATTTACAAACTCAAAAGAGGACAATTAAAATTACCCACTAAATGATCACCTTCAACATATTAACATTTTGGTGTCTATTCTTTGTGTCTTTTTTCTATGTAAAAATACATGTTTTATACACCACAGCTTTTATATTACAGTACAAACTATTTTATAGTGTGCTTTCCTCATTATAGTATAATTCCTCCATCCTATATAATAAAAACCTAATATGCTAAGTGTCTGACCATTCAACCATTTGACCAGTCTCTATCATGTGAATTGACCACCAGGGGGCAGACACTCCGACTGGTAAGTTAGCTTGCTGCTGGGATCCAGCCTATCAGGACTGGGTGAGATAGGCTGGACACGCCCTGGAGCCCTCCCACGGTCCCTCCCCGGTCCTGATCATGTGCCGTTGGGATTCCTTGGCCTGGCCTGCAACCTCTCACAATCCAGGACCCCTTGGGGGATGTTGGAGAGCCAGTTTCAGCCCAGTCCCCACAGGCCAGGCCAAGGGACTCCACCAGTGCACAAATTTGTGCACCGGGCCACTAGTGTTATTATGTATTTTTTACTGTATTTTTTGCTGTCTGAAGATAACCTGCAGAATACTAAATCAGCTAATTTATTTAACCAGCTTTTATCATTGAACATTAGTTTACTTCCAGGTTTTCACCCTGTCACCAACATTAAAACGTACATTCTTGCATCTTTCTATGCTCAGCTTATAGTCTCAGTACAAATTCCTACAAATGGAATAGCTAGGTGTGAGAGGAGAACTACTTCTGAGATGCGTTACATAGTGACACAGAGCACAGGCTGCCCTCCTGAAAGGCCAATTCTCCTGTGGACTCAGGGTTCAGGTGTTGCCTTACACATCCCTAGTTCTCCAGGTGCCGGGTCCATATGGCTCAGCGAGCCGCACAGCTACGGAACGTCAAGGTGCACCTTTTGGCCAGAGGGTCTTTTCAGTTTCTCTTCATAGAGAAGTGTCAGTTCAATAACATGGAAGTTTCTCTGGGGACGAAATCGGTGTGGGTAGTAAGTTGTTTATCTGACAGTAATCGAATCCAGTCCTTAGCTGAATTGGATCTGCTGGTGATACCTACCTAAGGGGATTGCTCCAAGTTGAGTCAATAAAGCAATTTCAAATGGAAGAAAGCCTGTACTCCCTGTTTGGAGAATAAATAGACAAAGGACTTTTCCTTGGAAACATTGTTAATTAAAATGGAGTTTGGAGCACCCTTGAGCTGTGAGAAGCAGATTTGGTATTTCTCAGAAGTCATCTTTTATGAAATGTGACTCGAATTTCCATCTTGTGCCTGATCTGAACAGAAGCCTTGCAGCCCCCCTCACTCCCCAGAGTTTGCATGGGGCCCTGGGTAAGCAAGGAAGCCTGGAGTAGATAAGCTGGGAAAAACCATAACATGTCACTAAAAGGAAATTTAATTAGCATGATTTAGCTTGGTCTGATGATAAAAGCAGTTTATTGCCTCACAATTAGGTGAAGGAATAGTGTTTTTCTTCTTTTCTTTTATCCTGGTTTGCTTTTAGGAAAATTTTGTGAAATCTAGATTTAAAAAATATTCCATAACTTCTCTGAGTATGAATATTAATGCTGATGACCCAGACCTCCCTAGCCTGTGCTGCTTGTATGATGGCAATGGTGGCCTTCCTGATAGTAATGCTGTTAGTGACTCTCATTCCCCCCATATCCCATGGGGTCGCACCCACAGCCAGTTCCCTCAAGGACCTGGGGGTCCCTCGGGGTATGTCTCCTCTCCTGTCTTTTCTCTGAGCCCCCTTTGAGTCCAGCCCCACACCTCTGCCTCGGCTTCTGGCGCCTGCTGCCCAGGTGCTATCTCTACTTCCAATCACAGGAAGAGATCAGCGTCAGCTAATACTTGGGAGTTTGGTTGATTGCATCCTCAGGGCATCCGCTTTTGTGTTCCTTGAAGCTCACACTTCAACCAGGTCACACTGTTACCTGCAAAGGGGAGTTTGCTCCTTCTCCAGGTTCACTGTCACGCTTAGCCTCAGGGACACCAGAGCAGCTGGCTTGTGCCCTGTGTCACTAGAGTCCCTGGTCAGAAAGCTTCCTTTGGCCATTGTGGCTCAGTGGTTGAGTGTCAACAACTGAGCTTCAACCAGGAGGTCACAGTTCATTTCCCCTTTAGGGCACATGCCCGGGTTGCAGGCTCAATCTCCAATGTGGGGTGTGCAAGAGGCAGCTGATCAATGTTTCTCTCATCATGGATGTTTCTATCTCCCTCTCCCTTCTTCTCTAAAATCAATAAAAACATATTTAAAAAAATGCTAAGTCTTCTTTGGTTTTTCTATGTGGGCCTTCTCTTCTCTGGGGATGGATCTGTGAGCCTCTACCTGCCATCTTCAGTCACTGAGTCCCAGCACCCTGGAGTCATGGTGGCGAGCCTTGTTCCCTCGGCCTCCAGGTAAATGCAGTTGCTGGAAGTGCCTCGACCTCCGCTCATAGACATCAGACAGACTACCCTCTCCTAAGCTCACCAGGTATGCTCAGGGTTGTCTGAACCTGGATTCAGGCTCCTGGTCTATGAACTCAGCAAGTACAGCAGAGAAACTGAGGCCCAGAGAAGTGAAACAACCTACCCAGCTAGCAAGTGATGACTTGTTCCGATCCCATGATCTTGTAAGAATTCCTGGTACTTAGCTGTAGCCCAGTGTCAGCCAGTGTAGCACCAGGGCCGGCTTCCTACCCAAGTGCCGTCCTCAGCATCTAAGCCTTACCTGAGGCATTAGCCATGCCCTTCACAACCTAGTCCTGACCTTGAGGAAGGCTCCTTTTCCCTTGACTCCTCAGGGTGCTATTGAATTTCACTGGATAAACCCTGAAAATCTAGTGGTAGATAATGGTTACACCTGACAAATTACATGGAGGCTTAAAAGTTTGCTGGAAAATTCTCTCCTGATTATCTTAGCAGAGAACTAAAGAGAGACTGAGAGGTCATGTTCGCTGTGGGGACTTGGACCTCTGTTGCTTTTGAGGGACCAGGTTGCCTGGTCTCCAAGTCTTTTCAGATGATGGCTGATAGCGTTATGTTTTGGTGGAAAGCCAGAACTTGTTTTTTTCTTTTCCCTCGTTCATGCTGTTGCTTGAATGGCATTTAGGGCCTTCTCCATGCTGTCGTGATTAACCCCTAGTCAGAGGGAGCAGGGGCCGATTCAAAGGGAAGCACAGCATTTATAACAAGGATAAAAGCCCTTTGAAGGGAGAATACTGATATAGGAAGGCCTGGGACAGAGTTCCACCCTGAAGGGACTGCTGTGTCTCACCCCAGGATTGTCTGGGGAATGACGGGCCCAGGCATCATTTCGTCACAGGCTGCCGTGTTCCTTATGTGGCCTTGCCCACAGGTACACGTCTAAAAGCCGCTGATGCGTTTAAGCACATTCTTTATGTCTTCAAATGTTTTAATATACTTCATTGACTTGCCTTATTTTCATAAATTTCTCCTTCTCGGAGGAAAATGTGAACATTTCTCATTTTTCTAACTTCAGTTTTTATGAGGTTGACATTTTCCCTAGTGTATTGTTGGCTATAAATTTTTGAGATATACTAAATGACTCTAGCTGATCTAAAGAGCCAGTTACAAAAAGAATGATGCAGAAAGGAATGCAGAAGAAAATAGTCAGTGTTTTAAATTTCATATTTGTCCCCAAATCCAGAGCTATGCTTTCAAGCAATTTTGTATTAATTGTAGAATTCTCTAGTAACTTAAAAGGCATTTTCATAAAGAAAAGAGTATTATTTGAGATTGCATAGTAAGCTCCGCATATAAACATGACCCTTTAACACCCATAACAAAGTCCTGCTGTTCTCGGTTCCGTCCTTGCTGTTTTAGCTACACAGCCTTTCGGTGAGTTCTCTCCAAACCGTGACTTTGCATGGAGGACAGACTCTAAGATGATCCCTGTGATTCCCACCCCTGGTTTTCACTCACACCCTCGTGTATTCCCCTCCCCCGAGTGTGGGTGGGACCCGGGACTAACCAATATCATACAGCAGAGGCCTTCTATGGTTGCATTTCTTAGGACGGGTTGTCTGCTCCCCTGAGAGACTCTCTCCCTTTTTTGCCATGTTGGAAAGGCCCATTGGCAAGGACCTGAGCATAACCTCCCCTGTGACCCCAGGGAGACCCTCCGTCAGCTGTCTGTGAGAACATGAATACTCCCAACAGCACCATGGGCTTGAAAGAGGATCCTTGCTCAGTTCAGCCAACATTCTGATGGCAGCCCTGTGAGACCTGGGGAAGAAGGCCCAGCCAGCAGTGCTTGGGTTGCTGACCCACAGAATTTTGTTTTAAGCTACTAAGTTGGTTGTAATATTGTTATACAGCAATGGATAACATACATTCTGGTATAGACATATCCTCTGAGCCTTACATCTATATAATCATGTGATTGTCTATTATTGAAAGTTTCTTGAGCATCTCCTACAATCCAGGCTTGGTGTTAGGTGCCAGAGAAACAGAGAATGAGTAAATCATAGTCTCTTTAAACTACATCGATGATCAGCATTGTATAAGGTGCTAGAGACATAGTGATAAAAGTCGTCTGAGTCTCTTACGGGAACGCAGATGCAGGGATCCTAGCCTACAGGCCGGGAAAGAGGACGGGCAACAACAGCAGGAAGGACTCTCCAGCACAGGGCCACCTGCACTGCATGTAATGGTGACCGCAGATAGCCAGGGGAAGTGTGGGAGAGGACAGGAGGTGGTGCACACAGACAGGGAGGGGGCAGCTTTCTTGAAGGCATGGACTTAGGAAACAGCAGAGTTCTGAGAGCTGCAAGCAATAGGGTAAGAAAGTAAGGGGTGCTAACGGAGTGCATAGGGATGGAATAATGGAGGATTTAGTCCACAATATTAGGGAACTTGGGTGTTATCTTCTCTGCAAAGTGGGCCTTTGAAGAGTTTAAACAGAATGATGAGGATATGTTTGCATTTTAGAGGGAAGACCCAGCATGTTGAGTTTGAGTGCCTACAGGATATCCAAAGTGGAATAGGCAGTTGATCATATTATTCATTAAACAGTAAGACTTCTATCTCTCACCCGACTTTATGACTCCGTGGCATAGAGCACGTGGAGAGTGTATGGAGTTGCTGGATGGAGCTATGGGCGGGGGGGGGGGGGGTGTCATCCTCCGAAGAGCCTTGTTGCCATTAAGAGCTGGATGTGGAGAGAGTATTGTGTAAGATGCACTGGCTGAGGGTGGTGCATTCAATGAGAAGAACGCCCAGAGGACATGGTAGAAAGGGTCGTGAGAGGGGCATCAACACTGGAAAGGGCCCTGGGAGCGTCATGGAATGGGGGAGTCTGCAGGAGGTTGAACTTGCTCTTCCCTTGTGCAGAAGTCACGCCACGAGGCACTGGGTCTTCATGTGTCCCGTGCTTATAGCACCTTCCAGGAGACAAGGAAGGTCAGGCCAGTTTATTGAATGACAATTTGAAACTTGCGACTCTTAAATTCAGAACCTGAGTTGCATTCATCCTGTCATTTTGAGCAGAGGATGCAAATTGTTTCCTCTTGACCTTAAAAGAAACTAGTAAGAGTGGAGTCCAGTGACCAGCCCATTCCTGCACCTTCACGCCTCTCCACCAGTTAATGGCAACTGCTTTTGTAGCGGGCTCAGTGTGGGGTGCTCCACGGCCCCTCCCCCCACCACTGCTGAGAGCAAAGTGGATTCGCCTGACAAAGACACGTTAACATGGGGAAAGTGTTTCACTTTTAGAGGTTCCGATAGATTGGAAACATGGCTCTCATCAACTGAAATCTGCTACATCTGTTGTGAGGCATCTTTTCCTAGTCATGGAGCCTTAGTTTTCCACTTACTTCATTGCTACACTCATGCTCTGGTTAAGCAGCATGGAACAGTGCAGGAGTGGTCGCTTGCTATGTGGCAGCTGGTCTCCAAGAGGCAGAAAGTGGGAACTGCCTCACCTGTAACTGCCAGGGTGTCACCTTAGGCATGTTCTACTGGCCAAGGCGGCCCAGGGCCCACCTCCTGATGGCCAGGCCACACTGCCCAGAGGAGAGGGGATGGGACATACTGTTGCTGCCATCTTGGTAAAGTATGCTCTGCCATAGCCCATCATTCCTTCCCATTAAATGGAGAAAAGGCGTGGTTTCAGGGATAATGTACATAAAGCACTGGGCACAGCAGCAAGCGCTTACTGAATGGCCTGCTATTGCTAATTTAGTGGAAACAGAGGACAGATAGAAATGGTTAGCCAGGGCCTGTCTCCTCAGCAGAATTCTATAGGGAGTCGGGCGTGTTACTTAGGACATAGAATAATGAATAAGAATGTATCAGAGAAGGTTGAACAATGTGAGAGTCTCAAAATAGTCTGATTGAAGTAGAAAAAAGTATTTTTAAGATTAAATATTTCCCGACTTTAAAGTATTTGTCTCTAGGTTTTATAGATCTGGGTTGCTTCACTTAAAAAGACAATTCAGAAACATTTTCAGACGAGACATTTAATGTGATGTGATGCACACCCTTTCGGGATGATTGGGCATGTTCTATGGTACTATAGTGGCTGCCCAGGGAGAGGTGAGATTCAGGCATTTGGCGTTATGAGCTGAATTAGATATTGACAGTCCTTTGTATGCAATGTAGCCATCTTCATCTTAAAAACCTAATCCAGGTCCTTCAGAAAGTATGTGTACATTTTTTAAAAAAATAGTCTATGTCTTTGTAAGATTCAGATAATTGGGAATTCTAGTTTTAGAAGTTGGTTTAAAAAGATCCCCCTTCCCATGACCCTATAAACCTAGTTTAAATTATTCATAGTTGGTGTAAGTGATTGAAAAGGCTGAGTGTTGTGTGAGGTATACGCTGTGAGAGACTCGGGCTTCCCATTGCTCTCATCCAAAAAGTTCTGAACTGAAAATTTTTATTTTTTAAATTCCTGTACTTCAACGTCAATATTGTGTTTATATATCACCTGCATTTCATTTCCTCGGTGCTCCCGGTATTTCCCTGGACATTAAGTTTTAGTTGTTGTCACTAGTCACTGATTTTTTTCTAGAATTGTGGATGAGTTCACAAGGTATTAATCAAGATGCTGAAAATACATGAAGGAATACGTAAAAATGGTGCTTACGTGACTGACCAATATTGTAGGGAAGTTCTGTACTTCACTGGAGAACTCTTTATAAATAGTCTAAGTATATTTTACTTCCAATACTTTGCCCTTCACCCCCGACCTATGTTTCACCTATAATCTCAAAAGTAGGTGAATTATGGAAGTGAATATTTCCAACAAAGAGGAAGCTCTTAGATGACGAAGGCAAGCCTTTCTGGTTATGACCACTGGCAATGAGACTAACATTCACAGAAGCAAAAGGGATCTGCTTTGAAATTTCCTATTTCCCATTTGCCTCTGGCCAACTTGGTTGGCTAGCAAATGGACAAATACATGGAACTCACATCCTGTCCCCGCTACGTCTAAAATAAATAAACTGCAACCAAGACAACTGTTTCATTTCCTGCTTCTAAACCAGCGGTTCTCAACCTGTGGGTCGCGACCATCGGAAAACACATATAGCATATCAGATATTTACATTACGATTCATAACAGTAGCAAAATTACAGTTATGAAGTAGCAACGAAAATAATTTTATGGTTGGGGGTCACCACAACATGAGGAACTGTATTAAAGGGTCACGGCATTAGGAAGGTTGAGAACCACTCAACCTAGAATCGAAACTATCAGTGCATCTTGTCTTGGACTTTGCTGTGGCAACGGTAATTGGCATTGATCTCGACAATGACAGGAATGAAGCGATTGGCTGTGCTGTGCTCTGGGTGGACCACTGACATTAGGAAACTTGACTCAGGGTTTCGTGTTTGACCAAGTACATGTACACCTAAATGGGGATGTGGTTTTCACTGGATTAGTTCACTTGATTAAAGGAGAGTCCACCTTGATGGTTCGGGCTGTGAGCGCCTCACCTGTGGCAGCCACAGGCCACAGGTATGCAGCGGGTTCCCCCGAGGAGAAGCACTCCGCCCGCTCACTGCCATCCACCAGGAAGCCAGAGACACGCGCTCACAATGGATGCCTTTCTCGCATTGATTATTTTATTGTGGTAAGATATAAATAATATAACATTTCTTGTTTGTGATGTGGACAGTGTTGTGCAACTACCACCTCTGTGTAAATCCAAAGCATTTTCATCACCCCAAAAGAAAACCCCGTATCCTTAAACAGTCTCTCTCATCTTTCCTCCCCCAGCCTGGCTGGGCTCTGTCTCTATGGATTTGCCTGTTCTGGACATTTCATATAAATGCAATCATATGATCCGTAGCCTTTTGTGTCTGGCTTCTTTCGCTGAGCATAATGTTTTCAACATGAGTGGTTTTTACTGAATGCCTATGGTGTGCTGGGCATTGGATATACAGTAACAGACAAAACGAAGAGCTTCCCATCCTCATGATTTTCATGCTGGAGTGGTAGAATCACAGCAAAAAAATACGTAAATCAATGAAATGACCTTAACCATGCTAAGTGTCATGCAGAAAACAAACAGGGCCCTGGGCTAGAGAATAACGGAGGGAAGGAGGGGTTTGCTACTTAAAAGAAAGCTCAGGGAAGACCTCTCCAAAGAGATGACAAGTTTTGTGCTCAGAAGTCTTTGTTTTCAGCATGAGGTCTGAACTTGATATTCAACCCACTAGCACAGGCCTTCTCTGGGCCTTACTCCCTCACCTCTGGAGACCACTCAGCTTACTAATCTAAATTAATTATGCTGAGCTTTCAGATCAACTGCATCATTACAAGATGCCCAGTTCACAGGGGCTAAGGAGGCACCCCATGGGCCTGCACAGTTGACATGACTTGGATGTGGGCTCACACATTCCGCTCAGTTCCCAGGTACCACTTGCATGTCTCATAAGCTTGCTTCTGTAGAACTTCAAACCACTCGCGTGATCTGTGCTAGACAAGCAAGAAGCTTTCGTCCATTCTGACCCTGCTAGGCTACATAGCCTTTAGGAAAAAGACAAAATCAGACTTAGATTAAGTGAATACTTATTAATCACTCATCAGCATTAACTTGAAATCAGTTCTCAGAAAACACTGGATGAGTGACTGACATCTTATTTGGCCCTTCAGGTAGAAATAATGCAGATATACGCAGTGCAGCCATATATCTTCTCAGAAAAGATGGAAGGCGTTTCTGATCATGTTATTCCAGATTTATCTGGAAAGGTATTTCAGGTATCCAGACAGTTCTAATCAGCTGCAGGAATTGAAATTATTTTCTGTGGGAACCCTGACTACTGTTAAATGCACGCGTGGTGTGGAATGATTGGCACGCTGATGTAGTGGGGAGATGTGGAAGTGGCAATCCGTGTCTCATTGCTCTCTCTTCCTCACTGGGCTGCTGGTCTTTAACCATTAACACTCCTTGGAGTGGGCTGTGATGGTGTACATTGCAAAATCAATGTCTTCGTGCCTGCGGGCAGGAGTAACATGACTAGTAACATCATTGCTGGCTCAGTCTTTCAAAATTGGAGTGAAATAATACATTGAAATGGATGCTTACTTTACGTCAGGTGGTAAAAATGAATTTCACAAACAAAAAGGAGTCTAAAATTAAAATGCTATAATATCTTTTGCTCTTGAACTTATTTTCCCATGAGCGAGAAACTTACTTTTATCTATAATTTGTTAAATGCTTATGGTGTGTTAGATTCTGTTCTAAAGATTGACATACATCATCTCATTCAGTTCTCCAGCAATCCTTTGCCGTTGGTGTCACTGCTATGCCCATTATAGGTGAGGAGACTGAGGCTTACCCACTATTGCAGGTGTATCTGGAACCAGTCTGGAGCCTTGGATTTTAGATCAGCAAACTCTTCATCGATCACTCAGTGCTAGGTACAATGGGACATATGAAATGTAACTGACAGATATCTTGTAAGACATTTAAAATAGAAAACTTAATTTTGTTCTAATGAACAAAATGAATTGACAAGCAAAATAAGACCCGAAGCAGGGAGGCAAAGAACAGACTGACATACCTTGATGTGGGGTTGAGGGGATGAGAAGAGATAAACCAAAACACTTATATACTTATATGCATAGCCCATGGACACGGGCAATAGGCAGTGAAGACCTGGAAGGGGGCTAGGGGCCGGAAGGAGGGGGAAAATGGGTGATATTGATAATACTATCAACAATAAAAAAATATATTTTAGAAAATAGTTACAAAAATAAAAGAAAACATAAAAGTGTTAACCAGACATAAAATACATAATGTTTAGTTTAATATATATAAAGATGGTTGCATACAGATATATATAGTTTGTAAACATCCATATGTTTCTTTGCTCTGTCAGCTAAGAGGGCTTAAAGAACAAACATTTTAGTAGCAACAAGCATATTTAGTGCCCAGTCTTGGTTTCTCATATGATTCTCCAATAAAAGGAACCAGGGTTCCTCACAGAAATGGCTGATCCTAGGACTGGGACAGGAAATGTACATCCTGCAGTGCCAGAAAGTAAAGAAGGACTCAGAAAGACAGACAGAAAAGAACCACGTGATGGGGACAAGACAAAGGAAGAGCTTCTGGCAGCCAAAATTGGAACAATTTAAGCAACAAAATAAACAAAGTAGTATTGGATTATAACCCAGAGTACAAAATAAACACCCCTGAGATCATACTGATGCAAGTAAATGACTGAATAAATTGACATATGTGGAGAAGAGACAAATTTTACATGAGGAATTCCAAATAAATTATGTAGACTCTCCACCCTAAAGAACAGAGAGCATACTCCTCTCCCCCTCTCCCCCCTTATGAGGGGTTGCACATGACAGCTCCTTTCCTAGAGTGTAGAAAAGGGAGAAAAGGGGTAATTTGTGGAAAAACTTGATGAACAGCATCTCAGCTGGGTGATTAACAGTCATAAATCCTGTTACTGGTATGTAGCCTTGAGATGACTGACCAAATAGCACTTTACCTCTGTGGTCTTCCCCCCAAACCATCACCCCAGCCCAGTCATGAGACAATATTCAGACAAATGCCAATAGAGGGGCAGCCTATGTACCTGACCGGAATGTCTCAGAACTGTCAAGGTCAGTCAAAGCGAGGGAAGCTGAGAAAGTGCCACAACCACGGGAAGCTAAGGAGACGTGCCATCTGAGAGATGTGGTGTCCTGATGGGCTCCTGGAACAACAGAAAAGAACAGTAGGTAAAGCTAAGGAAATTGACTAGAAGATGGATTTTACGTAATGACACGTAATGGCACTATATTAACATTGGTTCATTAGTTGCAACAATGCTAATGTAAGAAGTTAATAGGAAGGAAACTTTTTGCAGATTGATGAGTGTATAGGAACTCCATAGCATTTTCCCAACCTAAAACTGTTTTGTTTTTAGGTCTGTTAATAATAAAATACGTGAGCATTTTAGTGTGATACATGGGAGAAGGTCATTTGGTTGGTCTCATTCCTTCTTTTACATAATGGATGTAAAATGTAGTTGTGAATTTATTTAACTGGGGATTATTGGACAAGTCATTTGGGTAAAAGAGAGTCAGGTAAAGACCCATTTGAACCCATCCAAGTTTAGAAGATGAACAGTTCAGTGGGAAAAAAACATGTAGGCAAGAAGTAATTCTGTAAAGTAATTTTAGCCTTGCAAAAGTCCTCACGTAGTTATTAACCTTGCAAAAGTCCTCACGTAGTTATTATTTCTATACAGAAATATATATATTTTTTCTGTAAAGGTGTTTTAATAGACCTTAAATCAGTTTTTTGTCTTTGTATGATGCTTCACTAAATCCATAAGGCTTTCCCATCACCTTCTGCTAATTTATCTCCATTGTACCCCAGTGGGAAATAGGGAAAAGAGGCAAAGGCTGCATGTTCTGCTGGGGTCACTCAGGATCAGACCAGAAGGCAGGCATCTCCGTTCTTGCTTCCTGAGCTTTGCCCATGAGCACTTTGGCTGGCTTTCAAATTGCACGCTCCTTTAATCAGCATTCTCTTACAGCTCTCACCTCCAGTTCCCTTTAGGACTTTGGAAGGCCTGTACTTACTTAGAGGATGAAGAACATGAAGTCTTTTTTGATATTGTTTCCTTCTAGGAATAATTAGACTGTGAGAGAACATGTAGTATCCTGCACATTTTCTTTCTTTCTTTTTAAATCCTCACCTGAGGATATGTTTATTGACTTTAGAGAAAGAGAGACAGAACATCCATGCAACAGAAATATAGATTGGTTGCTTCCTGTATGCATGCTGATTGGGGATTGAACCTACAACCTAGGTATGTGTCCTGACCAGGAATCGAACCGGCAACCTTTTTGGTGGCCAGGACAACGTTCCAACCCACTGCGCCACTGGCTGGGCTCCTGCACGCTTCCTGTGATCGCACTTCTGAAAGTCTGCTGCTTTTTCTCATGTGCTGCTTTCCTCCCGCCAGGCTGCGAGCTCCTTGAGAGAAAAGGTTGTCTTTCATTTTTAGTGCAAAGTTGGATACATAGTAGGTGGTCAATAAATGGAATTTGAATGAATAATGGAGGGGAATGCAGTGGCATTGGCAAGTCAAACGTGTGTAACAAGGGCACTTGCTCTCCAGCCTCCTTACCACTAGGTCTCCCACACTAGTCTGTTTTCTTGAAAGCCTCAGTTTCTTGTAAGGACGTGCAAGTCCTAGAAAGGAAGGACTGTGGCACTTTTATGACCTCAAAATTGGAAAACCATGGCACCCACCAAACAGTTTTTACCACCATTGGCTCCTCTGGCAGATGGCTTCTTGAATTGGTTTTGTGATTCATGGGATCGAGTCAAGGGCATTGATGTCTAATTCAATGAATGGAAAATACTTTTCATTTGACTCATGAATGTTGTCACTGTCATTATGTCACCCGGCATTTGAGATTGTGACACAATTGCCCACTAGCTCTGTCACCTGTAACGAACACAGTGATTAGCCCCTTTCTCCTTTCTGGCCTCAGTGAGTTCATAATCCCTTTGGTTATCATCTGAAGCCAAGTTGCATTCTGCAAAACCTGTGCCCTGATATGTTATAGTGGCTCCTGGAGCCAAAGAAGCTTGAGCAAGGTTGAGCTGAAGAAAGTTAAAAGCTTTCTTTACCGGAGCCAGCTGAGAGTCCTTTCAGTGTTAATGCCAACTGTAACCTCAAGAAGGGCATTAGTTTACCAAGTTCCCAAAACTTGCTTGAACGTGGGCTTACAGCACAGCAACAGTGGTTAACAGCTCTGGCTCCAGAGTCATATTCCTCTGGATTATGGAACTATGGGCAAGCTTTGTATTTAAGCTTTAGTTTCCTTAATGGTGGGTATACTAATCATAGATGTCTACAGGATTATTAGGGAAAGTAAATGAAATAATTGTGTATAAAATACTTGGCACCATGCCTGGCACATGGGATGTCCTTAGTAAATGGTGGCTAATGGAAATATTATTATATTTTGGATAACCCTAGGGTTCTGAAAAACCAATTTTGGAAATGCTGATCTATAATCATATTGCTCACTTATTTCATCCAGTTTTACAGATGAATCCAAGAATAAATTCCTGTGGTTCACTCACAGTCCATTATTTCTAACATGTCACAGCCTTTATCCCTGTATAAATGCCAGTTCTTCAGTCCTACAGGAAAAGACCGCTCACGTATTGTGAGTGATGTAAACGTCTCCGGAAGGCTCTCATTTCTACACCTGGCCTTTGTGGCGGCTTTAGGAACCTGACCAAAGGAAGATACGGGATTTGACAATTTGGACCCGAAAGCAGTTTTTCCTCTATTCAGCTGTATTGTGATGGCCATCAAATATTATCTAGTGCTCTTTAAATTTGCATAATGCAGTGCAGTCCTAGTCTGTCAAGCAAGCATAACACAGGCCTTGTCAATGGAGCGAGGAGGTATCCGGCTTCACTTAATGGCTGTACTGAGTGTGTATGTGATTAGCATTTGTACTGTATCAGCAGATGTCCTGGCACATGGTACTTCATTTGTATTCATTAATTAACTCATGTATTGATTCTCAAATATTTAATAATTGCCTCCTGTGCTCTGGGTTTGGGGAGGGCAAAGATGAACACGTGGTCTGTGTCTCCAAAGCCTTCAGGTCTCCTTGTGGGTGTGGGTGTGGAGGTACGCAGTCCCGAGAGGAAGCAGGTGTTCTGAGGAAGGACAGCAAGGCCTTCAGGGAAAAGGTAGCATTTAAACTCAAGCAGAAAAATCTTCAAGGTAGAGTAGAAATGTTCTGTGCAGCGAGTAAGGAAAAAAGAGGTTTGGGACCTTAAAGTTCTTTGGTATAATATGAGTGGCAGTGGGCAGAGGGGAAGGGCAAGTTAGGATGGTGGGTGTGAACTGGACATGTAAGAATTTAGGCTGTGCCCTGTGATTAGATTTTGTCTTAGGCAGATAGCCAGGCAGTATGGAGAAGGGACCAAAGTGGACTCAGGAGACCAGTTAAAGGTGACGCGTCATTCAGGACTGGGCTGGGTGCAGCGTGAGGTGTATTTCTGTTTAGGAAAAAGGGACTTACGTGAGTTTAAAGTGTCAAGGAATATTAGGCAGATGAAGAGGGATTTACAAGGCCTTGGAGAGAAGGGGTCGGAAGAGGTTTAAGAGATTCTCAAGACAGAACTGACATAATGGGGTGACAGTTTGTTGTTGGTGTTACTTTGGTGGGGGACGGATAAGGGGTATCAGGATGACTATCAGGCTCTGGCTGTGATGATTGGAGGAGCAGCGATGCCATTGACTGAGACAGGGCAAGCAGAGGCCAGAGGCCAGCAGTGAGCTCCTGGGGCTGCTGTAGCTGGGTCTGGGCATTCGGGGGATTTGTGCAGTTGAGGCCCTGGTTGGAGATGTGGGTACAGGGTCCATCAGCCTGATTGGGGAGCAGCAGGGAAATCCTTCTAGAGCAGTGGTTCTCAGCCTTCCTAAAGCCATGACCCTTTAATACAGTTCCTCATGTTGTGGTGACCCCCAATTTCATTGTTACAAATTGAACATAATTAAAGCATAGAGATTAATCACAAAAACAATATGTAATTATATATGTGTTTTCTGATGGTCTTAGGCGACCCCTGTGAAAGGGTCGTTTGACCCCCAAAGGGGTCGCGACCCACAGGTTGAGAACCACTGTTCTAGAGGAAATATGGCTCAGACTGGTATGAGTGAGCCCCTGTGAGCAAAGTGCCCCAGGCCCTGCCTCAGCCAGCGCCCTGATTTACATGACAATGGTGTGGTTCTGCCTGGTGGGGGGAAGGAGACCTCAGCGTGCACTGCAGGGGTGGGGAACCCTTGTTCTGCCAAGGGCCATGTGGATATTTATAATACCATTCTCAGGCCATACAAAATTGTCACCTTAAAAAATAGCCTGCTGCCAGTCCATGCTCCATGGTTGAGCATCAACCTACGAACCAGGAGGTCACATTTCGATTCCTAGTCAGAGCTCATGCCCAGGTTGTGGGCTTGACCCCCAGTGGGGGATGTGCAGGAGGCAGCCCATCAATAATTCTCTCTCATCATTGCTGTTTCTATTTCTCTCTCCCTCTTCCTTCCTCTCTGAAGGTATATATATATATATATATATATATATATATATATATATATCCTATCTAATAAAAGAGAAACATGGTAATTGGTGTACAACCACTACCCTTCCCATTGGCTAATCAGCAAGATATGCAAATTAACTGCCAGCCAAGATGGCAGCTGGCAGCCAGGCAGCTTGAAACTAACATGAGACTTGCTTGCTTCAGTGACGGAGGACTGCAACGTTCCCCGCCTGCCTTGCCGGCCTCTGAGCTGGCAGTTTAAAACATAGTTACAAAAATAGAAGCTAAACAAAACCCCAGAAACCAGCTTTCAGCTAGCCGGGATCTCAGACCTGGAGTTGATACAGAGTTTCAATTGTAGAACCTAAACAAACCAGATACCTGCTTTCAGGAGTGGAGGCCTAAGAGCTGGAGCCTCAGAGCTAAAGCTGGCTCAGAATAAAAAAAAGAAAAAGAAAAAAAGGAGCAGTTGGGAGCTTCAGTCCCAGCCTGAAAACAGCCCTCAGCCCCTCACCCAGACTGGCCAGGCACCCCAGTGGGGACCCCCCACCCTGAAGGGTGTGTGACCAGCTGCAAACAGCCATCATCCCCTCATCCAGGCTGGCCAGGCACCCCAGTGGGGACCCCCCACCCTGATCCAGGACACCCTTCAGGGCAAACCAGCCAGCCCCCACCCATGCTCCAGGCCTCTATTCTATATAGTAAAAGGGTAATATGCCTCCCAGCACCAGGATCAGCGGAGCCACGAGGTCTCCCGGCACCGGGATCAGCATGACAGGGGGCAGCGCCCAAACCCCCTGATCGCCCTGCGGCTCTGTGTGTGACAGGGTGCGGCGCCCCAACCCCCCAATCGGCCCTACCCTGAGCGTGACTGAGGGTGGCATCCCAACCTCCCAATCCGCCCTGCTCTGTGCATGACGGGGCGGTGCCCCAACTCCCCAATCGGCCCTGCTCTGAGCCCGACCAGGGGCTGCACCTAGGGATTAGGCCTGCCCTCTGCCACCAGGGAGCAGGCCTAAGCCAGCAGGTTGTTATCTCCCAAGGGGTCCCAGACTGCGAGAGGGCACAGGCCGGGCTGAGGGACCCCCCCCCCCCCGCCCAGTGCACAAATTTTTGTGCACCAGGCCTCTAGTATATATATAATTTTTAATATATATATTAAAAAATTAGCCTGCCATGTTCGACCAAACATTTAATTAACTCACCCCTAATGCCTTGGCAGGGCCAGACCAAATGGTTTTGCGGGCCTTATACAGCCTGTGGGCCTGACGTTCCCCACCCCTGCTTTACTGAAAGAACTGGATACTGAGAATAACTAGGTAGAGGAAATGGAAGAAAGATTGATGTCATAGCAAGTGGAGTACAGAAGTCCTCCCTTATCCATGGGGGATATGTTCCAAGATCCCCAGTGGATGCCTGAAACCTCAGATATTGCCAAACCCTATATATATACACTGTGTTTTTCTTCCTGTACATAGCTACCTATGATAATGTTTCATTTATAAATTAGGCACATAACAGATTTACAACAAAATATAGAAGGATTATAACAGTATCCTATAATAAAAGTTATGTGAATGTGGTCTTTCTCCAAATATCTGACTGTACTGTACTCACCCTTCTTCTTGTGATGATGTGAGAAGATGAAATGCTAAGCCTAGTCCTGGATCTATGTGGCCTGCCCTCGCTTGCAGTAAACGGCTCTGTGTCGTTTGTTTGAGAGAACCCCGTGCTGAAGACGCCCTATAGCAGCGGTTCTCAACCTGTGGGTAGCGACCCCTTTGGGGGTTGAACGACCCTTTCACAGGGGTCGCCTAAGACCATCAAAAAACGCATATATAGAGTTCCCGCGGCTGGTGAGGGCGGCGCACGCACCGCGAATCATTTGTCAGCGCTTGTCTGAGGCGGAGGCAACGCCGCTCGGGACCCGAGTTTCACACTCTGGGATTGGACTCTGAACCACTAAAACCATGAGCAACTACAGTGTGTCCTTGGTTGGCCCAGCTCCTTGGGGTTTCCGGCTGCAAGGTGGCAAGGATTTCAACATGCCTCTGACAATCTCTAGTCTTACTTTCTGGTGAAGGTGATGGCCAACAGTAAAATGGCCCAAAGCTACTTACCTTTGAAGAAGAAATGAAAGACTTGGATCTCCAACTAGATAGACAATCTATGAATATTTGAGACTTGGCTGCTTACCTCAGTATGAATGAATTCTGTGTATACATTTTAAGATACATTTCCTGATGATGGTGATGAGGGGCGTAATTATAGCTTTCATTTATTAGGGCTTGACTGTGGCAGGTACTATTTCAATTACATCACATGTAGGTAATTATTGCTATTACTTGTATAAATTTCCAGAGGTTTTCTTTTTGTATATTCAAATAAATGTGAACATCTACTCCCCTTTTACTTATATGTTAGCGTATTCCATACCTTGCTTTTTTTCTAAACAGTTTACCTTGAAGAACTTTCTCTATTAATATAGGATTTCCCCCTATTAATAGGGTTTTTTGTTGTGTGTGTTTTAAACAACTGTATAGAATTCTCTTGTAGAGGAGTAACATTTATTTAACCATCACCTGTGGAAGGGTATTTATATTGTTTCCAATATTGCTATCACAAACAGTGCTGCAGCAGATGCCATATATGCATAGTTTTGCATATATATGTATATAATTTTGATAGGTTGTTTAATTTACACTTGAAATAGTGGTATTATTTCCATTGTCCAGAACTGTCTATTAGTTCATATGACAAATAGACATGTGTGGAAGAGATGGCTTTCAAGCAATTATGTTATTATGCTTCTCCCTAATAATAAATTTTATCTTAAACTTAAAAAAAACCCGCATATATAATTACATATTGTTTTTGTGATTAATCACTATGTTTTAATTAAGTTCAATTTGTAACAATGAAATTAGGGGTCACCACAACATGAGGAACTGTATTAAAGGGTCGCGGCATGAGGAAGGTTGAGAACCACTGCCCTATAGGCTCAGTGCTTTCATCTCTGTCAATCAGAACACGTCTTCTGTTTGTCTGTATGTCTTCCACCCACAAACTGAGTGCCTTTTCCATCTTAACCCACGTATGGTGGCTTTAACTATTGCAGTTGGAGGTGTGACAGCAAAAATGGCTTGATTTTTTTCCTTCTTCACAGCTCATGGGTAGAAGACTCATTCTTACCACAGATCATAGAACCTATGCATAGGGGAATTTTTTTTTCCTTTATGAAATTGAGAACTTCCACTTTTTTTCTTAAAGGAGGCCTTTACGGCTTCCCTTTGGCATATACAAATCACCAGCATCCCCACTCTTGTGCTTTGGGGACATTAATAAGTAAAAGACAGGTGATTGGAACACAAGCACTGGTATTGATCCTACAGCAGTCAATGTGGCAACTGAAGCGGCTGCTAAGTGACTAATGGGGGGCAGGGTGGGAACCTCTCCATTGTGGAGAAGCTGGACAAAGGGATGATCCACACCCTGGGTGGGACAGAGCAGGCTCTTGAGATTTCATCAGGCTACTCAGAACATCATGAAATTTAACCTTCATGAATTGTCTACTTCTGGAATTTTTCATTGAATATCTTCGGACTGTGGTTGACAGAGGGAAACTGAAACGGTGGGAAGTGAAACTGTGGATAAGGGCGGGCTGCTTCAGTGGAGAGAAAGGCTAGATTGCAGCACACAGGATTGAGTGAAAGATGAGGAAACATCATTCCTTGAAGAAGTTTGCCCACAAGGAGAAAAATGCACAGGTAGCCCAAGAAGGACATGTGCTGGAGGAGAGCTGTCTTTTCCTGAAGGAAGATGAGCATGGTGCACAGGGAGTGATGAGGGAAGAGGAAAGAGGTTGATTGATGGCGCGGGATCTCAGAGGGAGACAGAAGGAGCTCAGAGGTACACGTGGGAGAAACAAGCCTTAAATAAAAGGCATGGCTCTTTTTTTGCAACTGATGAAACTGTAGGAAGGATTGCTAGGAAGACAAATAAACTTGGAGGTAGTTGGGAAGAGGGCCTGAAAGCTGATAAAATCTATTCCCCAGTGGCCTCTATTTTATCACAAAGGAAGGGATGACACTATTTGCTGATGGAGAGGAGAGCAAAGGGAGGAGCTGGGTGCTTGAGGAGGCCGGAAAAGTTTGAATAAACATGAGAGGGAGCTGACTGCATGCTGTCCTCATAAGAATACGCTGGGGGCACTAGACCCAAGTTTATGCTTGAGACTACAAAGGTATCACGGGTTCCGTCTGCAGTTTATTGTTCTCCTGCAGCGTGTGGCAAGCCCTTTGCTGGAGGAGCATTTGCAGAGGGTGGGATTGAAGTAGGGATTTGCAGACTGCATGTGGTATGGGATGAGAACCAAGGGACTAAGGTTGAGGCCAGTGAGCCCTAAGTTGGGGAAAGTGAAGTCAAAGAGGCTGATTGATTGGGAGGAAAGGGACAGAAAGAGAGATGCACTGTCGACACATAGCAGGAGTTGGTATGGCAGGAGCGTGGGAGTGGGAAAGAGAAGGAACGGTGATGTTTGCAGTTGGGTATTGGAGTATATGAATTTAAGATTAGAGGTGAAACGATTTCCAGTGGTAACAAAGCCCAGAATGTAGCCAAGGGATTTAAGTGTTTGTTGAATAACTTACATGATGTTCCCTGGGTTTTTTATTTAAGCAACCCTTCGAAGTATTGCACTGGCATTTCTTACTGCTGTTAAGAATTGTACTGAGACATGGATCTTTTTATGACTGGCCTAGTAATTATGTCTGTAATACTTCACTGGCTGTATGAAAACTACAGGACTCAGCTTTCATCTGTAACTCTTATTAAGTTAAAAAATTTGAGAGTTTGCCCAGCCAGTGTGTCTCAGTGATTGAGCATCGACCTATGAACCAGGAAACCACGGTTTGATTCCTGGTCAGGGCACTTGCCCAAGTTGGTTCGATCCCCAGTAGGGGATATGCAGGCAGCCCATCAATGATTCTCTCTCTCATCATTGATGTTTCTATTTCTCCCTTTCCCTTCCAGTCTGAAGTCAATAAAAATATATTTAAAAATGTTGGAGAGTTTCCAGTTTTTTGGCAAGTTTCTATTGATAATTGGTAATTATCATTAAACATGCTCACTGATAATTGGTAAGTAATTTTCCCTAGAAGTTGTCACCAGCTTTGTTGGATTTTGTTATTTTGGCCAATGGTTGCATTAATTTTGATTAAGGGTATTAATAAAGTCTAAAATGGAAGAATTGATCATGGGTAATCATTTTGGGAAAGCAAAGGGCTTTGCCATATTTAAAATTTTTTTAAAAATAAATGAACTATTAGTCTCAGATAACTGTATTATATCAGTTGAACAGGATTTTATTTTTCATTGCTGTTCACTCATATGGAAGATCACCATGTTGAGGCATTCCCCAGAGACTGTGTGGTTGGTGTTCAGGACAAGTTGAGCTTTAAAAAGCCGAATCTGGGCCTATTTTGTTGAATTACTGTGATTGAGTAATCATGTAGATTTCTCATGTGACATCTGACCGCAGGGAGAAACATCTAGGGACCACTGTATTTTGGTGCACAGTTTTTGGTAGTACTTTAAGTACAATTTGTGTCTTGATTTACATTTTTGCTGACTCAGCAAGCACACTTCAGACACTTCCCAAAATAGTTGCTATGTTGCTGGACTCATCTGTCTTAATTGTCTTGCTAAGATAAACTTTCTTTCATGGGTTTCAGACCAATGATCATGATTTCTAAGTATTTTCCATTGCTTCTTGCTTTGTTTTTGTACTATACTAGAGGCCTGGTGCACAAAAATCCATGCACTCGGGGGAGGAGGGGTCTCTCAGCCCAGCCTGCACACTCTCACAATCCGGAACCCCCTCAGGTAGGGTCCAGTCCCATCGCAGCATGGCTCTGGTTCCCTGGGCCTGTGGGCTAGGGGAGAGGGAGCAAGAGGCCAGTCTGATTGCAGCATGGCTCCGGTTCCCTGGAGCCTGCAGGCGGGGGGAGGGACCAAGATTCCCAGATCACAGCATGACTCTGGTTCCTCAGAGCCTGCAGGCACGGGGAGGGACCCAGGGGCCAGTCCAATGGCAGCATGGCTCTGTTCCTACAGCTCCCTCCCACCACGGCGCCATGGGTGGCAGGGACCCACAGTTCCCTCCCGCCATCACGCCGCCTGCCACGGGCAGCCAGGATCCAGGACTGACTTCCGCCACGCCTGCCGGGACCCTAGCCTGGTGTTCGGTTGTCCATCTGGACATTTAGGTCATGACGGACCCTGGCTCTTTATATATTAGGATGCTTTTCTCCAACTGAGTATAAATATACCTCTAGAGAAAGAAAAAGGGCCTATTTTTTTTCAAAAGCAGCTCTTTTACACAGAGTCTAATTTGAAGATGCATCCACCAAACTGAAGGGGGGGAAGGGAGGGAGGGAACTGTGTGTAGAAAAGTGATCTAGAAAGCACATTCATTTCTCACAAATCACAGCATGCCTCTGTGAAGACGCGTCTTTCTTTACACCTCCCTGGCAGTCACCCCACCTCTTGGCACCCCGAGAGTAATTTTAGCATGGTGTTAGTTGTATTGGATGGTGTTCCTCAGTTTCTAATTGTAGAGCTACTTTATGTTAATTTTGTTATTTTAAAAGTTTTGCTAACTTTTTAATGCCTTGGGGCCATATGGAAGCATCTAATTCCAATTCAAGCTAATGAAACAAGAGCCTTTTAGGAAACATTTAAATGTGTGAGGCACCTTTCAGAACACCAAGCCAGGGGTAGTGGTGGGAACTCGTGTGTGGCAGAAGTGAGGAACACACCTGTCATCCTTTTCTCCCGGTCAATTAATTTGCAACATCAGTGCAAACAAAGTTACAGAAGCAAATCTGGAGCCCTCTCCCATAATTTGCATTTTGAAATGTTCTGAAGTGTCTGCGCCTGATACTTAGGAGTCTTTCAGTGGCACTGCCAACTGCTTTCTGAGTGGGCGTGGATTCTGCTGTTGAGTAAACAGTGGGTGTCAGAGAAACATTTGTGATGTGACTTGGAAGGAGAAACAGGCCAATGCAGAAGTGATAATAGTGTTTTACAAGGAGCACCTCGACTCAGGTAAGTTGTTTTACAAATGCCTTTTGATGTTGCTGTGTCCTTTTCTCTTGGTTCTGTTGGAACTTGGCAGTGTAAGGTCCTTACTCTTATACAGATACAGAGGGCATGGCCTGAAACACGTGATAAAGAAATCATACATTTGGGTTGTCAGGGTTGCCGTGAGCAGCCATGGTGCAGGCCAGCCACTGAAGGACCTAGAGACATGACCCATGTACACTGTGACGTGAACAGACCCGTGGTGCTGCAGGAGTGCAGCTGGGGAAAGAGTCGTTTCCTCAGATTGCCCTCCACAGTGGCATGTGCCTAATGTACTGCCTTCTTTCTGAGTCATGTCTACGTGGGTGCCACTAGGATGAGGAACACAGTCTGGGACAGGCTTGTCCAACAGAACTTCCTGCAAGGGGGGACTGTTTTACATTTGTGCTGTCCACTGGTACAGCACCCTGCAGAGGGACTCCTGAGGGGGAAGTCCTTGCTTCCGGAGGAGAGGCCATTTCTAAGTCCCAGGAGCCAGAGAGCAGTCATCTGTTTGCAGATTCAGTTCTCCTGTCCCCAGGTAAACACACATTTGCCCATCCTTCCCTAGATTCCAGATTTTGTTCTGAAAGTTGTGAAAATTGCTTGTTCATTTTCCTACCCCTTCCTTAAGACCATGGACATGGCACAGGTAGGCCTGTAGTAACACACCACTCCATTGCCCTTAGAGGAAAAATCACAAGGGAAGGGGTGAGGAAATGTTTTCTACACAAGTGAATGGGTGTTCATTAGACTTAAATATTAAAAATCAAATAACTAAGTACATTTTTCTTTTCTTTGACTCTGTAGTCCCAAACCATTTCTCCTAATTCTAGCCTGCTTGGAGTGCTGTCTGATTTAAAGTATTTCCTCTATGGAAATGAAAAGCAAAGGGAAACATTTATATTACATTTCTTGATTACAAGAAGGTAGACATTTGTTCTAGCACTTCAGAGAATTCTCCTCAGCTGGATTGAAATTTAAAATGTCATCACCTTTTGCTGCATCATGTTCAATCTATTCTTATTAGTATCTGTACTCAGGGTTATGTATGGAAGATGGCTGAAAGGTTGATACTGAATTACCACTGAGCAGAGAAGAGTAGAAATGTTTTCTATTTTGATACAAAAATGATTCATTCTGACTGTGAACATGACTACACTTGAGTATTTGACCTCGGAGTATTTTAACATTTAATTATTATTCATGTTTCAACATAGGATCCTGACTCATGACTCATTCATTCAAGAAATCCATTGAGCACTTCTTGTGCCAGGTCCTAGGGATCTTTGAGACATAGCTCCTTCTTTCTAGGAGCCTATAATTTAGTGAAACAGGCAGCAGACTTGTAAACAAACTATTGCAAAGTAGTGTGATCAGCACTGTGATGAAGGGATGGATAGACTGGTGTCATGTGCAGAGACGCAATAGCTAGTTTTCCTGGGAGTAGGCCAGCATCAATGTGGAGATGGCATTTGATCTGGATGTGAAAACATTTGCTGGGCAACGAAGGCAGGAAGAGCAGTCTGAGCGGCTCTTCTTCGTACGGGGCGTAGGTGAACACTGCTTCTCCCGGCACACCACAGTGGTTAACTCAACCGCACACACTTGTTCGCTGAGTGCGCCGTGCCTGCCCCCACACCTGCCGCAGTCTCAGCCTGCCATATTCACACACGTCTGTTACTGAGCCAGGTTTTTCTTCTTGCCTGACCATACACTACCATGAAGTTGGATGCCGTGCTAGCCCATGGGAAAACTTTATTTGTTGAGTCCACCTTTTCTTTCTCTTATCCAACATGTTGGAGCGCCCTGCCTGGCTCAGGGCTTTTCATGTGATAGGTGCTCAGGAAGTTCTTCTTGAGCGGATAAACACGGGCACTTACTATATGGTCCGTAATGGTCTTCCAAAGTGTCGTAATAACGACCACAAACACGATGGCTTACACCAGTGGTTCTCAACCTTCTGGCCCTTTAAATACAGTTCCTCATGTTGTGGCCCAACCATAAAACTATTTTCGTTGCTACTTCATAACTGTAATGTTGCTACTGTTATGAATCGTAATGTAAATATCTGATATGCAGAATGGTCTTAGGTGACCCCTGTGAAAGGGTTGTTCAACCGCCAAAGGGGTCATGACCCACAGGTTGAGAACCACTGGCCTACACAGAAATGTATCCTCTCACAGTTCTGGGAGCCAGAAGTCTAAAATCGAGGTGTTGGAGCATTTGATCCCTCTGGGGGCTCTGGGGCAGAACCCTTCCTTGAGTCTTCCTGCTTTGGGTGGCTCCGGGCATTTCTGGCTTGAGGCTGCACGACTCTACTCTCTGCCCCTGTCTCTACAGGGCTCTGTTGGTCTGTTTCACATCTTCCTCTGCTTCTCTTATAAGGACATCGGGCATTAGATTTAGGGCCCACCCTAAATTCAGGATGATCTCGTCTTGAGATCATAAATTTCATGTACAAGACTCTTTTTTCCAAATAAGGTTTTATTCACAGGTTCTGGGGGTTAGAACCCGCACATATATTTTGGCAGGTGACCATTCTGTGCACATCAGGGTCCTTTCCAGGGCCTAAGACTGAGTAGCGTGTCACAATTACAGAAAGCTTTGGTCAGACAACTGTTTTCATCATTGCGAGGTTGGGACAGGAGTGGAGGGAAGTGGTGAGAGGTTTTGAAGGATGTCTCATTATATTTCACTGTTTCTTAATCACTGCATCTTGAGGGAGGGTCCACTGGAAGAGCATTTCAGTGAGTCCTCTAGACCAGTGGTCAGCAAACTGCGGCTCACGAGCCACATGCAGCTCTTTGGCCCCTTGAGTGTGGCTCTTCCACAAAATACCACATGCGGACGCGCATATACAGTGAGATTGAAACTTCATGGCCCATGCGCAGAAGTAGGTATTTTGTGGAAGAGCCACACTCAAGGGGCCAAAGAGCCGCATGTGGCTTGCGAGCCGCAGTTTGCCGACCACTGCTCTAGACCACCATGTGGTCTGCCTGCAGCTGCTTGGGCCCAGGCAACCACGCTCTAGGCCACAGCAGCTCCCTCCTGACCACAGCGACTGGAGCGGGTGGGAGTCCTCTCCCAACGGCAAGCAACTCATAGGCTGGCCAGGCCTGACAGGTTGATGTGGTCCACCTATAGTTCTCTCGTAGCAACTTGTGTGGAAACCCAAGAGACTGAGTTAGTTGGCAGCGCTCTCTGCAACTGACAGGCCCTGCGGAGTTCTGCCCAGCTGCTCTGGCCTCTGGACCACGTGGCAGCCAGAGTTGTGAGGAAGCCAGCCAGTAGGGAGCCTGACCCAGCCACACAGAGACTGAAGCGGAGGTTCTGTGAGAGACACACAGCCCTGTGGCCTCGGAGAAGGCCAGCCTCGGATCCCACCTCCTTCCAGTTTGCATGAGGCTGAGGTTTTCAGCTGCTGATTCTTGAACCTCCGTGAAAAATACGCCCACACAACTTTGGTGTGTTAAGCTCCTATTATGTATTTAGCATTTTACATATATTATCTGGTTGTTCTTCGTATAAAGCTGCAGCGACTGAGACAGTGGAGGTTAAATGCCTTACCTAAAGTCAGCCAACTGGAAGTGGGGTAGCAAGGCAGCAGGTCCCTGAGATCAGCTCCAGGGCCAGGGCCCCCTTCTCCACGTCTCCCTGGTGTCTGTGTTTCCAGTCTGGCTTTCACAGGCCTCCTTTTCTTCCCTCCCAGGGGAACTGAGTGTCTGTTTCTCGTGTCCCAGACACAGATGCTGAACTGATGGGACAAATAAATAATACATTTTAAAGACTGCTAAGGTTTTTTTTTTTATGTGCTCTTTATCTGATTAATGGAGAAAATAAGGTAATCTGTGATAAACCATGAGCTTTATAGTTTTTGTGATATTTTCATCATGCTTATGTTTCATAATAAAACCAATTAACATTTTTAAAAATTAAACGAACTTGGGTTTGATGAATGCAGGCCATGATATTCCATCACCACCAATGAACAAAATCAGCCAGTTCATCAGTGGCTGAAACCCTAGCATGGCCATCCTCCACCCGCCCTCCTGTACGGTGAAGACACGGCCACTGGATTATAACCAAACTAGATTAAGATTGACATATGAGAGAAATGAACTCCTGCTTCAGAGTACTTTTTCTTCCAAAGGAATAGAGTCCATTCTTTAGGAGACTTTTTGCACAAAGGTATCTTTTAAAGGCTTAGAGTCCTGATAAGATTGCAGTATATTATAATTGAGGTGCAGAGTTTTTAAGGCTAATTCCAGAGACAGATTCTGAAATTCCACAGAGCACAGTCTCAGATATCTGATGGTGTTTCGGCGATAGATTTGGGGTTGAATAGGCGTGCAGAATTACAGGTTATCATTTTTTCCTATCATCCATTTATGTAATAATGAAAAGGGAGGCTGGCAGAAGACGATACGCCCTATTGAGTTAGTAATATATGGTGTGATTTTCAAGTGCCCGCTACAGAAATGTGCTTTACCTGATCATTTGAAACAGGTCTTTTAGGTAAGCCTATATGTTTCCCCAAAGCCTGAAATGTCCTTGAAGAAAAATTGTTTCCCGATGAGAATTTAGGTTTACAAAGTCAAAATACAAAATACACAAATAGTGTTCCATCTAAATCACATACACATCGTCAGGTCAGACACATAGAACCCTGAAGATTAAATGCTTTGAAAAAACGTCTTTTTTTAACTTAAAAAAAACAACAACCTTGTTCTTTTTTTAAAAACTGAAAAAAAAAAGACCTGTCAGTCAAGTTGGATGCGGGTGGTATTCATCTGTAGTACTGCTTTTGTATCTAAGAGCAAGCATCTGTCCAATTGAGCATCTAATTGGTAATCATGGATTATTAAGTTAATTGTTTGAATGGGGGCTATCACTGATATCATTTCTAAAGCTCTAGATCATGTAACAGTATTTTCTAGTGACAAGAGGAAAAGAGACAAGGCTGTGAGTGTAAATTGCCAAAACATTGGATCATATAGATGGAATCCTAAGTAGGGTAGCATTAGTGCCGGCTTTGTTTCCTCGGGGCTTGAAGGGCCCCTAAGTGCCAAGTCGTTGTGAGTGTAGTTGCCAAGGTGAATGTGTGTCATTAGGGGCACAGAGGAGAGTGGCTGCTGCTGTGCTATTTTTTCACCGTGTTTTGCATATTGCTTGGATCCAGACAGTGTGATTGGCGTGACGATAAGCACTGTGCATGTGCTTTTCTTCCAGAAGCAGTTACTGTCTTGCAATTTCTTGTACTTATTTAGCTTTTACATTTTATAAGTTACTTTTGCATATGCACTTTCATTTAATTCTCCCCACACTAAAAAGGCAGTGATTTCTCTTCCGGAAGCTAGTCAAGGTCTGAGGATACCCCTGGTGAAGATTGGGTGCCTATACAAGGGGAGGCGGTCACTTTGTTCCCAACTGGATGACAGCGTAGCCGGAGTGGTGACCACCCTGTCTCTAGAGCTACCAGTTCTAGATTTATGGAGAGAAGTCTGGGTGGGGGTGGTCTGTGGGGGGGGAAAGAGGTCCAAGACTGCCTCCCAGCTGCCGTCACCTGGGTCTCAGTTCCCAGGAAGTACAAAGGCTAGATGCCACCTGTGCTTGCAAGTCCAGGAGTGGGACTTAAACCACAGGTGATGGGATCTAATCTTGTTGGGATCTCTGCAGTTGGGGGGTGGGGGCAGCAAAGAGGCATCCACTGCCGCAGTGCTGCTAGAGGTCTGCCAGAAGGTGCACCCCACTTCACAGGCATCAAAGCCTTTTTTTAAAGTCCTCACCCAAGAACATGTTTTTATTGATTTGAGAGAGAGAGGAAGGCAGAAGGAGAGAGAGAAATGGGTTGCCTCTCGTACCCGCCCTCAAAGGCGACTGAACCCACAAGCTGGGCATGCTCCTGAGCGGGAATTGAACCTCCACCTCCTGGTGTACAGGATGACACTCCAACCAACTGAGCCACACCAGTCAGGGTGCCTTTTTTGTGTGCTTTGCTTTGTTTTGTTTTTAATGCAATAACACAATAAACTCTAATTGAGGCTTTGCCCTGCCTGCTTGCAGTTATACTCAATTTGCACATGATTTGTAGTCATTTACATATATGCATACATGTATGCATATATTCATTTTTACTCCATATGCTCATGAATTGAAATCTGCTATATTCTTTTAATTTGTATACTTAATAGCCTGTTTAGATTATAAGCACATCAAAAGTTGCGATTGTCTTTTCTCATTTTTCTATCATCCTTTTACTTGCTTCAGTCCTGGGCTATAGGCTTGGTACTTCAGCATGGGAAAGCCAGTCATAATTGCTAATGGAGAAGGAGTAGTTGAGAGAGAAAACAGACCAAGATCCATACAAATAGTTCCCATATACCCTTAAGGCTACTTAGTATTGAAATTGGAAAAGCCTTGGTTATACATGTTGTGATATGCCCAGACTTGAATGTGTATCTCTGGAGATGCAGATTTTATTTTGATAAAATATTTTAAACAATAATTTAATCTAAGCTGTGGTAGTCTGACTGTAAAACCACAGGCTTAGTGGGAATTTTTCTTGTGTTGCCATAGCTACCAAAAATCTAATTTGATTACTCTTGTGACTAGTGCTAACTATAATCTCATATTGACTGTAACTTTTCATCAGCTGGAAGTAGTCTGCTAATTGAGCTGGAACCAAGCCAAAGAAATCTTTCAAAGGCGTCGTTTTATATTCAGCAGCTTTAATAAGCAATTCACTGAAACCTTTTATAAAAGCAACAAAGGCAAGAAGGGTCTGGACATGGTGAGCATGCCTGACACATCATACGAATGAACAGGGGACAATGCTGGGTCATGTCGGTCACTCAGACCTAGTTTGGCAAGGTCAAATAAGAATAGCTGAAGTTACGCAGCAACCATGAGCATCTTTATTTGCTTAACAGCTCTGTCCAAAGCAGCACTCTACCTCCCTGAGATCCAATAAATGAGCAAGGTTCCTCTTGTGCTATCAAATGATGCACATCTATAGTCGTGTAAGAAGGGCCTTTTTTGCTGCTTGATTTTTCAGTCGCAATTACCATTACATCAGATATCTTTACTTGGAAGAGGGACTTTTCAGAGAGATAATGATATCTTTGCCCGCCATCATGTGGAAGCTGTGTAGATAGAGGGATAATCACAAAACGCAGGGAGCAAACTTTTTTCTTGAGAAAATGGAAGCGTGGAGCAAAGTGTAAGGTCGATGACCTATACTTGTACTTCACCAGCCTTTGCTGCTGACATGTGGTGTACTTTATTTGTGGAGCTTTTCTTGCATGCCACACACTGCTAAGCACTTTCTGTCCTTATGTAATTTTATCCTGAGAACATACTTTACCATCAACTATCTTATTGATAAAGAGGCTGCATTTCAGAGAATTTCCTAACTAGCTTAGGGGCACATGGCCAGTATGAGGCTGTGCACATTGAAGTCCTGGTCTTTAGTCTTTACAGTTGAAGGGAATGAATGGGAGGTGAATATAACGCTATTTGCAGAAGGAAGTTTTTTTTACGAAAGGTTGCCTTGTTGGTCTGAAGTGATTGGAAGTTCTCCCCGAAGAACTTCCCCTGGGGCATTGCATTTAGATGAACCATGTTTACTGTCTACATGATGCGTGGATGGGAATGCTGTATGGAAAGCACTTGGCACCAATCAGGTGCTTAGCAAGAAGTGGTGGTTATACCTGGAGTTGCTCTTCCATGTATTTGGCTAGATTTTGCCTACCCCTGTGCTTCTCAAACTTATTGGGCTTACGCGTCTCCCAGGAATCCCTTGAAAATGCAGATTCCATAGGTCCAGAGTGGGGCTTGAGGTTCTGGGTTTCCAAGGTCCTCCCAGGCCGTGTGGTCAGGGTGGTCTGAGTAGCAAGGCCCCATGGATACCCTGCCTGCTTGCAGGTGAGTGCGATGGATGTCAGGAATTTTAACAGAAGGGGGAGAAGCTAGAGATGAGGTCAGGGCGCAAAGAAATGTTCCAGGGCAAAAATATGCGCCTCTGTAGGGAAGAGGGAAGTACTTGGGAAAAGTTGCTTTTAAGTGTGAATAGGTCTTTATGACAAGATCTTGATTGGAACACCCAAAAGACAAATGGTGTGAATCCCTACATTGTTTTGTTTTTTTTCCTCAGGCTCCATGTCATGAGGCCAGCCAGGGTGCCAGGGTGCAGGATTTAAGGAGGCGCTCATCACTTTCGGGTGCCCACCCTGGACATCCACTGCCCTGAAAGCGAGTGCTTCCTTAAACTGTGGGCCCTGGGCACCTCACTCTCCTCACCCTCATGCTGGCCCTGTTCTTCCTGTAGGTGGTACCTGGAGTTGTTAGGTGGGAAGGGACCTCACTGATCATCAGTCTCCTATGTTACAGATGTAGAAGCTGTTACAGGTGAAATGATGGTTTCATTGACATTAATAGGGTAACAGTGTTTTATAAATTTTAAAATGCACATTCTTCCCTCCCCCTTCCTCCCCATTTCAGAATCTCTGAAATCAGGATTATCTTATAATGGCTTTTGACCACGATGTCAGTTTGATTACCAAGGATTTTCTTTCTTAGTGGGATAGTAACAATAATGGTGCATCATAAAACTGGCAGCTTCTTATATGCCATGAAATGCAATAGTAGATAATCTGCCTCCTTAGTGCTTCTGCACTGCGGTTCTCCTGATGTCAATGTGGTCATCTTAATGCTCAGAGACCACTTAGCCAAGAGCAGTGGTCGGCAAACTCATTAGTCAACAGAGCCAAATATCAACAGTATAACGATTGAAATTTCTTTTGAGAGCCAAATTTTTTAAACTTAAACTATATAGGTAGGTACATTGTTATTAACTTAATTAGGGTACTCCTAAGGCCTAGAAAGAGCCACACTCAAGGGGCCAAAGAGCCACATGTGGCTCGTGAGCCACAGTTTGCCGACCACTGGCCTAGAGCAAGCATGTGAAACTCACGGCCCACATGAATTTTTTTTGTGGCCCAGACAATATAATGGTATGTAAGAAATGTTTTGATAAAAATTTCGTAACTTAATTTTTATAATATCCTGTTATACATAATTATTAATAATGAAGTACAACATTCGCTAATGACTGATGACTATAATCATGTTGCATTCATTTCCCTTACATGCCTTACGCGCAGGCGCACCATTTCTCTCCACTAATACTAGCAGCGAATATTTTAGCAGCTGATTGCACATCATTAGTCTTGAACTGACTTGTTTGGTGTGTGCAATAGGAAATATTTCACTTTTGGAGAGCAAAAAAAAAAATAGGTCTATTTGCATTACACTTATTAATTTGTGCAGTTATTCAGTGCCTGGTAAGTTAATGTTCAAGAAAAAATATTAAGTTTTATTAAAATGTTTTATTATTTTACTAGGGGCCCAGTGCACAAATTTGTGCACCTTGAAAGGAATTGTGAGCCGCGAGGCTGCTGTGGGCACAGGGGCAGGCTTGGCCCATCCTCCGCACCCCCTCCCGGTACCTCCCTCTGCAGCCCCTGATCCCCTCTCTGCCAGCAGCCCCGCTTTCACAGCCGCCACTTCCATGCGCTGATGATGCCGGCCCCGCTCCACTCAGAGGCAATCGGTGCTGTAGCCACTGCTCACACCCACTGATGGCACTGAGCAATCAGGACCAGCGCTGGGCAGCGGGTGCAAGCAGCAGCTCTGGCGCCGGCTGCCGGTGCGAGCAGGGCCAGCGCTGGCTGTGGGGGTGAGTGGGGCCGTTGCGGGGAGCAGGTGCGAGAGGTGGCTGTGGCCCCGATTGCCCCTCAGGAGCAGGGGGAGGTAGAGAAGGGGCTGGCCACTGCCACTCACACCCACTGATGGCTCCAGCAGTGGGCGCAAGCCCCAGGCAGAACCATAGCACGCAGGAGCAAAGAATTTTTAGTAACCACCAGAGGCTCACCCGGATGACAGCAACAAGCATCCCGTCTTGGTCTGGTGTCCCCGCTCACCTGCTCCACCATCCAGCTGCAGCCGACACCTGCCATGTTCTGTGCGCGCCCCCTGGTGGTCAGCGCATGTCATAGCGACCAATTGTATGGTTGTCCTGCCATTTGGTCTATTTGCATATTAAGGTTTTATATAATAAGATTTTAACAATTTCACTTATTTCAGCCCTTTGTATTTCAGCATGTCTCTATAGAAACAAACCTACGTTTCTATGAAAACTGAAGCTTTTGTTTTTCTGCGGCCCACATAAACTTAAACCTTGTTTATTTGGCCCATGTTAGCCTTTGAGTTTGACATGCTTGGGCTAGAGGTTAGAAGCTTGGGCTGCAGACCAAAACTGCTCTACCACATGCTAACCCTATAGCTTCTGTCCATTCGCCTTATTGCTCTGCAACATGAGGTGGCACAGTGTTAGCTGCCTGAGTGTCCTTGTGCAAGTGCAGTGAATGAATCCATGCAAACCCGTCGGAAGAGTTGTGGCACATAGCAAACACTCAATACACTTGCTGTTACTGTTGAAGACAGTCTCACTGACAAAGCCATCCTGGAACCCTTCGGTGTCTGCACAGATGTTTTCCTGAGAGTCCTGTTTAACAGTGGACAGGATTCTGGGTACTGCAGCCATTAAATACTAATGCTGACAACCAAGGGAAACTAGAATTTCCATCCATGAAGATTATTGAAAGTGTAAGTACACAAAGATTTGTCTTGACCCATGCAGATGTCTTGACCAGTCTGCAAACAGAGCTGTACCAGGTGAAATCTATACCAGTTCAGGGATTTCCTGTTTGGTGAGACCCGTGATTCTGTTGGTAATCACCCCAAAACGCAGGGCTGGAAAGTGTGTGTACCTTCCCTTGCTCTGCATCCAGATCTGCAACCATCAGTCCTGTCAGTTCTGTCGTGTGATTATCTGACACAGTCATCTTGAGCGTAATGGACGTGGACATTATTGTTCTTCACACTGACACTTAAGATTCCTCCCATTTTTCCTTTCTCCTCTAATGAAAATCATTGTGTTTAATCGAGCCTTTTCCAACCTTCTCTCCTCACCCAGCAGGAGACAGCTTTTTTTTTTTGTTTTGCAGGGAGGGGGGTGGTTGTAGACCACAACTGCTCTACCACATGCCAGCCCTATAGCTTCTGTCCATTCACCTTATTGCTCTGCAACATGAGGTGACACCCCATTCACCTTACTGCTCTACCACATGCCAGCCCTATAGCTTCTGTCCATTCACCTTATTGCTCTGCAACATGAGGTGGCACCCTATTCACCTTACTGCTCTACCACATGCCAGCCCTATAGCTTCTGTCCATTCACCTTATTGCTCTGCAACATGAGGTGGCACAAGTGTTAGCCGCGTGACAGTGTTCTTGTGCAAGAGCTCCAGGGTGCTTTGTGGCTGTCCCGTACCGTTCACCACAGGCTGGTGGGGCTAGCTGGTGAGCGTATTGCTCTGTCTCCTGGTCATGAGAACCGAGAACCGTTGCAGAAGGGATCGTGGCTGACTCATGTTTGTTATCCTGCAGTGCCCGGCATAATACTTCACGGTTCTTACTGGGAATTATTTGAATGGATACCTTCTGAGTTATCTAATAGAGCCAGGATAGATGTATTTTACCCGGGTCACAAATACCGTATGGATAAATAGCTCATCTGAGGTTATGCCAATGTCCCCAGTTATCTTCCTTCTAAAAGCTGGAGAGTGATTATCTCCCAGTCTTCACATAAGAAACCTCTCATTGCAGGGAAACTCAGTGCCAGTGGGGAAATGGTTTCTGTGAGAAGTGTGGTCGTGGAGGCAGAGTGAGAGCCTGCGCCCCGGAAGAGAAGCCGAGGGCGGGCCAGGCTGTGGCTGTGGACTCACAGGTGTAGGCAGCGCTGGGCTCTTGGCCCTAGCACTCTCATTCATGACATATTCGTCTTGCCACACTGACAAAGTAGACATTTTTGATGAATATTTTGTGATGAATGCTCTAAAAGGTACCCCTGACTTCCTGCTAACCTCAGGTAGCATTTACTGAGCTTATAATTGATCCTTATTCTTAAATATACATTTCATTGAACAGGTGACATAAGTTGGGGAGGACAGAGCAGTCTGGTACTTAGAATTAAACAGTATTTCTATTTGAAATGAATCACAGTTCAGGGTATTGGGACTCTTGCTTCTAACACCTGTAAGGAAGCTAATGTTAACAGTTCACCACTGAGGTGCTTATTTATCTCTTTCCCATCCAAAAATGTGACCACACATTTTGGTTCAGGCTGACACTTTGCAGCAACATAAGATAAAGGGGGCTATTTCTAAGTGGGAAAGTTAGGGAGAGGTCTGAACAGCGTCATGGATCTGGAAAGCCAGGCAGATTTCCAGCTTCTGTTGGTAGAGTCTTTATTCGGTAGCTTAAAAAAATAAAGTGTTCGATTCTCAGTCCGTAAGTCATAATCCCGATATAATGCAAGAACAATAATGGTAAGATTTTTATGTTAGAGTATCTGAATAGCTTCCCCTCCGTTTTCATGGGTAATTACAAGTTGATTGCACTTAACTCCATTTTGTAGCAATACAGGTGTGTAAATCATTAACATTTAGCAACTTTGCAGATGAGTCTAAGCCCGCCGGCATATATTTTGACTGAGACCTCAGATTCTATTTTTCTGAGACTTAGACAAACACAAATTTTAAATAGGAAGAATGTACATAGCTGTATTTCAGTCATTCTTTCTTGAGGTAGTTGTTTTGCTCAAATAGATCAAATCAGTGCATTGCTGGCGGTGCAGATGAGAAGCAGGGAGAATCATCTTGGGATCCTTTGCAACTGGCGCTGGGCTAGACATGAGTGTACTTCCCACTTCCTGGTCTTTCTCTTTTGATGTCACCATGTTCATAGCATCATGTTCTGAGCTAACAACAGAAATACCAAAAGGCAGACAAGCCGACAGTGCACTTCACACACGACCTGCGCTGACTTTGGCTTTTGTAGATGAAAGTGAACTTTTTCACCCATAATTCTGTCCTCTGATTCATAGTCGTTACAAATCTTAGCAGTTTGTTGCTCAGCCCCATTCTGTCTGTCTGTTTATGAAGTTATCCACACATTAGTGACCCCGCAATGCCCAGCTTGAGGGGAGGAAGCTAGCTTAAGGGTGCAGAACTCTCTATTCATAGGAGCTGTTGAACTTGACAACCTGGAAGGGTGAGTAGGAGGCATGAATAACTGTTTGTTCTTCCTGATCACTTATAGGGCTTCAGAGCATAGTTCACTTCATTAGCATTACCAAAGGGATTTGTCTAAATATGTCTGCATGTTGCTCTTTTGTCCTTTTTTAACAGGAAGCGAGTGGACTCCTGCTTGAAGGAGCTCAGTGTCTACACCTGCCATTGACATGTGACATTGTGGATGTCAAGGGACATGGCCCATTCTTAACTGTGGGCATCACAGTGCATCCTCAGCACGACTATAGCCAGCCAGGTGGTACTACCATCCAGTCTGCTTTCCGGGTAGCATAACAATTGCATTTTTTTAAAAAAAACTTAAGTTTACATGAACAGGTTAACTTTGTTCCCATGTGGTAACCAATCATTTTAGCAAAATAAATGGTTCTGGAGGGCCCACTCTGTACTGAAGATTAGAGTTTGGTGTCAGTCTTGGATTTGTTTGTTTATGAACAAAGAGGAATAGGGAAGCACCACAAGCTTTAAACATCCTATATAATAAAGAGGAAATATGCAAATTGACCCTCACGCCCTCATAAGATGTCTGCCTATGACCAGGCCAGCAGGGGGGTTAGTGAGGGATGACCAAATGACTGAACAAGCAGGCTGTGTGGGGTGATCAGGCCAGTGGTGGTGGGGGAGGGGCAGTTGGGGGTGACCTGGCCGGCAGCGGGGGGCAGTTAGGGGCAACCAGGCAGGCAGGCAGGCGAGCAGTTAGGAGCCAGTGGTCCAGGATTGTGAGAGGGATGCTGACTGCCAGTTTAGGCCCGATCCCCGGGATTGGGCCTAACCTGGCAGTCGGACATCCCCCAAGGGGTCCCAGATTGGAGCGGGTGCAGGCTGGGCTGAGGGGACCCCTGCCCCCCTGCATGAATTTCATGCACCAGGCCTCTAGTAAATAATAAGTCGATTGTAATGCTGTCTTAACTCCAAATCATAGAAAAATTAGTAAATCTCAAGAGAGTGGTATTTATTCCTCAATCCCTGGTAGGCAGATTAGAAAACGAGGATTAGAGGGAGAATGTGGGCTAATCAATTCAGATTTGTCACCTCTGGAGAATTGGAGGATATTGTTAATTGTTTTTTTGCTTTGCACCAACACAGCTATAACTTGGACCAGCATGTATTAGAAATATGAAATTAGCAAAGCAGTTGAGAAATCAGAATGTCCCATATCTATGCATTTCATTAAACTCCACATTTGGCTTAAAAATGCATGAGGCTTTGGGTTCTTCTCTTGAAAATTGAAAAAAAAAAATAGAGTTGATTTAGGTTCCTTTTTAATCAGCATAAAAGCTATTAATTATAATTAAATTTACTAAGTAAGCAACTATTGTTCAAGACGGTGATATCCTGAGAAATGCCACTTGCCACTCTTTCCTGACTTTGGGGTGGCACAGAATTCAGCAGTCTGCAGAAACAGCCGGGTGAACAGTGAAGATAACTGTTGGGGAAAGAAAACAGAATGTTTCCAAAGAAGAAAAGGCAATGAGGGAGGCGCTTCAGAAATGGGGAGATGGAGATGCATAATAATGATAATCATAAAATGGAGAAAGTATATCTTTCCAAAGGAAGATTATGCTGCTTTCTGTTTTGATTAACCGAACAGAATAAAAACATAACCAAAAATTCTGATGCATTTTTCTCCCAAATGTCATTTGTAGGGTTAGGCTTTATTATAGGAGAAAGAAATTGATTTTCCAGTATAGCTAACTTAATATGATACAGAGTGAAAAAGTATGTTTATGAGATTAATGCAAAGAACATCTTACAAATTTATGGGGGTTTGTATGCACTAAGCCAGTGGAGGTTTTCTAGCTATCTGTAAATTGTGGTATTTCTAATTGCTTTTGTTTCATAATCTCAACAAGTAGTTACAAGGAAATAATTTTTATCTGTTCTCTCTGACCCCATTAATACTACATTTATGCTGTGGTTGATAAATTCAAAGCCTCTGATAGGAAAAACACATTGTTGGTTGTATGTTTTAGTTAACATTCACGATGACTTTGCCTTGCATGGATTATCACGTAGAGTATTACTGACCCACATTAATGGGATCAAGACTAATACATCTTCTGTAAAGGAGAAGTTTTGCATCACTGAGCAATGAAACAAGACAGCGTGGTTTCTGAAAAAAGAAGATTTAGAACTACATAGTACATTATTTCATTTTCTGCAACATAATTTATTGCGAACTGCAATGAATGAACTCTTGAACTTACGTGTGAAACATAAAGGCCAGGAAGTAATGACTGGGGATGAGTGCTGAGCTCTCTTCCTCCCCTTCTTCCTCATACACATGCAGGGCTGGGTTGCCACAATGTTGAATACCAGGGAGAAGTGCAGTCTGCATGTCTTACTTGTGAACTGTATCCACGAAGCCTAAGTGAACTCTAGAGCTCCAGGGCACTAGAAGGAAAGTAGAAAAAGGAGAGTGAAAATTGCTTGGAGTTAAAATTTGAATAATGAGAACTTGTATAGAAACTTAAATTATACCCAAAGCATAACTCCCAAAGAGCTAGCACTTCTAGACACACTTTGGCTCATGTTCCATCTTGACTGACTGTTTCATTCACTCATTCATTCATTCATTCATTCATTCAGCAGGTGCTCACTAAGCACCTACTGTGAGCCAGGTATTGTTTGAGGCACTTGGAACACATCAGCAAAAGGAACAGCAACAATTTCTTCCCTCAGGTTCATAGTCTACTGCAGATTGAAGTAGACAATGGACAGTAAACATGATAAATTAGGAAATTATAGAGTAAATTAGAAAATGATCATGGCTATGGGAAAAGAAAGCATAGAACAGACTGAGTTGCTGGGAGTATGTGTGGGTCGTTGTCAGAAGTTTGATTTCCTAGCAGATCCAGTGCATATAATGGACCCTACCCACAAAGGCTGGTTTGAGGCCCTTGCTGTGGAAGTGCAGTTGTGGGACCAGCAGTTCCTAGCGCTAATCCGAGAGGGGATGCTTCAGTGACAGTTACAAGAACTATGTAGAGTCTGTCTATTTTAAGATACAAGCTAACTGCTTCTGAAAAAGTTTAAATAGCTGCCCCAGATCAAACAGTTGGTCAGAGAAATCTGTTTCCCCTCCAGCATTCTCATCGTACCCCATTGCTCAGTGGCTCACTGCCCCCATTTCGGTTGCTTTTGGTCAGGCATATCTTTGGCACAAACAGTTGAGTTCAGGATGGGGTGCTGCAGATGTCTTATTGGATTCATGCTTTTCTAGGCCACTCAAGGTTCCAACTCCAGAACATAGTTCATTGCTGTAGTTACATCCTTGGGAATAGCAGTTATAATAAACTGGAAATTAGACATGCATGAGAGGACAAGAAGGCTGGGATCAAAATGTCAAGATGAAGAAAGTCAGTTAGAGGGCAGAGCTCCACCAGAGGTTAGGGGAGATAATTACCTAACAAGAGAATTGTGTCCAGGGTTGGTACTGAGGGCAGTAAACAAGTCATGGATCATAAAGGGAACAAAGCAACAGGAATAATTAGTGCTGCTGGTGCTTTAGAACTCACGGGCAATATCTCATTCAAACCGTGAATCCCATAAAGTAGGTTTCATGCTCGCCATTTTTCAGGTAAGTAAACTACAGTTTAAAAGATGAGGTGGCTTGCCTGACTAACAATGACAAAGGTGGGACGAGAGTTCCCACGTACTAGTAGATTCTCTAGCTGCGGACCCTCTTTGTAGTACACAGGGAGTGTGCAGATGAAAAGGGAAAGAAGCAAGCGGGACTGGAGCAGGTCCTTTTACTACCATGATTTTTACTTGACGGGCGGGGAACCGAAGGTTGGGAGGTTAATCTAATTTGCCCACAGGCACACTGCCACCAGGTAGCAGATTCAAATCCAGGAGGAATGCAGCCAGCTCTCAAATAAAGTTGCAGGTATATAAAAGTCCGTTTATGGTCTTTAAATTCTAAAGATAAATAATTAGTTACCTGTTGGAGCATCTGGAGGGTTGGGAAATTCTGAACATCTCATAGGAGTATAAAAACAAAATAGTATTGCCTGGGTGGAAAAATGCTTTCGTCTTCTTTTCTTTTTAATTTCCAATGTTTTTGATAAACTATAGTTGACATACAGTATTATATTAGTTTCAGGTGTACAACATCGTGATGTGACATTTATATTCTTACAATGTAATCACTCTGATAAGTCTAGTAACCATCTGTCACCATGCATAGTTCCTAGCAGAATATTGACTCTTTTTCCTACGCTGTGCATTACATCCTTGAGACTTTTGTTTTTAATAACTGGAGGTTTGTACCTTATTCCCCCTTCACCCAGTTCACCCACCCCCCACCGACATCCCCTGGCAACCGTCAGTTTGTTCTCTGTGTCTATGAGTGTGTTTCTGTTTTATTTGTTCCTTTGTTTTGTTTTCTTTAGATTCCACATATAAGTGAACTCATGCAGTAGACAGATAAGTAATTATACTTGCTGCTGGAAGGAAGCGGGGAGGTTACAGAGCCTCGCTTGTAACTGTCACTGAAGAATCCCCTCTTTGATTAGTGCCAGGAACTGCTGGTCCCACAACTGCATTTTCACAGCAGGGGCCTCAAACTGGCCTTTCACAAAATACTGGCACTGAAGTGCTCAATGCGAAAATACTAACACAGTCACTACTCAAGTACTCAGTGCTAAAACCAAACAACGGCCATCTTAACTTGCAGACAACAACTGTACACATAGAATTTTCTCGGTTATATGTTTCTTCGTTTTAATTTATGGTTGAGCTTTTGGAGCCTGGCTTGTTACTGAGTGACAACACAAGTGAATAGCAAACATGAACTACTTAGTACCTGGTTCGCTCCAGTTGTCCCATTGTAGACGGCCAGGGGTACAGCTTTCTGTGCAAGCCTAGCACAGACCACCGTTGTGTGGTGTTCCTCCGTGAGTTTCCTGACTCCCAGACGGAGGCCCCTCATTCACGCTGCCAGCTTGGAGCAGGACATTGGATGGAAAACAGTCCATGCTGCCCGCGAGGCTTTCCTTCCTGGCACCTGGTGTGGCACAGGGAAGGCCCACTTTGGCAAAGCTTGTTTCAGAGGAAAATAGAAAAACGGTCAGGCAAGCTTTGGAGAGCCTGAGCTATCTCATTGCACCAGTGAAATGGGAGGAACGTTTCTTATTTTTTCTGGAAGTTAGTTTATATCCTGGTCTTCCTCCCTCACTCTCCCCCCCACCCCCCATCACTGTAATGCAGCTTCTTCTGAAGGGTCTGCAGCCTCTGCTTTATGGCCTCATGGAGCACAGCTGGATAGAGTCTTTACTCTTAAGCCCTTGGAAGGCTTTCCTTTGAAAGCTGAAGAAGCCCGATCTCTTTTCTCAGGTGGGAACATTAGACGGGCTTTTCTGGAAGTGAAGGAGGCTTGCTTGCTCAGTGTCTCCCCAACACCATCCAGTACAGAAGTCATTCCATTCTGACTGGAGGCCTTGTTTCACATCCTTTTCCTTAAAAGCAAGTAGGTGGATGGACTGAGAGTTTCAAAGGGCCCTCTGCAGACCAGTGGGAGCACGCAGAGCAGCCCCACACCACGGTCTCCCTGCCTGACAGAAGCCTCTGTGTGCTGTGCTTCTCTGCAGGAGACCCCAGCCCCCTCACCCCCACACACAGACACACCTGCATGCTGTGAGGTTTAAGAATAGACCCCAGGATCAATAGCAGGTGAGTTCTATCTCGCTGCTTCCAACACAGGGAGAAAAATAGAGTCCTTGCAGTTAAGCCAACAACTACCAAAGCCAAGAGGGATGGAGGGGGAGTGTGGGGGGAGAGGCAGTGCTCCAGCTGTGGGCCATTTGCTCATAGTCAGTGTTGGACCAGTCAGGCAACTTGAAGAGGGACAGCGTCAAGGGGAAAAAATGTTATATGGATTTGGAGGTTCTGGCAGGAGGAACTTTCTATTGTTTGGCACCATTTTGATCAGAGATAGAAGTCAGAGATGATGGATGGATATGGTATTTTGGTATCTTTAGCTTTGGGCTGCACACACTGGGCCATTTCATCAACTAAATGATTCCCTAGGCCTTCCTTGTCATGGAGTGCAGACGTTTTTCATTGGCTGCGACTTGGGAATCCTAATGCACACGCGAGACCTGGGCTTCCACACCGAGCTGCCACCCTCATCACACGTGTCCCGCCCGCCCCTCTGCTGGCAGAGGGGAATGTCATTCTCAGAGTGCTTCTCAGACAGGCCCTGTGACTCACCGGGTGGCGCTTCTCAGTCCTGCTAGTGCCACCATGCCCATGGCGGACAGGCCAGCAGCAGACGGGTCAGCCAAGGCTCTGGGGCTTTGGAACTAGAATGAAGGAGAAGAAAATGTTTTGTTCTTCTCAGACAACTCTGTGAGCTGTGGCCTAGTCTTTTCTAAGTCACACTGACAAGAACATCTCTGGCACATTTTCTACACAGAGAGAAAGGTAGTAGAGGGAATCTTTACTATTCAATTAGATGCATTTCATATGCAGAAAGCCATAGGTATATTTTTATACGAGGTTTTTTATCAAAAGGGAAATGGTATTGGGTGTTGAATTACTAAATAGTCTAAGCTTTCTTTTTATGTTGAAACATTTCTGTTTCTCTTCTTTGAACTGCAAGGTCACTTACAGTAAAGGGGGACTTTGAAGTTTCTAGTTAAGATTTCCTAAGAACCTTGAGCACAAAAAGGGACTAAACTTTGATGTTTAGGCGAGGTCTTATCAAAACCCAAGGATTTTGCAAAGAGAACGTGATTGAAGCAGAGCAGCCTGGCTGGTGATCATAAACTCATATTTGCTAAGTGCTGGTGATGGGTCTGCGCCTGCCAGTGCCCCCCCCCTCCCCCCACCCACCTGCAAAGCTGATCACTCCATTCTCAGCATGTTTTTCTCTCTGCACCAGCCATGATGGAGCACTTACCATAATTGCTAGAGTATAATTGGGTGTATGTGTGTATATCTTGCCCACAAACTGACCCTCAGAGATCAGGGATCTTATCCAGTTCACCTAGTGCTTAGCCTGGAGGACCCTCAGCCAGCGCTGAGCAGTGGATGTGCTTCTGTCAGCACGGGGAGCCCACCAACCACCCGAAGGGAGCCCACCGCCCCAGGAGAGCCCACCACACCACACCTAGGCCAACTCAGTGAAAGGGCACGGCTCAATCCCGGAGCCCTGAAACGTACTAAGGAAACAATCTCACATTGAACTGAGAATCTGAATCCCTTCTCAAAAGACATTAGCTATGACTATTCATTGGATTTCCAATGAATAGTCATAGCTAATGTTTTTTGAGCCCTTACTCTATTGCATCCTGAGAACAATCTTATGAGTCAGGTTCCATTAATCCCATTTTACAGATGAAGAAACTGAGTCTTAGGGAGGTTAACTCTAAGTAGAAGACTAGTTAGTTAGGTGAACCTTGTGGGAGGGTGCCCGTGCTTTAGAACTAGACTAGGTTTATGATCCATGCCTTGCCATTAACAGACTATATGACTGAGCAAAGTACTGTGATCTGTCTGTGCCTCAGGTTCCTTATCTGTAGAATGGAAAATAATACCGGTTTGTTTGTTTTTAATCTGTTGTAAAGATTAAATCAAATAATTTAAATGAAGTACCTAGTAGATTGCCTGGTACAGGTGAAATATTCACTATCTATATATATAAAAGCCTTAGAGACTGTTACCACCAGTCGACTGGTGGTTATGACGCTCACTGACCACGAGGGGGCATATGCTCAATGCAGGAGCTGCCCCCTGGTGGTCAGTGCACTCCTACAGCCAACCTCCTGTGGCTGGCCAACCTCCCTCGGTCCCTCCCTGCTGCCAGCCAGCCCCATTCGGCCCTGATCTCCGGCCAGGCCGAGAGACCGCACCCGTGCACAAATTTGTGCACCAGGCCTCTAATGTTTATTATAATTAACTAGAGGCCCGTTTGCAGGAAGATTCCTTCAAGAATAGGGATTCGCTCCCATCTCTGCCATGCCTATCCCGCCTGTCTCTGCCTCTCCTACCCCGCCTGTCTCTGCCGCTTCTCTCCTGCCCATCTCCACTACCTCAGCTCTGTTGCTTGGCTGCCTTCTACAGTGTCTTCAGTCTTCACTCCCAGCTGGTATCTGCAAATTAGTAGCCATCTTTGTTGGCAGCTAATTTGCATATTGCTCTGATTAGCCAATGGTGGGTGTAGCGAAGGTAAGGTCGATTTGCATCTTTGTTTGTTATTAGATAGTATCACTGCAGCTCAGCTCAGAGGTCTCAAAGGTCAGGGTGGGCTAAGGGTGCATCGACAGATGGCCACTGAAGACATGGGTGCAGATGAGGAGACCCAGAGAGATGAAGGAGGGTGAGAAGGGACAAGGGCCTAGGAGGGATCCCAAGGTTAAGTGGAGTCAGTGAACCAGAATGTCAGTGAACCAGAATGTCAGTGAATGGAATCTGAGACTGTAACAGCTCCCTCACTGCCCACTTCTAATTGATGACACATGTTGTTGAAAAGGGAGAGTATATTAAGGGATGTTTTTTGTTTATTTGTTTCTTGATGATTTTTGTTTTGGAGAGAAATATAACCTCCCTTTTTAGCAAGAAAGGTTCAACATACTCAAAGTTAAAAAACACAGTGAATGCCCATACAGCCATTACCTGGATTCAACAACTCTCAAACATTTGCCCCACCTGCTTCATGTGCCCTTGTTATCTGCCTGAAGTACTTTAAAGCAGATCTCAGACATCGCCTAATTTCATCCCTACCTTCTTTCCCAGGGATCACAGCTACCATGTGACTATCACGTCACACATGAAAGGGGTTCCTCTGCTCATCTAATTCGAATCCCTGTCTCAGACTGGCTTTTACAGCTACCCTTTGTTTTCTGAGTCAAGAGCTGAACAAGGCTCACGTGTGGCATTTGGTTGTTCTGTCTCGCGCTCTTTCACTCTAGAGCACGGCCTGCTGTTTATTTTTCATGCCATTGATTTGTTGATGGTTTTTACAACCATCCCACAGGAAGTCCCACTTTCTGAATTTGTCTCTTTGCTTCCTTATAGTGTTATTTAACTTTGAGGAATGAGTATAAGATATGGATTGGCTTGAGGGGTGAGGGGAGGCATTGAGGTGAAGTTGAGTAGGTCTGAGATGTGAGTAAGGAACCAGATACAGGGAGAGACTGTGCCAGTTCTGGAGAGAGGGAAAGGCTGGGGAGAGCTTTCGGGGGTGTCAGCTTCTGTGTCCTGGGAAGTCATTCTCTGCACCATGCTAGATAGTCTGCTGGATATTTATACATAAGCATGATATGTTTGTGCAAACACAGTCACACACATACATAAATGCCATTCCTTATTCTGGGATGCGTGTGTGTGCACGCACACACACACACACACACACACACACACACACTATTTTTGTGGCATTGGGGAAAAGTGCTGGTTAACAGCCTGGAGACTTGAATTTCTGTCTGGACACTGGAACCAATTTTCCTGAAATCCTGAGCATGTTTCCTTGCATCAGTTTCCTCCTCTTTAAAAATGTGGCCATTGACCAGATCAAACCTGGCTCTGTTGACTAATGAGTTTGCCGAACACTGGAAGGAGTTTGCAGAATATCACACAGCTGAGAAGCATCAGTTTTGGATTTCAGAATGGCTCCCCATGAATCCAAATCCCAGGTTCTTTCTACTCCCCCAAGCAGCAAACCCCAGAGCACACTGTAAATCTCTCCAATGTTCTCATCTCATGTTGTTGTCTTCTGCTTCAGTGGATTCACATTATTTTATTACTGAATATCTACTGTATGCCATGCACCTACAAAAATATTAACTTATATAAGGGCAGGTTCTCTTTCTTACTTAATTGCATTCTGTCCAGGACTTAACTGAGAGATGAAACACGGGGTATAAATTCAGTAAATATCTGTTGAGTTCAACCGAAATGAATAGAGTCAACTGGTTAAAGAGTGATCAACAAATTAGAAGTCATCAGATGTGTTCTCCTGTTAGCTGAGTGATCTGGTTACCTGTCAGATGACTGGAAGCTATTAGCATATAACCTGGTCATTTATTGAAAGTGGCTCAAGGATGAATTGAACTTGCTTTCATCCTTTGTCCTTAGGCTAGTAGCTATATTTTTTAGAATACATTTTAGATAGTTATTAGAAAACAAAATAGTAGTTCCTTAAAGGACAGGAGGCATTTATGTCAAAATAAATGTACTAGTGTTTGGCCATGCGGCAAAGGTATAAGGCCACCTGAACAAGAAAATATCTTCAGACAGAAAGCTGAAGCAGGCCATCCCATAGAATATAACAGAATTTATTATCATTTACTTATTGGAAGATGGGGTCGCAGTGGAAGACATGACCATGTATTCTGTGCAGGTTGTTCTCTCCTACCAGACCTCTTTACAGTATATTTTTATAGTATAACTTGGGCACTAATGACTTATATGACAAAGGGACAAAGAATGCACCGGAGGCTATACCTCCTGCTAGTCTTGTGATAGATGAATGCTTATAATCGATACTATTACCAGTTTGATATTTATTTTGGGTGTCATGCCATTCTAGCTGTTCCTAACAAAAGTATTTACGGCTGCATTTTAAGGAACACAGAAAATTATCAAATAGGAGGCATTGATATGCTTGCTGAGGACAATGAAGTTGGTCAAAGGTCACAGCATAAAAACTTAAGTGCAGGACACAGCGATGAGTTGGCTTGTTCACATCTACACTTCTGTGCATTAAGGGGCACTTATTTTGACATGAATACCTAAAATCATGGCAGAGTAATTATCATCTAGATGTAGTTAAGTTGAACTTGTGTAGGGTTCTGTATTGAGTGTACAAATAAACTACAGAAGACTGTTCGTCTCCTGCTTCAGAGGTAATGGGGCTGTCCACACACAGAATATTTCAGAGAGCGAAGCTAATCCTACATAACTGATGAAAACTTTGATTTCAAACATAACTGATGAAATCATTTCTTAAGAAAATATATAAGTATGCAATTTTCTGAAATTCATGCAATGTCATGAAATTCATGACATGGGATTTATTCAACATATTTCATTTAGTAAACGCTGCACAGACACAAAGTGCCAGATCTTGTTCTAAGCCCCAATGAACCAACAGTGAACAGCACAAGAGGCCTGGCCTCATGGAGCCTTATCTTAGTGGAGGAGATATGTAACCAACAAGGAAACAAATGAAAAAGATCACCTCAGATATAGTGATCAGGGCTATGCAGAATCTACAACAGGACACTAGGACAGGGAACAATTTGCGGTAGTGAGAGGAGGGAAGTGGCCTCTCTGAATAGGGTGGTCAGGTAGGGCTTCCTTGAGGATCTGAGACCAGAATAATGACAGTCATTTGAAGAATTGGAGTAGAACAAAGGGCCTGAGATGAGAGGAAACATCATTTGCTCCAATTTGAGTTAGTTTGTTGGGATTGAAGGGCTCATGGTAATTTCAAGAATATATATCAGGCAAGCAGTTGGGCTTGGGAATCCGGAGCACAGGAGCATGATGATGACATAGGAGATAAGATTGGACAGTCATCAGGTTTCTGAAGATAATCGAATTGAACAGGAGCCTTGTGGAGGTTTCTTCCCATCCCTAACACTTCCCCCGTAACAGTGGCAAATACCTGTGGGCATGTTTCCAAGCATTTAACCCTCAAAGCAACACTAGACAGTAGGCACTATTATTTCCCTCTCACTTTTTCCAATAAGAAAACTGGGACTAAGAAACATTAATTTTCCCCAAATCACATTTGTTTAGTAGAACTTGAAGGTAAATCTAAGTAGCTTGATTGTGGAGCCCATGATCTTAACTACTATATTATGCTGCCTCATGAGTGTCTGTTAAGGAGCGATACATAAGACGTTAAAGAAATCTGAAAAAGAATACTAGGAAGCCCTAACTGGTTTGGCTCAGTGGATAGAGCATCGGCCTTCGGGGTCCCAGGTTCAATTCCAGTCAAGGGCATGTACCTTGGTTGCAGGCACATCCCCAGTTGGGAGTGTGTAGGAGGCAGCTGATCAATATTTCTCTCTCAACAGTGTTTCTAACTATCCCTCTCCCTTCCTGTCTGTGAAAAAAATAAAAAAGTATGTTTTTTTAAAAAAAGACTACTAGGAAGCATAGTGAGAATATGGGAGGTGTTGAGTAAAATAATGAATGCATTGTCTGCTATGAAGTGGGTGAGCCATCCCAATTTAATTTGTTTCTCTTGAGTTCATCACTGCATGGTTGTAGGTAACTATTGTCTTTTCACATTCACCATATGCTTTTCTGGATCAGTCACTAGAATACATTAATTCTATTTATAATAACGTCTCCAATTGACTAGCAGAACAATGTGCATGAACAAACAAACAAACCAGAAGGCCAAAAGGAGTTGAAAAACACAAGCAGTAGAAGAAGCAAATGCCACCCAAACCCACATCAGCAAAGACTGAAAGCACTGGGTTCCCTGGCTGGTTGGAGGACCTTGTTTGCTTCAGGTGATTTTTACAGGAGTCCCCCCTTACCCATGGAGTATATGCTGCAAGACCTTCTGTGGATGCCTGACACATCAGATAGCACTGAACCCTATAAACGAGGTGGGAAAAGTAGGTTTACAGTTGTTCATATGGAAAATAATACAATAATAAATAAATAATAATACAAGAATAGACTCTGTGTTCGTGTACTCACCATCATAAACCTACTTTTGCCCACCCCTGTACGTATACAGTTTTCCCTCCATATATACATACCTATCATACAAATTACTTTATATATTGGGCACAGTAAAAGATTAGCAACAAATAACTAATAATAAAACAAAAGCACCTTATGGCTTCTCTTTGGCATATCCGAATTGCCAGCATCACTATTCTTGTGCTTTGGGGCCATTATTGAGTAAAATAAGGGTGGCATGAACAGAGGCACTGTGATATCATGATAGTCCGTCTGAGAACTGAGAAGCCTACTAAGTGACTAACAGGCAGGGAGTATCTATAGCGTGAAGCTGCTGGACAAAGGGATGGTTCTGATCCGGGTGGGACGGACTGGGACGGTGTGAGATTTCCTCATGCTACTTAAAAACTCTCAATTTAAATGTATGAATTGTTTATTTCTGGAACTTTCCATTTAATATTTTCAGACCACAGTTGACTGTGGGAAACTAAAATTGTGGAAACAAAACCAGGGTAAGGAGGGACCACTGTGTTTTTGGTCATCCACCATTTGAAATGCTGTCCCTGGGAAAATCCCACCTTCTCATCCACCAGAGCCTACCACCCTAAACTTTGCCTCTTGTGCCCAGTAGAAGTCACCTAGCAGTGCCTTCTCCTGTCATTTCGGTCTCTCATCCTGGGAGGTTGCGCTGGTCTTTCATGCGGCTTCCCCGTGGCAAAAGGGAACGTGATACATTCAGATTAGTAGAATCCAGCTTAGGTTGTACCTGGAGGAGTGAGCCTATACTTTCTTGGGAGACTTAAGAAAAGAGTTACCAGGTTTGCCTTTGACCTGGAAATAGCTCAATGTAATTGTCACCACTCCACCTTGGCACACTTACCTACTTCTAGAGTAGATTTTGGTGGCCATCCGAGAGTTCCTTTGATCTCTGCTGTCATGGCAGTGCCCGGAAGTTTTAGTAATTATTGAAAGGTCTAACATGAAATAAGAAAGAGCCAGTGGACTCCCCCATACAGGCTTGAATTCCCATGTTAGTTGTTAGCACTGCTAAAGGTGTGACCTTGTTTTTAATGGCATCGCTGTTTTCCTTCATTATTCGTACTCTACTTTTCTCCATATTTAACTTGTCTCCTCTATGATATGCTCTAAATTATGGTTTGTGTTGTGTCTTGTCCTTAATTGTAAATCCTAGTGTCACACTTTCTCTTGCTCTCTCCTCACCCCTTTCTTTCTGGTTATCTGTTTTCCCCACTTTGTTTGCCCACATTTATGCCTGTTGAATGAACCATTTATTTTCTATCTCTTTATCAAAAACAGTAAAACTATTTGGGAGAAAATGTGATTGAAACTTTGGGAATAATTTTAATAATTAAGTAATAATAATTACCATTGAGGGTTCACACCATGCCAGGCACTTTGGTGTATTAAGTCACTTAGTTCTCATAGCCTAATCTTTGAGCTCATTTTCCCTAGTGGGAAACTGAGGCCTGGAATATTATCTATACTAATAAAAGGGTAATATACTAATTAACAGGACTTCCTTCCGGACAAAGCCACGGTGGTGGGGGCTGAGGCAGAGGCAATTAGGGGTGACCAGGCCAGCAGGGGAGAGCAGTTAGGGGCAATCAGGCAGGCACAGTGGTTAGGGGAGATCAGGCAGGCAGGCAGGTGAGCAGTTAGGAGCCAGTGGTCCCAGATTATGAGAGAGATGTCCAGGAATGGAGAGGGTGCAGGCTGGGCTGAGGGATGACCCCCTCCCCCCCATGCACGAATGTCATGCACCAGGCCTCTAGTATAACATAATCAATTTGGATTTTTTGTTTTCCAGGATATGCTTCCTAAATAATTTGTGTTGTTTTATAACATAAATAAGCTGATTTTCAAACCTGGGGATTTCACATAAGTCCGTTTACACAGTGCTCTGTTTTGTCTTTTCTACAAATTGATTAAGAACACTAGGTTTGTTTTTATTTCCCCCTAAGTATAGATTATGACCTCATCAAAATGAAGGAAAACGTGGTTACTTTCTAATTCTGCAAATTCATTATTTGTTCAGAAGATTGTAATAAACTCTACTCTTGTATAATGTTGGAAATAATAATTGTATTTTTTCAGTCATGTGAAAAAGTTTCTTAGAAATATTATTTCTCTGTATTTAAATTTTCAAGAAGATTTTTTTCATGAAATATAGATTATAAATGTGATTGTATTACAGAAATACTAGAGGTCATAATACAATTTTTGAGGGCATATCAGGGTACACCTGTTTCCACATACTACATGGATGTGGTATTAGAAACATGTTTGACCTATAACAGCTTCAGAGGAAGTGGGCCATTTCAGTCCACATGAAACTTGAAATCAGATTTGCTGCAGACAGTGAGAGAAGACCTAGGTGTCTTTAGTCAGCATCTTTCTGGCCCAAATATCCATTTTGTGAGACTGTATATGACGAGATGCTGCCAATGGGATGACTGGCTCGTGGGCATGTTGATATGCCATCTGGGCCTCCCATAGATCCCCTAGCCATCTGTGCCTCTCTGCAAGTTGGTATTTACTTATTTACTCTGAATGATTAAAAAATTAAAAAAGAACTGAAGAATTTTGATGTAAACAAATTTTGATTAAAAATTAGAAGAACAGCCCTAACCGGTTTGGCTCAGCGGATAGAGCATCAGCCTGTGGACTCAAGGGTCCCAGGTTCGATTCCGGTCAAGGGCATGTACCTTGCTTGCGGACACATCCCCCGTGGGGAGAGTGCAGGAGGCAGCTGATCGATGTTTCTCTCTCATCGATGTTTCTAACTCTCTATCCCTCTCCCTTCCTCTCTGTAAAAAATCAATAAAATATATTTTTAAAAAATTGGAAGAACATCATTCTGCTATTGAATGTAAATGAGCCACTAAAAACAAATCACAGACTTGCAATTTCATGGGGAAGGTGAAGAATATCTCTACCATTTTGGGGGCAAGCTTTGAGACAGCATCAACTATTATAAGTCTTTTAATTCCCATTCCAGAATTTGAAAGTATTTAACATCTTGCATTTTGGTCATTTCCTTTATTTCCTCATAAGAACAGAAACATATCAGAAACATATCTCCTTGATTATTAGACATGAAATAAACTGGGTGACGTGTAGATCATGAAATTTGGTTACAAACTTTTTTTTCACATGTTACTTCTGACTTAGGAAAAGACACAGGGCCTTGCCTTCTTTTTAAAGCACAGGATAGAGTTAAGGAAATGTGAGCACATAGGGAGCGGTTGATTAACACATCCAATTAATGAAACTTTGACATCCTAACACTTTGGCTATTGTCAGTAAGCTTGCAGACTTCCAATTTCTATTCATTAGTTATTCCATTTCCCTAGTTGCTTCTCTCCTCCGCCTTCACACAAGGGCAACATTATTAAAGGGTGGATTAAAATGGCGTCCAAATTGATAAGAAGTAGTTATCTAGTGTTCCTGTTGTGGTTTTTACTTGAAAAAAACTTTCAGGCTAAATGGAGTGAAGAAGATTTGAAATGTAAATGGATTCTTTGTTCCTTTTGTAGATAATTGTACTAAATGCTAATTTGTGGGCAACTAATGTGTTCTTGTGTTCACTGATAAGCTGTGTTGCTTGAAACAAATTTATAAAAAGAGGCAAGTCGTTTGTCAGCAAAAACTCCCAGCCCAGTAAACTTGGTATGCCTGGTATTTGTTGTGCTCCTGTGGAACAGAAATCCCATCTGAGTTTCCTCTCTCCACAAATGCACCTCCCCACTCACCCACCCAATGACAGTGGGACAGCTTCGGCTACACTAAACGAGGAGTCTGCACACTTTTTCTATAAACGGCCTGATAACAATTCCTTTGGGTTTTACAGGCCATCTGGTCTCTGCCAGGACAATTCAGCTCTGCCTTTGTAGCCTGAAAATAACCTCACACAACATGTCAATGAATGAACAGGGTGTGTCCCAATAAAACTTTATTGTGGACATTTTTATGTAATTCTTATATGCCATGAAATATTTTTTAATTTATTCTAATAATTTAAAGGCTTTTTTTTGCAATAATTTAATTTTTCTTGTAGCTTAAAAGCCTTACAAATGAAGGCAGATGTGGCTCAGAAACCAAAGTTGGCCTACCCCTAAGTTAGACCCTTCTTTTGTCGTGTGTGTATGTATTTCCCCTCTGATCTCTTTTCTTTTCAGCTGGCTAACCTCAAACTCAGGACTGTGCCCAGTGTCTTTTGGTGGTGGGTTCTGTGACTGTGTGGAAGCCACACTGGGTTTTTGTTTTGTTTTGTTTCCCAGTGGGGGATGGGAAGGGTGCACCTCTTTTGTTTGCAGGAGTGGGGAGAAGAGCAACAGTGATTTATACTGTCTTACTTAAAGGGTAGACACATAAAATCCAATGCCGCTTCTGTGACTATTTTTTCTCTTAATTACAGGAAATTCAGATGCTATAATTTTGCTAATGGAAATAACCACAATGATATATGTGTGAATGAGCATATTACATTGAAGACTGGCTATTTGTGATTTTTGTTTTCCTTAAAAAAAAGCAGATCCAATTGTGAAAAGACACAGGGGTTGACTGTGGTCTTATTGGGCTGTGGCTGCCTTTCAGCTTGTTTGAAGGCCTTCCTAATGAGAACAAAGCTGAATTGGGGTATCGCTCATTGTCTGCAGGCTCCAGTTAGCAAACCACCTCTGGTAATTTGGAGGATGCAGAACGCTTCTTTGTCCTACATAGCCTCGTAATTACTGATCTTTTGAACTTCTGGTTTGGAAATAAATTAAGTTCTATGCACTTGAGGCCTGTAATATTATTTCACTTGAGGGTGAAGAAGCTAATGTATAACCTTTTCAGCTAGTACGTCAGACACTCGGAAAATGCTTTTGATTTTTAATCAACATAGAAACAAAGTCCATTTTAACTGTGTAGCTCCTTTTCTAGGAATAATATTTTCATAAAATAGGTTATTTTATTAACTTACCTATTTACGTGAAAGAGCCCTTTCCATTTGGATGAGAGGGTATGTCGCAGGGGAACAGAGATTAAAAATCTGACTTGCCTATTGACCTGCTTCAGTGATTAGTGAGAAAGCTTTTTTGAGGTAATTTTAGTCCCCATCAGCATTTGTTGCAGAAAAATGTCATCAGGGTTTGGCTCAAGCATCTGTCTCCACTTCACAATCCAGGAAATGATGGTGGGTTTTGAGGATTGTGGGCGGGGTGGGTATTGCTCACCCTCTGCTCCGAGCAGTTGAGGTCGGAGGGCCTGTGACCTCAGCAGCAGTGTAGGAGCCGCCCAGAAACTTGCCTGCCATTTGCTGCTGGGCTGGCACAGGAGGCTCTGGGCAGGCGGTGGGCCTGGCACTGCATCCCCAGGCCTGGCTCGCTCAGGTTGTACCTACTTATCCTGAGCTCTCACAGTTCTTCCTGTTAAAAGCTTGCCACTCACTGACATAAAATAACTCACATTTCTTTCTTTGCCAAAGATTTAGATTTTAATTTAAAAATGAGATGCTTGTGCCCTAGCCGGTTTGGCTCAGTGGATAGAGCATCGGCCTCCAGTCCAAAGGGTCCCAGTTCGATTCTGGCCAAGGGTTTGATCCCTAGTAGGGGGTGTGCAGGAGGCAGCCAATCAATGATTCCCTCTCATCATTAACATTTCTATCTGTCTCTCCCTCTCCCTCTCTGAAATCAATAAAAATATATTTATAAAAAAATGAAATGTTTGACATATACCATGCAAAAATTGTACACAATGTTCATAGCTGCATTACTGTCAATAGCCAAAAAAGTGGAAATAAACCAAATGTCCATCAGCTAATAAATAAAGAGATCTACACTCATATAGCAAAATGTCATTTGGCCATTAAAAGGAATAAAGTACTGATATAATGCAACAACATGGATAAACCTTGAAAACATTACACTAGGTGAGAGAAGCTAGATACAAGACTACACATATTGTATGATTCCGTTTATATGAAATATCACTATCTATATAGGCAGTAAGTCAGCTAGTGATTGTCAGGGTCTACGGAGAGATTCAGAATAGGCAGTGACTGTTACTGGTAATGGCTGCACAATTCTATGAATATACTAAAAGCCACTGAACTTTAGAGGCTGAATTATTTGGTAGGTGGATTATATCTCAATTAAGCTGTTATAAAAGTGGTGCACTTGAAAAATAGAAAATTTGTGTTAATGTAGCTTTGTCATCACTGAAAATGAACTAGTTTCTTCAGGGTTATACAGTTTGTATAACTTTGATTAAAATCTGATAGTTTTATTTATTTATTTATTTATATGTATTTGACTGTCTCAATCTTTGCGACTGGGGGGAGAAAGATTATCTGGGAGGAAAAACACAAAGTCTTATCCCATGGATGGCAAACTGAGTTTATTATTCTGTACGTTATGATTTCTAAATATTTTATCAGATGGGTACTTCATGGTTGCAGAGCATTGACATGTAAAAGAAAATGTTTGGTCAGATTTCTTTCCCCGTAACAGTAAACATCTTAGCTTCAAAAAAACTCTGAATGCATAGCATCACAGTCAAAATATGGTCACCAGAGTCTGTGGTTTGTACAAATTGGGCTTTCTGGGTGTCTTAAGAGTTGGTGTCCTAAAATAGAGTTCCCATACATGAAGGCTCCTGTGCTTGGATAGGAGAAAAGGTTAGCTGCCTCCCAGTTTAGTTTTCTTTGCTTTTTTCTGTTTTCTTTCTTCTTCTTTTTTTGTTTTTTTTTTAATGACAGCTGAAGATAAAATGTCCTTTAACCCAAATATTATCATCTGGTATATTTTCCTTCAGGAAGACAAAACAAAGATCAGGTGGTCCACATGTCTGAAGCATTTCTTAGCCGAAATACAAAAGGACATTGTGGTTTAAAATAGACGGAGCCATGGCTCTGGGAATGGGAAGAATGCTCTCCAGGCCGCTAAGGGGATTATCGTAGCAGAAGCAGCAGTTGTTTGTGGCAGGAGAAATTATTCAGAAGACTGCTACTTCTGCAATTCTGGGACCCTCCAGCTGCATAGATTGGAATGGATAATACTCCCGTCACTGGCCCATCTGTTTCTAAAAACACCCAAAGAGAAATGTTAAAATGGCAGTCAGAGAAGAGGCGGTGGTGTGGACAAAGATACACAATCAACAGTTGCTTGTGGTTTCTCCTTCCCCGCCACCACCCACACCCCTGCCACGTCCCTAGGTAATGGCTTTGGAATCAGGGCTCTTTCGGTTTGTTTCACACAGTGGTTTCTTAGTTCAAATATTTGCAACTTTCAGTCCAGTTTGGTGGATTATTTAATGATGACGATGATTGTACCCGAAAACAAGCTGGGTGGATCTGACCTTTTAAAAAAATAAATAATAAATAAATATATGTATATAATCGATTTCAGAGAGGAAGGGAGAAGGAGAGAGAGCTAGGAACATCAGTGATGAGAGAGAATCATTGATCAGCTGCCTCCTGCACTCCCCCGATGGGTATGTGCCCTGACTGAGAATTGAACCATGACCTCCATGGGTTGAAGCTCAACCACTAAGCCACATTGGCCAGGCTGGACTTGACCTTTTGAACTCAGTTGTATAAAAGGCAGAAATGCTTGGGGTCATAAGAGTGTGGTTATATGATATAGTTAGAAAGGCCTGGAGTTTAAAGTTAGAAACATGTGGATTCTGGTTCTAGCTCCACCTCTTACTAGCTGTGTGCTCATAGCCAAGAAACTTAACCTCTCTGTATGGCTATCAATGATCCTCGAGGGGTTTAAAATACAAATTTGATCAGGTGATGGGAATTAAATGGAATAAATGGGCAAAGCTCCAGGCTTTTTGAGTAAGAACTTAATAAATATTTTTGAGATTTAACTTTAAGAAGGAAAAGACCACTTTTGAAATGTTATACTCTCATGTTGACAAAATGGCATACATTTATGGAGCGGAGTCCTTTGGGGTAATCCTAGGAACATAACCCAATAGAAGTACACAGTGAGCTGCAGCTTTTGTGTTAATAAACCTGCATTATTCTCTTCTCAGAGATTATTAATTCCTAGGTAAAAATCAGAATTTTCTGGAAATTCTATGATCATTTGGAGATAAGTTCTCCCAAACTCTTTAGCAGTTAGAAAATAGGTTGTGTTCCTTTGCATCAATTGAAAATGAATTGACCAACACTGTCCATTAGTCCCCTAATTTTAATATTGGGCATTACAGATTAATGTATAGGAAGTAAGCTCTGACTTGAGGAATGTTTTCTTCTCTATGGAATCTATTATGTATAATTGTTAATATGAGCCTCATTATTGTCATCTGTAGAATGGGTTAAATGGGAATTACCTTGTTATGAGGACTGGATGAGCAAAGGCAGGCAAGGCCCCACTTCAGGTAGTCAGTGAATGTTACTTGTCCCGAAGCAGGGTGCTGAAAGATGCCACATCTTTATTCCCTAACTTTAAACTTTTTGACACTTTGAAATTGGAGGGGAGATGCCAATTTGGGATAAATATTATTCAAAGCTCTCTGACCTTCTGGGTAATTCTTTATCAGAGTTTGGGAGGAAGTTATTCCTCCAGCATGATACTTGATTTGGGAAAAGGGGGACATACCTACTCTCTTTGTTGATTAAAACTAGAAGCTACATGTGATTAGTGTCCTAGCACCTGGACAAAAAGTTCTTTGTTAACGTGACAGCATATGGAAGACAAAGCATTTCTTAGCTCCCTCATACATTTCAATCCAAGCATTCTGTGCTGTTGAGAACAAAGTTATTCTTAAACCTTTTCTTTTATGGGATTGGGCCAGAGATCCATGGAGTATCCAGTGTGTCCACTGAAATTTTAACAAGGTTTTAAGACAAGCCAGTATTGCCAGGAATTGGAAATTAGAATATTGCCAAGCCATATTCCCAAGTCATATTTTCTAAACTGTCCAGCTCTTGTTTGTTATCTTATGAGAGCAAAAGCTGATGACTGTATTAAAACAGAAGACAGTCTTCATCCATTTCATTCTGAAAATTTATACTGAGCCCCTATTTTGTAGAAAGTACCATGCTCAGCCCGGGGGAAGGGGGACAAGTATTAGTTTTCCATGGGCCCTACTCTCAAGGAGCCTTTGTTTTGTCATGGCAAGAAGACATATGTATACATAATGAATCCAAGGTAGAAATGAGAAGGTTGTTTCTCCTGTAGGGAAACTGCGAAGATCTTGATGGAGAAGTGGCACTTGAGCTTCGTCTTAAATGACAGGTATGATGTGGAGATGCTAATATTTTCTAGTCAAAGGAATCATCGCTTGTTGCTAAGCAGGCATCTGATAGAGTGAGCCTGGGTCTCAGGAGAGTATTCCTTGGCCCAAGAGGATTCTCAATAATGTATGCTCTGTGAATATTTTGTCTATACACACACGTGCATATACTTACATGTACACACATATATACACACAAAGATATACACATATCAATGTACGTATATGAACTTAACTATAATGTGCTCAATATTTGTTTCTTGGCCAAAATGCATGAAGCCAATAGTCCTGCTTTTAATATATGTATATATGATATGTATATATTTGGCCACAGACAGCAGACATGTTTTTCAGCCAGTTGTCATTTATTATGAAAAGCCTGGAATGGTTCATGAATTATGAATTCATCCTGGGGATGAGAATTAAATGAGGTGTTCTATTTCAATCACAACATTTGGGAGCTTCCAGTAGGACAGAGTTACTCACTCTCTGGCGTGTCTTACAGTCTTGGGAAGATAAAGGGGATGATGCTGGTTTTTTTATGAAGCCACTCTTACCCCAGAGTGTCTGACAACCAAAAACCTTGGAGAGATGAACATCTGCAGTTGCTCGGTCTTGTGCACTTATCTTAAATGTCACACTCTTGTTTGGACTGTTAGCTTTATAGTTGGGTACCCTCATCTCCCCTAAATTCATGTCTAATAATGGGGTGAAAGAAGCGTAAGAGGGCTTGGGCCATCCACATGGGGTGGAAGGAGAATTAGACAAATACAATGAACATTTTCACTAATGGATCGCTGGGTTCTAAATAGTAAGAAAATATGGATTAAATTGCTAAGGGTGGCTGGTCTTTATTAGTAACTAGAGGCCCAATACACGACATTTGTGCACTGGGATGGGGTGAGGGGGGGGTCCCTCAGCCCAGCCTGTGCTCTCTCTCAGTCCAGGATCCCTTTGGGGATGGCTGCCTGCTGGCATAAGCCCAGGCAGACATCCCCCAAGGGGACCTTAGTGCTGCTGTGGAAGCGGGAGAGGCTCCCACCACCTCTGCTGCACTCGCCAACCATGAGCCCAGCTTCTGGCTGAGCGGTGCTCCCTCTGTGAGAGCTTCTGTGTTGAGCATATGCCCCCTGGTGGTCAGTGCCCATCATAGCGACTGATCATTCCACCATTTGGTCGATTTGCATATTAGGGTTTTATTATATAGGATACTACATTTTCCATGGTGCCTTGAATAAAGAACCATCGCTTTTAAATTTCCAAGAATAGGAGATCACAGGTGTTTGACTTTTCTCAGGAATCATAACAAAATAATAAAGTGAAATGTCTAGAATTTTGTTTGGGGATTTAAAATGTGAGCCTATGGCTCGGCCCCTTCATTCTGCCCCTACTTGCTATTCCTCCCCATCATGGCCCTTCTCCTGGGCCTGGAATGTTCTTTCCTATCAGAACACCTCCCAAAGCTTCATAATAAGAGTAATAGTGACACGAATAATCAAATAAATTATAAACATAATTATAGTGCTGAAGTTTTAGCCAGTGGACTACATGTGTGATCTCATCTAACACATTTATAACAACGTTATGAGATGTTATTTGAATCCTTATTTTAAAAATAAGGACATTGAAGTTAAAAGATGATCAATAACCTATCCAAAGCCACACAGCTAGCAGGTAGCACTGCTAGGATTTCCCCTTGCTCCACCTGATTCTCCACTGCCTCTCAAAATTAACTCTTTGGTGAACTAAGTCACAATTTTAATATCTTCTACAACATTTATTCTCACATGTGCTTTCATGGCTTTATCTACTTACGGCAATCACAATTAATTAATTTTTGCTTTCACTTTTTTAAAAATTGCAGAAACAAAATATAGGAAAGCAAGATAAGGATATCATCACCTATAATCCTATTTTCTAAGAAAAAAATCAATGTTAATCAAAAGGCTACTTACTATATGAGTCCATTTGCTTGATATTCTGCAATAGGCAATATGTTAAGAAAAGAAAAGGGAATCTTGATTTCCAGGAGCTGGTGTCGGGGAACGGATGGACTACAGAAGGACACAGAGTGATGGGCATGCTCATATCTTGATTGGTTGGTGGCTATATGATCATATGCATGTGTCAAAACTCACGGAATTCTATGCAAAATGGTACTTCACATAAATGATTGCTCAGTAAACATGACTGAAAATATAATCCATTATTAACACCTCATTATATATCCTTTCACTCATTTTCCTATGCATACTCATTATAAAAATCTGTCTTCAAAATAGATTATACATTATATGTCTTATAACCTATTTTTTAACATTTCAAAAATATATCGAAAGCATCCTATATGATCAATAATTTATATCTGGCATTAAAAATGAGAATGATTACTTGAATAAATTATTTGTTAGCTTTTGTCTGACTTTTTTTCTGAGAGATCTTGTTTTTAAGCCTCCTGTGAATGTATACTATGCAAAAAAAAAAAAAAAAAAAAAAAGACATTCTTCCAGAACAGTTGCTCTGACTGAAAAATAGTGAGACTGGTCATTTCGTAGATAACCTCTTTGAGGACATTCTTTCTGTTGTTAGACTGCTGGTTATTAGGTATCTGGAGACTCTACTTTTCAGTACATTTTCCTTGACCTTGAATTGGAGGCAGAGCCAAGGCAGGACCAACCTGTGAGTGAGCAGAAATGTTAAGCTATTTTTACCTTAATGCTCTATTTGGGTGTATGCTTCATGTTAGTCTTTCATAACCTGAGTTTTTAAGAATGAACTTCTGTGTCTCATGTTTGCTATTGGAAATATTTACTCTATTTGAACTTACTTGTTTGGGAATATAATGAATGGTACTTCTTTTAAAAGGTACAATAAATATTTTCCTTCAGACCCCAATAAGTAGGTGGCCAAAAATAAAATCAATTGTTTTCCCTATAAATTCAAATAGACATAGTACCTCTGTTTCAAAAATGACATCAGCTGGAACACTTTGCAGGATAATGTCATTTTTCCTGCCAGACAGACACTTGCTTTACCATCGTCGGGAACTCACTGTGCCTTGCTGTTTTCCGCTCATGCCACACGCATGAAGTATTGTGCCACTTAGCGTCTCCTATAATGGAAAAGAAGAAGAGTTTGACAAGGCCCATTGTTCACCGTTATGTAGAGAACTAGGTCTTTCCGCAGACATTACAAGAGCTTCTTCGCGGGTCTTGCTGAATGTGGCCAGCCTTCTCTGCTCACCCACAACCCCCAATGTTAACATGCTCTCTGCCTCTCCCTCACTTTTGTGGATTTTTTTAAAAATATATTTTATTGAGTGATTTTACAGACAGAAGGGGAGAGGGATAGAGAGTTAGAAACATCGATGAGAGAGAAACATCGATCAGCTGCCTCCTGCACACCCCCTACTGGGGATGTGTCCGCAACCAAGGTACATGCCCTTGACCGGAATCAAACCTGGGACCCACCAGTCTGCAGGCCAATGCTCTATCCACTGAGCCAAACCAGCCAGGACGATTTTTTAAAGTACATGCTAGTTTCATGAAAGCCTTTCTGCCCAGAGGAGTGGGATCAGGACAAGAAGCAGCCTTCTTCATATGCAGGACCCCCTAACTTTTGGAAAGCATTTTAGACTCTCAGTAGGTTTGATTAGCTGCTGTGTTAGGCAGATTTCTGCACCTAAAATTTCTCTCCACTGACCTAGTAGCTTTGTGGAAAGGGTCTAGGTTTCTTATTTCTTCTTCTTTATTTCAAATAGATAATCGGCAAATCCCTGTTGACCACTTGAGATAGACTGGGTCAGACGCACTGGGCAATGTAAGGAAACACATCAGGATCTTGCCCTGTAGAGATGTGTCACTATTCATTCAAATTTGTTGGCTTTGGTTTTTTGTGTTTGTTTGTTTGTTGTTGTTTTTTTGAATTACATTTCATTTTCTATTTGCTCTGATCGTTATTTAAAACAAACCTAAAATAGTATTGAGTTCACTCTTTAGGATGTTCTGTTGTATGACTACTTGGAAGTCATATTGCATCAGTAGACTCCCAGGAACACCGTACAGTGGATATCTGCAGACTGGCAGGGTCTATCTGGAGGTTGACAGGGTTGAACTGTTTAGGAAATGGAGAGTGGCTTTTATCGTCCTTGTATGTTTCAGCAGCCGTGGAAGGATAATTTACTCTCCAAAGCTTCATTAGCTAAATGAAACAAGTCCTGCTGCTTTAATGAGTGTCTTATTTATTTATTTGTTGGTTTTTGGTGTTTTGGTGTGTGTGTGTGTGTGTGTGTGTGGGTGTGTGTGTGTGTTTGTTGTTTTTTGGGGGTTTTTTTTTGTAATCATGATGCATCTTAGATCTACTCTTGGATTATCTTTCGTTTTAGATGGTATAGGGCTTTGAAATCGACCGTATGGTCTCCATGATCTATGGATGGTGATCCACAAGGTGAACTGGTCACCCACAGATGTCCTTTCGAGTCCCCTGCACATTGCTGTCCACTGCAAAGCCTTCTGTCTGTGCTGAGAGACACTGGAGGACTGGCAGGGTGCCTGTCAGCTAGCCCTGTGCTCCGATGCCCAGTGTTACCCTTTTTAGGTTTAATTTTGTCTGGAGAAGAGAGCAGAGACCTTGAATATTAAACCTTGGTTACCATTTATGTGTTTCGATGGTGGTTTTGTGGAGAATGATTTGTTCTTAGGTGGAATGTCAGCCCAGAGTTTGGAATGAAGTCATCATAGCCACTTGTGCCAGGCCAAAAGCAGCCCATATAACTGATCTTTCCCCCAGAGTCGGAGACACAAACAGAGTGGTTTCAGAGCACTGCAGTGGGGATTTCAGAGTGGCTTGGCTTTCTTCCTTCTCAGTGTGCCAGGGCTGACTCCACATTAGTAACCAGGAGACAGATGGAGCTGGTAGGGCAGTCTCCTAGCTAACAAGCCCCACACATTTAAACAGCAGGAAAAAGGTCTGGTTTAGCTTTATCTAGTCATTGCATTTATTTACATGGACCTGAATATTTATTCCTCTTCACTTCGGCTTTATTTATTTTTTCCTGTCCTTGGGGACTTTCTGAATTCCCTCTTCAGAAAACCCCTGGTTTTGCACCAGGTGCCCTCTACACTGTAGCAGAAGACATGATCTGCAGTGCTCCGAGAGCACCTTACTCAAGGGCCCAAAAGACTCTCATCAGCAGTGCACTCAGGCTGCTGAGCTCTCCATTTTGAAATCATTCATTCAGTCTGTCAGCAACAGTTGTTCTTGGCTGATCAGAGCTGAGAGTCAGCAAGGAACTAGACAAAGTCACTGCCTCATGGATCCTGTATCTTTATGGTGCATTAAAATTTCTACCTATAGCACAAGAATCAACAAACATAAATTAAGATAACCTCCCTTCTTCTCATTAAGAAATAAAAAAAGGAAAGAAAATATATTACTCAATTTGGGGGAAATTGCACCCAATACACTGTCTCCTTTTTGTATTAGGGAATTTAGGAACTCAGAAAAGATGATGTCTTCGTCTACTCAAGCGATTAAAACAAACCAGGATAGAGTGGGTGGCTATTGACTTCTCACAGCTCTGGGGGCTGGGATTCCAAATTCACGGCCATGTTTGGTAAGGGCCTGCTTCCGCTTCATGGCTCTTCTCATTGTAACCTCAGATGTGGGAAGGGATGAGGGGGCGCTTCATAGGGCACTAATCCTAATTATGAGGGCTTCACACTCATGACCTACTCACCTACCAAAGGCCCCACCTTCTAATAGCATCACACTGGGTTAAGATTTCAACAGATGGATTTTGAGTGGACATAAACATTTAGACCATAGCAAATAGCTTTAAAGCTTAGGTTATTTTTCAAAAGACATGAAAGTAAATGGATACCTTGAGAGGAGGTCCCTGTACAGCCAGCACCCATAGCCAGTGTCACCTGGAAGAGAAGTGGTTGGGACAGAGCTGCCAAATATTCACCATATAGGTTTTCTGAGTTTCTGAGTTGCTATTATCATAGCATGTTGTCTGTTGCTCTCGTCACCCAAATTAAGTATTGAGGAAGCACAAATAAAAAGTTATTTCAACCTAGATTTCCAGTATAAAACATGAAACGGCTGGGAAATAGGTACTATGTATATAAAGCTTTTTTATTATTATAATATTATCGATGGAAAGTTAAAACGGGGACCATATTTTGCCTCCACATTCCTGGGAAAGGTTCAAAATATGCCATCAAATGATTACCACCAGACTTAATAAATGAATTCGGCAGTGTAGTAGGATACAAAGTTAACACCCAGAAATCTACAGCTTTTTTATACACAAATAATGAACTCACAGACAGAGAAACTAAAAAAACAATCCCATTTACCATTGCACCAAAAAAATTAAGATACCTAAAAATAAACTTAACTAAAGAGGTAAAAGACCTGTACTCAGAAAACTACAGGACATTGCAAAAAAGAGATAAAGGAAGACGTATGGAAGAACATACCGTGTTCATGGATTGGTAGAATCAACATCATTAAAATGTCCATACTACCCAAAGCAATCTATAGATTCAATGCAATCCCCATTAAGATACCAACGGCATATTTCACAGACTAGAACAAACTATTCAAAAATTCATCTGGAATGAAAAAGGACCCCGAATAGCCACAGCAATCCTGAGAAAGAAGAACAAAGTTGGAGGGATCACAATACCAGATATCAAGCTATATTCAAAGCCACTGTTCTCAAAACTGCCTTGTACTGGCACAAGAACAGACATATAAACCAATGGAACAGAACAGAGAACCCAGAAATCGACCCAAGCCATTTTGCTCAATTAATATTTGACAAAGGATGCAAGAGCATACAATGGAGTCAAGACAGTCTCTTAAATAAATGGTGCTGAGAAAATTGGTCAGATACATGAAAAAAATGAAACTAGATCACCAACTTACACCGTACACAAAAATAAACTAAAAATAGTTAAAAGAATTAAACATAAAACGGGAAACCATAATAATCTTAGGAGATTCCATAGGCAGCAAAATATCAGACATATGTCATAGCAATATCTTTACCGATACAGCTCCTAGGGCAATGGAAACGAAGGAGAAAATAAACAAATGGGACTACATCAAAGTAAAAAGCTTCTGCACAGCAAAAGAAACCATCAACAAAACAACAAGAAAGCCCACTGCATGGGAGAACATATTTGCCAATGCTATCTGAGATAAGGTTTTGATCTCCAAAATTTACAGGGAACTCATACAACTTAATAAAGGAAGATAAACAATCCAATCAAAAAATGGGCAAAGGACCTAAATAGACACTTTTCAAAAGAGGACATACAGAAGGCTGAGAGACATATGAAAGCATGCTCAAAGTCACTAATCATCCAAGAAATGCAAATCAAAACAACAACGAGGTACCAGCTCACCCCTGTCAGACTGGCTATCATCAACAAATCAACAAACAACAAGTGCTGGTGAGGATGTGGAGAAAAGAACCCTCGTACACTGCTGGTGGGAATGCAGGCTGATGCAGCCACTGTGGAAAACAGTATGGAGATTCCTCAAAAAAATTAAATATGGAACTGCCATTTGGCCCAGTAATCCCACTTCTGGGAATATATATCCCAAGAAACCGGAAACAGCAATCAGAAAGGACATATACACCCTTATGTTCATAGCAGCACAGTTTATAATAGCTAAGATTTGGAAACAGCTTAAGTGCCCATCAGCAAATGAGTGGATTAAAAAACGGTGGTATATCTACACAATGGAATACTATGCCGCTATAAAAAAGAAGGAACTTTTACCATTTGCAACAGCATGGATGGACCTGGAGAGCATTATGCTAAGCAAAATAAGCCAGTCAGAGAAAGATAAATATCACATGATCTCACTCATATGTGGGATAAAATGAATAACACATACTGATGAACAAAAATAGATCCAGAGTCAAAGAAACACTGAACAGACTGTCCAACCTTAGAGAGGTCAGGGAAGGCTGGCGGGGGTCGGGGGGGAAGAGGGAGGAGGTAAGAGATCAACCAAAGGACTTGTATGCATGCGTATTAGCATAACCAATGGACACATACACTGGGGCAGTGGAGGCTTGTCCTGAGGGGTGGGAGTGGCTGGGGGGGGGGGTCAATCGGGAAAAAAGGAGACATATGTAATACTTTAAACAATAAAAAAATGATTACCATGTGTGAGCTATCTCCTTCCCAATTCTGTGCTAATGGATGCCTACCATCACTTTTAGTTTTATAGTTTCTGTTTTTATAGTTTCAGAGACTCAGGAGAGAAAACACCCCCGCACTCCACTGCCCAGATGCGAGAATGTAGATTCTGTACAGCACGTAGTGACCGGAAAGCCAGGACTCATGGAGTTTACTGTTAGCCAGCTAAGGAAATGGATTTCAGAATTGTTCTCCAATCCTGTTACACACACACTCTTGGGGATGCCCTAAAGAGGGCTTTATTTGCATGTATTAGTTGAGAAACAGTTTTTGTTTAAAATAAATAACAAATATGGTGGCTCTATTTCTAATTTTTGAGGAACCTCGGTACTGTTTTCCACAATGGCTGCACTGACTTGCATTCCACCAGCAGTGCACAAGGGTCCCCCTCTCTCCAGACCCTCACTAGCACTTGTGTCCTGTCTTTGTGATAATAGCCCTCCTGACAGGTGTGAGGTGATAGCTCATTGTGGTTTGGATTTGCATTTTCCTAATGGTTATCAATCTTAGCATCTTTTCATGCACCTGCTGACCATGTGTGTTCCTTCTTTGGAAAAATGTCTATTCACATCTTTTGCCCATCTTTTAATTGGGTTATTTGTTTTGGTGCTTTTAGTTGTATGAGTTCATTGTATATTTTCAATATTAACCCTTTATCAGATTTGTTGTTTACAAATATTTTCTTCTATTCCATCATTTGCCTTTTGTTTTATTGATGATTTCCTTTGCTATAAAAAAGTTCTTTAGTTTCATGTAACTATGTGTGGTGATGGATGTATTAATTAACTTGATGATGGTAATCATTTCACAATGTATACATATATTGAATCATCAGATTGTACACTTTTTAAAAAAATCAAATTGTACAACCTAAATATATACAATTTTCATGCCTCAATAAAACTTGGGAAAATGTTAAAATAACAAAAACAAGTGATAATAAAAACCTGGCGAAGCTTAGACTAAGAGGTTCTGCTCAGATACACAGCTGGGTGGAGGAAAGCAATGAGTAAGAGAATACCTTGAGCAGATGTTACCCAATAGGAAAAGAGCCACTGTGTATCTCTCTCTCTCTCTCTCTCTCTCTCTCTCTCTCTCTCTCTCTCTCTCTCTCTCTCGGTAAAATATTCATCACATAAAATATACCATCTTAGCCATTCTTTAGTGTACAATTCAGTATATAGATCTCTTTTAAAGAGGAATTACACTGCCAAGAGTGAAAAAATCTTCTTCCCTCATAAGTTTAGTTCTCAGGTAGCCATGGGTCTGGAACCAACACAGAAATCTAGGTTTAAAGTGACAAACTGGAAATAGATGCTGTGTAAAAAGTCACAGGCATAAAAGTTATCTTCCTGATTGTAGTTACTACCTGGTCACCTCCTTTCCCTCCTGGCAGTGACTTTTTGACAATTACTCATAGCCTTTGTAGCACACTCACAGAGAGCCTTACTCCAGGTACCTCACAATTATTTGTTGCTTGAGTGTTACCTTTTTATTTTATTTTATTTGGTAAATAATTTGTCCATTCGGTGCTTTGCGCCTTTGTTATGGAAGGAAGAAGAGGTGATGGATGGACAGCACCAGGGCCTCTCCTCTAAGGAACCCCTCTCAGCCTTGCAGGGCCACTACCTCGCAGAAATGACAGCACAGCAGGTGTGGGGACGTTAAACCAGAGCCAAGCAGGTCAGCTGGCACATACTTTCAAGTGATTCCAAAGCAACACTTGCATCTGCATCAAACGATTGGAATCCTGTCAGGCTTGGAGTTGTTTAAACGGACTGACTCAGGGAGAGAAACGCAGATTTCCCTCCAGGCCCAGCCTGTCCAACATTAGTCTACTCATTTCAAAGAGCAAGACCAATCAGTAAAGATGTGACTCAAGAAGGTGCCAGAGAAACTGAGCCCGGACAAGGTGGCATCCCTCTGCCCTCCATACATTTGGCAATGCCTGGCGAAGTTCTTCATCCAGCGTCTGTGTGCTTCCTGGCCTTTTTGAAAAGGTACCACTGTGTTTTAGGAAAGGAGCCAAAAAGCAGATCAACATCTTGTATTATGACCAGAACCTTTTTAACAATGTGAGATTTCATAGAGACATGTTTATGAAAGGTATGCCTCTCACCCCGGCCGGTGTGGCTCAGTCGGTTGGAGCATCCTCCCATACACCACAAGGTCACCAGCTCCATTCCCAGTCAGGGTATATGCCCAGTTGCAGGTTCGGTCTCCAGTCAAGATGCAGGATACATATAGGAGGCAACCCACTGATCTTTCTCTCTCTCTCCCTCTCCCTTCCTCTCTTTCTAAAATCAATAAAGCATATATATATATTATATATATAATTTAAAAAGATGCCTCTTTTTGTGTGAATTCATGTGGGCACTCCTTATAAAATGAATTTTTTATTTTCTGCCTCAAATCCTCTTGAGAATGAGCGGAGAATACATAAATTACATGTTTCTTTTTGCAAATTAGCCTTCAGTATTTCATATGCCAAGAAAACATTACAAAATCAGGGCAGCATTAATATCTTTTCCCTAATGCTCTCTAAACACAGTTGTTGTTTTTCATTTTCTTCTCATCTGCATAAGCCATTGGAGGGCTGGCAAAACCTGAGGGAGTAAACTAATATGCTAGAGACAAAACCCAAGATGTATTCCATGCTCAGATCTAAGTCATTTCCACGTGGTGTCTTCTCCATTACCTGGAACATCAGTGTTCCTGAAACCTAATTTACATGTGTGAGGCCAGTGCTCAGGTAAGTTACATTATTATTAAGAACAAAGCCCTCCCCTCCCTGAATCATTCTGCTTGAGGGACACGGGACACCATACTTCAACCTCCCTCAGTCCCCCCAACCCAGACCATCTATTTGCCATGACCAAGGTCTTATTGGCAACTTTGCTTTGAATCCAACTGAAAAGACTGCAAAAGTTTTGGTGACCATCCAGATATTTCTCTCTGTGGATTATAGATTTTCAGAAATAATGAAATGTATTAATTTCCTGGGAAATTTTGTCCAGCTGTATTGAGGGAAAACCAGATTGTGACTAAGAATTTAAGTTGGCAAACCAACCCAAATCCTGATAAATGTCCCACCAGTTGTAAACGTGTGCGACTTCTTAGCTTTTATAGTGGGAACAGAGGGTGAATACACTGACCTAGGAAAGTCACGTAACTATGTACCTTTTATCCTCGCAGCAAATAACTTGACACTGTCTAAAATTTGGGGGTGGTGAGGAAGAAGACTCACAAATTTTTTAATTAGCAAAGTATTGTAAATAGATGCCCCAAAAGATCATTTTCTCCACATTTGCAAGATCATGCTGGACTACTTAGACTAAGTGACTAATAACAACGATTGTAAGAAGGCATTTTTTAAAGTTCATTATCATCTGTTACTTTCAATTTTGGTATCATGAGGGTACAATGATACTTGGTGTCATTCTGAAAGCTACCGCAAATAAGACTTTGTCATATTTTTCCAAGTGAGTCTTTCTTTGAGGTTTCTTTTTATCATAGTATCTAGGTACTTAGAATCTAAAAATACATTGTTAAATCCTTTTACTCTCTTTGTACTCTCAGGACATTAATCTCATTTCTTAAGCATTTGTTCTTCAGCTGTGTCTGTGCTGGAGAGGAGGAGCCTGCTTTGTTCAGCTGTTATTTTAGCCCTGACTAGTAGATGAAAAACCTAAATGAGCTCAAATGATTCTCATGTAATTAGCAATTATATCTATTAAATGTCTCAGAAAAGACCACTGCCTTGGCTGGGAGAGATTTTCTTGGGTGCAGGGAGAAGTTTTGGGGCGGGGGTGGGGGGGGGGAGGTGGGCAGATCCCCCTGTGTCCTGACAGTGCCTCATTTACAGTCCTCCTTGCTTGTGAGTGAGAACTGGGCCTGCTCCAGCCCGGGGCTTTTCTGAGAGAAAGCTGGGCTCTGAGTCAAGGACTATGGCAAGGGCTGGGCTTGAAAAATAAAAGACAGACAGACAGGCAGACAGAGGTGGAGCAATAGCATACAGAAACAGTGGTAGAGGCCCTGGCTAGGTAGCTCAGTTGGTTGGAGTGTCATCCTGATACCCCAGAGAAAGGGGTTCAGGGCATGTATAGGAAGCGACCAATGAATTCTTGGGTGGGTGGATTGGCAAGTCGATCTCTCTCTCTCTCATCTCCTCCCAGCTCTCTCTCCCTTCTTTTCTCTCTCTAAAAAATCAATTTAAAAAAAGAGACCTAGCCAATTTTGCTCAGTGATTAGAGTGTCAGCATGCAGACTGAAGCTTCGATTCTGGTCAAGGGACTGTACCTCAGTTGCAGGCTCAATCCCTGGCCCCAGTCCGGGTGTGTGCAGGAGGCAACCAATCGATATGTATCTTTCACATCCATGTTTCTCTTTCTGTCTCTCCCTCTCTCTAAAAAAATTAAAAAAAAAATCAATGGAAAAATATCCTCTAGTGAGGACTAACAAAAAACTAAACCAAAAAGGAAAGAAACAGTGGCAGAGAGCATAAGATGTTATTGAAATGATTTGGGGGAGGGAGAGTGAGATTTCAATGTCACCTGAAAACTCCTTGTCTCCTAACTTGGAGGATTTAGCAACACCAAAGGAGTTCAGTAAGTTTAGTAACATGAAGGAGTTCGGTGGAAAACAAATCCATATTACAAGTTGCAATCAAAGTTTTTTAATGCATTTATGAACTTATTTTTTTGTTTAAGTCCAGGTAGAAGGCTACATAGCCTATAACTTTAGTGGAGGAAGTAAGTTTTGAAGTGGTCTTAAAGACTGGGTCATGAAATCAAGTTAGTGGGTCATGACCAGTATATTTTTGAAAATGCATTAAAAGAGAAATACCAGGAACTCCGTGTATAGGAAGGGCAAGGACTACCCTGTGAAGCTGTGTCAGTTGAGGCTATGTGTGTGTTTGTGGGGGGGGAACAGTGGCAGGAAGACGTGGAAGCTGCCCATGTCAGGGTAGATGGAGTGAGCGATGACAGCACCTGGCATAGTCAGTTCTGAGTGAATGTGTCATGTGTTGGGTCAGATGAAAGGCAAGGAGGGGAGATTTATATTGCTGATTGTTTCTTAAAGAAGATTAAATTTCTTTTTATTTCCTCCCTACTTATCACCTAAAATTTAGTAAATACACTGATTTTAGGCATGCATTCTTCTCATAATGTGTTTTTTAAAAACAATAACTGTTTTATCATTTCAGTGAAATATTTCAGTTACCATTTGTACACACTTTATTATTTTAAATTAGAGGCCTGGTGCACGAAATTCATGCACGGAGTGGGGGTTCCCTCAGCCCAGCCTGCACCTTCTCCATTTGGGGACCGCTTGGAGATGTCCGACTGCCAGTTAGACCCGTTCCCACATCCCTCTCGCAATCTGGGACCGCTGACTCCTAACTGCTCACCCACCTGCCTGCCTGATTGCCCCTAACTGCCCTCCCCTGCCAGGCTGATCTTGCCCCCAGTTGCCCTCCCCTGCTGGCCTGATATCACCCCCAACTGCCCTCCCCTGCTGACCAATTTGGTTCTGATTGGTTGGTTTCTATGCCAGTCAGTGTCAAAAGCTCCACCTCCTAGACAGCCATTGGTTCTTTATGGCACCCACCTTTGGTTCCTATGCCAGTCAGCATCTCTGGGCCTATCTCTGGGCCTGATCAGAGATGTGGAGCTGAACAGCAGCCCCGGTGGAGGCCCGGAGAGAAAGAAAGGCCTGGCTGCTGGCAAAGCCTGGAGAGAAAGAGGGAGAGAAAGAGAGAGGCAAGTACTGATCAACAGCTGCCACTGAGGCTTCGGATCAGAACCTGCCTCTCACTCTGGGTCTCAGCCCCTGGGCAGTCAGTGCTGGGCCGCAGTCCTGTCTCCTTTAGAGTGGTGTTCCTTCGGGGGTGGATTCAGCATGGGGGCATGTTTTGAGGATGTAACTAGTCATTTGGACTTGGAATCAGGATGGGAAGTGCTCTGGCTCTGGAGTTGGAGTTTAGTTTCACATCGTGACCTGTAAAGAGAAGCATATCAAAAATCAGGCCATGCCAGTGCCCTGCTTAAAACCTTTAAATGTCTTCTTGGTGCCCTTGAGAATACAGTCCAAGCCCTTCAGATGCATCGTTCAAGCTCTGGCCCCTGCACCCTCTGTACTCTTGTCCTGTGTCACTTTCTTCCTTTTGTGGCCCTAGGTACATAGTCACACACACATTCTTTCCAAATTCCTAGAAAGTGGCTCCTTCCTGCCTCAGGGCTCTGGGGCCTGATGTTCCCTCCCTGCAATCTCTGCCAGCTCTGTGCACAGCTGGCTCCTCTGAAACCCGTTTCCTTAGAGAGGACTCCTCTGACCACCCACGTCAGGCAGCCTCCCGCCAGCCTCACGTGCTCTGTGCAGCACACAGCACATCTCTGATTATTTTATGCGTTTGCTCTTTACCTCTCTGTCTCCCCTCTGGAATGTGAGCTGACTGTCTTGTTGAAGGATGAGTCCTGAGTGCCCAGCCTTACTCCTGACCTATGCAGGTGTGAAGTAAAAAGGTTTTGGTAAAATGGGAATTTGAATTCAGGACTGAGTCACTGAACTTGTGAATCTATGGATGCAAAAAGAATCTGCGAAGAAAACAACCCAGAAACTAGACTAGAGTGTTCACTTGAAGCATATAGACTAGAAATGAGCCCTAAAAAAGAGTCTGGAACAGACTTTTATATTTAAAAAGAAGTCAAGGATAAGCAAAAGTCTAAAATAGCATAATTGGATGATGACAGAGTACAGAGGAACAAAAATCAATTTAATTTAGCTTGTACAATTTTTTTGGAGGGGATATAAAATATTTAACTCACCTTAAAATTAAGAGAAGAACATTAAGACATTGGGAAAATGCTAAGGCATCTCCTATGACCAGTTTTAAGTGAAAGAAAATGGGAAGGAGAGGAAGAGTTGGAAGGTAAGTAGGAAAAGGGGATGGGGAAGAAGGATAGAAAGGAGATGGGGTGACACCTAGCCAGGCAGGAGGGGAAAGGAGATTCTCTGGAGATTCTTCCCCCTGCTCCCCCTGCCCTGTGACATACCAGTCAGCCATTCCGGCTCCAGGCTCTTGACCTGCCTGGGAGGGAAGCTGCTTTCAGACCTGCAGAGCTCTGTGTAGAACAATAGCCAACGGACCAGGTGAAATCAAGCCAGCAGCCAGATTCAGATTCAGCCAAGAGGACAGAGGCTGGTTCCAAACGGTGATTCCTAAGCCACTAGTACTTGTGATCTGGAGCGCCCCCCCCCCCCCCCCAGTCATCTACACAGTAAATGGAAAATGACACCATTCACAGTGAATTGTCTTGTTTTTGTTAGAATGGCTGGTAATGGATCTAGGGGCCATCATGACGGTGTTTTTGCATGTGCAAAATTTGCTTTGTTAAGACTAATACAGGATCTAATCTTGGTGGAGGAAGCGGTATGTAATGTCACATAAACCCAAAATGAATTATTCTCTAGGGAGTTGTCTGGTTGGCATTTCTTTCCCATTTTTTTTCCCTTCCCAGGCCAGCTCAATTCTATTAAAAATCCTGTTAGCTAAATGTCAATGGGTTCAGCATGTCTGCTGTCTGTGCCACACAATGAAATTTTCCTATAAAATATATTGTAATGTATTAGAGATAAACAGAATTTATTAATGTCAGCCCCATAGATTTACATACAACCCAGCAACCTGTCTGGAATTGTGAGAAACGGCTCACCTGCTCACCTGTTCAAATTTCAGATGATGGACTAGGAAACAGAAGCATGGTGAAAACGAGACTTTTAATAACACTCTCGAGAGCGGGCGCTCATTTTACAGGCTCACACTTAGGGCAAGGAACATAACCTGTTTATTTTCGTCCCTCCTCCAGTTCCTCACTGGCTGCGTACTGTTTCATCACCTATTTCCTAACAGGTCGCCGAGGTCTTGCTGTCTCCCATTGGGTTATTTAAAAAAATGGGTTTGGGCTTTCTCTAGTCACCTCCACCTCCCTTTGTCTAGGGCCGTGGTCCGCAAACCGCGGCTTGTGAGCCAAGTGCGACTCTTTGGCCCCTTGAGTGTGGCTCTTCCACAAAATACCATGTGCGGGTGTGCACGTACAGTGTGAAGTTAACCTAAAACTTTAAGTAAAACTTATTAAGTTAATTTTAGGGAACGTATTGGAGTGAAAGAAGATGTAGTGTCGAGGATTGAGAAAGGTATGTTGAGATGGTTTGGGCATACAGAGAGGATGAACGAGAGGAGATAGACGAAACAAGTATACAAGACGAGTGTGGATGGGAGAGTTGGAAGGGGTCGACCTCAGCGAACATACCTCAATCATATTGAAGACGTTTTTAGCAAAGGCCAGCTTAGGAGTACCCTAATTAAGTTAATAACAATGTACCTACCTATATATTTTAAGTTTAAAAAATTTGGCTCTCAAAAGAAATTTCAGTCGTACTGTTGATATTTGGCTCTGTTGACTAATGAGTTTGCTGACCACTGGTCTAGGGGGATCTTCCTAGGACATGTGCTGTCAGCCACGTGTACAGCTCTCATCCTGTCTCCCTACCCACACATCCTGTTTGCTCTGGGGAAATTCGGTAATGGCATGGCCACATGCTGTTTCTTTTCTAAGATAAATCAGAGGCATATTTCTTACAGAGTTACATTTACCAGGTCAGTTTATTATTATTACTCTCAATTCACGATGATAAAATACTTAGTTGGAACACAGAAAGCAGAAAGTAGATTTGCTGCTTAAACTAAACCACTGGAGGATGAAGATCTGCATGTTGTGCTCTGGGTGCTGGGCTTAATTAGCCCTCCCCCACCCCCCACCCCAGTTTCCTGAAAGAATTCAGTCTAGAGTGTTCTCTTAGTTGTCAGAAAAGCATTAGCCAGCCTTGACCGTGCCAGGTTGGAAAATGTATCAGATTTTGAGCTATGCGGGCACTTTCGGTTCCATATGAAGAACTTGTCCTATTAATTCTGTGGTGCTCTGAGGAGCTGTATGGGGCCATTAGCACCCTGTGGGCTGACATTATCCCTGGACAGTGTTAGGAATTAACTCATTTTGGAAAGTTGGAAGGTTTCACAGTAGAAGTGCCCTTACCTTTTCCAGCACGCAGCCATTTAAACGTAACTGCCATCTTCTAGACCACTCAGCCTTGTAAACAGCGAGAACTGAGGCGTAGTGGCAACCTTTAGTGTTCTTCAGGGTAATAATCGCCATTAAAACCAATGACAACTGCGGGCTCATCAGGAGCACCACAGGCTCCTGCAACATTGCCGACCTCATGCTTTGTGCTGACTCACTTCTTAGTCCAATTTTATTATCCCGGGGGATAAAGTTTGGCCCAGACACAGCTGCACCTTGGGTGCAATCAATGAAGGAAGTAAACACCGATTTTACAAGAAAAAGAGACACTGCGCCCCCGAAAGAGCCAGAAGAATGGCAATGATACACTTCAGGAAGGAGACTAGAATCGAATTTTCTGTGGAATTCAGAGTCATTATCCCTAAGACCAAGACTTCCCTGTGCTTTCAGGCTCCGTGAGTCTGAAGCTCACCAGATCTCTCAACTATAACCATGTGGCCGTGGGAGGGAGAAGTTGGGGCAGAATCCTTCCTGAGGAGGGAAGAGTCAAATCAGAAACCAGGCAGGGAAGAAAAAGGAAAAGGGTAGGAAAGAGGAAGTTTTGGGTGTTTTTTCAAAGATCTTGAGTTGTTCAGAAACATGGACCTATTTACTATATAAATATGTCTTTATAAAAGGAACTATTTAGAAAACAAGGTTGTGCTTGACTTGATATAATTTAAAGCAGATTTTAAACTCTTATCTGATCTTTCTAGTCTATTGTTGCTGACCCTGACTTTCCTTAAGCATCTCTAAACTCATGGCTTCCTGCTGGGTTTTTCAAACTGGGTGTCACCATCTGGCCTTCAGATGGCACCCCACCCCCCAGGAGAGCCTTCACAGAATAAATGGGACCCAATTCCCATCAGCATTACAGTCACTATCTCAGCTTGTGCCATCTCACTCATGCTCCCTGAGAGCAGTTTCTGTACATGCACACATTGTCTTATTCTTCAATCTCTGGGTACTTTTGCAGAAGGTACTGTTTAACCTGAAAGTAAAACTTTCAGAAAAAAATTATTTACTGTTTGAAAGCTGTTGAAAATTATTTTGATGGAGGACCAATGGTTTTACTTTTCTCTTCTCACTGCTGTTGACTGTCCTCACTGCTGTTGACTGTGCTACTGATGTTGACAGTGCTCACTGCTGTTGACTGTCCTCACTGCTGTTGACTGTCCTCACTGCTGTTGACTGTACTCACTGCTGTTGAGTGTGCTCACTGCTGTTGACTGTCCTCACTGCTGCTGACTGTACTCACTCCTGTTGACTGTCCTCACTGCTGTTGACTGTCCTCACTGCTGTTGACTGTCCTCGCTGCTGCTGACTGTACTCACTGCTGTTGAGTGTGCTCACTGCTGTTGACTGTCCTCACTGCTGTTGACTGTACTCACTCCTGTTGACTGGGCTCACTGCTGTTGACTGTCCTCACTGCTGCTGACTGTACTCACTGAGGTTGACTGTACTCACTGCTGCTGACTGTTCTCACTGCTGTTGACTGTCCTCACTGCTGCTGACTGTACTCACTGCTGTTGACTGTACTCACTGCTGCTGACTGTTCTCACTGCTGTTGACTGTCCTCACTGCTGCTGACTGTACTCACTGCTGTTGACTGTACTCACTGCTGCTGACTGTTCTCACTGCTGTTGACTGTCCTCACTGCTGCTGACTGTGCTCGCTGCTGTTGACTATATTCACTGCTGCTGACTATGCTGTGTTAAACCCCTTCCATACTAGTAGAAGGAAGGAAAGATTTTGTCTGTTTTTTTTATTGGTGTTACTGTCACTCAAGGGTCCAAAAGAGCTACTCAAGTGCCTGGCACATAGCAGAACCTCAGAAAAGATTTGTGAAATTGAACATATTTGATGAGAACCCAGTTGTTCTCATTAACTAAACGTAAACTCAGGATCCTCTAGTTTAAAGCACCAGCCCCATATCCTTGGTAAATCTAATCTTTTCCTCTTCCCTGCATCACTTGCCCTCTTTGAGCTAAAGGACTGGGAGTGGGGGAGGGGAGGGCCTCCCCCTTTCACAGTGTGAGCAAGGCAGAGGACTGCTCAGCTCTGCGACACCCTTACCCTCCCTTGTCTTCTCCCTCTCTTATCTCATTTCCGGGTGGGGAGAGGCAGGTGTCTCTCACATCATTGGCCATGGCTGCAGTCCTGTCTCTGTAGGTGTGGCTTTGGTTCCCATGGCTGACAGTGGGTGTTTGCCAGGTGACAGGCATCCAGATACTGGCCTTCTTGTTGTACCCAGGGGAGTGTTCTTCAGAACCCCTTTAGAGGATGTTTCATTACATGCTTCCCAGGTAGGGGCATCCAGTGCCAACTCTACTCCAGCCAGCCAGCTGATGCTATAACCCACAGCTTTTTCTCTTTCCTTCCAGGCCTCCCTCTTGGGCAGTGTTCTGGCAAGGAAACTCAGGTCCACTTAACTCTATGGGATGCTCACACATCTTTGCCTGCCCTAGGTGGCTACCACCCCTCTTTTCCCAACCATTTCTCTCCAATTCTCCTTTTATCTGCTGAAGGTGGATGTCTTCTGTAGCATCATCTACCCGGGACCAAGATGTCAGGTGCCCTTTTACTAGTACATGAGCCTCACCTAAGTAATTCTCTTGGATTATCACCTCTCCTGTTTTGCAGGGGGGCAGAGAGGAAAGGGAGGATAATGATTCCATGAGGAAGGATGGGGAAGTCATATATGCTCTCACTAGGTAGACAGAATGGACGTGGGATCCTTGGGGTGTCATAAGAAAAAGCATTTTCAGGGACCCACAATGAGGCCTGTAGGTAAGATGTACTTGGATCCTGGATGCAAAATCAAAAGAGTGCACCTCCTGGGTTCCCAAATCTGTCCATCCCACCATGGGAAATCAGGGGCAGTAAAAGGGCCAATGTCCAGAGATCCTGTGCCATGTTAAAGCTCAGTCCCAGGCCAGTGTTAGGCTAGCTTAGCTTGTGCTCCAGCTGCAGCCCATCACTGTGCCACTATACCCCACTCCCGCCTCGAGCCTGGCTTTGGAGTCCATGAAGCCCTCGGCCACTTGGTTGCTAAGGCCACATGCTATGTAGAGAGAAGGTGAGTGTGACCAGAACAGATGCAGGCCACAAACTCAGAGAGAGAAAGAGAGAGAGAGAGAGAGGAGAGAGAGAGAGAGAGAGAGAGAGAGAGAGAGAGAGAGAGAGAGAGAGAGAAATCTCTTCTTGGTTCCTGGGGATTATAGCATCATGAGCTTGGGAAGAACCAGGAGCTTTTTAAAAATAGCCAATCAACTTCCCAAGCTTGCCCGGTGTCAAATGGGTCCACCCCTGACCAATGGTTCCTTCCCCAGGTTAGACAGGCAGGCCTCTATGGTCAAGCACCTCCCCCTGTGCCATTTTTACTTCTATTGCACAGGTAATACCTGCCCCTTCTCCCCTGACAATCTGGTACTGAGGGGGCAGGCAGGGGTGTTATCCTTGGCAGTCAATGCTGCAATTCTCTGGAGTGTGCATGAAGCTGTAGCTTCCTGGTGAAGCAGACCAGCTCAGGCTCCCCCATTTATTATTCGGAATCATGTCTGATGCCCTTTGCTTCCTCCTTTATTAATATCCAGCTACCTTCACTAACAAAAAGACCCAGGACTGATGAGTCCTCTTCTCACTTTCCCCGTGTCTTCCCTAGACTGGGAGGGGCATGGAGGGGGCACATGGGGGGTGAGGATGACGGACGGATCTGCCATCTTCCTGAGCCTCACAGGAAGGGGTCTGTTCCCAACCACTTGTAGTGTTTAGAATAGAAGGCATGAGACCATGTCTCTAAAGCTGGTTTTGCTGCTGTGTTCATCAGGTCAATGACACAAATCCTACTCAGCACACTGCCCACGGTGGGGTATGCAGCCCTCCTCCCCCGCCAAGCACAAGCGCAGTCTCTGTCTTCACAGTAAAGTAGCTGTGTGTGCTCCTCAGAATATAAAGTGAGTCACGAGATATTTTAAAATTCTTCATTCATTTTTATTCTTTTTATTACCTTGAAACTCATTACATGTGAGAAACAGCGGTTTGTTTCATCCTGGAGTGTAGCTTCTGATGATAATTTCTTTGTGAAGAATTTCCCTTGGGTAGTAACTTACCTGAAGATACTGGAGTGATGCGGTTGTATAACACTTAGAAAGTTTTTAAGAATCTCCATTATTCCTGCATGTTCTCACCTGGCTTTCACTGCAGGGTTAAAGTCTGGTACAGGACACGTTTACAGTCAGGTTACTTGGGATCCAGAGAAAGAGCATGAATTGATACTTCTGTTCATTCCTCCTTGATACTGTGAATGTGTATTCCATGTGTGTTGAAGAAGCAGGTGCAGATTGCTCAGGCCTCCTGTCACTAGTGGCCGAGGTGCCTCACATTAGCCATCACGTTTTGGTACATCATACATCATGGAGAAGGGTTTTAGACGAGTACGTGTAATGTTTGTCACTTCTGTTAGTACTCTAATTGAATCAGCTTTCTACTAGTAATCAGAAAACTTACAAAATCTTAATATGATCAGAGCAAACTAGATGCAGCCCTCAGGTGTCTGAAGCACTGAGTTGGGGCATAACTTCTGGGTAAACCTTCCTGAGTGGTGCTCTTTTTGGTAAACTTGTGGTTCAGCGTTTGACTACGGAACCTGGTAAAGCAGGTTTTCTCCAAGTCCTCCAAAGATGCTAGGGAAGGCTGGTTTTCACCATTACACCTACTAACCGATAGACCATGTATCATCTGTACTGGTTATTGCAGCATCTTATAAATTCTAATCACCATTTTGTGCTGAAAGATCACAGCATATTCCATGTATGGAAAGGTGGAACCATTGTCATAAACAAATCAAGAAAAATCTCAATCACCTATGTTAATAGAAGGGATTCAGTTGGATGAACCTTTCTGTTCTCCCTTGATTATATCAAAATTGCAGCAGAGACTTCTGCTTGGGGTGACGACACTGGCCCTTTACCCAGTGTTGGGTTGGAGCAGACAGAATGACTTGTGGATCTCCCTGGCAGCCATAGTTTCTACCACTTCGCTCTAGAAACTGCAGTTTGAGTCAGACAGACTTAGGCGACCTCCTTAGACCCACCTGGGCAGATTGCAGGACGCCAGCACCAAGCTCTGGGAGTAGTGCTTTGTGGCCCGATCCATCCTTCAAATTCAAATGCACCTTGAGACCATCTGTGATATCCATGAAGCTGGCTCTTGTCCTCCATTGCAGTCTGATCCTGGATGTTTGAGTCTTTCCTTCCCTAAACTATTCTTGACAGGTAATAATAACAGGAAATAGTTGTTTATTTAGTGCCCACTATGAGACAGGCCCATGCTGTGTGCTTTCCAAAGTAGCTCTAATTTTTAAACCATTCTTGTAAGAGTTCAAGGTTTGCTCAAGGTCAGACAATTCCTCCAAGTGGTGAAGCCAGGATTTGAACCCAGATACATTCTGACTCAAAGGCACAGAATTCTCTGTGCTGATTCCGCCCCCAGGTGAGCATCAGCTCACATGGTCATGACACTAATTCAGATGGGTTTATAGCCATACTAGAGGCCCGGTGCACAAAATTTGTGCACTGGGGTGGGACGGGGGTGGGGGGTCCCACAGCCAGGCCTGTGCCCTCTCGCAGTCCAGGACCCCTCATTCTTTACTGGCTGCCTGTTTGCTGCTCCCTACAGCTCGGCTTGCTGCTCCTTAGTGCTGCTGTGGAGGCTCCCGCCACTGTCGCTGCACTAGCCAGCCATGAGCCCGGCTTCTGGCTGAGTGGCACTCCCCCTGTGGGAGTGCACTGACCACCAGGGGGCAGTTTCTACATTGAGCGTCTGCCCCCTGGTGGAGTAGTCATTGCACCATTGGGTCGATTTGCATATTAGGGTTTTATTATATAGGATTCTTCTTACAGCTATCACCCTGCTCTTTTATTGCTTAGTCTTTAAGTAACACAAAAGATCTATTATATCATTACAGTTCATTTTTCTCATAATTGTATTCTTAACCAATGCAATTGAAAAATTATTGAGTTTCTCTTGCCTCCCTGACATTCTTTTGTAGTTTTGAAATGCATTTTAGATTAATATTTCTCTCATGAAAGGGAACACTGTTGCTTTTGAATAAGACTCTGCTCAGCTACTCAGACATCCCCCACAAATACAAATACAAATTTGTCCACAACGCAGACAATGAATAGGCAAAGTCCCACTGGATACCCTTATCTGCTTGCGGGGAACACTTCGGCAGCCCTGCCAGAGTTGTAAGTATCCAGGATACCACCCCATTTCCTCATACTCTGGACCAACCAGACAGCTCTGGTGCTAGGAACACAGACATTGGGAGCATTCTAGATGCCTGCTAGATATTCCTGCTAGTGTTAAACTTAAAGCAGGGGTGATTATTGTAGATTGTGTAAGCTATGCATTGTCTCTATTCCGTTACCTCTTGAATATTAGTTGGAACTGGGATTCCCAAGCCTGATTCCCAAATAGACTGGCCTGAGTGCTGGTTCCATGTGCATTCCAGGGCTCCCCACCCCCAAATCTCCAGGAATGGTGTTTAAGAATAATTTTTAAGGAAGCTCCCCAGGTAATTCTATTGTTACCTACATATATTCTAGTGCCTTAGAATAATAATGGAACTTGCAATAAACAGTGGCTAACCAGGGCTGTGGCAACACCTCTGTGTCCACCCGTGTTTGCCGTAGGGAGCTGCCAGGTGCATGTGTGTCATCCCTCATCCTCCAGGAGCTGTTTAAATGGAGCTTGTATGGCTGCTGGCCTAATTGCTTGTGTAAAAAGAAGCTAAAGATAATATGGAAGTGTATAAAAGTAAATGCAATTTATTTTTAGTCAAGGCCTGTCTTTTAGGGATAGTGTTTTAAAATTTCCATTGCTTTTAGCAAAATTGGTGATGGTTAAGTAGTGATGGGAAGATAGAAATAAAACATAGTGATATTAAGCATTGCAAAGCATGGAAATGTTGTAGTCAACCTTCACCCAAAAGAAATGTAATTATACTAATAAAAAGCTAAGTGATTAGTGCCCAGTAACAAAAACCACGCACGTGATCAGAGGCATCCCTTCATATGAGGAGAGACTCAGGCAGTTCCGAGTTTAAAGAGGGGATGCATTTCAGCAGGTCAGTTGTTTGTTGATTGTTTAACTTACGTCTTTGCCCCTGGATACAAAGTGGCATCACCTCTGTGCTGGGTACCTGTACCTCAGAGGGCTAGGCAGAGGAGACTTCTGTGGGGAGAGGGTGCTTACCACACTGGGGGTGGAGAGCCTTCCTTTCACCCATGTCCTCCCTGTCACATGCCCACTGCAGTGTGGTCTCTCCGTCACTTCCCAAGCAGTGCCCTCTGTCCTGTGCCCTCTTCCGAGAGCATGCCCTCGTCTTCATCCTTAGAGGTGACTTGCTCCTGTCTCTGCTGCCCAGCCTTATATGCTGAAAAACTAGCCTTGCGTTCCTATTTCATTAGAGCCTCCCTCTAGCGGGGTCAGCATGGCTCCAAAGAGAAAGGGAGGAGTGGGTGGAAAGACAGGTAGGAGCAGCTGCCATGTTTGTGTGGGTGTGGGGTTTGGAAACGTGGTGTTTGTAACTGGGGGTAGTCTACAGCCATTAACGTTGTGCTCCAGCGATTGGAGAGTTAATGAGGTCATCCGTTCTCTGTGGGTATGCGTGTATGCCCACATGTGTGCATGTACTGTGCGTGCATGCCCACAATACTCTCCAGGACTCACACGCACACAATTTATTCCGCATTAAACCCCGGGGAAGAGTACATACAGCAAAAAGGAGGGCGAGATAGTTACTCCAGTTCTCTGTCTGGGAGCCACACAGCATGAGGGCGCCTTTGTCTTCTCATTGGCGGGAATCTCCGCGCGGACTCTATGGCCCAGTGGCAACTTTCTCCTTTCAGTTCTGCTGGATGTAAGGCCTCTTGTTCCCTAAAGAGAACTTTTTTTGTCTGACAAATGGAGATACTTTTAATAAAAATCTATGCTTAGCTTGGTATCTTAAGGCCAAGTGTTGCTTTTGAAAATCGAACTGTCATTCAGCAGATTGGTTACTGCATACTTCTCCGTGGGCATGGGACTGGCTCCATCCGGAGCCGTGGATCTGTATTCACTACAATGAGATTCTGTTGGGTATGTTTCCTGGGCAGTTAATAGACAAGGATCTACGTTTTTACGCCAGTGACAATGACCAAGGCGTATGCACGTTGACCCCTGGCTCCCAGTCACAGCTGAGAGATGAGCACAAGGTCAGCAAGGATGAGTCCTCTACATCTCATCACGGGATTACATGCAGCGGGGCCCGGAGGAGCGCCTTAGAACCCCCTCCCCAGGCATGCTCGGAGCACAGAGTGTAAACTAAATGCCTGGCCTCGGATTGCTAGGAGAGGGTCAGGGATTTCAGTTCCAAGATCCCTTGTGAGCCTGCGCATTGCTGTGGGCACCCTGGGTAAAGAAGGTGTGTTAAGTGGCGAAGGTCAGCAGCCGCAATCATTCTGCCACTGAGTCCTTTTTAGCGCCTTGCTGGCCAAAGAAATGGGTGGTGATTGAGCCATAATGCTCTTGGAGCTTCAGGTGTTAGCACATGCATTTTATGCAGGGCCTAGATCCTTCCCTTTTTATTTTATTGCCACACTTTTAATGGCGCTCTAATGGTCCTCTGGATATGTGAGCTACTAAGGCCACCTTTGTGGTTGTACCGTTATTAATTCAAATAATAAAATAGCCACGTGAAGCACGGGCACTGTCCACTGTGCTTCTAAATCAGCACCTGGTGTCTGACACCGAGTCTTTATGCCTGGCTCTGCGTTTTCCTTGGTGAGTAGGCTTGTGGCTCTGGCTACTGTCATCACAGAGTCTGAAGAAGCTGGGATGTTTTGTGTGAAACTAAAAACATAGTGATTGTTATTGTTAATTTCTGTATTTAGAAACTTGGAGTCCTTTTCATTCATTTGACAAATATGTATATATTACTAGAGGCCCAGTGCATGGATTCATGCACCAGTGGGGTCCCTCAACCTGGCCTATGGGGATTGGGCCAAAACCGCTCTTGAACATCTCCCAAGGGGTTCCAGTATGCAAGAGGGTGCAGGCCAGGTGGAGGGACCCCACCAGTGCATTATCGATCTGGGCTGGGGAGAGACCATGGGAGAGACCTTGGGAGGATTCCAGGTTGTGTCCAGCTCATCTCACCCAGTACCGATTGGCCGGACCCCAGCAGCAAGCTAACCTACCAGTCAGAGTGTCTGCCCCCTGGTGGTCAGTGTGCATCATAGCGACTGGTCGAATGGTTGAACAAATGGTCGGATACTTAGCATATTAGGTTTTTATTATACAGGGTGCCTCTACTGTGTACCTAGCCCTATGTGAGGCACTTGGGTACAATAGTGAGCAACAGAAAATCCCTGCTTTCATGAAGCTTAGTAAACACACTAGACTTGATTAAATAGTATGTTACAACGTGATATATGTCATGGGGAAATAAATCAAACAGGGCAACTGGAATTGGGAGTTCTAGGAAATAGTGGTATTGGCAAATTAAATGGGTTTGGAAAACAAATTGGAATGAAATAATAGGCTGAGTTCTGCCTGATCATTTGGCTGCAGATATCTTTTATACTATTGTCTTGTTATTTTAGTTGACCTCTCATGCTTCTGTTCTGCTTCTGTTAGTAGTTCTTAAACCACTTTAAGTCAGGAATTACAAACCGTACGTCCTGGCTTCCCCTCCAGCACCGATTCGCACACCATAGACGCTCCGTGCATATTCTAAGTCACTCATGCGACTTCGTCACCAAGAGGCGAGTGGACCTGGTGTGGCTGTGTCAGTGGGTGTTGGTGTAAGGGGCATGTGTTGTGTGCATATGTTGAGTGGTGGTATCCCTGAACCCTTTGCTGGTAACCATCTCCTGGAAGCATAGTGTGGACTCTGAGAAACGGTCAGAGAGTTTTTCTCTTTTTCTCTCTTCTGGAAAGCTTTGCTTCCTTAGTGTACCAATCCCGGGAGGCTCGACCTAAACCATCTGGGAGCTGAGGTCTCTCTCTTCCTATTGCGCTGTGAAGAGCTTAGGAAGATATGGTCTGCTCCAAGATGCTCCAGGTGCTGGCAGGCAATTCTTCTTCATGTGCCTTCTAAATGAACCTAAGCCTGTTGGCCTTGTCAAGGCAGGCTGTGGGAGACGGGTAGGTGGGCCGGGGTCTGTCAGGAGCCCTGCCCTGGGTGCTTTGCCTTCAGACCCATAGCCACAGCCTGGCACAGAGACGGTCCGCTGTGCTGCTCACCAGCTCCCGGGGCGCGTTCTCCAAGCCCGCCTTTCGCTCAGACTCGTTGACTGTGTGGGAGAACACATGTTCAGAACAGCTTCAGGGGAGGAAGAGGGCTTTGTTGGGGAAAGCATCTAGTGGAAGCTACGGTCTGGTGTCTAGTCCCTCCCGAGGAGCCAGGATTGGTGTATTTGTTAAGGTAACGTGGAAGCCTATGACAGGTGAACCTCAGTCCCCTGTGGCTTAGCACAGCACATTTATGTCTCATGCTCAGGATCGTCAGCCGGGGGGTGGGCTGTGCTCCACAGGCAGGCAGGCCTCAGGATGCCAAGCTCCGCCACCCTCACAGGACACCGCCATTCAGCAGACTGGGGAAGGGAGGTGGGGACTGGGCAGGCAGTTGTATGGCCTGTCATGGAGGTGGCATGTACCACTCGCACCCACAGTTCATATGCCATGGCTTACTGCAGGGAGCCTGGGACATGCAGTCTAGCTGGATGCCCCGGGGGGGGGGGCGGGGGCAGGAGGTTGGAGGACAGTGGGTAATCCCTTTGCCACCAGGACCTCCAGATCTACCCAGAACCAGGTTACCGTCCTTTGCCGTACGGAGAACCGTGTGCCCTTCTTTGCCAAATACTGTGTGGGTGAGAAAGCGGGGAGCGATGCTTTCTGTAAGAGGCAACATACGTCCTCTGCCCTCTCCATCCTCCTGGTCCCACGTCCCACTGTGTGGACACGGCTTCCGCTTGTGGAGCACCCACTGGGCTGGTGCTCAGCAAGGCCATTCCTGCCTCTTGCCCTTTGCAGTGGTAGATGGTTGTGAGCATGTTCTGTGCAGGGCTCACCTCACACAGCTGACAGTAGGCATAGATGTCACGCCTGTGGGATGTGCAAGGAGAGGCAATGTTCCCAGGAGACGCTGACCGAAATTTTGAGCCAAGCTGTGAGCATTTTCCTTTTTCAACAAGAAAAAAGATGAAGAAATGTCAGGTTCCCCCAAATCACACCTGTCCAGTTGTCTCCACGCTAGGCAGTGTGTGTTCCTACATTTGCCCTGCAGGGAAGGGGGCGCCTCTTCCCTCCTCGTGTAGGTTCTGCAACGTGCTTTCTTCCCAGCGTAGCCATTGGCGCAACCCCTGCCCCGGAGCCGAGCCTCACAGCTTTAAGCAGGGAGCAGAGGGTCTGGGATCAGGCGTGTTAGGAAGAGTGTGGGTCTTTAGGAACCTGTGATGGTTGACTACCACGGTCCATTCTCCCCGCTCAGCGTTTATGATGGCGCAGGCGGCCCGGGGAGGAGAGAGACAGTCAGCCCGACCCACCTGCAGAGGTAGGCCTCCGCCTACTGCTTCTCACACCCGGGCCTCATGGACGGGTCCCCTCTCAGAAATGTTGGTGCCAATGTGCTAGGTACAGGTTTAGGGAGCAGAAGCCTTTCCTTGGGTTCAGGAGAAGGTGCGGCCAGGAGAGAAATCTATGCCCAGGTAACCCTGGTGCTCGCACTGTTGAAGGAGGAATTCTGCCCCCTGTGATTTTAATCACAGAATCAACAGTGAGGAAGAGAGAAGCCGGGGGAGAAGTCCTCAGCAGGTGCTGAAGTCTTCTCTTTGTTCTCTGTGCCAGGAGCAATGGGTTTCTAATTACCATGAAGGACACGCTGCTGTTTGAAGCATGTTTCAAGTACCTCCACGTGGGTCACTGCTGTGTTCTTCACGTGGTACTTAGGAGTGCACTTTGTCCTTCACCCAAGGACGTGAACTAACAGTTTTCTCTCTCTTTTCTTGATTGCCCTGCCTTCCAACCCGCTGGTGCTCTGCGGCTTTGTCCCATTGCAACGAAATGCCTTCACCCATCTCGCCTCAAAATCAAAAGGTAAGGAACTGGAGACCATGTTAACTTGCTAAAGCAGCACCAAGAAATGTGATCACTAAAAGAGTTGCATTTTGATCACTGAGAATGTTTTTTACTTTAAGAGAAAAAGTGATCGCGTGGCCCTCAATTTTACTATCAATGTTTGCTGATTAACTTCCTATCTCCTGGGCCTGGTGTGTGTGTGTGTGGGGGGGGGGGGGGCGGTCTTTGTGAGTTTTTGTCAGTGGCTCCCAAGCATAGGAGCACTTCACGGTGAAGCTTTATAAAGACTGAAATATTATGTGAAAAGGGGGTGAGAGGAGTTAAAATTGCTCTATCTCCACACTCTGCAGGAAGAGTAATCCAACCAAAACTGAATCCAGTTTGGGATTTTATGAAACTTGTGAAACTTGTGATAGGTGAGAAAATGCTCACCTGCCTGAATTCAAAGGACGGACCCAGAGACAGGAAATATGGCGGAAGCGAGACTTTTAATATTAGGGCCTCGAGAATGGGTGTCTGTGGATCACAGGCACACAGCAATTGGCTAGCAAGGCGCTATATTTATCCTTGGGCAAGAGTCCCTCCTGCAGTGCCTCATTGGCTGAGTACTGTGGAGTTTATAGCCTATCCTGAACGTCGCCTAAGTCTTGCTGTCTCCCATTGGGTTATTTAAAAAAAAAAAAAAATGGCCTGGGTCTTTTTCTAGCTGCCTCCAACTCCCTTTGTCTAGAGCAGTGGTTCTCAACCTTCCTAATGCCGCGACCCTTTAATACAGTTCCTCATGTTGTGGTGACCCCCAATTTCATTGTTACAAATTAAGCATAATTAAAGCATAGTGATTAATCACAAAAACAATATGTAATTATATATGTGTTTTCCGATGGTCTTAGGCGACCCCTGTGAAAGGGTCGTTCGACCCCCAAAGGGGTCGCGACCCACAGATTGAGAACCGCTAATCTAGGAGCATCTTCCTAGAACATGTGCTATCAGCCACGTGTACAGCTCTCATCCTGTCTCCCTACCCACACATCCTGTTTGCTCTGGGGAAATTCAGTAATGGCCTGGCCACATGCTGTTTCTTTTCTTTGAAGATGAATCAGAGGAATGCTTTTTACATGACAGGGGACAGACCATCTGCATTCTCTGCCAAACAGGAAACTTTGAGTCTTGTAGCTGCCAGACACACACCCACCATTATTTTCTTCTTGCATTTCTTTATTGTGGTAAAAACCACATAACATAACATTTACCATCTGAACCATTTTAAGGAGACAACCCAGTAGTGTTAAGTACATTCACACTGCTGTGCAACAGAAATCCAGAACCTTTTCATCTTGTAAAAATGAAACCCTGTGCCCATTAAACAACAGCTTCCCTTTTCCCCCTCTCTCTTCCTGCCCCTGGTAGCCATCCTTCTATTTCTATTTCTGTGAATTGACTACCTTAGATACCGCCTATACGTGAAATCATAGTATCTGTCCTTTCATGACTTGCTGTTTTCACTTAACATAATGTCCTTAAGGTTCATCTGTGTGGTAGCATCTGGCAGGAATTCCTGCCTTTTTAACATAGAATAATAGTCACTGTACATACGCTCCACATTTGTTTATCCAACCATCCGCCAATGGACATATGGACCATTTTCACCTCTTTGCAACTGTGAGCAGCACTGCTGTGACATGGTGTCCCTTATCCCACTGTATCTTTTGATTGGATGAACTCCACTAGTATGTATATCCACTCCCAAAGTGAGTTCCCACTGTCTCTTTATTATTCAACTTTCTATATAGCCAAGCCCTCCAGCATTAGTGGCTCCTCAGGCTGCACATTCATCCTGACGCTTAGAGATTGGTGGATATTTGTCCCTGCCCTGTACTCCATCACTTCCTGTTCTCCCCCACATTCCCTACATTTCCTTTCCTACACATTTTGGGTAGAAGGCTGTGGAAGCACACATTCCCCCATGCTCCCCATTAGCCTCACACTGGATTGGTCGTCCTTTGTAACATACATTTGGAAATGTTTCCTATAATACATGTCATCTCATATAAATGACGGGAGCTGAGGACCGGTTGTGCGATCAGATCTCGTTGCCTGGTGATGTGGAGGAAGCGTGTTCTGTGGCAGTAATCCGTGTGAAGACAGGTTTCTGTCTCTTCCTTCCAGTTCCCCACTGGGCTCGTTGGATCAGGCAATGATGATATTACCCAAGCTTGATTTCTGCAGCCTGTGGGCACAAGACCTTACCCACTATGGGCCTGAATTTCTGGTGGCAAAAAGGGACTGTTTCCCACAAGTTCTTTTCAGTGCTCATGGTATGTGAGGATAGTGGGGAGGGCGGTGCTAAGGGGTCAGTTGGTGGGGTGTTTTTCATGGTCTTGTCAACCAATATGCCTGAACCACAATCCCAGACATCTGCTGGAGCAGCATCTGCAGGTGAAAGTGTGGCTCTCACCCTTACATGGGCAAGGTGAGAAAAATTAACCATTTTCTGATATTTTTAGGACAGGTATTATGTCTGTAAGAAAACATTAAGAATGTGCTTTGGGTAATATTATTTAATGTGATTTTCATGACTTGTGGTAGCCATCTCATTATTTGAGAAGACAAGTGAATGGGTATAATTAAATCGCAAGCCTAGAGCTTTGAGAGTGCATCCTAGACTCGGCAGGAAACAAATTGGGCCTGGAGTACAGAGAGTGGGCATGAGGGGTATAGTGTGTTGAGACAACGTGAGACTCCAGGGCAAGATGAAGAATCTCTGGCCTCAGAAATTGTGCCAGGTGCTGATTCATGCTCTGGACAGGTGGAGATCCTGCCCCTTACATCTCCGCATCCAGGATGTTGAATGTCATTGGCGCTCTGAGCCTTTGAGAGCAGTTTGGGAACTATTTTTCTTACCAAATATTGTGTGTATATTCCTCTGTGCTCTGTGTGGGAAATCAGGGGGACAGGTGGGACTATGCAAACGGCCTTGGAGCAAATCGGCCATGGAGGCGAACCTATTTAATGCCCTCAAATCAGTGTAATGATCAACACGTTAGATAGGAATTCCAGAGTCAACTGTTCCTTGACAATCAGTAACAAGAAGATTTGAAGGCAGTTATTACTGCATGTTATATGAGTCTGTACAGTACTTACCTCTTTTTTTGTCAAAGAATTAAGGAATTCAATAGAATAAATCAGTTATGGTTTCATTTACTTTTACATTAATTTGGAAATAAATTTGGTTCAACAAAGGATATTTAACTTATTCAGGATTTTTATTTTAGTGCAGTTTAAATTGAAACTTTAAAAGTAATAGGAATGGACTGATAAGAAGGAGATGGTTTTAGACATTAAATCACTTTAGGCATCCAACCACTGCCAAACTATGCAGGTAGGACTGCACAGCAGTCTCACTGGGGAGCTGAGCTTCAGGTTGGAGCTAGAAACAAGATCTGGACATTGTTTGTATTAGGAATTATAAGTGACCTATGAGAGGGGAAAAGGTGTGTGGGTGGGGTGATACCCCTTGGAGGAAATGCCCAGGGCACAGCTGAAGAACAGGAAGCAGGAGAGGTGACCGGAAGGAGGAGTCAGGGCAAGCAAAGAAGAGGCGCTGTGATGCTTTCTAAAACCATACCAATGACCGAGCCCCGCCCCAAAGCAATTCAACCTGAGTTTCTATAGGTGGGGCCCAGTCTGGACATTAATTTTTTAAAAAAATCTTCATAGCAATCCTTATGTTCAGGCAGTGTTGAGAACCATGGATCACGAGGGAAGGGAAGAGAAATGCTAATGAATTTGTCAAGAAGCAGGTGTTTGGTAAACATTTCAGTGTCATTTTTTTTCAAAGGAATAGTGAAACTAGGAGGCCAGACTGTGGAAGTTTGAGAGAGGAATGAATGAAAACCACAGAGCCTGTAATGGGGAGCACATAGTCAAGGAATTTGGTGGGAGTCGGAAGGTAAGAGATTGGGGAGTGAGAGCAATAATAGAGTCAACAAAAGGGTTTGGTTTTGTTTTAAAAGATAGTGAGGTATCAGGAAAGCTGCTCGATAGAGGGAGAGGATAAATGCAGGAAGAGGTGGCATTCGTGTGGACTGGACTGTGACCTGAAGTCAAGGGGAAGGGAGCTGAGAGAGGCTCTTTGTTTAGGGAGGAGAGGAGAGATGTGAGGCGGGTGGGCGACACACACATGGATGGTGGCCTTCTCTGTGCTACAGGTGAGGAGGCTCTCCATGAGACCTGGGTGGGTGCTGGAGGAGAAGTGAGGAGTTTAAGCAGAAGGGGAACAGGCTGGACTAGTTCCTGTGGGACCTGGGTGAGGGAGGCCATGAGACTGCATGAAGTGACAGATGAGCAGCCTTGACGCCTCTCATGTTGGCCGTGTTTGAATCTGTTATTTGTCATGTTTGCAAGGATTTGTCTTCTGTGTGTCTCGGTCATCTGTGGCCCAGGTGCTGGATAACAGGCAGAATGGGTGGTGGGGATGGCCAAGAGCTGGCTTGGATTTAGGAAAATGTCAGGGCCATGCAGGAGGCTGGGCTACCAGAGAGAGTGGTTTACAAATCATTAATCCTGAGTCTTAGAAGGGATACGGGAGGCCAATATAGACAGAAAGGGGCAACAGACCCTGGGGAGTTGAATGGCCAAAGGACTCTGTGGGAGTGGCCAGATGGGGGCATGGACTCCGGGGTGAAGACATGGGGAGAGGATGCCAGGGGAGGCCTGACCAGGCAGAAGACTGCCCCCTGCCTATCCTGGGGGTGCACTCGGAGAGTTTCCAGTTTCAGTGGAGTCCAAGAAGAGAAGGAAAGACTGAAAAACATAGGTAACTTAGTTGTCTTAAAGCAAGACAACAGAAAGGGTGTTTGATTTGAATGAACTCTTTCTTTAAGAAAAAAAGCCATGGTTTTTCGAGGGGGAGAGCAGAGGTGATGATTTCTTTCCCGGGAAATCAAAGTACACTAGTAAAATGTGGAAACAGCTTAACTAACATGACTATCTTATGTTCACTGTGCTATCTGGAAACCCAGCTGTTTGCTGACCATTAAAGAGGACAGTTACCGACCCGATAGCAAGTTATTTAAAATGGAAGCTCTGAAAACATATTTGTTGAAAGATGTTTCTTGGCTTAAATTCTTCATTATGCTCTTGGCCTTTGCAGAAAGAAGGAAATTACATTATGTACAAATGCTGTTAATTACTCATTAATCTGACATTTTGATGGCATTAAGCAACAAATTCAAGACTCACCATTGTGATTGTTTCTAAGATATACGACATCTCCAAAAATATGAAACTTACATTTCAAAACCACTCGTCAAAGACTGATTGTGGCAAAACTCATTATTAGAGCCGCCTGCACCTTAAAAGCTTTAAATGAAACACTGCAATTTTCAGAATTCATTACTGTGCACAACTAATTAGAACTTTAAAGGAAATCACAGTAGGGAATTAGACATTTTAAAGAGCATTTCGTTGAGCTGAAATGTTCTTCAGAAAAAAGGTTGCCTTGCTGCAAACGAGGCACTTGGACTTTACACACACCTACACACGCGCGGGCGCTTAAGAGTAGCATGTTTGACCAGCCGTGTTTGAAAACCACTTCCCCTCATTCAGACAAAAGGGAAAGCAACAAAGGCAACCAAGGAGAGACAAGACAGAAATGCAAATTAGATGGCCATAGTGTCGTCAGAAGCCAAACAAAAACACAGACATATCTAATTAGTTTCCAAAGCCAGCTTTATCCGAGGGGAAAAAATCTCATCTAAAAAAACAGCAGCGCGAGCTGTGTGAGTCCCAGGTGTATGGTGATTACAGCAGAGAACAGAAAAAGCCGCGGCTGTTCAGCTCAGCTGCCTCTGTGCGACACAAGTGTGTTTACAGAAAGAATATAAAATCGGCCACGGAGAGCTCCCTCTCTTTCCCCAGATTGATTAATTTCTCAACATGCTGGCAGATTTTTACATGGACGCGGATTGGGTTTGAGAGATGAATGTGTAAATCAACAGCAGGTGGGAAGTTGAATTTGTCTGCCCAGCTGCTGTTCCATGCATTTCCTATTCTTTTGGTTATCTCAGTCCAGCATCTGTCACTGAGCAGGATTCATGGGATTCTGTCATCCCAGGCCCGGGGAGCCACAGGGTTGCCTGTGTCTCCTGACAGCTCTACACCCTAGAATAGCAAACAGCAGGAATGACAGCCCCTTGCTGAGAGCAGAAACAGAGACAGTGTTGAGCTGGGTATTTTCAGTATTGCGTGTGTTTTTTTTCTTTTAAAGTGTGCTGTTTTATTTTATTTTTTAAAATCTTTATTGTTGAAAGTATTACAGATGTCTCCCTTTTCCTCCCATTGACCCCTTATAGCCCGCCCCCACCCCCTGCCCCAGGCCTTCACCACGTATTGTCTGTGTCCTTGGGTTATGCATATATGCATACAACTTCTTTGGTTGATCTCCTCCTACCCACCGATACTTCTCTTGGTATTGACACCCACCTTCCACTCCACCTTGAATTTGGATACTGCATTATCTGGGCTCTTTTATAATACTTCCTTACTTGATTTAAAAAAAATGACTCTATTTGAATCAAGTGCTCTTTAAAAATTTTTTAAATTTTATTTATTAATTTTTAGAGAGTGAGGAAGGGGGAGAAAGAGAGAGAGAGAGATTTGTAATTCCACTTATTTATGCATTCATTGATTGATTCTTGTATGTACCCTGCCCAGGAATGGAACGCACAACCTTGGCATATCAGGATGATGCACTGACCAACTCAGCTACATGGCTAAGGCAGCATCTGCTTTTTTTGTGTGTGTATTTTAATCTTGGTGATAATACACAAAGAGATAAGAAATGGCCTGCTTTTTTCCCCTTTAGATTAAGTCTTGAAGGAACAATATTTTCCACACATTCTAGAAATCTGCATGGAATTTAATCACCCAGCAGACCCACATTTGCAGCATTTCTTAACATCACAGAGTTTTAGAGTTGAGCATAACCTTTAGAGGTCATCTTCTCGACTTTTCCAATGTAGGAATCCTTCCCACCCAGCTGCTGTCATGAGGTGGGGCGGGGGGGGGGGGGGGGGGGTGAGGTGTATTGTGATACCAGACAAATGGCAGATGCCTTCTCTCAGTGTTTCCCCACTTGGGGCACTGTTCCCGTAATGCTCAGCCTATCTCTCTTGGACAACAGTGAGGGGGATGTTTTCCAAGGCTTGAAAGAGCAGCCAGACTGCCCTTTTCCTTAGGGACTTGCTTGGACAGAACTTATCTTCAAAGTAAAATCACAATTACTAGCGTCATTTAAAAATGCTCTCCAGAAAATATTGACTGATTATTGCTGGCAGATATAAAATTATATCTTTCTTTGACATTTATTTCAAAAGAGATGAGTAAAATTCTTTTAAGTTTAGCTACAGCATAAAATACTATGTTCAGTGCTACTTCAGAGTATTATCACAACTATTTAGCTCATGTACGCTTTTTATATTCATAATCTGGGTAGTGGTTTCCTCTATCATCTGTTTTCATTTTAAGGTGTTTTGTTTTTTTTAAGAATCTAATTTATAATAAGCTGAAATGGTTTATGGAATTATTCTTTATTGCCCTGTCAAGTTACAGAAAACATCAAATATTGACCCTATGCTGCAGGTTTACCATCTCTTCATGAACACATATTTTCACAGCCCTTAATTAGTTTTCTTTCTTAAACCTTAGCTGAAATATTTTGAAGTAACCACATTAATTTTTATATTTACTTGCAGTCTTTGGGGTATACAGAGATGAGACAAAGTAATATTGTTTACAAATTTCTGGCAGAATTGACTTCAATAACCTCTGTCCATTTTCAATAAAAAAGAAGTTGTCAGAAGAGAGGGAAAAAAAGATTAAAAAGAAACTCCCAAGTTATTTGGAAAAAATCTGAGTTGATCTGAATAGAGACTCACCCAGAGAAATGATGCGTGTTCACCTGAAACTTGTAAAGTGGTTCAGAGATCTGTGCGGTCACTGTAACTTGCCGAAGAAGGTTGTAAGCAAGTGTGAAGCTGTAGCGTCTTACAGTTGGAAATTACTCGGAAATAAAAACCCATGCAGCCGCTTCATGAATATCTGAAGTAATGAGATACTCCCTGCCCTGATAACAGACAGTGACTGAGGATAAGTTAGATGCCAGGCACTGTCTTCGGTGTTGGAATGCAATATTGAACAGGCCAGAGACAAAGAAACAGTTCCTGCTGTCACGGAGTTGCATTTGCCTGGACTTCCTACCTGGTATGAGAAGCTGAGCTCTTAAAGTCTGTTCCTCATGCCATCCAGATCCTGACTCTGTGTCTTCACAGACGCAGAAGTCAGATTAGGATGACCTGGGAGGTTTTCTGGTCCAACCTCTTACCAGTGCTGGAAGCCTCTGTGTGGACGCTTATACGTTTCTGGTAAAATTGATAGTCTTCCACCTGAGGGCCAACAGAATATAGTGAGGCTATTGTTTCTCTGTTCCTAGACACTTGAGTTCCCTCCAGGGAGGCAGCCTGAGATTTGGTTCAGTCTTGGTTAGCATGGCACACTGTTACCTGACACAAAGCTGATGGTCAGCTGCACACCTTAGGCCTCTTTAACAGGATTGCTTTGGAGCTCTGTCTCCCACATCCCGTACTTGCATATTGGATTTTTTGACCCAAAATGTAGGACTTTTTTTTTTTTCCATTCATCACATTTACATTTTATTATGATAAAAATTGGCCCATATTGCAGCTTATTTTGAAATGTATGAATCCTGATTATTTTCTTTAAACATTTTTTATTACCTTTACTCTAAATGATTTTTGAGTATTCACGTTCAATATACCTGTATTTATTATTTCATAAATTATGTACATGTGTCATTACCTAGTATATCAAGCCATAATATATACCTAAGGTAAGGATCAGCTATTACCAGGTGGGGACTGGGCCCTGAGTGGGTCTGCCTCAGTCTAGCCAGTAGTGTGTGGGGTATTGACTTTGCGCAGGAAAGTTTTCACAACGTGAGTCCAGGTGACGTTTAGGGCACATCTATTAAAGCTGAGATAATGAAACAGAGAAAACGCCTAGGATAGAAGAAGCAACAGGAGAGAGCCTAGGTGGGGCTGCGTTGGCTTTCTAAAAACATTATAGGAAAGAAGTGAGCCAAGGTGGGGCTGCTCTTAGCTCACTGGACAGTCAGAAAAAAAGGGGGCCTTGGAGACAGATTCAGGGGTTAAGCCTGAAATGAGCTGCTACTACCCACTGCTCCTCTGGTTGTATGTCTGGTGGGACTCTTAGAGTTTAGGAAGAAAGAGAGCAGAAATACAAGGTGTGGGTCTGCTCTAGTGGGAGCATACTGTGGGTCCTTTGTCTTGAGGCTTTTTATCTCGCTTTAGCAGGGAATCCTAGGAGAGGTTTCAGGAGAGGGTCATAGCAGACTATTCATTAGCTTTGCAGGTATATCCTTTGATATGTTGATTCATCAAAATGTACCTATACAGGGATCAGGGTTATTTTCTAGTTAGTTTTATTTTCAAAGAATGTCATCAAAGGACTGGGACTAAGGTCGTCGGTCTGTCCTGGAACAGTCTGGAATGTGTAAACCATTTGCTCCTAAGAGTCCTTGGTTATGAAAAATAAAACCTTGTGATTCATTAGCTGGCTGGAAATTGCTCAAAATATCTGGCTTTGTTTCATTATTTTTTTTCTCTTGTCAAGAAATTTCTCTAGCTTCTTACCTTCCTACCACCTTCCCCCCTTAGAGACTTCCATCCCTAAAACCTTTTAGGGTTAATGAGGGAGGAGGTTTGTTTTCAGTAAACGGCTTCCTGCTGACAAGGGCCAAAACAATAGTCCCTGGCTGTGTAGGGTATGGAAGTCTCTCCATGCCTGATCTAAGGGGCACAACCAAATGGGATCTGAGACTGGAACAAAGAGGTCCTTAGCTTATTCTTCTCAAATCAGGATGGGCTAGAATCCCCAAAGTGTCATCATCTTGACATGGAATTGTTGTCTTGGAGGTGAAAAATTTGACAAGAATGTTAGTGGGGTGGGGGACCTAAGACTTCATCTGATAAGAATTAAATACAACAGGAACAGAAAAATTATCTTTCTGGGAGAGGACACTGAGCATATTGATAGGCTAGTAGAAAAAGTGTCAAATATGAGTAAGACAATTATATTAAGGCTCAGCTATGATATTATTTATCTGTAACAGGTTTTTGTTTCTTGAGGATCTTAAGGTCCTTGATGGGTTCACAAGACCAGGTCTCAGGTTGAGGTTCCTGGGGGGACTCACAAGAAACAGGTTTAATTCGAGATAAGTGAAGCTAACTGGCTATCCCTGTGAGTTTTACTGTATTGGAGGTGCTTAGTAGGACCTTATGTGGGTCTTGTTATCTGGGTTGTGGTTGGGACTCAGGACAGTTGTCCCTCCATGTCTTTTGGGTTAACTTGTTCATATTGGTAGTCTTTATCAGGGGCAGGTAGGATTTTGTTTCCATATTCCTGTAATGCCTTTTGTACCTGTCCTAGATTCATAGTGTAAGACAACATCTGGAGGATTGCCTCATCTATTAACAGATCAGATCTGAGAAAGGCCCTGACATAGGGGAGTTAAAAGGGGCTCACTTGTAACTTTCCTTTAGATGCAGACTCAGTCTCACATGACCTATGGGTAACATCTTGGCAAAGCTTGGCTAGAGTCCTTTTTAGAGTTTGGTTAGCTCTTTCTACCCTACCTGAGGATTGGGGTCTCCATGATGAGTGTAAATGATAGTTGATTCCTAAAGCTTGAGCCAACTGCTATGTAATCTTGGCTACAAAAGAGGGTTTCTTGTTACTCTGCAAGCTTCTTGGTAGTCTAAACCTACCAAGGTAAAAACATAAAAACAATAGGTAAGATTTATTTTAGTAGGTACTGTGTCTGGCTACCTCAGTAGCTTTTTTTCTGTTGTGGTAGGAAAGGCTTTAGTCCATTTGGTAAAAGTATCTATATAAATAAAAGGCTAATATGCAAAGTATCCCCTCGGGAGTTCTACCGGGAGACCGGGAGTTCGATAGCTCACTATGACGTGCACTGACATGGGGCGGTGTAGAATAAAGGAAGGCCCTGGCTGGCAGCCAGAAACCAGGGAAGGAAGGCTCTGGCCAGCAGCTGGAATGCCCCGAACCCTGATCGCTGGCCAGGCCTAGGGATCCTATCGAATTTCATGCACTGGGCCTCTAGTCTATAAATACTAGCAAATATTTAAATCCAGCTTTAGGGGACATCTGAGTAAAATCAATTTGCCAATTCTCCCCAGTGTATGTGCCCCTGTGTTGTATTGGCAGTAAGAAAGGAAGAAGAGAAAGGTGACTCCAGGGGTTGTGGCAGTTCCTATGATAGACAAGGTGTCCCTCCTTAATTAGGGAATGGGATACCTTTGAACTACAAGAAGGGCATGACTAAAAGTGACATTTCCAAGGCTGCAGCTAAGGGTTTGAGTGAAATGGTAGTGTCGGGGATGCCCATTTATCCCAGTGATCAAACAGGTTTTGGAAGAATGAGGCCCTGGTAAGTGAGTCAGTGCAGAGTAAGCAGCCCTGTGTCTTACCATGGCTTACCTGCCATGTCAAGGGTCATCGGAGGCTCCTCTGGTGTAATGATCAGATGGTCGGCGGGGGCAGTAGGAGACCTCAGACACCGACGATTCCATATTTCACATAATTTTGATTACTTAAAAATTTTTATTGATTTCTGATCTGATTGAATTAGATCATTATTATTTTTGTCTCATATGGCTGGGGTGGTGCTCACACTAGGAATTGTAGAGCTATCCACGCTGCTGCCATTTTCTTATTGTTCCCTTATGCTTTATTTGTTAGTATTATCTTAAACCCATGTTCCCTTTCTTTTTAAGCCAGCCGTCCATTTTGGTGAGATCGGTTTTGTTAAAAATTAGGCCATGTAATACATAAATCCACTTACCAGAGCTCCACTAAAGGGCTGTGTGTGGCAATACAGTGAAAGAGAACAAACAGGCAAGTTATGGACCTCCAGTTGTCTATTGCTGGAGAAACACTCAGACTTCTTGTGTACTTTACATGGCAAGCCGTCCTCTCAGTCATAGACCAGGTGACACTATCACCATCAGTCATTTAAAATATTAGTGAAGTTTAACTTTCTTTTTAGTTTATAAATAGATAGAAATAGTTCTAATTTTGTCTTCCCACATTTTATTGAACCGTCTCTCATACTTCTTGGGGTATATTCACCCTACATTAAGTGAACTTCTCTCTGGTATATCAGGTACCTCTATAAAATTTTTGTCATCCATATTTTTGATACTTCATCTGTAGGTATTTATCCCAGTCTTATATAAAAGTAAATTGAAGGGGGGAAAAGCTAAAGAATTCTTGGAAGGCTTAACACCTCTCTCTAGATTGACATTGTTCCATTCATCAACCCTCCTGAGGTACAGTTTTTTAACTAAATATGGATAAACCTAATTGTATTGACAACCTGCCCCTAATTTTTCCATGTTAGCTAGAAGAAAATAATAAGACACATGGTCAAGTGCTACGATTCTAGATATCCATGTGGTACCACTTGTTGGCTCCCTATTCAGTGATAAGCGTATTAGTAGGCTCTTTACAGATGTTACTTCATTTGACTTTCATGGGATGCCTATGAGGCACTTTACTCCTAGCTTATCAATTAGGAAATTGAGGTACAGAAGAGGTTACAGTATTTGGGGGGCAACTTTAAGCATGAAATTAGTGGGCTTTTGACATTAATATTTCGGAAAACATACTTGGGTGTGTCTGCCACATGAGTCTCTATAGTGAACAGCAGATGGCATCAAAGGATGCAAAGCATGGGTTTCAAAGCACTTTACTTCCATTCAAAAACTGGAACATTTGCACATCTGCAGTGCCCCTCTTTCCTTCACCACAGAGCCTCAGAGCTGGATAGTAGTGTGCCCACACCTGCTCACGCATGCTCCTTGAACAACCCAGGTGGAAGGTGCCAGGGCCTGGAAGCGAGCTCGTGTGCAGCAGCTGGGTGCCCGCTTATTGTATCTTCACCTGCTTTTGCTTCGTCCCCTTTCCGCTGTGTTTGTCTTGGCTGGTGGAGAATCATTCTACAAAAGAGCTGCTTTCTCTGTTTTCTGCCACTAACCCACCACCTGCCCCAAACAGTATAAACTAAGTAATTTTGAGGGGTTTTTCTGAAGTGATATTTTAGTGATTTCTAATTTTTATTGTAATATTTTTTTTTAAAAAAAAAAAGCAAAACAAAAAATGAGAAGCAATAGAATGAATACCTATATACCGCTTAAGTTCAGATTAATATTTTGCCATATTTGCTTCACTTCTATCTTTTTTCTGAGCAATTTATAGAGTTGCAGACATCATGACATTTAACCCTAAGTGCTTCATTATTGTATCTCCTAACAATAGGATCTCATCCCTAAAATAAAGTCACTCTGTGACATAATGGCTGTGCCATTTTAATACATAATAAAATTAACATTAATTCTCTAGTATCAGGTAATACCCAATGCCATTACCCCACCAAAATGCACTATATTTTCCTCCAAACTAGGATTCAGTTAAGTTTCATGCATCATATTTGGTCTTTCTATCTCAAATAGTTTAGCGTTTAGACTTTTTATTGTGAAGGATGGTGGAATAAAAGATCTGGATGATTTTCAAAAAATATCTAAGTCCCATTTTACATGAACGATGGCTTTTCAGATTAAATAGACTATTGATCTAGATAGTTCCGGTGGTTTTTCACTTGGTAGTAAATGGTGCCGGATATGTTAAAGTTGTAAAATATAGAAATCTCTAAAGTGTTCACATGAACCACAGCTTAACAGAGGCGGTTTGTCATCTGTAAATGGACAGGGACACTTGGCACCATGCTGCTGTATGTGTGAAACCATCTCATAAGCAAATAGTGCATCAAGGGTTTCATCTCAGCACTGATAATGCATTGTAATAGCCTGAAATTAAATATGATTTACGTGACAGGAAAGTGGTGCCAGCTAAGTAAATAATTGATTAATCCCCACCCCCAGTTAAACCTGGCAAGTTAAATCACAAGACCAGAATCGAATGCTTGGTAGAAGTTCCTCTCCACATTTCAATCCTAATAAAAACTGTATTAAAGAAGAGAGAACGCCAGAAACTGCTCCGAGAAAGTACGTGTCCCTTGCTGTGTCTCATTTGCAGCATGACACTGCGTGACATAGTGTGCGTGAGTTGTGCTGTGGAAGTCACAGTAGAAAACGGAGGTGCAGGAAATAACTATCCCAGAAAACATTAAAAAGTACATCTATGTTGCTTGGAAATTAATACATTTAGAAGGCAAGTGAAGCACATCTTTTTGTTTTGTTTTGTTCTACATTATGATGAGGTAAGTAGGGTGTTCTGCTCACTGCGTGGCTGCCCCTGGACTCCTGCATGACCTTGGGCCAGTCACTTCCCCTGCTAGTGGTTCGAGTCTCCAGTTCCTCATTGATAAGTAAAAGGCTTGGGCAGAAGATCTCTGGAGTACCTTCCAGCTCTTCAAACCTAAGATTGTAATAGCTAGAAATCTCTTGAGTAGTGCTGTCCTGTTTCCCTTGCGAAATGATGATCATCATCTTTGTCACGGTGGCCCTTCAGCAATATATGTGCTTAGTTTTTATTAAGTGTATATGGCTTTGTTCTACTTATTAAAGATTAGTAGTCTTCCCCTAACACTTCATTAGCTGGAATGTTTTATTAATCAGAATAGCCCATTCTGGGTCCATGTAGAATAAGATAAATTTATTGTAATTAGAAAAAGGTTTACATACTTTAAAAATGGCAGAACCACTACTAAATGGCAGTTACTGCTTAAAAGCCCTTAATTCACAGCAAGTCAGCAACCTAAGAGAAAAAGAGCTGACGCCCTCATTACCCAGGGCAATGCTGTGTTGAGTTTAATGATAAATATTGGTTGAATATTTGTATTGAATACATACAATATTTGTATTTTCCAGGTCGGCAGTATGTCCTGTATAGTCTTTAACAAGTTTCTGAGAATTTTTAAGCCATGTTTTCTCCTCCATAAAATAGGAATTGTACCTATGTCAAAAAGTGTGTTCCGTGGTTAGAGCATTGGCCCGGCACCGAAGTGTCACATGTTCGATTCCCTGTCAAAGGCATGTACCTGAATTGTAGCTTTGAGCCTTGGCCCAGGTTGGGGCACATGTGGGAGGGAACCAATCAATGTGTCTCTCTCACATCAATGTTTTTTTCTCCCTCTTCCCCTCCCTCCCTCCCTCCCTCCCTCCCTTCCACTCTCTCTGAAAACCAATGTAAAAAATATCTTTGGGTAGTGAATAAAATCACATATGTACCCTGGCTGGTGTGGCTCAGCTGGTTGGGTGTCATCCCATGCATCAAAGGTTGCCAGTTCAATTCCTGGGCAGGGCACATGCCCAGGTTTCAGACTCAATCCCCAGTAAAGGGCATGCAGGAGGCAGCAGTTGATGTTTTGCTCTTATATTGATGTTTATCTCTCTCTCTCTCCCTCTCCTTTTCTCTCTTTCTAAAGATCAATTAAAAAAAAAAAAGAAAAGAAATCACATATGTAAAGTGCTGATTGCATAACAGGTGTTGAAAAATGTTAATGATCATAGACGTTGTAGTATCACTGAATCCTTGGCTTTTCAATTTCCTTCCCAGAACAGAGCCCTTCAACCAATGTGCATGATTAAGAAACAAACTTCTTACATATTGTCATCACTTTAAATGTCTCATGAAATTGGATTGACTTTGTAGCACGTCGCTATCTAACTCATAACCTAAAATGGTAGATACCTTCTCTTAGTTTATTATCAAAAATATGAATATTCTAATTCAAGCTACATGAATATTCTATCTAGAAAAGATTGACACCCATTCATTAATTCAATTTATTGGCCACAGGAATACTAATAGTAGCTGCCTTATCTTCAAATGTAAACATAACACAAAGAATCCCAAAACAGACCTTTATTATAAATGTTATTATTTCTTTATATTTGAATCTGGGTGGGGTCAAAGCATAGTTCCCTAAATGTAAAAGCTACAAAAGGAAAAAAGCTGACAAAATCCAGGAATTATGCCCAACTCTAACATTATAAGACAATCACATAATTTGATGAAGTTCTAAGGGATTTAGCATTTGTTTCCATAATAGTTGTGAGAAAAAGAAGAGTGAGTCTGAATCTTCAACTCTTTTCACTTAGAAACTTGAAAATATCCTTAATGATCTTGATGAAAACAACTTCAACACTGATAATAGTGAGAAATGTGAACATCATTCACCTATCTTGTTGGTTCTTTTTCAGAACCTATTTATTGTTTTACGATTAGGAAAGGTTAGCTTTTAATATTTTCCAAGTTCATATAAAGAAATGTCTCTATTTTTGCTTCATGTGTACGTCAGTAGAGGTCAGCATGCCATTACCCTTGTATGACAAGAAACATAGTCCCAACCCCATGCCCATCCCCAACCCTCCTCATTTCTACTGCCTTAGAGTCAGTGGTAAGAGTTTGTGATAACTTATGCACACAGAAAAGGAGGTGCGAAGGCTCACAGCTGCCTGGAGGCAGTTTCTCCCACACCAGCTTCAGGATTTGTCAGGACACAAACATTAGCAAAGACAATGACTCTGGTGACATTACTATTTTTGGTTGGAAAATTGTCAGTGTTTTGGTTTTAGTCAAAATTGCTCATAGTCTGGCTTTACAATGCCATGAAGGCCGTGGTTTACTCTGCCCAGGTGAATGAAAATATTTGCTGTGAAAAACAGGTTATTACTTTTATAGCCCTTCCTAAAAATCTCAATTTATAAAATTATTGACAACATTGGGGAGCTTTATAACACTTGACATTTGCTTTCACTGTTGTGGGAAGAAGGAGAAAGGAAATTGATTTGATATTTATTTCCACTTCGAAGTATGACACATTACTTTAAACATAAAATATGTGCACTGCCTTTGAATGCCATGAGCAGATAGGTTTCTGGTTCTGAAAATGAACATAAATTTTAGAGCAAAATGGGTAATGTGGTAATGATAATAATCAAATCCAATTACTAAATGAATTTATTTTATTAAGTGCATCATCAGTTTGTTACCTAGCCACCCTTAAAATTGAGATAAAGTGATGTTTGGGCCCGAAAACACAGCTCATTGGTGAAAATACAGATAACTTAATGAAAATTAACTTCTAATCAATAGTGTGTGCTCAATATGCCTTCTGCTACTAGAGTTAAAAAAAACTCACAGAAAAACATTGTTGAATGTAGGCTTCCTTAGAGAGAATATCTGTCCTTTTTCCAATAGAGTTTACTTCTAGTTGTTCATGACATCGAGCTTTGAGGACAGGGTAGCGGTGGCATTGATGGTAGTTTTGCAGGTACTGGAAGGTCTGGTACGGGAGAAGGCACAGTGAGGGTGGGCCGAGGACAGCCAAAGATCCATCTGCACCTCTGTTGCTACCTTGGCAGTTCAAGGCTTGGTTTAATCTCTAGATAATCAACAGGGAAAGGTTCCTTATACAATGTGATGGGTTTGCATCATGAGATAAAAAAACATATTTATTAAAATGTCAGCTCTCTAAAACCATTTGACACTGGCCTTTAAAGAGAACTGCTCTTTGAAAGCATGGGGTCCTTTTTCCTGAAGAATTATCTCAATTAACAAGTGTCCAGGTTGAGCCATCATATTGCTACCAAATTATGTTGGAAAATGCCAGCTTCTGTCCTAACCCACTTGCATTTTCAGGAAAGGGCCTAGAAAACATGTACCAAAGCCAGCTGAAATATTAACTTTATCTCTGAACCATGTACAACAGGCTGCCTGAATTCTCTGTTCTTGTCTCACTAAAGATGACACCAGCTTATTTACCCCAGCAGTGTTCTTAATGTCGATGTTAAACTATAAGATAGATTTTTAAATGAATTTTTCATTACTTGCTGCTCTTCTGAGCTCATCGCAATCAGCAGCCATCTTGCTTGAGGATCAAACAAAACCAGCTAGCTTGTGGGAGGAGCAAAGGCCTAAAAAACAAGGCTTCGCAGGAATGGGGTACAGAAGTCCATTGTCAGCGGCAGCTGCTGGATGCCCTCCCCAACCACAGGCCCAACTGCCAGAGGGTCCTTGCAGGCTTTGAGTTTTCCTGATGGAGCCTCTCTAATGAGGTCACCTCTCAGCACAGTCGGTGGCATGACTCTGCTAATGGAGATTCAGAAATGCAGATCGCAACTGCTGTCTTTGTTTCCAGATTATCTCCCATAGTTTCCAAACAGCCCAGGGAGCTGGAAATGAGGACAGCTCCCCTATAAATATGCAACAGAGCAGAGATGGGGTGTACAGGAGCAAAGCTGGCCAGGAGTTCACACGGTGACATTTCTGTAACATTTAGAGCGATGCCATTTACAATGCCACGTAGTCAGGGTTAGCCACATCACCCACATTATGCCAGTGAAAAACCCAAGGCTCAGCGGGTTTAAGAGGCTTTCCCCATGGCCACCACTCTAGGCTTTATCATCAAACCCTGCGACTTTCAACCCCTGGGCTCCGGCAGGCACACTGGTGTGCCACAAGAATTTTTAAAACATGCAATACCAGACTATTTAGTCAAGGGCACTGACCTCTTTCCCCTTTCATTGTCAAGTAAAGAGATGACAGCAGCCAACACAACAGTAGTCTGGTGTGAATGAATCAAAATTATTTTCTTTTGTCAGCTTGGCAAAAATATATTTTTTGTTGTGCCACAGAATTTTAGTGATTAATTTGTATGTGCCATGAGATGGAAAAGATTGAAAATTGCTGATATAATCCAAAAAATGGAAATAATACCATCATACCTGCACCACAGTTAGAATTTTGTCGGTAAAAATGCTTTGAAAATGGATCAATCCTCTACAAATATAATGCCTCAGAATGATTAGTCCTGAAATATATGTTTCTGTGAGAATCACACAGACAATGGAAGCAAATAAGCATCTTCCCAAACCTCCATTCACTTTTCTTGCCAGAATCCTAGAAGAGAGCCTGAGTTAGGGAGCACAGAGCCCTGGGCCTGCCTCTCTCCTCAGCCACAGTCCTAGCTCTTCACAGCCCTGGATCACCCTGCCCGCGTTGCTATGGCAACAGGCAGCCACTCTGCTCCTGGCTGGCCTGATCCGGAGCCTGGGCCAGCACTGGCCTGGTTATTTGTTGTACTGTTTGGTTTTTGTTTGGGGAGTTGTTTTGTTTTGTTTTTAATTAACCAGTGCATACACTGTATCTCATTTGGATTTGCTATCATCTTAATTCCTGAATATTTCTTGGACCTGAATTGTAAACCAGTAATTCTCCTTTCCCCAAATATTTCTTCTTAGTGAGTCAGAATGTAGAACACCAAGCAAGATTCTGCTTGAATCCCAGCCCAAAGTTGATGAAGCGGGCGTTCATCCAAATGCAAACATTTGCTGGAGTCAGAGGCTCTGACCAAAAGCTTTTTGTGCATCTTCCTACCTCCAATTGAATTAATGCACACCCTTCTGTATATATGTATTTATCAGGCGCCATTATATGTCGTTCAAGCACGCTCCCTCAATCCTTACAGCAGCTGTGGGTAAAGGGCAGCATTGTTCCCATCGTACAAAACGAAGACCCTGCAGAGTCTCAGGAAAGGAGCTTTGCCAAATGCAAGGGCTCTTTCACGACTGTGCTGTGTCTCTGACGGGTCAGTTCACTGCGCAGAGGGATCAGCGGTGCCCAGGGTCACACAGAAGCCAGTGGTTGGCCATGTCACCTCCCCATCCTCCCACTTTTGGCTGACAGCTTCAGCAATCTAACTCCTCTCTAAAAGAATTATGCACTAACCAAATTGGGACGTCACTTTATAATCTCCAAGAGCAAATGGACTACTCAGGGACTTCTAAGGGGAAAGAGCCCGCGCTCTCTTCTGACTGAGAATCCTAGAAGTCATTTTGGGCGCCTGGACCACTTTGGATGGGAGCCAGTATCTCTACTGGACTGCGTATGGACCATGCCAATGCAGGAGCTCTCCTTCAAGACCCGGGTGCACATCCCACAGAAAGTTTGTCCAGGGTTACCGTATGACCTTCGGACTTGATGGGGATAGATGGCATACTGTTGAGCAGAACAATACCGCAATAAAAGATACAGGGATTCTTCATTTTAGTGCGCTTCACTTTATTGCACTTTACAGATGTTGTGTTTCATTACAAATTGAGGGCAAGACCCACTACCAGCAAAAATACTTCAACTCACTTTATTGCAAATACTTTTTATTGCAGTGTTCTGGAACTGAACCCCAATATCTTCAAGGTATGCCTGTAGTTCATATGAATGCCATATGCAAACTAGATTTTAAGGAGGAGATTGGACTCAGAGAAACCAACTAGGAAACCATTATAATAATCTAGGTAAAGAAGGACAATGTCTAGTTGAGGATGGGGCAGAGGAAATGGAGGAGGTAGGTGAAGGGAAGGTCAGAAGGACTGGTAACTGGATTGAGGAGGCAGGTCTAAGACTTGCAAGATTTTAGAATTGGGTGGCTGTAACTAAAACAGTGCTCCAGGTGTCCACCATTGCTTTCCCCCTGTCCTCTAATTAAAAGTACTTTTCTTTAAATATTAACAACAGAGATAAACTTTTTCTTACATTAACTTGTTAGTGCTTCGTTTAATTACTCATATTGTGACCATATTGGTCTCTGCTGCTTTTCGTTGCAGATGGATTAGCTAAGTTTTGTTTCCCAGCCAGAGAACTAACTGAATTACTATTTATAATGCAGTTTCTATGGAAAATGAATTATAAATTTCAAGCAGCCTTGCAAATGGAATTGTGAAATCTAAACAGAGTTGCATACTTTTTTACTGCATTTTATTTGAAAAGATATCTTCGGTAGTAGATGTGGAATTGACTCAGAAGAAAAGTGAAGATGAGAAGCATGTATCTGCAAGTCATTTGCATAAAAGTAAGAATTTAAAAGGTTGGACTGATTGAAAGTAGACAGTGGGGAAATAGAGGTAGCAATGGGTACCATTTGTTCAGCTAACTGAAAGGAAAGACAATGTAAAGTCTGCTCCATCTAAATTTAAAAATGTAAAGCCTGAATTAACTTTACTATGGTACAAATTAATCTTAAAAACATTAAAATAAATCACTATTTTAGAAAGGACAATTTTATTTCTAATTAATTAAATTTATTCAGGTGACATTGGTTAATATATTATGTTTCACATGTACAGTTCTTCAGTCCATTACTGTATACTAGAGGCCTGGTGCATGAAATTTGTGCATTGGGGGTTGGTGTCCCTCAGCCTAGCCTGCACTCTCTCCAATCTGGGACCTCTCGGGGGATGTATGACTGCTGGTTTAGGCCCGATCTGGGACTGCTGGCTCCCAACCACTCGCCTGCCTGCCTGCCTGATTGCCCCTAAACACTTCTGCCTGCCAGCCTGATCACCCCCTAACCACTCCCCTGCCAGCCTGATCGACGCCTAACTGCCCTCCCCTGCTGGCCCGATTGCCCCCAATTGTCCTCCCCTCCTGGCCTGGTTGCCCACAACTGCCCTACCCTGCTGGCCTGGTTGCCCCAAACTGCCCTCCTCTGCTGGCCTGGTTGCCCCTAACTGCCCTCCTCTGCCAGTCATCTTGTGGCAGCCATTTTGTGACCACATTGGGTGTGACCATCTTGTGCAACAGTCAATTTGCATATTACCTCTTTATTATACAGGATTGCATTTTATGCTCAGCACCCAAAGTCTAATCTCCTTCCATTACCAGATTTGGCCTCTGTTACCTTCTTCATCTTCCTCCCAACTCCCTTCCCCTGGGTAAATACCATATTGTTGTCTGTGTATATGAGTTTGTTTGTTTATTTTGCTTGTTTATTTGTTGCTTTCTGTTTAATATCTCACGTATGAGTAAAACCATATGGTTCGTCTCATTTTATATCTGACTTATTTATTTTAGCATGATACTCTTAAGATCCACCCATGTTATCTCAAATGGCTGTATTTCATCTTTTCATATGGCTGAGTGGTATTTCATTGTATATAGGTACTACATCTTCTTTATTCAATTATCCATTGAAGGACACTTAATTTGTTTCATTGTCTTTGGTACCATGAATAATGCTGCAATAAACAAATAAATGTTTTTAAATTTTTTAGGTATATTAGATCAGATAGAGGCTCTATTCTTAATTTTTTGAGGCATCTCCATACTGTTTTCCATAGTGGCTGTACCAGTTTATGACATTAGCCCTTTATCCAGAAGTGCTGTTTGCAAATATCTTCTCCCATTTGTTTGGTTGCCTTTTTGTTTTGTTGATAGTTTTTTGTTTTTGTTTTGTTTTTTTGCTGTGCAGAAGCTTTTTAGTTTGATACTAGAGGCCCGATGCACAAAATTCATGCAAGAGTAGGCCTTCACAGCCCCGGCTGCCTCAGCCAGCCCTTGCGGCCCCAGCTTTGTCCAGAAGGTGGTCCAGAAGGTTGTCTAGATAGTCGTTCTGCTGTTTTGCTGTTTGGTTAATTTACATATTATACTTTTATTATTATAGATAGTCCCTTTCATTTATGTTTGTGTTTACTCTCCTTGCCTTTGGGGTCTATAAGTTTAATACCTATGTTTTTTCTATGTATTTTATTGTTTCAGATCTTAAATTTAAGTCTTTAATCTTTCTTTGAGTTAATTTTTGTGAACAGTGTCAAATAGGAATCTAGTTTTATTTCTTTCTTTCTTTTTTGCATGTGGCTTTTCAATTTTTTTAACACCATTTATTGAAGAGGCTTTAAAAGGACCATTTTAAATGAACATATCTCGAGCCATGAAAATGTGAATGAAGAAATCAAGCAACATGAATGTACTTTTTGGGGAAAAACTACTTTAGTTGCATGTACTAATTTAGATTGATTGAAAATTAACCCATTTGGTTGCAGCAAAGAAATTGTTGTATATGTGGCCCTATCTATATGGAAACTGAGTCACTCAGGAGCTCATGAGCTATCCACCAGCATACTCACTTGGTATTTCCTGTTGAGAATATCATTTAGGATCCAAGTTGCTATATTGGATTCCGCTCATCAGGTATTTCTTAAGTATATTTCCTATTCCAGCACCAACATAGGCATCAGGAGGGGTAAAAAGCATATGACTCCTTGCCATAAGGAATTTGTCATCCATTTGGGAAGGCAGGACTAACACATGTAAATGAATCAGAGAAGACAATGGAGTTTGATTTGTTCCCAAGTTGTCAGGCAGCTTTTACTGTGGGGACATTAGGAAAAAGAGAGGTCTCTATGAACTGAAGCAGCCTAAGGAGACTTTCTTAAAAAGTATTTGGGGTGAGTTTAAATGGATTAAATGGATAAAATATCATCAGTGTAGGAATACGGGGAAAGGTGTTCTGTGTGGGAAAGAAAGGCTGATCAAAGACTCAGACCTGAGGTTGCTTGAGGTTTGCAGGTGGAGTGTCTGCATTAGCACAGTAGTGGAGAAAGCCTAGATAGTTGAAGTGTGAGAAAGTTTGGAGGGCCTTGAATGCTTGGGTAAGGGAACTGGTCTTGATCTAATAAACAATGGGAACAAGATATGACCTATAAGCCAACGTGGTATGAAGCACAACATTTCAGAAGTAGGAGCAAAACCAGGTGGGGTTCTGGTGTTCCTCATCAGAACATCATCAAGCACATGGATGCTCTGAGGTGACATGCTTAAGAATAATGACTTTGACATGTGTCTGACTGGCACCTAAATCAAAGATCCAAATCCTAAGTGTACACGAAGAATATACTCAGTCTGAAAATGCCAGCTGACCCAAGTTGAGAGAAATATAGAATCCAGAGAGAAAAACTCTTACAAAAGAGAGACTGAACCAAAGGCCCTGTCCATTTGCAGAGTTACAGCCCAGTTAGCACTACATGTGGGAGCCTGAGAGAGAAAATATTGCCAAATCAAATTGACCATCTTTATGATCCTGGAATCATTCCTTGTAAATGAAGATTCACTTCTCTTCTGGGAAGCCTGAAAGAAGACAAGTCAATTGGATATGGTCAGGAGACATTCCACTGCTTTACAAATTCAGTGAATTTTTCATGTTTAAGCCAGCTCAGCATTGGGTAGAAAAAGCCCTAGAATTGCCTGACAGAGGCATATTTTCTGAGACCCCCCCACACTCAGCCCACTATTGAATAAAGTTGAAATGATGGAAAAGGGGAATCTGTATCTGTCCCTCTCCATCCTTGTCTTCTAGTTCTGTCATCAGCTGTCATGGAAGGCTCTTCATGCCAAGGAAAGATTTGGCTGGCAGTCCCAGACCCACACCAGTGGCTCTTCAGCCTTCAGTTTTACTTAGCCTGGTTTCTGCCATCAGTCACTGTGGTCTGTTCTTGTTCCCAGACTGCGGTGAGTGCACACTGGATCTCATGAGCCACCAGCCCAGAGCCTTACTGGGCTCAGCAGCTGACTTGGGAAAGATAGAACTGGACGTTAAGAGGCAATCATGGACCATAAGAATCCCAAGCAAGAGTGCAGGGTCAGGGAGTGGAAGGTGAGGGGGGATGCACTGGGTATTTGATCATCTCTAACTCTGGGCAAAATGCTCCTGCAACAGGCTGCCTTCCAGGAGAGGGTACACACTAGAACTGGATCATCCAAGTGCAGTTTTGGAGTGGGTTCAAAATGGTCAGAAGCAGCAAACATTGAAGAATCGCTTTAATGAGCTACAGGAAGACATTCCTCACTTGTGTCTGGAGACAGCAAAGTGGCTCTCTGAGCTTCAGGATCAGAGCTCAGATCTTTCTCTTCGGCATATCCCTTATGTAGGGGGCGAATAGGCTCTGCTGTGGCGAACAACACCCCAGTGTAAAGGCTGCAGAAGTCTTGCTGTGAACTGGCTACGTTTCCACCATACTGCATTTGTGCATTTCTGCTTCGGGCATTATGGTTTCCATTTCTTTTTTAACAAGTGGAAACGACAACTGCCACATATCCCTTTGGCATCCTCTCTTCTCCAAGCTAACATATGAAACAAGTCAGTGTAATATGTTCTAAAAATATGCACGCCTGCTCAAAAACACATATCTCCAACGTGTTCTCCAGAGCACTTTGCCATGGCAGGCAAGCATTAACTTTCCATCCTTCTGCTCTTTATGCACCAGGGGCATCTGTAGCCAAGTTGATTTTGAGTTTGCTCATGTTCTCTGTGACACTGTCTCTCAGTTGCAGAAATGTGAAGCATTTGTAACTGTCATTTATTCATTCAACAACACAAAATGTTTTGAACACCCATTACTACTAGATAAGAAACCTAAAAAGATAAAACATTTTGGTCCCTCACTCAAGGAACTTTCAATATAGCAAGGAACAGGCAAATGAACAAATAATTTTCACATCATGTGACATGTCCTACACAGACACCATAATGTGCAGTAGGAGCTTGAAAGAAGGTTTTAGAGAAGAATTAGTTGTAGAGAATGGATTTTGCATATGCCTTGGAATTCATGAAGAAGATATCCGTGAAGAAAGGTGTTCCTTCCAGGAAAGGAAGACAGTATGTGCAGAGGCAGCAGTGATCTGAAGCAGCATGGTGGGCTGGAGGGAACTGTAAGCAGCTCAGTATGCCTAGGGCAGGGAGCGTGTGCAAGGAGTGACTGGGGACACAGACAGAATGAACCTACCACGGTCTTTATATCCCTCCCATATTAGGAGCTTTTACTTGGTTACTTCATTAGCTGAGCTGCTGGCCATTTGCAAAGTGTTAAGAAAGGAAGTAACATCATATGTGTGCTTTTCCAGGATGATATAAGAGAGAAGTATGATTTATAGAGGGTCGAGCCAGAAGCAAGGGGACTAAATAGATTTAGATGCAATTGCTGATAGTCTAGGTGAGCTCTATAAGAGCCTCAAGTATACAGCAGTGTAGTGATTTCGAGGAAAGGATTGATGGAAGAGGTGTTTAGGGAAAAGTGACAGAATGTGCTTACTGGGAATGGGAATGTGTGTGTGTGTGTGTGTGTGTGTGTGTGTGTGTGTGTGTGTGTAGTGGGTGTGATGGAGAAGATGTTTTCCAGGGCTCTGATTTGGACATCTGGGTAGATAGTGACACCATTAACAATACGAGTAAAAGAGCTGGTTTGGGAATGATAATGAGTTGAGTTTTGTTAGAGCTGGAGTTTCAGGTGGAAATTTAAAGTGGATAGTTGTCTGGGGCCAAGAAGAAAGGCCTGGGCTAGATATGTAAATTTGGGAGTGTGCCTTGAATGTGCAAGTGGCAGTGAGGGTAATGGATGATCACAGGGAAAGAGCAGGGGTGTATCACCAAATCTGAGTTGAGTACTGGTTCTAACACTATGCTAGTTATGTGACATTAGGAAAGTTGTTTCACCACATTGAGCTTTACTTTTCTCGTACATTACATTTGGATAAGGGGAAACACCATAAGGCATTATTTGGTTATTTATTTAGTCATTGATTCAATAAATATTTATAGAGTGCATGCTTAGACTTGTGAATACAAATGTTGAACAGCCATTCATGCTCTGAGTTAACTTTCAGTCTTTATTTATGGGGATAAAGGAAGGAAGTTGAAGTTCATGCCTGGCGGCTTCACTTTTCTTTATAGAGAAGGAGGTAAGACATCTTCTGAGAGATGGGGCAGAATGAGAAAAATCAGAATTGTTTAAAATGGCCACTGTAGGAATGAAAGAATGAAGAACACCGACCCAGAGGACTGTGAAATGATGATGAGGATCCACTAAAGAAGGGAGGTCACATGTTATAGGCAATGAGGTTGGGGTTTCCTTCAGACATCCCCATTACCTCTCTGCTGGATCACTTCAACCCTTGGGGTTGGCTCTGCAGCTGTGGTGTAACAAGAGGAAGATGAAAGAGTGAAGGATGCTAGCAGGACATTGAGGGATTGGACTGCAGGGTTTGACTAAACAGCAAAAAAAAGTGGAGCCAAGTGGAACCCAGAGTGGGTGACACTAGATGGATCAGTAAGATAAGAGCATAGAGAGTACTGAGGGTACAGAGGAACTGGAAGGATGGAAAATGGCCATTGTAAAGTTGTGTGTTGGAATTTCAATTTTCTAAAGAAAAGCAATCATAGCATGTGACCTCAATAAGGAGTTGCTGAAGGTTACAGGAAATCGAGAACTTAGAGGCCAGCCCTCCACCCACAGTAATGAACTGGAATTTCTCTCTCCAAGGGCACTGGGATCTTTAATTGCCAAATTAAATGTATTTTGCTTCTTTTTCAAGATCTTTGACTTCCTTAGCATTCTTTATTGTTGACCACCTCCTTCCTCGTACTCTCTTCATTGGATGTCTGGTATGTGCACTCTAGGTTCTCCTCTCCTTTCAGCTGTCTTCTGGCTCCTCCTCTGAGCTACAAGCTGCTAATGGAGACTTTATTTTAAGTCTTCTCTGATCTGTCTCTGCCTCCACCAGCAAAGTCACTCCCTAACTAAGGTGTACATGAATGATTGGGGGAGGGAAAAAGAGGAAACAAGAAGACCCATTACGAAACTGTTTTGAAGTTTAAGCAAGTGACACACAGGCCTGAAATGGGAAAGTGGCAGTGGAAAAAGGGAGAAGAGACTCAGTGGAAGGTATTTCAGAGCTGTGACAAAAGTCAACAGGACTTGACAACTAGGAGAAACATGTATATGAGATGAATAAAAGATGGTTGAAATGTTGAGGCTACTGAGATAAAGATAGTAACAGAAAGAGCGAATATGGACATAGGGAGAAGGGAGATAATGAGTTCTGTGTGGATCACATTCATTTAGGGTGCCAGCTCTCCATTCAGGTGAGATAAAACATAGACAGAAACATGGAAAATGGCGCTTAAAGAAAAAGAGACAAGTACTGGAAATACATACTTAAAAGTTACTCAGAGTTGTGCAGATGACTCACTGTAGGAAAGAAAGGCCACACCAATTGAGAGCAAGTAGAAAGAGAAGAGGATCAAGTCAAGAACCAGGGGAACACCTGTGTGAAGGGGTGGGTGGGAGGAAAAAACCCTCCGAAATAGAAGCTCGCCAGGACGTGGGCAGAAGAAAGCAAACACAGTGAAAGCAAAAGAGAAAGCAGTATCTTGAGGTCTAGGGGAGACTTTTTAGAAAGGAAAGTCTACCCTGGTTGTGGCTCAGTGGAAGGAAAGAATGGGGAAGAGAGAAAGAATGCAAGCAGAGCTGCGCATTGGAGTCTGGGAAATCAAAGAGTGTGGCCTTGCATCCTTATTCCTCTGAGAATAAGAGAAGATGGAAGAGAACAAGGAACATGGAGAAAGAGGGAGGTGTAGAGAAGCATGGCAGTCTGGTGGCCTTCAGTGTTCTTGCAAGAAAGAAGCCCTCACACCTGAGAGAGTAGGTGGAGTAGATGCTGGGAGAACTGGAAATTGCGCCAGTCAGACATGGAAGAAGCAGGGTGACCATATGTCCTTGTTTGTCTCAGTAGCCATGATTTATGCCTGTTATTCTGCCATAATTATTTTAATTGTTCCCCATTTTCACTTTTAATGGGTCCAGTTTGGAAGATATATTGCAAGGTTACCCCTAGAGAGAAGCAATGAAGACTTAAAGACAAAAGAGGATTCCCTAATCAGAAAAACAAACAAAGCACAGAAGACCCAGGTGCATATTCTGCTTACAAACCTGAAGCATGCAGCACTTTAATTTGCACTATTGGGTCTTACAGAGCAAGGCTTGGCTAGAAAGACTAGGGCACCTAAAGCTTTTGAAATGTAGTTAATTAAAACTTGATTGCTGAACAGATGCCCACACCCAAACCGAAAATGTTCCAAGCTTTAGTTTCACATCAAACAAACCAAATAAATGACAACTTTGTGTTCATATTGGTTATATTTGGAGCAGTTGCCTGTGCTGTCCTCCATCCTGTTTTCTCCTACCTTCTTGGTACATCATCCTCTTGGTACATAATCCCCTCACTAGTGAGACACTGAGCGGCACTGTGTTGTTGGTAAGTCTGCTTTTTTTAAAAACCACTGTCTAGATCAGCGATGTTCAACCGGTGTACCACAAGAATTTTTAAAACATGCAATATAGGACCATTTAGTCAGGGGCACTGACCTCTTTTCATTCTCAAAATCCTTGACTTCTTTAGCATCCTTTACTGTTGACCAGCTCCTCCCTCGTACTCTCCTCATTGGACGTTCATTATGTGACCGTTTAGTCAGGGGCAATATATGACTATTTAGTTAGGGGCACTGACCTCTTTTCCCTTAGATTGTCAAATAAAAAAACAATGACAAAAGCCAACACAAAAATAGCCATCTGGTGTGATGAATCAAAATTATACCAATTTTTTTTGTCAGAGAGGCAAAAAGTACATTTTTTGGTATGGTGCAAAATTTTTAGTAGTTTGTGTGCCATGAGATGAAAAAGGTTAAAAATCAATGGTCTAGCTCATCATAATCTTTTGGTCTCGGGCTCCTTTGCGCCCCTAAAGATTATTATACTCCCTAAAGCTCTTGTATTTATTGTGTAAGCTATATGAATAAATACCTATGGTAATAAAAAATAAAATCAAAAAAATTTTAAATATGTACTTAATTCATTTAAAAATAATTAAAAATTTCAAAACAAAATAAAAGTGACATGAGCAGCATTGTTTTACATTTTGCAAATCTTTAATATCTGCCTTAAAGACAGCTGGACTCTCATCTTTGCTTCTGCATTCAATCTAAGCAATGTACTCTTCTTGTTGAAGAGTAGGAAGAACATCCAATCTCACCCAGATAAACAGGGAGTATTTTAGTAGATGTTTAAAATCATTGTGAACATTCTTTAACACTATACCACAACTTGACCAATGGCAGCTGCTTTGAGTTAGTTGCAACGTGGAATCTGAAGTCATAAAAATTAGATTTCCACACTGTGTTACGTTAAAATCCATTGGTTTGTCAAGTACTTTGAATGTACCATTTACTCATGCATGATTTTATAATATCTAATTGGGCATTTAGAAAATATTGGTCATTTAGAAGATCTGAGTTATGCAGATCTTCTAAATATTGACGCATTTCATTACTAAGGTTTAAAATTTGAATATGTTAACATCACCAGGATTTCATCAGAGAAGCCTTTAAGTGCTGGAGAGCTGTTAAACTCGTGTCGGTGCATACAGTTTTTCCAAAGTGCTAATTTTAACTTGAAAGCTTGAATTTTATTGTCGGCCACAAATACTGCCAGGCATTTCCTACGAAATGATAGCCTCACTTGATTCATATTTGAGAAAATGTCTTCTAAATACCCACGTCTGAATGAGTTTAGTTTATGCGTCAATAGACATTTCAAGTAAAAATGATAAACCATGAAATATGGCACTAATTGAGCCCACAACTCAGTTGTACAAATGTTTTTCCTTAAGTACCCATCCTCCTCTGGACACAGTAGATGTGCTTTCTACACTCTTCCCATTTTGTCACACAAAATAGTAAGAAGATGTGTAATGTTATTCTATTCTTCTTCCCCTTGTTCCTATGTTTATCTTTACTATAATCAGGCAATCTGTTCCTATACTACATCATCTAGGTTGCTTTTTAAAAGGATCTTTTTAAGTTATGGTTCTACTAGCCAAATTTTGGAGTCCTCCAGAGGCTACAGTCAGACTTTTTATTCCTAATCAATACCTAGTACATAGTGAATATAGGTGTGTAGTAGATACACTATACATAGTTGTTGAATGAACATTGAACGAATGAAATTGATGAGAGCCTCTCCTATTATTTGGTTTAATTATGATCATTTGGGGCATATTTTTGCTAAATTAACTTTTAGGTCAAGCAACATCACCCAAAACAATAAACATCTTAATGGCTTTATATAAAACAACAAGTTTGTATTTGAAGTAAGTTTCTTCAATGACAAATAGCAATATGCTATTTCTAACAATAGTTAGAAATGGGATTTTATAGGTAGAGCATAGGCCTCTGTTGAATGCAGTGATTTATTTAACCTTTCTAAATTATATCTCTACCTATAAAATCCCATATCCCATTAAAAGAGATACTGAGTTTTAGTTTTCAATTGGTGGCATAGGTTTCTGGGTATAACTATTGATAGAAATAGCATATTGCTATTTGTCATTGAAGAAACTTATTTCAAATACAAAGTACATTCACTATGTACTAGGTATTGATTAGGAATAAAAAGACTGTAGCCTCTGGAGGACCCCAAAATTTAGCTAGTAGAACCATAACTTAAAAAGATCCTTTTAAAAAGCAACCTAGATGATGTAGTATAGGAACAGATTGCCTGATTATAGTAAAGATGCCTGTGGGAGCTACATAAAATTAAGTCTCTAATATAATCAATGGTTTGTTGAAGCTGATTTTTAAAATGTAACAAGATAATACTTTTTTAAATTTATTGAATTTATTGGAGTGACATTGGTTAACAAAATTATATAGATTTCAGGTCTACAGTTCTATAATACATCATCAATATATTGTATTTTGTGTTCACCACCCCAAGTCAAGTCTCCTGTCATGTCATCATCATTTATCCTCCCTTTACTCTTTCCTATTACCCCCAACCCCCTTTCCTCTGGTAATCACCATACTGTTGTCTGTGTCTATGAGGTTTTTGTTTTGGTGGGGGATTTTTTGCATAATTCCTTCATCTTTTTCACCAATCCTCCCAACCCTCACCGCTCTAAGAACTGTCAGTCTGTTCTCTATGAGTCTGTTTTTGTTTTGTTTGTTAGTTCATTTTGTTCATTAGATTCCACAAATGAGTGAAAACATAAGGTACATATCTTTCTCTGGCTGGCTTATTTCATTTAGCATAATACTCTCCAGGTCTATCCATGCTTTTGCAAATGGAAATATTTCCTTCTTTTTTTTACAGCCAAGTAATATTTCATTGTGTAAATGTACCACATCTTTTTTATCTACTCATCTATCCATGGTTACTTGGGCCGCTTCCAAATCTTGACTATTGTGAATAACACTGCAATGAGCATAGGGCTGCATATATTCTTTTGAATTAGTGTTTCGGGTTGCTTGAGATAAATTCTCAGAAGTGAAAGTGTTGGGTCTGCCCTGACTGGTTTGGCTCAGTGGATAGAGTGTCGGCCTGTAGACTGAAGGGTCCCGGGTTTGATTCCGGTCAAGGGCATGTGCCTTGGCTGTGGGCACATCCCCAGTGGGGGTTGTGCAGGAGGCAGCCGATCAATGTTTCTCTCTTGTCGATGTTTCTAGCTCTCTGTTCTTCTCCCTTCCTCTCTGTAAAAAATCAATAAAATATATATTAAAAAAAAAGAAAAGAAAAGAAAGTGTTGGGTCATAAGGCAATCTCATTTTATTTTTTTGAGGTAACTCCATACTGCTTTCCTCAGTGGCTGCACTCCCACCAACAGTGCACAAGGGTTTCCTTTCTGCACTCTATATCTGATTGCTTTAGTCCATTTCATTTAGCTCCTTTTCCAGAGATTTCTCCTGTACTTTCATTTGGGGCATGTTTCTTTGTCTCCCCATTTTGGCTGCCTTTTTGTGTTTGTTTCTATGTATTAGGTAGCTCAGCTATGACACCCCATCTTGGTAGGGTGGCCTTATGTAGTAAGTGTTCTTTAGACCCAGTGGTGCAGTCTCCTTGATCTCCTTATAGTTGGGTGCTCCAGGAATGTCTCTTGTGTGGATTATGTGGGCCCTCCTGTTGTAATTGAGTCTTGGTTGCTGTTGGTCTATTTGTACATGGCGTTGACCCTCAGGTTGGCTTACTGTGAGGATCAACCCTGACTTTGAGGTGCTGACCAACCCTGATCCCCACAGGTGCTGACCACATGAAGTAGAATTTGTCACAGCAACAGCTGGTACCTGCAGAGATCTTTCTTTGTATATGTTGCTTTTGAAGTTAATTGGATTCTTCTCTGATGTTGTCTGAAGCTGACCACTGGGTGTGTTGGTTCTGATGCCTCTCTTGGGGGCACTTTAGTGCCCGCCAATGTCAGATGCTGCCTGTGACTGTCCTTGGGCAGGAGCTACAAAGTGATCCACAGTTTGTAGCTGCCTCTGATGGGCCTGGTTGTAGATGGAAGCATCACCAAGGCCATATTTTGCCAACACTGGGTCTAGGGACAGGTCAGCAACTGTCCTAAGCCATCCCAAGATTTGCCTCTTCCTCCTGCACCTGTCTGTTAAGCTTAGTCACTGAGAGAGCCTCTGGCATTACTTGAGTTTCATGAGGAGGTTCTCATTGAGTTACCAGGTAGGGTAAGTGGTGTTCACCATAGAAATATAAGTTCAATCTCAGTGCCAGTGCTGGGTCTGAAGCCACTCAGCAAATGTACCAGGGTATATACAAGTCTAACTGCCACCTGCTTGGTGCTTGCACACCTTTGGTGTGGCGTAGTTTCAGGGAGTCATCAGGGTAAGGCCAGTAGAGTTTATCAGGCCCAAACAAAGATTTGGCTCTGTAAATGGAAGGATCTGCACCGTTTGTGTGTGCGAAGGAAAAATATCTCCTGTCCTACAGTGACACCACTCAGTCTGTCCCCAGATTATGCCCAGAGCCCAAACTCTATAGGTTGAACTGCCAGGAATTTGGTGCGTAGGTCCAGTGGACCTCCTATGAGGGAGATGTGCTGGTCAGGCTTGGAGGAAAGTGGAGCCACATAACTCTGTTTGTCCTGGATTCTGCCCAGCCCTCAGCAGGATAGAGCCACCAGGATTTGGGAAGGTGTGGACACTGGGAGCCCAGAAAATGGAACTATCAGATCTCCCATGAGGTGGAGGCCCCAGTCAGGTTCATGGGAAAGTGGGGGAAATAACCCCCACCCCAAAGCCACACAACTCAGTCACTGACATCCTCTAAATCTGCCCAGACCTCTACATCTTGGCATCGGTAGTGACTCCTCAGCAGGGTGTAAGCTCCACAATGTGGAGCAATAGGGAGCCCAGAGGGTGGAGCTATTGCTTTCTCCCAGGCTGATGTTATACAGAGGGGAGTGCTGTACCCAAGAAAGATAGTGCCTGTGGTGTGGGTGAATGACTCAGCACAGGAATCCTGGTGGCTGTTTCCTCAGCTCTCTCCCCAGAACCATAAACCCCAGACTCTCCTTATGTGACTCTAGTCCTCTCTGCCCTTTCTCCGGAGCATTGGAAGACTCCCACCTCTCAGTGGCAGATGGAAATCCCACTGCTTTTCATAACCAGATGTGATGGGGAGCCCAGCTTGGGGTTGCTTCTTAGTGGGGAACCTTTGTAGCTGAGATATCCCTCCAGCATCTGAGCTGTCATCTGTGAGAGTGGACCAGCCCTCTCCCGTCTGCTTTTCCTACCAGTCTCAATGTGGCTTCTTCTATAAATCCTCAGTTATAAGGCTTCTCTTCAACTAGTGTTAAGTTGGTTATTTAGGTTTATTGTTCAAGATAACTTCTTAAATTTTGCATTAGTATGTTTTCTCAAGTTATATGGGTAGGAATATTGCAGTTTTTAATTAAAAGTCTACATTTCATATATTTAAATTTGATATATTTGTTAAATTAAATGTTTATATAATTTAATAGTCCTCTTATGTGCATAGTCATCAATTAGAAATAAAATAATACTTGATGATTGGGAAATATTCAGTTGCAGAAATGTTTACAGTAGTACGTGTCTATTTTTAACTCACCCAGCTAGTACTATTTCCCTGTACATCTGCACACACCTCAATGGAATGTACTAGATGCTACAAAGAAATGAGAAAAGTGTGCAATGTGACCTTTACAGTTAAGAATTTACCTGTCTTTTCAGACTGTACAAGTAAACATGTATATTAGAGTTATTTTTAAGAGGAAATCCAGTTCAAGGTTTTAGCAACCTGATTTTTAAAATATTTTTCAGTGTCCCCCAACAGTAATAAGTTGTTATTCATTACTGCACATAGCTCCATCCTCCCCTCTGTGCCTCAAACCTGTTCCACTTGGACCTGCTGATACCATGCAGACAGAGCCATGAGTGCCTGATGCCTGGAGAGACTGGCCAGCAAGAAGGCTCTGGGTTACAGCTGATGTTATTTCTATCAGCCCCTGAGGTCACACATGGGGGCAGACCCTGCTGAGTCCCCTCAGGCAGCCTTTGAACAGCAAGTTTAGGAACGCAGCATTGGACAATCTCTCACCACATTGGAGTTGACAGTATGAATGTGGTCATGGAGCTAAGTGGTATTTCAGAGAATGGGATTGTACTCCCTCTTTAGTTCTGCTGCACACTAGGTTACCAGCCGCCCCAGTTTCCATGGGACTGTTCCAATTGCAAGACATGAGGTTCGAGGACCCCTTTGATGTTGCCCAATTTTTCTGGCACCAATACAATATCCCAAATCTTGCACAGTGGGAGTGAACTTGGAACTGTAGAGTTTTGAAAAAAAATTATGAAAGAATAAGACACAACTGGTGTTACTGATCTTCAGTGAAGAGAAACTCCAGAGCATTTCTTCCCCTGTATTGGGTTTATTTTCTGCCAAAAGCAGCCAATGCAAAGCCTCGATCACACTTGGCATTTGGCACTTTTGTTGGAAACTGCGTGTGTTACTGGTTTTGTGCCATTGGTTGCCCTAGGTGTTCATCATGAGCACTTAAAATGATTGCTTTTGCAGTTGTAGATGGCTGTACCAGCTCCAAACAAAGAGGGTCATGGAGGGTTCTGCTTATACAGTGAGGTTTCTGGAAGGAATTCACCGCCGATCCACCAGTGAAGCACACTGGGCTCTGCTGACCCAGGGAATTTTTACAAGGTTAAATCAGCCATGAGTTCTGTCTGGGCCTTGTCTGCTTTTGTGATAGTTGCTCTAAGGGCTTTATTGAGAGTTTGGGTTAAATTGTATGTTCTTATCCATTGAGATATGTAACTCACGTGTCCTATGTATGTATCTGGGTAAGCTCCTTCACTTCCAGCACACAGAGAAGAGAGCTGAGGGACAAGATCATTGAATTACACTTGATCTTAATGTATGCAGACAACCCGTGTTAGAAAATGAAAATTTATGCAACCAATGAGAAGAGGTCCGGGAATAAAAATATCCCTCAAAGAGACGATTACATTCATCTCATAAGATGAAAATTATATGCTACATGGGGTTTCTTTGTCAATTTTTAAAACATTAATTCAAAAAGTTTTATTTCTTGCTTCAGAATGTTTCCTGCCCCCCACCCCCACCCCCCTGCCCTTATCTTCACACAGCATTTTCAAGTTGATGGGCATTATGCTTTGGAGTCAGAATTTCTTGTTTTTGTGGCTGTTTTCTGTAAACCCTATGGCACCGAGCGCAATCCAGGTATCCTAAGAGGCTGCTGAAGTGTGTTCTTACTGCCAAATGCGTGGTTGCTTAGTTACCAAATATATCCAGCTTCCTTATCTTGATTCTGTTATCGTCCCTGGACAGCTCACTTCTGAGACTGATCAATCTTGCAATCAGGTTAAAGCTCTTTGGAAAAAATAAAAAATAAAAAGATTGAGTACATTTATCATGGAGAAACATACATAAAAATCCATCTCTTAATTGAGTGTGATCAGAATGTTAGACCTGTAAAGAAGGTCACCACGTTTCCTGGTAAGCATGAGGGTGTAGTTAAAGACACTCTTATTATTTGATTTCCCTCCCCACTCCTCTCTTGCCCAGCATTCAGCAGAAACTGGTCTTCGGTTTTAGGTGGATTGTGGCAGAGCGGGGGTAGAGGGGAGTGGAGAAGCAGGCCCGAGGTTGGGTCCGAACAGTGAACTGCGTTTCTGCAGAAGCAGCTGTCCTCTTTGTCCCTCCCCTGAACTGGTCTCCTCCTTGAAACTGTGGCCTGGGCGGTTTCCTGCAGACAGCGTGAAATCTGCAAGTGTTCCAGGTGAATGGCTGTTCAGGATATTTTTAGAATTCAAGGGTGTTATGCTAGGAAGTCAGGATCCTTTAAGTAAAACAAACAAGCAGTCGGGGTTTTATTTCGGTCCGATGTGTGATTTTGAGCTGTCGTTCCTCGGGAGGAGGAGCAGCCCGAGATGGTGATGGTGTGTCATGAGGCAGTTGCTAAAGGAACGGGTCCAGATTCCTACTGTAATTTAGCCTTCGCAAGCGGAGCTAAAGATATCAAAACAGGATAGCAACTCCTTTGTCTACCAAGTTTGCAGTCATTGGAAGCCTCTCCCTTGTCTTGTCATTTATTTGTTAAAAAACAAAAATCCATGCACAGGCTTGTCCTGGTCCTGCAGTGCAGGGCAGGCGTGCGCATAGTAAGCAGCTGCTACCACACCACTCGGTGGAAGCAGGAGACCAAAGCGCCGGCCCTTCACCGTAGAGCTGGTTGTCACAGCGCCCGCCCTGGCCTAGTAACTGCTCCTGACACTGAAAATGGAAGAATCCATTTTCCTTTTTCAAATTACAAAGAAAATGAGCCCATGACATCTTCCCTCCTTGAACAAATCACACTGAAAAAAAAAAAAGTGTTCTAATGGCTTTTCAAAATAAAGATGAACTGCTGTGCAGGAGAAGCGATAATGTGGTGGGGGGCGGGGGGATGGATGTGGGGCTGTCCAAATGTTTGTCTCCACCAGGAATGTTATTGGATTCCACCCTGTTCGTTCTTCCTTTGTTGCTACAGTCACAGGGCATTTTCTCCACGGGCAGCACACAAGGCTGAGGCAGAGGAGACACAATCTCATTAATGATTCAACACACCACCCTAGTGGCCGCTCAAGCACACAGTCACAGGCCGATCTGAAATGGATGTTCAGCCTTGCCTGGGCCGTCAGGGGAAACCATGTTGCACGTGAAAATCCCCTGGGAACAGGCACAGTTACTAACGCCCTCCCCATTCCTGTACACGTGGCCTCCAGGGGCCAGGGCTAGGGCCCGGGCATCGGGATTTCCCAAGCTGTGTGGTTCTCCTGTGCAGCCAGGGTGGAGGACCAGTGCTTTGGGACAACCTGTGTGCAGCCTCATCCTGTCACTTCACACACCCCCTCCCACCCGCACCCCCACCCACCTTTTCCTTCTGGAGCCGGAGGCTTCTTTCCTCCCAGAAGAAAAGCAGAAGAGACCCCTGGGATTGAGGTCGCAGATGTAATTTTCTTGGTCTGTGGCGTATCTTTTCTTTCTGTAAAAGAAATACCATGAAAGTCCTGGAAGAGCCTGAAAATACCCGCTCATGCAGCCGTTTCGCATCAGTGTTGGCTCAGCAGCCTGGCCAGCCTCGCAGACTTAATGCTTTTGTTCCTACTGGGACCTTTTTCTCCCCCCCCTCCCCCCCCCCCCCAAGGATAGGATGTCACACTTCCGACCTCTGTGGGTTTCTGTAAAGCCACTTCTGTGCACTTGGGTGGATTTGGGTAAGGCCTGTAGCTCTCAGACCTGCCAGCTCGGAGATGACTTCTAAGGTCCTTGTTAGAGCTGAGATCCGGAACCTCACGCGTGGTCTCTGGGCTCCCAACGAGCTCACTTACTTCCTTTTCACTCAGCCACTGGCCCCCCACCTGCCTTACACGCAGTGGAGACTGGGAAGTACTAGGAATCACCACTTTCCAGACTAGGTAATGACCTGAAGCTAATTTTAAAAACAGCTTTCCAGGCAATGAAGCTTAAACCTCTGAGATATCTGCTCTGAGCCACGATCTGTGTAGCCTTTGTCTCCCCTGACTGGACTGTTATCTATTTGGAATATTTTCTTACATCCTCACAAGCCTGTCACCACCACCGGGTGGATAAGGGAGCCTCTGGTTCCCCCTGGTTGAGGGCAGCTCGGCTCCAGGGCGGAGAAAACCATCATTAGCGCCTGGCTTCTTGCCTGCTCCCCTTGCTTCTGTTGCTCCTAAGTAGTAAAATTTACTGATACAGTTCCACGCCTTTTCATATTCCCCGCCTTCTCCCTGGGAGACGTGATCATCAGAAAAATAGCAAAAAGGCAGCAGCAGAGGAAGGGGAGGAGCACAGGGCCTGGACCACTGCCATGGCCCTTACCTCCCAGGGCCTGGCACTCGGTTGCTGAGGGCAAGACATGTGTCAGGAATTTGCGGATGAAGGACCCTGCAAAGCCATATGAAACCACTTAATAAAATAAAGAGCCCACCAGTGGGTACTGCATCCATGAGCCAGCGCAGGGCTGCTGGTACAATTGCAAATCCAAGGCAACAGCTGTGTGACCTTGGGTGGGTCATTCTAACCTTTCTCAACCTGTTTCCTCACCTGTAAAGCAAGTCTATTTTCCCTCAAGTACAGATGGTTTTAAGGGTGATGTGATATACTGCATATGTTATGACAGAATCCAAGGAACAATGCCAATATCAGTGGGGCTTGTTATTATGCCTGCACTTTGCTACATGAGGATAAGAAAACTGACTATTAGGTAATGAGGGCGCCGTTCAGCTCCTCAGATTTGTGGCAGATACCATGTCGTGGGAGGAGGTCTGGAGCTCTGCCTCCAGCCAGTCGTCATCACCAAACAAAAAGGTTCTGCTTCCTGTATACAGACTTTACAGTTCACATCTCCAGACAGGCACCAAAGAAATAAATGCAAATATAATCCCTTTAAGTAGTTTTTAACAATACAAAGTTCAGCTGAGTTAGATCAGATTTCAAATTTTTAAAAGTGGCTTTTTATCGGAAATACTCATTAACTCCTTCATTCAGTCAACACAGATTTGATTTCTGGCTCTTGGGAATTTGATATAATGGATTTTGACTTGCATTTAAAGAGGGCTGCAGTATGGCCAGGCCAGTGTGGCTCAGTGGTTGAACAGCGACCTATGAACCAGGAGGTCACAGTTTGCTTTCCAGGTTGCAGGCTCATTCTCCAGTAGGGGGCATGCAGAAGGCAGCTGATCACTGATTCCCTTTCATCATTGATGTTTCTCTCTCTCCCTCTCCCTTCCTCTCTGCACACAATAAAAACATATCATTAAAAAAAAAAGAGCACTACCGTACTGATTTGACATGCTAAAGTCACATAGTGTTGATCCCGTTGTGATCTGAGGAGCCGTTGAGTAACGCAGGCTATCCCTGTAAGGAAGCCAGGCCCCGAGCGTCTCCTGTTAATCACTGACCTAGATCTGCTTCACTTCTGGAAAGTGCCCACGTGTTCTGTATGTGTATATATCTTCCTAAGCTCCCTCACTTCCAATCTTGGAAAAATGATGTGTTTCTAAATGGCTATGAGCAGCATTACAGAGCCCCATGGCCTGGGGTGCCATGAAGAGAACCACCTTCAAAGGTCTGCTCCCCCAAACCCACGGGTATAAGACAGGGTCATGTCTGTGGCGCACAGGGCCTCAGGCCACCTCCCCGCAGGCCTCTCTGAGAGGGGGTGCCACCGTACAAGGGCAGCTACCACCCACTGTTTCGGAGTGGTAAGATGAATTTTTAAGTTTTAAACATTGTTTCACCAAACCCTACTTGGCGGTCAGTAGTTAACTCAGAAGCCACAATTCCAAACTTCACAGCGGGAGGCAAGCCCTTGGGTGTGAGAGCTGAGTTGGTGGAGTGCAGGAGACAGGAGTCCACAGCTCCAGCTGGAGCAGGCAGTGGGCCATGTGTGCTCAGCAGTTTCTGCCCAGGGGTCACACAGCTCAGCTTAGAATGTGAGTGAGACTTACTCCTTGACGTTCTGCCAGGTTTATACACAGACCTTTGTAGAACTGACCCAGTGTGACCAGTTTGTTGTGGTTTCATAATATAGAATGGCAGGTATTTGGGGGGGAGTTGGGGGTGTTCATCTAACAGCCTGGTCTTTTCTTCTCGTTTTGAAACATTGAACCAGATCTTAAGGCACCTGTTATATACCTCCTTTGAAAACTGTACAGTAAGTTAGATTGTGACTGGACTATAAGGCCAGAACCTCACATCATGCATTTTTCCTGATCTAAAAGAAAAAGATATTGAATTCAGAAGTGTTTAAAATTGAATCGTACAAGTAAAACTTTTCCCAGGTGCAGCTGGGTGATCAAGTTAATTCAGATCCATTTGAAGGACTCTCTTTGGAAAACGTTGCCTGCATGAAGGCGCTACATACACAAACCATCAGTCTGCATCTGGAGAGCCGAAGCCTCGTGGTCTGGGTTCTGTTTCCCCCTGGTCTCTTGTCCTTTGGCCCACTTTGCTTCTGTTGCTTTTGTAAACACGGGTTTAAAATTCCGACTCACAACTGCTGTTGTGAGAGACACAGGCTTCCCTGCGGCAGAGCCTCCCTCGCCCCGAGGCTCTGGGCACCTGCAGGCAGTGGTTGCCCCTCATCTGCCCTTTCACATTGCGCAGTCTGTTACCTGTGGTCTACTGTGGCCCAAAAATATGAAATGGAAAATTGCAGAAATAAACAACTCATAAGTTTTTGTGCCCGTTAAAGAGAGGAACAAAGATTACCTCTCTTTTTAAACATTTTTTTTTTTTGGCTTTTGCCCATCTCCATATTGCTTTGTAGAAATAACAACCAGCGTGGGAAACCGGGACAAGATTGACCTAGTTAGTACCAACCTTATACCAAAAGCAGAACCTTGGGACCATTGTTTATGTGGTTTAATGGGCAAGTAGACGGACCTATTTATCCACATATGATGCTAGCAGATCATTTCAACTTGCCTTTATTGGTGGAACAACTAGGGCTAAACTCTCCCTAGTGTAAAATCAGTCAAATCAGTGCAGGTCGGCTCCATGTTAATAAAGCAGAAAGAAGAGCTGTTTGCTTGGAAAAAAAGCTAGAATCTGCCTTCTCCTGTCCCCATGGCAGTTCCTCAAAAAATATTGTGTGGAGTTTAAGCTCATGTAGGAGAACAGATGATATGCATTTTCAATTGTCATAAGTTTCCTGATTTTTGTTTGGGCTCTTAGATGTAAGATGACTGCCACTTGGCTAAGTCATTCCATGACTATGAAGACCTTGGCCCTGGTCCTTTGACATTGCTGTTTCAGAGTAGGGTGCAAATATTTGTCACAGCCTGGTGTCATTCATGTGTTTGATTGATTGCTTTCCCAAGAGGCATGAAATAATATGTCTGTATTCCTTCACCTCTTTTGTAGATTAAACACTATTTTTTTTCTAGAAAATTTATTTATATTTTTGTGGTGCTTTTCAAAGCATCTCAATATTTGCCATCCCGTTGGGGATGTCGAACAGCCTGCAACGAGCGAGGCTGATGTTCACTAGCATTGTGCTTTCAGAGAGGAGGAGGATGTGGTCAGAAAGGTGGACCCGACACTCACCCCATGGCACCTGGGGGAGAGGGTACCAGACCGCACACCAGGTCCACAGCTCTGAACCCCAGCCTTTTCCCAGCGAGGCTCACAGCAGTTTAGTCTTGAATTTGTTTTTGTCAAAGGACTTCTCCTAATTAAAATTCTACCCACTCTGAAAGCAGGACTACCGTTCTTTGCCAGGTCCATCCGCTCTGGCATCCTGTGACAGAACTGTGCAGTAGATGTGTGACAATGAGAGAGCAAAAAAGCCCAGGAAAATCAGAAGGGAAAGAGAACAGATTATGTCCTTCCTACTTCCCATCTAGGACACTTCTAAACCCCCAACTTGCAATGAATGTTTGTTCCACACAAACTTCTGCAAGTGATCATTGAAATAAATGTCTAATAATTGTTTAACCTTAAAGGGTGAAATAGAATAAATGCACTGGCCAGATGTTAAGAGGACATAGAAATATGCAATATATTCTACTAGAGGCCCAGTGCATGGAAATTCATGCACTGGCAGGGGGGTCCCTCAGCCCAGCCTGCCCCCTCTCACAGTCTGGGAGCCCTCAGGGGTGGGAGGCGACCCTGTGATCGGGGAAGGCGACACCCCATCACACCTCTGCTGCTGCCACTGCCAACAGCACAAGCCTCGGCCAGCCCTGGTTACCTGAGCCTTGGGTGGCCCTGGGCAGCTGGGCAGCCGCCATCCAAGGCTTGTATGCACCTCGTGCCAGCCCTGGGTGGCTGGATGGCTGAGGGGACTGGGGGACTCAGAAGGCAGGTGCGCGGAGAGACCAGGCACACCTGGGGGCGGGCCCAGCCTTGCCATGCACCTGCCACCCCAGCGGGGCTGAGGGGACTGGGCACTGCTGTCTTGTGGCTGTGGGCACCACCATCTTTGAGTGTGTGGCAGTCAATTAGCATATTCCCTCCTTATTGGCTGTGGGCGACACCATCTTTCCAACAGCATGAGGGTCAATTAGCATATTCTTTCTTTATTAGATAGGATTTGAAAAAAAATATCCAAGGATAAAAAAATAATGTGAAGAATCATTTTGAGGAATTAGTTTTGGGAGCGAGGACAGTGGGGAATAGGGTGATTTTTGTACTTGTTTTGCTTTGTTTTACCTTGGCTTCTTTGGGATGCTTTTTTAAGTTTATTTTTATGTCTTCCTGGCCCATTTGCTTATAAAAGAGAGGGACTAAAAACTGAGAGAAAATTAAGGCATTTTCCTTTCCCTCTGCATTGAATGGACATTGGAAGACATGAGTCAGAGCTCTCTTGGGTGGAAAAAATCATTAAGCTTGTCTTCCAACACTGCTAAAAGCATTAAAATAATTATTTATGCTCTATGTAAGGGCCAGGCAATCCAAGCTGATGTTGGTGTGGAATTGTGTTTGTGTTTAGAAAATTTGCAGTAATATAATTAAAAGTCGAAGACAGTGACTTGATTTTCAGATACCTTGCTCTCTCTAGGAAGTGCAGGGTTCAAGAGAGAAGCAGGAGTGGGACAAGGAGGGTGAATTAGTGAGTGCTGACTGCCCCCTTGTTCCAGAAGATGTTATACTTGCTTTATTTACGTTATTCCATGCAATCCCCACTACAGAGCAGTCAGGTAGCTATTGTCATCTCTTTTGCAGAAGAGGAAACAGATGTCCAGAGAGGCTAAACAATTTCCCCAAAGCACACAGCACTTAGTGGCTAAGTCAGAATTTGAACCCAGGTCTCTCTAGCTGCAAAGACCATGCTCTGCCTCCCTTTCACCCACACACTATTTTTGGAAGGGTAGTTTTGGAAGGCATGTTGCCTGAGATGCATCATCAAAAGGAATAACTTACTGCCCTCCCAGAGCTAATAGTGAATTGGATGTTATGATCACTTACTGTCTAATTATTAATTCATCTTTTTTGTATATGTTATAGGTTGAATTGTGTATCCCCCAATATTTATATGTTGGAGTCCCCCTAGTACGGTTATGGCGAACCTATGACACGCGAACTCATTTTTTTGGTTGACTTTTCTTTGTTAAATGGCATTTAAATATATAAAATAAATATTAAAAATATAAATCTTTGTTTTACTATGGTTGCAAATATCAAAAAATTTCTATATGTGACCCGGCACCAGAGTTAAGTTAGGGTTTTTCAAAATGCTGACACGCCGAGCTCAAAAGGTTCGCTCTCACTGTCCTAGTATCCCAGACCTTTTTCAGAACGAGGGTCGGAAATAGGCTCATTGTAGATGTAATTAGTCCAGTTAAAAAGCGATCCCCACTGGAATATGGTTGACCCCTAACCTAATATGACCAATGTCCTTATAAAAGGGGAAATTTGTAGACAGGCACACAGGGGGAGTGCCACGTGAGGACTGGAGCGATGCTGCCACAAGCCAAGGACCTGGGGCAGAGGCCTGAACAGACCCTTCCCTGGGCCTTCAGAGGGAGCCTGGCCCTGCTGACATCTTAATCTTGGACTTCTAGCCTCTAGGGCTGTGAGTCAAGGAATTTCTGTTGTTTAAACCGCTCAGTTTGTTTTGGCGGTGCTAGCAAACTAATACAGTCCATCTCATCTCTCATTTCTGTTAGGTCCTTAGTCCTGTCCCCATCAGTCCAGGCTGGGCTACTGGAACTTCTTCCTAGCTGTCTTCACAGACTTACGGAAGATTCTAGCAGCTTTCATGAAGGCCAATTTATCTCATGTCCATCCTCTTTACATTTCAAATAAATGTCCTCACCTGTGCTCCCAGCAGTGCCCCTCCCCCAGCAGCCCTTTCCTCATTGTGTCCGGAATTACAGTTTTCTGGGCTGCAGTGTGTTCTGTAAGTCAGTACTCTTTGGCAGGGTGGCAGGCTATTGTAGCTGGGGGATTGATCTCAGTATGTTCTTTTGTCTGGGTCTTTTATTTGGCCCTATATTGTTTATTCACAGGTTTTAGGAGATGGCACATTTTGTTTAATTATGTTGCAGACAGACTGGGAGTTTAGCTGTTACAGTCTGTGGGAGAGGGGTTGATAGCAAAAATTATGTGGAGTTTAAATTGTGTTCGGTGAAGGGAGTGGAAATGAATAAAGCTGTTTTACCATAGGACGTAGGTATTTTGCCTTGGATCTTTCAATGGGTTATTTTTCCTTCTTAGCTGGAAATGTTCTAAGCGCTTCATTGTCTATTTTGTTTGCCTTTTACAAGTCTGCTGTTGTTATAAAAAGGAAATTTGTATCTGTATCTGCAAATTTGAGCCTGGCAGCTGTGTTTTTGAAGGTTTAATCTGGGATCGAACTGAAATGCAAATGATGGCGAATCATTTTCCCTTGATGTTGTCAAGCCTTACTTTTGAAAAATACTGCTCTTGGCAGCTCCAGCCTCCACATAGGGTCTATTGAGATTTAGATTTTTAAGTAACCTGCAGTTTTAAGAAGATGTTAACTTGGAAAAACAGTGGCCTCTGAAGGTGCAATGTCCCTTCATTCCTCATGTGTAACCATCAGCATGGACAGACTTCTTGCTCTGCCTTTATTGTTACATCCTTAGCCCTGTTTTTGATTAGTTTGTGTGTGTGTGTGTGTGTGTGTGTGTGTGTGTGCGCGCGCATGTGTTTTGTTTTTTGTTGTGTGTTTTTTTTTGGGGGGGGGAATTCCTCACAAAACCATAAAACTTTTTGTCTCCGTGTCTGTCAAAATATGGCTGATTTTATTTGAATGAAATTTTAATCAGAAAAATTCTGCCAAGATCCAGCCCTATTTGCATATTTATAACTGGGGTAAGGATCTCCATAAATCTGGGGTCTGATTTGAATCGCTTCCCTGGATCCCAGCCCTACTAGTACAATAAGAAGGACCACATGATGGTGCGAATTGCCCACACGTGGGCTGGAATGGGATTCTGCATGGGAAGCTGCTGTGTGTGTGGCCCCACTGTTTCAATAGCGGCAGTTTGTCCAGATACATTTGTCAGGCTTGTGAGCACTTAGTGATGGGGTTGGAAAGATCTTAGCACTTCACTTGGAACATACACATTTCAGGGCAGCATGACACGCTGGGGAAATGATGGGGAAGAAGCAAAGTGTCCATTTCTGGGTTCATTCTTTCATTCCGGGCTTGTGTTCTTGCATTTGACCTTCAGAGCCTCCGCAGTTGCGATGGAGACTTAGCTAGGTGCAGGAGGGCCAGTCTCTTAACTTGTATGTTTATTGCCTCCGGCCAGCTCAATGCCAAAGGCCACTTTTCCTAAATCATCTCATATACCCAATGAACGTGCTTGATATTTTAAAAAACCCTCTCTGGCCCATTAGCTTTGTCAGTGGGTGTTCAGTGAAACTCTGTGTGCCTTGTGCAGCAGCAGGATGCCTTCAACTGGGCAATGGAGTTTGTTCTATGGTGTGCTGTGACCTAGGAGACCAAAGACTGAAAATCCATACACATCCATTTAAGTCTGTGTCCCCTTCTGAAAATGTCCTGGCCACCCTATCCTTTCTGCCGCAGCCAGAACACCCGAGAAGACCCTGACAGGGAGGCCTCCTTCCCTGCAGCGGGCTTCCTGACCCACTGCCCTGCTTCACAGGCACTGAGACCCCCGCTTCCCCACCCTGCCCCAGGGAGTTCTGAGCAGCCTCGACTTTGTTTCTAGTCTTCACGCAAAGGAGCACAAGTGGTGCAGAAAGGCTCTTCACATCAAAAAGTAAAGTTGTGGGGTTTTAGAGAACATGGAAGAAAAGAAAGAAAACATCTGTGGTAGTGATTTGTTCTCACAAATGTTGACAACAGGTAGGGCTGTGCCATGGTAGCTCACGTGCACAGGAGCCAGCCACCAGCATGTGGGTCCCAGCCAGTGCTCAGCGGTCTGCTCCTCCCAAGCCCAGAGGCACGGAGGGTGCGATCCCCAGCCGGCTCCTCCAACCACCCTTGGCTGGCTCAGACTTTAATGATATCACAAACTAGGGAATGTGAAGATGTGCACATTCAGCTTAGTCTTTTTCCACTTGCATGTGGAAAACCATAGAGAAACCAGGTCCTATTCATATTTTCACTAAGGTGAAGAAGTGGCAATTAGCTAAAGAAATGGTGGTGAAGAGAGGAAAACAACAAGAAGGATGGACTCAGGTGGGTGGGGTCCCAGCAAGAAAGCCTACTCTGCTTGTATCTCATCAAAGGTTATGTTCACATTTACATTCACTCCAAGCCCAGCTACACCTATGTCTCCATCCTCAGGGAACAGTCTTTGCATCTATTGGAGAAGAGTGTGTGTGTGTGTGTGGGGGGGGGGGGGGTTTGCACATCAGTTGGGGCCATAAAGGCTTCTTCTTAAGGCCCCTACAAAACAAAAGTCCCCAGAGGTGCCTTGGCAATTGAGATTGCTGGTGATGTCATGCCTTTGGGGGAGATCGGTATTTCTTGGATTGACTGAAGCCTTAGAATACTAACTTTGATGTGCTGTGTTAACCATCTGGAGACATTTTACGGTTGTTGGCAAAAGGTTGACTGAGGTCTCTAATGCAACATGGGGAGTTGATGGAAGCTTAATAAAGTTTACCAGTTGTGCTGATTTGTGAATGACGGCACCACAATAACCTTTGGCCCAAGAGATGGAGGCTGTTATACTGTTTGAATGAAGGTGGCAAGGAGTAGAATGTGAGTCGTGCATTTTGTAACAATTTGGAAAGCACTGAAATTGTGTACATCAGCCCTACTTGGGAAACTTCGCCCTGCTGGTCACATGTATGTCACAGATTTATTCACCTGATAGAGACTCTTTTGATTTAGGAGTTTTGCACATCAGCCCCATTCCTCAATAAGAGATGTGATATATTTCAATATACCGCATGTGTAATTTGGTTTTAGACCTAAGCCAGGGTTCTAGGGAGCCAGCCTAGACCCAGGGTCTAGGGTTAGGATCTTGCTAATGAGGCAATTATTTCACTGAAAGGGTTGCATTCTTTTTTAAATATATATATATATATATATATATATATATATATATATATATATTATTGATTTTTTACAGAGAGGAAGGGAGAGAGATAGAGAGTTAGAAACATCGATGAGAGAGAAACATCGATTAGCTGCCTCCTGCACATCTCCTACTGGGGATGTGCCCGCAACCCAGGTACATGCCCTTGACCGGAATTGAACCTGGGACCTTTCAGTCCGCAGGCTGACGCTCTATCCACTGAGCCAAACCGGTTTCGGCGAGGGTTGCATTCTTGAGCTTTTCTCTTTGTCTTCATATAAACAAATAATAATATATCTCTGTTTTTATTTTTTTATACCATTCACTGTTGTGAAAAATATCAGTCATACTCCTTACATATTTGTACACATGCTTATGTTCCTCAATTTAACATCTAACACATTTATACGTGTATATAAATATACATATATAAACACACAAGAGAGAGGAAAAGAAGTAAAGAACAAGAATAATGAAAATGAGAATGAGATTTAAGTACATTGGAGGCAATGAAGAAGTTGGTGAGTGAGTATAAGAGCAATTGATGAGTGAGTAAAAAATAAAAGATGATAAGAATGTGGGTGGGTGGTCAAACAACCACCAGATGCTGCATTTTTAATAAAATACAACATGTCTTCATAGAACAGGGTCTAATCATCAGGGATGCTGATGGGGGCACAGAGCCAGGAGCCCAGAGGTCACAGTGGGTTCAGTTGAGTCACTTCATCCACTGCGTGCTGCCCCAGCCATGTGCCAGGATGGGGCTGATCCTGGCGATGCAGAGGTCAAAGACCAGGTTGGCCCTTGAGAGGCTTACAGGTTAAGGAGAGATGCTCAGAAGCCTTTTAAAAACAATGGTGTGCGGTGAAGCTTCCTTATGTTAGTCTAACTTGGATCCTGCTTTGATTTTGCTGACAAGTTCATATAAGGAAGTGGCCCAAGGTCAGAAAGGGTGCTAGGTGTCCCATAGCTCACTTGAAGCTGTTTCATCCACAATCGAGTGAATTGCTATATTTTACAAGAGGTTAGGTGAAGCACTATCTGACCACCATTCAATACACTGACATCTTGAAAAACCACCTGGTCCGTTCTGAGGTCACACCCCCACCCACCCAACCTCTGAGAACGACCCTGGTCTGGGAGGATAAACACAAACACTCCATGGTTTTCAAGGGAGATGTTATGGGTTTTTGCAAAGATGACTTTTCTTTCTGAGTTATGTCTTAAGATTTGAGACATCTGTAAATCACCCCCATTGTTTGTTTTTTGTATGTTTAGTTTATATAGGTTTCCTCTGTGGTCATTGGGACGGGGCAGATTTAGCTTAACAGATTCCTAAAGGCAGATACAACAGATGCTTTCCAAATGTTTTCATTGCACCATTAAAAAATATACCATTTATTTCCATGTCTGTGGAGGAAAGTCTGTCTATCAAACTCTTTTGAGTTTGTGTCCTGGATGAAAAATTAACATGTGAAAAGGTGTGAAAGTGACATACTGCATTGGTCACCAGGAAGGACGAATGTGGCCTTGGAAGGTTGGAATTTATACTCCTGCTTCATCTTCAAACTTCTTGATAGATGTTCTTATCTGACAGTGTGGTAGGGGGGGTCATTGGCAAGACCTCAGAATGTGATCTCAGGCATATCGGATGTGTTTTCTCGCTGCCACATTCACAGATGGCACACTCACACTCACCTTCCGTTGGAATGTTTGTAACACTGGTGTTCCCCTCACCCATGGGTGCAGCAGGCCGGGTATAAGCTGCTGCCCTGACAGATGGCTTGAAGGGAAGCTCTTCAGGCCTCTGTCTTCCCCCAAACCACCTGACATGGTCTGTAATTCCTCCAGGAAGTAAGACAGGATACATTGAGCTCAAAAAGCCACAGTGAAAAGTCATCTGGGAGAAGGGCCCTCACATTTTTCTTATTATTTGTAACCAGACACAAGCCTGAGAGAGCAGGTAGAGTGCGGGTCAGCCTGTGGTTGGGGGGTGAAGGGAGCCGGGGTCCATGAGTGGGCTAGGCTGAAGGGGAAATGCGGCACCACCGTGGAAGGCCTCAGGTTTTCAAAGAGTCTACTGCGCAGCATCGCTTTTTCTGCTTTTCCTCTCTGACCCTCTGCTTGTTACCTTCATATTCTTCCGCCCATGGGTCTTCCCCGCACTCCCTCAAAGGGGATGCCTACAGCAACGGAGAAAGAAGAATCCACTAGATGGAGTGGGTGGGAGGAATTCTATTTTGGAAAAGTAACTATACAAATGGATAATTGAGCTCTAAAAGGAAGTTCCTCAAACACTGTGTGGGATTTAAAATCCAAGAAACAAGCATGAGATAGACAATACAGATGAAATAAATGCAAATATAATCTTTATCTTACGAATTTCCTTCTTTCTTTTTCATTCCATTCTCTTTGTGTCTCCATTTTAAAAGAGGAAAATGAAGGAGGAGAGACAGAAAGAGAATCTGAGAGCAGAGTAGAGTCTGGGAGACAGAAGAAAAGGAGCCAAACAGAGAGAAAGACATAGGAGAACAAAATAACTTGGAACAGCAGACCCTCATGTGAATTGATACATTGACTTAAATAGGGCTACAAGGCCCATTTCCCAACATCAACCCTAGCTTTTTACCCTTAGAAAGACTTGGAGTTCCAATGTTAACCCTTGAACAACACAGGGTTGAACTGCACAGGTCCACTTACATGTGGATTTTTTCAATAAATATACAGCTGGCCTTTTTTGTATCCCCAGTTTCACATCTGTGGATTCAACCAAAACAATATTTTCAATCTGAGGATGTGAAGGGCCAAGAGTATGCATTGTTCTATGCCATTTCCTGTAAGGACCTTGGGCATCCGCAGATCCTGGTATCCAGGGGTCCTGGAACCAAGCTTCCGTGGATACTAAGAGATGACTTTTGTTAAGTTCTGAGGAATCAAATGTTATACACAGATTTTTTACTTAATGTTCATTATCAGGATGATACAACTTAGGGGAATAAGCCAACTGCCGGGACATGTGGCAGTGTATCCAGGCTGGTTCTGCCTCAGATCCATGGGGCTCTGATGAAGCGCCTTCATCCTGGGGTCCAGCAAACCATTGAATACTCTGCTTTTCTGCAAGTTCTTGACAAACAGCCTGGTTTGAGACGGAGATAGGATAACAAAGCAAGCCTGCCTCCTGGGACCAGGAGAAGCTCAGTAAAAAAGAAAGAAAGCTGCCTGACCAATGTGACTCAGTGGTTGAACATTGACCTATGAACCAGGAAGTCATGATTTGATTCCCTATCAGGGTACATGCCTGGGTTGCAGACTTGATCCCAAGTAGGAGGCATGCAGGAGGCAGCCGATCAGTGATTCTCTCTCATCATTGTTGTTTCTCTCTCTTCCTCTCCCCTCTTCTCTGAAATCAATTATATATATATGAAAGAAGGTTAATTTCTTCCTGAGTCTCGGTTGACCTCAGGACAGAAATGTTCACTGAAGACTGAAGAACCTGGGGTAGAGTCTAGAGCAGTGATGGCAAACCTTTTGAGCTCGACGTGTCAGCATTTTGAAAAACCCTAACTTAACTCTGGTGCCATGTCACATATAGAAATTTTTCAATATTTGCAACCATAGTAAAACAAAGATTTATATTTTTGATATTTATTTTATATATTTAAATGTCATTTAACAAAGAAAAATCAACCAAAAAAATGAGTTTGCGTGTCACCTCTGTCATAGGTTCGCCATCACTGGTCTAGAGAGTGATAACTGCATGGAAGATTACAGGGAGATCTCTGTTCTAGGATGGCCGACCTCTGCAGAGCTAAAGTGCATTTAGTCTAATTTGCATCAGCTCACTTACCTGCTCATGCTGACCTGGAAGAAGCAGGCTCTCGATGACTCATCCTTGTAGTCCAGGATCAGGGTTTGAATTTCAGGCAAGACAGCAGTGTGCTGAAGCTGTTCCACTGGCTTTCTGATTGTATGTATGTATCTCTTCCAAATTCGCATTCAAAAACATCACACTGGTAGCTTGAAATTTCATGGTGGGAGTATTTGCACCATATAAATTGGCATGTGCTACAAATTCGGGTTCCCACACCACCAAGAGCCATTTACCAGCGTGCCAATGGGCAGGAGGCAAGTGTGATGAAAGTGCATCATATAGTTTTAAATTATATGTAATTACCAATTTTAATAGTTTTAAAGCCTAATGCTGTTTTCTATAAGAGTGCATGTTTATATGTGTAGCCACCAACTTAATTTCTAAGTACGAATTCCCCATCCTTTTGCTGTGAAGTAAAGTGAGAGCACATTTTTATTTTCAAGGTTTGTTTAAGAATTTTGCAACAAGTTGAAGGGCATCGTGTTTGCTCAGCTAAGCAATTTGGTGTCTGTTGATAGCCAAACAACCTGGAAAATTATCTTTGCCTCAGCTCACCCACTGTGCTAGGAAATGATGCTGACAAGCTCGCTGCTTCCAAAGGCCTATTGTGTGGGGCTCAGCAGCACAGTAGCGAGGGAGAGGCAGGTATATGATTTAGCCATCTTTTGCCCTGTCTGCTTTGCTTAATCAGAACGCTGCCAGATAGTTTTTGTGTGGCTTTCCCATCAACACTTGGGTCATTTCTTCTCTCCAATCCCTTGGAGGATATGATAGAGTATAGAGAACCACCAATAAGATATTAGAAAGAGCTCCTAACAAACCACATGGAAATTGCTAGAAATATGAGGATGTTTGAAACTTCCTGAGACTGAAATGCTGAGCTTTCCTTTGCTTTTACATCATGTCTTTTAAAATATGCAGACACATGGCTTTTGTGACAGTGAGTTTAAGCAGCATCTTGGAAAACAAGAGAAAGTAGTTAGGGAGGAATCCAACTTATTCATATTCTAGAGTCAAAGAACGTTCACACACAATCTCTATGACCTGATAAATGCAGAAACTGAGGACCTAGAGGTCATGTGACTTCCCAGAGGTCAGCACATAAACAGGACCCCACATCAGCAGTAACATCAGCTACCACCGCCGTGCCTCTTCTCTCACCCCTACGTTTGTGGGCACTGTTGTGGCAGAGGCTGTGCTGAACATTCTCTGAGCTTCTCGCTTCATCTGATGTGCATGGAGACCATCTGCTGGACACAGGGGCTGCTGAGCATTTGGAGGATGGAGAGACCAGGTGTCTTCACTACCCTTGTCCTGAAGAGGCCCAAGTCTCACCTTGCAAATAAGAAATACCCCAATTAGCCTAGCCAGAGTGGCTCAGTGATTCATCTATGAACAAGGATTTCATGGTTCGATTCCGGTTCAGAGCATATGCCTGGGTTGCAGGCTCAATCCCCAGTGTGGGGCTTGTGGGAGGCAGCCAATCAATGATTCTTCGTCATCATTGATTTTTCTATCTCTCTCTCCCTCTCCCTTCCTCTTTGAAATCAATTAGAAAAATAAAAATAAAATAATATTTAAAATACCCCAATAAAAAGAGTACATTAAGCGCTTTGGAGTCAGAAGGCAGGAGAAAACATTTTTTTTGAGGCATATGGCCATCCCCAAGATTCCTTCTTTGGGAAGCATTAGCTAGAGGAAGAAGACAGATCTGGGTAGTGTTTTCCTCAGCATAAGAATTACAAGGCATTCTCTGGAATAAACTCTCAAAAAGCCTAATGCCCGGGCACTACAGAACATGCTTAAGGAAAACCCTGGATCTCTGGGAAGTGTTGGTATGACATGTGAATGCACATTGCAGAAGACAGACTTCCTGTAGCATTTAAGTCTGCTTTCTTCTCTCTAGCCCTAAGAATAAACAGCAAGGACCTGTATTAGGGTAGAAAAGGTAGAAGAATTCAATCTCCCATTCAAAGCCCCACTGCATTACTGGAGGCATCATGTTGTAAGAGAAAGGAAATGGCCTGTGGAGCAGGACAACCCTGATTCTCAAGTCTAGCTCCCCATCTAAGAGCTGTGCAATGTCGGCCTCCTACGTAACCCTTCTAAGCTCCAGTTGCCACACCAATTAAATGGGTAACAGTAGCCTGGCCTGGAGGGTGGATGGGAGGGTCAATCACTCAGTCAGGGAGTGTGTAGGGATAGTGGCAGGTCCCAGAGATGACATTTGTAAAGCATCTGGCTCAGAGCCAAATCTTGCTGGATGATGTGAGTGTTGTACCCAGGAGGGGGCCTCATTCATAGTGCACTTCCTCTTGGCTTCTTGGTACAGTTTCAAACAAGGATAAAAATACCCCTGGTCTGGAGTAGCAGTGTGATTCTTCTGCCGGGCTTCATTGTTATCTCAGTTTCAGTGATACCTTAGGAGAGCTCCCACAGCCTCGGCCGGGAGAGTCCGCCTGGAGGCATCTGTGGGGTCTGGGTGAGCGTGTGTGCTGGGGAAGAGGCCTGGGCCTCTTGGGCACTGTCAGCCTGGTGGCTCCAAGCTGCTGCCCACTCTCCTGCTGCCCAGGTCCCCATGTGGCATCCTGAGCTCTGTCTGGTGGGATCTGTCTGGCCTTGGCAGGCACAGGTTCTGAGGCCCCCGTGCCTGCTATGAATGTGAGTATTCTGAAGATGTGGCCAGGTTTTTCTTAGGAAAGCATTTACTAGGTGGTTTGAATCCAGACGGCCTTCCTTCTTACCAGAAACAGGACTGAACCTTAGAAGCAACCAGAGTCCTGGCGGTGCTTGCTGGTCCAGCCTGTTTCTCTCATGATTTCAATACATTGACAAATAGCCACCTATGATGAGACCGAGGGACTCCACTCCATTTTTAACATACTGGCCTCCAGAGCTTAAAAATTCTTTGAATAAGACCACTTAGCCACTTTAGCTTCAAAAAGTATTTCTTGAAGTACGCCCCAGGGGTACATCAGAATACATGTGTCCAAGAAGCTTGCTCCTGCATAAACCCAAGAAGAATGAAAAAAACATGAATGGAGGCAGCAGGTTCTTTCTAGCACCTCGGTTTCCTCTGAGCTTTTGTCATAATGATGTTATTTGGCAAAATACAACTTACCGCCCTCAGTTATTCATATCTCTTCCTTTAAATCCATAGGGATTGCTTAACACTTGAAGAAGCATGCGGCTCTTTGGCTATTCCCCAAAGAGGGTGAAAGCCTTGATAGAGGAATAGTCCGTCTTGTACTCTGCTCTCCAACTCACTCTTCTACCAGATGGTCCATCCAGGGGGGACTGGAAGTGCATTAGAGAAACCCACCAGGCTCAGCTTATGGACTCTGGGTATCGGTCAGGCAAGAGGTGCGGGAAGTGGGTCTGCTCATTCTGTGCATCCGTCAGTCACTCACTGGGCTGGCCCTGAGCTTTCCTCCTGGGCCTCCTTAGGTGTAGTTAACATCTACCTGGCACTTGCTATTAGAGTTATCAACAGCAATAACGGTTATCTCTTGTAGGGTGCCTGCTATGTATGAGGCACACCGAGTGTCATTCCCATGATCTTCACACCACACTGGTGAAGACAACATTGCCATCTCTGTCTCACAGAGGAGGAACCGGGTGTGACTGGGGCAGGAGCATGGCAGTAGGAGCTTGGGCTAGGACAGTGATGGTGAACCTATGACACGCAAACTCATTTTTTTGGTTGATTTTTCTTTGTTAAATGGCATTTAAATATATAAAATAAATATCAAAAATATAAGTCTTTGTTTTACTATGGTTGCAAATATCAAAAAAATTTTATATGTGACATGGCACCAGAGTTAAGTTAGGGTTTTTCAAAATGCTGACACGCCGAGCTCAAAAGGTTCGCCATCACTGGGCTAGGAGCATGCTCCCTGCTCACTGGTGGCAGCACTGAGTGCTGGGTGGTCCACCAGGTTTGAACCTGAACTTCAGCCAGGAGCAGAGTCCAGAGACCAAGGCTCCACTTGGGGAGGGGCTGGCAAGAGGTCAGCACCCCCTAGGCACTCCAGGACCCCCTAGGCACTCCAGGACCCCAAGCTTAAGGTGGCAACACCAACTTTACACCTCCCGCCAGGTGAGCCACCAGGATCAGTGAGGGTCAGTCAGGAGGCAGGTGGGCGTGTGCCAGCAGGTGAAGCCTCCCCGCCCCACTTGCAGGACTGGGACAAGCCAGGCTTGGCAGGGAGAGTGGACCCCTGCTAAATTGTCAGCGTGGCCACAGATAAGTGGCTCTGGAGGTGGAATGGGCCTTAGAGCTCAGTTAGTCCAACCTCTTCTTTTCTAGAGGTATAAACAGCCCTGGCAAAATAAAGCGACTTTCCTCAAAAGCTGTTGGTCTTTTGGGGGGAAGGCTAGAACGAAACCCTAGATTTGTTGTTTCTTTCTTCAGCTTTTCCCACTTTGCCACCCTCTGCCTCTACTTTGATCCCAATTTTACAGCCGGATGCCGGGGCTACAGCACACGTGAGGCGATTAGAACCAGAGTCCAGGTCTCCTGCCAAGCACAGCCATCTCTTTCCACTGGACCCTACGGCCTCCCTCTTAGGGACTGTCCCAGGCATTTCCACTGAAAACAACTTTAAAATGCATTGTTAACCAAGGAATTTAGGAAACAATATTCATCTCAGTAGATAAAACATAAATGAGATGAAAGGCTGCTGGCAGGAAATGGAGAGTATATATTGGAACCTGCTGGGTGTAAAACCAAGTATGAGACACTGAAATTACAGAAAAGACCTGGCCTTGCTCTAGGCAACTAATAGTCTAGCTCAGCCGTGGGCAAACTACGGCCCGCGGGCCGCGTTTGAAATGAATAAAACTATTGAAAAAAAAGACCGTACCCTTTTATGTAATGATGTTTACTTTGAATTTATATTAGTTCACACAAACACTCTATCCATGCTTTTGTTCCGGCCCTCCAGTTCAGTTTAAGAACCCATTGTGGCCCTCGAGTCAAAAAGTTTGCCCACCCCTAGCTGCTTGGCATGGTTCTCTTCCTCTCTCTTTTCCTCCACCACTTGAGTCATCTCTTAAACAGTGTTATCAATTTCTAAATTTGAGACCAAGAAACTTTCAGCGCCAACTCATTTAGCCAGCCAGCAGTTGGTGTTGGGGCATTCCTGTGCCAGGTGCTCTGGCCACTGGAGAAGCAAGTGAGGTCCCCACGTGGTACTCAGGGTGCCTGTCCTTTTGTGTCCTGTGTTCGGTGTCCTCAGAACAAGCTGTGGTGACAGACTTCTGGGTAGTTTTTTTTAAAATTTCACTTGATAGTTTAAAATAGAGGAAACAAAGGAAAATGTATTCATACACTTTCTTCTACATTTCGTATGTGTAGGCCATTTGTAGGGAGTATGTAAGGCCACGTTGAATGGCCAGTGTTTATGAATCCCCACATTCAGGGAGGAGCTAATGAATCATCAGATGGCTTTTTCTTGTAAATGAGGCATATGCTGGGGAGTGGGAGGAGAATCAGCCAGCTAGCATGGAGATTTAAGGACAAATAATACTCTTTACCTACAAGAGGAGCATTTGTCCTTGGGACTCTGCAGCTTTGAAAGCAAAATGAATTCAGCTAGGAACTGCTGGAAACAATCGGAAGTTTTATTGTGCCAGGTTCGGCAGGCCTGGCTAATGTTCCTGCCGAGGTTTGATATTCATCAACATAACAGGATGAAGGTAAGAGGCAGTTCCTCATACCATGGGCCAGAAAGCTTTCTGGGCTAAGACTGCCATTTAGCTCTGGGCAACCTTTTTAACTGCCATTTTGAAGATACTATAGCAGTAATTTGTGTTGTTTTATGATTTATAGCTAATTCAGAGTTTCTAGAGACTTTTTATTTCAGAACACCAAAGTCACACTTGAGAAAGATAGTATCTGGTGCCTCATGCATCCCTCCTTTCCCCTTCTCTTCCAGTGAACAAGGGTGTGCAGAGTCCAGAACAGATGTCTCCCACCACACCCACTCAGCGGCCAGCATATTCAGCTGTGGGAGCTTTAAGGTGGATTTTATGGGGAACATTTTATGCTGACCTGCTCAGCAAAGCAAGAGAAAGATTGATCAACTGACACTTAACTGACACCTTCCATTTGTCATGTATGAGCTGTCATCCTGTGCTCGATGGACCCAGGGTGTCAAACTCAGTGTTCAGGGCAGTGGCACCTCGTTGTGACTTCCTATCCTTTATTATTATATCCATTTTGGTTGCAGAGCATATCAGCTTTTAGAAAAACACGATGTTTACATGTATATGGGCCCTGAGTGTTAGGTTATACTTCCTAAAGTGTTGGTGTGACAAACTTGAAAATAAATGCATGAAATAGGAGTTTCTGTAGAACTGCGTCACATCGATTAATGTGATGAATGACAAAGCAAGGCAACATAAGAAAAATTGTTAAAAATAAAAAACTTCAGGCAGGGGCTTGAAGAGTTTAAATGAGTTTGATATTGTTCGAAATTCATCATTTCTCCCAGGTAGGCCCGTGATCCATCACTTGGCTGCATATCAAAATCATCTGAGAAGCATTTTTAAATTAGAATCGCAGGGCCCCATTGCAGAGGTGCTGAATTATAACCTTCAGGGGCGCAAGGACGTCTGTTTTTCCTAAACTCTCCAGGTAATGCTTACACCAGTAGCCTGAGATATTTCAGGCCTGAACATGTGCATCCCGTGCTTTGAGGAACCATTAGACTGGTGTGAACCTCAGCAAAGAATAGTCAAGAAAGGATCTTCAGGTTACTTCAGCACATGTCTCTCAGGGCATACCTTGTGCCACGCACTACGCTGAGCATTGAAGATGCAGAGCCGCAGCCCTTACTGAGTTCGGTTGTTTAAACGATGCTACTGCATTACATTCTAGCACAGAGCGCTGTGATGGAGGCGCGAGCTCCTGCTATGAAGGCACAGAGGAGGGAGTGACCGTGCACTTCTTTACCTCCAAATCCCTTCCTGGCCTGGCTTCCATGGCCATAGGAGACCCTGCAGGTAGATGTTGACAGTTAAGATAGGCAATAGGCCCAGTCAGCCCTCCATGGCCCTGGCCGGTTTTCAATGGAAGAAAGAACCCAGGAGTGTCCCTTTGTAAAGGCGGTAAGGGAACATCCTGTACTCTGTTCAGTCTAGTCTGTGCCAACCCTGGAAGTCCCCAGGCACAGCCTCAGAGTGCAGAGCACTTTCCTTCCGGACTGCAGTCTTTAATGCTCTTTTGTCACCTTTTCCCAACTTCTCAGGTTTACCGTTTGCAACTGGTATCTAAGGGTTTGCACATGTAGAGGAGGCCTCACCTCCTCACACTTAGAGGAGCTGTGGGCTTCACCTCTGAGCTGTGGGCCTCACCTCCGAGCTGTGGGCTTCACCTCTGAGCTGTGGGCCTCACCTCCGAGCTGTGGGCCTCACCTCTGAGCTGTGGGCCTCACCTCCGAGCTGTGGGCCTCACCTCCGAGCTGTGGGCCTCACCTCCGAGCTGTGGGCTTCACCTCTGAGCTGTGGGCCTCACCTCCGAGCTGTGGGCCTCACCTCCGAGCTGTGGGCTTCACCTCTGAGCTGTGGGCCTCACCTCCGAGCTGTGGGCCTCACCTCTGAGCTGTGGGCCTCACCTCCGAGCTGTGGGCTTCACCTCTGAGCTGTGGGCCTCACCTCCGAGCTGTGGGCTTCACCTCTGAGCTGTGGGCCTCACCTCCGAGCTGTGGGCCTCACCTCTGAGCTGTGGGCCTCACCTCCGAGCTGTGGGCCTCACCTCCGAGCTGTGGGCCTCACCTCCGAGCTGTGGGCTTCACCTCTGAGCTGTGGGCCTCACCTCCGAGCTGTGGGCCTCACCTCCGAGCTGTGGGCCTCACCTCCGAGCTGTGGGCTTCACCTCCGAGCTGTGGGCCTCACCTCCGAGCTGTGGGCTTCACCTCCGAGCTGTGGGCCTCACCTCCGAGCTGTGGGCCTCACCTCCGAGCTGTGGGCCTCACCTCCGAGCTGTGGGCCTCACCTCCGAGCTGTGGGCCTCACCTCTGAGCTGTGGGCCTCACCTCCGAGCTGTGGGCCTCACCTCCGAGCTGTGCAGAGGCCTTTCACTAAGGGTCAAGAATCAGTCAAATCTGTTTTGACCCTGGCCCTTTTGCTCTGGGAGAAACTAGCCCCATCCTTCCTGACCTCCGGTTTGAGATTCTGGGTCATTCTCTCTGGTGTGCTGCAAAATGATCTTGGTCCAAGACAAGGGCCAGCCTGAGATTTGAGCCCATTTTGGTCATTTAATAACCTTGCCCCAAAGGAAAAGGACAGGACACAATGGGTGAAAAGCCTGTGATGTGGTGGTTCATTTTGTTTTGTTTCTTAGTTTTATAACCTACCTAGAAGTGGGGAGAAAGCTTGGTCTCATCCTCACCTCTCTTTACCTGAGACAAATGACTCACAGACCAGTGATATTTGGTCCTGACATTGTACAGATTGAGCTGTGTGTGTGTGTGTGGGGGGGGGGGGGGGGGCACGCGTGCACGCATGTGTGTTTAGTAATGTCCCTGTAGGCTATTCAAAATGCCATCTTGCCTGAATAGACTCAGTGAGAAATTCTTGGTGAAATGTAAATGTATGTGGGGCCTCATGATAATAAAGAGGAATAGAGTACTGGCCTGCACCTCCAGCGAGCAGGCTGAAGTGCAGAGGCAGCCTCAGTGACCCGAGCAAGGGTGTGGATGCTGCTGGGATTGTGTCCTCTTCTCCTCTAGCCATTCACCCTGGCGACTCTGGCCCTTTAGTAGACGTGGCTGTCAAGTTGTCGCTGTATAAAGGCTTTCTATAAGATACTGGCATCTTTAAAGCCGCTATAGTGATGCTGACATAGTGATATGACTTATTTATAGAAATAAAGGAAGCTTGCCTGTTACAAAATAGGGTAGAATGCACGAATTGGGGAGGAGGTATTCATAATTATCAGTGCTTGTGGGGGGCCCAAGTTTGTTGCTCTTGTTGTTGGGTGTGTTGTTGTTCTGTCTGTCTGTCTGTCTGTCTAACTGTCTGTCTCTCTGTCTATTTTATGGAAGTATTCGGAAGGCCAGGCCTGAGAATTGTAGCCGGGTGGGAGGGGAAGAGAAGGGACTGAAAGGGAAGAAAGGCAGGGACTCCATCAGACTAAAGACGGGCTTGTGGGGGAGAGCCCAGCCCATGTGAAATGAGTGGCTCATTCTGTCACCGCCCATGCTGCAAAGAGACTTGAGTTACCCGGAGGACGCCTCAGGCACACTGGCAGCCAGCGGATGCACTGTTGCTTCGAAGGCGCAGCACTGCAGCGCTGGCGGGCTGTGTCATTGAAGCCATGCAGCACGCAGTGCTTAGGAGCTACCTACATGAGAGACAAGAACTGAAGGTTAAAGGCAACACAAAACAGCATTATTGTGTGAGTGCCACTCATCTAAATATGTTCAAGTGGCCACCAGTCAGGTCTCCTCAGTTCTGTGGCTTTCATCCTGTTTGGAATAAAAACTAGTTATTGCACTCCCGAGTGTAGCTACTGTCAAGGCTGATTCTATTTCCAAAGAAAGAAAAATCAGTAGCCGGTGATCTGAGATCTTTTTAAGGAGTTCAGTTTTGCTTGGACAATATAACTTGGTAACATTTTGAGAATTCAAAACGTTAGTTCCCAGAGGGGAATTCACTGTCTGGGAGACCGGGTGAGGGAGAGAGAGTGAAAGAGGAGAAAACTCCGCCACCATCAGAGGAGTTTGGTTCATGTCTGTTTCTCATGGCTGAGCCTCCTATCTGCCCCTGACCTTTGAATTGGCTCCTAGGGATCCTACTCATTTTAGTCCTTGAACATCAAAGTCCTTGAACACAATGGGATCATGGGGGATTCTCCTCAAGTTTCTGTCTTTGATTTTGCAGACAGGGTTCCAAGGCTCCCCTGCTTAGTGGGTAAAACTAATTGAGTTTGTCAAGGACAGTTGGGGTTGGGTTGATGGAGGGAAAGGTTCTTCATGAAGAATAAAAGAACTTAGTAATGGTTGCTTAAATAAAAACCCTACCACAAAAACAAAACCTGAACAAAACTGTAAAGACTATGTTAAGGATATCATTTTATATTAAACTTTTATGACTTACTATGAGCAGTTCTTTAGGGCTATAGCATTACTCTGGGCAAGAAGGGAGCATAGTTAGCACATGGAGAAGGTCCATCAAAAATATGAAGAGAGTGTAAAGAGCCTCTGGAACAACTTCAAGTGTACCAACGTTCACATTATGGGGATACCAGAAGAAGAGAGAGCAAAATATTGAAAACCTATTTGAAGAAAAAATGTCAGAAAACTTCCCCTACCTGATGAAAGAAACAGACTTACAAGTCCAAGAAGTGCAGAGAGTCCCAAACAAGAGGAACCCAAGGAAGCCTTCACCAAGACACATCATAATTAAAATGCCAAGGGTTAACGACAAAAAGAGAATCTTAAAAGCAGCAAGAGAAAAGAAGTCAGTTAGCTACAAGGGAGTGCCCATATGACTATCAGATGATTTATCAACAAAAACTTTGCAGACCAGAAGGGAATGGCAAGAAATATTCAAGGTGATGAATAGCAAGGACCTACAACCAAGATTACTCTACCCATCAAAGCTATCATTTAGAATTGAAGGTCAATAAAGAGCTTCACAGACAAGAAAAAGCTAAAGGAGTTCATCACCACCAAACCAGGATTATATGAAATATTGAAGCCTCTGGTTTGATCCCTCTTGGTGGCCGCCACAGATGCTGAGCAGGGCTGGCAGGAGGGAAGGACTGCAGGTGGGCATGGAGGCCATGGTCCTTGGTGGTGAGGGGAGGGGCTAGAGAGGACTCAGTGCAGAGACAAAGATGGGGCTACACAGGGATAAGAGTGTAGCCTGGAACCTGTTTCCACCCTCTGGTCTGAATCACTATATAGTGTCTCTTTCTACTTGTGTGCTTGTCTCCCAGTTCATCCAGCACAAAATCAACCCCTTTTTCATGAAAGTTGACTTTACTTCAGACTAACTTTAAGTAATACATAGTTAAGATCAAGGACTACGGGGCTGGATCTGCCTGGATTCAAATCTTGACCTTGGGCTTGTTACTTAATCCTTCGGATCCTTAGTTTCTGCATTTGTCAAATAGGATAATAATAGCATCTATCTTGTAGGATTGTTATGAGGACTATATGAATTAAATGAAGTGCTTAGTGGTGATCAGCACATAATGTGTGTGTGTGTGTATATATATATAAATTGATATATATATACACATGTATATTTAGCTGTATATGCATATCTGTCTTTGTTTGAGTGTGGATTTTTCACTTGACAGAAACCAAATTTAACAATTCTTTGCACTGGTTGTTTGAGAGATTATAAGCCTTTGTATCTTCTATAGCCCAGATGTGCTTAAAGCTATGAATACGTAAGGACATTTTTGAAAGACACGGGCAGGATCTAAAATTCTCAGGATGAAGTTGCATGCTAGCATTCTCTAAATTCTTATTTTCTGGGTGTAAAGAATACAACATCTGCAAACAACAGCTGGACAAATATTGAAAGATGTAATTCCAGCTTCTTGCCGTGTTGGCAAAAGCTGTTGGGAAGGAGGAGAGCGATTTGCCTTGTATCAGTACCTTTTTATGGCAGGAAGAAAAGAAGTTCGATGAGTCATCAGCAAGGTTTCAGGAGAGCAGACCTAGGAAAACATCGTCAGGACGACCTGAAGCAATGGGACAGAATGCAGCAGTTTGCTAAGAAGACCTGTGTTATCAAGGCAGATTGGTAGATTTTATGTCGTTTATCTGGGAAAACCTTGGCTGAGGTCCTAACATCTATTTGCGTCCTTGCCCTGCATTTTGGCCTGCATCTGGGCCTGCGGGAAAGGAAACAGGAAGAGCAGTCTAAAAGGCAGCAGAGAACCTGAGGACATTGTTCAAAATGCCCCTGGCCTTTGGAAGCCCCGGACACTGTAATCAGCTTGGGTCGGGACTAGCAGAGCACCTGCCCTTTGTCTGGCTTCCTCACTGCATTTAATAGAGCTTGTCTCTCCCTCTGATCACTCTTGCTTTTTGGGGACAGAGGTGAGACTAGGGCAGACAGGTGAGAGAAAACAGTTGGTGAAATAGCTACTGGGGACACACAAAGAAAATGAGACACCGAGCACGAAGAGGCCTCAGGTCCGGGGGCAGCGTGTGGGGCGAACCCCGTGGCTCCCAAACGTCGCAGTAGGGACTGTAGGCTCTGCTCCTGGCATGTCCCATCTGTATAGTGAAGGAGCGGGAAGCCATCCCTCAGGTCCTCTCCAGCTCCAACTGTCATTAATAATGGATCTACAATCCTGGCCAGGAATGGAATGTGGTAGAAGACTGAGAAGTCATGGTGCAACTAGACCACATTACCACCTCCTGGCACACACGCATGCACTCAGCTAAGTGCCCCCCAGTGGGACGGGCTGTGGAACATTCCTGCTTTCACCCCTTAGGGACTGTATGAGACTGGGCTAACGCCCACTCAAAAAGGATCTCACCCCTGGCCTGGAATCTGCCCCTTTGGGCTTCTATTGGGATCCCTCTTTCTGCTGCTTTGAGAAAATAATTACAATATATTCGCCAATGCATCTCCTTCCTTTAAGATCCTCCATTAAAACAAGTAAACCAGCAAGCTCCTTCCATCAGCAGCAGGCCAGCTCCTCCCGGTGTCTGACTTGTGGACGGGGCGTGGAGCTTGATTGCGTCATGACCCTGCTCACTGTCCCTTTGAACCATTTCTTCTGACTGCCCGTGAAAGATGCTCCGTTCTTGGGGATGGAGATTGGAGAAGGGAGTAAGGACCTATTACTGCCGAGCAGATTAAAACAACATGGAGATCTTGCTGCCCTATAACCAGAAGCACAGGACATGTATGATGGGCCAATAGTCCAGGCTTCTAGCTTCTGGGTGATGTATGGGGACAACAACTAGGGTTTGAAACCACTGAATTCTCTATAAAACTAAACCATCTGATCAGAACTAATGAAACGCACTTTGACCCAGGGACTCGGAGCTGGAGCCGTTATCTGCCTTGTCTCTGCATTCTGATCTGAAGCCGGGACTATGGAACAGAGTCAGTACCCACCTATTCCTGATGCCCAGCAGCTTGTGTAATTTATTACTCTAAGAAGTAGGGCCCCCTGCTTCTGGCAAGTTGGTTTCTGTTGCTTCGCTATCGGAATTCTGTAGGCTAGACTATTTGGGGTGATGGAATATCAGATTAATCACCTGGCCGCAGTTGTGCAGAGTGGCTCGATACTTTTTCTGCCTTACTGTATCATAATGCCAATTATAGTATCACATGGCATAGAAAGCTGGAGAATTCTGAAGCCATATTCAACTTCTCCGTACCTCCCCCATCACTCTGTTTGGAAGAGTCGCATGTTAGAGGAGGATACAGAGAAGTTTCACCAGCACTCCTTCCTGCATCACTTTTGTAATGAAACACTGCCCAGTTTGGTTGGCTTTGTTAAAATGATGACTGCGTGGTAGATGAGCCCAGCATCTCATTCAAGTGAATTTGATTTAGCAATGTCTGCATACGGCCTGCAGCTTGTCTATATGGTTGGTCTTGATCTAATGGCAGATGAATGAACCCATCACCATCAGGAGTCCTCTTCCTTCCTCCTCAGTCTTGAATTCTTCACTCACACATCTGCTGTGTGCTGGTGTGGAATGACTGTCGCTTTCGTGACGGCTTTCTGCACTCTCTAGGCTGGCAGGCGTGTCAGGAAACCAGGGGCCGAGGGTCCTGTGGGGGCTTCTCACAGAGGGTCTCCCAAGGCTTTGGTTATAAGCTTATCTCCATTGGCTTGGAAACCCCAGCTAGATTGCCTCGGGCTATTTAGGTTTACATGGGAATTAGGTAGAATTCTCAGCATTTAGAGAGATGGGGCCCTAGCTAGGCTGACCACAGGATTGGCGGCCCTACGTATGACTTCTAGATGATGTTAGTTGCTGCTATGAGCCAGCTTTAAGCAATGAGGATGCTTCCATTGGCAATTAGAATATGTTCTGCCATTATGATGCTATTATATAGAACCTGAAGCCCAAATCTGTAAAAACACACATTTCATAATTTCTTTGCAATGACATCCAACTTTTGGGTTAATATTTTTTTTCTTTCATATATGTATGTCTTTTTATTGATTTTATAGAGGAAGGGAGAGGGAGAGAGAGATAAAAACATCAATGATAAGAGAGAATCATTGATCAGTTGTCTCCTACATGCCCCACGCTGGGGATCGTGCCCACAAACCAAGCATGTGCCCTGACCTGGAATCAAACTGTGACCTCCTGGTTCATAGGTCAGTGCTCAACCCCTGAGCCACACCGGCCGGGCTTGGGTTAATATTTGAAAGTAAAACTGTCTTTTTCTTCTTCTTCCCAAGTGCTGTCAACAGTAGTTCAACCTAGAATTGTAGGACTCACATGTCCAGTCTAGATGAGGGCCCTTCATCATCCCTGATAGTTCATTTGTTTTTCTCTCCCAAAATGAGACCAATTTACCTATGTCCAGCTGCATCTTGAAACAATAGCAATCTGACAAGTTGCCTTATTCTGTGTACACACACACACACACACACACACACACACACACACACATGCACTCTTATCTAGGCTCTCAATGATTGTGTCCATATGTACACATAAATATAAATAGACACACACACACCATAGGTTTCTGCTATCTCATTCTCATTACAAGCATTATTGAGGATTTTGTTTGTGGTGTGTGTGTGTAAGTTCAAAGTACTATCATACATGCAGTGTCATTTAAAAAACAACCAACACAGTTGACCTTGTACTTGGCACTTTATATACATTGCTTTACTAAATCATCTCAGCAGCCCTGAGATCAGCAGGGTTGCTATGTTCATTTACAGATGTGGAAAACAGGCGCTGAGAGTCTCCTGAGAACTCAGTGTTACTAAGCATCAGAGCTGGAAAGTGGAACCAGGCCTCTCTGACTCCAGATTCTGACTTCTTAATCAGGACTCATTCTGACTTTTAATTCTCCTGACAATCCAACCACAAGAATTCAGTTTGATTATAATCCACATTTACAGATGAAAAAACTGAAGCCAAAGTGAAGTGACTTGCCTAGGGTACCCACATTGTTATTTGGCTTTGAATTCAGTCATCTTTTCTTTTTAATATGTTCGTATTGATTTCAGATAAAGGAAGAGAGAGGGATAGAAACATCAATGATTAGAGAGAATCATTAATCGGCTACCTCCTGCACACCCTCTACTGGGCATTGAACCTGCAACCCAGGCATATGCCTTGACCAGGAATTGAACCGTACCTACTTGTTCAAGCAATGAACCACACCGGCCAGGCAAATACAGTCATCTTTCATAGCAATAAAGTTCTGACTGGCAGGTAAAATATCTCAAATTAATGAAGAGTGAAATCAGGCCACCTGAACCCCAATTGGATCATTAGGAAAGGTTACTACTTTATTTTAAACCACAAAGAGAAACATGCTTCCCTCAAAAGTATTAACCATATGATTTCTTTGGGAAGGATTGTTTATATAGGTTTATTAAGACCAATGATACAGCCTGACTGGTGTGGTTCAGTTGGCTGGGTATCATCCCATGCACTGAGAGGTCGCTGGTTAGATTCCAGGTCAGGACACATGCCTGGGTTGTAGGGTCGATCCCTGGTCCGTGTGAGTTCGGGAGACAACTGAGCGATATTTCTCTCTCACATCGATGTTTCTCTTTCTCTTCCTCTCCCTTCCCCTCACTCTAAAAATCAATTTTTTTAAAAAAAAAATCGTTTAAAAAAGAAGAATACACAACTCTAAAATGTTGACTATGTGCCAGACCTTATTCTAAGTGCTTCTCATATGTTAATTCACTTCATCTTTCCAACAGCCCTATGAGATGGGTTCTGCTTTCCCTATTTTGCAGATAAGAAAACAGAAGCACCAGAGATTAAATAACTTGGCCAGGATCACACAGCTAGTAAGTGGCAGAGCTGAGATTCAAGCTCACAGTCTGGCCCAGAGTTTTGGCCTTAATCACCCTGCAGAACTGCCTGGGCAGTTTTAGTTTTACTTTCATTGGGTTTGGCTGCTTTAGCAGTGAAGTTGCCCTTTTTCCCTTGAGCAGTTTGCTGCCAATGAGAGCAAACTGTTGCAAGCAAGTGGGGCTGCCTCAGTCATGACCCTCCTGGTTCAGACACCTACCTTTCCCAAATGAAAGAGATGTTAACATTCAGTTTACTTCATTAAAGTGGTTAAGTGACATTTAAGGCTCACTTTTAGAATAATAGCTCACAAAATAAAAGTATAGCCACACTTGGATGCCTTTTTTCAGAAACCCTTAGCCATTACTAAATAGGTTCTAGACTACCCCCCTCCCCGCCCCCTCATCTGGTGCATAGCCACTGATCAGATTAATCCTCTAGTTAGCCCATCTCTGACATTGTGGCCTGGCCTCTTCCTCACGTATGCCTGCCTTGCCCTGGGCCCGCAGCACAGCTGCTCTCTGTCTCCCTCAGCAACCAGTGTTTTTGTAGCCATTTAACAGAAAGTCTTTTCAATTAGCTGACAGAGACCTGGGTTCACTTTCTGCACTCAGTTCCCACCCCCGCAAGCACATTAGAACCTAAAAAAAGACACCAGTACAATAAACTGCCGCAAGCAGTTGCTGGCTCCAGTGAAATCTGTGAACCCCTTTCTGAAATCAGAATGATTTTTCCCTGTCGCTTTGCTTTTGTAAGATTCGCACTCATCCTGCTAAGTGCCTTAGCATCTTTTATGCACTGAAGCAGGAACTCCCTTTTCTTTAGCAACTAAAACTCTATAGCTAGCTTCTACTACGGAGGTTGGAAGTTAGAAAACTTCTATCCATGCCTGAAGCTGTTTCCTAATAAACAAGTCAGCATATCTTTCAGAATATAGGCTCATTTAAAAAACACACACATTTAAACAGAAAATACATTTTAAAACATAAAGATCTCCCACAGGGTTATTTTACTTTCTAAATGAGACAAGGAAAGGGGGATCATTTCAACCTCAGGAGAATCTTTGTTCTGTCTGTTCACAGGGATAAAATGGCTGGGCCTTTCCTCTCCATTCAGCCTGGGTTTGATTCTTGACTCCTCCATTACAATTAATTCTGGCTCTGAACCCCTCTTCCCCACCTGTAAAAGGAAGGTTATAATGCTAGGATTATCGGTGAGCAAGGAGGCCAGCTACAGTTAACCATGGTAGAAATGATGACAGCAACTTGATTGTAAGATTTCTGGGCACTCTGCTCTTTCTAGCCCATAATTTGGGAAGAGAGAAAATAGTAACTAATAGGAAAGGAGCCTATTGGGCAGCCAACAGAAGGTTAGTGATAGCTGTGCAGGGTGGGGGAGAGCTAGCCTTAGAATTAAATGACTTTTAATCTTGACTTTACTACTCATTAGCGGAGTTACCCTAGACAAGTCATTTCATTTCTCTGAGCTTTAATTTCTTCTTCTGTAGAAAGGAAACAATATCGGTCTTTTTATATCTCAGATCTATTGTGCGCATCAGATTAAATAAGGAAGGGTCTTTGATAAACCAGAGAGTGTGAAGCGGCTGCAGGAAGATGGGCCCAACACCAAGGTTTATCAAATGTATCTTTGGATGCATCCAAGATGAATTGGACAACATGCACTGTTAATGCAAAGTAGGAGATGAGATCTTTTTCTGGGGGAAATGTTTTCATAAGCTTCTTTAACGTAAGAGTTACGCCTGGTTAGAAAATTTCATTCATACATGCAACTAGAGAAAGGCACAACTTAAGAATTTTTATTGGAAACAATGAAAGAACTAATGGAAGAAGGAAGTGGAGGGGAGTTTGCAGGTTGGAGCAGGAGTTCCACTTACCATCGTTAAACCTAACCATTCGCGGTGGCATCTGCGGAAAAAGTACCGGCATGTGGGGCAGCGGAACGCATCCAGGCGCTGGTGGCCAGAGTCCGGGCTTCCTCTGGCCCAGCTGGCACTGCTTGGAATGGGGAATCTCACCGCCTTTTCCATGAGTGCAAAGGGTCAGGACTCTAAGTGGATCTCTCTCCTTTAAAAATGACTGCGACGATAAATGTGTGCATGGGATCTGCTGAAGTAGGAATTCCTTTGAAATTCTTGTTTCTCATTTCCCACCACGGCCCAGAGGTAGACACCAGCCACATTTGAGTAAGAAACCCTTCAGACTTGCCATGTTCTCCGGCCCCTTGAGAGTCATGTTCTGTTTGGAAAGAGCTGAGAAAATGAAGGCTGTTTTTTCACTTGGCGTAAGAATATCCTTCTCAGAGCAGCAAAGGTTCTATGAGAGTAACGGGATCCAGATGTGAGAGCTGGCTGCTGGCGCTCGGCATGTGGGCCGTGAACTCTGCGGGCAGAAGCAGCCTCCAAGGCCTGAGCGAGTGCCCCGGGGCTCCAGGAAGGGCCAGCACCCAAGTGGCAGATGGCCTGCGCACAGCATCTGGGCTTCATGGGCCCCTTGTACCTTGGAATTTGAGCCGCAGAAGGGCATAGAAAAGGTCCTGCTTGCCCTTAAGGTGGATGGCACTGTGCTGTCACTGGCTCTGTAAGACCACGTGCTCCCCAAAGCACTGTGAGCCCTGTCAGTTCTGGACTCGCTCTGGTCTACTGGGAGGTGGTGAGTTGGAGGACCAGGTTGCTTGTTAACTGGAATGGAAACAGTTTACTCTCTACTTGCAGAGGCAGCATTGCATAGTAGAAAGAACACTTAGCTGGAAGCCGCATGGCCTGGGCTCTGAGGCCACCCTGGCCCTACCTAGAAGTGACCTTCAGGAAGTCACTCTACCTCGCTTTTCTCATCCAGAAAATGAGGAGGCAGGACATGGTGATGGTTGAGACTCCTTCCGGCTCCCTCTCCCTCAGTGTAGAATTGAGTGGCACCTGACTTCATAGGGAGAAGCGTGGTGGGAGAAGCAGCCCAGCCAGTCACACTGGTGCCATGGCTGCAGTGTCCCTCATCTGACACTGTTCCATTGCACCTCTGTGTGCTGTGGGCAGCATGCAGGGAAGGGATGCGAAGACTGCATTCTCTCAGGAAGAATTCAGTCCTGAGCCCCAAATGAGTAATCAGCAGCTAACCAAGTGAGGGAGAGACCAGCTGCCCCTCCATCGCTGTCATATTTCTTCCAAACCAGTATTTGCAGTCTTTGAGCCCCCGCCTCTTATCCTCACAGTGGAGTGTTCAGCATCCTCTCCCAGCTGGACCCCGTGCCTGACTCCTCCCCTTACCCTGGCTCCTTCGCTTTTCGGTCTCTGTCTCCTCCAAGCCATCCTTCTCTGCTGCCCCTGCTGGGTTTTGCCATGGTCTGCTTTGTCTGTTGGTAGGAGGTTAGGAAAGCCTTGCCCCTAATAGCTGAGATGCCCCCCATCTCAGCCCCCACTCAGGCCATTTGATTCCTCCATTCTGCTGAGCACAACTGTGGTCCCTTCATCAAATGCGGGCAGACGGAGACCTGCAGCAGCTCTGCCTGCAAGTCCCTCACCATGGCAACCAGCATTCCCACCTCCACTGTGCAGGGAAAATGGCTGTTCTAAGGAAGGGCTTACAGAGTCTTCATTACCCGGCCTGTTTCGTCCAAGCCCCTCCTTCGCACGGGCTTTACGAATTTACATGCGTGGAACCAAATGTCTGTTGGCCTTCAGATTTACTAAGAGGAAAGGAGGCAGAAGGAAGCTGAATCCAAATGAACAAAAATTTCTTTTATGCCCTAAAACTGTATTTTCATGGATACAGTTATCTGTCCTGAACAGATAAACAAGGAGCTGAATGAGTACAGGAATCTGAGATCCAGTGCAATGTATTTTGTCTTCTCGGTGGAGTGCAATGACAGAGCACGTGGCTATGCAAATAAAAATTCAGGTCAAGCAGTCAAGGTACTCGGGGAACTTCCCAGGGCACGGCGCCAGCATTGCCGAAGGGGGTCTGCCTCATTGGGGTGGGATGTTTGATGCTGGCTCCTGTTATGGAAAGAGATGCACTGGTCCTAGAGTCATGAGGAAGGTGAGCATTGGCAAATCCATCTGGACCACCCCGTGGGGTCCTTCTCCATAGTCGTTAGGCATGGCAGCGTGACACGTTGGCAGGAGACCCCTGTGCCGAGTTCTGGAGCAGCAGGCTTCCCTCTCACACAGCCCGGGTTTCCAAAAGTAGCTGTGGAGCGGCTGTGTCCATGACTCTCAGAAGTGCTGCTGGTTGGAGTAGGACCGCAGCCTTCTCAGGGGCCTGAAACACTTAGTGCGGAGGACATCCCAGCCCGCCCCGGGCACCGGCACTAGGAGGCAGAGGCAGCAGTGCCACAGCGACTGGTCTGACCATGTCCACTCCTGGAATCGACATGAGGACCCATGGAATCTATGACGGTGACCGGTTCGTAAAACCCAAACAACCACCGCCCCCTGCTCTAAACATGAGTGGGGACACGCCAGTTTTGAATGAAAGCTCTCGGTTTTATTCTTAGGAATGTGAATGTGTGCTTAAACTGGACTTCGTCTTTTTCAGTTTCTCTGCAGGTGGATATTGTTCCCAGCCAGGGGGAAATCAGCGTTGGAGAATCCAAATTCTTCTTATGCCAAGGCAAGTGCCCGGGGCCCACTGCATGCAGGGCAGCCTCCCAGCAGACAGACAGCCACGGGCTGTGTGCTGGCTGATCGCACCGCACCCAGAATTCTTGGTTTTGCTTTGCTGCAGGGTCAACAGTGTGACTTGGGAGCCAAGGAGGCTCTCGGGCCCTCTCCCTCCCCTCTCAAAGGGCAGCCCCAGCACAGGGAACTGTGTCTGGACTTGCACTTGGTGGTGGAGCACTAGGGATGTTCCTGGGAGAGTCAGCACAACTCCCAGAAGAGGGAGTCAGCTCTGAGCCCCCACTCAGTACACATCCAGAGCTCGTAACTGACAGCAGAGGAAGAAATCGTGCCTCAGTGAGTCAGTGTGAGGCTTATTTCTCAGAATCCCCAGAACAGGAAAGCCCAAGCGCAAAACATGCTGAAAGGAAATGGAGCACTGGTATCTCTTCTGCAGTGCGGACACGTGTCCCGGGTTTCCAGGTCTACTGTGAATTCAATATTCTGTCCCATTGCCCCCACCAGAGCTCTAGGATGGTCAGAGCCGGTGTCCTTGTTTTCTCTTTAGAAATTATGCCCCGTTTCCACAGCTCAGATAATTACCAGGAGCTGTCCTGTGCAGGATCAGGCTTCGGATTAACTTTGGATTCTCTGTAAGTGACATGACTGGGATTTGGAAAGTGGGGGAACCAGGGAAGAGCTGAGCTAGGTGTGAACTGTGACATTTAATGAGCCACTTTCAGCAGGAGGGGCCTTGAAATGCTATCCTGATTTGCGGTGGGTGAGGTGGCTGTGGATGTGTTCACTCCAGCTTCACCTTCGTTTTGGCAATTTACATGATCTGGGGATGCAGCCTGGAGCCCACAGCACATCTTGCAAATAGCGATATTTATTGAAAACATAATGGGCCCTGAGAGGAAGGCTGCTTCATTTCCATACCAAGCATCTGTGCGGGGATGGTGGTGTGGGCTGGGGAGGCGTGTGCAGGGGGCTGGGTGGAGCCACGTGGCCGGGTCCAGAGCCCTGGTCCAGCTCAGTGTCTGGGACAGCGGAGCAGCAATGTCTGCCCCTCCGCGGTGCCTGGGGAAAGGACATTCATCTGATTCTAGCTGTCTTCTCCTCAGCATTGAAGGAGATGAATTTGTCTGTCTGTGGCAGGGCTGCTGGAATGCCGGTCATGCCAGTTTGTGCAGGCAGATGCTAGAATAAAAGTAGTTGGGGTTCACACTCCTAGGCTAACCAGTGTCTCATCTTACACTCAAGAGACCACAATCTGAGCCTTTGCACACAAACTGATCACTTTGCTCAAACCAGCTAGTTCCTCAATCTCAGCTCCTAGATATGCTGACTCCCTTTGCCCCCTGCCTCATTCGTGAGGCTGTAAACTCCTAGCTGAGTGCTCGGCACACAGTAGGTCCTCAGCAAATATCTCCCCTCTTCCCTCACTAAGGATAGGACCGCTATGAGATACTGGCACAAGTACTTGTTGAGTCCCTTCCAAATACCGTAAGTGGTGTTATGTAATCACAGTTCAACACAGAAGCCAGAGTGACACTCTACGGAAATGGTCATGCTCCCCAGTCATCACACCCAATGGTCTCATATGGTAGCTCTTACTGAGTACCACTGATCCCGGAGGGGACTTTGTCTTTTTAACTTGTGTGGTTCTAAAATAATCTCTTCCTCTTCAGTGGCAGGGGATGCCAAAGATAAAGACATCTCCTGGTTCTCCCCTAATGGAGAAAAGCTCACCCCGAACCAGCAGCGGATCTCAGTGGTATGGAATGACGACTCTTCTTCCACCCTCACCATCTACAATGCTGACATTGACGATGCCGGCATTTACAAGTGTGTGGTCACTGGCGAGGACGGCAGTGAGTCAGAGGCCACAGTCAACGTGAAGATCTTCCGTAAGAGCCTCCTGCTCCTCCTATATTTGTCCTCGTCTTTAGCCAGGAAGATACATGGGCAGCAGGCAGAGTGGGATGGCAATAAAGGACCAGCTGAGGGCTTGACAGGGCTTCTTCCTTTCTTTCCTCACCCTAAGTCTTTTCTGAATTGCACTAAGAGCTCCAATATGCTCTTAAATGATCCTGACCCAGCTCAGAACTCACAACCCAGGTTCATGCTGGTTACAGCAACCTCCCACTGACCTCCAACTCTAAATTCAAACTACACAGTTCCCAGAGAACTATTATGGGTGCCCCATCCATTCCCCAAGTGTTGACTAACCGTTGTACAATTCAGGGTCCCCTCTTATTTCACTCTCCCATGCTGGTAATGGAGTCAAAAAGCTCAGTGGAGGGTTAGGGGGATATTTTTATTTGAACTCTCTGTGCCACTCAGAGCAGGCAGCTCCAATTGCTACTTGGTCTGATGGTGGCCTCTCATCACCTTGTAATCATGCATCTGTCCCATTGGCCAGTGTAATGGTGAGTGACAACTAATAGAACAGTATGGATTGTCATGGTATTTATTGCCATTATTGCTTCTCTTCTGTTCTATTCTTTAAAATTCTCTCTGCTATAGTAAAGTTGAAGCTGGGGTACCACACAGAGTGGGAGACAAAGAAAGGATTGATAACTCCTGCTATTCATTGTAGAATAGGTGTTCTACCAGTTCATTCTACTTATGCACTGTGTCTCAATGGCACTATTCCACATGGCAAGGGACCCTGGTAAAGACCTTCCTTTCCCTCCATAGATGTTTCATACACAAAGTGTGATACATTTAGCACTCAGTGATAGACATTGATTGCCAGACTTCCACAACATATTCCCCTACTTGTGCCAGCCACTCCACCTGGCACCTTTGACCAAGTACTGGATGAAACCCTCTCTATACTACTGTATATATGTCTTAGGAGTTGCCTGCAACTGGAATCCAGGCAGTATGGCTCCAGTGGAAAGGCATCTATGTGGGAAAACCGGCTATTTTCCCTCACTCTTCTCTTGTTTGTTTTCCAGAAAAGCTCATGTTCAAGAATGCACCAACTCCCCAGGAGTTCAGAGAGGGGGAAGATGCAGTGATCGTGTGTGATGTGGTCAGCTCTCTACCCCCAACCATCATCTGGAAACACAAAGGTCGAGATGTCATCCTGAAAAAAGATGGTGAGACCTGAATTCTCTGACAGTTGCCTTACCCCTGGGCCACCAAGTCCCCTAGGGTTCCACCTCTGCAGGCCTGTGAGACATTTTGACCCATACTCCAATGTCCCTCCCAGAACCACATGCAGTTTAGGTCCTAAATGGATATATATATATATATATATATATATATATATATATATATGCCTGTGGCTTGTATGTTCAGGGACTTTCTCCAAAGAAAGAGACAAGTTTACAATAGACATTTGCTCTTGGCTCTATGTCAGAGCCAGGGACACATTTTCTTATTTCAGCATAAAGCTCCACCCCATAAGACTGAAGCTAGGAAAAGGGAAAGGCTCAGCGACCTTCCTACAGACACAAGTTCTCTAACTGATCCTTGGACGAACCTGCCTCTTGTCTCTTCTAGTCCGATTCATAGTCCTGTCCAACAACTACCTGCAGATTCGGAACATCAAGAAAACAGATGAGGGTACTTACCGATGTGAGGGCAGGATCCTGGCACGGGGGGAGATCAACTTCAAGGACATTCAGGTCATTGTGAATGGTGAGGAGATCCGTTCTTCCTACTATCTCCATTGCTACAACCTTGGTCCCCAATATCATTCTCTTCAACCTCCTCTTTGGTGTATAAAATGTAGACTCATTCAATCTCAGCCGAATCCCCCTACCTCCTATTGCCTCCCGCTTTGTTCTTCCTATAAAACAATATATATACTTGCCTTCTGGGTTTCCCTCAGCTATGGGGCCTATTAGTGCAGTTTTTTAATGTCCTTCATTGTCTTGAACCACTGGAAACTTTCCCCATGCTTACTAATACATTCTGATTCAGCCTTCGTTGTCTTTGATGCTATCATAATTGTGAAATTAGTCCCCTGGTTCAGTGTGCAATGAAAATATTATAATCAATTCAGGCCTCAGAACAGTCAGAATCATGGCCCACGGGCTTATTAATCTTAATTTGCAATGTCAAATAAACACACCAGTGGAATCGATCTGACATTTACAAGATGTCTACAGGAAATTATAATGTCAGTATTAAGAAAATAAGCATATCATGGTCAGATTGTTTTGGCTATTGATATATACTTTTGCTAAACCCTCCCCCTTCAGTCCTTTGGTAAAACAGTTGGTGCACAGGGCTGTTTATGACATTTCCAGAGAAGTGTCACTCTGGTGCACTGGTGCATTTCAAATCGGCATTAACCATTTAATCACCGGGATCAGGGGTTTCAACATTTTCCAGCATGAACAATCCCATTTTGAACAGCAAGTTCCCTAGCCATGGTAGTTGTAAGTTGAATATGCACTGATTGAAAAAATATATGATAATAAATAGCTGCTATGAATTGAATGCCATTTTAAAATGAATAAAATGCATTAATATAGCTTCAGGAGCTATATTACTAAAATAGAGCATTGTACCAGAGTGAGCAAAAGTAGATTAATAAATATAGTCATTAATAAATAAATAATAATAATACACCTGTAATCCAATTTTTTCCCACACCTGTATATTGTTATAAAACACTAGTGCACTTTGGGGTGAGTTATTTATTCCGTTTACAATAATTATTTAGTACGTGCCTGAATTGAGATCCCTTACACTAACTCTGCAACTGCCCAGGACTCTTGACCCCCAGGTGTGACCCTTGACCTAGGGTTCCCTAGAAGTGCCGCTTCTCCAGGCCACAGGATTCTTCCAACCACCCCTGATAGCCCTTCTTTCCTTCAGTACCGCCCACCGTCCAGGCCAGGCAAAGCATCGTGAATGCCACCGCCAACCTCGGCCAGTCCGTCACCCTGGTGTGTGATGCTGAAGGCTTCCCGGAGCCCACCATGAGCTGGACAAAGTAAGACCCAGCTCCTGCATTGGATCAGGGACTAGTGGAGAAGGGGCCAGCACAGGGCCTGCTCCGGGTTGGCATTGCCATGGAGCAGGGACAGACTGCCTGGGGATGTCACCAACTCCGGGTGCAGAATGCACTCCCCTACACGGTTCTCCTGCCTTGTGCATCGGGTTCCTCCTGCATCCTCAGTCTGCGGGTAGAGAGCATGGTCTTGGAGGCCCTCTTTGGTATTGTCTGTGAGTGCAGTTTACAGCCCAGGGACAGGATCAAAGGTTTGGGTGGAAGAATCTAAAGTATATTTGGAAATGCAATTTGGTGTCTTAACTTTTTGTGAAGACTGAGCCTTTCCCATGGGCTCAGACTGCATTTTATGGAATAAAATTAAAAACAAACATCTTCCCTCTGTGGTCAAAATCATGGTCCTTTGCCTTGGTGAACCCTGTAGGGACGGGGATCTGATAGAGAATGAGGAAGATGAGAAGTACGTCTTTAGTGATGACAGTTCGGAGCTGACCATCAGGAAGGTGGATAAGAACGACGAGGCTGAGTATGTCTGCATCGCTGAGAACAAGGCTGGAGAGCAGGATGCGTCCATCCACCTCAAAGTTTTTGGTAAGGACAGTGGGGGGGTCAAGGTCACTAAATTCCCCTTACCCTGCACACTCAATCCATCCGCAAGAGCCTGTCCACTCTGCTCAGAATCTATCCCAAGTGCAGCCTCTTCTTACCAGCTCTGCCACCTTTGCCCCAGTTCAAGCCACCCTCCTGCTCCCCTGGTCAATGAGACAGCCTCCTATCTGGTCTCCCTGCCTACCTCCCATAGGTCCCCTTCATCCCCTCCTGCTCACTCCTTAAGTGTGAGAATGACCTGAGTGTCACTCCTCTGTTTAAAGCCCTACCATGACTTCCTATTGCAATCAGAATAAAATCTAGACTCCCTACCCTGGCCCACAAGACTAAACCTGAGCTAGCCCACACCTTCCTTCCCCATCTCATCCTTCCTCCACTTTGTTCCACACTTAAAAGCTTCAGGCCTCCTTTCTGGCCCTCGGGCACAGCACACTTGTTCCCTGCCTCAGGGATGTTGCACTTGATGTTCCTTCTGCTTGGAATATCACTCACCCAGATCTGCTCATAGCTGCTTCTCCTCTCTCATCATTCAGATCTCAACTCAACCACCTTCTCAATGAATCCTCCCTTCACTGCCCTGCCTCTGTATCACCACCAGCTCCCCTGCCTCCACTAATCTCTTCCATTGACCTTACTGTGTCTTCTTCATTGTATTTATCAGTACCTGAGCTGACCTCATTTACATATTTGTTTTGGGAATTGTTGTCTCTCAACTCCACTAAGTGTGTAGACTCCAAGATGGTGGAGCACACACTTAGTGGAGGTGAGAGACTTAGTCGCGTACATTGCCTTTTCTCTGGCACTCCCAACACCACCAGACTCGTCATAGGCCCTTGGTACATATTAGTGACCAGTGCTTCTGATTCCCTTTTTTTCTTTCCCTGGCCTGTGTGAAACAGCATCATAAAAGTCATGAAAAGAACCCCAACACCTCTATTCACATCTTCTTTTTAAACTCAGTTAACTTCCATACATTTAGAACTGAAATAAATTTTGACTTGACCTGACCTTGGAAAAAAGATTTGTAGTGGGAAAATGTTCAACCTAATGGCTCTCTACTCTCTCTGCTCATCTTTTTAAAAACCACAGCTAAGCCCGGCCGATGTAGCTCAGTGATTGAGTGTTGACCTATGAATCAGGAGATCACAGTTCGATTTCTCTGCAGGGCACATGCCCAGGTGGCAGGCTCAATCCCCAATAGGGGGCCTGCAGGAGGCAGCTAATCAATGATTCTCTCTCATCATTGATGTTTCTCTCTCTCCCTCTCCCTTCCTCTCTCTGAAGTCAATAAAAGTATATAAAAAAAACACACACACAGCTAAGCTGGTCCATTGTAGATAGTGCTACTAGAGCAGGTGTCAGAGGTTCATGCCTGGAAAGCTTCGAGGGACCTGCTTGTTTAGCCTGATCAGGAGAACTGATCCATGTTTGTAAACAGAGCTTTGAAAATCAAGCGTTTATATACAGTTGGACTTGCTAATCACAGATGAATCCTATTTATTCATTTATAACAATTGGGTTTATAAACAGTGTATCAGTTTGATTCAGATTAATTCAGTATGTAACTGAGCACATACTTGAAGGTGAAAGCTAAACTTCTTGAAAATATTCTTGACAGTCATTTCTCTATTTCTGACTGGTCTTCCCAGTCACACTAAGTTGGTTTTTTTTTCATATTATAGAGAGAGACAATACATTTGTTAATTTATTCCTTCATTCAACAAGTATTTATTGAATACCATTGTATTTATTGAATAGCATTGTTGCTAAACAGAGAAGCTAAAGATATGGCCCTTTGACCCTGAGATGAATGAGAGAGATTGACATATAAGCACATAAATTATAATGGATAGTGTCATTCAGTAACATTTGAGTGCCCCGTATAGGCTCGGCCATTGTCAAGGTCACAAGGATGAATGACATGCACTCTTTGCTCATCAATAGGTTCTGTTCTCATTAGTGGGTTCCCTGGCTCATGAAGATGGCCAACACTCAAATATTTAATCCTTTATAATGACTTGATAATAGCAGTATGCACAGTGTTTTGTAGAAAGGATCTCTGGTCCTGCGTGACACAGAAGTTAGGGAAACCCTTGCATATGCTGTGCTAGTAAACAAGTCGGAGTTTCCCATAAGAGGCAGGACGGGTGTGCATCGCAGGCCAACAAGCACAGGCACGGAGGCAGGAGGGGCACGTGTCCTAAATGTGAGCTATTGGACAGGGACCTCTGTCTGTTCTACCCCCAGATATCCCCAGTGCCTGGGAGAGTGCTTGGCATGTAATAGGTATTAGTATTTGGATAATAGAGGGAATAGAAATCAGTTTTGTGTGAATTAATCATCATGTATGTGGCAGAGAGATGAGCCTAAAAATGTATAATGATGACTTGTTTTAGAAAATTCATTTAGATATTAGCCCCATAAAATAATAATAACAATACTGAACAGAAATGAGCACTATAATGTGCCGAGTACTATGTGAAATTTTATTCACAAATTAGCTCTTTTAATCCTCAGCACAACCCTATGAGGTAGATTAATTATTATCCCCAATTTACAAATGAGGAAACTGAACAAAAGGAAATTAGGTGCCCTGTCCAAGAATCAAGCCCAGCTTGTAAGTCCATTCCCTGAGCTATCAGTGGTAGTTGCTGTTCCATGAAACCCAATTTAACACGTATTATATCTAAACTCGAAGCCCAGTGCACCAAATTTCGTGCACTGGGGGGTGGTCCCTCAGCCTGGCCTGTGCCCTCTCGCAGTCCAGGACCCCTCACTGCTTACTGTCTGCTTGCTTACTGATCCTTACCACTCAGCTTGCTGCTCCTTAGTGCTGCCACAGAGGCGGGAGAGGCTCCTGCCACCGCTGCTGCACTCGCCAGGCTGTGAGCCCAGCTTCTGGCTGAGTGGCGCTCCACCAGGGGGCAGCTCCTGCATTGAGCATCTGCCCCCTGATGGCCAGTGTGCATCATAGTGACCGGTCGTTCTGGTGGTTGCACTGTAGTGGTCACGTAGGCTTTTCTTATATAGATTACATGTGGAATGACTGGCGATAGTGAAATTGGTGTTCTCCTTTACCATCATGGATAACTTGGCTTCTCTGCGGAAGCACACTCGGTTCTAGCTTGGCTGGTTGAGGACAGCTCTGGGCTTCTCTTCCAGCCTCTCTGGTGGTGACAGCTGCACTAGGAAGGAGGTGTGGGAGTGAGGCAGGAGCCATGCGGGGCCACGCTGGAGTGAAGGGAGTGGTGGGGTCCAGGGAAGTGGGCGATGAGGTACGGAAAGTGAGAGTAGGAACTGGGGCAAGGCAGGCTTTGTCTTTCTACCCCCTGCCCTCACCAGGCATCCCCTCCTGCATATCTCTCTCTCTCCCTCTCTCCCTCTCTCTCTCTCTTTCTCACAGTCTCTCTCCCTCTCCCATACATACACACACACACACACACACACACACACACACACACATTCACTCTCTCTCTCTCTATCTATCTATCTCTCTATCTCTATCTCTCTATCTCTCTCTCTCCTACCACAGTTTCTTTCCTAAAGCTGCAGCTGGGAGGATGTGCACTGGAGTATATGCAAGTAGAGCAAAGGAAGAGAGATGGCCTGATGCCTACAGAGACAGGGGAAAAAAACAAACCATGGTCTTAGGGACCATGTCTAGTCCAGCCCCATCCAGAATGAGAATGTTCCTCTGTAATATCTGGGGAAGAGTTCGCTAGCCTCCCTGGAGTAACCTAGTTCCCCATGTACACTCTCCCTTCCCTCTCCATTCATGTTCTTCACCTCCTTTTCTCCTCCTTCTGGCCCCCACCATTGGTTTAGGAGATTGGTACTAGGGCCAGAGAACCAGGTTGGGAGAGGCCAGCTAGTTTGGGCTGCATCTTTCTTTCATCCTTTTCCTCCCTTTCCTTCCCCTCAGGTTTGCAATCTGGGACTAGCACCAGGGGAGAAATGGTGCAGGCTCCTTAGTGGCATCCGAGTTCACAGCAATGAGATAGGAGAGCAAAGAAACCTGTAGCTTAGACAATAAAAAAGTGCCCGGCCCTCCTGTGGATCAAGAAGGGGTGGCAATTAGTATGGTAGGGACACATCTAATTAGGGTCTGCCATAATTGCTCCTGGCTGACATCATTTTCCTAAGAAAGGGAAGCATTCTAGTGTGCATCGCCCTAGTTATCAGCCAGATGCTCTTTTTACTAAGTAGTTGCATCCTCCTTCCTTTAAATTTGGCAGTGAAATTCCATTGCTCCTCCCTGTGGGTCCTTCTGAAGGAGTATTTTTCCCCACAGATTCTTGTTATGCTCATATGAATGCTCTTAAGATCTCATGCTGCTGAGGGCTCAGGCGAGTTCATCAGTGGCAGAAGCTTTGCTTAGGTGACCCCTAAGGACCAAAGCAGACCTTGTGAGTTACAGCAAAGGACAAATAAGTTGAAGGAAGGTGCACCTGGTCCAAAGTCTCAGTTCACAGGAGCAGGACCCCACAGTCCTTGGACTGGGCTTGCAGAAGCCTGGGTCGGGGTGGGAGTAGACAAGGTTGGCCCGCAGTGGCAGGGTGCAGAGCTGTGGACATGCTGGAAGAGAAGATCAGGGGTGCTCACACGAGGGTCCACAGGGACAGGGGCAATGGCACAATCTAGGGCATTCGGTCCCATGCGGCAGGTGGAGAATAGAACAGGGATCCAAAGTCAAGGGCCCACAACAGAGGTGAATTAAGATGGTGCAAGTGCCCTTGTAGATAAAACCTGGACAGATGCCTCTGGATGCCAGTGCACAGAGTGAAGAAACCCTGCACCTGCCCGGCTTGCCCACTGTCCCAATGTAATGATCAGAGCTTGCCTTTCCACTCTCAGCTGTGGTCCAGTCTGGGCAGTGACTTATACCGCTATTCTATTTCCAAGGCAGCATTCTAAGCCTGCAGTTAGTTCTCACAATAGCCCCGCTTCTGGAGTGCAGAGATGCTAAGTCATCAGTGGACGCTTCCTTCCTTCCAACAGCCTCTGTAGACCGTGCAAAATTAGTCATTGTTAACAATGTTTTTAATAAGAACATAGTTTTCCTTTTTCTAGAGACTTATACGGTGAACCCTGTATAACCATCTGCGAAATGGAGCCACCAAAACCAAATATTGTTAATAGCCCTTAACTTGTCCTTCATCTTCTGTTAACCTTTGTCTGCCAGGACCAAGTCCTGATCACAGCGTCTGACTAGGTTTCAAGAGGCCAGAAATTCCAAAAACTGCCTTTAACCTCCACCTCCCCCCCAAAAAAGTTCAGTTTTAGTGAATTCAGTTGTCTGGCTGATGTTTTTTTAACTTCTCAATCTGTGATTTTAGCACTAAACCTCCTTCTCAACAGCACTTAACACTTACTGCATCCAATATGAGCTGTGGCCTTTCCCAAAGTCCTATTTATCAAGGTAGACACAAAGCCTTCCTAGAGGAAGACCTTATTCATGGGCTCCATGGATCCAAATGCATGATCATTGGGCCACACTGGGCTGAGATGAACCCATGTGCTGGCGGGCAATGAAGGATCCGCTAAGCTGGCTACAGATTAACGTCAGGAGAATATTTGAACTATTTGGTAGTTTTATAAAGAAGCAGATATTTTCCACAGAAAATGCACAGCTCTATCGTTATTTGCTGTTTATTAAAGCAGAATCAAGGGCCTCAGTTTGGAAACTGTATGTAGGCAGTAGTTTGTTAGCCTACATGGGGTTACTGGGTGATTCTGAATATAGAGGAAATGCAGTTCTTTCAAAAATTAGCCATAATTTTAATTTACTTATTTTTTATTTGTTTATCTAGCCTGGCCTTTTCTCTATTAGTGAAATAAGTTACACTTGTGCAGTGTTATCTTTTCTATGGAAGGTTTAGCAGTTTCAGAGTATAATTGTTTTAAATTGGGAAAATTCAATTTTCTCTAATGTGTTAACATTTAACTCAGCTTTGAATGCTTGTGCTTTCTTGCATTACCCAAAACATTTGGAAAATGAACTCATCTCAACTCATCTCCTTCCCACCCCAGCCCACTCCACAACCCGAGTTACCCACCACGTTTCCGTACTTGAGCTAATGCCACACAACTTCCTTGGGCATTACAAATCTCAGCATCGCCTGGCTCCTCCTCCTTCCTTCTTTTGTTTCTTGCCATCCCTCCTATCCCTGCTCACTTGCAACTTCCCATAAAGCCTTTCTTTAGCATCTCTCTCAAATCCATCCTTTCGGTCCCGACATGGCCCGATCAGAACTGTCACATCACAGCTGGGGCACTGCCAGAGCTCCCAAATTGTTTTCCTGCCTCAAGGTTTTCCCCTTGCTAAATCATCTTGAATGTTTTCTAGATTAACCTTCTTGTCATGCAAATGACCATTTCATCCCTCTGATCAAACACTGTCAGTGGCCTCCACCTGCCACCGGACAGAATTCAAGCAAGAACGTTAACAGGTGGTCAAGACTCTGTGTCAAGATGCAGCGTTGCCTGCTCTGCTTTGATGCACAAACACATGACTCTCTTCCCAACCCTCTCGTCATGTATTCTTGCTTCTTTGCATTCCTTCAACCAGTTTTCTACCCATGGAATGACTCGGTCTCCACCCCAAAGTTTCACCTACTGAAAATCTCATGGCCCAGCCCAAAAGCTGTGTCCCCACCAAGACGCCAACCAGAGGAGGGCTCTTCCTCTGCTCCATGCCTCTTGTATCCATTGCCCTCACTTGGCGCTCTTACTATGCAGGGTGTTGTTTTTATTAGTCACTGCGGTGTTGCCGTGTGCCTGCCTTGTGGTAAGCTCTTGAGGCTTCAACATGTAGAGTACAGCCTATACTTAGGAAGTAGATAACCTTTGTTGTGCATGCTACCACTTAAACCTGGGGCACTGAGAAGGTTAGATAAACATGACAGGAATTACAGGAATGTTTTGTCTTTTCAGCAAAACCCAAAATCACTTATGTAGAGAACCAGACCGCCATGGAACTAGAGGAGCAGGTCACTCTTACCTGTGAAGCTTCGGGAGACCCCATCCCCTCTATCACCTGGAGAACTTCCACCCGAAACATCAGCAGCGAAGAAAAGGTATAATGTCGCCACCCAAGAGTCTCAGGGCATGGCACGCAGACTTGAAGCGGATTGAGTCTGCCCAATGCCCAATTCTCCTCGGTGAGCCAGAACGGGGATATGGTCACTGTAGTCCAGGTTCTATGGCCTCCTCCCCCCACCTGAATGCATCCTGCTCCACATCCTCTGACAATGGAAGAGGTGCAGTTCATTGCATAGATTGGCAGGGGGGGTGATGTTAGTGGGTATGGTCAAGGTAGACGCTCCGGGGAGGAAGAAGGTAGTGATTTTCAAACCCAGGATTTGGGGCTGTGAGGAACAAGGCAAACTGACATCCTGGTGCTCCAGGTGATTTCGTCCTCATCTCAGGAGCACCAAGGAAATGTCTCCTGGAAGTTATAGGGTCAGAACAAGCCTGTCAATTCTTCTCCTTGTATTTTGTATACTCATGCTTTACATGCACTATGTGCACAAAAGCTTGGTTGCCTTTGTGTCTGCCTGTATTCTCGATCACATTTGTATATCATGTTGATCTAAAGGCAAAAATAATTAGCAGTTTCCACATGATGATGATTGCCCTAGGCTCTGCAGTGTATTCGCTGAGAGTGTAAGAACAACGTAGCAAGCTCCATGACAAATTCAAACGACTGGGGAGGTTTCACTTGAAAACATGTGGATTTACAGGCCACCAGAAAGCTATCTTTATTATGAACAATATGTAATAATTGAAGGGACCCCACAATGTGTAGCCCTTTGCTACCAAGTGGGCCAAATGCAAGAGGGGAAAGAAGCTTGGTTTTAAAGCGACTTAAACCATCTTAGGGCACCTCTCCAGTTTCACCTCATATATCCTGTAGTAATGGGCTTTGTCACCTACTCAGAAGTAATGGCCTTCGATTCAAAGGGCATTTGTAATGGATTACTTATTGACCAAAATGTCAGAAATTATAGATCTTCACTCTTCTGCTTCCCTAAAGGAAATCCTTAGAGAGGGTAAACTCAAGTACACCCGAAAGAGAGAGTATGAGACACTAGAACCAAACTTGGGATCTGCACTTGAGGAATTGATTTCTGTCCCGCTAATAGAAAGCAAGGCTGAGTCAAAAGGAACAGAAATACCATTCCAAAACCAATTATTTTTTGCAAGTTTTACCTCCAGAGTTGAATTCAACTTAGCAAAAACTCAACAAAGGAACTGCTAAGTATTTTTGAAACTCGCATATGCTGTTTGATATTGTACTGGAGTAAGAAATGTGGTGTTTACTTGATGCTTTCTTTATCAACATTGGGGTTAAACCTTCAGCTCAGATTTCTGCTCCTATCATGTGTGTTGTGTGGATTGAACTTGCATTCCAGGGCTTAAACCACAGGACCACTGCCTGACAGGTTTTCCTACATTAGTCTTAAGAGTAGATTTGTCCAGAATGGCACAGTGTATATCTTTGACCTCAGTGAAGGGCAGAGATAACATCTATCCCAGATGAACGATGCTTTTAAATTCTACATCTTTTCTAGGAATAGCTCAATAGCTAAACTAGACCAGAAGAGTTATTAAGATTTCTGCCTACCTCAGCTCCTTTAATAGCTTGGTTCTCTAGCTTGTATCCGTGAATTCATTTTCACAGAATGAGAACAAATAACCAGGTACTAATATACACTCACACTCGCTAAATACTGAGACTGAAGGTGTTCAGCAGAGACTTTCTCAAGCCAAGGAATACTCACTTGTCAGTGAGTGTAGGTCATTTGTCTCAACCAGAGATAATTCTTTAAACCCTGTCACATAGGTGGTGGTGGTTTACCATAACGACAATAGTCTGCTTGACATGACATTACTGGAATGTGAGTAAATCAATGTGAGAACAAGTCCTCCAAGCTGGCCAGTGCTGTGACGCCAGATGAGCACACCTACCTAATGAAGCCCTTACAGAAAAGTTGCCATTTATATTAATTCTCTGCTGACATCAAAGAGGCGCGATGTACAGCTTCATACCACGGATAGCTAATAATTAAGAAAGAAAGGTGGCCTCTTCCTGGGGCGTTGGACTCCAGATAGTAAGCTTCACTTTTACTTGGTGGCTGCTTCTCATGTGCAACTCCATCTGAAGTTGCATGATATGTAATTAGGTATCGGCATGATTAGAGTCACTGAATTGTAGGAGTGGAAGAAAACAATTTTCTTTTTAAAATCAGGATGCTATGCTAAGCAGATAAGAATAGACAATCATATTGAACTGCCAAGATAAGGAAGGCTCCTGAGAATTAGATCACATAAAATGCCTGGATCATAGAAGGTTGGAAGGAAGCCAGTCTTTGAGTTTATTTAGTCTGACCTGGCACTGCTTTCTAACATATCTGCCAGACAGTCACTCAGCCCTGCCTGAAGGGTGACATTGCCAGCCCTCTGCAGGGCAGTCAGCCAACACTGATGACCAGGAGGTCTGCTTCTCAGCCTTCCCACCTCTGGCAGCCAGTCTTTGTATGAGAGCTCTTAAAACAGCTACTCGAGTTTTCTTCAGTCTGTTCTTTACCTCACCAGTTGCCCCGTAATAGATGGCATCAGCTCACCAGTGCTCCATTAAAATTTTGTGGTGCCCAGAGTCAATGATGAAGACTTCCATGGATTATTACTCCCTTGATCTGGATGCTGTAATGCAGTTAGAGTTTCATTAGCCCCTTTAGCAGTTTCCTCATCCTGTTGCCTTGTATTGAGCTAGTGGTCAACTAAAATGTTCAGGTCTCTTTTCCATGAACTGCATTTAAGCCATATGCCTCCTATCCTGTTCTTATGCAATTGATTGCTTAACCAATCATGCAGAATTTTATTTTTATTTCTGTTAAAAATTGTATTTGTTGGTTATAACCCAATGTTTCTCAATGGGGTCACAATGAAAACTTGGGAAGACTCTTCCTTTACTGGGACTATAAAGGATGATATTGCAAGATATGTAGCACCCTAATCTCCTCCCCCCTAAATACCAGTAGCCACTTCCAATCATGTGATTACCAAGATTTCACATGTGCAAACACTCTTGGGCATGAGAACAACTATTTGAGTTTACCTTTCCAACCAGTCAAGAATGGCTTTCATCAGAACTATCCTTTAGAGGTCTGTGGGTCCAGGGAATTTCCATCCACATGCTCCCCTATTTTATTTATATATTGAAAGTAATGAGGTCTACAATCAGTGGCGACCCCAGCCCAAGCACAAGACCCACTGGCAGGCAATGGAGTGGTCTTCCCCATGCAACTGTCATCTAGCATTTGCATTGGCTATTGCTACAACCTTATATGAACACTTACTTAAAATATCTTTGTCCAGGTTACTGATAAAAATGTTGACTGGGACAGGGTCCAGTATAGAGTCTGTAGAATGTCACTAGGGCTTCCCTCTGGGTCATTGGCTAAGAAGGTAGAGTACCAAATGCCACAGTACCCTCTTGTACCAAATGCCACAGTACTTAATGAGTTCCCTGGAAGGCTTAATGATCTCTTTAATAGAGTTAGTCACAATATAAGCTAATTAAAGCAACTTGGTCTTTTGCTTCACTAAGGAGAGAGGAGAAAAGGCTTCCAGCCGTAGACACATAGTTAGTGACTTCCTAATGGAATACTTGTTTTTCTTCATTAAAAAAATAAAAATTAAAAAAACAATACAGTGAACTTGCATGTCACACCCTATCTGTGATCTTGTCTCTGGGTTTAGTCCAGTCACTTATTGGAGATTACTATCAACTTGCTAAGCTTCAGCTGGTTGAGTTGGTCGCTCCACAACTGATAATAGCTGGGCTAATACCATTAGGGTAGATCATTTGTCTGAAAGTTAGTTCATTTCTTAGTGCTCACTATTATGTTGACCAAAATCAAAACATATTTGAACATGACAATGGGTCAATTAGATCAATGTGTACAGAGGTCATTGACAATGCAGATACAAAGAAAGTTTGTGTGTCCATACTGTGTCCACAGCATTTCATTACTCTTCCTACCCAGACTCATTTAACTATTGCCAGGGTGCTTGAGTGAGTGGAGCTAAATTCCAGGTACCATTTACATTCTGAGTGAAACTTTGGGATGATAATTTGCATCATCTATCTCTGGCAGAAAAATTCGTAGTGTCCTTACTTGAACATGCCTTCGAAATAACTGGTGAATAAAAGCATCCGAAGCCTTAATGTTTAAGGAAAAGGAGAGAGGTGAAGAGTTGAGATCAGAAGAGATAAGGAGAAAAAATGAAAAGCATTCATGAACTTTGAATCTTGAGCTTCCCAAGTAGCCCGCAAATGAGAGAGATCTTTTGAAATTATCTGCAAACTTCTTATCACCAAGAATTCCTCATTCAATACAAAGTAGGTGCTCACTTTTAAAATTGGAAAAGGTACCTCCATTGAGCAAACAGAGGCTGGCTTATTCAGCCTGTGGACAAGTTTCTAGCAGGGAATACTTTAGAATAGTGAAGGGATGCTCCACCTTAGTTTATATACATATTCCTGCAGACTTGTAAGGTAATAAAACATGAATATGAAAAAAACATGGAGCTAACAATTTTTGGAATAGTACTAGTCATATTCTCATTATATTTTATTGTGTTTTTGCATATCAGGTTGTCTTAAAGCAGGCCACATGCCTTCACCAAGTTATCAGGGGCAAGGCATAGCCTACCATTCCACCTGTACTGGGAGGTCAAGCAACTAGAATAATTGTGTTACTCGAACTACTTATTTTAAATGCCACAAAACCATAAGAATTTGGGAGAGACACAAGAAAATCAGATCTGAAAAGCACATAACTCCTAAAAAACTATCTTGGTTCAAGCAGCCCTGGTGTGTGACAAACCAGCTTCTAAGTGATGTGGAACTGGCAACCACATTTGACATGTTGGCCCACCGCTTCTTTGGTCTATGCATGTTCCTCTGTCCTCACTTTCTTCATGTGACATAATCCAGCATTCTCATCCTCGTATCTCACAGGAGCTCCTTGCATTTAGTGGACCCCTACTAAATGTTTGCCAACTCATTTGCATTCCCCGGGTTACCTTGCTGTGTCTGGCATCTTCTCTATTCTTTTTCTATCTAAACACCAGGGACAATCAGGCAGTCATGCCATCCAACAGAAAGAGCAATGCAGGTATGATGTCTCAGACTCCCAGTATGAAAACAGAAAAACTGTAAGCAGAGTAGATTCTCAAGTGCCAGATAATTTTTTTTAAATATAAATGTGGGTAGAAAAAGACCCAACCTCTGTGTCTCTGAGATGGCTCACTCTTTGGAGTGCCGTGTTTGCTGAAGATGGAGCCTGCTGGAGCCTGCATGCATTCAGTGTGGTATCCTCCAGGCTTCCTGACTCATAGTCTTAAAGACTTCATACTTCTCATTCCTAATGTGTCTTATGCTTTTTTGTTGTTGTTCCTTTTTTTAAATAAAAATTTTATTTTTCATAGCATGCATGTAGAGTTATAAAATGCATGAGCACAAAATGGCATTAGTGTATTTGTGATAAGCTCTCCTATAAAACCCAAAGGAGGAAGCTCACTCTATAAGTATCTATAGATTGTATGGTTAGAACTAGTAGTTTCACCAAATATTATGAGGGACATTAAGACATTCTGGTCTAGGAGCAGCTTATAATACATCTGCTGGTGTCCCTGTGTATGTCTATTAGAGATGAGGGAAGCCTATACCTTTGAATGATACAGCCTAATGTGCATAAGGTGGGGGTGAGGTGGGAGGGAGCTGAACATAAGCCAAGTCCTTGATTAAGCTGGGTGATAGGCACACCATGGAGAGTGGGCCTTGGAAAAGTTCTGAATTGGAAAGAAGCTGCATGTGCACGGAGTGCAGTGTGACTCACCAGTTCTCTAAAGCAATGTTGTAAACTTTTACTGCTTTCTTGTTGTGTTTTATATCTTGTTCTCTCCAGGCTTCGTGGACTCGACCAGAGAAGCAAGAGGTATAGCTTACCTGACCACTAGCCAGTCTTTAGTTTTGAAAACGTTGCGGTTTAACTCACCATTATAGTTAACAACCAGGCATGCTAAACTAATTAGTAACTTAGATTAAAGAATAGGTCAGTAGTGGTAGCTGTTACTTAGCAATAGTATCATTTTAGGGTGAGCAAGCAAGCTGTGTTGGGAGTGGGTGAACAAATCCTTATTGTTTTCTAAGACTGGATTTTAGTCTCTTGATGGTGCTGGGAAAATCACATCCAGGTAATTACACTTAAATCTCCCCAATTCCCAGGCCCATCACTGTGAAATGGTGAAAATTTTTACTCACCTGGTTGATGTGGCTTCGGATCATGAAGGCACAGGGTCAGTGATCTGAAACCCACTTGGCCCTTTCCCTTCCAGCTCAACTCATCTTGTTGCTCGCTTATTTTATAATGATTGGTCTTGGTAAATGTTCACTTCACATCTCATCTTGAAGCAATGCAAATGACATGTCTCATTGGTTCTCCCAAACTGTTAAACGTGTCTGTGCTACTTTCACAGTGTTAAATTGATGAGCTTAGAATGATTCAGCACAAATGGCTTTGTGTGTGTGTGTTTTAAAGTCGGTAGCCATTGGCCTTTGAAATTTCTCTGATTCCTTGCTTCATTTGGGGTAATTTGGGACTTAGTTTGAAAATTGAGGCTAATTATTCATCTTTTGATTTTAATTGTTACACCCCCAAGATCCTGCTCATGGTCATGAGTATCACTTTTTACCTGATTTGTGCAACTGAGTGACAGATAGTGAAATAAAAACCAGTATAGTTTAGATGAAGTTCAAGGACCTAATCTATGAATACTTTATGGGAAAACAAAAAGCTTTGTCTCTTCTCCAGATGAAACTTTGGTATTGTAATGCTATAAACGTAGAATCTAGCAAGCAATCCTATAGGTTGTATTATCTCTCCTCTTAGCCTTTCGGAAATGATAATTATTCAGAACACGTAACTCATGTGTTCAGGTCACGGCTATAAATATGTAATTCTGTTCAATATTTGAAGCTGCCTGCCTGTCCCCAGGCGCGATGTTAGTTTCTGCACATGAACACATTGCCATCGTCAGCTCCAGTTCATTATCAGCTCTCTTTGCCTCCGACCTTTCTTGTGTCAGAGGGGCTGCAGTTCAGTGCACATCTCACTGAAATGCTCCTTCCTGGGGCACAGGAATCGCTCAGTGCTGTCACGGGCTGGGTGTTTTATTGCTTCAAAGTCCTGGACCCACTGGGACTGGGGAAGGGAAAGAAGGGTCAATTATCAGCTACTTCTGAGCAGCTACAGATCTCATTCTGCTTGGACTTGTACACCTTCCCCTTGTCCTTTTGACCTAGACCTGGAGGAGCTGAGGTTTATCAGGGAGCATTAAGAAGATGTTAAGTGAATTATTATCATAAGCGGAAGTAATGGGTTTATTCCCAGCAAAGCAAACACTTCACTCCGTTTGCCAGAAGTGTCCTTATCTTCAGTATCTCGCTCTGGACATCATTGTCTTTCAAATGAGTGCCACCTTGGGGCTCAGAAGTTCCGTTCCTGCCTATTTGTCTCACTCAGAGATGAAGACTGTAAGTCCAGAAGGCAGATTGGGTTCTGGCCAATCTCATTCTGTAAGCTCTGGAAAGCCTTCGCACTTTTACCTGGAAGAAGAAAGACAAAAATGTTTCGATGAGAGGATTAATTATAACTGCCCTTCATACTCTTGCAAAACAGGGTCTTCTTGTCATAATGATCTTCTCCTTCTTGCCCAGAATTCATCTGCTTTCTCCTCCGGAGCCTGAATTATCAGTGCGACGTTTGGTCTGCATGGCTGTAGGTGGCACTCCCGGACTTTGTCCCGGTACCGGAGTAACTATTTCAAAGGGCCCAGTCACACTAACTGTGTCCCCCAGAGAGAGAACTGGGCATCTGAAAATAATCCCATCATCAATTCTGTTCCTGAGCTGCTGCAAAACAAGAATTCTTTACGGAGGGCCACCTACTGGCCCGTTGACATCATTAAATTAGAAAGACTTCCAGATAGTGAAATTGAGGAGAGGCCAGCTAGAAGGGGAGAAAGAAGTACTGCTGTCAGTATAACCATTTCATGAAATGGTTGTGAAATGTGATGGGGCTTAAGTGACTGAGCTGGACTAAATCTACTTCTGATGGTACAGGAACAGCTTTGACAGAGCTGCTGAGGCTGCTCACAGGCCCAGGCTGCCTCGCTTTTGAGCTTCCCAAACTGGCTGCTGTGTGACGTGCAATTCTGGGTTTGGGGCTTCCAAGCCAGCACGTTGAAAGAATCTGAAGTCGGGTGTTGTTACATTCTTTAAAGGCCCAAACCCTTGGGTAACAGATGCCATACAAATGCAGACCACTCACCTATCCATTTCTACAGAACACTGCATGCTAGAGATAAGAGTGTGGCCCAGCCTCTGAAGAGTAAGATTCCTTTAGATTACCCACCTTCTGGAGGATCTGAACTTGGGCAAATGCCCAGACATTTCCTAGACCAGGAACCATTCACCTAGAGTGTCAAGGGGGGACACCCTGGGAGATATTCCAGGACCCATTGCCTGGGGATCATGTGCTTATTTCCTTTTTGACCAGTAATTCTGAAGACTCAGAAAGCTGATTATAGTACCAAGGGCTAAAAAATGGTGGTGACTGTGGGGTTAAGGGCCCCAGATCTACCTGGGACTCTCTGTACCACTGTCCCTGGAGAGGGGACCCAGTTACCCTTCCTTCCAGCTCAGCAGCTCCTGACTTCTGAGTTGTTGGGCTTTTTAAAAAAATAAAATAATTTTACTTTATTATGCCAGGAAAGTGAGGCATCTGCATAAGTATGGGTTTCTTATAGAACTTCTTGCATTTTGGAACACTCGGATTTCCCATCCAGTGTGCACGCATTGTGGCACTGGCAGATGGGTGGACTGCTGGGAGGGAAGGAGGGGAGTACAGGTTTCCCAGAATCCCATGAGGCAAGGCGGTTTCTGCTGGAGTATCTACTGCTCAGGGCTTCGCTTCCATTTGGGACACGCCAAACAAATCGGGACCTTGAGCCACACAGTCTTGGCACACAGCTAGGCTGCTTGACATAAACTGAGTCCATCTCTGTTTGGGGTACACCCAAGTTCCCATGGTGCTCTCTGCAGCCTCCCCCTCTAGTTGGAACCTAAAGTGAGACTTAGACACTGGCAGAGAGAGGAGAGGGTGTGAGACTGGTCACACAAGTGATGGCCTGGTCTCCTAGCCCCCATCCTGCCCTGGGCTCTGACACTCTCTGTTCCCTCCCGGCAGACTCTGGATGGGCACATGGTGGTGCGCAGCCACGCCCGCGTGTCCTCCCTGACCCTGAAGAGCATCCAGTACACAGACGCTGGAGAGTACATCTGCACCGCCAGCAACACTATCGGCCAGGACTCCCAGTCCATGTACCTTGAAGTGCAATGTGAGGAATAACTGTGGAAAGACCTGGGAGGGAGGGGCCGCGGACGGTTGGGATGGACGGGGAAAAGAGCAGCTAGGACCTGCAGCTGGCAAGCTTCGATCTCTTTCCCTGGGTCCCCAGGTCATCTCCTCACACCATCCCCAGGCTTCTTACCCGCTGCATGCCCTCTGTCTTCCCGTCAGCTCACAGGATTGCCAGAACAGCCCCGACCTCTACTATACCCTGGCATAGCTCAGCTTCAGGGCACACCCCCTTCCCAGTGCCAGGAGACAGCATCTGTAGGGCTCCATGACAGTGGCAGGCTTCCTGACAGTCATTGCCACTCGTTGCAGATGCCCCTAAGCTGCAGGGCCCTGTGGCTGTGTACACCTGGGAGGGGAACCAGGTGAACATCACCTGCGAGGTGTTTGCCTACCCCAGTGCCACAATCTCGTGGTTCCGAGATGGTCAGCTGCTGCCAAGCTCCAACTACAGCAATATCAAGATCTACAACAGCCCCTCTGCCAGCTACCTGGAGGTGAGCAGGGCACGGGCCAGCGGCAGGGTGGAAAAGGCAGTTTGACTATAGATGGGCTCCTGAAAGCTGCTAAAATCCTTCTTGCTTCTCTGGCATGTCCTGAGCTGGGAGCCATTAGCTGGAGAAGAACTCGGGCTTCAGCCCAACCCCTGTGTCTCCTGGGCAACCCCAGGGCCTGGAAGACAGAGTGTCTTCTTCCACAGCTCCTTCTCTGTTCTCCTCTCTGGCTTAAGGGTTGGGTGGAGCCAATGATTCCTGCTTTACTACTTCTATTCTTTGCTAATTGAATCCAATAAATAAGGGCCTGAGGCTGTGACCATCCCATGGGCATGTAAACCAAGAGCTCCTTCTCTCTCAAGGTGACCCCGGACTCTGAAAATGATTTTGGAAACTATAACTGCACCGCCGTGAACCGCATTGGACAGGAGTCTCTGGAATTCATCCTTGTCCAAGCAGGTGAGCATCCCTTACGGCTGCACCGCCTTCGAAAACCCTTGCTGGCCCATTTGGTGTCCTTGAGTGATGCCGGGAAAGTGAGAAGAGAGGCCCCGGGTCAGCAAAGCCTGAGGAGGAAGCAGGGAGTGATGGAGACTTGAGGATGGGGGCATGGAGCATGTGGGGAGAGAACAGTGTGAGGAGGCGGGCAGGGAAGATAGGATACAGGCAACAAGACTTCAAGACTGAGCAGAAACCGCGAAGACGTGATTGTGAGTTGTGTCCTGCCTGAAGCTCACTCGGGCCTTCATCTGTGTTCTCCCCACAGACACCCCATCCTCACCATCCATCGACCAGGTGGAGCCATACTCGAGCACAGCACAGGTGCAGTTTGATGAGCCAGAGGCTACAGGTGGGGTGCCCATCCTCAAATACAAGGCTGAGTGGAAAGCAGTGGGCGAGGAAATGTGGCACTTCAAGTGGTACGATGCCAAGGAAGGTGAGTCTGGAAAAGTCTTTGTTTCCTTCAGAATGAGAAGTCCCTTGGTGCTGGGCACACATTCACGCCTGCCTTCACCAGATCCGGGCACCCTGACTGCCCATAGGGTAGGGCAGCATACCACTCTCACCTACTGGTCACTGGCCATCCATTCATGTCCCTATGCTGCAACATCGAATTAGGCACGGTCACATCTCACGTAGACTTGTTGGCCTCTGTACCCTGGCACTTCAGAACCTGGTTCCTGGGCCCCTGCAGGATGGAGGGGCCATCCCAAGCACCTGCCATGCAGAAGCCCTGCTTTGGTGTGACAACCTGGCAAGGCCAGTCCACCCTGCTCCTCATGTAGTTATGTGTTATTGTAGTAAAACATATACAACATGAAATGTACCATTTTAACCATTTTAAGGGTACAGTTCAGTGGCATTAAGTCCAGTCTCGTTGTTGTGCAACCATCACCAGGGTCCATCTCCAGAGCTTTATCATCCCAAACTCTATACCCATGAAACACTAACTCCCCTCCCCTCCTGCCCAGCTCCTGGCAGCCACCACTCCCCTTTCTGTCTCTCTGTAGTTGACTCTCCTAGGTACTTTGTATAAGTGGAATCATACAGTATTTGTCCTTTTGTGTCTGGCTCATTTCATATAGCATAATGTCCTTGAGGCTCATTTATGTAGTACGTGTCAGAATTTTCCTCCTTTTTAAAGCTGAATAATGTTCCATTGTACGTGTGCACCACATTTTTTTTTCCATTCATGTGTCCGGGAACACCTGGGTGCCCCCACCTTTTGGCTACTGTGACCAATGCTGTGAGCGTTGGTGTGTAGATATCTGTCCAGGTCTCTGCTTCAATCCTTCAGTGTGTAGTCCTAGAAGTAGAATTGCTGGATCCAGTGATAATTCTGTGTTTGATTTTTTGACGACCCACCATAGTGTTTCCCACAGCAGCTGCACCATTTCGCCGATAGGCTTTTTATCATTTGTGATCCTTTCCATGTTCTCACAACAGCCAGCTTGGAGGGCATCGTCACCATCATGGGTCTGAAGCCTGAGACAACGTACACAGTGCGACTGGCAGCCCTCAACGGCAAGGGTCTGGGCGAGATCAGCGCAGCCTCCGAGTTCAAGACGCAGCCAGTCCGTAAGTAGAGCCGTCTGCCCTGCCTCTCCCCCTCCCTCTTCTTCTGGGGGCCTTGGGGGACCCTGAGCTGGCCACCCCCACATCATTGTTCAGATGACAGCCTTTTGTCTTTCAGATGCCTCTGCTGGAGGTGGCCCCACCTCCCTGCTCTCTGGCCCTCAGTGATGACTGACACCCAGTCCCTTTATCCTCTTTCTCGGGGTCTTGGTGACACTGTCATAGACTGACAGCCGGGGTTGTTAGAGGGCGTGTGCAGTGGGGGGTTGGGGATTTGCTTTTTGACACAGGTCACAAAGGCCCTCAGCACCTGTGATTGAAGGACGAGGGTAACGACAGTGACAGTTCCCATAATGAGCTGTGGGACTGTTGATGCAGCAGAGATATTAACGTAGAGAAAAGCAGGGGGTGCTGGGGATGGAGGAGGAGCGGAGGCATAATCCCAGCAAAGCAAAGGGAAAAGGATTCGGAGGCCTTTGACTTTTGGCTCCCCCTCCCTTCCCACACCAGGAACGCACCTCAGGGTCTCCCTCCCTATCAAACTTCCAGTCGCTTCTTCCCGGTTCCATTCAGGGATGCATTTCTGTTTCCCTCTGTCATCCCCACTTTCCCTCACTCTGCCTGCCCTCCTTTCGCTCGTCCCCCAGGACAGCCAGCTCTGGGGCGAGCCCTGCTCTAGGTAGCCCTCCACAGGCCCGCCCTGGGAGGAGCAGGAGACCCCACACCGTGGAGAACAGACTCCACAAGTGGTCCCAGAGGCCCAGGCTGCTGACTCCTGGAATTATAAAGCAGACGGAGATCCTTGCTTCCTTCTCTTTGAAGCTGGGGCCCTGGAAAGAGATCCCCTTACTCTTCCAAGAAGTAGAAAGCCTGTCTTATCTTCCTCCCACAGGAATTGCTTCTTTCTGGATGTGAAATAATTTGATAATTTGAGTTTCCAGTGCCCTGTGTTCTGCGACCCAAGTCATTTCTTTTACATCTGTTTTTTTTTCCTTGGGTCTATCTCTTGTCTTTTCTTTCCATCTGTGTTCCATCCATGGGAAATGCAGATACCCCTGTTCCACGTAAGTGCCTCTTCATACCTCACTACTTGTTCCCATGGCATTAGCATCTCTGTCCTAGTTATTAATTTAGTTCCAGTCTCTTCTGTCCCCTGGGGGCTGAAGTAGATGCTGCTGTCCAGGCCCTAACCACACTGATCATAGCCTAGCTGTGTGCTGGTTAATGTCCATAGGTTACTCCCGGAAGCTAACCCTCCTTCTGTTTTAGAGCATGAAGCTTTTGTGTCTTTTGAAGTTGTGTTTATGTATTAATTTCTGTGTGTGACACTTATGCTGTGGCAACAGTGATGTTTGCCAAGCCAAGCGTAGTGGGCATCTGTAGGTGATCTCTTAATAACACACTATAGCCCCACCTCATCTTTAGCCAGGAGGCCAGAAAAGTGGCCACATCATCACCAGGCCTCGATTCAAAATCCCTTCACAGGAAAAAGAATGTGAAAGGATTTCCACATTTGCTTTTAGGAGATAGAGAAATCGAGCTCCTCGTGTCCTCGTTCTGTCTGTCAGGGAGGCAGCTGGAGGGCGCCAGGAGGACTGGTGGGGCAGCAGCTGCAGTTGTAAAGCAGAGCATGAGGTTGGATTCCAATCCATGGCATGTCCTGCAGGGGGCTGCCAGGAGTGAGATCCCAGCTCAGCCAACCTTGCTCTTTACTAAAGCAGGAGGTACTTGCAAACTGCCGTTTCTATGTTTGGGAAAACTAACCAGCTACTTAGTAACTCTACTGCCAAGCATGTAGAGAGGGGTGATTCTCCCTGGGAGGGACCCTAATTGTGTAAGCTGTTACTGCAAATTCAGGGAGCAAGGGTGGCAGGAAGCTGGCCCGCCGTTCTGGGAGCAGGGCTGTGAGGCGATCTCCCTGCCTGTACAGATGCCCGCACTTCAGTCCCTGCGGCCTGGCCCCTTCCTAGGCTGCGCTCAGAATAGTGGGGGAAAGTAGTACCCAAAGAGACTTAGAAGAAAGGTATTCAGAGAGCTGAACACTCTTTTCATAAAAAGCTCCTCGCTCCTGAAAGACACTCAGGGAAGCTTATCTTTTAAAAATGAATTCAGAAATTTTGCAGCAACAGCAGAAACTAAGTAGCTTGGTGTAGGCGTTCTGAGATCTTCAGCGAGTGTTAAATTAACTCTCTCAGCAGAGGTGGCTCTGAAGGAACCAGTTCTGGCAGGAGACAGGAAGGGGTGGAGCTGTGAGGTGGGATGGACCGCTGTCTGCTCTGGGCTGGCAGCTGCTTGCAGAAGCCAGGCACCACTCTGGGTGTGACACTGTCCGGGTCCTGACACCGTCCTTAGCCTGATCTTCGGTTCATGCTCTTCTAGATGTGGGTTATCAGTACTCCGTGTGGGCTTAGTTACTTTGCTGAGAGGGAGGCTGTGGGGAGGCCCCTTTGAGTTTCTCACCAGTAACCAGGCTCTGAGAACTGAATTGGAGTCACTGGCCTTGAACTTCAAAGACTATAAGTGGTTTTCATTCATTGCCAGCTCAGCCCTTGTAAAGGTGAGAATTCCCATAGCAGATGCTGCTTTGAAAGTCAGTGTTTAACTTTTTTTTAAAGGAGACCTCCAGACCTTGTTGTTTGTTGTCTGATATATGAAAATAGGTAATTAACCAATATCCCAGGAGGCCCTGTAGGAAATGGTGGGGTCAGCTCTCCATTCCAAGTAGATCATGAGTAATGCAGTAGCAGGCATTGTTAGTGGCATGAACAGTTAGTTTTCTCAATCATTTAATAAAATTACAGTTTAAAAACTAAAAGGCAAACTTCTTTTAGACAAGGAGAACTATGCACAGCCCAAGAGTTGGGTGCTAGGTGCGCCCTCACCCCAAGGGAGAGAAGGTAGAGGATCAACGGAGCTAGCACACTGGACAGAGAGCCATCGCTGCCAGCCCTGAGTGGGAGAGCTAGGCGAGGGCCAGTGCATTTCACATTACCTCATCACTTGAAGTTCGTTGAGATGTCTCAGTACTGGGGTTGCTTTCTTGGTTCCATAATAGACTTCTCCACATTCAGAGGCGTGAATATGTCGAAGCAGGGATGAGCAGATGGAACTAGCCAGAGAGCACAAATACCTCAAGGACTCCTGCTTCTGAGCTGCTGGGTTAGAAAGCATGGCTCACCTGTTTGGAGGTTCTTGTGTGCAGTTCATAAATGTGTGTGTAAAGGTCTTGAGGAAGCTATGGCTTTAAACAAACAGATGGAATTCCAACCTAGGAAAGTACCTCTGTCACATGTATTTTTAGGACCGATGTCTTCACGCTGTTAAGACACTCTCAGGTGAAAAGCTGACGACCTCTGATTGCCTTGGGGGAGGGGATGCTTTCCTATAAGAGCAGCTGAGGCCCGGAAGAGATGATGTCACAATTTGTTATGAAACTATTCCTCATGATTGAGCTTCACCTTCAACATTTCATTGTCTGAATATTACCTCTTAATTGCTTCTGTGCCATGAAGCAACGTAAATGATTATATATGAATGAGTCTCTACTTTTTAAGAGGCATCTTGAGATTTTTGTTTTCACATTTTGCCCCCAGATGATACATTGCAAGTGTAAGTTAAATGCATTGTAATATATTGTGATTAAAGCACATACAACTCTATCCCTTTGCCACAATGATATAGATAGTTATGCAAACAACTCAAGCCAAAAAATAAAAGAGAAAGAGATACATTTTTACCTGAATTAACCAGACCATCAAATCATGATGAGTTAGTAGCCTCCCTTGCTCTGACCCCAGTGACATTGTACTTGCATGGTTTAATGAGATCCCTGCATCTGGAAGGTGAAAGGAAGATCAAGGCAATGTTGAGGACATGGTGACGTTTTTCCTAATTTTCATCCAGCTCTCAGAGGGACTTTGTTTTGTAATCTGGGGGGGGGGGGGGGGGGGGCGGATTTGCCAGTGGAAAACTGAAGAGCTGTCCAAATGTTTTGGATGCACCATCTCTGCCCGTTTTCCATGCTAACATTGGTTAGAGTTACTTGTTTATCGAGAATAACAGTATTATTTGCATTGCTCTCCATACACAAAGCAGCATCCAGAGAATCACATTCTGTAGGGATTTTTTTGGAGAGCAGCAGAGGTTTTTCTCATCCAGATGCCAAACAATCATGAATGTCTATTGGTAGTAAACATTAATAAGTAGGGCCGTCATTTTCATTTTATTCAGACATTGAAATTAGGGAGAGACATAGAAGTTTTGCTACAATTATATGTGTCAGCATAAATATATATCTATATACAAACACCCATAGAGACACCTAAAATAAAAAGCCGGCCTTCTCTTTTCCCTTTCCTCCTGTCTCTCCGCTCCCCTGGGGACAGCTGCCCCTGCTGAGTCGGCCGTTTGTTTTCAGCAGGGTCGAAGGCCTCTGCAGCTGTTCCTGGCCCAGTCCCTTGCCTGAGCTGCAGGCGTGGCAGGCACACAGGTCTATGGCGCTGCTCTCTGCTGGTCCTCCAGCCACCTGTTCTCGAGCACCGTGTTCTTCTTGCCCGTTTTAACTCACTGCAGCTTCTTGTACTGACGTCCCAGGGTTGGCTCTCCCGTTTTTTTCATGCAGCATCTGTACGCCTTGATGATCTTTTATCTCTTTTTTTTTCACCTTCATTTTTCTTTTCTCAGCGGCTCCTGCTAGCTCTTCCACTCCTGTCCCATTGTCTCACCCAGAGAGTGAGTATCATTTTCTTCATCCATCTCTCTGCAGGTTGCTTGCCACCAGCCACAGTGGGTCCGCCTAGTGTTATCACCTTCACCAGGTGATAACTCAACTCTGTTGGCGGGAAGCGGCGCCGGGTTGTAGAGAAGCAAATGAGAAGAGAAAGAGGCACAGGGCCTCCCCGATTCCTGGGCGGCAGCACTCCCTGAGGGGAGGCAAGGGAGGGGTGTGGTTCTGGACTGAAAATGCTGCGGGCAGGCTCCTGAGGCTGCTGCAGCCCGGCCAGTGCTGGCTGCTTAGTGAACTGGACCCGAGGTGATATTCAGAGAGGCCAAAGGAATCTGCCCAGAAAACTCTATCTGCGGGCTCATAAGAAATGCCTCGGGGGTGTTATGTTTTCGCTTTCATTTTAATTGGCACAGTTGGATTCAGACACTGAAATTAGAAAGCAAAGCCTAGACCTTTTGCTTTTTTCATAAATGCATATGTTTCTCATAAATATTTGTGGGAAAATAAGCAGTGTCTGCTTGCAGATGTGCCAGGCCGTAGGCACATTATTCACCTCCACAGCGGGCCTCGTTTTCTCTCCTCTATAAACCAGGAGGGCTACTTCCTCTCCCCTGAGCCCCTCCCACAGAACATCATAGTGTTCACAAGCCGAGCTTGCCCGCCCAGGAGCAGTGCCACTAAGCCTGACAATGACGTCGCTGGTCAGTCCCAGCCTTCATCATCCTGGCTGAGCCTCCCTCGTACAATCTTACTTATTGGTGGCCCTGTCGCTGTGTCCCCTGCATCCTCCACAGTAGAAGGAGCTCCCCTGTTTACAGTTTTGAACCTCTTTCTGGGGGGAATGAGCAAAGCGAGACAGCTGCTGAGTGAGTCCCAGAGTGTCATGCCAACCCGTGCCCAAGGCAGCAGACAGGGTGCAGGCAGGGGTGTGCTGCTGGCTGGCTGAGTTCTCCTTAGTACGTCAGAAGTCCCTGCATTTCGGGCACAGCCACAGGAGGGGACCCCGCCCCATGCTCAGAAGCCTCTTGTTGCACCTGATTGAGTCAGGAGCAGGCCCACCACCCCATTTGGGCCGTTCCAAGCTGTGTACTGCAGCAGCAGGAGTCCGGCTTGGGAGCTGGAAACAGCCTGGTTCAAATCCCAGCTCTGCCACCTCTGTGCACAGCTCATAATCTTAATGAGTCGCTCAGCCTCCCCAAACCTCAGATTTCTCACCACTCAAATGGAGGACAGATTTACCTACCTTGTAGATATTTGTGAGAATTAAAGATCAAGTATGACAAACAGGGCTCAGCACATAATAGCTGTAATTCATGGTAAGAGTAAATGAGGGTTATATTATTTCTCAATGTGTCAGAGTGATTTGTCGGCAAAATCTCTGACAATCTCCTTAAAGTATATTCACATTGATAAATCAGGGAAGAAAACAGTGAGAGAATATCTCCTTCACCATCCCTGTCTTTTCTTTATCATAATGCCTTAAATAGATAGACACACTTATGAATTTATGTCCATTTCCTCCTTCACCTTTCTGAGCCTTTTCTGTGATTCCTGTTTCCATAGCAACCTGGCCTCTTCCTGCCCTTACAACCACAGAATCATATAGTGAGTACGGAGCTGAGCTGCCCTTGGCCAGATTGCTGCTTGTTGCGGATCTGACTTCTGGGTCACAGCGCTGCTCATGGTTTTCCCTTGTATTAAAGCAACAGTTGAGACTGCATGGCCGCTGCTCACCAGTGTGGCTTTCTGAGCATGCTGTGTCCTTGGCCACGAAAGCAGACCGGGCACCACCCAAGGAGCTGGGGTGGTTATGTAAAGAATACCTGTGCATGAGGAGACTTCTCAAAATTTATCCTCAAGTCAAAATTAGAAAAGGATTAGAGAAACCCTGACGAGACAAAAGAACAGCATCTCTTCCCAGCTTTCATTGTCCCGCCCCACTGATGCTCACACACACACACACACACACACACACACGCCACACGCTCATATAGCAGTAGCTAAAAGAAAACGAGGGAAAGAGTAGGAAAAAATGGCTATTTGGAGAAAGGCAGAGGGTGAAGCCAAGAAGGAAGACTGGCTGAGTCCTGACAGCCTGCCTCCGTGTCTGGCCCAGCGGGGGGGGGGGGGGGGGTGTCCACAGAGCACATGGGAAGGAAGGGCGCTCCCGGTGCAAGAAAAAGCATGGCCCAAAAACCGGGCAAGCATAACCGGGCTTGCTCAAGTTTGTGTATTGAGCATCCAGATGAAAGTTCTGGAATTCGTCTCCTGATGATAGAGTTGGGGCCAGACCATATCATCTTTTCCGTTGTGGAAAACATTTCACTTCATCACAGCCCTAACATGCTCCAAGCTAATCGTTTTAAAACTCGAATGAAGTATGCTGTGGTTAGGCCTTAAATCCCCTGACAGATCAACTGTAGATGTGCGTGTGTGTGCGTGTGTGTGCGTGTGTGTGTGTGTGTGCGTGTGTTTACAGTGTGGGTCCTCAGCTGTGTGAGAGTTTTAGGTTTTATAACATGTCTGAGTGCACCAAAAAGTGGCATGCATCCATGAGCAGGGCTGGGGTCTGGCCACAGAAAGCAGAAGAAAGCAGGTGTGCACAGTACCACTCCCACTCCCGGGCCAGGCTCTCCACACAAAATTGAACGGAGAAGAAAAGGTTGTCCTGGTTCTGTGTTGCATGGAATGGTGTTTTGCCTACTGCAGAGCATAGCTAAGGGCCTGTTTTCTTGGTGTTCTCTTCATGTGTGTGCTGCAGTGAATTTTAATTCCTGACGCTTTTGAGGTTTCATTTTGCCCGCAGAGCAGAGTGGGTGAAAATGAACTGTGCTCACGTGGGTTTAATTCAGATGATGGGTTTTTGCATTTGGAAAAGGAATGCAACTAACAGGACCTTTGTTCTTCTAACAACAATGCCCCCATCCCTTCTCCTGTGTGCAGTGTGTGTGCCAGGCGCAGGGGAGAAGGCCGCCTTACACATTTGCACAAGTGCTGTCATATTTAAGGTGCCTCAACGTAAGTCCATCTTCTCTGGAAGTAAAATACAACCTTGGATCCATATTTTTCCTTAAGGAAGAATTAGATATTTCTCCCCTGACATGTGCTTAATTATTAAATATCAGGCATTTCTGCCCACAGATAAAATGTTTCATAGTGTCATCCAAAGAGGAGAAAGTTTGAGTTTTTTATTTTAAACCACTTGGCTACTGACCCAAATTGTAGGTCCCAGTGGATACCGAGATAAAGGAAAGACAGTCACAGTTGGGCAGCAGCCTGTATGTAGCATGAATGCATTGCTCAACAGGAAGGCAAAATGCTGCACAGCTGAATGGCAGTGGAACTAACAGCACAGCAGCTAGAAGCACACAAAATCTTCCAATCATCAGTCCGTTGATGAGGCTGGAATGAAAGAATGTTCCGTGTGTGTGTGTGTGTGTGTGTGTGTGTGTGTGTGTGTGTGTTTTGATCTAGTCACAATTATGAATGAATGAAGGTGTCCTAAATAAAATCAAAGGATAAACTTCTCAGTTGTAAGAATTCCTACAGGACACCAGTGGTGGGCATGTGCAGAACCTGTGTGTGTCGGACGGTAAGAAGCTTGCACGCTATCAGCTCACAGTAGCAAGGGAGCACATACCTTGGTTAAAACATTTCTCTCAAAATATTCTTAAGTAGTTGGGCAGAGTGATATCTTCACCTCCCGTCTTGGCCCTTCTTCTCTCCCAGCTTCAATTGGCAATAGCCAAAACTCCCCTCAGCCTATGGAAGTTGAGGTGGGAAACCCAAAATGCCTTCTAACAAAATAAGGTCATTCATGTCACATTTAAGCAACAAATTGGAGTGTAAACACAACATAGAACGAAAAGGAGTGTGGATAAATCCAAACAAGAAAACGATTTTTTTCCTTGTAAAAGTCAAAACGTGTCTTATCAATGTAGCCACAGTTCTAAAGAGTTAACTGTCCCTACAAACGCTGAGCATTTGTTTAACATCAGACTCTCAGCTTCTTGGGTTAGGGGTTTCGTTTCTGTTCACTGTTGATGGAGCTGTTGCCTCAACCACCAGAAGAACACCTATTTTCTTCCTACACTGACCTCTTCCTTTACATGTGTCGTGGCCCCTGGGATAACTGGGGCACATGAGTAGGGAAGTGAGGAAAGATGCTCAGGCCCCCTCCTCTGCACCAAAGGAAATGAAATGACTTCTCTTGACGTAATGTGCCGGCCTGTCCTCACAGAGCTCAGTCTATGCCTTAAGCATCAGGGGACTTTTCCTTCACGACCCATGTTCTGTTTCCCTGCCCTTGTTCCCCAAGGATGCCGAGATGTTTCTGGAACCTGTGATAATGACTTGCGTTTTCTCTTCCTTCAGCAGTTTCCGGATTGACTCTGCCAGCCGGGTCCTGACAGAAACACCTTCCCGTTTTAAAGCCACTTTACATGCTCCTTGACATGTTATTAATATGCAGTGTTGCAGCTGTATCTAATGCTTATTGGTGTTAACCAAATGCTCTTTATGATTTATTATTCTCCATTTCTGGGCGGTTTTACCGTCCTCCCAATATTTCCTATATATGCTGCTAATTTAATTTGATTTCTCCTTTTATTTAGTCTGTGATTTTGTTGTTGATTTTTCTCCCTGCCCATTGTTTACATCAGTTTTTAATTTTTTTGTATTTTCCATGTGACCTTCTCCACTTTCCTTTCAACCAATCATGTGCGTGCGTATCATGTGACTTTGTCATGTGGCTTGCATGGTGCTGATGATGTCGTCCACGCTGGTGAACAGAAGGTAAAACTCTTTGTTCTGATAAGTGAAATAAATCTGGGACCACGGCCTGGCACCCAGGGCCTGCTCATTGCTTCCCGTCTCAGATTTCCTAAGTAAAGCCATTTGGGAGAGTTCCTCTTGTTTTCAATTCACAGGCAGAACTCATCATTCTTTGCAGCCTTCACATGACAATTTGATACCAAGACAGCCTTTGGTTTAATGTTTTACTTTAAGAATTTGGCCATGCAAACTGCTATCTACAGTAAAACCACTTAGCCACAGCACAGTTTGCAAACTTGAATTTTTACCAGATAGTTCGCAAAAATTATTTCCCAGAAAACAGTTTTGTAAATTAGCTTTATGACATTGTTGTTTAACTTTATCCAGTAGTTCAGAAAGCCACAGTTAGTCTAAAATGAGTCGTATTTACATGAAAATGTGAAAATGTATTTGTTCACAACAGTGAAACCCTATAGTTGCAAAGGTTGTATTTGCTTAAAACCAATGAGAGTGCTTCATGAAATTCATGCAAATTGAGGACTTTCTGAGATGAGAGACTTAAGAATTTTGAACTAGAGCAGTTTGCTGTGATCACTGAGGTGTCACTAGTCAAGAGCGACCCTCTCCCGGGCAGGGGGGACAAATCAAAGCCAGTCACTTTGTGTGACCATGACAGGAGAGCTCCATGTGACCAAGAAGCACGTGATTGGCCATTACAGCAAAGGAGATAAAATTGTAGGCTAATTAAGTACAGAGCAGTGACTAAATAATTAGTTAATATTGCAACTGTCACAACTTTGTGAAAATATTTCACGATTACAGAGAAAGGCAGCCCCTGCTCACAGCTTTCCCGGCGAAAGCGAACAATGATTTCAGAACCTTGGCCCGGGAGTCATGTGCATTCTGCTCTCTTCTCACGGGAAATTTTCTTCAAATCCCAACCTGAGACACATACAGGCTGCACTGATCACAAAAGCGAAACTAACCCCAATAACGCCCAGTGTGCCCATGCATGCGAGGGCCCCGGTTGACCTCACTTCTCTGAAAACTGATTGGGCGACATCCACAGGAACAAACCCATCCACAGCTCACCTCGCATGCTCTTCGCTCCTGGTCTGTCATTTCGTTGAGTGCTCCCCACGTGTGTGAGTCCTGTGATGTTCCCTCTCCCACCCCCTCCACACTGACCAACTCTGAGGACTTTGGCTCTCTCAGCATGGCCACTGTGTCCCCATTTAGTCCCATTTACATCCGGAATCCTGGAAAGAGGTCTTAGAGCAGAGCTGTCCTTATTTCCCCAAAGCAGGGAAACATCGGATCATATATTTTACATACTTTAAAAGGTATCCTAATGTGTGAGTCTTAGGACAGGGGATGTTGGGAACCTAAGATTTTCTTAACTCCAAGTTCCACCCCAAATACTGTGGTTTCATCATTTCCCCAAGGGGGATCAGGCTCCTTTAGACCATGATGACTGCTCAGAGGCTGATGTGCAGGGACAAAGCCTGGACATTCCCCCTGAAATCTTAGTGTGAGCAGACATTGGGTTGAAACCTTTTACTTTCTTTTTTAAGAACAAGCTTGGCCAGCACAGCCAGTGTGGCTCAGTGGTTGAGCTTCGACCTATGAACCAGGAGGTCACAGTTCAATTCCCAGGCAGGGCACATGCCTAGGTTGCAGGCTTGATCCCCGGTAGGGAGCATGCAGGAGGCAGCCAATTGATGATTCTCTCTCATCGTTGATGATTCTCTCTCATCGTTGATGATTCTGTCTCTCCTCTCCCTTCCTCTCTGAAATGAATAAAAATGTACTTTTTAAAAAAAGAAGAACTAGCTTGGCCATTTCTGTGCAATGCTATCGTTCAGAATGAAACAAAGCACAGCGTTCACAAGGTAGAAACTAACCCTCAGATTAGTTAGCGAGCTCTCCCAGACAGCGTCAGCAAGGGACAGAATGTTTGAAGATGTTTCCTGCAGCTGCCCTAGAAACACACTTTAGCAGTGTTCTCAGCTGTCAGTGAAAAATGTGGCCAGTACGAAAACGTTCGCCGAGAGCCTGTAGCATTCCACAGCCGGACCCTCTCCTGCCAGCGGCAAAGGGACAGACAGGCAAAGGACTTGTCATTGAGATGAGAAGCAGGAAATGGCCATTATTAATAAAATTTGAGGGGACGGAGAGATTAGAGCAAATAACATTTACGGGGGAGAGGAATAAAGCTTGTTAGTTTATTGCCTCCTTTCTCTGGGCACTAGTTGGACCTACATGCGGGGGGTGTCAGTGAGCAGGGAGTCTCTTGGGCAGTGGGCTGTACACCCCACAGCTGCTGAAATCCAATTGCCTGGGGTGCACTTAGCATGTGCAGGAGGATCTAGCTACGTCCCCTGGGGTTCCCACCCACAGTGTTCACTGGGCCCAGCAGCACTGAATTAGAAGGGAGGTGAGAACAGGCATTGAGCACCGGGCCCCAGCAACTCTTGGCTCTGAGCCTCCGGAGCTTTGGGTGTGGCAGTTCACAGCAGGGAAGCTCAGGCACCTGCCAGAGAGCCCAGCAGTGGGTTTGCTGTGGGGACCTCAATGCCCCTGAGATGGCATGTGTCACTGCAGGGCCTGCTTCCACCAGTGACTCCGTCAGCTACTGAGGACTCTGTAAATGGGACCCCTCCCCCACCAGCATGTGTGTGACCAGCAGCCCCTGCCCCCCTCTCATCCCCCCCCTCCCCTGCTCAGTGTGCTGCATGTCGGAGCATGGATCCTTCCCCACCCTCATAATGATCTTTTTTTTATTTAGCTACTGACACTGACTCGTACTAGGACATGCTGGTTCTGATGAACTAAACTCTGTAACACCCACTCTTCCTTCTTAGATTGAAACATCACTAACCACCCCTTCCACTCCCTCCTTTATTTTTACAGCTGTGTCGGATGGCCACGGTCTCGGGCAGCTCGAATAGACTTTCCACCAGGGCTTCTGCTCTAATTGCCTCTGTTCCCAAGGACTCCCTGCGCTGCTGGTTGCCAGGGTGGAGAGCTAGTGCCAGGGGACTAGGGCAGGCAGTGAAGGGTCGGCCCAGATCCGTGGACAGGGGACAGGGACGGGGGCTGTGGAAAGTGCCCACATCCCCAGGGTTCACTAGTGTGAGGCTCCTCCCAGGAGTACTCTGCCCTCCAGGAGGTGATGTAGAGCATGTGCCTGTGGCCTCAGAGGCGGGAGCCGAGTTAATTGTTGGCGATAGCAGTTATTTCTGTCATAACTTCTTCAGCCCGGATCGGCCCCATAACCACAAGCCATACCTTTGTGGTTATATTTTCTTTTTAGGATGATGAAACAAAGATAATTAATCTGTTGGTGTTTTCATGATACCCACGAGAAGGGAACTGGTATTTTGTGGTTTGGTTTGTCAGAGTTCATTTGTGACTGGTTAATTTGTATTTTGTGGGAACCTTTCCTTGCCCACCCCTCCCCCAGCACACACATTCACATTCCTAACTCCTGGGAAGTCCCACGCTGGACGGGATTTGTGAGCTAGACGCCTCCGTGAGCTTGGCCACAGGGAGCTAAGCATCCTTTCTCCGTACACTGGGCACAGTTCGAGGGTCCAAGAATGTATGCAGCACAGATCACGTTAGATTGGCTTGTGTGGCATCTAGGGCAAAGTGTTGGGTCTCAGGAGGGAGACTTAGTGTTCTAATAGCTCTCAGTCCTGATTCCCTTAAGGAATTTGCCGGTCCCCTAAGGACCAGTCAAACTCCTAACCTCTTGATGTGTTTGTGAATGTTTCTGAGTTGGAAAAATCAAATAGGCTTCATATTTAAACAGCTAAATCGTGCATGTTAGGCTTTTTAAAACAATGAAAAGGCATACACAAGTGGGAACAGGAGTTAAGATAAACAAAAGAAACAATAATTTTAATTTTAATGCTAGACAATCCTACTTGATAGACAAAGAGAGAGGTTCTAACACAGCCCCTACATCCACAGTGGGTTTATCTCCGATGTCCAAACCTGCGAGTGCTGGGGGAGAGAAAGCAGAGTGGATGAAGGGAGACGCCAGGTTGACCCAGCCTTTCTCGGGGTGCCTGTTGGCACCTTAGCCTTTCATTCAGAAGATACAGCTCCTGGTGTCGGGCTTTTTAGAGTAATAAGTAGTAGACCGTTTTCCTTCTAAACTTCACAAATGCTGTCTGACTGCCGGGGTTTGCTCTCACTCCTGCTGTGGAATGCAGACACCCAGCAGCAGAGATCTGACCCCAGAGCTTCTGCTGATGAGGGGAAGGACGAAGCTGACTCCAGGTTCAGGGCACAGTAGCACAATAATTCCAAAAAAGAACCTACAATCTGCAAGGCCAGAAATACGCATTTAAATTGCCGTTTATAAGAGGAATTCGTAGGACCTGCATGTAATATTTCTGACTATAGGTGGTCTCTATGGTACAGTCTTTTTTATTTTCTTGTGTCCACAAGTCACATTCTTCTAGAAAATACCAGAATTGCTTGATATTTCATATTTGTTATTGGCAAGGTTCATTTTTAAGGTACCGCTGTTTTAGTCTTTACAGAAAATATTTTGGGGGGAAATAAGACTCGCGGCTGAAGCTAAACTCAGAGGGTATAATTAACCCCACGGTTTTCTTGGAGCAACCTGCCTGTTGCTGCTGAACTGCAAACCAGCATTTACAAATAATTACAATATTGGTTTTGCTGAAATTACCCATAATGATTTCAATCAGAGCAGCCACCGCAGATCAGAGTGCACGTGGGGACCCTCTAAATACTCTCCTCCCCTAATGTGTTCTGCAGAGCAGGGAGCCTCCTGAAGGCCACGCCCACTCCTTTAGCCTCAGCTCCCCTCCTTCTTCAGGCTGGCTGGAGACTTCTTTTTTGTTTTTGTTTTTGTTTTTGTTTTTGTTTTTTATTTTATTTTATTGTTTAAAGTATTACAAATAATAGTACATATACCTCCTTTTTTTTCCCCATTGACCTTCCCCCAGCCTCCCCTCCCCCCTGGCACAGAGAGTTCAGGAAATAGTTCCTTTACTCCTTACCTAACCTTTAAAAAAATGACTGGCAGTAAACATTTAAAGATGCATAGGACAATTGATTAAACAAATCCTGCTCTTTCCACATCTTGATGTGCCTACGATAAGTAACACAGCCACAAAGTGGGTCAGAATCCCTGTGATGTTCGTTGAATATGCACTTCCTTTAGAAATACTGTCATAGGAAGGTTTATGTTTTTATACATGGGCCCCAGCATTTTTTCATTGATTATAACTCAGCTTTTTTCATGTGTCTTATTCACCTTTGAAACTCCAGTAGCTTACTTGGTACCTAGTAGGTACTCATTGTATACATTTGTTGAATAACTCATATTTAAAGCACTCTAAATGACACACCTGAATATTATATGATATAAAATGCTCTAAGTTATGTGGGGAAGTAGTACACACATATCAGAGTATCATGGTTGTCACTGAAATAAAATGATAGCAAGTTATAGTGTTCTAACTGGTAAATGTTACAACCATGTTCTAACTGTGATATAGTGTAGTGGTTTTCTCTGTGATCCCAATGATGTTTTTCTGAAACATACAAAGACTAGAGGCCCGGTGCACAACATTCCTGCACTCCGGGAGGAGCGGGGGGGGGGGGGGGGGGTGTCCCTTCAGCCTGGCATGTGCCCTTTAGCAGTCCAGAAGCCCTGAAAGAATGGCCGACTGATGACTTAGGGAGCGGGCCTAAGCCGTCAGTCGGACATCCTTAACCCTGCTGCAGAGTCAGGAGAGGCTCCTGCCACCGCCACTGCGCTCACCAGATGTCAACCCAGCTTGTGGCTGAGTGATGCTCCCCCTGTGGGAGCGCACTAACCACCAGGGGGCAGCTCCTGCTTTGAGCATCTTCCCCCTCGTGGTCAGTGCATGTCATAGTGATCAGTTGTTCTGCCATTTGGTCGATTTTCATACTACCCATTTATTATATAGAATAGGAGAGTGCCTTCATCAAAGCTGTTGGTTTATACAGGGATTCGTTGGTGAGATTTTCATTCATATGTCTTTGAAGAGACTTAGGTTCTCTTTTAAAAGATAAGACTTTTTAAGGTAACTTAAAAAATTTTTAAAGGACCATTCTGTGCCAAGAAATATAGAATTATTGATTTTGGGGTGCATTTCCTAAAAATGGATGAATATCCTATATTTCAAATTCTGTCTTTTATAGTGTCATGGAAATAGATGTGGTGATCTTACAGTCCATCAGGGGCAGTGGCCATGGTGTGTCACAGTGATGTCAGAGTGAGAGCATCAGGTCCAGGGCCTGTATTTTCAAGGCAGCAGCCCCCCGGACTCTCCTGCGGCATCCTTAGCATTCAGTTGAAAGGGATCTCACAGACATCAGAGAAAGCACCTCATCTAAACAGATATCCCCCAAAGTAGAGGTCCATGTTTGGCAGTATCGGTTCAGCCTTGGGAGCCCACCCTGCCCAAATCTGAGAGGAAATAATAATAATTTAATCTCTATTTCCCTTCCATGGTGCCTGGGGAAGGGCTGGGTCCCTGCCCAATGGGTGTGTTGGAAGGGCCGCTGATGCCGCCTCCTCCCTCCTCCTGAAGGCAAACAGGCCACTCTTCACAGAGTCTATATCGCGTTTCTGGGTACAGAAACTTATAATGACTAGTGTCCATATCCATTCAGTGCCAGGTCACCAAGTCCCTGGTTTGCCTGGGTCTAACGGTTTCTCCAGAGCCTAAGACTTGGTGTGATAACACCTGGAGAGTCTCAGGCCATCCAGAGTGAGTTGGTCACCCTAACCAGCCAGAGAATAGCATTGTAAAGTTCCCCTGCATCTCCTACATCCACCGTTCAGCACTGGTGAGTGACACGGAGCGGGCCTACTAACCTGTACTCCCTGGCGTTTCCTCTCAGCACTGGGTATTCATGGTGATAGAAGACCTAACTGGATTACTAAGGCTTAGAACGGGCCAAAAGAACGTGAAAAGCATACATGCCTTGACATTATCTTCTAAATATTCTCCATGAGTCATTGGGGCCTGTGACTACAGAATGTCTTAAAAATAGGACAAGTTTTTGCCTGAAGCCCTTTTATCTTTTTTATTTTTGTTTTTCTTTTGTCTTAATCACTGGTAAAAAAACAAAACAAACACATAACAGGCACAAATACTTGGTTGCTCAGCATTAAGGTTATGCATCTTCACTGTCGCAGCATTTATGTGTGCCCTTTGCTAGCACTTCCCAAGCCTACATGTGCACACGGATTACGTGGGATCCTGTTAAAATACGAGTCTGCATTTCTAAGGAGCTCCCAGGTGACGCACACACCGCTGGCCCAGGCTGGGTACCAGAGCTCTCCTGAGCTTTCTCTCTGCTTCCTCTTTGTCTTAAAGGGAGAGCAGGACACAGGGCCGTTTTGGGGTTCCCAGAGTAACTGACCCAGGACAGTGGGCTGGAGGGCCTTGCCAGCAGCCTTCTCACAAGTTTCCAAAGGTACACTTGGGGTGCTGAGGTCCCAACCGTATTGACAAGCCTTTCCTGGCTCTTGTCTACGTCTGTGGTTCTGTCTTCCAGAGCACAAGCCCAGGCAGCTCAAGCAGAAGGTCTGTTTTCTGGGCTCTCCCAAATGTTCCACGTGAGGCCATGAAACCGATTCAGAGGAGACTCGCACAGGAAGTGCAGCACTTCCAAGTGTGCTAAGTCTTCATTTTAACTTTCCATAGCACACATTTCTCACCTCATTGCTTTCAGCGTCTACTAATGAAATAGTTTATCGTAAAGTAAATCAGTGCCTTGCTCACTGACAAGCCCCCCCCACACCACCCCAGCAGCCTGTCGCACAGCACATCTTCCCTCTCGGCCTTGGATGCAGCGCTGCCCACTGAGCACAAGCTGCAAATAAAGACACACAGGGACCTTTTCTGCTGAAAATTGCTAAACACATTGTTCTCTCTCTCCTCACAAAGACGGGGGCTTCGTGATTGTTACTTTAAGACAAGGTGTTGAGGATTATCTCAATCAGCTGAGCCATAAATGCAGCATACATAAGAAACTTACCTTGGCAAATTGTGCTTTATTTAATCACAGCCAGGAACTTAAATTATTTTTTTAATGTTATTACTTGGATATCCAGAGAAGAAACTAGGCTGCTTTGAAAAGATATTTTATGCATGTGAGCTTTCTCCTTAAATGCTCCCGTTTTTCCATATTTCAGGCCATTCCATTTCTCAAAATATCAGGTTTATAAAAGTTAAGTCTTCAGTTGTAAGAGCATAGCAGCGAAAAGAAAATGCAGATTCCTGGGGGAAACAGGAACAAAGGCCCAGCTCAGGAGTGTGAAGGGTTGTGCTTCCAGGGAGCCAGTTGCCCAGAACATCCCCAAAGGGCCTAAGTTTGGGCTAAGTCTGAGGCATCTAACTGGAATCCAAAGTCTTATGTTTTCTGCTTTTTAACCATTTGAATTTCTGAGAAAGCAAAAGAGCCCAGCCCCACCCCATCAGTGCATCCTTCCTGATGGATGGGTTTCAGTTTGTGGAGGAAAATGTCACGTGAACCAACTGGCTGTTTCAGGGGAACCCAGCGCTCCTAAGCTCGAAGGGCAGATGGGAGAGGATGGCAACTCCATCAAGGTGAACCTGATCAAGCAGGACGACGGCGGCTCCCCTATCAGACACTACCTGGTCAAGTACCGCACGGTGAGTGCCCCTTCCCAGGGCTCAGCCCTGCCCCGAAACCCTGACACACACCGTGGTGGGGCAACCACAGGCAGAGCCTGATGTGGCTGGACAGACACGGGTCCCAGGTCCAGCTTTGCCCCTTACTGGGCGGGCTGGACCATCACTTCGTGTGTTGGGCCCTGATCAGGGTTCCAAATCTCAAGACTGACCTACAGCTGTTAGTTCATGTCCACACTGGGACCATTCCAAAACCTCCAAAATGGCTGTGGTGGTGAGAAACTCATACCCTGACTGGTTTTCCTGCTTCTTGAACTTTCGTACAAAGTTATTTTGCCATTACCCTGTGCTTTTTGCAACTGCTATCTAATCACTGCATCCTCACGGGCCAGGTGCTGTGAGTACATGCAATTTCTCCCCACAAGACCCTATGAAATAGGCCTCACGGTGACCGCCACACGTGGCAGAGGAAGTGAGGGCTGTGCAGTCAGGAAGAGCCTAACCTCTCAAGGCCGGGCCAGCCAGGTTTGAGACCCAGATCTGCCTGATGGATGAAACTGGGCAAGCTCCCTCGCCAGCTCTTCACCCCACTGAGCTGTTCTAATCCTGCTAACTATGAGTGTGGCCCTAAGCCTTTTCTTCCTGGTTGGCTCAGCACCCATCTAAGATTTCCATCATTACACCTTTCACCCCCAACCCCCAATTTAGAATCTCTCTCCTGTTTTGGTTTAAGAATGACCCTTGGCCATTGCCAGCCGTGGCCAGTTGCTGAGGCAGGGTCAGAGCACTGGGAACAGTCTATTGCTAGGGTTTCTTACTTAGGAAATACTGAGCACAGAGCAGTTGCCTTCCTTCAACTAGCCCCCAAGAAAGGCTTTTTCCAGGAAGATGACTTACTCCTTCTCCCTTTGGATCAGCCCTGTCGAGGCGGAGGGGGAGCCCTCACCTGGATAGGTCACACACCGCACAGAGTCCTGGAGGAGAAGCAGGTGCTGGGCAGACGCCTGGCAGCACTGGAAGTGGACAGGGCTGGGGGTGGGGACGGGTGGAATCCTCCGGCTGTTGTTACACTGATGTGGCCAGACACACATGGAGTCCAGGTCCAGCATGTGACCCAAATACATCATCCAGTCTCCCCAAACTTCCATTTCTTCTTTTGTAAAATGGGAACAAAATAGCTTATCGGGTTGTTATAAAGATGAGTTATAATATATGCAAACCGGAAAAGTGACTGGCACTTGGAAACCTCCGTGCCTGGTAAATACAGTAATTACTGCTAAGGTGCCGGCTGGGGCGGGAAGTGCCTTCCGTGGAGGCCTCCTCAGGTGTCAGTTTTCCAGAAGAATCACTGTGGCTGTGCCAGGCAGGTCTGAGCTGGAAAGACAGCTGGGGCAAAACACGGAGATGTGTTAGATTTCCACAACCTTGACCATCCTCTGAAAACTTAGTGTTTGCTAAATATCATTAATATATATTAACATGTATTATATGACATCATGATTGCTTTATTAAATACGTGCTTTACACACTGGTTGTCTCTTTGGTAACAATGTTTGCCAACGAAAGAAGCTTTTCAGAGAAATAAGGGGAAAGACAGCTGAATTTCTTTGTTTTCAATTAAAAAGGGACCATATGCCCTGACCAGTTTGGCTCAGTGGATAGAGCGTCGGCCTGCGGACTCAAGGGTCCCAGGTTTGATTCGGTCAGGGGCATGTACCTTGGTTGCGAGCACATTCCCAGTAGGGAGTGTGCAGGAGGCAGCTGATTGATGTTTCTCTCTCGTTAATGTTTCTGGCTTTCTATTCCTCTCCCTTCCTCTCTATAAAAAATCAATAAAATATATTTTTTTTAAAAAGGGACCATATGGTGCATATGCACAAGCAAACTTCCAGCACCTCCACTTCCGGGCTAGATGCTGAGGAAACTAGCATTCCCTCTAGCATTTCCCCACAATGGTGGTGGCCACGGCCCCTTCCTGAAGACAGGTCTTTGGCTGGTGCCAGTCCTTCTGCCTGGAGAGATGGCTGTGCTAAAAGATAAGTCTCCCTGCAGCTCCGCCATGGGCCACACCACCTCCCAGGTGACACTAGAGCGTGTTCTGCTCTTCTGAGGAGCAGCTCATCCCTTAGTAAACATTTGCCAAACGCTCTTGTGAGCCCAGCCTACACCTCTCTAAAGACTGTGAAGAGGGGCTGAGTGAGCAACTGTGAAACCATCTGAAGACTTTTCAGGAGTTCGGCCAGCCTCCTTGTTGTGTTAGCGAGGAGGTCACCTGCCAGTGGCTTGATAAACTCCCACTCAGAACAAGCTCATTGGTGCGGTGAGGGATATAACTAGAAAGAGCATTCAAGGAGAAAAAGGGACCCTCTACCGCCAGCTGCGGATTTTGCCCTGTGCAGTGCTCTGCTGAGCTGAGTGTACCTTCCTGTGGGCACTCTGAGTGGCCCAGGATTGGACCTAATGGTAAAATGTACACCTGATACTCATGTCCCACTAGCAACCACCACTGTTTGTGTTTGCGAACACATAAGGTTGACCCCTTGACGTGTGTAATCCTTAGGGTTTGTCAGGCTGGTAAAGAGTAAACACCACATTCTATCATTAATTTTTATTTTCATTACTAGAGGCCCAGTGCACGAATTCGTGCATGGGTGGGGTCCAGCTGGCTGGAGGGGAGCGGCCGCGGGCGGTTGGCCGGCAGGCCCCACCCCCTATTGCAGTGGTTCTCAATCTTCCTAATGCCACAACCCTTTAATACAGTTCCTCATGTTGTGGTGACCTCCAACCATGAAATTATTTTCGTTGCTACTTCATAACTGTAATTTTGCTACTGTTATGAATCTTAATGTAAATATCTGATATGAAGGATGTATTCTCATTGTTACAAATTGAACATAATTAAAGCATAGTGAATAATCACAAAAACAATATGTAATTATTACGTGTTTTCCGATGGTCTTAGGCGACCCTGTGAAAGAGTCGTTCGACCCCAAAGGGGTCGTGATCCAGAGGTTGAGAACCGCTGCCCTATTGGGATGGGAGGGGTTGATTGGGGCGGGGCCATCCAAGGGGAGGGGCCCTGGGCAGTTGGGCGGCTGGACCCGCCTCCTGATCAAACTCCTGGTTGAACTCCCAGTTGAGGGGACAATTTTCATATTAGCCTTTTATTACATCGGATTTTGCACCAATCATTATTAACACACCAAAGTTCTTCTGTTAGCTAGTCTCACCAGTGTTCTCACCTAATCCTGCCTGGTGTCTTGTGTCCTTCCTGTCGGTGTCTCCCAGAAACTCTCTTCCGAGTGGAAACCAGAGATCAGGCTCCCGTCTGGCAGTGACCACATCATGCTCAAGTCCCTAGACTGGAATGCTGAGTATGAGGTCTACGTGGTGGCTGAGAACCAGCAGGGGAAGTCCAAGGCGGCTCGTTTTGTGTTCAGGACCTCGGCGCAACCCACAGCCATCCCAGGTACGAGCCCTCTGCTTTCCGTGAGTTCCCCGCTTGGAATTAATGCAGTGCCGCCCCTCCTAATGTGCCTGGACAGCCCTCACAACGTGCTTGCTTACAGCCATCCTCATGATCGGTTCCCATGCAGCGCTTAGTGTTGCTTCGTACCTACCTGTGCAGTGGTTTGAGATGTACTGGACTCCCAGGAAGGCTCGGCCCAGCATCCTGGGCAAAGGCCCTGTGTCACTTGGCCTCAAAGGACTGATGCTGAGCCCATCCTGGGGAGCCCTTGGGTGGGAAAAGCCCCAGCTCCTGCCAAGCCTGGGAAGCTGAGTAAGGTTCCTTTGTGAGACCTTCTCTGCCATCTGCCATTTCATACGAGGACTATGTACCTGTGTTAAGCGCTTTCTATCTGATGCTTGCTTACCTGCACAGCCATGGTCCAAATCTCTTCTCTTTGGGGACCCTCAAGAGAAGGAAGACCTGGTGCCGAGTTCATCAAAAATCCTATCTGCCAAGGGTCTTGCAATTGATTAAATTGAACCACTTGAAACAGAGCAAGTGGAAAAAATAGATACTGGGAAATCCCATCCATGAAAGATGATCCAGTCTGCTAGAGATCATGATGGGAGCAGTAGGAGCTGCAGGTCCGTCTCTAGGGATGCAGGACCAGCTCAATGTGGGAATAAAGTGAGAGTTCTGCTTTCCGGCCCAGCTCCATTGCTGCTGGTGCCCAGTCTCCTCATTGACCAAATCCCTCCGAGCAGAGATCTTCAACATCACTCTCTGCTTTTCCATACCAGCCAAATGCCATCCACAGGCAGGAGAGGTGGGCATACAGCACACAGCTGCAGCTTGTCAGAGGGGCCCCATGCCCTTTCTGCCATGTTGAAGTATGGTAGCAACATGTTCTGATCTCCCCATGGTCTAGGTCTGGCCCCCTCATGCTTGTCCTACTTATAGTGTTTCCCTGGGCTCTCAGATAAGGTTCCAGGTATCTCCTCCCATGGAAGTGAGGCCAGAAAGGATGTGGGCTGCCTACAACAGAGCTGTGTGTGTGAAAGTGGGTTATTCAAGCAGCAACAAAATGAGATCAGTCTGTGGCTCCCAATGGTTGGTTGTGCATGAATGTGTGTGTGTCTGACGGACGTGTGGGGGCCTCCAGGAGTTGGCAGGTGGGTCTTAAGCCATAGATCAGAAGCGTCGATTGGTCCTACCCTCTGTGTTCTCAGGGAGACCCCTTAACACATGCTGGAGTGACATGGTCAGTGTCAAAGGCAGGCGCCTGGGTATGGCTGCAAGAAATGTCCTCACTACTGCTTAACAGGGTGCCCGAATGGGGGTGGCCCTGCCATCCTCTGCCCTTTTTTCTTTGCATTCTTCAGTCAGTTGTTTTCTTGAATTCAGTAGTCTGGTGTGAGTGTCCAGATCTGCTCGGCCTTTATGGGACATTTAGGAGCTGAGAGAGTGAGAGGCTTGAGTAACCCCTTTGCAATGAGTCTGCTTCTGATGGCATTTGTTTCTAGCGATAAGATCCCATAGGCAGGGGGCCCAGCCTTGCTGTGCTCACATGCTGGGCACGCCCCATAGAAGCAGCTTCCTGGGTGTGTCAAGTCCAGAAGTTCTGGGAAGACCTTGTCCTCCAGGGTCCTGCCCGCTAGAGATGCCAGCGTCCTCGTTAATCGTCCAGGAGCCCCATTAACCAGAGAGAGCGGGAGGGGCTGCTCACCACACTCTCGTACCATCTCTGAGGAGATGTCTCTGCGCTGGGTGGGAGATGGAATTCCGTGGTCAGCAGGTGGTAGCAGGTAAGGGGCGCAGAGCTAGGTTTTCTTTAACAGCACTGTGGGTGGTGGGATCGTGCAATAGGAAGAAGAATTCAATTCGTGGTTGAAAAGGCAGCCCCCTGGCCTCTGCACAGCTTGCTACACAGACCGCAGTGATCAAACGCATCTCTCCCACTATGTGTGCAAAGCTCTAGCGGCAGGAAGGCCATGGGTAGGCTCATTGGCTGTAGCTAAGAGACCTCACCTTAGTCAAAGGTAACACTCTCCTAATCAAAACCTGTGTCTTACTGGAGGCTTCTGTTCTCTCACTTTAATTTCATGTGCTCGCTGACCCCTAACCCTGCTGTGCTGCTTCTGGCCCTGCTGAGCTTGGGAGCTGGCCTGGTGGTAACAAACCACACCGGGCTCTTCTCTAACCTCCGCCATTTAATTTACTAAAGTTGAATTAACCTTTGATTCTTGTGTTTTCTATATTTGACCTAATTTTTTTCTTTTTATCTATTTTTTTTCCTCTGTTTCTGTCTCTACCTTCTCTTTTCTCCTCCCCTCCCCCTTCCTGTGTCTGTCGTCACACATATCACCTTGGACATCACTGGGACACCCCCACTGCCACCTTTGTTTTTAAACAACCTCATTCTCTCTGGGGACCCATGGCTGGGCCCGCAGCGACCCTGGGAGGCTGCTCTGCGTCCTACACCTTTGCCTCCTTGCTTTTCTCTGCAGTGACTCTTCTTTTGCTCTGTTAGGAACTTAAGAACACACAAAAAAGTTAAATTTGCTTAAAAGCCCAGTTCCTATGAGAATGATCAGTGCCCCCTTTGGAAGAATGGCCACGGCCCCACGCACTCTGTGGAAGAGGAAGGTTTGCAACTGGAGAAAGCTGGACCTCCAGACGTTTCACCATTTCCGTATATTTTTGTGCCACTTCATAAAGAGGTCTCCCCTCTTAGTGGCAGTACAGTACGCTTGGGAGCTCTTTTCTTTACGCAGTATTTAAAAGGCATCATGCTAGGTTTACAGCGACATTGCTGCGCATCTGCCACTTGCCGCATTTTTTGTCCTTACCTGACAATGATGTAGCAGAGGAAGACTTCTGAGTACCCCTAAAGCTTGCATCAGCTTGTTAGAAACCCCACATGCCCCCATTCTAACCCCATGCTCCTCCTCTGCCCCTCAATACTAGTTGTCTTTGCTTGCATTTCAGTGCCCATGTAAGGCAGCCGGACCACTGTGATTCACCTGAGCATTTTGATGACATGCTGGCAAATTAAGTCACCCGGTTGACCGTGCAGCAGAAGAATTGGATTTGTTGAGTATTTACTGGGGTTGATCCAACATTCCGGGAAGCGCTTTGGTCCTGCAGCCTGTCAGAGGGGCCCCATACCCTCTCTGCCATGCTCAAATATGGTAGCAACATGTTCTGATCTCCCCATGGTCTAGGTCTGGCCCCCATTATGCTTGTCCTGCTTATAGTGTTTCCCTGGTTCTGTGCTGGCTCTGTGAGCAGGGCCACCTGTTAACGTGCCCAACACGTGTCAGCTCTGTGAGACACGTGTCTCCCAGGAGGGCGGACACCTGCTGCTCAGCTGCAGGTCAGCACAGAGCCTCATGTCTTGGGGGTTGTGGTTCAACAGTGAGCCACCCAGATTGGAAGCATCCACTGTGAGCCAGGCATGAACCTTGCACTCTGCCCATACATGTGCACAGGGCGGCAGGGAGAACACAGGCCACTCCCAGGCTGCCCAGCCTGGACTGTTGATAAATTGGGGCTCGGTCAGTCAATCTGTCATACTTCCCGAATGCGCCACACCCCTATTGGTCAGTGGCTCTAGTGACATTTTTAAAGCTGGTGAAAGCCAGCGCTCCTCCCTGCTGTTGGGCAGTATGCCGCCCCCACGTGGCGAGGAGAGGAAGTAGGGCTGTATGTGAAAGTCCCACACAGGGACTCAAGGCGAGTCCTGCTTAGTGACATCAGTGCATATTTGGGATGGAACTTCTACTGAATAAAAACTCCCTCCCTCCATTGTGGTCACATATCATTCCACATGTCTCCTCTCTGAGCATCTCCACAGAAGTCTGATTTTTGTTCTTTTTGGTCTCTTTAATTTTTAGTTCTGTGTGATTTCCCCTTTGGGAATCTAAGTGATCCCATGGTTTTGGGGGTAGAGCTGCCCATCCCTAGTGCTCACAGTTTAGAGGCTCAAGTGCAGACACCAGAGACCAAATGCTACTAACAGCTCAGGCAGGATAGTGCCTCCTGCCCCAGCTGCCTCCTGCCCCCGCTGCCTCCAGCCACAATTCAGTCCTCTCCCTCTGGGGCTCCTGGCCGCCTCACCCAGTGCAGCAGGAGCAGTGTGGTTCTTAGGCACAAGGCAGAGCACTGAGGAGAGGCAGGTGGTGCCTCTGGGCCTGGGGTGGGAATCCCAGGTCAGTTAGCAAGAGTGCAGGGAGGGCCAGGGGGGTGAGCTCAGTCCTGGTGCAGGTGAGCCGTCATTGTCCTCCGGACCCCCGGCACACCCTCGATGTCACCTTGGGCAGAAGTCATTCAGGAGCACCCTCCTCAGGGTCCCAGGTCCCAGTCCCACCCGCACGGGAAGGACAGTGTCAGTGTTTCTGAAGGGACTCTTTGGAGAGCTAGCCCAAAGGAAGGGGAGCCTGACCTAGCCCTGTCCCCTCAGACACCCTCACCAAGCAGGCCTCCGCTGAAGCAGCTTTGGCGTCACTGCAGTGGCCACGTTTAGACAGGCCGCGGTTTGTAACGAGATGCCCTTTGGGAGACAGCGTGAGGACGCACCACTCCCAATGGACACTGAATTCTGGGTCGGTCGTGGCTGTGGCCCAGCCCCACCAGGAATCCCTAAGACAGTGCCCCGGAGAGCCCTGCAGGAGCTGCGCCCCCCTCCCTCCCTGCATCCCCACACCCAGCCTCCAGGCCCACAGGGTCTCTGCTCACTTTGGGAAAATCTATATGGCTGGTTTGGATCACGTTCGTCTACTAATAAGAATGCTAACGTTGTTGTGCAGATAATCAGCCAGGCCTTTCTGAGGTTTACACCTTTGCATTATTAAAGGAAATAACAGTCACGTGAACTCTCTGGCGTGTTTTGATTTTATTTGATAGTTGTGTGTCCCACAGAGTGTCGAGTCCTTTCCTCCACTGCACATGTACCTGGAGAACTTTGATCACCCCACAGGGCCATGTACACAGAACTCCAAACTTGCCGCCCACTGAGTGGAGCCCTGTGCCTTTTCTCAGCGATGCTCCTTGCAGGCAGCGGGAGGGGAACGGGCCTTTGCAGAACCAGGAGGTGGCCATTCTGGCGGGGCACACTCTGGGCCACCAGATACACAACTTTGCAGCAAGGCCTCCGATTCCACAGCTCCCTTTAAAACCCTGTCACAGAGGTTGCACGGGGTGTCCTCGCGATGGTGAGAATCTGAACGTTTTCAGTGGTGAACCCTGCTCTGGGTATAACCACAGTAGTTAGATCAGTCGTGGGCAAACTACGGCCCGCGGGCCGGATCCGGCCCGTTTGAAATGAATAAAACTATTGAAAAAAAAGACCGTTCCCTTTTATGTAATGATGTTTACTTTGAATTTATATTAGTTCACACAAACACTCCATCCATGCTTTTGTTCCGGCCCTCCGGTCCAGTTTAAGAACCCATTGTGGCCCTCGAGTCAAAAAGCTTGCCCACCCCTGAGTTAGATGTTTCCCCAAAGCCCCAAGACCAGCCTTCTGGTTGGCAGATCCTGGCAGGAGCAAGCAGATGTGTCAGGGTTGGGAGTGGACCAGAACTCCGCTCAGCACCTGAGTCATGACTGGAGGGGGCGCTTCTGCTGGGCCGACACCCCGTGGCACACAACTCACGACCACCCGGCTCCTGTAAATATGAGACCCAGGCACTGAAGAAAGTAGGCCTTTGCAGGTCTAGTCTGGGGGCAAGGCAATTCCCAATTCAGTGCCAACCTCTCCCACACCAGAAACCACAGACAATGGACAGCCTGGCTTCGTACCCCCGCTGTTTGGGTCAGCTCTAATCCCGGGGTGATGAGGGAACCGTTCTTCAGAAGCGCTCTGTGCGTGCAGGTGTGCCGGCGGGTCAGGCAAGGGAGGCCAGGAGGAAGAGCTTACCAAGATAGACCCCAGGAGGTTTTTCTTTTTCCTTTGGTAACATGGTACTTACAACGCAGGACATGATCTTGGTCCTTCTGGCTTCCCCGCTCTAAACAATTCTGTAACATCCACTGGGAGATAATGAATGTGGGTTTGACTTGAATACCCCTCTCATCTGTATCCTGGTATTTCTCCTATTTGTGCTTCTTTTTACAAAGGCTGCACACACTCTTTCTCCAGCTTGAGGGGTACCCAACTTCCTCTAGAAATCTTGGCTCTGGGTGGTGAACTGGGTGGTTCCTTTTCCTTTAATAGTCTTTGCTTTCTCTGTATCTATTCAGTACCTCAGTTAGGTCAAGGCCACCAGGTGGGACTCCACAGCTCATCTTAGGAGCAGCTGCTCCCCATGTAACTCAGGGGCAGAAGAGCTGGAAACAGTGGTCCTCCAATGCTCGGACGCACAAGGAGCACCTGGGCGCTTGATCAGATCCCAGTTCCTGAGCCTCGCCCCCAGAGATTCTGATTGGATGGAACTGGGAAGCCCCAGAATCCAACTTTTTAACAAAGCTCCCAGGAGTTCTGCTATAGGTGGGAAAACATTACACTGAGGCATTCATCTTTTCAATAAAAATAAAGTCACAAGAGTCAATGAATAAAGGTGGGACCCACCTAAGTCCTCCAGAAAACAGTCCCTCTCAGTCCCCACTCTGGAGATTGACACTGGGGAGTGTCAGGCTCAATATGCAGTAACAGGCTCTTATGGTTGGGGAGGACTTGATGGCATCCTCTATCCTAGGCCCTGCCCAGTGCAGAGCCTGGTCCAGAGCATTGCAATATCCCTGCCAAGGGTGTCCAGCCTCTGCTTGAATACCTCCAGCAGCAGGGAGCTCCCCTGCCTAGGCAGGTCACACCCAGCACCACGTTTGAGCACCCCTGTTTGCTAGTTCTGTCTCATATGGAGCTGAAATCTTCCTTCCTGTCCACAGTTTATATCCACTGGGGAAACCAAATAACACTACTCTTCCTTCTCACAACACATCTGTAAACATCTGGAGACAGCATTCTCCTGTCCAGCTAAACAACCTTTCATTTACAAGTGTTCTGTGAACATTTCCTGTAAGTTGGGTTCCCTAGATGCTGTGGAGATATAAGACAAATGGGCTATCTGCTAGGAGATCTAGAGGGCACATGTAAATGAACAGAAAATGGTAACTAGTGGTGAAAAGAGAATAAAACAGGTAATATGGTGGATTTGGGGTAGGAGTGCCTAAGTAGATAAGAGATGGAGGGTAGGGTGACATTTGAGCTGAGGTTTGCAGGACAACAGAAAGCCACCCATGAGGTGATAGGGATGGAGTGTTCCAGGTTAGGGATCTGCAGGTCCTGAGGTGGGAACAGTTGGGTGTGTTCAGCAGGTGAAACAAAGGCTCAAGCAGTTGGAGCGCAGAGATGGGGTGAGGTCAGTGCCATGAATTACAATGGTTGGAGGAGGGGGAGATTCCATGACTTGTGTAGGGCCTTTAAGTCAGGAGAAAGAATTTTAATTTTACATCAAAAGAAACAGGAGACCACTGACCTACTTTTGGTTTAATGACACAGTCTTTTTTTGTTTGTTTTGTTTCATTTTGTTTTGTTCTGTGTTATTTTATTTTGTTCTTTCCAGTCTGAAGGTACTATCATGGGCATTTAGTTATACAAATGACACTTACAAAAAAAATAAAAGACCAAGACACCCAGAGTGAGATGCATGGTGGACAGGGGGGTTGGGGGGCAGCCAAGGGCCAGGGCTGGGTGTCTCCTCACAGGTTCCCACCTGAGGGTGACACCCGGCTTCATCCCACCCCGAGACCCAGAATCCAGTCAGACAAGGAGCACCAATATGCTGGCTGGAGGCTCTGGCTGGGTGGGCAGGGGGGCGGGGCCAGTGAGCACCCCTGGGAGGTGGAGGCAGGCTCTGGGTTTGGGGAGGTGCCCTCCCTGCCCCACCACTAGCGAGCAGAGGCACCAAGGCCTGAAGATACTGCCTGAGGCTTGGCTGCACTACCTCCAACAATGACATTTCATTTTAAAAAAATCTTTCACCTTCCTGGCCGTCTGGCCCACCCCTGAATGAGCTCGTGTGTTGCCTTCAGAACCAGTGCAGCACTGGAGCTGGTCTGCTGAGCCCAGAGCACAAGCTGACAGCTTCGCTGCCTCTTCCACACATAGAGCAGCTCTCCAGGAGTTTATTTGTCCTCTTTAGAGATATGGCTAGTCCCCTGAAACCATATCTGTACAGTAGGTCCTCGGGTTACGTCAGAGATCCGTTCCTACGGTGCTACATAATGCGATTTTCGCCATAAGTCAGAACCCACCGACATAAGCACCTACGTCACTGACATGGAGCACATACACAGCAGTAATGAAGTGAAACAGTAAAAAAATGTTAAAAGAAAGATAACAATTCCTGACCTTTACTTGTGGTAAATAAATAATAAAAAACATAAAGCACATATGTACGTATGTTGAAATGATGGACCTTTTTTTTTATAAATAGGTGGGAAATGGCAATATAACCACAAAACGACATATATTGAGTCAAAGGTAACCCTAGGACTGTCTATATATATAAAAGCCTAAGTGACTGTTCAACCGTTTGACTGTTTGACCAGTAACTATGATGTGCACTGACCACCAGGGGGCAGACACAGACTGATGAATCTCAGAGGGGAGGGGGGAAGGGGAGATTAACCAAAGATCTTATATACATACTAGAGGCCTGGTGCACAGATTTGTGCACCAGTGGGGTCCCTTGGCCTGGCTTGCGGAAATTGGGCCAAAACCAGCAGTCTGACATCCCCTGAGGGGTCCCAGATTGTGAGAGGGTGCAGGCCAGGCCGAGGGACCCCACCAGTGCATGGGGCCTCTAGTTTATGTATAAACCTCAGAATGCAGGATTAGTGCCATTGAATCTAAAATGCATATACCCACACACACAAGGACTTCAGGTTCCTTCTGCAGAAGTGGGTACTAATACGCATTGGGTCCTGATGTCAGGGTACTGCAGCCCAGTGTCGGGATGGAGAGAAAGCCCACAGCTGATGCTTCTTCCCTATGACAGGATTCTACAGACCAGGGAGGCCTGTATTTCTGTGCTTCTGTGGGCAGAATGTGTGAGGACATGGAGAATAGAGTGGATGACTTTATTCTGCTTTGGTGAGCTGGTGGGCAAAAGACCCTCTCTAGCTGACCGCAGGGACCAGTGGCTAGTTTCCTGCTGCCAGAGCCCAGGGACAAGGTAGCCAGAGCTGGGTCCTCAGGGCACAGAGCCCTTGGCCAACCATGGGACCATCTGGGGGGCAGGCTGGAATTGTCAGTGCAGGCTTATTAGGGACCAGACAGACAGCCCTGAGGAGTAAGGGCTGGAAACAAGACCAAGGTCCCAAAAGGGCAGAACATGTTTGAGAGCCTGGGAGTCTCTTCCAGCTGAGCCCCCCTGCGCCCTGGGTGGGGTGAGTGGCCATCCCTGTCATGCGGGGCTGGAAGCCCATACCATGAACTGAAATTTGAAGTAAGGAGCAGCGGAGTGGGACCGATGCTGGTTGCAAGGCCTGATAGGGACCCCTAGTGCAGACAGAGGAGGCCCCGCCCGCCCCAGGATTACACATGCATGATAAAAAGAAGAATGTGTGCCCCATCTATGATGCCCATTACCTTGGCTCACATGTTCCATTACCTGGAATGGTATGTGCTGGCAGGCCTCTGGGCCTGGCCTGGTGCTCAGCAAAGGGAGAGTGAGACCCAGCAATGGCCATGGTGCCTGCCTCCAGTCAACACACCTGGGTGATCTCAGTGGGTCCTGAGGACACCAGGAGCTTCAGACAAGTTTGGTGGTGGGATGGAGCTGCCAGTTCTGGAACTTTCTTCTTCCAGAGAGCAAGCAGAAGCGCCCCTGTTTCATTCTGCTGCCACGTGGGCTTAGAGACAGAGTGCTGTATGGGTTCTTCTTGCTGCAGCATGAGTGCTGGTCTCCCAGACGCTGTGGAATTGCCTAACGGTCAGAGGGTCCATTTCAAGCAAATAACATAGGCTTTAGGGGGCCCTAGGGCTGAGCCTGGGGTCCCTCTGCGATGCCATCAGTGGCCCAGGGCCCTGGGCGATTTTAGGTGGACACCAAGGGAGTGAGACACAGAGGTTGAGTCATTCACTGCGAGTCCACCAGATGGGGATGCGGGAGCTGGGAGTGTGAGAATGTGTGCCCGTCTACAGTGGGTTGGTCCTGAGTGTGAGCGAGCCTGTGCATGCGGGTGGTGTCCCTGGGTGAGCCTGCTGGTTTCCCTGAAGTCTGATCCAAATGCGCCTGAGCTCCCAGATGGTGAGTATTCCCAGACCAGTCACCTGGCCCGCCAGGCCGGGGAGGCCTCCATGGCTTCTGGGTGCAGTGCAGAAGGACAAATCGTGAAGTCCCTGTGGCCCAATGCCCAACGCTGTTCCTAAAGTGGGGAGAGGAAGTGGGGGGTGGGTGTTGGGCTTCCTATTGTGCCTGACATCCCCACAAGCCCAAAGGAAGCCCAGGGAACCCTCTGCCACCCCATTTGGTACCCTGTTCCTGATGGCTCCCAAGAGCCTCAGCCAAGCCTAAAATCAGGGAGCACTGCCTACCCTCCTGCTCCCAGGCTCACGGGGTCCAGCAGAAGGCAGGTCTGGGGGAGGCGCAGAAGTGCCAAGCAGAGTTGGAGACCATTTCCCATTCCCCACTCTCGTCCCGACTGTGTCCCCTGGTCTCTGAGATGAGGTTTCCACCTTCCTCTTGAAGATATAAAGAGACTCTGCTGTCTGGACACACACAACACCAGGCAAGGTATCAATCAGCATTCAAATGCCATGGCTGTGTCCTCTGGGCTGTGGGCCCTCCCCACTCCTGGGCTGCTGCTCACAGGGTCCAGGGTCTCCATCTCAGTGTGTTAACCACCAGCCGTCCCTCTCTCTCCCTCCCACTCAAGCCAATGGCAGCCCCACCGCAGGCCTGAGCACCGGGGCCATCGTGGGCATCCTCATTGTCACCTTTGTCCTGCTCCTGGTGGTTGTCGACATCACCTGCTACTTCCTGAACAAGTGTGGCCTGCTCATGTGCATCGCCGTCAACCTGTGTGGAAAGGCGGGGCCAGGCGCCAAGGGCAAGGACATGGAGGAGGGCAAAGCCGCCTTCTCGTGAGTGCAGACCCGCCGCTACCACGGTCCGGGCTCCGCCCCTGCCCAGGGCCCAGCCACTGAGCTTCCTCAGTCCCCCTCTTGGAGACCCCGAGGGGAAGCAAGCATTAGAGAAATGTTTCTCAAAGCTTGGCTTTGGGGGGATCCCTGTTTGAAAAGCAGACTTGGGCTCAACCTCATAGCTTGTACTTAGAACTTCATGGAAGTGTGAAAATCCCTGCCTAGGACAAAATGAGGGCATTTTCAGAGCTAAGCCTGGGGGGCGGGGGCTGAAATGGGGAGGGGGCAGCATTTGAGAGACACACTTGCCTTGCTGCCATTCACTCCTTCATTCGTTCACAAATCATGCAACAAACACTTAGTGAGAAGCTACTCTGGGCAAGGTGCTGTTCCCAGGCTCTGGGGACGGCAGTGACAGAACAGAGGAGAAGTCCTGTCCTCGAGCTGACGACCCAGTGTGTCCCCCAGAGCCTCCGGGAGCTGAGCCTGAGCCAGCAGGAGCCTCTGCAGACTCGCTGTGCTGAGCTGGGTCCAGGCAAGAAGGGACAGAGCAAGGAAATGCATTGCTTAGCACCACCATGTGCCAGGCAATGCCTATGCATCTACACACACATGTACATGTTCATACACATGAACATACAGTACATATACGTGTACACGCTTACATGTGTATAAGTGCAGAACCTTTTAGCATTTATCTGTGCCAGGCGCTATGCTGAGCACTTTACATTCATTGTCTCAGTTAATGTTCACAACAGCCAGGTGACGTAGATGCTGTTATTTGCCCCATTTTACAGATGAAACAATGGAGACAAGGCAGCAAATCAGATGCTCAAGGTCACATAGCTAGCAAGAGTGGGGATCGGGGGGAGGGGGGAGCGGCGCTGGGCCTGGCTGCAGAGGCCACCTGCCCACCTTGGGCCAGGCCTAGGTAGTTCCTGAGCTACAGCCAGCTTCCCTGGGAAACCCCTCCCCAGCTCCCGGGACTGAACCTGCTGAACTCTCTTTGCAGGAAAGATGAGTCCAAGGAGCCCATCGTGGAGGTGCGCACTGAGGAGGAGCGGACCCCAAATCACGACGGAGGGAAGCACACAGAGCCCAACGAGACCACGCCGCTGACAGAGCCCGAGTACGTGGTGCCGCCGCAGCAGCGCCCCACCCCCTCGCCACTGCCCACCCTGCCCTTGCGGCTCACCCACAGCTCCTGGCCAAGCACTGCAGGCTGGGATTCTTGGCTAAGAAATGCCAGACCCTACTCTCTCCCTGGAGAGAAGGCATTCTTGGTTCTATTAGGGTGGCTGTGGGTGCCCTTAAAGGGCTTTTTGCATAAGTGGGATCCCTAGACCCTGTTCCCAAGTCACACACACACACCCTGGAAGTAGCTTACGGGAGCGAAGTGTCACTGAGGGAGATGAGCCTTGAGAATGAGACTTAGCACACTCTGTTTAGGATTTCCAAGAATTCTAGGGGTTTCCGAATTCTTCCTAATAGAGGAGGGGACAGGGGACCTGGTAAAGCTCTCTGCCCCCACCCCACCCCCCCACCCCCGTCCTCAGAAGCCTCAGGTAGCCTCGGTCAGAAACAACATCCGGCCGTGGTTGTAATGACTGCCCAGCTGGCATGGCTGCTCTGGGTTTGAAGGGAATGGAATCTAATGGAAGCACAAAATCTGTGGCTGGAGAATGCGTGGCTCTTAGGGGCTTTGGAACACTCACTGTCCACCTTCCTCCTGATTTCCCCACCGTGGCCCGTGGCACCCAGCAGGGCAACTGGGCCCGTTCCCTGGGACTCAGGCCGCTGCAGTGGTGCAGGCTGACCTGGAGGTGCTGCAGGATCAGGAAGGCCCACCAGGGAGTCCGCTGCAGAGCGTGGAGGGACCAGCAGGGAGGAAGGGCCAACAGGTCCCTGTAGCCTGACTGCGGCGTTCTCTGTCGTGTCCTGTCTCCTCTTCTGCCCACAGGGCCTGTGCTTCCTCTGTGTCTCGTTTCTCTGTGGGCCGTGTCCGTGCCTTTGCGTCCCTGCATGCCTGGCCCTCCCCCGCTCCTCTGTCTTGTCTCAGCTTCATTGTCTATTCTCTTCTACTTCCTGTCCTCCCACAGGCTGCCTGCTGACACCACAGCCACTGTCGAGGACATGCTGCCTTCTGTCACCACCGTCACCGCTAACTCTGACACTATCACCGACACCTTTGCCACTGCTCAGAACAGCCCCACCAGTGAAACCACCACCCTGACCTCCAGTATTGCCCCCCCAGCCACGGCCACGCCCGACTCAAACTCTGTGCCCGCCAGCCAGGCCACCCCTTCCAAGGGGCCCGGAGTGGCCACCTCCTCCCCACCCCCAGCTTCAGCCCCCAAGGTGGCCCCCCTCGTTGACCTGAGCGACACCCCGACCTCAGTCCCTGCCACCAGCAATTTGTCTTCTAGTGTCCTGGCTAACCAGGGGGCTGTGCTCAGCCCCAGCACCCCTGCCAGTGTCGGGGAGGCCTCCAAGGCCCCCCCAGTGAGCAAACCAGCCCCTGCTCCAGCCCCCACCTCAGCCGGGGCAGCCAGTCCCCTAGCAGCAGCAGCTGCCCCTGCCATAGAAGCCCCCCAGGTCAAGCAGGAGGCTCCCAGCATCAAAGGCCCGGACCCCGAGCCCACCCAGCCCGGTGCTGTGAAGAGTCCAAGTGAGGCAGCCACGGTCCTCACTAGCCCGAAGAGCGAGGCTGCCTCTGTCAACGCCACACACCCTGCCCAGGGCGAGGACTTTAAAATGGACGAAGGGAACTTCAAGACCCCAGATATTGACCTTGCAAAGGATGTTTTTGCAGCCCTGGGCTCTCCTGCTCCCGCCGCTGGGGCCAGTGGACAAGCCCCTGAGCTTGCTCCTTCCACTGCAGACAGCTCTGTCTCGCCTGCACCAGCAAAGACCGAGTACGGCCTCTCCTTGTCTCTGTCGTCGGGTTGTGTCCCATGGTAGTGTGCGTTTGTGCTGTGCTGTGTCCTTCTTGTTAGATGTCTCCTCAGCCCCATCCAGGGCTTCTCTGAGGCAACTCTCAACCAAAGGGCTGGGATCAGGCAGAGAGCAGAGGGACACCTAGCAGGTGTGCGAGCAGCCTCCTGTCACTAATTAGGCCACGTTAATTATGCTTTATCCTGATCGTCCTAGCAGCGGCGTCTGTTTTCCCTCAGGAACCCTTGCAGTCAGGCCCTGATGAGCATTATTTGGGAAGCGAGCTAAGGAGACCAAGGTGCCCCTGTTGGCCACCCTGGGGCCCAGAGGCAGTCAGCATGGTATCCAGTGGCGGGCTGTGTCCCCACCAGGACAGCACCGATCTGCAGGGTGCAGAGAGGTGGGGCTGTGGGGTGCCAAGATGCAGTGGCACCATCTGGGGCTGGGGTCTGAGTCTGCCCAGTGTGTCCTCAGGCCAGACTCAGCTCCAGGAACTGGCAGAGTCAGACCTAGGTTTCCGTAGAGGCTCCTGACGCTGATGCCAGGGGCGCTGTGGTGCTGCCACCAAGAGCTACAAGGGCACCGTCACAGGAGCCCTGGGCCTCACTCGGGAAGGAAAAGGGCTCCGATAGCCCTGCCCGCTCAACCCACTCAGCTTCCCTGGGGCATGGCAGCCCACTCTAGCCCTCAGCAGACTCCCCAGGAAAGCTGCCCCAGGAACAAAGAGCAGGTTCTCCCCCTGCCCAAGCAAGCCACAGAGGCATCACCACGAAACACTGAGCACAGGGGTAGGTGGGGTGGAGTGGGTTGGGGTGGGGACAGGCAAGAGCAGGGGGTTTGCAGGAGGGCCCTCTGCAAACAGTCCTGGGGAGCTTAGCCCAGCACAGCTCGTTTATACCGAGCTGAGCTGCTGCTCCCATAGCCCCTCGGGCCAAGGAAAGGCTGCATCTGCTGCCCCTCCGCCACCCCAGTAAGGGCTGGAAGGGGAGAGGTCTCGTTCCCCTGGTTTAGTGGCACTCAGCTTGGACTGCACATTAGAATCACTTGGGTACTTTTAAAAGTCACCATGTCCAGACCCGTTTTGGGGTATGGCCCCAGCACCCGCGGCTTATAGAGCTCCAGGTGACGCCGACGAGCAGCCAAGGGTGGAGGCCACTGCTCTAGCTTCAGCCCTCCTGCGGGGCTGGCTGAGGGTGAGCTACTCCAGACCCAGGTCTCAGCGCTGTTTCCCCGATTCTCTGCAGGAAGGGCCCTGTAGAAGCAAAGTCGGAGTGCCAGGAGACAGAAACGAAGCCAGCACCAGCCGAAGCGAAGACGGTCCCCAACGATGCCACACAGACAAAGGAGAACGAGAGCAAAGCATGATGGGTGACGACAGCCAAGCAAAGATCAAAATTAAAAGTGACACCACAGCTTCACCAGAGCATTTCCAATATCACACACACACACACACACACACACACACACACACACACACACACACATCTCACCCCTCTAGTGTCTTTTGCCTTTAAAACAAAACTAAACATAAACATGGGATCGCCTTTTTGTAGGTTTATAGAAAGGGTTCCTTTGTTACGCACTCACTTGTAAGAAAATGAGACAAAAAGGTTAACCCCACCGCCAAACTAGGACACTCCGTTCCCTGAAACCATTTAAAAATCAAACAAAAGGACCCCAAATTAAGAATCTAGGAAGCTCAGAAAAAAAAAATCTAGGCTCAGAAAGACCGCACTTGGCATTGCCCAGTTGGCACAGAGCAGTCTCAGAGAGAAACACTCCCAGGCACTATAACTAACCGATGAACAAAGTCCAAGTTTATTTTTATACTCTCAGTCGAGTTCGAATTCTGTAAAAACCTCATAAGTAAGTTATCATTTCTGTTCACTTTGTATTTGTTCAGTATGCAAAGTGTGTCACCCCTTCTAGCTGACTTCAGTTCCCACGTAGACTCTGGTTCCGTAGGAAGAATGCCAAATTGCAGCTTCTGGGGCTAGATCTCAATTTGCAGTATTCAGACTTCTTTTTTTCTTTTCTTTTCTTTTCTTTTCTTTTCTTTTCTTTTCTTTTCTTTTCTTTTCATTCTTTTATTTTCCTTTCTGCCAACTTTGCTTTCCAGTGTTTACAAGTTGACAAATGTTTAACTTCAATGGCATTTCAATGTCCATGTAAAGTAGTTGCTTTTTTTTTTTTTAAGTTCCAAATACCACCTAGGTGGGAGGATCACCGCAGGCCTGCTTTAGCACAGAAACGTCACCCCCATGACTGTTTACAGGGGTAATCCCCTATTGAGTTGAAGTTTTCGCCTGCATCCAACTCAGGTGAAAATCCATCTCGTTCCAGACTGGTTTTGCTTTTTGGTTCTCGGTTCCTTTTGTGTTTCCCTGCGGGTAGACCGCTTTCTAGCAGCAGTCGCCTGGCCTGCGGTGTCTGGGAGAAGGGCTCTGCTCCCAGCGCCCTGCCCTTCCTCTTGAAAGGTTCCTTAGGCTTTGTTGACCGAGCAGAGAAGACTGTATAGCTGCGGATGGTCTTGGTGAACACACGTTTTGACCCCAAACATCCCCCTTTTGTAGAAAGCCAAATAAAATATATACATACAATTCTTTTTGAGCCCAGAATCTAGATTTGAGCGAAAGAACACGTGTGCTTCAGGGAATGAGTGTCTTTTTTTGGAAATCTGTTGACGTAAAGGAACATCGGCCTTCTGTTCACTTAGGCAGCATTTGTAGAAACAAAAGAAAAAAACAAACAACAACAAAAAACCCCAACCTGCTGTCTGGAGTCATAACACAACTTTCCTGGATTGGAAACAAAGTGGGGGAGAAATACAGAAACTTTACGGGGACGGGAGGGGGGAGAAGGGAAAAGCCAGCCCTTTGTATAGACATTTTGCTTTTTTTCTCATTCTACTTTAGAACTGCAAGCTTGTGCACTGTGGACGCGTGAATATTTTAGTGTGAAACGTGTTTTGTCATAGTATTGAAATAAAACTTCAACATAGTTTGGTTGTGGAAGGTATAGCAGATAGTTCAGAAAAAAAAAATATTCAGGAAAGAAAATTTGCTCTTAAAAGGAATTGAAGCCTTTAAACAAAGAAAATGAATAAAAATGATTTTGATGATGATGATGATGATGCTAAGTAAACAGAAGTCAGGTCTCAGCACGCGCTGCTTTCCGAAGGTACAACAGCAAGAGGTGAGGGTGGCGAGACCACCGAGTCGTGCTGTGGGCCACACCCAGGTCCTGACACTTCTGCAGCCTGATCAGTGGCAATGTGCTAGATTATCATTTCAAACTGTGAAAAATAATGGTCTTGTCATTTGCTCAATGTGGGGTTATTTTGCATTTTCTCATCTCCTGGGGATGGAAATGGAGGATCCCAGTCCACAGCGCTCGGCCCCTTTGATTCTAGGGCCGCACAAATTCCGGTTCCGAGGCACAGGCCCGCAGGCACAAACACCTTGAAGACAGTTCTTAGAGCACACAGCAGAACGGGAGCTCCTGCGTGTCAGGTGGAGGGTCCGCAAGGTCTGGTGGCTCTTCTGTCACCAGGTTGTCAGTGGGATCAGTTCTGCATCTCGTGGTGTTAGTGGCTTTGATCAAGGCCAAGCCCACATTATACCTCAAGGAGACTGCGTTTCATTCCAAGCTGCTGTGGTTAGGCAAACTGATTTTTGTTCCAATGATTAGGATGAAAAAGAGGTATAGTCAACCCTCAGATAACCTGGCCCAGGACAGCGGACAGTCACCCTCCTCCAAGAGTCCACCATTAGCTGGAACCCAACCCTCTGCCCACCTTTTGGTCAGCTTCTCTCCCAATATACATAGATTTGTATCTGCATGCGTGAGCTTTCCTTTCCTTAAAAATATAAAATAAAACAGAGCGATGCTTTCTCTAAAATCAAAGAGGGAGTCACTTTATTTTCAAGATGTTCTATCTTTTATGTTAAGAGATAAAAGCTTATAGTTTTTCTTTTTTAATTTTTTGAAGGGGGGTCAATTCTGCCCATTTCCAATGTCTATGTGTCTATATGTGTATGTGCCATACATATGTATTCACATGAATGCCGGCATGGCCGAGTCCTGCTGGGGCACTCGGGTGGACGCCCGGGCCTCCGCTCCCTGGGGCCACAGTGTACGCAGTGCAGCTCTGGCAGTGGAACTCTATTTTCACACTTTTGTATGGAGCCTTCAAGCCCCAGGTTTTCACTCTAGGCTGTCTGTCTGGATAGCGGTTTTCAGACCTCCATTAACATCCCTATCCAACATTCCCAACTTCGGGGGCCTTCTCTCTTGTTATAAACTTTTTACCAAGTGAAACATCGAGACCACCTTTGTTTCCATTCTCACTGGTGTAAATACTGAGTACTAACTGAGAATTTTGACTTTGCATTCTGTCAGAATACTTGTGTTCAATAAAAACTGAAAGAAAAAAAAAACAACAATCATGGTCAAACTGGGATTTATTTCAATTCAAGGAGAGTGTCGTGGATCAAATGTGGAGGAGCCGGTGGTATTCCTTTCTTTTTTTTTTTCTTTTTTTGACCTGTGAAAATGGTCAGTTAAACGCAGTGTCTGGAGTTGCAAATGCCTGAATGATGGTTTCTAATTTTCCTCTCAGGATAACAGAGGAGTCCTCGTTTAGAAGGACCAGGTGTCAGATTCCAAAAGATTTTATGCAAATCCTGGTTCTACCACTTCCTTGACCTTGGAAGAGTTCCTCCATCTCCCCAAGACTCAGTGTCCTCTTTTGACAAACTGGAACTATCAAGCTAATAGAGTTGAGGCACTGGTTAGTGAATAAGGCACTGAAAGCCAGGGGAGCACTTTCTTGGCACATAGTGGGTCCTAAACAAATGGGAGGTAGTGCTGTTGGCATCCCAGGTGTGTGACAGCGTCCAACACAAGGTCCCAACACTGCACTAATCTGAGCGACACCTCCTTTTTGTGTCCTATGTGCCTCATCCTAGTCGCGGCTTGGGTAGTGGAGTCTTCCCCTGCAGCGGTGTCTGCATCCTTCCGGGTCTGGTTCTTGCGCTGGCCCTGGGCCTTTTCCAATGTCACAGAGCCGTATGCATCTCTGTGATTTCCTGTGCCACACATTTCCAGCTGCATGGAGGGGGCGAGAGGTAAAAGCACATTGCTTACCAAGATTTGGAGAAATCATACAATGATAACCCTCTTCATTAATCCATGAAGGCTTGTTTCCAGAGTCTTCCTCCTTCAGACTAGTCTCTCAGATTCCCTAAGTATGTACTGAGCGTCTCCAAGGGGCTTAGGATGTAGCATCAAATGAAACAGCTCGCTCTCTCATGGAACCTTCGTTCCAGTGTGGGGGTGGGGCAGACAATAAGCACATAGATGCTATGTTGTGGTCACTAGGCCAGTTCACCAATTTCCCAGTTCTCTTCCTCCTTCTGGGCACATGATAGGCTTACACTTCTTTGATCATTTCAAACGGGTGTGCATGGCCATGCGGCTGGCTGTGGTCAGCGGCATACGAGCAGCATAGTGCATGTCACTTCTAGGAGAGCCTTTGGCAGCCAGTGTGTCTTACTGTGGCCCTCTTCCCCGACACAGCAATCAGAAATGCTGCAGGTGGTGGCAGTGCCATCACCTGGGTCCACAGTGAAGGATGTGAGCAGGTGGCACATGACGGACATGAAGGTGCCTGTGGAGTAAACCCAGTGGTAACTGTTTAACAGCTGGCTCTCTAGGAGGAAGGGACAGGTGATGTACATATGTATGGGGGGGTGTGCATGGGTGCACGCATGTGCGTGTGCATTTATTATAAACTTCATTGATACAGAGAATGTAATAAAATATTGCAAGTAATAAAATATATAGTATTCTATATTGAGATTTCTTATATCCTATTGAAATTCACAGACTGCTTTTGATTTTTGCTGAAGTTTTGTATCCATAATTAACCTGTGGCAATTGACTAATGAGTGCAGTTCCAACATAAATGTTGGTTAATATATTCATTTATGTTAACTAGTGAGATGAAAGTGGCACAGTAAAGATGTACGTGTCAGAACTTCACTCACTCATCAATGGTGTGAGCGACCTCTGCGGAATCATACAGAAGTTTTTGAATACTAGAATACTGCCTCAATTTTCTGCTATTCACAGTGTAATGGCTGCAGTCATGGCACATTTTTAAATTTAATCTGCATCATAAATAATCTTCCCTATCACTTTCTTAAGTCTAGACAGACATCAAAAAGAAATCAAACCCTGATCTGTAGCATTTACTGCTTTCAGAGGCATATAAATATTCTCACGGTGGCTGATTTCAATGTGTCACTGGACGAGAAGTTAGGTCCAGCCGCACATCAGAACATCATTAAGGTATTTCCAGCATACAGATAACAGAGACATAAATAGCTGCACAGACATAATAGTAACATGCAGTAATAACAAACATGCATACATGGCAAAATGCAGTAAAATAACACGTGATACATTTTGAGTATTTATTGCCTTCATTTTCAATATAATTTTAATGGTAAATTTATGTAATTTAATTTTTAATGACTATGCTTAACAAGTGGCTCAAAAATTTCCTGGAAATTTAACAATTGGTTCTCTCTAACTCCAGCATACCACTGGATAACCCCTTTATGCTATAAGCCACTTCACCTTCAGACCTGTTGCCGCAGCATTATGTAGACTATTATGGCTAAATCAGGGAGCGAGAAGGCTCCTGATTTAATCCAGGTGAATGGGAGGTCAGAATACTCCTCTCTGAAAAGGTGACATTTGAGCAGTGACCTCAAAAAAGTGAGGGACTTAACCATGCAAGTGTCTGAATGAATATCTCAGGCAGAAAAAAACCAGCAAGGGCAAAGGTCCTGAGGCAGGGATTCTTGGTGTATTCAAAGAAGAGCAAGGAGGCCAGTGTGGCTAGAGCAGAGAGCAAGGGAGGGGTGGGGTAGAGGCATAAGAGGCAGGAGATGAGTCAGAGGCATCCATGAGCTAGGTCACCTGGGATCTGTAGACTGTTATGAGAATTTTGGCCTTTTCTTCAAGTGAAATGGAAAGCCAAGGGAAAAATTTTAAGCAGAAGGCTGAGATGACTTAACTTGATTTTTAAAATGATCACTCTGGCCCTCACTGTCTTCAATGAGACAGCCAAGCAGTCTCCCCAGTAGACACAGAGATGTGACTCTTTGTGAAAACCCTGACTCACAAGACCATCACCCTCAAGGTCCAGCCCAGTTACACCACTGAGAAGACAAAGCTAACATCCAAGACAGGGAGGGGATCCCATCTGACCAGCAGCAACTGATTTTTGTGGGCAAACAGCTGGAGGATGGCTGCACCCTCTGACTCTGATATCCAAAAAAAGCGAACCCTACACATAGTGCCTTGTCTGTGGAATGGCATCACTGAGCCCTCACTGTGCTAGCTCACCCAGAGTACAACTGCAGTAAGTGTTACTCACCTGCACCACACACTGTCAACTGCAGCAAGAAGTGAAGCCACACCATCAACCTGCACCCCAAGGAAAAGGTTAGATAGGGCTCCCACCACGACCACCTCAGCCCACAGGGCAGTCTCCTGCCTGAACCCTGTGGCTCTGAAGCCTCAATAACATTTCTCTTTTGTTGACTGGAGACATTAAAAAAACAAACAAACAAAAAAAAAAAAAAACCTCACTCTGGCTGTTGGTTTGAGAACAGACCACAGTCACACAGCAGTGGTGTAGATGGGAGAAGATCGTGTGCTTGGAGCAAGTTGATTCCAGTGGAGGGAGGACAGTGGCCAGATGCTAGCTCTCTATTGAAGGTGAAGCCAGCAAAGTTGGAAAATGGTTTGGATGTGGATTTGAGAAGCATGAAGGACGTCTTCCAGATTTGCGGCCTGAACAATGGAAAGGATGGAGTTGGCATATACTTTCTAAACGGAGTGGAGGAGAAGCCAGTTGGATGGTTGCAGAGTTTGGTTCTGGACAATTGAAGCCTGAGATACCTGTGAACACCCTAGTGGAGATTTTGAACAGGCTGAAGTTCAAGAGGTCCATTCGGAGACACATGTAGAAGCTGTCATCAGAGAGCTAGTGTTTGAACCCCGGCACTTGGTGAGGTCACCAAGGAAATGAATATGGATTAAGAAGAGGAGAGAATAAGAAAGGGACCCAGAAAAAATTTTTTGCAGGCAGCTCTATGTCAAGGTAAAAGCTGAATGACCCCTTTTCTGGCACTTAGAACACAGGGGGAAGAACAGGCCTGCACTGACAAGATGAAAGAAATACCATCTGATTCTACCAATTCCAGGCTGTCACTATCACATGCCACTCATTTGTGAAAACCTTGGCTTTTGGTTCATGGTCATCCTCTCTCCCAAGTTCCACCATCATCCTGGGAGACTTCAATGCTTTTTGTTGAAAACCCCTTCCAAACACAGGTCCGTCATGTTAACATCCTTGTCTCCAGTGACCTCCTTCCCTTCAGTTAAGCCACCTTGACCGACCTATAGACTTGATCATCACCAGCCATTTAGCCTGGATCAGATTTTCAGATTCCCCACTCTCCAACACTCTCTTTGACCCATCCAGTTCTCTCACTCAGCTACTAGTACTCCCAATAAGTCAACTATTTGTCCTTACTGAGGCCTCTGCTAATTGACGCCCAGATTTTTCCCTATTTATCATGTCCTCTCTTCACCTCCCTACACACTCAGCTTCGATTCTTTGGTCCAGCTCTCCAACCACTCACACTCAGACATTAAAAGCTTCCTTGTCTTGACGGTCTCGCTCTGCATCTATCTTGTAAAACTCTCGCCCTGAAAATCATCTGTCTGCCATCTCTTTGTTCACACCTGGACAGCTGGGTGCTGTTCTAGAAAAACCACATAACCAGGCACATTAGTACCAAGAGATAATTAAAGTCACTCTCAACTAGTCTCTGACACTAGTACTGCCTGACAATCCTACTAGTATTTCTCACCAACTCCTTCATATTCTCCTCTACAAAAATGTCTTCACTTTCCCCAAACTAACCCCTCCCTCAGCCATCCTTTTCATCTCAACAAGTGAATGGTCTTGCTTCCTTCTTCTAAAGAACACCCTCAGTTGATCATTCCAAATCTACACACCCACCTGCGTCCATGGCCTCCCTTCCTCCTTTGCTCTTGTACATCAGAAGCAGCATCTCCCCTTTCCCTGGACATTGGTTTTTCTCTTCTAGTTTCATTGGGACTTTCTTCATCCATTCAATATTCTTTCAACATTTATTGAACACCTTCCAAGGCCAGGGACTTTTCTAGGTGTTGGGGAAACAAAGACCCCACTTTCATGGAGCTTATGCTCTAAATAAAGTATATAAGAAGTCCATGACAATGAATGCTGTAAGAAGCAGGCAGTGAGGCAAGGGGACTAGCAGGTCATGAAGGAGGAACTTTTTTTACATGGAATAATCAAAGATGTGCTCTCTGAAGAGGTGGCATTTAAAAGACCTACAGCCCTGGCTGGTTTGGCTCAGTGGATAGAGGTTGGCCTGCAGACTGAAGGGTCCTGGGTTTGATTCCAGCTGAGGGCACATACCTCAGTTTCAGGCTCCATCCCCATCCCAGTCAGGGCACGTACAGGAGGCAAGAAATCAATGTGTCTCTCTCCCAACAATGTTTCTCTCTCTCCCCTCCTCCCATACTTTCCACTCTCTCTAAAAATCAATAGAACAATATCCTTGGGTGAGGATAACCAATAAACAAACACACCTACAAACTCAAAGGAGCATTTGTTCCAAGGACTCAGAGCCTTTCTCAGAAAAGGAACCTTTCTCTACTGGCAAGCTTATGTGGTGGGTAAGACACTAGAACATATATGAAATGAAATTTTTTCTAATACTGAATGTAATTTTTTCTTCAATCTGCCATTTCATGGGGTGGTAGAAAGATAATCTCCATCAAATTATGGTCCCACCCCTAAACCTTCTCAATATGGCTAATGAGACCTCTAAGTACCTCTCTAAGCCCATCTGACATTACTCTGCTTTCATACTTTATGTGCCAGAAAGAGTGGGAAAATGTGTGTTTCTTTAACAATGCCATGCTCTTTCTCACCTCTGGCTCCCTGCACACCAAAGTATGTCCTGCTTTCTCTGGAACACTCTTCAGCACCCCCAGTGCCCATACTAACCCTTGACTCTTACTTCATCCTCAGGTCTCAGATTAAATATCACCTTTCCTAACACCTGATCCAGTTGCATAGTCCCCCATTCTACATTCTATCCAGGACCAGGACATAGCTTGCATTTGCAGACAGTTGTATCTGGTTGTTAAAATATTGAAATGCTTCTTCACTGCTGTGAGTAGCTGCTTTCTCCCCAGCCCCTCACATAGATTCCTTCAGATGGCCCCAAGATCTTACAACTCAGGTCATAGCATCTAACCCAGCAGAGGGCTCAGGGTTCTGCTCTGGTGCTATAGCTAATGGCCATGAAATGCAGTCTGTAGAATATTTTTAACATTCCTTCTAGTTATATCCTAAGGTGCCACTCTTCATTTGATCTCTAATTTAATGTTTCTCTTTTCACTGAACCCTAAATTCCTCCAGGGAAGGTTCTGTGTCTGCCTTATTCACTACTCTATCCTGGCACGTCATACAGCACCTGGCACAAGGTAGGAACTTAACATTTTCTAGCTGTATGCATGGCTGAGTGAATAAATGTATGAATGAAGTGATAATATACATGCACACCAGCCATGGTCACCTGCATTTTCATCTTTGCAGGTCTGTGTGTGTAACTGCAAATAGAGTCTACACCTGACCAAGGAAGATGTCTTTGAACTTGAGTCACACAGCACTGCCCACTGCCCAGAATCCTGAGCAAGTCTACACCAGGGACCAAGGTGCGGTTCAGTCCCAGGAGTCACCTGTGCCTGGAGAAGGTGTGCTCTCCCTGACCCAGCCCCTGATCATGGGCTACCATACCTCCTCCTTCCTCTAGCTGGTGACAATGTCCATCCAGTGAGAAACTCTTCTATGATAAAGCAGCCTGCGGAATCTTGGGTTAGAGGACCCAGAATGGCAGAAAAATTGCTATTGGACTTACCCCATGCCTGTTACTCAAAGCCATGATTTCTGGTGGACAAGGCAGACCAAGCAAAATCAGGGTCCCTCCTTCCTTGGGGTTTCTCGGGGGAAGGGGGAACCTCTGTTTGGGAGGCTGGGAAGAGAAAATGGGAGGCAAAACAGGATAGCTGCATCTGTGAAGGGTCTGCCGGTCCCAGGTCCAGGTGTCCTGGTTTGGCCTTCCAGGGACATCACTGTGCTATTTCCTCTTCCTGGACAGGTGAGCCCAGGCACTTGGCCGCCAACTCCAGCTCAGAACAAGGTAACCCACAGGAGTCTGTTTGTTTGGAGCGCTTCCCGTCATGATGGCCATCAACAGCCCATTGGAAATGTGGCTCTGAACATGAGGAGCAAAGTTGCAAAGATCTCTCCAACTAACGGGGGATGAATCTTTCCAAGGAAGCCACAATTTGGAGCCCAGGGGTCCAGCCCACAAGTCTTCCCACACTCTCTGTCCAAGAGGAAAGACAATGGGATCTTTGAGACAAGGCAAGGGTCTCTCACGAGCAGCCAGCACGCACATGGGGCCCTGACTGGGAAGTCAGAGGCAGCACCGGTCCTCCATCATCTTCCACACCAGCGTTCTGAGTCTCCTGAGACACTTGTCTAAACTGCACATTCCCAGATCCCATCCCCACAAATCCTGAGGCTACAGATCTGGAACAACGGATTCCACTGTAGGTGGTCCCTAGGTGGTCCCTGGACTGTGTGCGAATAATACCCGCAGCAGGCAGCTGGGGAACATCTTGCCCAGCCCCGGCCAGCTAAGGGCTGGGGAGACTCTCCTTCAGGAGGCTCCTCAGTACCATAGGGACAACAGGAAGTTCTGTAGACCCAGCTTAGTGTCTGGATGTCAGCAAGACACGTCCCCGGGCTCAGCACAGTTCACCACACACACTGGAAAGCAGTTAGCATCCCAAATAAGTCCAGTCTCTGCAAGGCCGGGAGCAGCTGAGATGATGTAATGTCAGAAGGACAGATGTGAACTCCTGCACGCTCTTTGAAGATCCAACGACCAGAGCGCGTGCTGATGGCGATGGATCTTAACAACAGAGCATATGTTTTTTTAGAAAGAAAAAAAAAAGAGGATGGGTTTTTAATTGGCTATAAACTCAGCATGAGAGATGAGGCAGTGTAGACTTACAAAAATACTTGTGATACTGACATTGATCTTGGTTTTCTTTACTCAGCATTCTTATTGAACTAGGTCAGAAACTCTTCTAAGCACTGAAATATTTACTGTCAGTCCTTATAATAATTCTATGAGGTGGATATTACTAACCCTATTTCATAGATAAGGAAACAGGCACAGGGAACTGTCATAATTTTCCCAAAGTCACAGCCAGTGAGAAGCAGAGCCAGAATGTGAATGCAGTCAGGAAGCATTCACAGCCAGGAGCATGTGGGCCACCACTCCGCCTTGCCCTGGGCAGACCACGTGTGGTATTGTCATACCCAAGAGGAAGGCACATCCAGGGCAGCACCACGGGCAGGTGAAGGAACTCAAGCCACGTCTGAGGAGGAGTGTGGGCAGCAGGTGTGCATGTTTCGCTTGGGGCAGAAACCCTGAGAGCAAAGCAGGAGGTAAGTGGGGCAAAATTCAGGAGACTTCAAGTGGCTGTCTTCACACATCACCAGGGTTATCTAGAGGAAAAAGTGGGCTTAATATGTAATACTTTTGAGGGCTCATGTAGACCAACAGTATGAGGAAACTGGCCTTACGCACACAGAAGGAACACCACTGTCTCACAGAAGCCCCAAGAACAGATAGTCGAGTCTTTCAATGGAGCCACTCCTCAGGCACAGGGAAGGAGCCTGACGCATCAGATGCACATTGGTTCTGTTCAGGTTCTAGCTGCCTTTGCTAGCAATGGCTCTAACTCCCACGGAGGGCTGGAGCACTGAACATAGAGGAAGCACATTGCCATTTTGATCAGAGCCATCATTTGAGTTCACCTTCCAGGGCAGCAAGTACAACCTGGGATGCTGAGGAGAAGGGTCTCTAAGGACAGAGGTGAGACGTGACAAAGACAATCTCACCTGCCATTTTACCAGGACTTGCCCCACCCTGGAGATGATCCAAGCCCAACCACACTCCAAGAACAAAAGACTGTGTCATTTTTGTTTAGTCACTTGTTCAGTATTCATTAAAGTCAAATGCGAATTGAGCACCTACTATGTGTCAGGGACTGTGCTGGGTAATGAGATACAGTGACAAATGTAACGGATAATGTCCCTGGGCTGATGGCATTGGAAAGATCATGGACTCTAGTGAGAGAGCTATATATCTTGCATTGGACTCTGGCGTGTCCAAGCTCTGTGAGTATGTTTGTTTCATCTATAATATGAGAATTTCTACTTCACAGAATGGTTTGAAAGTTAAAAGAGGCCTAGTACATGGCATATGATAAATACATGTTGGCACTTACATTAGTCAGAGATCTTAGCAACTGAGGCTGATTCTGGATGATTAAACCAAAACAGGATTTTCTAACTGGATTTTGGATAGTTCACACAATCATGAGATGCCTGGAGAACAAGGTTTAAGGCCAAGCTTCCAAAAGTAATGCCCATAAAGTACTGAAGAATTGGCCTGAAGAAAAAGCCACCACTCCCCACTCTGTCCCCAGCAATGTCACGTGTAGGTCAGGCACTTGACCTTCCAATAGCTACGATACTCACCCCACTTCTGAAAGAAAGCCAATGCCTCTCCCACTATCTTTTCCCAAAAAAATGGGTGCTAGGAAGAACCTCTCTCCTAGTCAGAGGTGTTTGGGTCTCATCTATGCCTGGTAGTAGCTGCATAGAAGCCCGGGGAATGGAGTTCTCATGCTTCCACTTTGGGGAGGTAGAACTCAGAGCTGGACTTCCTCCAATTTTCAACAAATGCTGGGCAGCTAGAATGTGACAAATGTTCACTGGGCTCCTTTGCCCAGGCTGTTCACCAAATACATACCCCAGCCTCTTGCCAGTCCTGCAAACTCCTGGTAGAGATGTCCCAGGCTCTCCAAAGCCTCCCGCCCCCACCCTGCAACCTGACATGCCACTGAAGTTCTTGGAACACATCTATCCCAGTATAAGGGCCATCTTGGGCAGGAGATCTGAGGAGGGACGGTGACTGGAGGCTCCTGGGAAAGCTTAGGTGAGCATGCTAATCAGACTAGGACCTGACTGGAAAGGGTGCTGGACCCCAGGAGGACCCAGTCTTCCTCCAACCCACCTTCCCAGACGGCCATGGCTGTTCCCAGGGCCTGGGAAATGAGCACTCCTCCTCCTCTCTGCTCATGAATTGGGTTGTCTAGTTTGCTAAACTCCAAAGGAAAGAATGCTATCTAACATTGCTTTGGTCCCTACAGTGTACAAAATGCTTTCATGCAGTAATAATAATTGCACAATATTAATTATTGTTATCATTAATTGAGGGCTTACTACATTCCAGAAACTTTAAAATATCATCTCTTGATGTTCACACCAAAGCCATAGTGAACACAGGTGTTTGCCCAGCTGGCATCCTTTTTCGTTTCTTCTCTCAACAGCACCTCAGTTTGGGGGAGGGGAGTTGAAGTTTCTCTTTCAACTCTCAGGACTTCTATTAAAACTACTGGAAAAAAGCTCTATTCTCACTAAACCCATAAGAAAAGTAGAATGCTGAGGAGAAAGAGTGCCTGAGGTTGGAACCAACACACAAAAAGCAGAACAAACTCAGTGGCATTGGAGCCCCTGGATCCAGCCATGCCTGAACAAGTCATGAGCTTTTCAATTTCATGAACCCACATATTTTCCTTTACTGAAGTCTATTTGGGTGGAATTTTCTTTTTACTTGAAACCAAAAGAATCCTATTAATTTCTATTTAAGAAATTAGGATGTGAAAGTAGGTGGTTGTATGCAACAAATCAAAAAACAGAGAATTGTTAAAGTCAAGGTGAGGGGAACATTTATTCAACACCATGAGCCACTCCCTATTCTAAACCCTGGATATAAAGTAGATACCAGGACAGACAAGATTCATGCTCCTCTGAACTAGGTTTCTGGTGGGAAATGCCACAGTAAGCAAATTAAACAATAGTCACTAGGAATAAGTGTCACAGAGAGAATTCAAACTGGGTGATGTGATAGAGTACAACTTTAGATTGGTGGTAAGGGAATGGTGTAGTGGAAATGCACTCCATCCACTTGGTTACATTGGGAACTACATTTCCCCAAATTCTCCTCCATTTAGGGCAGCGGTTCTCAACCTGTGGGTCGCGACCCCTTTGGGGGTCGAACGACCCTTTCACAGGGTCGCCTAAGACCATCGGAAAACACATATATAATTACATATTGTTTTGTGATTAATCACTATGCTTTAATTATGTTCAATTTGTAACAATGAAATTGGGGGTCACCACCACATGAGGAACTGTATTAACCCTTTGCAGTCCAATGTTATTTTTGGAATTCAAACAGTCTAGTCCAAATTAATTGATGGGATTGAATGTTGAACTTTTTAATGTTCTTATTGCTTGATGTTGGACCTGCTCCTAGGGCCTGGTTTGTCGAGTCAGACTCGAGGTTGGACTGAAAAGGGTTAAAGGGTTGCGGCATTCGGAAGGTTGAGAACCACTGAGTTAGAGGATTCTGGTCTATTACTTTCATAAAGGCTTTTGGCAATCATATTTAGGAATGAATAAATGTAGGACTCAGTGGGTTCCAACAGGTCTTTACTCCCCTCCACTCAAATCCAGCTGACCATCAGCATCCTTCTGATCAGCCAGTCTCAGGCTGTATAATACACAGAGGTAGTACAGCCTCCCATGGACCTCACCTCCAGTGTCTCCTTCACAGCCCCACAGAAATGGTGGCTTAAGTTAGGGAGACAGTAGCAGCAATGGAAAGTGACCAAGTTCAAGATTCATTTTGGAAGTGGCCTTGGTAGAACTTGCTGATGGTTGTTTGGAGGGTTTAAAACAGGGTGGGGAACATCCAGCCCCAGAGCCATAGAAGGCCCACAAAATCACTTTGTCTAGCCCGGCCAAGGCATCAGGGGTGAGTTAATTAAATGTTTAACCAAAGATAGCAGGCTAATTTTTAAGCTGATAATTTTATATGACCAGAGAATTATGTTATAAATATCCAAATGGCCCTTGGCAGAAAAAAGGTTCCCCATCTGTGGTTTAAAAGAAAGTGGTGAATCAAGATGACACCTAGGTTTTTGCCTTAACCAAGATGGTAGATATTTGGGGTCATTTTCTGAGATGGGGAGAAGTATATTTAGGGTTGAAGACAAGAGTTCTATTTTTGACATTGTGGTAGACTGGAAAAATAATAACCCCATTATTTTATTAGATTTAAAAAATAGGTTTCTGGTAAAGATGGGTGCATAGATAAATGCAGTACTCACATCCTCCACCAGCCACATCAAAATTACAACTAAATTATAGAACGATCATCATTGAGAACTGCCTGAAATCTAGTTGTACAGACATCCTACAACAAAGACATATATATATATATATATATATATATATATATATATATATATATATATATATGTATTAAAGCTGCATCAAACCTGATAGAAAGGACAAAGATGCAACACCGGCTCACCCTGAACCCACATATCCCAGTGTGGAGGTACTCTCCAAGGAGGAAGGTTCCAGCCTCACACCAGGTCTACCAGCCCAGACTTCCAGTGCCAAGAAGAGAAATCTCCATATCTTCTGGATATGAAAACCAATGGGAATTCCATCTGGGTTAGACAAAGAGCTGCTAGAGTCCAAGACATTCGTTCCTCTTAAAGGGTCCTCACACAGACTTACTTAGATTCACTCCTTCTGGGCTCTAGCACTGGGCAGCAGCTCAAAAGGTGCCAGAGACACACAACGAGAAACTGAGTTGTCTGGCATCAAGGTGAGAACTGGAAGAGGCAGCTTTCTCCCAGATAAAAGTGCTGGCAGAAGCCATTGTTCCTTTTCTGAGCCCTCCCCTGACAGAGCCAGCAGGCAGGTACCATATGAGACTTCATCAATCTGGCTAACACTGTTCACCCTGCGCCAGTGATTCCCTGAGACCCTGCTTCACCCAATTTTTGGGCCCACGCAAGCCCTTTTCAGTGGCATTTCTGTACAAATGCCCTGAATTGGCTCATGTTTTGGACTTTCCTAAAATTTCTCAAACAAGTAGCCTCTGGACTTGGTGTGCATATACCCCTTGCTAAGTGTCCCCAGGCCTGACCTTAGTGGCAGTCAGTCTTGGTTCCCAGTTTGACCTCTCCTGAGTACCTCCAAGCCAGCACAAGTAGCAGCCATCTGCAGATTGGTCTGTAGCTCATGCCAGGTGGCCCTGAGCAGGACATAAGTAGCACCTGATCTTGGTCTGCACCTCCCAGGAGGCCACAGAGCCATTACACCAGGTGAACAGCTTCAGACCAACACAAAACACCTCCATGAGTGACACTCAGCACCAAAAAAATCCCTTCCTTCAAGCAGGCCCTTTAACATTTCTTGTAATACCGGATGGGTGGTAACAAACTCCTTTAGCTTTTTCTTGTCTCAGAAGCTCTTTATTTCTCCCTTTTCTTCTTTAATTTTAGATGATACCCTTTCTTGGTAAATTATTCTTGGTTGTAGGTCTTAGCTTTTCATCACTTTGTATATTTCATGCTATTTGATTCTGGCCTGAAATGTTTCTCTTGAGAAATCAGCTGTCAGTCTTATTAGAACTCCCTTGTAGGTAACTAATTATCTTTCTCTTTATGCTTTTAAGATTCTCTCTTTGTCTTTAACCTTTGCCATTTTATTTTTTTTTAAATATTTATTTATTTTTTATATATATATTTTTTTTTATTGCTTAAAGTATTACAAAGGGTATTACATATGTGTCCATTTTATCCCCCCGCCCTAGACAGTCCCCTAGCCTCCCCTATCCCCCAATGTCTTATGTCCACTGGTTATGCTTATATGCATGCATACAAGTCCTTTAGTTGATCTCTTACCCCCCTACCTCCTGCCCCGCAACCCTCCCCGGCCTTCCTGCTGCAGTTTGACAATCTGTTTGAGGCAGCTCTGCCTCTGTATCTATTATTGTTCAAAAGTTTATAATGGTCTCTATTATCCATGAATGAGTGAGATCATGTGGTATTTTTCCTTCATTGACTGGCTTATTTCACTTAGCATAATGCTCTCCAGTTCCATCCATGACGTTGCAAATGGTAAGAGTTCCTTCCTTTTTAGAGCAGCATAGTATTCCATCGTGTAGATGTACCACAGTTTTCTAATCCATTCATCTACTGATGGGCACTTAGGCTGTTTCCAGATCTTAGCTATGGTGAATTGTGCTGCTATGAACATAGGGGTGCATATATCCTTTCTGATTGGTGTTTCTGGTTTCTTGGGATATATTTCTAGAAGTGGGATCACAGGGTCAAATGGGAGTTCCATTTTCAGTTTTTTAAGGAAACTCCATACTGTCTTCCATAGTGGCTGCACCAGTCTGCATTCCCACCAGCAGTGCACAAGTGTTCCTTTTTCTCCACATCCTCTCCAGCACTTGTCGTTTGTTGATTTGTTGATGATAGCCAGTCGGACAGGTGTGAGATGGTACCTCATTGTTGTTTTGATTTGCATCTCTCGGATGATTAGTGACTTTGAGCATGTTTTCATATGTCTCTTGGCTTTCTGAATGTCCTCTTTTGAAAGGTGTCTATTTAGGTCCTTTGCCCATTTTTTGATTGGATTGTTTATCTTCCTTTTGTTAAGTTGTATGAGTTCCCTATAAATTTTGGAGATTAGGCCCTTATCAGATATGACATTGGCAAATATGTTTTCCCACACAGTGGGTTTTCTCGTTGTTTTGTTGATGGTTTCTTTTGCTGTGCAGAAGCTTTTTATTTTGATGTAGTCCCATTTGTTCATTTTCTCTTTCGTTTCAAGTGCCCTAGGAGCTGTATCAGTGAAGAAATTGCTTCGGCATATGTCTGAGATTTTGTTGCCTTTGGATTCTTCTAGAATTTTTATGGTTTCCTGTCGTACATTTAAGTCCTTTATCCATTTTGAGTTTATTTTTGTGTATGGTGTAAGTTGCAAATCAATAAACGTGATACATCACATAAACAAATTGAAAGAAAAAAACCACATGGTCATATCAATTGATGCAGAAAAAGCATTTGACAAAATTCAACACCCATTTTTGATAAAAGCTCTCAGTAAGGTGGGAGTAGAAGGATCATACCTCAACATAATAAAAGCCATATATGACAGGCCCACAGCCAACATCATACTCAATGGACAAAAACTAACACCATTTCCCCTAAGAACAGGAACAAGACAGGGATGCCCCCTCTCACCACTCCTGTTCAACATAGTACTGGAAGTGTTAGCCATTGCAATTCGGCAAGAAGAAGAAATAAAAGGCATCCAAATTGGAAAAGAGGAAGTAAAACTGTCCTTATTTGCAGACGACATGATATTATACATACAAAACCCTAGAGACTCCATCAAAAAGCTACTGGACTTAATACATGAATTTGGCAATGTAGCAGGATACAAAATTAACCCCAAGAAATCCGAGGCATTTCTATACACCAATAGTGAACTTTCAGAAAGAGAGATTATAAAAACAATCCCATTTACCATCGCACCAAAAAAATTAAGCTACCTAGGAATAAACTTAACTAAAGAGGTAAAAGACCTCTACTCAGAAAACTACAGGACGTTGAAAAAAGATATAGAGGAAGACATAAACAGATGGAAGAACATACCGTGTTCATGGATTGGTAGAATCAACATCATTAAAATGTCCATACTACCCAAAGCAATCTATAAATTCAACGCACTTCCCATTAAAATACCAATGGCATACTTCAGAGATCTATAACGAACTCTCCAAAAATTCATCTGGAATAAAAAAAGACCCCGAATAGCTGCAGCAATCCTGAAAAAGACCAAAGTAGGTGGGATCTCAATACCAGATATCAAGATGTATTACAAAGCCACTGTTCTCAAAACTGCCTGGTACTGGCACAAGAATAGGCATATAGATCAATGGAATAGAATAGAGAGCCCAGAAATTGGCCCGAATGCTCAATTAATATTTGACAAAGGAGGCAAGAACATACAATGGAGCCAAGATAGTCTCTTCAATAAATGGTGTTGGGAAAATTGGACAGATATATGCAAGAAAATGAAACCTTTGCCATTTTAATTATGATGTGTCTTGATGTGAGCCTCTTGAGTTCACTTTGTCTGAGACTCTCTGCACTTCCCGAACTTGTGTGTTTTTTTCCCTTCAGCATGGTAGGGAAATTTTTGCTCATTAATTCAGTGATGGTGAACCTTTCGAGCTCGGCGTGTCAGCATTTTGAAAAACCCTAACTTAACTCTGGTGCCGTGTCACATATAGAAATTTTTTGATATTTGCAACCATAGTAAAACAAAGATTTATATTTTTGATATTTATTTTATATATTTAAATGCCATTTAACAAAGAAAAATAAACCAAAAACATGAGTTCATGTGTCACCTCTGACACGCATGTCATAGGCTCGCCATCACTGCATTAATTCATCAAATAGGTTCTGGTTTTCTTGTTCTCTGTCTTCTCCTTCTGCTACCCCTATGATGTGGATGTTGTTACAGTTCATGTTGTCCCAATTGTCCCTTAAACTGTCTTCAATTTTTGTTGTGAGTACTCACCTGTAGGTATATATTTTTTCCCATTGATTTATAGAGAGAGTGGAATGGAGGGGGAGAGAGACAGAGAGAAACATTGAGGTGAAAGATATGCATCAATTGGCTGTCTCCCACACATGCCCTGACTGGGGCCAGAGATTGATGGAACTTGCAACCCAGATATTGACCAGGAATTTAACCTCAGACCCTTTGGTTGGCAGGCTGACACTCTAACCACTGAGCAAAACTGGCCAGGGCATTTTGTTTTACAATTCTTTTGTCTTTTTGCAGCTCTTGTTGGGTGATTTTTTTTTTACCCCATCTTCCAAATTGCTGATTCTGTCCTCTGCTTCATCCAACCTACCGTTAATTCCTTCCAGTGTATCTTCATTTCAGATATTGTATTCTTTATTTCTGTCTGGTCCTTTTTTATGGCTTTATGTCCTTTTTCATGCTGTTGAGCATCATTATAAGCATTACTTTAAATTCTATATCTGATCAATGGCTTGCCTCCATTTCATTTAGCTCTCTTTCTGGTTATTTCTCCTATTATTTCATTTGGAGCCTATTTCTTTGTCTTTGATTTGGGCTGCCTCTTTCTGTTTGTATGAATTTTATAGATCTGTTATGACTCCCAGTCTTCGTCAGGTGGCCTTATGTAGTAGGTGTCCCATGGAGTCCAGAGGTGAACTCTCCTTGATCACCTGAGCTGGGTGCTCCAGGAATGTCTCTTGAGTAGGTTATGTGGGCCTTCCAATTGTAATTCAGTTTTGATTGCTATTGGCCTATTCATGTATGGAATCAACCCTCTGGCTAACTGACTATGAGGATCAACCCCAACTATTGAGTGTGGGCTGCTCTGCAAGTACTGAACACAGGAAGTAGAATTTGCCTGAGTAGGGTTTAGTGCCCACTGAGATCTCCCTTTGTATATGCTGGTTGTGAAGCTTACCTGATGTCTGAAGCTGGCCCAGGTCAGTTTTGGAAGGATATTGATGAGGGCCAATATAAGATGCTGCCTGTGACTGGCCTTCGGCAAACTGCTTGTAGCTATAAGCAATCCATAGTTTGTGGCTCCCTCTGCTGGGCCTTGGTGTGTGCAGGAAGTTCTAAGCTGTGTACCAAGGCTGGCTTTTACCAGCACCAGGCCCCTGGGCAGGTCAGCAAAAGTCCCAAGGCTTCCTGAAACCCACGTTCACCAGCCTCCATCTGCTGGCTGCCTGTTAGGCTCAGTCACTCACAGAGCCTTTGGCTGTACTCCTCAGCAAGGCTTAAACACCACAGGGTGAGATGAGAGGTGGTATGGGGTGGGGGGGCGAGGGGGGCGGGGGGAGGATATTGCTTTCCCCCAGGCTCCTATTGCACAAAGGGGAGCGCTGAACACAATAAAGATAGCATCTACAATACGTGAGAATGACTGAGCACAAGGACCTTGGTGGCTGTCCCTTCAGCTCTCCAGAGTCATAAATCCCTGATCTACCCCCCTTACCCTGAAGCCCAGGGTGAGTAGCTGCAAATGAAATGTTGTGCATTGGCCCTTCAAGATTGTGCCTATGTTTCTAGTGGATTCCTCTCCCTCGTGGACTCCTTTCTTTTTCTTTTGGACAGAAACCTCGCTTTTCATAGCCATATGTTATGTGAGTGCCTTCCTGGCTCTGGTGCTCTGGTCTGGAGACTGTGGCCTGAGTTTTCAACCCCAGGTTTCTCAGGGGAAAACCCCTGCAGCTGACATATCTCCAGAACCTCTGCCACCTGCCTGAGTGTGTGGGGCCATACCGTTTTGCATCTCCACCCTTCCTACCAGTATTGATATGCTTCTTCTGTAAATCCTTGGTTATAAGAGTTCTCTTCAGCTAGTCTCCAGATGGCTATTCAGTATGATTATTCTATAATTTAGTTGTAATTCCAGTTTTGTCCTCATAGTAAGTGAGTGTAGCTACTCCACTGCCATCTTGGGTCTTTCCTCATCAAACTCTCAATCAGTTCATTTCTTTATTTGTAATATTGTAGACAATTTTTTTCAATGTAATTACTTATTTCATGCTCAAATTGTTCTTTGGCCACTCAGTGGGAGCCATTCAAGCTGTACCTGTTTCACCTGACCCCATTGGTGTTTGTTTTTTCATATATTTGTATTGATTTCAGAAAGGAAGGGAGAGGGAGAGAGAGAAAAAACATCAGTGATGAGAGAGAATCATTGATCAGCTGCCTCCTGCATGCTCACTACTGGGGATCGAGCCCACAACCTATGTATGTGCCCTGACCAAGAATCAAACTGTAACCCCCTGGTTCAGAAGTTGACACTCAGCCACTGAGCCAAGCCAGTTGGGCAACCCCATCATTTTTTGAGTACTTCATCTCAATCTGGCACAAGATGTTCCAGGCTCATCTTGTACTTTCTTTACCTCAGTATCAGAAGCAACCATTTCTACAAGTAGCCCTAGTTCCAAGATCTGGAGGCAAGAGGTGCTGCTGATCTCAGGCCTTCTCAGTGAACACACACATGCATGTACCACACAGATACCATCCTCTCCCTTCTTAAGTGCCAACTCACTATTTCAGGCCACCTTTCCACATGGACACCCTCCTCATCCTGCTTGGAATTTAATGCTCTGGTGCCTACTGAGTCCACCCTTGGGTGTTTCATTTGTGTAGATATGTGGGTGGTGCTCTTGTGTGGTCTAAAGCTGGTCACCAGGTGAATTGGTTTTGGGACCTCTTGGGAGGAGCTCTGGTACAGGCCCAGGTCAGCTGCTGCCTGTGCCCAGCCCAGAGTCAGGTGTCACCTGATAGAGGCTACAAGGTAATCTGCAGTTGGTAGCTCCCTGTGCTTGGTTTCAAGGTGCCTGGGAGAGGCTGTGCTATAAACTGAGGTTGGCTGCCACCTAGTGACAAGGTTGAAGCTACTTTGCAAGAGGTATATGGCATTGAGTCCAGTCACTACTTGTTTGGGGTTTGTAAGCCTTTCAGAGATTTAGAGAAGTCTGCAGGATGGACCAAGGCAAGCCATTTGTGTGGAACAGCCGCTGAAAGAGGTTCAGGCCTGTGCTCAAGTTGTGTGGGTATTTTGTACATAGTAAATGTCTAAAATCAGTAGACTTTAAGGAGAGTATCCTCATCCAATCAGGTGAAAGGCCTTCAAGCAAAAACTGAGGTTTCCTGAAAAATAAATTCTGCCTCAAGACTGCAGTATCAACTTCTACCTGAATTCCAAGTCTGCTCATGTGCCCATCTGCTCTGTGGATCAGGTACTTGCAGACTCCCACGATTGTATGAGCCAATTCCTTAAAAGAAATCTTTCTCTCTCCCCCTCCCCCTTTTCTCCCTCTCTCCCTCTTTCCTTCTCTTACATATAACACTAGAGGCCCAGTGCAGAAATTCATGCACGGGTAGGCACGCAGCCGTGGGCAAACTACGGCCCGCGGGCTGGATCCAGCCCGTTCGGCTGTTCTATCCGGCCCTCGGAGCCGAAAGAGCGGAGGGTTCTCTTGCTCTCCCCTCTGCTCCTTCACCAGCAGCAGTGTTAACATGGCAACGTCGGGAGACACGGCCGCAGCTCCTTCTTCTGAGTCCAGTTTAAGAACCCATTGTGGCCCTCGAGTGAAAAAGTTTGCCCACCTCTGGCTAGTGGCTGCCGTTTGCCGGCAGGAGCCTCCCTCGCTTCCCCTGGTGAGCCTGCCCCCTGGTCGAACTCCTGGACGAACTCCCAGTGGAGGGGGAAATTTGCATACTACACTTTTATTATATAGGAGGATTATATATATAATGTTATCTACATCATCTATCTTATATGTTTGATGTCAATCTCCTATTGGTTCTATTTTTATGGAGAATCCTGACACTGAAGGTAAAAGGCAGAACTGGAATTTGAATACAGATCTGTCTGACTCTAAGTCCAGTGTACTTTATTTTTCACAATTAATGTTGGCTTAAGAGAAATAGTCATGCATGTGTATATGGATGCCTACATGTATCCTATTGCTACAGGATGCTAGAAATATGCTGATAATCTCACATTTTTATCTCCATCCCAAACTTTTTCCAAAGCCCACATGTATATAGACAAGTGTTTTCCTAGCGTCATTCCATCATTGCAAAAAAATGCAGAAGACAGAAAGGAAATACATCAAAATATTAATAGTGATGGGGTCAGGATAAAGAAATCATGGATGATTTTTTATTTTTCTCTATTTTCTAAATATCTATGATATTCTTTTAATCTATTAAACTGTTCATACATAAAAAGCAAAGTCATTTGCAAGAAACACTTATCCCCATTATTTTATAACAACTGAGATGGAGACCATATCAGGACAGTAAGCAATTCTGGAATCCTATATTTTTCTGTGGATCCTCTTGTCCCCCAAACTTTGGAGGGGAAAAAACCCTGCTTCACAAAGCTGATGCATCATTGTAACTTCTCAGTGGTATAAATTACCCGTAGATAAAAGTGCCCCAAATACATGATGAATAAATGTTAAACATTCACTAGAGCCTAAATCCTTGGCATCATTTAATTCACTATCGAAGAAGGAATAGCAGCAGCAGCCTAGCCAAGTATGTAACAACAGCAGGTGCTCAACAGACATTAAATAAATGCCTGGCCCTGCTGGTGTGGTTCAGTGGTTTGAACCAGGCGATCACCTATGAACCAGATCACAGTTTTATTCCGTCAGGGCATAAGCCTGGGTTGCAGGCTTGAACCCCAGTAGCAGGTGTGCAGGAAGCCGCCAATCAATGACTCTCTCTCATCATTGATATTTCTCTCTCTATCCCTCTCCCTTGCTCTCTGAAATCAACAAAAAAAATATATTTAAAAAATTAATAAAAATAAATGTCTGAACAGCAGACTGACTGCTCTGCCACCAAAGTTTCCCAAGTGTAGCTGGCTTGCCCACATGGTGGCAGTATTACTCCACGCCAGGTAGAGTTGGGAGGGCACAGTTTCCACCTGGCACTCTATGCCCAGCTCCCCTTTCCTCTTCAGACAGAGAAGTCTGGGGATCCACAGAAGGGCTCCAGAGGACGACATGCTGGAGTCATCCTGTCTTTCTTAACGGAGTAGAGGACATGGCCCTTGGGCTCTAGGAAAGATGTATCCATCACCTTAGGAGGTTTGGACCAGACTGTGAAGCAGATGGAGGTTCTCTGTATGGAGGTTTAGGGCCAAATAGGGCTAGAGGTCCCCGAGATGGTCATTGATAGTAGGAGTTGAAAACAGAGATCTCAGGGGAGTGTAATGAGATGGGATAGCATGAGCTAAGGGGCCATCAGACCAGGGTTCGTGTCTTGGCTCAGCCTCGGGCAAGTGACATGACTTTCCTGGTTGCATTGCTTTTTTCATTTTTTTTTTTCATTGTTTGTTTGTCTGTCTGTCTGAAAAGGAAATAGGACCTTGTAGGGCTGTTGCGAGATTTCAGTTAGATAATGCTTGTAAAGGAATGAGTGTGATACTTGGTATAGTGAGTGTTCTGTTTCATGACTGTGGTGCTATTAACTGTACATAGAGATACCAAGGAAGCCTCTTACTCCCTCTGGACACACAGACTAAATCTGTAACTATTTCCTGAAATTGTTTCTTCATCCATAATAAAGTGGGAACTGAAAGAGCAAAGGGTGGGTCCAAGAGGCAAGGATATTGCTGCTTTTTTTATAAAAATAAAAGGACATATGTTTAGGCAGTAAAAAATCAAATGCGATTTCTGAATTCTCTTTAGGAAGGGAAGAAACAGCAATGAATTCCTTCAGCTTCCTCCCTTTCTAAATCCTGAATCCAAAGTTATCCAATGACTCGCAGTCCCAGAATCCATGGTCTAACAGGCATCTATCTTCATGGTCTGTGTGGCTCCTCACTCCAGGTTGACCTTGTCTACGCCCTTTACTTCCAGCAAGCAAAGGTAGGATCTCTTTATTCCTCACGCAGTTGTCCTCAGAAAATATGTATGTGAGCTTTTTCTTCTTTATTTCTCTTAAGCTTATAAAGTATGATTGATGACCAAAGGCAAAGGGCTAGTATTACTTATACAAAAGGCAGGGCAGAGTGAAAGAGAGGAGAGAAAGCTTATAACAATCTCCAACTCTCAGATTTACTACACTGTACAGTGGAAGGTGACCAAGTGTTCTACAATATTTATTGAGGACATAATAAAAAAGTAGATCTTAAGTACCACACAGGGGATTTGGGTCGGTGGAAGAAGCAGTAGTAAAAATATGATTCACAAAGTTTCTCTAGAAGAAATCTATTTGAAATATATGTCACACATTTTAAAAGTCTGTTTCCCTCTGTGTGGTTGAATTGACACTTAAAATGTAAATCACAAAGATTATAATGTATGTACACCCCTGAACAAGTCCCTAGGTTTTGTCCTTGTAGCAAGTGAAAAACAATGGTCTGAATGGCTAGGTTAGACATATTATGCCTGTGTAACGAACAAGTTCAAAATTGTTATGGATATAACAAGAAAGGTCTATTGCTCACTCATGCTACATGTCCATCAAAGGTAAACAGGCATCTCTGGTCCATGTCCCTTCACTTGGGGACTCAGACAGACACAGCCTCCACCATCTGGTGCTGGGGCAAGTGGAAGGGCCAGCTTGTATGGTAAGTTGCTGGTGCTCTTGTTCCAGCATTAAGAAAGGTTCCGGAAATCTGGAGAAGGCTGTGCGTAGATTAAATAGGAGTCCAGAGACAAAATATAATTTTGAAAGGCATTTGGGGGTCAGAGGAGCTAGTTTAAAGGAAACTAAAATCTCTTCATCTCAGGACTCCATGCTTTTTATTAACACAACTTGCCTGAGGCGAGGCAGACATATACACTTCAAAGGGTCAGGGTTTCCTATACAGAGGCATTGTCAGAATGGGGGAATTAGCCTAGGTCTGTTCAGGTGTTTGGCCAGTAGGAGGCAATAACATGTAGATTAAGATGCCCTGAGCTATCTGGCAGCAAGCAATCCATCCCTTTTCAGATTTGGGGAAATGCCTTTAGCCATTCCCAGATTCAGCCCTGCTTTCAAGCTGGAATTGGCTTCCGGCAGTAAGTCACACATTGGCTCTTAAAGACCCTTCCCACTTCACTTCTTCCCACAGGGCATTGAACAAAGCAAGTCACCTGGGCACAGGGAAGTGAGGTCCTACCTTGTACCTGAAAGGAGGAATGAACTGTGTCCAGCATGGCCAGGGGTGAACCTGAGGAGGGGTGGTGAAGGATTAAAGAAGACAGACAAGAGAATACAGTTGGGGCCAGGTTGGATTACTGTGCCTGGATGAGGAAACAGTGACCCAGCCTGTAAGCCAAAGCTTTATTTCATAGTCAGAGAACACAAAGCAAAACAAGGGGAATGGTCAACATGTTTACAATGTTCTTGCGAGTTTCAAATTTATTTCATTACTCAAGCCTTGTTTTGGCAGCACTTGCTGCACCCCCCATAGCCCATTAGCTACCTAGGAACAAGGGAGAACTATAGCTTAATTGCGCTAGGATGGCTCTGTCCTCCAAGCTGGGACTTGTATGTGGCTCTGCCACAGATCAGTCCGAGGCTTGACCCTATAGCCACTCCCTACAGAGGAACATTGGAATTTTTGCAGAAAGCCCAGTGACTCCCTAGGGCTCCCTAGGACTTCTGACATTTTAAAGTGATCTGCCTGTCAAGTATGTGATTTACCATGAAACATATTTTATGACTGTGACAATGTTTTTTAAAAAATATATTTTATTGATTTTTTTACAGAGAGGAAGGGAGAGGGATAGAGAGTTAGAAACATCGATGATCGAGAAACATTGATCAGCTGCCTCCTGCACGCCCCCTACTGGGTATGTGCCTGCAGCCAAGGTACATGCCCTTGACTGGAATCGAACCTGGGACCCTTGAGTCCACAGGCCAATGCTCTATCCACTGAGCCAAACCGGTTAGGGCGACTGTGACAATGTTTGTCCTCCAGGATGCACCTCTCTGGGAAGCCTAAGGCAGAGAAACTATAAACATCCTATTCCTTTTCCACCTAGAATAACTTAGATTTGAGCCTTCCTCCATACTGAACAAGAGGTTAACTCACTTATTCAATGAATCTTTATTTAGCTCCAACTAAGTGCTAAGTGCTGGGAATACTAAAACAAAAATAAAACAAAGTCCCTACTCCCAAGAGATTCAGTCTATGATCCTGAAGGGTTGGGGTGTGGCAGGAGGCCTGGACTGGACAGAGATCCATGTCACCGTCATCGAGATGGAAGTGACTCCTGAAGATGCCGCAGTGTCTGTGACTGCTGAGTGTTGCTGTTCCAGCTTGACCTAGCTGCCCCCTCTTTTGCATCCCTCCTGCCCAGCCACCTCTCCCATCTCTTGCCTAGGCTCTTGTCTTCAAACTCTTCCTATAGGTTCCCTCCTTGATACCCGGTGCCTTACCCATATCTCTGAGACCAGGTACAGGAGTTTGGTGAAAACAATGAGATAGGAAGTAAGTGATTTGGAATTAAGACTGGTGTGGCTCAGTGGTAGAGCATCAACCTATGGACCAGGAGGTCACGGTTCCATTCCAGGTCAGGACACTTGCCCAGGCTGTGGGCTCAATCCCCAGTGTGAGGCACACAGCTGACCAATGATTCTCTCTCATCATTGATGTTTCTATCTCTCTTTCCCTTTCCCTTCTTCTCTGAAATCAATAAAAATATATTAAAAAGAAAATTTAAAAAGGACTGTTAGTCCCAAAGTGACAAGAAAGACCCTGGGGTTGGAGACTATGCCTATGTGTGCTGAAGGCCTCACAAGACTGAGAGGAAAATGGGGTAATAGTAATAGTAATAACCACTAATAGTAATACTCACTGTCTCCATCCATTCCCACGGGCTCCAAGGTCACTGTGAAGTGCCCCACATCTTTCTGAGAATTCCCCAGGCTTGGCTGGCAGTCACACCCCTGCTCTGCCAGATACCTCCACTCTCTGCTACTTCTCAGGAGACATCACAGTCCCTCAGGAGAGCCGCTGTGATTGTACTGCTGGGTCCCCAGGCCCCACCACCTCCTATCACAACCCACATGCTAAAGGACTCACTCTGCAGGAGCTGGACTTGGGCTGCTCCCAGGAGGAGAACGCCCTGGCCGCTTTGTGCCACTCTCCATGTGGGCCGCCCAAGCAGGACTGCACGTGTGCCAGTGCCTTGTGGAGGTTTTAGTCAAACAGCCCCCTGAGCTCCATGGGGCTCAGCCATGTAGCCTATAGGGCAGGGGTGGGCAAACTTTTTGACTCGAGGGCCACAATGGGTTCTTAAACTGGACCGGAGGGCCGGAACAAAAGCATGGATGGAGTGTTTGTGTGAACTAATATAAATTCAAAGTAAACATCATTACATAAAAGGGTACGGTCTTTTTTTTTTTTTTTTTAGTTTTATTCATTTCAAACGGGCCAGATGCGGCCCGCAGGCCGTAGTTTGCCCACGGCTGCTATAGGGCCTAGGCCACTTGCCAGAGTCAGCAGAATATTCTCAGAATCAGTGCTGGACCTAGCTGGACTCTCCCCTCCTGGTAAGTTCTATCCCCAGGAATTCCTCAGTCCCTACCAAACAGGTTCCTGTGAAGTGTTCACGAATTTGCCAAGAAGTCCCAAGTGTTTCTTAACATCCTTTTAAGCTCAAACTGAGACTTTCCCCAAAACTGCTTTCCTCCCTTTTTAATCCAGCACATAATTCTGATTTTTTTTTAAATCTTCATCTCAGCATATGTTTATTGATGAGAGAGAGAGAGAGAGAGAGAGAAACATCCATGTGAGAAACATCAATCAGTTGCCTTCCCTCCACGCCCCTGACTGAGATCAAACCCCTAACCTGGGTTTGCACCCTGACCAGGTATCCAACAGACAACCTTTCAGTGCACCAGGTGATGCACCAGCCAACGGAGCCACACCAGCGAGAGCAATACTGAACTTTTGTTTTTAAAAAATAGACTGGAATCTCTGTAATGGTGTGTGCTTGTATTCAAAGTGTGGATGTGTTCTACATACGGAAGATCAGAGAAGTCACATAACGCTCCGAAGGTCTCACACGTAGAATAAGCAAAGCCAGGTTCACACCCAAATCTGTCTCTAACAAGGATCCTAGAGATTCCTCGATGGGGCCCGCCAGGGATAGGATTAGGCGCAGCGGTTCTCAACCTTCTGTCCCTTTAAATACAGTTCCTTATGTTGTGACCCAACCATAACATTATTTTCGTTGCTGCTTCATAACTGTAATGTTGCTACTGTTATGAATCGTCATGTAAATATCTGATATGCAGGATGGTCTTAGGCGACCGCTGTGAAAGGGTCGTTCGACCGCCAAAGGGGTCGCGACCCACAGGTGGAGAACCGCTGGGCTAAAGGGACACCGGGTCTCGGTCGCTCCTCCCACCACGCACACACCCTACTTATAAGAAAAAGAGGCGAAAACCTGGCGTCTATTTAGGGACCACGGCTGGTGACTCGGAGCTCTTTTCCTACCTCCCTCTTCCTGGGCCCCCACCGGAGATGCTGGCCCCCAGCTGGGCACTAAAGCCCGAGGATAGCCAGTCGGAGCGTCCCTGGCCACGCCCACCCTTCGCCTCTCGCCCCTGGCCCCGCCCTCAGAGCCCTCGCCCCCGGCCCCGCCCCGCCCCGCCCCAGCCAGGTCAGTCGCCGTGGGCGCACAGCGCCATTTCTTGTGCGACCCAGAGCGCCTCAGGTCAGTGCAGCGGGGTGGCCCGGGTCCTCCCTGGGACCTGGTCCCGATCTGGCTGTCAGAGCCAAGCAGAGAACGCAGGTTGGGGCCCCAGCCGATGGGTCGGGATCCGCGGCGGCCTGGGACCTCCAGGGCAGACGCCCGGGCTCTTGGACGCTGCAGAGCGGTTGCCGGGCAACGGTGCCCTGGGCCCGCGCGTCGCTGGGCTCCCTGCGGCTCAGTCCCCGCGGGCCGCAGCTCCTGCAGAGTGAGACTTGGGGCGCCAAACGCGTCACCCAGCCCGGGCCTCGTGCCGAGTGGGTGCCTCGCCCAGCCGTGCGCGCCCCTGGACCCTGCCCTCGGAGCAGAGGGTCGGCGTCTGTCCTGGAAGCTCTCAGCTTTCCCTCCGAGTCCTCCTAACCTTGGGCAGTTAATGCACTTCACTGGGCCTCAGTTCCGTGGGGGTCTGAAATGTTAGAGCTGGGAAGAACCCTAGTTCATGTATTTAAGCCGCACACCCCACTCCTGTTTAATAGGTAAGGGTGCCTCGCATTTGTCACCCACAGTGTACCTGGAGCTTTGCATTAACCCCAGGATTGCCCTCAGGGTTTGTATTATCATTTGCATGGGATGAATGAGGACTGAGGCTCAGAGAGGTTGTGCGTTTAGCTGAGGTCACACAGCTTGTAACTGGTGAACAAGTAAACCGCAGCTTGTTTGTGGCAGATTGCAAATCCCCAGTTACAGGTGCATTATACGACTACTGAACCTAGTTGTCAATCAGAATCACCCGGAGAGATACAAGATATTTCTGGGTACTGTCCCGGGTTTACTGACCAAGGAGCTCTGGTGCTAAGGCTGAGGGATCTGTATATTTAACAAGTTTTTGGATGATTTCTGTGGTCCGTGGATGAATTTTTGGGAAACACTGGGTACGCCATGCACCTCTTCACTCAAACAACTGTGCGGTAATAAATCTAACGTGCCGGGAGAAGAGAAGTCACTGGTGCATGGCGCCATCAAATTCTAATCCCTTCCACCAATCTGTAGTTCCTCTCCACTCCTCAGAAACAAGCCAGATTATATTTTAAACAGTTTGGACATTGAGATGCAGATTGTCCCACCTCTGGTTACATGGCCAGGTCCCAGCTTCTGGCTGAGCCGGTCTGTCATGGTCAGAGTTAAGCATTAGCACCTTCCTCCATCTCTGGAGGCCTGCCGACTGCCCTCCTGCTCCCCTTCCCACCAGGTTCAGAATCACAGGGGTTGATACTGGCTTTGGAGGAACATTTTGCAGAGTCGAGTCTGCCGTGGAGGGAGGCCTGGAAGCTTTCTGGAGGTTTCACCACAAATAGTGAGTGAAGTCCCTTGGCCTTAAGAGCAGTCAAGTGAAATCGTCCCGCTGTTATCATTCATGACATTTATAAACAGATTTGTCTTAAAAATAACCGCTTGGCTCTTAGTCCTAGAAGGCTAATGAACCTGACAAATTCTGTTTAGAGTTTCATTATTATTAATTGCCATCATTTATTCTGCCTTCCTCAGGGATTCTGGTTCACAATGGCTGATGAACAGGAGAAAGACTTGGAGAAATTTCTTAAAAATGTGGATGAAATCAGTAAGTTCCAGTGAATCGTAAACAAATTATATCCTACTTTAGAAAGGTGGAGCGACTAAAAAAGGAATGATTAAGTTTTTTCTGGGTTGCCTGACAGGTTTATTATGACTTAAGAAAAAATGTGATAGAAATTAAACAGAAAGGGTATTGAGAAAGAAGTAATATTAGAGCCTGGAGGATTTTCTGGCTGTTCATTGGTATCAGAGAAGCTGTTAACATTCTGTGGGAATTCAGGCCGATCGCCATATTTTGCTTTTTCCATATTTTGTCCCCTTCATGTAGAATCAGGTCACAAGGAGCTTCTGTTTCCCCATGGCCAATGAGCCTAGCTGTTCCCTCGAGATCACTCAGGTGCCCCGATGATCAATCTGGGACCCCTTTTGTTTTTAGAGTAGAAGTATTTGTGTTTTTGAGCCGCAGAGGCAAAATCAATGGCTTTCCCTTATGATCGGTGAAATTACATCGATGGCTGATGGTTAGCATATCCTGTCTTTCTCTAGGCAATGCCCTTCCCCAACTAAGGCAGTGGGATCTCAAAGAACATACTCTGATCCCACAGACCACATTCAAGAGATTCCAAAGCAGTCAGTTCCTATTTACACTTCAGGGAACTTGTCTGAGATAGAAATAAGCAAACAAACAAACTTACAAATCCAATAGGAATGTGTTGAAATAAGCCAGAGAATCTGCCGGAAGCAGATGCCAAAGAATAAAATAGTTTTAAAAATAGTTTGGGTGACTTGACAAATGATATATTCATAATGTATTCTTTGTGTTTGTCATGAGCTTCTCCTCTGCCCATCCCTAAATGTCGTGCTGTGGACTTCTGGCCTTGGCCCACGGCTCATCTTTCTCTTCAAGTGATCTAGAAACTCGCAGTGTTAACTACCCCGTTTGCTGATGGCCCTCACATCTCAATTGCCAACCAGCTCTTGTTTCTGAGTCGACTGCCATCCCCACAAACACTGCAAATTTACCGCTTCCAAAGTTGTTATGTCTTCCCTCTCTGCCTTCCTCTCAAATAAAACCTGCTTCTCCTACCTTCATCTTCCTTCTGGTCTCAGTAGGTGGCTCCACCACTCAGAAATTTACAAGTCACGTGAGACTCCTCCCATCTCTCAGCCCTGAATCAGCCGCAGAGGTTGGCTCCTCTCTCCAGCTGCATCCTCCCCAGCCCTCCCTTTGTTCTGGTTCTCTTACTCAGACTGTTTCAACAACCCTGATTGTTTTTCCTGCCTCCAGGCTTACACTCCCCACAGAGTAATGTATCTAAAATGCAAATCTGACCCAGACACTTCTCTGCTTGGATTCTCTCCACAGTCACAATACATTTCAAGTTCTCATCAGGACTTAAAGGCCTCCCATGACCTCTCCTTACCTCTGGTCTCCCAAACTCACACTTGTGCAGCAACAAAATGCTTTCAGTTCTTTAAACATATCCTAAGGGTTCATACTCTGTGTGATGTCTTTGTCATTCCCTCTGCCTCCCCATCTTTCTTTATCTGGCTAACTTTCGTTCATACTCAAAGTTCCTTCAGACACTGCCAATAGATCTCTCTGTGACGATGAAACCGTTGTATAACCTGCCCTGTCCACTATGGTAACCAGAAGCCACGTGTTTATGGATGCTATACATTCATGTCTTGAGTTCTTGCTATGTATTGAGTATTGCAAATAACAGGAGAGTACAGTAACAATAAAAAAGAGTTACTTTCCTTTATGGTATCTGCCATCCAGTGGGGAAACAGACACTAAACACGTAATTTCAAGTGTGATGTATGGTACAAAGAGAGACTTGCAAAGTGCAAGAGACTCTAACTCAGTTTAGGGAGGTGTAGTAATCTGTTTGGGCTGCCATGCAACATATATTTTTTTCCCCAAGTTCTGGAAGCTAAGAAGCCCAAGATCAAACGTTCTCCTCAAATTACTTTCTACATTCAGTACAACTTATTTATTTTAAATACTAGTGGCCCAGTGCACAAATTCATGCACATTGAAAGGAAATTAATTAGAAGAAATACTTTAATATTGCTATTTTCCCTTTCTCTGTAGTAAAAGTGTCAGAGATGAAAGAAAATTAGTAAAATGTACATGAAAATAATATATAAATTGATTAATAAATAATAACAACATGATATAACAACAACAAAGACATGATATAAAAATAACAAAAACATGACAAACAGTGTCCCAAAATTCACGCAAGAAGTAATTTTGATAGAAAACAGATTTATAATTAAAAATTGTAAATTTTTTATTGATTCATAAAGTATACAGTATAGGGTTATGTATGGAATAGCATATCGGGTAAATGGCCTCCACAGCTTTGCTGGCACATATGCACTCTTTTGTTATTGCCTGAGCAGCCGCATTTTCAAAGAAGAATGGTCCAATGATGCCTCCAGCCCAAAATCCGCACCAAACAGTGACATGTTGTGGATGCGTTTGTTTCTCAACAATCACTCATGGATTTTCTGAACTCCAAATGCAACAATTTTGTCGATTAACCAAGCCATCAAAATGAAAATGAGCCTCATCGAAATTCAGCCACATTTATGCAAAACGGTCATGGAAAATTTCAACAAAAGAATGCGTATGTGCCAGCAAAGCCATGGAGGCCATTTACCTAATATGCTATTCCATACATAACCCTATACTGTATCCTTTATGAATCAATAAAAAATTTACAATTTTTAATTATAAACCTGTGTATTCTATCAAAATTCTCGTGTGAATTTTTGGACACCCTTTATAAAAACAATATTGATAAAAATCAATGACTGATAAATTTATTAAACTTATTCTAACACTGGGGTCAGTATCAGACGGGGACAAATCAATTCTTGGAATCAGAACAACCTCTCTTCCACAGATCCTGTTAATACATCAGCTTCAATTATGTTAGGTCACAATTTTTTTATAATAAATCTAGTACCATTACAAAGACCCCATTTACTGTTAAGATTTCTCAGTAGCATGATGATTGCACCTACTTTCAATTCTAATTTATGACACGGCATTCTGAAAGGAGTAATACTTTTAAGAAATTCGATGGGAAATTTTTTTTTTGGCATCATCCATTGAACCTAGTGTTATTGTGGATTACACTGTCTTAATGCAATATCCATTCCCCAGCCTTTTTCTCCATGTGGGAAAAGAATAGGATACATCATTGCATCTAATGTAGGAAACAGGATACTGATTTGTTTCATTTTAGTGGCATTGGGATTATTGGGATCTGGTTTACAATGAATGAGCAAGTCCCTTTCAAAAGAAGGTCCTCCATCTTCGTTTCTGATTATGACGGCAACTTTGGTTACACGGGGATAATTATATCTACCCAGATCACTATTACGATCATATTTAATCACCATTGTTATTTCCATGCGATGCTGCTGCTTTCTTTCAGCTTCAATATGTCAACAAAAACAACCAAATTCACGATCGACAATGACAGATTGAAACATACAGGTGCAATTGGCACCAGCGACAGCTTTATATGTATCGCACATGTGTGAGTCAACTTAGCCTTTTATAAATATAGAATAAACTTGCTTAATTAGACCTGCTTTCTGATGTAGCTAAACTTTTTCCAGCCCAGTGAAGCACCCCAACTTCTCTTTCAGGTAATGTCAGCAACACAGCAGTAAATATCAACACGAAGCAGATTATTATTGTAGACCACACAGGGAGAACAAAGGGTGAAATATTTAACTATAGCAGTGTTTGACTGTATTCTATGCAGTGAGAAAACCTGAAGTCATTTTCAAGGTCCACCATTTCTTCTTTTCAGTCGGATCAAGTTTTTAAGCTTTCTAAATCTCTGTTTTCTGGCTAATGAATAGAAAATAGGATTCCACTGAGTCTCCTATCTACCTACTCCAGGACTTCTGTGAGGATTAAATGAGATAAGGCATAGGAAAACACTTCACAGACATTTGGTTACAGTGTAAAGTGTTCCCACCTGAGGCTAGTCATTGCTAGGGAGAGGAAGCCAGGTGTTGCTACTTGACATCATTACCTGGACAGTCGGACACTTAGCGTATTAGCCTCTTATATAGATAGTATTTTTATTGATTTCAGAGAGGAAAAGAGAGAGAGATAGAAACATCAATGAGAGAGAATCACTGATTGGCTGCTTTCTGCACACGCCCCTTGCCCCCCCTCCAGGATCAAGCCTGCAACCCAGGCATGTGGCCTGACTGGAACTGAAACCTCCTGTTTCATAGGTAGATGCTCAACCACTGAGCCACACCCACTGGGCTACATTTAGTAAAATTTAGGTCAAAATCCTAAAAGTGTTTTGTTTAGAATTTAACAAGCTGATTCCAGAGTTCATGTGGAAGATCAAAGAGCTAAGAATAATCAAGAAATAAATAAAAATATAATCAAGACAATTTTAGAGAAAAATTAGAAGGTGGGATAGCTCTTGTTACCAGATGGTCAAGATTTATTATAAGGCAACTAGAGGCCTGGTGCACAAAATTCATGCACTGGGGGGGGGGGGGGCCCCCAGCCTGGCCTGTGTCCTCTTACAGTGCGGGAGCCCTGCGATTGATCATCCCAAAGAGGTAGGCCCCACCCACCCATCCGGGGCTCCTCTATGTATTGCCCCAAAGACGTAGGCTGGAGCTGGGGGTCCTGCCTCCACGGCACACGTGCGGGACTGTGGGAAGCCTGGCGGAAGCTGCTCAGAGCCATCTTATGATGGCGTGAGGGCATCAAGCGTGAGGGCATGGTGACTACTTAGACTTTTATTAGTAAGGATAGTAATTATGCATGGAAGTTTGGTGCTGGGAAAGGTGAGTAAGCAGTAGAGTGGAATGAAGAGCCTAGAGCAGATTCATATATGTAATGGGTGGCACAACACATCAGTGGGGAAGGTGGCAACCTTTTAACAAATAGTGCTGCTGCCCTACACAAGGTCAACTCCAGATGGTTTAACTACCTTAATGAGAAAAACAAAACTTAAAACTTTTAGAAGACAATGCAAGATAGTGCATTTGTAACCTTAAAATACACAATAATTCTCTTCAATACTCTTTTGAAAAACAGATGAAAACACAAAGCACACCCAAGGACAAAATGTTCACAACTACCTACAATTAGTTCAGAATATATAAAGAAATCATAATAAGAAAAAGACAAACAATAGAAAATTGGCCAAGAATAGGAGCAGGCAGTGTTAGGGTTTTGGCCAGTGACACAGCCTGTGAAAAAATTCACAACTGAAAGAACAGAAATAGGAGGTTTATTTTGCTTTCTGTGAAGGGAAAGGGCCAGTGCATTGCTAATCAATACAGGGGCTAGTAATAAACAGGGGCCTGCTCTTTTAAAGGATGATGGCTGCTGTTGCTAGGTGACAAGGAAGGGAGGGGGGATTGGAGGCTGAGAGGGAGGTTGCTGTCCTAGGGAGGTGTCTTATCAGTATTTTTTTCAAACTTGTAATACATGCTTAGAGCAAAAGTTATGAAGAGTTCAAAAGAGGCTTTTTTGAAGAGGAGGGGGGAAGGGAACTTTCTACTAATTATTCCTGAGTTGTAAAAACAGCAAGGAGGAGGGGTATGCAACAATATAACCTTGAGCCCTAGCTGGTTTGGCTCCGAATAGAGCCAGGGCTTGTGGACTGAAGGGTCCCAGGTTCGATTTCAATCAAGGGCACACGCCTGGGTTGCAGGCTCGATCCCCAGTAGGGGATGTGCAGGAGGCAGCTGATCGATGATTCTCTCTCATCATTGATGTTTCTACCTCTCTCTCCCTCTCCCTTCTTCTCTAAAATTCAATAAAAATATATTTTTTTAAAAAGAATATAGCCTGGAGAGTAACTTGTCTTGCAATTTGAACAGAGGGGCTGTTTGAACCACAGGAACTAGCAGTCTTGGGGTTTAATTACCAGGTGCTTCTCATAAATTGTGGAAGGCCACAGCAAAGAAAAAGAAGGCCTTCTTTTTCTATCCTAATAGGCAGTTCATAGAAAAGGAAATCCAAATGGCTTACAAATTAACAAAAAGATTCCCAATCCCAGTCATATCCAGGAAAATGCTACTGAAAATATTATAGAGATGTTCTCATCCATGAGCATGGTGCAATTTAAAAGTTTGACAACGGCAAGTGTGAGAAAGGAAGTAGAACCATGGGAACTTGTGTAGACTGCTTGTAGGAGTAACAATTGATACAGCAATATCCTGAAAAATATCTTGCATATGTGCACAAGGGAATATGTACACAGATGTTCAGTTTAGCATTTCTGTAGTAAAAAAATTAAAATTGCAAAACACCTGGATGTCTATCAATAAGAGCATGGATTAACTATGGTTTATACCAGCGGTTCTCAACCTGTGGGTCGTGGCCCCTTTGGGGGTCGAAGACCCTTTCACAGCGGTCGCCTAAGACCATCGAAAAACACATATATAATTACATATTGTTTTTGTGATTAATCACTATGCTTTAATTATGTTCAATTTGTAACAATGAAATTGGGGGTCACCACAACATGAGGAACTGTATTAAAGGGTCGCAGCATTAGGACGGTTAAGAACCACTGGTTTATACAGTGATTTAAATGAATCAACTGGAACTATCTGTAGGTTGCAAAAGAATGCACATTTTATGAAACCATTTATTTAAGATGATTAAATACACACACATATGTAGCAGTGAAAAATGCTCAGTCTCTGATTCTGTCTAAATTCTAGCCTGCATTGTTCCCATAGCCTTCAGGCAAGTAGCTCCTGCTATAGATATGCTAATCATTAGAGGAATTCTGCTTGAGCCTAGAGTTTTTGGAAGAACAGCCCCTTGCCATGAGGTATCTCTCCTGAAAAGGTGGGGAAATATGTACAAAAATAATGTCTGTTTATCAAAGATTTGCAGGAACCTTGAGACTGGACTCAGATCATCAGGGGATTTAGAGATTTTGTGCTCTTCTTCAGATCCCTGTGGTGCCCAGATGTCTGGGGTCAGGATCATCAATCACCGTTTACCCCTCCCACCCCTCACCCCCCCCCCCACCTTGATTTAAAAGCAGCCTGAACTTCAGGCTTGAGGAAGATGGATTTGAGGAACCTGTAAGGACCCCATATTCTCAATTGGGCATCTTCTCTGTCAATAAACCTTTCCTTACTCCAAACTCTGAAGTTTTGAATACTGGTCTTTTAAAGTGTCAGGCTGTGGGAACCACACCAGAGTCCCGGATGGTCAAGGCTAATTAGAGTGTGGAGGCCTTGTTGATAGTACACCGGATGGCCAAGGCCATTCTGAACATGGGAATCTTAATCAGAAATGTCCAAGGACTACATAGCTGCAAGGCCACGGTAATCTCATGGTGTGCTGTTCCCTTCTATAGACAAACGATTGATGTCATTGTTGGCAACTAGCCTTCTTTGTCTAAGGAGTATATATATACGTGTTATTGACCAGCCAGTGAGCTAGAGAGAGGAGAGAGGCAGCAGGCACAGAGGTGCTGCTGCGATGTAAGACTAAGAGCTCATGGACAGCTTAGAGATAGCTACCAGGTGAAGCCAGTATAGGCAGGGGAAACAGGAGAAGCTGCTGAGCCAGGGAGGCTGGAGAGCTCGGGCAGAGAGCTCAGGTGCTGCTACGATGTGAAGTGGTGAGTTTAGAGGCAGCATGCGGCTGCTCAGATAATAACGGGGTACAGAGACTGCTATTACTGTGTGGGAAAGATATGTGTTTACCAGCTGGTATGCAGCTGTCTATATGGGATTGCTGTGAAGGACTGTGTTGTCTGATGGCTATATGGCCACTGGCTTCTGCAACAAAGACTCATATACCCACAACTTCTCATGACTTCTCCATCTAAGACCTGACATCCAAGAAGGTCCAGCCCTAGGCAGAGGAGCTTGGACCCAACAGTTAGTACAATGGGCAGGGTTTGAGAAGGAACCTGCCCTGGTACTTGGCGTCGTCGAGGAGAATTCAGAAGAATATATGGACTCAGAGCAACTCAGGATAGCAGTGCTGTGCAGTGCTCTTCTGTCTCTGACACAGGCAGAGGAACTAGAAGCACATACATTCTAATCGATCATGAAAATGGTCACTAGTTCCTTTCTTCCCATCTCTTGCATCTGGGTTGACCCTGTGACCTGCTTTGGCTAAAGGGATCTTTGTAAACATGACACAAGCAGAAGCTTGAAAAATAGGTGTGCAGTAGGGCTTGCTCTCATGCCACTCTTAGAAACCCATGCCAGGAGATGAGAGACACTTTCCCTAGAAGAGAGCCACTTGGATGACTGACAGCTGGCCATGAACATGGATGAGCCCAGCGGAAACCAGAAGAACTGGCCTGTTAAGCCTAGCCCAAATTGCTGACTTAGAGAACTGTGAACTAAATAAAGCTAAATAAGTGGTAGTTTGTTTTAAGCACTAAGTTTTTGGGTGGTGTGTTATGCAATAAAAGCTAAATGATACAAAATCCTAAACATTAAAACAAGCTGGAAAGGGATACTTATTAACTTACAGATGGTGTGGGAACAAAAAATGTCAGTTATATTACTCTTTATTTGTTTGAAATATTTAACAACTAAAAAAGGTTTAAAATTACCTTGAAAAGTCTTTGGAAAATGAAGAAATAAGAACAGGAAAATGCCTTTGGAGAGACTGAGAGTGTATAAAAACCAATGGGAAGAAGCTGGTAGAATGGGAGAGGTTGAAAATATTGAGGAGAGGGCGTAATTAGTTGGTGATGCAAGGTTCCTGATTATGCAAAACAGGATGGTGGTATGGTCAGCACAGGACGAGAGATTAGCTTCATTAGCAGGAGGGATACTCTTTCTGTGCAGTGGGAAGGAGGGCGGGTATGGATGTGGGCACTCTAGTGGGAAAGAGAATGGATGGTGGTCCAGTTGAGCTAGACCACCTCCCCCAGGCATCCATCTGTTTTTCTCTGTCAGTACTCAGCATCCCTGATACAGGCTCAGAGAATTGAAGAACTGGATTCATTTAGAGTTGGAGTTTTGCCTAGCAGGTGGGGTGGTGACCAAGTGATGGACCATGGAACCTAAGCTGGGTGGGCAGTAAAGTGAAGACAGATAAGGGTAGGATTAAGGGCTATTGTTTAGTAATGTTAGAGCTGCCTTTACCTATTTGTCTCCCGCACAAGATTGTGAGCTCTTTAAAAATAAGGATCTTTTTAAATCATTAGTGTTACTGTAGCATTCTGCATAATATCTAACTCATAATAAGCTCTCCATAAATTGTTGAATTAAATAAGTGCTTAAAATTCTGTTCCTTGAAAGCCATGATTAAATTCACCTGCACATTTTCCCAAGCAAAACAAATCCTGTTCTTAGGGGTGTTTTTTAATTGGTTCTAATAGCTCTAATTTTTGTTTTCTATTTAGAACCTTCTTTAAGAAATGGGTAGATGTTGGTTAAAGGGTATATACTTCCAGTTGTAAGATGAATATGTTCTGGAGACATAATGTACAACATGGTGACTATAGTTAACAATGCTGTATTATATAGTTGAACATCACTAAGAGAATAGATCTCAAATGTTCTCACAACACACAAAAAAGTAATTATATGAGGAGATGGACGCACTAGTATTAACTAAGCTTTTGGTAGAAATCATTTCACAACATGTATCAAGTCATCATGTGTACAGCTTTATATGTCAACTAGAGGCCCAGTGCACAAAATTTGTGCCTGGGTAGGGTACCTAGGCCTGGCCGGCAATCAGGGCCAGGGCCGATCAGGTTCCCCGCCTCCCTGCCTCCTCCTCCCCTCAGCACCTGCGTGCCACTGCTCCTGGTCACCTGCCATGTTCCACACCGCCCCCTGGTTGTCAGCGCACATCATAGCAAGCGATTGAACTCCTGTTCTGGTGGAACTCCCAAGGGGACACTGCATATTAGCCTTTTATATATATAGATTAGAGGCCCAGTGCATGAATTTGTGCACGGGTCGGGTCCCTTGGCCTGGCCGGCAATCGGGGCCGATCAGGGCTGGCCAGCCAGGGAGAGGGACCTCGGGAGGTTGGCTGACCGAGGGAAGTTGGCTGTGGGAGCACACTGACTCCTGCATTGAGCACCTGCCCCCTGGTGGTCAGTGTGCGTCATAGCGACCAGTCAACTGGTCGTAATGGTTGCTTAGGATTTTATATATATACACACTAGAACGGGTGGGCAAACTTTTTGACTGAGGGCCACAATGGGATCTTAAACTGGACCGGAGGGCCGGAACAAAAGCATGGATGGAGTGTTTGTGTAAACTAATATAAATTCAAAGTAAACATCATTACATAAAAGCGTACGGTCTTTTTTTTTTTTTTTTAGTTTTATTTATTTCAAATGGGCCGGATCCGGCCCGCAGGCCGTAGTTTGCCCACGGCTGCACTAGAAGCTGGTTGCACAAAGATTTGCACAATAGGCCTTCCTTCCCCTGGCTGCCGGCACTGGTTTTCCTCCGGCACCCAGGACCCAGGCCTTTGGTCCAGCCGCAGCAGAGAAGCCAAGCCTCTTCAGTCTTCAGTCTTCAGCCTTCACTCCGCCCTGAGCCTTCATTCTTCACTCCATGCCTGTGTATGCAAATTAACCGCCATCTTTGTTGGGTTAATTTGCATAGCTCCTCTGATTGGCTGGTGGGCGTAGTGGCGTGACACCAATTTGCATGTTTCTCTTTTATTAGTGTAGATTAGTGTAGGTTGTATCTCAATAAAGCTGGAAAAATAAGAGTTCTCCCTATGCCTGCTCCACACTGTGCTTTCTAGTGCACAGTCTTTCCTATTGAAGACCTAGTTTGAATGGCTCACGTCTGACTTGTTCTCTAGCCAGTTTAATCCAGGAGATGAATTCTGAAGACCCAGGTGTGCAAGAGAAAGCAATCCTCAAGACAGAAAAGAGGCTACTGGTCACAGAGGAAGACCAAGATGAGGACGGATGCAGGACCACCTTGAACAAGACCGCGATCAGCCCTCCACAAGCTCCTGGGAAGGTTGCCTTTTTCGGTTGGAACTTATATACCCATGCACAGTGAAGGGCCTGTGCTGAGGCGGAGCAGGGAGTAGTTTAATCTCAGACTGTCTGCTGAGGCTGACAGTTTGTTTTTTTTCAGATTCACTAGATGTATTTTCCATAAGGAAGTATAAACCCTGATTTTATTTTCCTTGCTCCCTCTGGTCATCTTTAAACAGTCCTTTGGGTTTGTTAAAGGGAATGACCCTAGTCTCCACGTGTAATTGCATACAGTGAGGCCTTGACTTACGAGTGTCCCGACTAACGAGTTTTTTGAGATACGAGCCGTCTCTCGGCCGATTTTTTGCTTTGAGTTGCGAGCTAAAATTCGGGTTACGAGCCAGCTTCAGATACCCCACCGCTAGTTGGCGCAGCAAACATCACAGTGAATGCCACATCAGCCCAGCATCACGTGTCTCACTCATTCACTTTTTCATTTGACATATGAGTAATTTGAGTTACGAGCTCGGTCACGGAATGAATTAAACTCGTAAGTCAAGGCCCCACTGTACTTATTAGTCAGCATTGTTTCTGAAATTTGTTTCTTTGCTTTTATGATAACCTGTGGCCTGCAGAACGCAGATGAAATGAACGCAGGTAAGGGCGGCATCTCTCTTCCCAATGTGTATGACTTATTTAGGATCAGTGTTTACTGACTGCAGCTTCCAGACCCTTAAATTATCGCCTCTGGGTTTACAAACAACCCATGAGCAAAAACCTACTGGTCACCCAGTTCTGTGGCTGGTGGTCAGAGGGAACAGCTTGGAGGCTTCTCTCTTTTCTCCACCCAATCTTTTGTGTGAACTGAATTCAGCTGTTCTGTATCTTCCAGTTTACACTCAGCTGCTCAAGGGATCAGATCGTTTTTGTTGCTCAGCTCAGAAGCTCATTATGCTAAATAGAACAAAAAAGGCTTCAGAGAAAAACTCTTTTTAAAGACATAATTCAAATTTGAAGCATAGACATAGCCATCATGTATAATAATACATGACACAGATTACCATGTCAAATTAAGATGATTTCATTTTAGTTATGTGTGTGCGCATGTGTGTGTGTGCCTACATGTGTATGCATGAGAGAGTGGCCCTAATGCCTTAAAGTAGCTTTCTCCCAAATGTGAGATAAGGAACTGATTATAGTATTGGCTTTTTCTTTTTAATATTTGAAATTACTCTGCTGTCAGAGGCCTTCTTGGCATCTGTGGAGAAGGATGCAAAGGAACGAGCCAAGAGAAGAAAGGAAAACAGAGCCTTAGCAGATGGTAATTGTCAGCCTTCGCTTTTCCATAGCTGGAATGATTTGTGCTGGAACCAGTCTATCTGCTGATGTTTGAGGACATCAGGACTCCCAGTGGGTGGGTTCAGGGGGACCTCGGCAGAGGGACCTGACCAGGCAGGAACCATTGATGGCCTGTCTCCTGACCCTGATGCAGCGAACAGGGAGCAGGACATAGCTGTCGGTCAGCCTCCACAGTCCAATCTGTTTGCTAAGCATGTGGGCGGACTTGGCAGGTCAGATTGAGCAGTGCTAAATGGCACTGGGAACATAGGGAGGCATGGGAGTGAGGTACACTGGCTGGCCTAAGGCATAGATGAAGAGGTAAAAAAGAAAAATGAAACTAGAAAACAAAGGTATGAGAAGGGAGAGGAGAAATGAAAAGAAATACAAGTTGCGTGTGGGGGGAGCACACATGACAATGCTTTCAGTGTTGACTTTATACCACCCAGTAGCACGTGAGCTGCAGACTGAATGATAGCATATTCACTGGAAAATTTGTGGTTTGACCCTTTTTATGACATCGGATGTGTAGACTTGGTCTTTGTGGCAAGCTTGGAATGGGTCTCAGCCCTGAGACAGGAACATTTACTTTTTCTGAGAAGCTTCTTAGAAGATTTGGGGTGAATTTGGAGAAAGAAATCCTTAAAGAAGCCAATCCTGAACTATCTGACATGAGTGACAGGTCCCCGTTGATGGATATAAGCTGTGCCCTTCAGAGTACGGTCGGAAATCAGGGGAATAAAATCTGAAAGCATTTTGCAGTGTGTAGAGAGCTCACCTGTATGACTTGTTCTCATAGCCCTCAAAGGAAAAGGGAATGAGGCATTTGTCAGAGGCGATTACGAGACCGCCATCCTCTGCTACAGTGAGGGTTTGGAGAAGCTGAAGGACATGAAGGTGCTGTACACCAACCGAGCCCAGGTCAGTGAGCCAAGCGGGTCCATGGGGTTTTCTTAGCAACAAAGTTGAGAGCCTTGTGAAATCTGAGAAAGATGAACCTGGATGGTATCCATGACAACTGGCTCTGTTTGGGGTGTGGGCGAAGCTGACTTGTATGGAGCATTTGCCAATTTCCACGGTGTAAATACTCTCACCGTGGTCCAATTTCAAGCTACCAACTTGAAATCATTGGAGGAGGGCTTGGGAAGAGCCCTCTGTAATCAATTCTGCCCATATAAGTCAACTCCAGTGCATCGCTGGTGGTAACCAGGCACTTTCCATGTGTGTAAAGGAGAAAACTAGTGGCATGAAATGACCTGTGAGACCTTGGGATGCTGCCATCATGGGTTGTCCAGCCTCCGGTTTAATGGTAGTCTAAGGGCTGCTCTCCTGTTAATTTCTTACCCATTGTATCCAGCCCTCTTTGATTAAGATGCTGTGACTGGAGTTAACTGGACAGCTGATGAGTCTAGAGCAGTGGTTCCCAACCTTTTTTTGGCCATGCCCTACCTAAGCATGCCTAAAATCCTGATGCCCTGCCCCCCACCGTGACATAAATTCTTATTCAAAAAGTGAACTCCTATTCACGTGGAGGAAGCCTAAAAGGCTATTAACTTGGTCTAACAAGCTTCCAAAGAACATGGCATCCATGAAAGAGCAAAATAAAAGAACGAAAGGACAGTTGAAGTGCTGAGGAAGAAATCACTAAGAAATTGTTTAAAAAATAATAAGAAGTGACATGAAAAATAGCAAATAAAGTTTCAAAACATACAGTAGAGAACTAAAATGCATAAATATGTCTATGAGGCCCCTAGAACCATAAGAAATGCAGAAAATTCACTGTTAATAACTCATTCTCAAATTGCCCCCCTTAAAAATAAAATTGCCCCTTTTTGGGATATGTGCCCCACATTGGGAACCACTGGCCTAGAGTCAATTGTGAGTTTCTGAAATCCCTAATTCCTCAGTTTCATATCACAGAGCTCTGCACACAAAATTCATGCGTGGGTATGGTCCCTAGGCCTGGCCTGCCATCAGGGCCATCTTCCCCAGCTACCCACAGCCAGCCCCACCTCCTGCCACCACCCACCCCCGATTCCCCATTTGCCATTGGGTGATCAGTGCCTGGCGGCTAGGGGAAGGGACCAAGAGGTTGGCTGTTCCCACCCACTCGCCAGCCCTGCCCCCACCATGTGTCGCCCTCTGTGTGAGAGGTGACCAGCGGCGCAGGGGCCTTGGCCAGGCACCACCTGCATACCCCGCCACCCAACCCCAGTTCCCCGTTCACCATCAGGAGATTGGAGCCTGCCAGCCACCGAGGTGGTCAATGCACCTCATAGTGACTGGTCCAGCAGTCATTCTGATTGTTCCGCCATTAGGGTCAATTTGCATATTACCCTTTTATTATATAGGATAGCGGCCTGGTGCATGGGTGGAGGCCAGCTGGCCTGCCCTGATGGGGGCCCTAGCGGGGTGGGGGTCCCCGCTCAGGGGTGGGGCCAGCCTGGGTAAGGGGCCGTGGGCTGTTTGCAGGCTGACCATGCCTCCCTATTGGGGTGGGGGTCCCTGCTGGGGGGTGGGGCCGACCAGGGTGAGGGGCCACTGGGGGTTTGCAGGCTGGCCACACCCTGATCGGGGTGGGGGTACCCACTGGGGGGTGGGGCGGGCCTGGGTGAGGGGCCGTGGGCGGTTTGCAGGCTGGCCACACCCCCAATTGGGGTGGGGGTCCTGCTGTGGCAGGGGGAAGCTTGGGTGAGGGGTCGGTAGTTCTGGTTTCTGGTCATTCTGGTCATTCCGCTGTTTAGGTCGCTGGGCTTCTGTTATATAGGATGGGCTCTGTTTCCTGGAATTCCATGTAAAACTGTCACCCAGATGTTTATTATCTACTTGTTAAAGAAGGGACAAGGTGGATAGTTCGCAGTTGAAACAGAATGTCACCTGTGGCCTTATCTTGAAAAGCACCTGAGTCTGTGTGTGGTAGAACTCTCTGTTGCTCAGGCCTGGAAAACCGGCAGCTTCCTGGGCGTGACTATCCAATGGGCAGTGTCTGTCGGCAGGACCCGTGTGAAATGCACTGAGGCCTTGTCATTACAAGAGGAAGAGCCCGCATCAGCTCCAGTTCCTGTAACTGGAGACTAAGGATGCCTTGCTGTGTGTGCTGAGGAAGAGTGTGCAAGCAGGACCTCTGTGGTTCTGAACATGTGGAAAAGCAAAAGGGAACGGGGAAGTTACAGGGTGTTGAGTCCACGCTTGGAGGCCACAGGTTTGGGAAGTGACAGTGACTTAAGGATAAGTAAATCCAAGCTCAGTATCACTCATTAGCTCAGCAGTTTAGACTCGAGTTGAGATGACATTTACCTAGTCCCATTGGTGGAGAAATTGTTATAAAGAAATGATTGGTGAATAAAATAGCCAAGGGTTGATTTAGCATTTAGTGTACATTTTATCACCCTAACAGGATCATACATTTTTTAGGGCAAAAACTGCCATACACTTTTCCCCCTAATGCTTTATTTATAACAGATGTTCAATAAATTCTTTTAAGTTACATAACATTGGAAGCATAATAAGTCAATTTAAGGGAATTAAGTTTCTGTTCCCTCTTCAAAAGAAACATTTAAATGCAAACAATTAATATAATAATTATAGTTCCTTTTTATTTATCCCTAAATTGGTCCCTGAAACATTTACCTACTAATGCTTGTTCAGTCTTATTACTCTGAAGTTATTTGAAAGCAATAAAATTGAATTGCTTTGAAAATGTTTTTTTTTTAATTAAATCTTTATTGTTCAGATTATTACATTTGTTCCTCTTTTTTTTCCCCCCATAACTCCCCTCCTCCCAGCTCCCGCCCCACCCTCCGCCCTCACTCCCCACCCACTGTCCTCTTCCATAGGTGCACGATTTTTGTCCAGTCTCTTCCCGCATCTCCCACACCCCTTTCCCCCCCAAGAATAGTCAGTCCATTCCCTTTCTATGTCCCTGATTCTATTATGATCACCAGATTATTTATTCACTTGATTCTTAGATTCACTTGTTGATAGATGCATATTTGTTGTTCATAATTTGTATCTTTACCTTTTTTTTTTCTTCTTCCTCTTCTTAAAGGATACCTTTCAGCATTTCATATAATACTGGTTTGGTGGTGATGAACTCCTTTAGCTTTTCCTTATCTGTGAAGCTCTTTATCTGACCTTCCGTTCTGAATGATAGCTTTGCTGGATAAAGTAATCTTGGTTGTAGGTTCTTGGTATTCATCACTTTGAATATTTCTTGCCATTCCCTTCTGGCCTGCAAAGTTTCTGTTGAGAAATCAGCTGACAGTCGTATGGGTATTCCCTTGTAGGTAACTGGGTTTCTTTCTCTTGCTGCTTTTAAGATTCTCTCTTTGTCTTTTGCTCTTGGCATTTTAATTATGATGTGTCTCGATGTTGTGATAAAGAACCAACTAGAAATTAAGCATACACTGACTGAAATAAAGAATATTATACAGACACCCAACAGCAGACCAGAGGAGCGCAAGAATCAAGTCAAAGATTCGAAATGCGAAGAAGCAAAAAACACCCAACTGGAAAAGCAAAATGAAAAAAGAATCCGAAAATATGAAGATAGTGTAAGGAGCCTCTGGGACAGCTTCAAGCGCACCAACATCAGAATTATAGGGGTGCCAGAGGATGAGAGAGAGCAAGATATTGAAAACCTATTTAAAGAAATAATGACAGAAAACTTCCCCCACCTGGTGAAAGAAATAGACCTACAGGTCCAGGAAGCGCAGAGAACCCCAAACAAATGAAAATGTTATGTAACTCAGATTTATATCTAATTCAGACGGTCTATACTCTGATTCATCTAAATTATATTTTTACCGTACTCAGTTTAAATAGCACTTTGATTAGTTCTGGAGAATCACATAAGAGTGACTATAGCTGAAAATAAGTAAATGCACCAAAAGCTTTGGTGAAACAGTTCCTCCCAGCTTCCCAAAGAGAAAGCTTACTTGGAGACAAATAAATGCAAAATGTGCTGCCTGGTGTTAGGAATCATTTGAGTCATTGATTGTTTTTAAGATGCCTCCCCTGTTCGCATGTAATATTAGAAAACACGTCATGAGGACCCTGTCAATTGAGTGTTTCTGCTTGCTAGAGAGAAATTGACCCTTTTATTGCTTTGTTTTCCTCCTGGAGCTAATGTTATGATCAATGGATTGCTGGTGTCATTTAGATAAATCATTTGGAAAAAGTAGTTCTTAAAATGTGGAAAAGCAAAAGGGAATGGGGAAGGTATAGAGTATTGAATCCAAGCTTTAAAAAGAACAAAAGAAAAGAAAAAGTAAAAGGCTGTAGAGAAATTGTTGAAGCCCATGCAGACCTTTCAAGTCTGTATGTTTCCTGAAGAGCAGTGTCATGACATCATGGCTGCAGTTGTCTAGAAGGATGCTAGTTTCCAACTCACATCCTCTGCCTTTCAAATGCATCCCAAACCCTGAGGAGAGGATGGTGCCTTATAGAACAGAAAGCTCAGGGTCAGAGTCCTCCAACTTCAGTTAGTACACACTCCAAGTTAATGAAAGCACCCTGTAGCAGTTTCCCGCAGGAATTCATTAGCTAGCTGCTGCCAGCTCCCTCCTCATTTTGGTTGGATGCTGGCATTCCCCATGAGTTATGACACTGACCATGTAGATATCTCATCAGTTTTATTGTAAGAATGTCACGGTGCCCTGGTGCAAACCTCCATGGAGTGTTGGCTCTACTAGAGGTGACCTATGGGACTCTGCAAAGCCACTCATCCTCCTGGTGCCTGGCTTTCCTGTCTTATAACAAGGGACCATTGCTGCGTTTTAGGGAACTGTGCAGAAGAAGAGTGCTTAGCGACCAAGTGCATCTTGATGAGAATTCACAGACCACCAGTTGTGTCCACTATTTAGGACAGAGGGCCCCATAGCCACTGTGCTGGCTGTTAAACATCCTTTTATTTGTTTACATGCCACTAGCTCTTTGAAACTATGGGTGAGCTAAATTGGTTTAGTTTGAATGGATCACAGAATTCTGCATCCATTCTTGATTTTCCGGTTTTCCCCCAATTCTAGAGGATCCCAAGAGCACTAGGGTTCATGCTGATGGTCTAACTCTTAAACATCTTCCCATTTCCTGTATCTCTTCTTGCTGTGCTCATGAGGAAAGACAAACTTTATCTTTTTCTGGTAACAGTCTTATTGAAATACTAGAGGCCCGATGCATAAAATTAGTGCAGGAGTAGGCCTTCCTTCCCCCAGCTGCTGGCACTGTCTTCCCTCTGGCACCCAGGACCTGGGTTTTCCTCGCAGCCCAGGCTTCGTCCGGAAGGTCGTCCAGAAGGATGTCCAGTCTAATTAGCATATTACACTTTTATTATTATAGACTAGAGGCCCAGTGCACGACTGATGGGGTCCTTCAGCCTGGCCTGCAGGGATCAGGTCGAAACCAGCTCTCTGACATCCCCCAAGGGGTCCTGGATTGCGAGAGGGTGCAGGCCAGGCCGAGGGACCCCACCAGTATACGATCAGGACCAGAGAGGGATTGCGGGAGGGCTCCAGGGCATGTCCGACCCATTTCACCCAGTCCTGATTGGCCAGACCCCAACAGCAAGCTAACCTACCAGTTGGAGCATCTACCCTGTGGTGTGTGTCTAACCTGTGGTGGTCAGTGTGTGTCATAGCAACTGGTCAAATGGTCCAACTGTCGGACACTTAGCATATTAGGCTTTTATATAGATAGATAAGTGACATACAGTTCACTTTAAAGTGTACAATTCAGTGTTTTCAGTATATTCAGAGTTGTGCAACCATCACCACAGTCAATTTTAGAACATTTTCATTATCCCAAAAAGAAACCTTTTAAGCAGCTCACCCCCACCCCCATTTCTTTCCTCCTCCACCCCCAGCCCTAAGAAACCACTAGGCTACAGTAAGTCCAGTTTCTGCAGCTTTAATCAAAATGACATATAAGGAAACCAGTTTTACCTGAGGCTAATTGATATACATGAGTTAACTTCCTACCGGCATCTCACCAACATAACAACGAAATGATCTTGAACAAAACTATTGTTATTCAAGGGCTTGCTGTACCTTCTATCTTCTATACATCTGATAACTCTGGGCATTTCATATAAGTGAAATCATATATATTTTACCTATTGTGTCTGGCTTCTTTTATTTAACATGTTGTTTTCAAGGTTCATCCATGTTGTAATATAGATCAGTACTTCATTCTTTTTTATTGATGAATAACATACCATTGTATGGCTATACCACATTTTATTGACCCATCAGTTGATGGACATTTGAATTGTTTCTACTTTTTTACTATTGTGAATAATGCTGCTGTGAACATTTGTGTACAAGTTTTCTCGTGAACTCATGTTTGTAGTCCTCCTGGGATCATACGGTAACTGTATGTTTCATCTTTTGAGGAACTGCTAGACCGTCTTCCAAAGTGGTTGTACCATCTTTCATTCCTACCAGCTGTGCATGAGGGCTCTGATTTTTTTCACCAACACTTGTTATATCTTTGTTATTACCTTTGTCATTTCACAAAGCTGTCCTCTCCTGGTTTGCTCATTGCTCCTCTTCCTATCCCTGAAGCTCTGGCAATGGTAATTAATGGCTGTCCCCTGTTGCTAGCCTGGGTTTTGTAACATTCCTGTTGGTTTCCCTAAGTCCTGCCCTCACCTTGTCCATAGTCCCCTTATTAAACCGTGATGATAGCCATCTGTTATATGCTGGGACCCCGAGTGATGTGGGGAGGGACCAGTTACTTCTCATCACCATTGGACTGTGCTTTCTGTGTGAGCTAAAGACTGCTTGCTACAGAGTTGTATGTGAACAGCAGCTGTCTGTGTCATTACAGGCTTATATAAAACTTGGGGACTACCAGAAGGCACTAGTGGACTGTGACTGGGCTCTGAAGGTAAGAAGGTGTTTCCTTCTCCACAGGATGGAGTGGGGTTGGCTTGGGCCAGAGGCTTCAGTACTGAAGTGAATAGAGGGGACCTGCCAATGTGTGGTGGTGGGCAAGGTAGAGGTACTGCCGTCAGAGCCTCAGTTTCCTCGCCTAGAAAACAGCTAGAATAGAATTGTCTTGAGGGTTAGGACAATGTACGTAAAGTACCTACTCTTAGAAAGTGCTCCAGAGAGGCTGCTGCTCATATTGGTTTCCCAGGGTTCAGGGCAGCGGGCACCCTCGGCTGTTGTGCCAGCAGACACGTTGCTTCCCGTGACAGTGGTCAGGCCTCCTCTTCTCTCTCCAGCCCGTGGGAGCTTGCTTCCACAGCGCTGTTCTTCCTCATCCTTCTGCGCTTTCCCCTCCAGCCCTAAGCATTTGGAAATGTATGCCAGCATCCCCTCTTTGCAGCGGATTAACCAGAAGAAAGAATTCCTGTTGTTCAGCCTGGATGCTAGTCAGGCCTCAGGCAGATAGTAGCATAATACTGTGCTTGGCATTTCCTCCAAAATCTGCCAAAATAGACAATTAAAGGTGGGGACTGTTGGGGAAAATATTAGAAGGGCTTTTAAAAGATAAATGTCATGGTCACCTCTTAGAGATATTATTTCAGATGACTAAATAGTTAAATAGTCCTTAATCCATATTCCCCTAAATTACTCTGCCATGGGGGCTTTAAACAACCAAAACCAGTGCTTCTCATACTTCTCATACTTCCTCGCCAACGTGCTGCCAACGGAATGAGCATGAGCCCCTGGAGGGTCTAGAGGCAGAGAGCATGACATTTCTTTTTGGACATGTTTTTTATCTTAAAGATCCATGTGAATTTTGCATTGCCATACAATTTATCTGTATGTCTTAATGTATGCATATTATTTTAAATAAAATCAAGCACAATTGAAGTGCCAGGAGAACATACCAGACTTATCTTGGGACTTGATTCCCCGAACAGCACCCCGACCGCAGCTGAACGGGCACGCGGCCCAGGCAGGAGCACACTGTGTCGCAGCGTGCTGGCCACACGCGAGCTTCCTGTTGCGCGGTAGGCCGGGAGACGGGAGTGGAGTGCAAGTTCGCCTTTGCTACGGTTCATAAAACCCCGGGGATCCTCCCGAGCCACCATCTGTGTGCTTGACTTCTTCCTCCCCTAGAGCATGTGGTGGCGACTCAGCCACGTCACAGTCCTCACGGTGCAGGAAGTGTGGGGCCCCACAGCTCCGGCACAGGCCACCAGCCTGCTTTGTCACTCCGCTGGGTCATGGTTTCTTTCCTACCATCACCTGTAAGAGAAGAGAGATGTCCTAACAATTAGAGGAAAACCCAGCATTGGCTGCTGGCTGGCCTTGAGCTGTCGCATTTGAGCCTCACGTCGTTCTGTTCTATTGTGTTCAGTGCCACTGTTATCCTTATTTTTCTGGCATGGAAACTGAGCCTCGGAGATTAGTGAAGTGACCTGCACAGGACCACACAGCGGATGTCGGTCTAACAGTGCACTGTGCTCTGAACCATCTACCAAAACACCTCTTCACAGGAGCCTTGAACCCACAGCCCCTGGCTGGGGGTCTCACTCCCTTCTGTGGAAGAAAGGAAATCGCCTCTTGGGGCTGCCAGGAATATCTTTTCTGATCTGAAAAGAACCAAAGCGGTAGTCACACCGTCTCGGACTCAGGGTAACACACTGGTCCGATCCCAAATGTCGACTGAAGCACAATGTAATTAACAGTGAAGCCCGGGTCAGAGCAGGCCCCGCAGAGCTGACATTAGAAGATGCTGACACTCAGCGGCCAACCTTGTTACAGGCCCAGCAAGGCTCCCAGTTGAAGCGTTGGGTAAACATGGGAGGGATGGAGAAAAATGTAAAGGGGTTCCGAGACCTAACAGTGGTGAGCTCTACAGCAAAGCCGTGAACTAAACAGTTTCACTCGCTTTCAAAGCACTGTATTGATAGTGGAGGCCAGTGCGCTCCACTGCTAATAGTATTAGTGCCTTCGTGCCCGTTGAGTGTTTCTGACAGCTCTGAATTGGCAGACAGGCCCAGGGTGATATTTCAAGACCGATGTTCCTGGTCAGGGAAGATCAGGCAGCAAAGCTGGTTTTAGCTGGGGTCAGACCGTCGCTCTCTCGGCAGAACACCTCCTGCACAATAAAGCTCGTCTTCCTCACAGTAAACATGTCTTCCTCACAATAAAACCGTCTTCCTCCACGGCAGGATTCCCTTCAAGGGGATATGAGATCATCCCTGTGACACTCCACACATGATGGAAGCAGAAGGAGAAAATCCACTAGCAGCCCTTTGCTCAGTGACTGAGGAAGGTGTCCCCGCGACACCCCTTCCTGGTGACCCACAGTGGGCATGGGCCAGGCGCTGGTCCTCCAGTTGTGACGGTTCTGTGGACACGCGGCTCTCATGAGCCATGGTGCTGCAGCTCCGCTTTCCCTTGGCCATGCCTTTCCCGCTTCCTCAACCCCACCCTCTCAGTCCTCCAGGGTTCAGTCCGCAAAGCTCCCGTTTCCTTTCAGGGTTCCACTCTCATCTCTGCAAGTGGCTCTCAGACCTACTTCCCCAGTGTGCGCCTCCCGGCTCCAGGGCTGTGTGTGTCTGCCTCCTGCCAATTTCCATCCGCTGGGCAGCATCTGAAACAAACTCTTCATCTTCCCTTCTGCCTGCTCATGGCACATGATGTCTTCCAGGCATGGGCATCCCAAAACGTTTGAACCGACATCCTCCTTCCCTTATCATTTATGGTTGGCTGATGCCGCTCAATTCTTTCTTTGACGGAGCTCTGGTGTCTGCACTTTTCCTTTCACTCCCACTGTCACTAGGACATCAGATGTTAGCCCTCCTTCTAAGTGATTGTTCTGGTCTCCTCCCTTATCTCCCTGCCTTTCCCTCTGGGCAGTTCTGCACGCTGCCTCCAGACCAACTCTCCAGCCACAGCCACGGAGCAGTCATCCTACCGAGCCCGGCATTCAAGGCCTCCATGTGGAGACACAGTCCAGCTCATCCCTCTCAGCCTGGTCTCCCCTCTGTCAGCACCTGCTTCAGGTTCTGGACTGTTCACTGCAGCTCCCTGAACTCTCTGACCTCGACCTTGCTCAGCCCATTCCCTTCATCCTCTCTCTTCACTTCTCTGTACTAGTACATTCAGGATCCCGCCCGGGTCCATCCTCCTCTGCTGCCCTTTGTGAGACTGTCTCTTCAGAGTGCATTTCCTTCTACTGAGCTGCTAGAGCACTTTTCTGCAGGAGATTTGGTATAATTTTTGAGCCTTTGATGCCTAATCAAATGGCCAGATTTTAAATCCCAGCTCTTCCACTTGGCATCGATGTGACCTTTAATCCTTAGTTTCCTCGTCAGTAAAATGAGGATAACTGTATGTCATAGATTTGTTTTAAAGTTTGTATGAAATAATTTATATGAACCATATGGGACTGTATGCAAATGCACTATTTATACTGTTACTGCCATTCACTCAGCAACAAGTCAGGAAACATTATTCATGGAAATTCATGCCTCTATAAAGGGCTCTCCAATAACAATTATTGTTACCTCTTCTATTGTTATTTCACTTTTCTTTACATTTCTCTCTTGTCTTGAAATGGGTTGCTATTGTAACTGCATCAGCAGCCTCAGATACCATCTCATGGGCACCATACTAGTGTTTGACAAGCATTTCCCCCTCACAACAACAGAGAGAGAGAGAGAGAGAAAGAGAGAGAGAGAGAGAGAGAGAGAGAGAGAGAGAGAGAGAGAATGAGAGGAGGAGGGAGGAGGGAGGAGGGAGGGAGAGGAAGAGAGACTGTTTATAATTATCTTCATTTTCCACATGAGGACAATGAGCATCAGGAAAGTCAGGGAACCTGGTCAACATCCCACTTCTGGTGAGAGCCACACCAGGGGTTCACCCCAGACGTTTTAGACCCTGAGCCTCGCTCTTTTTTTTTTTTTTAATTTCTCTTTGTTTGTGTGTTTTCTTGAGAACCTCACTCTTAACCTCTTTAAACTGAACCCTGAAGGGCATCTGACCCAGCCCAATGCCTTGTACATAAAGCAGATTCAATTACTTAATTGGATGTTTTAAATTGCAGTTTATGTCTTTGTGCCAGTCATTCCCTCTGGAGTAATAATTAGGAGCAGACAGGGGCAGGGCCCCTGTGTACATGGTTGAGTCTCAGCCTCGGGTGTCAGTCCTGCCCTTTGAAGGGGGCAACCCTCCTGGCCTTCAGGGATAAAAGGGTAAGCTCCCAGAGTATGACTGTGGTTTATTTCAGGGAAGGAACTTCCCAGGCCTAGATGTAATGATCATCTCGGCTGCTTACCGGAATAAAGTGTCCTCTCGTCTAACAAACCAGTGATTTTCAGGCGTGGCTGCATTTACATCACCTGGAAAGTTTAAAACAATAGATTGATGCCTGGGCCCACCCCACAGTACAGTGTAATTGATGTGGGGTTCAGCCTGGCCGGTAGCAGTTTTGTAAGTGTCCCAGGCAATTCCTATGACCTGTCAAGCCCAGGAGCTCTTCCAAACAAGGTTTCTGGTTTCTTTCCTGACGAGTGTCATTAAATGGAAATGCAGGCTGGCGGGCATCATTAATCAGTTTGCTAGAGAGCTTTCTCATGTATCCTGGCTCCTTGCAGGCATCAGTTAGCTTGGTCCCAGATGCATGGAAAAGGTTTAGTAGTCCACTCTGGGAGCTGTCCTGGGAACAGAGCCTGGCTTCTACAGTTAGCTGGGCAGTCAGGGGGTGCCAGTGACCGCAACCTTCTGAGGCGTCTGACTGGTCTTTCTCTTCCATGCAGTGTGATGAAAAATGCACAAAAGCTTATTTCCACATGGGCAAAGCCCACCTGGCTCTGAAGAACTACAGTGTGGTAAGTTCCTAGAGGAATGTAAGTGGCAGGTTTGATCGCAGCGATGCTTCCGACCCTCTTGTTCCTCCAAGTTGATTAAATATCAACCCACCTCTTAGTATTTTCCAGGGAAAATCTTAAGCTCTTAGAGTAGGGAAGGATGTTGAGGGTCCTCTAGGGCAGCCCCTGCTGTAGCAACCCCTCTGCAATATCTCACCAGTGTTCAGTCCTGGAGGAAGCATCTCTGGAGAGAAAGACAAAGGGAAAAAGATGAAAACAAAAGGCACTTGTAACCTTTTCACCCAAAAGTAATCATGCTGGTATATCTTCACAGTTCGCTGGTTTTTAGTCGATTCACAGAGTTGTGAAACCATCACTACAATAAATTTTGTAATATTTGTATCACTTCCCCCAAAGGCCATACATTCATTAGCAGTCACTCCCTTTCCCTCCACCCACACTTGGGCCCTAGACAACCACACTAATCTACTTCTGTCTCTATGCATTTGCCTAATCTAGGCTCTTCATCTAAGTAGAATTACACAGTATGTGGCCTTTTATGGCTGACCTCTTTGAGTTAGCATAATGTTTGCAAGGGTCATCCAAGCTGTGGTATCAGCACTTCATTCCTTTTATTGCTGAATATCCCATTGTATGGAGAGACCACATTAATAGGTTGTTTCCACTTTGGGCTAATGTGAACATCCAGGTACAAGTTTTTGTGAGACATTTGATTACTATCCTCTTGATTGTAAATAATACCTAGCAGGGAACCGCTGAGTCACATGATAACTGTTTTAACTCTGGAGGAACTGCCCAGTGTTTTCCAAAGTGGCTGCACCATCTTGATTCCCACCAGCAGTGTACGCTTCCAATTTCTCCACATTCTGGAGAAATAAAAATACTTGTCATTATCTGTCTTTTTTATTATAACCATCCCAATGGGTGTGAAATAGTATCTCATTGTGGTTTTGATTTGCATTTCCCTGATTTCTAATGATGTTGAGCATTTTTTCATGTGCTTACTGGCCACTTGCCTATCTTCTTTGGAGAAATCTCTCTTCAGATCCTTTGCCATATTTATATTATGGATAAAAGTCCCTTATCGAATAACTTATTGGCAAATATTTCTATCACTCTTTGTTTTGTCTTTTCACTTCCTTGATGGTGTCCTTTGTGGTACAAAATTTTTAAATTTTTTATTGATTTCAGAGAGGCAGGGAGAGGGAAAGATAGAAACATCAGTGATGAGAGAGAATCATAGGTTGACTGTCTCCTGCATGCCCCCCATTGGGGATTGAGCCCACAACCTGGACATTTGCCCTGAGCTGGAATCAAACCATGACCTCCTGGTCCATAGGTCAATGCTCAACTACTGAGCCACACCAGTTGGGCAAAATTTTTAAATTTTGATGAAGTATACCTATATTTTTCTTTGGTTGCTTATGCTTTTGGTGTCATTGCCTAATCTAAGATTTACTCCTATGTTTTCTTCTAAACATTTTATGGCTTTAGCTGTTAAATTTAGATCTCTGATCCAGTTTGAGTTGATTTTTGTATATGGTATGAGGAAGGGATCCAGCTTCACACTTTTCTATGTGGATATCCAGTCATCCCAACACCATCTTTTTGAAAAGACTATTCTATCTACCACTGAATGATTTTGCCACCCTTGTCAAGAATTGATTGATCATAAATGCATGGGTTTATTTCTGGACCCTCAATTTTGTTCCATAGATTTATGTGTCTATTCTTGTGCCTATACCACATTTGTTCATTTGTCTTGATTCCTTTAGTTTTGTAGTAAATTTTGAAATTGGGAAACAGTCTTCTAACTTTGCTCTGCCTCTTCAAGATTATTTTAGCTATTTTGGGTCTCTTGATTACCAACAAATTTCAGGATCAGCTTGTTAATTTCCACAAAGAAGCCAGGTGGAATTTTGATGGAGACTGCAGTGAATCTGTAGATCAATTTGGGGAGTATTGCCATCTTAATAATAGTTTTTCAATCCATGAACATGGAATGTTTTTCCATCATAAATACTAGATTTTTTAAAAAGAAATTGTCTTCTAAAAAATATTTGTCTTTTTAAAAAATATTTCCTTTGTTGCATTTTAATTATTACAATACAGTCTTATTGTAATAAGGTTAATAGTAGAAAAGAAAATATTAATTTCCCCTTCTCTACCAAATTCTATTCACTCATTTATTCATTTAATTATTTAACTCAGCAAATATGTATTGCATGCTTTCTATATTTCAGGTACTATTCTAGGCAACAAGAATACAGCAATAAAGAAAATAAAAATCTTTGACTTAATTACCTCATATTTTTCAGGTACAGGTGGCCAGGTGACAGAAACCAAATAAGTAGATGTGTGGTATGTTGGGTAGTGATAGTGTTATTGAAAAAACTTAACCAGGAAGCAGCAAAGGTGTAGAGTGGTCAGGAAGGACCTCTCTAAAGGAAAGGAGGTAGTGAAGTAAAGAAGTGGATGTATAATGGGGGAGTGGGCCAGGTGAAGAGAGAGCCAGAATGTAGCAAGCCAGGAGGAGAGTGATAAGAGATGAGGTCAGGCAGGTGATGGGGTAGGTGGGGGCCTGATCCCCTCGGGCCTTGCAGGCTTTGGGAGGATCTTGGGTTTTACTTTGAGTGAGCTGGGAACCATCAGAAGGTTTTCAGGAAAGAAGTGAAATGATCTGATTCATGTTTTAATGGCTCACTCTGCTGTATTTGAGCCGTTAAGTTGAGACTATATTTTGACATGGTAATAAAGAACAGAACCAGTAATAAGGCTGGTTAAATAAGTAATAATTTGCAACAAATTATCCAAGTGAGGTGATGATGGCTTGTACCGGCTTGGTGATGATGAAGGTGGTGAGAAGTGATGGGATTCTGGACATATACCGGCAGGGAAGCCAGCAGGAATTGCTGGTAGATTAGATCTAGGGTTAGAAAGAAGTTGGATACAGGATCACTGTCCTAGTCCTTTGGGACTGCTATACCATAGACCAGGTAGCTTAAACCACAGACACTTATTTCTCACAGTCTGGAGTCTGGGAAGTCCAAGATCAAGACCCCGCAAATTTTGTGTCTGCTTCCTAGTTCATAGGCAGCCAGAGAGTGAGCGAGCTCCCTGGGGCCTCTTAGTGAGGACACTAATCTCGTTCTTGAGAGCCCCATCTTCATGACCTAATCACCTCCCACAGGCCCCACCTCCTAAGTCATCCCCTTGAGGGTTTAGGTTTGAACATAGGAATTTTTAGAGACACAAACATTTAGCCCATAGCAGTTACCGTGTTTGATGTGTATCCTCTATCCTGCGACATTGTTCTTTACTAACGTGGTTTTTCTTCAGTTTATTTCTTAATCCTAATCTTCTAAACAAGCCTTGAGCCTTCAAGAAAGCTCAGAACTGTTTTGTTTTGTTTTCCCTGTGCTTTTTCTCTTGGTACCCTCTGGACAGTTCTCGATATTCCTGAGGACAGCACTGCCCTAAACCCAGCATCGTGCCTCATGAACTAGAATCTTTCTTTTTCCAGAAACTTTCTGTCCAACACTTTCCTCAGTGAGAGCCCCTCACTCAAGCTTTCAAGCTGACTCTATATGCCCGGCTCTTTGCAGCCCTGTACCCTTTCAGTAGGCATCTCTTGTTTCCTGTTCCCAATCTCTGTCAACAATGTCTCCAACTTTGTTTATTTCCTGACTCCCTTGGGCATATCTGACAGGTAGCCTCCTCTTCTCGCCCAGTGCAAATATCATATCTAAATTTTGTATTTAACCTCAGCCAGACATGATCCACAAGGATTTAGGAATGGAAATTTTCTATCACAGGTCATATGACAGCACTACTTTTTAAAAATAAATTTTGAAATAATACCCATTGCTTCGTAGACCCAGAGAAGCCTAAAAAAAAAAAATGTCAGATGCATGCTGTGCTCACATGCCTGCCTCCTGTGCTGGGAGCAGGAGGGACCAGAGGAAATAATGAAGCCAAGTCCTGTGATACCTGGTGTCTTTCTTATAATCACCTTTGCCCACTACCCACTTGTCAAGGTCTTGTGTTTGTTTTTTCCAGTCTAGACAGTGTTTTCAGAAGATCTTAGAAATAAACCCCCAGCTGCAGACACAGGTGAAAGGTGAGAATGTTCCTGCTAATGGCCTGTCTTCTGCTCTGGCCCTCGGCTGCCTTCATGCCTTCTCTCCGCGGCTGCAAAGCCCTGCCTTGCCTGCATCCCATCCTCTGTGTTAACAGGCTGCCTACGCCTCTCTCCTCTGCTCACCAACTCAGATCTTTGCCTTCCTCCTTTGTACACACCACCCTTTAGAGCCTTCTGGATAGGGAATTCTGTTTTTGCATCCCAAGATTTTAAAGTTCTGGGTGCAGACTGTACACTTTTCCTAAAATTCTCCTTGCTGAAGATGAGTTAGAGTTATTTTAATGCTTATGCCTCTCAACGCCCCATCCTCACAGAGGTCACTCCTTGTGTGGTAGCATTGGTGCCAGGGTTGTTTTGTTTCCCTTCTTGTTTGCTAGATTACCTGGATCAAGTGGATCTTCGGGAGAAGGCAGACCTCCAGGAGAAGGAAGCCCAGCAACTGCTGGACTCAGGAAAGAGCACAGCTGTGACGACCAGGCATCTCCTGGGGACTCTCTCCAAGCCCGACCAGAACCCCTTGTTCTACGCGGGGGGCATTGAGATCCTGACTGAGCTGATGGAGGACTGTAAGCCAGAGACGTGTGGCCTCATGAATGTTGTCGGTGTGAAGGGGCAGAGTTTAGAGGTCAGAGACTCCCTTCCTTCCATGAATATTGATCAAAGACCTACAATAACGTAGGTGGGAAAGGGGGTGCACAAGAAATATACCTTCACCCCCTCTCCAGCCTCTCCTCAGGGCATGTGTACACTCAACATCCATACAATAAACACCACACACATACAGTACAACACAAAACACACACACAGCATGCCTTCATTCTGTGTACACTTCTGACATCAACACACAACACAGCATGTACACACAACACATCACACCATATACTTATATCCACAGAACATATACTGCATCTATTCACCTCTCACACATGCTCCACACTTCCTACACGTATCCACACACCCTTTGCATATCCCACACAATTCCCCATATATACCCAACCACCCTGTCTGACCCCCCCACATCTCCCCCAACCATAGAGAAATGGATAAATGGTAAGGTTCACCCCAGTTGCACTTAATGGTTGCTTAGGAGCTGTAAACAGTTTCAAAGCAACCATCAGTTCCCCTACTGATGAGCACCACACTGTTCTCTTTCATCAGTCCCTGTACACAGCGGTCCCAGTCCCTGTCCACAGTGGTCCCAGTCCCTGTACACAGCGGTCCCAGTCCCTGTCCACAGTGGTCCCAGTCCCTGTACACAGCGGTCCCAGTCCCTGCCTGTACGCAGCTGTCCCAGTCCCTGTCCGCAGTGGTCCCAGTCCCTGTCCGCAGTGGTCCCAGTCCCTGTACACAGCGGTCCCAGTCCCTGTCCACAGTGGTCCCAGTCCCTGTACACAGCGGTCCCAGTCCCTGTCCACATCGGTCCCAGTCCCTGTCCGCAGCGGTCCCAGTCCCTGTACACAGCGGTCCCAGTCCCTGTCCGCAGCGGTCCCAGTCCCTGTCCACAACGGTCCCAGCCCCTGTCCACAGCGGTCCCAGTCCCTGTACACAGCCGTCCCAGTCCCTGTCCACAGCCGTCCCAGTCCCTGTCCGCAGTGGTCCCAGTCCCTGTCCACAATGGTCCCAGTCCCTGTCCACAGCGGTCCCAGTCCCTGTACACAGCGGTCCCAGTCCCTGTCCGCAGCGGTCCCAGTCCCTGTCCGCAGCGGTCCCAGTCCCTGTCCACAGCGGTCCCAGTCCCTGTCTGCAGCGGTCCCAGTCCCTGTACACAGCCGTCCCAGTCCCTGTACACAGCGGTCCCAGTCCCTGTACACGGCCATCCCAGTCCCTGTACACAGCGGTCCCAGTCCCTGTACACAGCGGTCCCAGTCCCTGTACACAGCCATCCCAGTCCCTGTACACAGTGGTCCCAGTCCCTGTACACAGCGGTCCCAGTCCCTGTCCACAGCGGTCCCAGTCCCTGTACACAGCGGTCCCAGTCCCTGTCCGCAGCGGTCCCAGTCCCTGTCCACAGCCGTCCCAGTCCCTGTCCGCAGCGGTCCCAGTCCCTGTACACAGCCGTCCCAGTCCCTGTACACAGCGGTCCCAGTCCCTGTACACAGCGGTCCCAGTCCCTGTACACAGCGGTCCCAGTCCCTGTCCGCAGTGGTTCCAGTCCCTGTACACAGCGGTCCCAGTCCCTGCCTGTACGCAGCTGTCCCAGTCCCTGTCCGCAGCGGTCCCAGTCCCTGTCCGCAGCGGTCCCAGTCCCTGTACACAGCCATCCCAGTCCCTGTACACAGCGGTCCCAGTCCCTGTCCACAGCGGTCCCAGTCCCTGTCCGCAGCGGTTCCAATCCCTGTCCACAGCGGTCCCAGTCCCTGCCTGTACGCAGCCGTCCCAGGCCCTGTCCACAGTGGTCCCAGTCCCTGTACACAGTGGTCCCAAAGCTCCTCTTCTCAGCCGGGGTGGTGACAGCTGGACAGCAGGCAGTTCAGGAGTCTGATGTGGGCTTCTCTGACATTGCTTTAGGCGCAGAGCGAACTTTATTCAGAACACACAATGGATTCAGTATCATCAGTGAGAATGAAGTCATAAGAAGGTAGGCATGTTTGTAAAGACAGCCAGTGTCAACGCAAGGAAAGCCCAGCATTTCTCATGGAAGCAGACACTAATGACACGGGCAGAGACCTCACTGGATGAGCCCCGCGCAGTCACTGTCGGTGGCCCCTGGCCAGTGCAGAGGTGCTGTGTGCGCCCTGGAGCCGGAGCCTCGGGTAGTGTTAGTTATGCCACAGTGACTGCAGAAAAGGCCCCAGAACCTCCCAGGGCTTCCCCAAGCACTTCAAAGTCCGAGAGACGACGGTGCTGCTGGCTTCTCACCAGCTGCAAGATTGCTGTTCATTTCCTCCGGGAATTTTGCTGATCATATCAGGAAATGAGGTCAGCTGAGTCCTGGCTGCTCCCATCTATAATTTCATCTGATAAAGACCCATATGATAGGAGGCTGTTTGCTAAATTTATTTTTATTTTATTTTGTATTTCAGTTATTCTAGTGTAATTCCTGAGGCTTAGGATGCTACTGTGAGTTGGAGTCACCAGCACATGTTTGCCTGCATGAGGAGGCCCATGTACCCTAAGTGGTGTGCTGGCCACCATGCACAGGTCGTGTGTGACCATGGCCCTTGGCCCCTGGCTCAGACCCTCGCTGCCTCCTCTCCCCGCCCCCAGAGTGGCCTCCTCAGCCTGCATCCTTGTCTGGAGCTCTCAGTCCAGTGCCTCACGGTCCTTTGGTCCTGGTGACCTGCAGCTCTGGATTATAGAACCACTTCTCACCCCATACTGTAGGCCTGTTGGTGCAATGAAACCAGCTGAAAGGAAGATGAAGACTGAGTTCCAGTTTTTACATTGTTCCCCCTTGTCCATTCCAGGTGCTTTTCCACAGCAGGAAAGGATGCAGTGGCAGAGACCCTGTGTGTGTCTGTTCTCAGGCTCTGGCAAGCTGTGTGCAGGGGGAACGGTAAGCCTGGCCTATCACACCTCATCACCCTTTTTTAAAAAAATATATATTTTATTGATTTTTTACAGAGAGGAAGGGAGAGGGATAGAGAATTAGAAACATTGATGAGAGAGAAACATCGATCAGCTGCCTCCTGCACACCCCCTACTGGGGATGTGCCCGCAACCAAGGTACATGCCCTTGACTGGAATCGAACCCGGGACTCTTCAGTCTGCAGGCCGACGCTCTATCCACTGAGCAAAACCAGTCAGGGCACTTCATCACCCTTAACGCCCATTAATGCAGGAGCTGCGTGGGCAGACAAGTTTGTTCCCCCAGAGGCTGGGCCCTGGAGACTCGATGTCTGGACCTTCCCTCAGAAAAAAGCATATGGGTCAGAATCAAGGCCTGCACCCACTTATGTCCCTGGCACCCTTGCAGCGCCATCCGCATGGCCGAGGCCACTGTCAGCGTGATGGGTGGTCTCAACTGGGGTTTTTGCTGACCACAGGACCCAGTTGAGCATCATGAGCTTTACAGTCTGCCGGGGCTGACCAGCAGCCCCTGAATGACGGGTGAACAGATTACTCAGACACAGGTTGACTGTGTAAGAGAGGGCTCAGGGGCCCCAGGCTTTAGTAGCCAAAGGAGCCTCTATTGTCTGCCTCATTAGGCCTTTATTGGAATTTTTATCTTTAGATACAATCAGTGGGGTGAGTAATCTTGGGAGGACACGTGTTTACACTGTCCTCTAGGCAAGGGCATTCAGGGGTTAAGCATAAGGATTCCAGTAAACACCTGGGGCTCTGCAAAGCACAGACTTGTTTGGAAAGGTCAAGGACTAATTAGGGATGCCGCTAGATACTCCCCTGTCTCCCCTAAGTAGGAATTCCAATAAACAGGGCAGGCGGCAACTTTCCAACCAAGTCCTGTGTGCTCCCCAACAGCGGTCATCTGCCACATCTGTGACACTGATCCGTGTGCAATAGCAGGACAGTAACGTGTGTGAGGAATTCGCTTGCCTTCCAGACTCAGCGTTTTACATAGCAGCTTCTTCTGGGGTTTAATAAGTCTATAGAATCTGATCACTTTTGTGACCTCGATGTAAATAAAAAATTGAACCATTTATATTATTTTTTAAAAGATTGTATTTTTATAGGAAAAGATCTGACCTGGGACATAAACTATGAAATTAGAGTAATGGTAGCTGCGTCCCTTTTTCACAGGCTCCTGTGAGAAGCCAGCAATAGAGCTTGTGAATGTAGCTTGTCAACTGCTGAATATGAGATCATGTAATTTTTTTTCTTGATTTATTAGAGTGGAGGAATCATAGGTCCTAGAAAACTAGAGAAGCAGGGGCCTCTTTCCTGAAGGGCATGATACTCAAACTAGTATCATGAGCGAGGGACTGCTTACAGGCCAGGACATGGGCCTGTGTGTGCACGTTGCCGAGTGGGAGGGAAAAGCCAGGTGCAGTGTGGGGTGGGTCACACTGGGAACAGGATTCATGCAGGGGTGCGGAGCAGCTCCTTTCGGGGAGGCTTACCGGAGGAGGACACGAGATGGGGACTTTTGTTTTCAGCTGTTCTCCTTCTGTAGTTATTTCAGTTGTTCACAGTCAGCTCCTGTTCCAGAATAAGAAAAAATACATGAGCTGGACAAACGGGTCTGTTTCGGCGCTTAACCTCATCCTCCACCTGCACCCCTGATGCCCTCACATTCACACGCCTGGTTAGAAGTGACCCAGCGAGAGGGGAAGACCCAGGACCACTGCCTGGAGTGGCTTCCCGTGTGGGGAGGGGGCACGCTTTACACTTGAGCGTTCTCATGGGACAGTCTAGTTTTCCCACAAGGACTCTGGCCATTATATGAAGTGGAAGGTCTAAAGACAGTTCAGCTGCTTTCTTCCCCATTCCTCACATTTCCACATCACATACCAAGGAGCCTTTGACAAGAATGATACTAATGTACGTGCGCCAGTCCCTGCTGTAAGCGCATCACGTAGTAACTCACTTAACCCTCTGTTAGCCGTCACCTTCCTCAGTTCACTGATGAGGGAGCAGTTGCACAGGAGTTACTAGATCGGCTGAGGTCATCCACCTGGTCATTGAGACCAGCAGTCTGCTTCTAGAGTCCGTGCCCTTACACTTCACTGTCCCAGCTCTCAGATGAGTGGAGAAGGATTGGAGGTGGGCACAGAACTGTAATCGCTGCCCGCGGTGCACAAGGCGAACGCTCCCGTGTCTTGCAGAGGAAAATGAGCGCCAGCTCGTGACACACCCTGGCTCAGGCAGGCTGCTGCCCTCCCTCTTGGCCTCCGGGGTCCTGCCCATCCGGCAGCAGAGCCTGGCCCTGCTGCTGCAGCTCGCCCAGACGAAGACCGGCCGGAGCCTGGTCATCAGCCACCTGGACCTGACCCGGTAAGGAAGATCCGCCTGCGTGTCAGAGCATCACCTGCCCAGTGAAGGCAGCCCGTCTCCCTCTCACCTCTCTGACAGGAGAGGTGCCATCAGACTTTTCCTCAATCTGCAGTCATTTCCTCAGTCCCTTCATCACATGTTTTGTTTGGTTTTGGTCTCTTTGCGTAAGTGTAGCTATAGGATCGTAAGCTTCTCTCCCCTAAGCTGTCTTTGAATTGCTTGGGTTTCAATTTTAATTTTTCCAGTGTCTTGGAGAGTGGCATTCATGATCATCCTGGGAGTCTGCCTGCTCTCTTTAAATAGCCAAAAAGCCTTAGCTTATTACCTCAGTGCCTGCTGTTCTCATTAACGCCCACCCCGACTAGACCAGGAAGCGAGGAATGTGCTCTCTGCAGTGAAACGAGACGGTTTGCAGCAGGCCAGGCTGCAGGCAGGCCCCGGGACCTCGCAGAAAGGGCTCATGCACATTCCTCCCAGGTGCTTTTCCCTATACAGTGCATTGACGGAACAAGTGGACAGTGACGGGAACTAGGAGGGCCAGTGCCACTTTGTGGAAACAGTGAGGTTTTAGGTGCCAGCAGTCATGACCCCAAACCCTTGCTTGTCTCTGTCTGCTATGTGACCCAGGAAAGTTACTTAGCCTTGATGAACCTGGTGTCTTCCCTGCTTCACAGACTTTTGGTGAAGCTTCAGAGTGGTGATGTGTGGATGCCAGCTAAACATTTTCTGTTGCATTCGACAGAACACGTGACCAAGAGGAGCTGGTCTTCTTTTCTCACGTAACAGCAGAGACCAGAGGTGGCATTGGCTGGTGGAATGGCTTCAAGGTGTCAGAGTCAAGGGCTCTGCCCTTCTCTTGACCCTTCCCTCATGGTCACACAGGCTGCTGCCACTCCAAGCATCACCTCCCCCTTTAGGACAGTTTAGCACCAGCTGGGTCTGTCCCTTTTATCAAGAGAAACAACTGCTTCTGTTTCTCTTTGGTCACGTGCCACCTGTGATTGGAAAATGGTTCCTGCTTCCACAGTCGAGTCAGTCAGGGTAGAAGGTGATGGCAGGGTTTCCGTGGGGATCGCCAGCAAACAGCTTCAACCACAGTGAGGGAAGCAGCCAGTGTCATGCCTGACACATGGTGCGGACTCAACAATAACTTGATACTCATTTGCTCTCTCCAGGACCCATGCTCAGGTCCTAAACGGATGCGAAAGTGCATTTACTGTGCATTCGATCATTTTCTGATGTGTGGTCCATCTACAGGGACAGCTGCTTGCCAGCAAAGCAGAAAGCGCCAACAGTAAAGGAGATGAGGAGGGTGGGAAGGGGCAGCTGCTCTCTTCAGTCCAGTTAGGATGTGCACTCTCACACAGCGAGAAGCCTCGTTGTTCATGGCTCCCGGGACTAAAAGCAAGATGATCTTAGGCTGCCAGCTCAGCTCCTCCTCTGTGCTACTCAGGTTCATCAGCGTTGTCTTTAAGAGCAACGAGAACAGATTTCAATTGGCGGAGGAAGAATCGGAACTAACTGTAAAATAAGTGATTTGTGACAGAGGAACACTGAATTCACTCCCGAGGACGTGGGGGAGTTGCAGAAACTTGAAGTTGCCTGGGGTGTCGTCAACTATCCAGCCCAGCCCTGCCCAGCACCGATGTCCTCTCGGGGGCATCCCAGTACGTACATGGTGTGCACGCTGCCCTCCAGGGGAGATTCCAGCTTCGAGTCAGTTTGATTAGGATGGACACTATCACAGCTGATGGACTGGGGTCTTTTCCCAGCTAACAAAAGGATGTGGCTCTCACCTCCCACAGGATGTGCTGTTGATGGAAAATTACCTCCTTTCACTGAGCACAAACTGCCTGCCCCATTCTAGTCTGGGACAATGCTGCTGCCGATACCGAGGCCTCGGTCAGTCTATCGAAGGCCTACAGAACACGTCATCTCTCCCACTTTGCAGGGCGTGAAGGAGCCTGGTCTTTTCCATGTTAAGCATCCTGGTTTCCCTCTGGACTTGACTTCCAGATCCTGCCTAGACAAGCAGCTGAGTAAAGGCAGTAGCACAGATGTGGGTGTCCTCTCCTCACACCCTCAGCACTCGCTGTGAGGACCTGCTGGCAGCCCCCAAATGTGCCCTGCTGTCTGATGCCACGTCGTCTTGGTGAATGCTGTGTGCTGTGCCGGGAATGCTCTGCTCCCCGTGTGCCTGACACTGGCCTGCAAGCTCCTTGGACAGTGCCCAGCAGGTGTCGATTGAATGAACAACGGAACAAAAAGCCAGCACTACACTTTCAAGTGAGAGCTAACATATTATCTGCTCTTTGAAGCCTTCATCGCCATCCTTCCACACCTCCCACCAGGTGGACTCTGTGCCCACTCTGTGACATGAATTTGTTTCTGGCATATCACCCAAGTGCTTAGTCCTGCCCTCCCTGGACTGAGCACAGCACTGAGCGCACTGTGGGTGCCGAGTATGGGCCTGTTGGTTGCACAAGTGGCCCCTGCTTCGTCCTGGGCTGGTCAGTCTGTCAGGGCAACCTGAGGTTGCATTAGCTTTTTTTGGCAACTCCACCGGACTATTTGCTCATAATGGGTTTGCAGTTACCCAATAACCCTTGAATCTTGTTCATATGAACTAGTTATAAACCAGGTCTACCAATTTTGTTATTTATGCAGAATTTCCAGCTCTAAGTGTAGGAGTTTGAGTTTAACTGAATTAAATTTTGTCTGATATACTCAGCAGCCTGTCAAAATTTTGTGAAGTCTTTATTCCATCCCTCACCTTATTAGGGAGCCCTCCTACTTTAGTCATTAGCAGATTAGTAGCATGCCATTTAGATGTCATTTATGTGACTGAACTTGGCCGAGCCAGAGTCACATGGCAGAAGCTCCAGCAATTCCTTCCTGTAGTCGTCTGATAATCAGTGGACTTGGGTTAAAACTGTTCAACCCTGGGACTGCACATGGTGGTAGAGCCACTCTGCAGGAGAGTCCGTGTCATGGATGGCCAGGAGCTGGGCTTCCTGGGGGGCATGGCAGGGCCACTCCAGCTACCTCACCTGCATCTGGCTCCTTCCTGGCCTCCTTGCAAGGTGTCCCTGATGGAAATGCTGTCAGTTGGAGGACAGCCCACTCTGAGGTTGTACTGGATTTTTTGCAGATTATTAGAAGCCCTGGTGTCATTTCTTGACTTCTCAGACGAGAGGGCCACCTCAGCCATGGGACTGCTCACAGACTTGGCGCTGGAAGAAAGGTAACATTTATTTACAGAAGTTGACATCTCTCCTTAACTGTTGCTGACTGTCTGATAGTTTAGAATGTGCAGCATACAGGGAGGCTGGCCAGTGGGCATCGCAGGCCCACTGAGTAGGAGGGCTGATGCCTTCCTGGGCCACGGTCAGCACTGCTGTTCCAGCCCCTCGGGCCAGGGGACCCAGTCCTCAACGGGGTTGGAAGCAGTAACGTACTTAAAACACATTAGACAAGCCTACTGTGTGTTGGGGAAGCTTCTTTCCCTTAATCAGCACCTAAAGGGAACTGCCTAGCAAATGTGTACTGAATAGATGTGAGTGAGGGAGAGAGTGCACAGTAAAATGGAGCCTCCTCTTGGGTTGCCAGTGGCATTATGGGTAACCATCCCCCCTGCTCTTTTTGGCTTAACTACTGGGGAATTCAGTAAAGGTCTTACATTTTTCATAATTCTTAAGTGTTGTTGTTTTTCTTCAGTGTCTCTTGTTTTTTTGTTTAATTTCCTCACCACCTTTAGAACATCGTGCTTAGAAATGATCGTGAGAGAGTGCTGCTTTGCTCCTGGACAGGCCCTCGGCACAGGCTGGGGACTCAGTAGCTGCTCTGGCGTGTGGAGATGCATGTGTAGCATGTGGAGACATGAGTGTAGCATGTAGGGATGTGTGTGCCATGTGATGTGTATAACATGTGGAGACATGTAGCACATGGATATGTGTTTGTAATGTGGAGATATGCGTAGCATATGGAAATGTGTGTAGCGTGTGGGTGTGTAGAGGTTTGTAGCATATAGAGGTATGAAGCATGTGGAGACGTGTGTGTAGTGTGCAGAGATGTGTGTAGCATGTGGAGACACGTGTAGCACTGGAGGCACATGTGTAGCTAGGTCTCCTTATGGCTGTGCCGAGAAACCATGCTTGCACTGCACTTCCTGTTTACACAGCACACAGCGCAGACTCGGAGCGAGGGGAGGGCAGGGCGTTGGGAAGTCAGTTTGGCAGAGCCTAGGGATTCCAGCGCTTTCTGCATCAGTGCTGCCATCTGAGACCTGATGTTTAACATCAAAGGCAATTCTTCAGGCTTGGAGAGATGAAAGCCGCGTCATGTACCTGGAGCATTCTCTTCTGTTTCCGAATGAGTCATCCAGGCACATGGCAAACACAGGGGCCCAGAGGTTGTGTCTGTTCACCCCGTCCCCTGAGACTGCATTTCTCCTATAGCTTGTACAGTGTGGAGCTAAATCACGGCTGGTGTTCTCCCAACAGATTCCAAGTCTGGTTCCGGGCCAACCTCGCAGGTGTTCTCCCGGCTCTCAGAGGCGTGCTGGTGAGCAGGTCTTCGTTTCATCATCTCTGACTCTCAGGGGCATGAGCAGTTTAAACACAGTCACACTCCAGAGCGCCTGTTGACTCTCAGGTTCAGGAATCATTTATTCACAGCTGGAATTTACACAGTTTTTATTAAAACAGCGCTAGCTGGGCCAGGTGGAGAGGGCACATGCAGGCTCATCACGCGGGAGGAAGAGCTGGATGTGGCCTCTGCGTCTGGGGTGAAGGCGAGGGAGTGTTCAGGTTCATCAGTCCCCTGTGATCCCCAGTCTGGTCATAAGGACTGTGTGCCACCCTGAATGAAAGCTGTCCAGGTCAGGAGGGCGAGTGTGGCGATCTGAGCTAGGGAGGCAGGGAAGAGCAAGGGGGTGGGGGAGTTCGAGGAGAGCATGCTGGGACTAGCCCCTGTCCCTGGGGAGCCACGTCTCAGGGGACCTGAGCACGTCCACAGCCCAGTCTTTCAGACGTGGAAGTGGAAGCTCTGTTGTCCAGGCTGGTTGGTGGTACCCCTGAGATGAGCTCAAGGCCTCTCTGTTCCAGGCCACATGCTTTGGGGTTAACCCATGTGCCTCCACTCTGTTGCCAGCATGACCCCGTTGATGCCAGTGTGATGCTGCACTCTCTGGTTCCCAGGCGTTTTGGTGCACGAGGGGTGCGTCTGGGGATGATGCTGGCATCATCTGCCTGCTCTCTGCACACTTGCTTTCTCATGATTCTCTTTTAGAAGAGAGACCCCAAGGAAGTCAACACCTCAGCTCTCAGCCAGTGTGTTGCCATCATGGGGAGCCTCAGTGCTGACGCTGCCACCAGAAGACAGATGTCTGCCTCTGAGGAATTTGGGGATGCTTGCTTGGGCCTCATGGTATTTTAACTTTTCTCCTTAAGGCTGGTTTTCTATCTGCTTTGGGGGTATTGGCTTCTTCTTCATTATCTAAATCTTCTAAAAAATTTTGTTTGAGAGTGCTGGAGCCAGTGGCTTCTTCCTTCTATAACCACAGATTTTATGGGCGGCTGACCTCAGCAAGCCTCCACATCATGTCTCATTCACCCTCGAGAGCCTTGAAGGCTTTGCTGGCGGAGTTGGCTTGGCCACCCATTTGAGCAGCTCAGTCTTCAGTGTAAACACAGGACCAGGTTGAACCAGGGTCACATGGCAGAGGCACAAGAGACACCTTGGGAGTGTCCCACACTAACACTAACTCATAGACTGGTCTCTAATCTTCCAGCATCACATAGGTTCATGACATTGGCAATGTAAGCAGTGTCAGTAATGCTGAGACCGTTGCCAAGGGAAGATGACTTTAAAAGCTACAAGGCAACCCTGGCTAGTGTGGCTCAGTTGGTTGGAGCATTGTCCCATACACCAAAAGGTGGCAGGTTTGATCCCCAGTAAGGGTGTATACCGGAGGCACCAGATAGATGTGTCTCTCTCCCTCTCCCTCTCCTTCTTCCTTTCCCTCTCCTTTCCTCTCTCTCTAAAATCAACTAAATATAGAAATATATATTTATATATATATAAGCCTAAGCAACTGTTATGCACACTGACCACCAGGGGGCAGATGTTCTACACAGGAGCTGCCCCCTGGTGGTCAGTGCGCTCCCACAACCAACTTCCTACAGCCAGCCACCCTCCTGCAGTCCCTCCACTCTGGCCTACTGGCCCAGTCGGCCTGATTGCTAGCCAGGCCGAGGGACCCCACCCATGCATGAATTCATGCACCAGGCCTCTAGTATACTAGTTTGTGTGTGTGTGTAGAAGCTGCATGACAAAAAGGTCATGGGTCACCTTGTTTTGTTTTCAAAGGCCAGGTGTGAGGAGGATGTAGATCTGTCCAGAGACGTCATATATGCACTCCTAGGACTGATGATGAACTTGTGTCTTCAGTCCCCCTTTGTCTCTGAGGTACAGTATTCTTTTCTCCCTACCTTGAACCCTGGAACAACGTAAACACATTCTGTTGCATAGACTGTTCTCATTTCCGCCAAGAGCTAGAAGCCCCTAGAGCCAGCACGGGCAGTGGGACTGGGAAATGCTGGGAGACACTCTCTCTGCTTCACTGAGGGATAGATGAGTCACTTGGTCAGGTGCTCATTCAGAAAAAATTGAGTGTGCAGGATGAGCACACTGCTAGGTCCTGCATTTACAAAGTCAGATAAAATGTGGTTCCTGCCCTCAAGGTATGGTGCCCTGTAGTGAGGGGAGATCAGTAGGTGTTGTGAGGGAATGTGGTGGTGCACAGGAGGGTGGTCAGCTCTCATCAGGACTCAGAGGGGAGCTCCATCAAGGACTCTGATGACCAGAGCATTCACAGCCCCTTCTCTGTCCCCATGGCTGCAGGTCTGGGCCACGGAAGTGAGCAGGAGGTGCATGTTGCTGCTGAACAGCCAGGATGGAGGAGTCCTGACAGTAAGATCAGGAGAGCCAGAACAGCATCCTTTGTTCTCCTTCGTGTTGTTGTAATGTCGGTGCATCTTACCCTTCCAAAGGCATCACATTTTTTATATTCTGCCAACTCTCTGAGGGATGGGGAGGGCACGCTCCTCAGAATGGTGCCCATAATTACACAATCCTCAGACTTGCCTTCAGCTTCATGGGATTTGGTGAGCACTGCCCAGCACCCATCTGTGGAGCCGCCTAGAGTCCAGGAGCCCTTTGGTGTCTGGTCTGGAACTTATCTGATTTGTCCTATTTCAAGATATCCTTGTGCAAATGGAATGGGTCCTGCGATTTTATGTAAAATCTCTTTTCCATGATCAACAGACCCAAACCCAGGTTTTCAAGCCAGTGATCCCAGAGGCTGTTTAAGCATGCTGGCCTTAGCCCCCTTGGAGGTAGATGCTGGAATGGCTTTTAAACTCCATTTCCATTTGGATAAGAAAACCGAGAAGGCGGATGGGGAGCACAGTGCGTCAGGGGATACTGATGTGGTTCAAGAGGCTATTTGCCAGAATCCCAGGATGTGGTATAAATGCACATTAAGAATTACCCCAATTTTCCCGCCTATTAGGGCCCCAAAGCCTAGAGAAATCACTGGAGTCACATTCAGGGTATCCTGGGAAGCCAGCCCTTCAAAGGTCACAGACTGGAGGCTGGTTCCAGGATGGGGGTAAAGGTTCTAAGTAGACCAAGAGCATCCTCTTTGGAGCTGGCATGCCTACACTTCCCTGAGGTCAGTTCCGGCATTGTAGGGGGTTTTTAACCTGGGCTCTAGGAACGCATGGCAGGTCTGCAGTTCCTTGGAACCCACTGCAATTGTATAGAAAATTCTGAGTGTATGTGCATTTTCATGGGTGGGGGGCAGCACAACTTCCATCAGATCCTCAGAAAGGATCCATGACCCCCAAAGTGGTGAGCACCATTGTTGTTGGGTATTGGATTTTCTGGATGGTCCAAATCAGGGATAGGGAGCCTTTTTTTCTGCCAAGGGCCATTTGGATATTTATAACATCATTCTTGGGCCATACAAAATTATCAACTTAAAAATTAGGCTGCCATATTTGGTCAGACATTTAATTAACTCACCCCCATGCCTTGGGAGGACCAGACAACATGATTCTGTGGGCCTTCCATGGCCCACGGGCCATATAGGCCCCACCTCTAGTCTAAACCTAAAGCTAGGCCAGCACTAGCTTCGTGCTAACCATTCAGGACTCCCTTGGCCAGACTTTCCCAGGACTCTGCATGTGCCACAATTGGGGGCAGCAGCTTCAGCAGGAGAATCGGTCCTTCCTTAGGGTGCTCTCTACTGTCTCGAGCCTGGAAAGAGATCTGTGCTGTCAGCTGTGGGGACATTCCAGCCCCCAAGGGAAGCAAGACTGATGTTGTGCTAACACAGTCTATGCCTTCTCCCTCTGAGACCTCTTAAAACGAGACTACAGGCATTGGGGGGAAGTAGAAACCCACATCAACAAAGTGAACAGGCAAGAGGACACCAGTGGGTCAGGAGCGGCAGAGCTGGAGAAACCTGGGTGTAGAGCACAGACTGAGGAGCACACCTCTGGGAAAGGGACCCTGGAGAAGATGGCACCTTCCAAATGCCAGGTGCAACAGGGCAGCAGTGGGAGCCTAGGGGACTGCACTCGGCAGCCCCCGTCTGTCCCCCGGGCACAGAATCTGAGCACGTTTCTTCAGAGGCACCGGGAGACCAGAGAAGACGTGTGTGCTGTCTAGTATCTGGGGGTGCCACCTGCCAGGCCCAAACACAGCAGGCCCAAACATACTGTGTTATCTTTTTCATAAGTGTGATCAGCAGCTAAGGGTCCCTAGACATTTCAGGAAAGCCATACACATAAATAGAAAAACCACAATAAACAGAAAAATTGACCAGAAAAACAAACAAACACAGATGGTGTAGGAAAAAGCAAAAAATTAATAACTATTATGTGTATCCTCAGAAAAATTCAAAGTAGTATTATAGCCAAATTGTAGTAATAGCTTTCTATTTCAAAGAATTAGAACGGGAAGTCTCCCAGAGAATAGAACAAAAAGACAGATTCAGAACAAATAAAGAAAAAGCTAAAAGACCCAAAGGATCAATCCAGGAAGGCTGCCCTGGGCCAAGGTGGCAGCACCGCGGAGTGGCCAGGGCTTTCAAAAGGCGAACTGGGTGGCCTGTGTGAAGCAGAAATGAGCGGAGCCACAATGCGCCAGGGACAATGTTCACAGCCCTTTGAATGGCCTACCTGGCAGCTGCATTCAAAACAGCAGTGCTTGCTACTTGGCCATGACATATTTTTAAGATCAAGGTGCAAATTTGGCTTCCAATGTTAATGGTTGTTTCACCTCCCCCTTGTTCACTTGTAAAGGTCCTCAGCATGTCTGAAAGGAGCTTTGAGTTACCCTTCACTTTCTGCTTCCCTAGAGAGCTGCTGGCGTTCTCAGCCGCACCCTTCCTTCCTCCCTGGAAATCGTCGTGGAGGCCCTGAGAGCAGGAGTGGTGAAGAAAATGATTAAGTTCCTGAAGGTAAAATGCCGTCATTGCTCACAACCTCTGGAGCTTCCAGGAACGTCTCATTTTATTTGGGGAACAGAAGTGAGGTGCCGCTATTGCACCCCTGCTAGATTTCAACCTTGAATGGGGATTCTCTTCTGCGTGTCCACCCAGACTGTGCTCTGAGCATCAACAAAAGAGTGGAGAATAGATAAGTAAACTGTTCCCCAGCTGGGTGGCTCAGTTGGTTAGAGCATCATCCAGATACACCACGGGTGTGGGTTCCATCTCTATTTGGGTCACGTACAAGAATCAACCAATGAATGCAGAAATGGGAGGGACAACAAATTCTCTCTCTCTCCCCCTCCCTCCTTGTGTTCTTCTAAGTAAGTAAATAAATAAATTAAATAGGTAAACTGTCCATTAAATACACATAGAAACCCTGTGTCCGAGCCTGTCTTACACATGCATGGCCTCTGTCCCGGAAAACGATGGTCTGAGTAACTCCCACCAAGGCTTCTCAGCCTCTTACTCTGCTCGCGTTTTCCCGCTCCCGGCGCTTTATCCAGTTGTCTGGAGGATGGAGGATGTAACTCCACTGTGAGATATGCAGGGTGCAGCTACAAAAGGATGTAACGAAAGGCTGTTCAGGTTTCCCTGTGATATGAGTGCAGTGAGTCTAAGCGAGTGGGTACAACAGGTAACCAGACTCACCCGGAAGGGCGAGGGGACGCACACAGCTGCCATCTCTGGATCCCTTCTGCGATAGCTATGCCCAGCAGGGTCACTCACCCGTGTTAATGTGGTGACCCCGTGGGAGACTTACTCATAAAACTCCGGGCTTGCAGGGCCAGGAAGCATGCTTGCTGTGCGTGGGGTTGCTGCGCTGCGTCAGGGACAGTATTGAGAGGGCAGGACAGGGCAGTCTGAGTTTCAGCTGCCACTTGCATGATGACTGTCATTCACTCTGGACATCTCTTGCAAACCTGCCAGAGGCTGCCGATTGCATGCACACATGTGATATTATGCATGCATATGTGCACCGTGCATTAGGTTATGATTTGACAGTTGTCACCTCGTAAAATGATGTAGGTCCCTGATGTTCTCTATGCAGGCCTGGCAGCCTTGGCAAGTCAGCCTTTGTTCTCAAATCCTGCAGTGAGCGGGTCCTTCCCTCCCTTTTTGGTTGATCTGTCAGTCGACAGCATCGTTCTCTTCTCAGCCACTCTCACAAAGCCTTGCCAGGCGATTCCTCAGGTGTACGTGTCAGGCCTGCACCCCCTGGTGTGGGCTGTGCTGGGGGAGGGGGTGAGTGCCACTCCCTCCGCAGGGCCACGCTCCTCTGGAAGTGCGCCCGTTCTCAGTGGGCCTCTCTTTTAGGCGTTAGGACGCCACGAGCAAGTCACAGCTGCTCACTGTGGTTTCTGCCAAGAACAGTCGCAGGATTGATGGTATTTTTCTAATCTCATTCGCAATCTAGGCGGGAGGCCAGACCGCCTCGCGTTATGCCGTGAAGACCCTCGCCATCTGCACTAACAGTTGCCATGAGGCACGAGAGGAAGTGATACAACTGGACAAGAGTAAGTGATGCTTTCGTTAAGCGGAGCCCACACCCCAGAGGCTAGTCATCCTTGAAGCTGCAAAGGGAACCAACCGCAGGTGAGCAGAAAGGAGGGACTTAGTGGAAAGCCGCTACCTCTCCCCGGCCTTCGGCTGTGCTTACACTGTCAGATGTCATCTCACCTCCAGCTCGGAAAGCATTGAATTAGCCTTGGGCTGCGCACAGGTAGCAGGCCCAGGCTGCAGACTCAGGTAACAGGGTTGAAGCTGAGAGCTACCGCCTGTCGCCAAGTTAAATTGAAATTGTTTCTAAACCATTCTGCTTAGACCGACCGACCTAACATGGGTTCTCCTCTTTCACCAGGGGAGGGGGGAGGAACAGGTTCAACTTGTAGTGAGCAAGGACAGTCACTGGAGTCTGAGCCTAGCGTTGCTCTAGTAACTGAGATCGACTGCAGGGTTCCCAGGCCAGGCAGCCTGCTGCTGTTCTCCTTACCCTCCCCTGGAATGTGCCAGGAGGGGACACACCAGGGCCTCTCCAAGCAGACAGGAACCTTTCTTCTGGGCCCTATTGCTTGCCCTGCAGCCCAGGATGCAGGCCCGTGGCCTCCCACTAGGGGCTGTCAAGTGGAGAGTTGAGGTAAAGGCTGGGGACTTTAGAGAAGACAGCGCTGCGTGCCTGCCACGCAGCATCCACCCACTCCCATCAGTGTTGTGCCAGACGCCGCCCAAGGCCTCTGAGGTACGTCAGAGACACACAGTGAAAGGAGCCGATGGCGCTCAGTACATTTTTGCTAAATGAGGGGGTGACATGCCCTATCTCAGAGTTTCTGGGCGCCTCAGCGTCCACTGACACCTCCTCGCGCCGTCCATCCCTCTGCCAGCCTCCTGCTTGGGATTTGGAGGGACCGATGCATGTTCTCCTCCTGCAGACTTCAGTGTTCTCATGACGCTGCTCGGCTCGGAGGATGAGATTCTGGTGGGCAACGCCGCCCTCTGCCTGGGGAACTGCATGGAGGTGCCCCAGGTGGCGTCCTCCCTGCTGAAGACGGACATCGTGCAAGTCCTGTTGAAGCTCGCAGCCCGCGATGTGGGGGAGAGGGCTGTGCCGCTGAACGCAGGGATCGCTCTGGGGAAGCTGTGCACGGCCGAGCCCAGGTGTGCGGGCCCCTGGTCATGTTTCAGAACAAGCAGGCGCCTGCCTGGCTGGGCTCTGCCCCGGGAGCCCTGGTTCCTTCCCTGCAGACAGGGTTGGGCCCTAGTAGCTGCCTCTTGGAGGAAGCCTTCCCTGAGGGAACTGGGGGCCCTCAGGCTCCACCCAGAGAGGGAAGACTTTTATCTGACAGGGATTTGCTTCCTGTCACTGTCCTCTCTGATTCCACTCCCTCATTCTCCATCCTCCTCTTTCCACTCCTCCTTCCTCCCTGTCACCATCTCTCCTCTCTCCCTCCTTCTTTCCCCTCTACTTTTCCAAAAAGAGTTAGCCCTCCCCTCATTCTTGTCTGCCCAGGGCATGAGCATATGGGAGAAGGTCCAGTGCCCATAACATTCTCCTGCTGGAGCAAACCAACATGAGACGTGGACAAGCCAGGGCAAGCCAGCTCTGCTCGAACCACGTCCACTGCTCCTGTTTAGCTCGTACTCTGTTCTTTCTGATGCGTTTAAATGTTTAAACTCCTAGTCATTCACGCTCCCAGTAGGTGCCGCCGTGGCTGCATGACGGAGCCCCGAGCCCGGCATAGAGGGGGTGCCTCCCTTGGCAGGGCGGGTGTCCGGCCTGCCGGGCTCCGTCCTTTGCAGCCTCAGGCCTCTGACTCCTCCTCCGTGGAATGAGAGGGTTGGCCTGGATGGCATCCAAGGTCCTTTCAAGTTCTGTCTGGTTGTTCAAATGGGAGGAATGGAGAGTTTCTTCCACAGAAAGCATGGCACGTTAGCTAGTGTGAGCTCAGAGTTCCCAAGAGCAGGTGCCATCGGATCAGCTGTCACACCCGCCACTCAGCGAGAGTGTTGGCCGTGTCTGCGGGCCTCCCTGAGGACTCCAGGGCCTCAGCTCAGCCCCTTGCCACCTTCCTGCCAGGGCTAGTGAGGGGCGGCCTGGGCTCAGCAGTCCGCACACAGGTCCTGGAGCTTGTGTTCCGATTACGACAGGTTTGCTGCTCAGCTGAGAGAGCTTCATGGACTAGAAATTCTCAACTCCACCGTGACGCACATCCAGGATTCTTGAGGCACGTGGTGTCTGTGCAAACCCACGACTGCGTGCCCTGGGTTGCTCCTGGTTAATAAAATCCTAAAATAGCCACTCAAGAACCAAATACTGACTTTCCGAGTCTGTGCCTGTGGTTTTCATTGGCAACAGGAGAGTGGGCATGAGGCCAGCTGCCGCGGCAGGACCTGCCTGCCCGCCCAGCGCCCCGTTCTGCAGAGGCTGGGCTCCAGCAAGCGAAAAGCCAGGCATCGTGTAAGTGACGGTTCTAGATGGGAGCTGTGTTCTGCCAGCCTCCCCCTCCCGCTCTGGGTCATTCCTGGAAGTGCCGCCTGGTGCCCTCCTCCAGTCAGACTGCGCACCCCATCCTGTGTGTCACTAACTCTCACAGATGCAGACATTCATTTCCCTAATCCACCTGCACTCTCACCCCATGCCCAGAAGCCCCTGCTCCCCTGCCTCTGCCCTAGGTCCACTCTCAGACTGCTGGGGCCACCTCTGCACCCCAAGTCCCTAAGTGAAAAGTCCAGTAAGTGACACGACTCTTCCACTTCTCAGTACATGTACGGAGCACTGTAGGGAAGGAGGTGGGACCTGTATGGTACAGTGAACACCAAGAGTCCCGGACCAAAGTCCCAAAGACTTATGGTCCTACCCTACTTCCTGGCAGCTGTGTGACTTTGGGCAAGTCACTTAACCACTCTGAGCTTTGGTAGCTGCTTCTGTTAAAACTAGAACAATACAGGCCCAGCCTATCTCCTGTATTGCTGTGAAGATTAAACGACACTTTAGAAGTAAAGGAACTTTGGGGATTACAAAGTGCTACACAGATAGGACATATTGTCAGGTTCCATCTTGAGGTCAAGGGAGTTGACTATTATGTTAGCTGGATTACATCTGAGTGGCCCGGGAAGGGGTAAAACACAGGTCCTTTAAGGAATCGGAGCTGGACCATCTCTGGACCCTGCAGGAAAAGGAATCTTCCTCCTAGATTTTGTTCATCAGACCCAAGAAATGGCTTTTCACGAGTCAGGTGGCTCTTAGCTTACATGAAAAACTGTGCTCCTGAAGCCAAGATAGGTCACTGGCACTTGGGGGGCTGGAGTGAAATCAATAGCCCCGAGACCCTCACTGTGGGCCCAGGGAACCACGTGGGGCTGGAGCAAGCTGGCGGGGCTGTGATAGCGCCGTCGCGCTGGCCCTGCGTGGCAGGCAGGTGACAGCCACAGGAGCGGCCAGGGGCTGCCCGCTCAGTCCCATCCCGCAGACACACACATCTGAAGAGGGAACTGAACGGCACAGGGAGATGGCTTGATGCTAACAGAGCACAGAGAAGGAAATTGGAGGCTGCGAAATGTGCTGTTTGGGGAGAGAATCCTGTGGAGCTTTAAAAATGGAAAGGTGCCCGTGTGCATAACCAGCAGGCTGTCGCCTCGACGGGAGGTCCCGGCCCCTCCTCCCCCTCTTCAGCTGCACTCCTCCTCCCCGGCTCTTGAAAATGGCTATTATACATCTAATCTCTTCCCCGGAGAGTGGGGAATGTCAAATTCTGTTACTATCTTTGCAGCAGGAATGTTCTCTGCTGCGGAGGAGGGTCTGGCCGCTCCGGGAGCTCCCTCCTCCCAGGTGGAAAGATGGTTTACATCCCCCTGTTCGCCTTCTCCAGTGCGGGGCCGGCCCTCCAAGCCCTGTTACCGCTAACCCGTGGGACACACAGGGCTCCTGGGCGGCATGGAAAAGCCGCTTCCGCGCTGAAGACGGGCTCACCGCTTCGTGCCAGGAGTCCTTACACCGTCCTTCCCACCCTCGGGGTCACGGCTTATCCCGGAAGAGCATTGCTGGTTCCACAAGCAGAGGCGCTGGCATTGCCCACCCTAAGGAGGATGTGACCGAGATGGAAGCCGATAGCCACCCGGAAGCCCGCAGAGGCATGAGGGACCGGTGGTGACAGCCGCCCAGGCAATGTGGCATGGCAGGTTAGAGGACAGCAGGCAGGACTGAGGGTCGATGTTGGGAGAAAGTAGCAGGAAGGGGCAGGACGTGCTACCCTGGGCCAGGACACTGCTGTCAGCAATTTCCCAGGATCTGTGAGGACAAGGCCAGATGACATTCAATCTTCCACGACCTTTTCCAAAATACAGTCCCACTTCCCGAATGCCTGGAAAATGCAGGCTCTCTAGAGGGCCCCGTCATTTACGCTCTCAGCCAATTCACTCCCAGCTCACCCCCTTCCCCAATGCCAGGGGCTCTCAGTCCGCAGGGGCTGTGGCCTGCGGGTCTGCAGAGAGAGGCTGAGTCCTGCCCACGCCCTGAGCATGGGCTCCGTGCAAGGCACAGTCATGCGTGCCTAGTGATCCTGCCGCACAAAGACCCTGAGAGGCAGGTGTCATCTCAGCTTCACTCGCCTGGATTCACGGGACCAATAGGCAGGGGAGCCAGGCTGTGGCCCAGCCTGTGTGTAACTTCTGCACGTAAAACATTCCTCCACTTCCTACACGTGGCATTAGGAAGAGGGGTCCAATTTCCTACGCCTCCGTTTCCTTTCTTACAAAGTGGGAGCATTTGTAAGATACCTATGGAGTTCTGTGGATTGGACATAACATATGAATCCCCTGGCATCGGTCACTGGAAAAAAAGAAGGCATTAACTTAAGTGACTATTATTTTTAGGCAAGAAATTACCATGAACTCACTATCTGCCGCCTCCCACCCTCACATTTCTGCTCATCCTTTTAATGCAGGCAAGTGCTTACCTGGCTGTTCCGTCTGTCTTTTCCTCTTTCCTGTACCTGGTGGCAAACATAGGGATCCTTCAAGACCCAGCTGCCTGCCACCTGCCTTCCCCTGCTCCCTCTGAGGTACCAGACCAGGCGGGTTGAGGTTTGAGCACACCCAGGGCTCACCAGCGGGTGGCAGTGTGCCTGGCCAGGGACCCTGTGACAGGGGCATTTACATCAGCAAGGCCTCATGGGCAGTGGACTGGGAGCCAAACACTGAAGGGCCATAGTTGCTAACATCCATGCCCCAAAGTCCCCTCCCCAAACAGATGTCAGCTGTTTGTCCTCAATTTAAAACCAGGAAAACCTGTTGATTCCCAGGACTGCATCTCCAGTACACATACATCAGGACATCTGTAGTTCTTTCTCAGCAGGCACCGGGGCAGAGGTCCCCCACCCCTGAGTGCCCTGGAAAGGAGGCATGTTAACAGCAAGACAGCTGACAGGCACCTCATCACCTCGGGCAGCTCCAGGCCTACCGTACCTCTGGCTGCTCGTGTCAGGGAAGTGCCGGGCTTCTGTCATCTGAAGCCTGTGGGTGACTTTTTTAAAAACAAGACCTCAAATTTTATCTCAATTTCAAAACAGCCAAATGAAGAATGGGTTCTCCTGGAGGCATTCTGCCCCTGGGGCTGGTTTTTCCCTGGGCCAGGCTCAGATTCCTCTGGATGCTCAGCTCTGGTTGGGAGTGAGGAGGGGCCTTGGGTGCCAGCAGTGCGAGCAGCACCTGTGCTCCCATCGCAGTGGGTTGAAGGGAGGTGCTCCGTGTGAGGTGCCGTCTGCTGGACGCACCCATTCAGTTCCGCCTGAGCAGCATGCCCCTTGTCACATGTCTGTCTATGGCTTCACATTTGCACTTTAATCTTCAGTAGCTCCATCTACTCATTTTGATCCCTCACTTCCCCGTCGAGCCTCGAGTCCATGCAGACACACACATGCACTTGCAGATGAATTTCCACATAAAAACAGGTGAGTTTATGTGCAACGGGAGTTAGGCTAGATCAAAGCACAGATAATGAGAAATATTGGGGTGGGTGTTGAGGACGAAGGCTTCTAGCATGCCCAAGATGAAAATAATTTAGGGACCATCCAATTTCAGTATCTGTTTTATTGGAATCCATCTGATTTTATTTGCTAAATATAATGCAGTGCTTAAAAATATGTAGTCTGCACACCCCACCTCCAATTTATACATAAGGAAATCAAGACTGAAAGGCAGGCGAGCTGCCTCCCAGGGGCAGAAGCCTCTGAACCAAGGGGGCGGAGAACTAGGGTCAGTTCTCAAGGCAGCCACTGGGAGGCAGTAAGTGCAGTGGCTCAAAGCCCAGCTCCACCTCGTATGTCACTGAGCCCCTTCATTGCCTGGCCTATAAAATGTGGGGGTGGACAAGTACAATACTGACTTCATGAGTTTGTCCTAAGGATTAAATGGGAGGATTTCTGTAAAGCTCTCAGCTTCCTTCTGGGCACTTGTAGCCCAGGAAATAGTGGCCACTGTGGTCCTTAGAGTGGAGTCGCTGCCTCATCAATGCCCCGGCTGGCCATCCCTGTGTGCTCTTCCCAGAGTTCTTAAATATGGGGATTTTTATCAGGATTGGAAGGATCTGGCTCTGCCAGAAGATGGGGGATAGAGAAGTGTGCTCCCAAGTTCAATGCCATCCCGGATATAGACCGCCATCAATGGAGAGCTGGGCTGTGGAGTGTGGCAGTGGGAGTCCTGGTGTGGTGGGGGGGCATGCGCAGGAGAGCATGAAGGATTCAGACCCGTGTTCACGGAACTTGGCACTGCGTTATCAATATCAGGGGGAAATAAGAAAAAGACAGGCACCGGATTAGGCTAACTTGCATTATAGTAATAGCCTCTGGGCAGATCTCCCTGTCTCGCTCCGAAGTCTAAGCCATCCTGCATACTGAAGCAGAATAATCCTCTTAAACTCCCCTTCCATTATGTCGCACCCCTTCTCGGGCACATTCTCACAACTGCCAGCAGGATAAAGGGCAGACTCCTCTGCTGGTGCGTGCACGTGGTGTATTGTGTGTGTGAATGTGTGGGTGTGTGGTGTCGACGGGTAAAGGCATAAAGAGAGCATAGCGCTTTTTGAATTTTCTAAAATTTTGCTGATCAAACACATTATCTTAAACTACCGTAAGAATTATGTTCATTCCTTGTACTGAGGAGGAGTAAGAGCTATGATCCATAAGCTTTAGGTGTAATTTTATATGAGCATATCTGTGATTACCCCTCAAATATTAACAAAGCCATGCATGCCTTTGCCCATCACCCATCCAGTGTGATCTCTCCGAGCCTCACCTTAGTCAGCTTGGTTTCAGGGTCACATTCTGCCGCACCTGAGCTAGCCAGTCTTCAGCACTGACCCTGGGTCCCCTGTCCTCAGGGGTCACCACAGCGCTCCAGCACCTCACGGAAGCCTGAGGCCCACTTGTGAGTGGCGGCTCCCACCGAGCCCCCTTTTCTAAGGCCAGCTCCCCAGGCATCTGCTCACTCCCACCTGGTGCTCCAGCTCTGCTGTCCTTCCTGCCTTCCCTCTCTTTCCGTCCTGCACATCCTCAGAGCCCCAACACAATCATTGTGGCTGTGCCTTTTACTACAGACTTACAGGTTTCAGCCCCATCAATGAAGTGGGTGCTGCTATTATTCTCCCTTTACTCCCTTTACACATGAGGAAACTGAGGAAGGAGGGGGAAGCAACCGTTGGAAGATCTGCGCCGAGGCCATCTGGACACTCTTGCCCTCGGCATGAGCCTCTTCACCACACGGCTCACCCTTCCTCTGCGTCCACGGCGGCGCCTGCACTGGGAAACACTTCCTCTCTGCGTCTTCATGTCTTCTCTACAGCTAGAATTTACATGGCTGTCCCACATAGCATCCACAGGACATGCATGGGATGGTCCCCTTCATGCTTCTCCCGAGCAAACGTGGGCCAAAGGGTCTCGTTCCAAGGCTCACCAGACAGACAGTCTGTTGTTTCCGGCACAGCCCTGCCTTGCAGCCTGTCTCCGGCAGCCAGGTAATAGCCTCCCACAGAAGCCCTTCTTCAAAGGGCTTTCATGTCAACGCACTCATTTCCTGAGCACAACGCCGCCGTCAGATCAGCATTATTATTTCCATCGGAGAAACCGGAGGAACCATGGCTGAGCCAGGACCAGCATCCAGCCCTTCCCCGCACCCCACTGCCCACTGCCCAGCCCCGCCTCTCCTGCCATTTATATTCTGGCCCAAACAGTTGCACAGTGAAGTAGCCCGTTCGTCTCACCGGCTCCATGAGCGTGAAGGGAAAAATGAAACTCTACCCCCTTTAAGGTTTTGTCTGAAAGCCTTGCTAATCCAGCGGCAGCCTGTGAGATAACAGCTAAATCTCCCCGCTGCCAGGGATTACCTTCGCATCTGATCCGAGAGGCACATCCCAGGCCTGGACGGAGGTGAGTGTGCGGACAGGTCATTTTCTCTGTGAAATCGGAGGTGCTGGGGTTTCCAGACCCTGCTGTCCTCCCTCGGAACGGAGGGGGAGGGGAACCCAGGGTCTGTTACATTAAGCAGCTCCTCTGCCAAGGTCACTTCAATGACAGCTTGATCCTGAAAAGCCCCTTGTTTACTCAAATACTTACCAAGCACCTCCTGTGTGCCAAACACTGTGTTAGATAAGATAAAGTGACGGTGAGGCCCTGGCCAGTGCTGCAAGTGGTTAGAGTAGTGGTTCTCAACCTTCCTAATGCCGCGACCCTTTAATACAGTTCCTCATGTTGTGGTGACCCCCAACCATAAAATTATTTTCGTTGCTACTTCATAACTGTAATTTTGCTCCTGTTATGAATCATAATGCAAATATCTGATATGCAGGATGTATTTTCTTTGTTACAAATTGAAAATAATTAAAGCATAGTGATTAATCATAAAAACAATATGTAATTATATATGTGTTTTCTGATGGTCTTAGGCGACCCCTGTGAAAGTGTCGTTCAACCCCCAAAGGGGTCGCGACCCACAGGTTGGCGACCCACAGGTTGAGAACCGCTGGTCGGCAAACCACGGCTTTCGAGCCACACGCAGCTCTTTGGCCCCTTGAGTGTGGTTCTTCCACAAAATACTGGCTTTTTCACAAAATACTGACTTCTGCACATGGGCCACGAAGTTTCAATTGCACTGTATGTGCGCACCCACACGTGGTATTTTGTCGAAGAACCACACTCAAGAGGCCAAAGAGCCGCATGTGGTTCTCGAGCCTCGGTTTGCCAACCACGGGGTTAGAGCATCAGGCCCATCCATCAGTGGGCCCCCGGTTCGATTCCTGGTCAAGGGCACGTACCTCCGTTGTGAGATTCCATCCCTGGTCCCTGTTCAGGGCACGTGCAAGAGGCAACCAATTGATGTGTCTCTATCTCATTGATGTTTCTCTCTCTCTGCACTCACTCCCTTGCACTCTCTCTCTAAAAAGCAATGGTGCCCTAGCCTGTTTTGCTCAGTGGATAGAGCGTCAGCCTGCAGACTGAATGGTCCCAGGTTCCATTCCGGCCAAGGGCACATACCTGGGTTGCGGGCTCAGTCCCCAGTAGGGGGCGTACAGGAGGCAGCCGATCAATGATTCTCTCTCATCATTGATGTTTCTATCTCTCTCTCCCTCTTCCTTCCTCTCTGAAATCAATAAAGAAATATATTTTTTAAAAAACACACTTTTTAAAAAGCAATGGGAAAAAATATCCTTGGATGAGGCTTAACACACAAACAAGACTGTGGTGAAATGGATACTGCCTCCCGGACTCCTATTAAAGCAGTAGTAGGATGTGATCAGGGTGAAAAACAAATCGGACACCAGAAAACTTCCATTTGGAGCTAACATGGTCTTGGCCGCTGGTCTATGCACCTACATCAGGGATTCAGGAGCATCCACTGAGGCCAGAGGCCCCAGACCTGGCCCTCGGATTAACGGGGGTCACCGCTCCGAAGGGCAGGTATGCAGGTGCCGGGTGCCTGCGAGGGCCGGGAAGCACCTGGGAGTCCTGCCGTCTGTCGGCATTACAGAGTTTATAAGTGGAGGGATGGGGTCTGAGGACACGGCCTCTCCTAAATGGTCTTCATTCCTATTGAACTCGGCTGGGACTTTCCTTCCAGGGGCAGGTCGTTAGCCACCAGCCTTGTTTGTCCAACCAGCAGAGCAGTAGCCCTCAGAGCACCCGTGCATCACCTCTGACAACCACAGTTAGGCCTGGGCTCACCTTTCCCGGGGATGTCTGCTGGGGACCCTGCCTGCATTAAAGAGTTGCCAGAGGCAGGCCCTTGTCCTGGGTGCACCACACCTCCCAGGCTCTGGAGCAATAAAGAAATATGTGTGTGTTTTCTTTTTCTCAGATCGAGTGAAGTCATAATAAATTCAGATCAGGAACTGAAATGGGAATCGTGTTTTGAAATAAGGACTTGCAAATAGCTGGACTGTTAGCTGCTGTCGCCGGAGTCGCTGATAAAAGAAAGCCACTGTCTGAGGGCTGACGGGGAAATGTCATTTGTTCTTCCACAGGAGGCTAGAGGTCGTGGCTCCAAGCGTTCTTTCCGAAGGGCACTCTTCAACCAGCAGGGCCCAAGACCGGTCCCAGCCCCGCCCCGCCTACTACCAACTCAGGTGGAACAGCTCGCCTCTCTGGGCCCAGGCCTTTGACTTCTATTTCCTTGTAAACTGGACAATTGGTGTTTGTTTGTCCAGCACCCATTTCCCCTGTTCTGGTTGTGACACCTCAATTTTTCTTGGGGATTCCAGTGCAGGAGGCAACCTGCACTCATCCCCCCGATTAAGACCACATGATTCAGGTGCAGCTGATTCTACCCCTGGTTCCAGAGAGGAGCATGAATTCCAAGACATGCCAATCACAGGACTGCCCCTCCCTTTCACCAGGGTGGTTGGCTCAGAGGCGGACATGTGATGAGTGCCAATCTGAGCTCAACCCAGACTCGTGCCAGAGCAAAGCAGAGGAAACTTTTTTTTCTCTCTGAGATTATTCAGAGGAGAGGCATGAATTGGGAGCCATACTGGTGATGTTGCCATGTTTGAGGAGGGCTTCACTGAGAACGGAGTCAAAATAGAAAAAAACAGAACCAACAGATGGAATTAAGGAGACCATTGAGCCCCAGATCCAGCTGTGACTCAGGCTGTCACTGGGTTTCCAGTTATGTGAGATGTCACTAGTACCCAAAGAGCCCTCATCATACTCCACACCCAGCCCATCTCCTTTATCTTGCTTACATTCTATTTACCCTGAAAGTACCAGTTTAAATGTTAAGTGCTCCTTTCTTTCCGAAACATAGTATCATCCTATATAATAAAACCCTAATATGCAAATCGACTGAACGGTGGAACAACCAGTCGCGATGACGTGCACTGACCACCAGGGGGCAGATGCTCAATGCAGGAGCTGCCTCCTGGTAATCAGTGCACTTAGCCAGAAGCTGGGCTCACGGCTGGTGAGTGCAGCGGCAGTGGTGGGAGCCTCTCCCGCCTCTGCTGCAGGTGGGTGGTAAGGAGGCAGGGTCTTGGACTTTGAGATCCCTGGACTGGGAGAGAGATGTTCTTAGCTAGCAGGCGAACATCCCCCAGGGGTCCCGAACTGCAAGAGGGCACAGGCTGGGCTGAGGGACCCCCCAGAGTGCACAAATGTTGTGCACCGGGCCTCTAGTTCTAACATATAATTATACTATATAAGTCACATATCAGGATATATTGCTTATTATTTGCATTTCCCACCAACATGTGAATTCCGTGATTTTTGTTTATTCTGATCACTGACTTGACCAAGTACCTAGAAAAGGGCTGACACAAAATGGGTGTTCTATAAACTTTTGTTGTTTGAATGATTAACATTTAGCAGAGAAAGACAATTAGGGGACTTTCACCAGCTCTAGCCTGGGGTGAAGTCTGTTTACTCTCACCCATTTTAAACTCTCCATGCTCCCCCGATTCCTCAGTGATGGTAATGGTTTGGGCTAAAATACAATGAGTAACAGCTTCCATTTATAAAGTGCCCACTATGTGCCAGGCACTGGGGTAAGTGCTGGGCACACACAGAAGACAGCCTCTTCTTTCAAAGCATGCCTGGTCAGCACAGAGGGGCAGACACAGAGTCACTACCCTTGGGCCCAGCACCGTGTTTGCAGGGCAGAGACGGGGCTGCTAGCCCAGCAAGGACACAGGTCAGAGAGGCTGCCCTGGGAAGGCTGGTATCTGAGCCGTCCCTTCCTCACGTTGGAAGGAAGACACAGCAGAGATGGGCATGGGTGGTGGGTAGGGAAGGAGGATGGGGAGAAGTGATTGAAACCCAGAGTACACTAGAGGCTGGGGCAGGAGAAAGTGCTAATTCCCTCCTTCACGTGTTTTGTCTGGACTGACCTGCAGACAGCTCCATTCTCTGCGACCAGACCAGATTCTCTCTCACATGGCTAGCAAATCAATCTCTCTCTCTCTCTCTCTCTCCCCCTCCTAACCCCCTCTCTTTTAAGTTTAAAGGCAAAGGACATTCACAGCCTCCTTTGGTTCTCTGTTTCCACTCAATGCCATCATCTGGAAACACCCATAGGCTATTGTCTGAACCAGTAACATTTTCTAGGAAAAGCAGCCCTTGCACGCCATGCCCGCCACCACTGGATACCTAGAAAGGGGACAAAGCTTCAGTTCTTGTCCGCAGTACCTCACCTCCCTCCACTCCAAGTTGCTCCTGATTCAGGTCCCAGGACCAACCATCACTCCTCTCTCTCCAAGGTCATCCCTGAGGAAGAGAGCAGACAACTCAGAGCTGGAAAGGGACCGCTTTCCCTGGCTGGAAACTCCAGCTGCTTGACAGGCTGTGTGTCAAGTTTCCACACTCAGATGCACTGTTACCAGCACATATGGCTCCCCTCTTACTGGTGAAAAGGACTTTTCTTTCCAGCCAAAAAAGCAAAGACAGAGAGACATGTCTACTGTGACTAATCTTGAGGTTTCTCCAGAAGTCAAATTTGATTGAGCTAATACACTTTCCACAGGCACAGCTTCCAAAGATACCTTTCAGCCTCGGGCCAGGTCCTGATGAGTGTAGTATTAGTCAAAGGTCCGCCTCAGCACCAGCCCACCCATCTGAGGGGCCGATGGAGGATGGGGAATGTCACCGAACATGTAGGCTGGTCCATAGTCCAGGGGACCCCCCTGCCTTCTCTAGAGTCGAGGCCCACCACCACACCTGGGTGAACCTCACAGTCTGAGGGGCCATATTTCTATGCTGAGAGCTTGTGCCTCAGCAAGAGCCAAGCCAGCTTCGAGTCCTGGAGCATTTAATTACAAGCTAAGTTACTTAGCTCCTCGAGCTTGGTAAAAAAGGGAATAATAATAGTAACTGCCTCCAAGGATTAGATTAAATGAGATAATGCAGGTTGATTACTGACAATGGAGTGGGCAAAAGCAGACTCAGCAAATGACAGGTTTATCCCCAGGGAATATGGGTCTTCGGAAGTCCCTGAAGCTTAACTTCCAGAAAGCTTAACTGTCTAGAGCAGCGGCTCTCAACCTGTGAGTCGCCACCCCTTTGGGGGTCGAATGACCCTTTCACAGGGGTCGTCTAAGACCGTCGGAAAACACACATATAATTACATATTGTTTTTGTGATTAATCACTATGCTTTAATTATGTTCAATTTGTAACAATGAAATTGGGGGTCACCACAATATGAGGAACTGTATTAAAGGGTCACGGCATTAGGAAGGTTGAGAACCACTGGTCTAGGGGTCTTAGCAGCCTGGCCCTGGGGTGGAAGCGGAAACTGTAAGGGGAGGAACTCAGAAGGGGAGGAGACTAAAGAAGAACCTGCAGAAAGGTGGGAGGGACTGCAAAAATCAGCCTCTACCCCTTGAGTTTCACCTTCCCCTTCATTTATTTGTTCATTCATTCATTCATTCATTGTCAAATATGACATGAGCTCCCTCCTATGTGTCAAGTGTTGAGGATGCAGCAATGAACACCACAGACTATGATTCTTGTCCAGGAGCCCACATTCTACTAGTCTCTTCAAGGTTTTTAGACTTTTAAGAGTTATGTCCTATGCTATGCTTGGGCTCCATTCTCAGGAACTGAATTGATCTAGGGTGGGGAATGGGCCTTGATTTAAAAAAAAAAATGTGTTCTTCACAATCACCAGATGGTGAACCAAAACCTTGTCTTGGTTTCTCTTAGTGTGCCCAAAGTAGTCTGACTAATTCCCCACCCCTGAAACATAGACAGGAAGAAAGAACTTGACTAAATAGTAAAAAAAAGAGAAATGAAATACAAGAAGCATGAAACCAGTCACACTGTAGAAGTCCCTTTCTTTTTTCACACAGCTAGCAAGCTTCCCATGCTTCCTGTACCATGACCCAAGAAAACTACTTTTTAGACTTTAGGTCCTTCCCTGTCCCAGCTGTTCCTGGCTCAGGCCCTTCTAGGACGGGCCCAGAGGAAGTGGGAGGCTGGCTTGTCCCAGATGCTCAGCTCTGACCATTCTCAAGGTTGACATGCGGGCTATTTTCCTGCCAGTTCCACACTCAAGGGAGTCACAGCGTATTTCTTCACATCTCTCTTTCTAATGTGTTTTCAATTCAAAGGGATTGCATTTACATTTGCAGTACCGGTGTCACTTCCAGAGAAGGTATTGGCCATGGCTTCTTGGATTCATTGATGAACCCTAGGCCTCAGGAGGGGAAGGAAGAGGAAACAGGTTCTTTAGAGAACCTGTTTTACAACAGGTTCTCTAAAGCCCTGCCCATGGCCAAGCTTTCTTTCTAAGCTGCTTGACAAAGAGACATGGAGGATTCCTGGGACGTTTGGTTCTTAGGTTGCTATGGACCCAGTTCCAGATCACAAGCAGCCACGTCTACAAAGGACCTGTGGCCATAATCCTGACGATGAGAATTGTCTCTCCTGAAACACAGCTTCCATTTCTGGCTTCTTGACACTTAAGATAGATTTTATCAAAAGCCCTTCAGAGGGGAGTCACTGTTGTGTATCAGAGTGGAGAATGTATAACTGGTCAAATTCAGAAATGCTCTTACTCCAATCTGGATACACTCCATCTTTACTCCACCTTGACCCTGAAAGGGCCTATTTTTCTGGAGTATTCAGGACCAAGTCCATCTGCCAGGTAGAAACAAATGACTATTCTAGGCACTCACCCTCTGGGGGCATCAGCCCAGCAGCATGCTCCTTGGGGATATCCTAAGGCTGCAGTGAAGCCACACCTAGCACCCCAGCTTTGCAGCTCAGCCCACACCTGTATGCCTGCCCAGCCCACACCTGTATGCCTGCCCAGCCCACACCTGTATGCCTGCCCAGCCCACACCTGTATGCCTCCTCAGCTCACACCTGTATGCCTGCTCAGCTCACACCTGTATGCCTGCCCAGCCCATACCTGTATGCCTGCCCAGCCCACACCTGTATGCCTGCTCAGCTCATACCTGTATGCCTGCCCAGCCCACACCTGTATGCCTGCCCAGCCCACACCTGTATGCCTGCCCAGCCCACACCTGTATGCCTGCTCAGCCCACACCTGTATGCCTGCTCAGCTCATACCTGTATGCCTGCCCAGCCCACACCTGTATGCCTGCCCAGCCCACACCTGTATGCCTGCCCAGCCCACACCTGTATGCCTGCCCAGCCCACACCTGTATGCCTGCACAGCCCACACCTGTATGCCTGCCCAGCCCACACCTGTATGCCTGCTCAGCTCACACCTGTATACATGCTCAGCCCACACCTGTATGCCTGCTCAGCCCACCCCTTTATGTCTGCCCAGCCCACACCTGTATACATGCTCAGCCCACATCTGTATGCCTGCTCAGCTCACACCTGTATGCCTGCTCAGCTCACACCTGTATGCCTGCCCAGCCCACACCTGTATGCCTGCCCAGCCCACACCTATATGCCTGCCCAGCCCACAGCTGTATGCCTGCCCAGCCCACATCTGTATGTCTGCACATCTGAGCTGCCGGCACACAATGCCATGAGCCTCGGTGTGGGACACTGGAATGATAGAGCTGTGAAATGATTCTAAGAATGGCAAGTTGATCTTTTTTCTGGCTTTCTCAGGACGGGCCAGGCATTCTCCTTGAGGCCTCTGTGCTGCAAGCTAGATTACTCCCTTTCGCCTCTTATGGAAAGATTTTGCTTCTAGGAATGCAATATTGCCTGGAAATAACAAAAACAAGAAGGAGAAGAAGGGAAGGGGGGAAGAATACGAAATAGAATTAGGAGGAGGAGGAGGGGAAGGAAGAGGAAGAAGAGCAGGAGGTGGAAAGAGAAGGTGAGAAGAAAATTAGAGGAGAAAGAGGACTTCACATGCATTTTAAAAAATATTTTTGTTTTAAGGTAATTATAATAAACATGTAATTATAAGAAATAATACAGAGACACCTGTACCCCTCAGCCAGTTTCCCCCAATGATAACATTTTATATGTCACAATAATCACAGCCAGGGAGTTGACAGTGATACAATCAATGGACTTTATTCACATCTCTCCAGTTTTACACGCACTCGTGCAGTTTTATCGCACGTACATTCCTGTGACCACCACCGCAGAGCAGTTCCATCACAAGGGCCCTTTTATAGCCACAGCCACTACCCACCTCTGGCAAGCACTGAAGTGTTCTTTATCTTTATAAACTTGTCACTTCAAGAGTGTCATGTGAATGGAATCACATAGGCAGTAGACTCTTGATTTGGCTTTTTTCACTCCATGTAAGTTTCTGGAGATTCATCCGAGTGGTTGCACATACCTTGCGGAGCAGTGTCTTGTGGTATACATGTCCCACCGCTTGTTTGACCTTTCACCTGTTGAAAGGCATCTAAGCTGCTTTCCGATTTCAGTTACAAATAAAACTGCTGTGAGCATGGAAGGTAAGTAGGTTTTCATTTCTCTAGATTAGATGCCCAGGAGTGCAGTCACTGGGTGGTAAGGTAATGGTATGTTTGGTTTTATAAGAACTGCCAGACTGTTTTCTAAAGGGGCTGAACCAGTTTACATGAAAAACCCAGTTTCTCTGCATCCTCACCAGTATTTGGCCCTGTCACTATCCCCCCCATGCCCCTCCCCCCCACTGCCATTCTGGTAGGTGTGTAGTGAAATCTCATTGTAGTTTCCATTTGCATTTCCTCAATGGCTAATGCTATGTAACATCTTTTTCTACACTCATTTGCTGCTTGTATATCCTCTTCAGTGAACTGTCTATGTAATTTTCTAATTGGATAGTTGTTGTTTTTTACCATTGATTTGGTGACTTCTTTAAATATTCTAGAAAACTGGCGTCAAATATGTGGTTTGTGAATATTTTCTCTCTGTCTGAGTTTGGCTTTTCATCCTCTTCACAGGACCTGCCACAGAATAAATGAGTCAGTCATTTTTATCAATTTTTTCCTTATGGACTATGTTTTTAGCAGTAAGCCTAAGAACTTTTCCCTAACAGTAGGTCCAGAAGATTTCCTTCCATATATTTCCCTAAAAATTTTATAGTTTTACATTTTACATTAAAGTCCATGATTCTTCTTGAGTTAATTTTCAGATACTACATGAGGTTTAGGTTTGTTTATTTTGTTATTTATGAGTATTCATGTAGGTGTATTTTTAAAGGTTAATCCCTACAACAACCTTTTGGAATGGGTTTTATATCATCAGCCCATTTTGCAGATGGAGAGCCCAGAGAGATCTGGCGATGTGAGCAGGCCCCACAGTTGAGGAGTGTTAGGGAAAAGCCCGACTGACTCACCTGCTTTGCATTTAAGCCCCGCCCCCTGCCTCCTGCCACCCCTTTCCTCCTGGGAGTCTTGCTTCCTAGATGTTCCAGGTTTCTGCACACATTCCTTCCTGCTGAGTAACCTTGTCCTCCCTGTAGGCCACCAGAGGACAGGACCTGCCGGGGCTTGTCCAGGTGTCCTGTGACATGTTTGCAGAGTGGAGAATGGAGACAAACTGGGAAATTGCCCTGTAGGCAAAGACTTGGTCATTCTCGTTAGGGGAAAGGCTCACATTGGGTTTTAGCATCTTCCAAAGTATTGCAGAACTGCTCTACCAGCACACTGGTTTGGGGGCAGCAGGTTGAAAATTTTAGGGTCCCTCCCAAACCATCACACACACACACACACACACACACACACACGCACACACGCATACATGCACGCATGCACGCACGCACACACACATTTATTAAGTCCAAGTCCAGAACATTTCCATCCCCCAGCTGCCAAAAATAAAATTCATTGATAGAGGTCAATAGAAAAGACTCAGAGCATCTTGAGGCAAAATTCCTGTGGCCAGAGCATGTTTCTCGCCCCTTCCGGTGGTTTTGGTTTGTGGTCAGACTATGCCCACCTCCTTCAGTCCCGTTCATCCATACCCACCCCGTTCACCTGTAGGAGTGGCGGTGGAAGGTGGAGCCCTTCTCTCCAGCTCTCTCCTCCCTACTCACTGGCCGTGGACTTCCCAGCCGGGCAGTGCCTAGGAACCTCTGCACTCCCAGCCCTGGAAAGAAATTGGCAGCCTCTATGTTGAACTTCCTCTTTCCCAAATCCCTGAGCACCAGGCGTTTATTAATGAGGGATCTAGAAAGCTTTTGCCTCTGTGACCTCACACTCGGAAGGTCCCCTCTCCCTACAACTTCTCCCAGAGCTGTCCAAAGACTACCAGGCTTTAGTCCTGGCCCACTTAGGAGAGATAGAGAAAAAAGATTGAGTCCAGTCTAATGACTCCAGTTTCTACAGGGATGTGAATATATCTATTTTTCCAGCTTCTTCAGAAGCCTCAGGGTTGCTTGAACTCATAGTTTGTCTGTTTTAACAGGTGGACCAACAATAGCATGCCTGGGCCCTGTCTGTCCCTTCGCCTTACCGTTGTAGAGTTGTAGAGTGTACCTCCCCAATCTCCATGCTCACCCACCGCCTGCCGCCATCCCCCCGCCGATCTCCTCATCTCCCCGTCAGTAATGTCCTCTATCATCTTCCAAACCTCCGGGGGAGTGGGGAGGGTGAGAACAGTCAGGGCAGGCAGGGCTGCTCGAGGAACAATAAGTGCCCTGCCTTGCTGCAGCCAAAGCAAGCTGGGGGGCCTCCCTCTGATATTGTGTAGGGCATGGCTCCTGCTCCAGATTCAGGCTCTATCACCTCCACCCTCTTTCAGGGAGCATGATTCTAGCCCCCCACCCCACCCCCATTCTTAAAAGGCTACCCCTTGCTCCCTATGCCTAACTCTTTCTATTGGAACCAAACAAACCTGGGTTTGAAACTCAACTACCACTTACTAGTATGTGGCCATGCACTGCTTGCTGTTTTCAAGCCCAGTTCCCACATCTGTAAACAGGGAGGTCACATCTGTAAAGCCTGTACCATAGGCAAGTTAGCTACTGATTCCGGGACCAAGTTAATGCCCAATAGTGGCCACATCGGTCCCCTCGACAATGGTCTCTGGGCCAATCTTTGGCCCTGACTCTCCTTGTCAGCATTCATCCTGGAGGTGGCATGGAAGCCGCCAGCACACCCACTCCGTGACCTGGGAGTAGGGCAGGAATCGTGTTCCCGCTGTTCCCTGAGCCTCATCCTGGTCCCAGGCAACCAGCCAGCCAGACTACCTGGGCCAAGGAGTCCACCTCCCCCATGGGCAACCCCAGACCAGGCACCCACCCCTCTGAAGTTGGGGTTGATAGCAGGGCCGGCTGGGGGAGCTCCCTGCAGACAGGCACCCTGCCTCTCACCCCACTGTTCTTGGTGACCCCTTCTTGGTGATCTTTAAAGCATCAACTCTGGTTAACAAACAAACAAATAAAACCCAGCAACAACAAAGGAAGCATTAAGCCAGTGGGGCCCACAGATTCAGAACAGAAAAATCCCCATTGTAACTTTTTACTCCATACTTGCTGGGGGGGGGGGGGGGGGGGGGCAAGCATCCACACTCAGAAATGGGACCCCTGGCATAGTCCTGAACCCTCATAATCCCTCAGTATGAGTTGCCCTTAGAGCTGGATCTGAATCAAACGGGGCCAGCTTATCTGCCAGACTCCTGCTCCCAACTTCAGGACCCCTCCCCTTCCAGCGCCCCCCTAGCTCACGGAGCGGGTGGGGGTGGACAGGGGGCTCACAGGCGGAGCCTGAGGAAGGGTGCCAGCTGCAAGGGGTCTCTTGGGGTTGCTCAGAGGGACATACCCTCTTCCCAGGCCCGGGTCACCGCTGCCTGGGGCACAGGGCTCAGGTCTGGGTTTTCCCCGCCTTCGCAGACAGGCTGGCTCCTCCTCGTGCGTGCGGAAGGAGGGAGGCGGCTCTCCTCCCGGTCCCAGCCTCCCACCCACCGAGCGCGCGGCGGGGAGCCAGGCCTGCGGAGTGCGGCGCGCCGGCCCCATGGCCCTGGACGTGGAGCAGCGGCTGGGCAGCCTCGCCGTCTTCACCCGCGACGACTTCGAGGGCGACTGGCGCCGGGTGGCCGGCGGGGCTTTCGGCCAGGTGTTCCAGGCGCAGCACAGGCGCTGGCGGACCCAGTATGCCATCAAGTGCTCCCCTTGCCTCCTGCCAGACGCCACCAGGTACCTGTCGCCCCCCCCCCCTCTCTTTCGGGAGGAGAAACTGAGGGCAGGGGCTCCGGCAGGGGCCATCAGGGTGAGGTGGGCTTGTCTCCTCGGCCTTTCTAAACTCCAGCCAGCGGCCAGGTTCCCCAGGCTCAGCACGCGTTTGTCCTGTGACTGCATGCAGCTGGCACCACACCTGCTGGTGGAATCCAGAGGTCGCAGGGCAACAGGAATTACCCTCCAAACTGGTCCTGCCTCCTTCTTCCTGGCACCTTCTTCCTTCTGGGTGTCAGGGTGGCGAGGGCTGCTCTCGGTGGCCCTCTGCCACCCTCCTACCACCCTCAGCACCTCAGGGCGGCAGGGCTGGGCTGGCTGGGAGGCTGTGCCCTGCCCGGCTCTGTGATGCTCAGTGACCTAGGGAAGCAGTCCTCTCCCATGGCCGTCCTGGCCCTGCCCAGGAGTGCAGGATAGAGGAGGCCTGGGGGATGGCAACCCCACCCAGGCCACTTGCTGGCTCTCACAGGCCCTGCTGGGAGGTCAGCCTGGAATGCTGCCATGTCTGTCCTCACCTTTGTCTTAGGCTCCCCCCCCCCCCCCCCCCCGCCCTACCTGCACCTCTTCCCACTGTTTCCACCATATCTGCCTTCTCCTGAGATGGGCTCCAGTCTCATTCCCACCTGATTTGCTGGTCCTGGCTGCGCACTTGTCCCCTGTACGGCCATGAAAGAGACACTCGGATGCGAAGTTTGAGGATGAAACCCATGTCTTTCTCCCACGGCTCCTGGGCCTTCAACTAGAGGGCCTGGGAGGGAGCACTCTTGTTGGCATGGTATTTGGATGCTCTTTGTCCTGTTCTCTGTACCAGCTCCCAAGACACAGCCTCAAGTCCCACACATTCAAGCCCGTCCCTTCCTAATTCCCAGACCCCCACCTGTTTCAAGTGAGATAGCTCCAGACTCACCCACCTTCCCCCTTAACACCCGCCTGTTGCTTTGGGGTAGAGATAGATTATTCCAGGATTTGTCCAAACCATCTACAGCCTTTGAAGTAAAGAACAAAAGGGAACAGATGGCATTGGCAGACTGCATTGTTAGACACTGACAATAGCTTCTGCCACTTTCCTCCTAAGTCCCAGGAACTCCCTGGGTGGAACGGGGTGAGGGATTTGATGGTACTTTATGCCTGCCAAGCATGGAGTACTATCCTAGGAGTTTTACCTGTATTACTTCACTGGATCCTCCTTTCATCTCCTCATTCATTCATCCTCTTGGTGAACGCTTATTGCCCTACTATATGTCAGGCACTGTGCTAGACCCTATGGTATAATGATGAATACAACAGATACAGCCCAGTTCTCCTAGAGAACAGCCTGGAGGGACAAAGACATTAATCAGTTAACCGACATGTAAACTAAGTGTGTGCTGCTGTGAGAAGTATTACGAGGAAAGAGAGATGTATGGTTCTATGAGAGCTTATTAATAGCGCTTGACTGAGATCAGAAAAAGGCTTTCCTGAGGAGGTTCCACTTGAGCTGATATGTGAAGGATGAGTATGAGTAAGTAGGTGAAGAGGAGAAAACTTTCCAGGAAGAAGCAACAAAGTGTGCAAAGGGCCCATGGCAGGAGGGGAATACTGAGTAAAGGATGGAAAAGTGGCTGGAGTTGAGCGAGAGGGAGCAGTGGAGAGCTCTGAAGGCTTTGCAATCAGGTGGGGTTGGTGGTGACAGGGAGGAACTGATCAGGATTGCAGTGTGGAGAGTGGATTGGAAAGTTAGAGTGGATGCTGGTCCAGTTAGGACACTGTTCTCATTGTTCAGACAATGAGACCAACAATAGCACGCCTGGGCCTTGTCTGTCCCTCCGCTGCCAAAATAAACACTGCTGTGTTGTGATTGAGTGAAAGGGAGAGATTATGCAATATTTAGGAGGTAAAAATCCACTCAAGATGGTGCTGGGTTGGCTATAGGGGTCGCAACGAGGAAGGGAGTGTGAAGGTTAACTGGATGTCTGGCTTGCCCAAAGGAACGAGGGTCCACTAGAATGTCTATTCTGTGAGAGAGAGTCTGTGTCTGTCCTGTTCCCCACTCTCTCCCCAGTGCCTGGCACATAGTTGGTGTTCAGTAGTATTTGTTGGACTGTATTGTTGACAGTAAACAAGGGAAACATGAAAAGAGGCCCAGGTTTGGAGAGGAAGAGCATGAGTTCTGTTTTGTACATGTCGAGAAGAGTCATCTGGTAGCCTTCAGAGTAGAGGTCTGAGCTAACGATATTAAAATGTGTGAGTCATCTGTTAAGCATAATTAAAGCTAGGACATGGATGACATTCATTCATTCATGCTAAGTATTGAGTGAAGAAACCAAAATCTCTCCCTTCATGGAGTTTATATTCTAATGGAGGAAGATAATAAATAAGTGAACAAGTAAATCAATAAATAATTTGATCTATGGCGCTTATAGCCACCTGATATTATCTTGTTTAAAATACCTAAGGAGAGTTGAGTAATCTGATCTTCCAAGAAAACATTTAATCTAGGAATATTAATTTGTTGGCCATCTGTGTATGGGGGATAAGGATTGCCAGAGTCGGGGTAGGGTTGCTATTTTATATAGACTTGAAACCCTTACTAATTAGGTACTATTTGAGTAGAGATTTGAGGCAAAGAAAGAGCAAGCCATATTAAGGAGAGGTATTCTAGGCAGAGGGAACAGCAAGTGCAAAGGTCCTGAAGTGGGAACATGCTTGAGATAATGGAGGAGCAGCAAGAGGCCAATTTGGCAAGAGCAGAGTCAGGAAGGGAGTGGTTAGTAGGAGATGAGATCAGGGATCTGTGTCTGAGGGCCGATCATGTGGGGCTTTGTAGGCCATTTTAAGAACTTTAGCTTTTACTGTTGTTGAGTAGAGGCCCCTAGAAGGTCCTGAGCAGAGTAGTGACATGCTCCGACTGCCATTTTGAAAATATCACTCTGGCTGATATTCTCTGATTGAGAATAGATGGTGGAGGGTAAGGGAGAGAAGCAGAGAGGCCAATTAGGAGACTTGGGCCAGGATGCCATGGCTAGAGGTGGTGAGAAATGATCAGATTCTTGCTATATTTTAAAAGTAGAGCTGGCAGGATGTGCTGAGGGACTGGTGTGGGAAGGAAAGAAAGAGAGGATTCAAGGATGACACCAAGACATTGAGGACTAGGAGGTGGAGGCCCCATTCACTGAGATGAGGGAGGAGCAAGAGTTCAGCTCTGGTCATGGTAAGTGTCAAATACTCAATTGGAGATGCTAAGATTGCCTAGAGACAGAATACAGAGTGAGAAGAAGAAGGGAGAGGGACTGGGGCTGGGCCTAGAGGGAGAGTACAGAGTGAGAAGAAGAAGGGAGAGGGCCTGGGACTGGGTGTAATGATCCAGAAGTAGGAAGAGGAGACCAGAACCAGAGGCAGAAATTCTGCAGAATGTTGGCACACAGCTGAAGTAAGTTAACATTTTGAGAAAAAGAGATTGAGAGATCTGACCCATAAACAGATAACTGAACATTGTTCATAGTCTAGATTCCAATGTGGGGTCATTGGTAACCATAGCAACAGCTGTTCAGTGAAGTCCTGAGACCAGAAACCAGATGAAAAAGGCCGGTGGGAGATAAGGAAAAGAGCAAGACCACAGGCAGGACCAAGGCTTTCAAGAAGTCCGGTGTCCAGGGGAATTATGCAATTCCCGCTGTTCCAGTTCACAGTCCAGACACTGATGTGCAGAGCTTGCCTGCCCAGGGCATGCAGAGAGCAAGTGGTGAAACTGGGATTTGAATCAGGGCACAGTGCCCTCGGATCCCTTGCTTTTTCCCACTTCATGACAGATATCTCAGTTCCTGTGAACTCAGAGGACGCAAGGATTGACAGTTAAAAATATCACAGAGGTGACGGGGAGCTCTCTGGAACCACAGGGAAGTGGAGAGGAGAACGGGAGAACCGGGACTGGCCAGCCAGCCCAGATTCGAGGAAGAGCAGGTGCCTCTTCCTGGAGTTCAGGAGTGTTTGGCTGGCTTCCCTCAGGGGCCCCGTGAGCACATTGCCAGCAGCTTCTGACTGCAGTGCCAACACAGCTCTGCAAATACACCACAGCTCTGATGTGAATTGTCTCGTTGAAGAAGCAACCAAAATGTCATTTCTCCCTAATCCTCATCCTGCAATTCCCAAACAATTCGTAGCAATTTGCATGTTCACTGCTCTGTGGACACATTCAGTGAAAAGAGCGAGAGGGTTTGCAAATGCTTGTTTTCTAAGGCCTTCCCTTACGTCTTGACTTCTGTTAGATTCAACAAAGATATATTGTGCTGTGCATGGTAATGTGCTCTGGGGAGCACCTACACGCATCATATTACAGTTTCTCCTAACATGGGATACCATGCAGCTGTTGAAGTTCTTGCTTCAGTGGCTGCAGAGAGAATAACAATGTAGGGAAGTGCTCAGGCTACGAGAACCAGCCCACACCATGTGGCGGGATGGGAGAAAGGGGAGGAAGGAGTGAAAGGTGGGAGGGAGACAGAGGCCTTGGAAATGTGTTGTAAAAGAATATACTAAAGTATTGAGAGAGGCCAAATTTGAAAGGTTGGAATACTAACAATTTAATTTTTTTCTTTATAACTCTCTGTATTATCTAGATTTTCTACAGGGTGTATGTATTACTTTCATAATCAAAATGGCAATAAAAACATTTTAAAATGGAAGCAGGAGGCATAATATTGGCCCTCCAGGGGCTTGCAATCTACTGGGGGAGATATAGACAAAAGGCCAGAATTAACGGCAGACTTTTTTGTTGTTGTTAATCCTCACCTGAGGATATTTTTTTCATTGATTTTTAGAGAGGGTGTAAGGGAGGGAGGGAAGGGGAGAGAAAGGGGAAAGAGAAAGTGAGAAACATCCATGCTAGAGAGACACGGCCAGGGCTGGGGATCAAACCTGTAACCCAGGTAGGTGCCCTTGAGCGGGAGTCGAATCCACAACCCTTCGGTGCGCATTCTGGTGCTGTAATTACTGAGCAACACTGGCCAGGGCTACCTTGCAAACTCCTTTACTTCCTGTCTTTTTTCCTGCTGGCCGTCTAGAGCCTAGCCCGTGTGTCCTCCTGGCCATCCTTCCAGGTCTCTCCTTCCTCCTATTCCACCTCATGAGCTCCCAAGCCTCCTCTGGGTCTGCACGGGCTGGCATCAAGCCTAGGCTGTGTGTTCTGCTAGTTGTTCTTGTAACTGATAGTCACCTCCTTTCACCTCTCACTCCATCCCCCTCCACAGCTCTGATGTGAATTGCCTCATTGAAGAAGCAACCAAAATGGAGAAGGTCAAGTTTCAGCACATCGTGTCCATCTACGGGGTGTGCAAGCAGCCCCTGGGCATTGTGATGGAGTTCATGGCCAACGGCTCCCTGGAGAAGATGCTGGGCACACACAGCATCTCCTGGCAGCTCAAATTCCGCATCATCCATGAGACCAGCCTGGCCATGAACTTCCTCCACAGCATCAAGCCGCCTCTGCTCCACCTGGACCTGAAGCCAGGCAATATCCTCCTGGACGGCAGCATGCACGTCAAGGTAATTGCCCTGGTCAGCCTCTGCCCCCTTTAACTTTGGAGTCTCCTCCCGGTGGGCAGGATTATCTACCTGTCTGACTGGCCTGTCAAGAGCTTTAAGCAGTTTCCTTCATGAGTGAATACTGAAGGCAGCAATCACACCTAAACCAGTTGGGTGAGCAGTGGAACTGGTGCGTGAAGCCGGGTATCAGGATGCCTGCAACAACCCTCTTTGGGCCTCAGTCTTCCATTTCCGAGGTGGGAAGAAAAATCTCTGTCCTTCCCATGCTTTGCTTCAGGTGGGGATGTGTGTAAATGAGATGGCCCTATAAAAGGTCATGATGGCCATTTTTTTTCAGTTCCTAAAATATGCCACTCTTTTTCTGCCCCAGGACTTTTTAAAAAATATATTTTTATTAATTTCAGAGAGCAAGGAAGAAGGAGAGAGAGAGATAGAAACATCAATGATGAGAGAGAATCATTGATCAGCTGCCTCCTGCACACTCCCCACTGGGGATTGAACCTGCAACCTGGGCATGTGCCCTTGACCAGAATCGAACCTGAGACTCTTTAGTCCACAGATTGATGCTCCATCCACTGAGCCAAACCAGCTAGGGCTGCCCCAGGACTTTTTTATGTTCTGTTCCCATTGTCAGGAACAGCACTCCCCTCTCTCTCCTCCTCCCCCTGCCCCCCTTTATCTAACAAAGGGCTAGTCATCTTTCTGTTCTCAGCTTAAACATCACCTCCTCAGGGAGGTTTTCCCTGATCCACCCTGCAAGCCCCTGTAAAATACCCTTATTACACCTCTGTCTCTTCATATTGCTAATTCCCATTGTAAATATATAATATATAATACTAGAGGCCCGGTGCATGAAATTCATGTGTGTGTGGGGGGGGGTTCCCTCAGCTAGGCCTGCACCCTCTCCAATCTGGGACCCCTCGGGGGATGTCCAACTGCCCCTTGCAATCCGGGACAGCTGACTCCTAACAGCTCACCTGCCTCCCTGCCTACCTGATCACCCCTAACCCTTCTGCCTGCCTGCCTGATTGCCCCTAACCACCTCTGCCTGCCTGATCACCCCTAACCACCTCTGCCTGCCTGCCTGATTGCCCCTAACTGCTCCCCTACCAGCCTGATCGTCCCTAACTGCTCCACTGCTGGCTGGATCGCCCCTAACCACCTCTGCTTTGCCCTGCACCCGGGACCCATGATTCCCTCCTCTGGCCAGTCGCAGGCACCCGGACCTGGCCTTCCCTCCCTCTGGCTTGCTGCAGGCACCCAGGACCCGGGCTGGCTTCACCTAGGTTGGCCGCAGCCACAGGAGACCATGGGCGGGTGGCTTCACCTGGGCCATAGCCGCAGGCACCAGGGACCTTGAGGCAGGTGGCTTGTCCCTCTCCCGGGCTGCAGGTGCTGGCACCCAGAACCACCAGGCAAATGGCTTGTCCTTCTCCCGGGCCACAGCCTGGCTGATCCCCTTTCCTCTCTCATGAGCTCCTTTGTGCCTGGCTGGTCCCCATTCCTCTCTCCCCAGTGTTGAATGTCTGAGCAGTTCCTGCACTAGGGCGCAAGGGTGTGATGACCATTTGCATATTAGCTCTTTATTATATAGGACATGTGACACTGCTTCATTAGTGACTATACCCCTTTCTGAATAACCACTTGGGACAGGAGTGGGTGTGAGGGTTCTCATCTTTTCTATCTGCTGCCTCAACCTCAGTACCCAGCCGAACTGGCACTCAGTGACTGCTCACTCAGCATATGAATGAATTAATGGATGGAGGTAAAGAGGGGGTGCATATCTGTGGTGTAAATGCTTCAGGACCTGTGGAGATGGGATGGACAGACGCTCACCAATGAGCAACTTTGTCCATAGTCCCTCTGGATGAAGGCAACACCTCCCAAGTATGTACTATGCCAGGCATTGCTTGGAGTGCTTTTGGCTTATGTACTCATTTAATGTTCATAATAGCACTATGAGTTAAGGACTCATTATTTCAGGCTTATAGATGAGGAAATGGGTTCTGAAAAGATAAGGTCCTCCAGATCACTGTGGGAGAGCTGGGCTGGGAAGGGGAGAGAAACAGTTCTATGGAGGCAAGAGTGTTGCCCCCGTCCTCACCCCGGGCTTCCTCCCAGATTTCGGACTTTGGCTTGTCTAAATGGATGGAACAGTCAACCCGGATGCAGTACATCGAGAGGTCGGCTCTGCGGGGCACCCTCAGCTACATGCCCCCTGAGATGTTCCTGCAGAGGAACATGGCCCCAGGACCCAAATACGATGTGTACAGGTGAGAGGGGGGCTGGCCCCATCTCCATACCCAGGAAGTAGCTTGTCATAGCCTTGCCTGGACCCAGGGCCCAAAGGACAGGGTAGGGCAGGGATGAGGTCTGCCTTCCCTGCCCCCATGGGAGGGGGAGGCATGGAGAGGGGACTCTGGATGGAGAGAATTTGCCTGGGATTGTGTGGCCCATGGGGCCCCCTGACCAGGAACACTTTCCCCATTTGCAGCTTCGGGATTGTCATCTGGGACGTCCTCACTCAAAAGAAACCATACTCAGGTAGCAGACGGCAGTGGGACCCTCAGATGGGGTCCTGGCAGGGGTTGTGGGAGGGCTGAGGGTTCATGGGGACAAGGCCAGGGCAGGTTTATGTTGTGGGGTACTCTTCAGGGATTCCCATCCATACCCACCTTCCTTCCTCCCCTACTTTCCAGAGCTCACCTTACAGTGAAAGGTGGGGTGAAGGTCAGCCCAGGCCAGGCTTTTTGCTCTCATTCCTGTGCTCCTCCCTGCACCTCCCACTCCCACCCTGCTGCCGAGAATGTCAGGGAAACAGACTGTCAGGAAACTGGGATAACCCAGTGGAGCTGAAAGTCAAGTTCACCATTAGGCCTATTGGTCAGCCTTGCTATCTTTGGACAGCAAAGGTCAATAGGGTGGGGTCATGTCTGGTCTTGGGTTGGGAGGTGGCTGAGGTTGGACCAGATACTTAGAACCTAATGTGGACCTGCAATCTAGCTGTTTACTCCCCATGCATTCATAGGGGCCCTGCTGGGTGCACCACCCTGTGGGGTCCTCAGAGCCCCCCTTCTGCCCAGCCCCTCTGCCCACCCTCCCCCCCAGCGCCCTGCCTTCCAGCACCCACACTTCCTGGGCTCCTCTCGCAGGCCTCAATATGATGAACATCATCATCGGAGTGGCTACGGGCATGAGGCCCTCCCTACAGTCTGTCTCTGATGAGTGGCCAGGGGAGGCCCAGCAGATGGTGGACCTGATGAAGCGCTGTTGGGACCAGGACCCCAAGAAGAGACCCTGCTTTTCAGGTTCTCACCTGCCTGGCCTGCCCAGGGAATGGGGAGTAGGGCGGGGCTGGGGTGGGAAGGGTCAGGAGAGGAAGTGGGGCCCCAGGCCACTCTGAGGGCTCTGCAGAGAGGCCTGGGGGCTCTGGGCAGCATGCAGCGCTGGGAAGGGGTTGGGGTTCAGGGCAGCTGGGGACTGGGGCGGGTGCGCGGGGGCGGGGGGGGGGACAGGGGGGGGGGGTCTGACCTCTGGGAGTTGCCCTGAGCCTGTGGGAGGTGCTTAGAAGCCCTTATTTCGGGAAGGCAGCTGGGCCTGGCTCTGCTGCTTCTGAGTTCTCCGGGTACTACTTACTGTCGCCATTGTAAATGTTCCCAGACCAGGAGCTCACTGAGCAAACATGCCCATAGGCATGAGTGTGAGCACTTAGAGTTCACCTAGTCCTCCCTTCATCTGTGAAGAAGGACTGACCCTCAGAGGTCAGTGACCTGCCACGTGGCCCCGCTGAGCGAGGCTGGGACCGATCTTTTCTGCCTGCCTCTGGGTGCACATGTGCGATGTGGGTGAGCCCAGGAGCAGAGGTGGGGGTGGGGGCACAGGAAGCGTAGCGTATCCACAGTGGCGGAGGACTGCTAGTCTGCCTGTGGCTTCCTTCCTTTCTCTCTCTCTCTGGTGAAGCAGACATCACCGTCGAGACGGACCTGCTGCTGTCGCTGCTCCAGAGCCCTGTGACAGACCCCGAGAGCGAGGCCCTGGCCAGGAAGGTGTCCTGCAAGCCGTCTCTCCGCTGGCCCCGGGAGGTGGGTGCGGTGGCTGGGCATGGTCTGTGGCAGGCAATGGGGGTGGTGTACAGGTGTGGCCCTCACAAGGCCGCCTGGCTGAAGGGGAAGTGGGGACCCAGCCCTCATTGTGCCAGGGGTCCCGTTTCCCTAAGTATGCCAAGGTTCTCTAGGGCTAGTGGTGGGCGTGGACTCTCTCAAATGTGTGGGATGAAGCAGAGGCCTGTCCTGCAGGGGGAGACCTCAGCTCGCCCAGGCTTCCCCACTCTGGACATCGGCACCATCACTGTTCTCCTGTCCATTCCCTGACTTGCAAGCCAGCCACGGTTGGTGTAGGCCAGTGGTCGGCAAACTGCGGCTCGCGAGCCACATGCGGCTCTTTGGAACCCTTGAGTGTGGCTCTTCCTAAGCCTTAGGAGTACCCTAATTAAGTTAATAACAATGTACCTACCTATATAGTTTAAGTTTAAAAAATTTGGCTCTCAAAAGAAATTTCAATCGTCGTACTGTTGATATTTGGCTCTGTTGACTAATGAGTTTGCCGACCACTGGTGTAGGCTCCCGGCTGAACCCACACAGCCACCCTGCTTGCCATGTGGCCCAAGGGGAAGTCAAGGCCCTGGGGCACCTTTTTCTAGCAGTCTCCCTGATCAGGTTTTCCTTTAGACACAGCTGGTGGTGGGAGTGGCTAGGAGGGGGGCCTCTGAGCACCTGGGGGATGTGAGTCCTACCCCTGAAGGACAGTACTGGGGAGAGGGAAGGAGTGGCGGATGGCATGGACCAGAACGGCCCTGCTGATCCACCCTGGGTCTCTGGTTCTCCCTCCCCAGGTCAGTGAGGAGGTCAGCCAGGAGCTCACAGACAGCGGTGAGTCCAGAATGCACATCAGGAGCCAGAGAATTCGCGGGGAAGAGAAAACCACACCATTTTCCCAGCCTCCCAGGCCCCCTCTCACCTCCACCCCCCAGGAATTAGAGAATGAAAAAAAAATGCCAATGCCTGGGCCACCTAGACCAGTGGTCGGCAAACTGCGACCCCTGAGTGTGGCTCTTCCACAAAATACCACGTGCGGGCGCGCACGTACAGTGCGATTGAAACTTCGTGGCCACACTCAAGGGGCCAAAGAGCCGCATGTGGCTCGCGAGCCGCAGTTTGCCGACCACTGACCTAGACTAACGAAATCAGAATCTTGGGATGCTGGGGAGTGGTGGGGAGGGCAATCTGTCTTCACAATGGTAATATGAGGTGGGCGTTGTTTGTGTCCCCTTTAAGGATCAGGACCTGGAGGCTCAGAGTCAGAGTTGGCTCAGGGCACGTGATGCTGAGCGGTGGGTCAGGATTTGCACTCAGGCCTTGCCCCCCGTTCTCAGGGGAAGAACTGCACAGAGACCTGGGTGTCAGGAAAGCTGCTTCTCTAGCCACTGCCCCGCCCCGGGAGGTACTTCAGGAGGCAGAAGGGTGGCTGAGATGACCTCTGGGCAGGTCAAGGTTCTTTTCAACCCCACCTCTCTCCCAGCAGACTTAGGAGGCGACTTGAAGCGGGTCCTGCAGCTCTCGGACAGTGAGAGCCTGGTCCCCAGCGATGAGGAGCTGCGCATCTACGAGAACAAGGTCACCCCCCTCCACTTCCTGGTGGCGCAGGGCAGCGTGGAGCAGGTGAGGCTGCTGCTGGCCCATGAGGTCGACGTGGACTGCCAAACGGCCTGCGGCTACACGCCCCTGCTCATTGCCGCCCAGGACCAGCAGCCTGAGCTGTGCGCCCTGCTCCTGGACCACGGGGCCGACGCCAACCTGGCCGATGAGGACGGCTGGACTCCGCTGCACTTCACAGCCCAGAATGGGGACGACCGAATCGCCCGCCTGCTCCTGGACCACGGGGCCCACGTGGATGCCCAGGAGCATGAGGGGTGGACCCCGTTCCACCTGGCTGCACAGAACAACTTTGAAAATGTGGCACGACTTCTGGTCTCCCGTCAAGCTGACCCCAACCTGCGGGAGGCCGAGGGCAAGACCCCTCTCCACGTGGCCGCCTACTTTGGCCATGTCACCCTGGTCAAGCTGCTGACAGGCCAGGGGGCTGAGTTAGATGCTCAGCAGAGAAACCTGCGGACACCACTGCACCTGGCCGTGGAGCGAGGCAAAGTGAGGGCCATCCAACACCTGTTGAAGAGTGGGGCGGCCCCTGATGCCCTTGACCGGGATGGCTACAGCCCACTGCACACCGCAGCCGCCAGGGGCAGGTACCTTATCTGCAAGATGCTGCTCAGGCATGGGGCCAGCCTCGAGCTGCCGACCCAGCAGGGCTGGACACCCCTGCATCTAGCAGCCTACAAGGGCCACCTGGAGATCATCCATCTGCTGGCTGAGAGCCATGCAGACTTAGGGGCTCCCGGCAGCATGAACTGGACCCCCCTGCACCTGGCTGCCCGCCACGGGGAGGAGGAGGTAGTGGCAGCGCTGCTGCGATGCGGGGCTGACCCCAATGCTGCCGAGCAGTCAGGCTGGACACCCCTCCACCTGGCGGTGCAGAGGGGCAGCTTCCTGAGTGTCATCCACCTCCTGGAGCACCACGCAGACGTCCATGCCCGCAGCAAGGGAGGCTGGACCCCTGCCCACCTAGCTGCCCTGAAGGGCAACATGGCTATCCTCAAAGTGCTGGTCAAAGCTGGTGCCCAGATGGACGTCCAGGCTGGGGAGGGCTGCACACCCCTGCAGCTGGCCCTCCGGAGCCAAAAGCAGAGCGTCGCCACCTTCCTGGAAGGCAAGGAGCCCTCGCTGGCCATTGTGGGCAGTGCTGAGCCTGGAGACCAGACCGAAGTATAGACACCTGGGCTCTCCTCTCCATGAGGACGAGGGGTTGGTGAAGTGCGCTGGGCTTCTGGCAGGGCCCCTTCCCTGTACTTGCCACCTAGTCCCCTGCATGATGGACGGACAGGAAGAGGCACGCTGAGGTTGCAGCCAGGGAGGGGCCCTGGCTTGGAGAGGTCCTTCAACACCTCCCCCAAGTGCGAGTCCAGCAGACCCAGCCTCCTCCTCCTGTACCTGGACTCGAGCCCCCAAAGTGAATTCCCTTCTCATTCCCAAGACTCCTGCCACCGTTAGCCAGCTGCCCCTGGGCTCACAGGGCCCTTTGCATCCCAGGAACCCGCTCTGAGGACAAAGGCACAGAGGAGACAGAAGTGCTCCCCCAGCTCAGGTCTGTGTGACTTGGCCCCTTACCTGGGTGGGGCCAGGAGATCCAGACACCTGCACTTCGTACAAGGGCGGGAGCTGAAAGTCCAGAGGACATTCTGCTTATCATGTACCGGCCAGCCGCCCTGCTGCTGCACTGACCACACCTTCGCCGTGGCCTGGTCCCTCTTGGAGGGAAGGAAGGTGGTGCTCCAACTTCCCACAGGGGATCCTGTGTGGACGCTCAGTTCTTGGTCTCCCTGACCACCCTTCGCTGTGTCCACTTTGTGTGGCTAAGTTCAAACCCTAAAGTCAATAAAGCTGTGATTTGAGTCTCCCCCTTAGAGATAGACTGGCCTGTGGAGCCTGGCTGTACAGGGGCCAGTAGTGTTAGATGGGGTGTATGTGTGCGTGTGTGTAAGATCCATGAGTTCACACGAGGAGGCCCAGGGGGCAGGAGGAGGGGGTGCTGGGGAGGAGGAGGTTATCTGGGTTCCATGGCACTCATCGGGCAGGCCTTTCTTGTGCAGCAGCAGCGGAGAGCTCTCCTGTGACCACAGCGTGCCCACCTCAGCTGGCTGGGCCTGGCCTGCTGGTTATGGGGCAGGTTGGGACAGGGCTGGGACTGCTCACACTAGCCTTGTGTGACCGAATGCTGGCTCAGCGGTCGGCTGGCATCTGCTTCCTCTCTGGCTCTACCAGGGCTGGCAACCCTTGGAAGGGGGTGGAGGGGGGCTGTGGTGGGGGCAAGACAGGTGACCTAGGGGTCCCATCTGCCCTCTCGACCTTTCCACACTGCTGGAGCAGCCCCTCCACTCAAGGATGTTTTGTGGTTGTCAGAGAAAAGGAACCTTCTGCCCCAACTAATGGCCAGCTCCGTCCTCAGCCAGTTGGCAGGCCATCTTTGCGTGCCACCCTCCCCGGCTGCATGCAGCGCCCTTAGCTGGCAGGCTTACCTCAGTGTGGCCTGAGGGCGGCAAAGCAGACACCTGTTGCCCATGTACATGCCAAGCTCATGCGTCATCTTCAGCAGAGCTGGGAGCATCTCGTCTCCCATCCTGTGGTCTCTGGATTGTGGTGCCAGCTCATGGGTCCCAGACACTTCACCCCACCATGCCGCAGCCTAGAGCCCCACAGAGACCCCGGCAGCTCTGAGCTGGGTGTGCCCTAGCACACTAGAATCTCCCGGGGGAAGTGTGTGAGGGGGTTGTTAGAGCGGCTTATTAAATATCTGGCGCTACCCAGAGTCTCCGGGACAGCATCCAGGCGTTAGGTGGAGAGCAGCCAGGGCTGAGAACACCCACCAGGGGGCGACCTGTGGCTTCTCTCTGTGCCATTCCTTAGGGATCCAGGAAGACAGACACTGGCCTGCAGCCTTTTCCTCTCCTGGTAGGATGAGTGGGGAGTCTTGAGGACGGGGGCAGGGGGCACTGAGTAGAAGGTTCCATCCTCCTGCTCCTTGCTAGCCTCTTGGCCCATTCTCCTTGTTCTCCCTGAGACTAAGCCGGAGGCACGGCTTGTAGTTAAAAATGTCCCTGGAGTTCTGTCTTTGCCAGAACGTGCTGGAGTGGAAGAGGGAAGGGGCGGGGCTCAGTGCTGTTTGCCTCTTGCGCCCTGAGGTCTGGGTCTGGCTCCATGTCAAGGGTTGGGAGTGAGCGAGAGAAGGGATGTGGGCTACATATTCACACCAGGGGAGCCCAGATTGATCCCCGGGAGTGGTCGGGAGAGAGCCGCAGAGGAACAGTGGTGTCTGTCTTACTCTATTGGAAAGGGTTTGAGGAAAAACCTTGAAAGAAAGGAGTTAGAAGAGTTAGGTCATCCTTCTGCACTTATTGCCCTATGGATGGCAGGGATTTCATGAGATTCGGACAAGACTATCTCTAGGAAGCATTTCAACCCTGAGGATCCCAGGGCCCAGGTTGAGGTCCTAAGACCCCTGCTTCCGCTACTTCTTTCCTCTTAGAGATAACGGAGCTGGGGGTTTTAGACGGGCCCCGGCCAGCACCGCCCTTCATCGCCTGCTAGCACCTTCTTGTCTCTTTCCAGCCCCCCCTTTCCAGGCAGACCCAGCATCCACCTTGAGTTCAGACACAGACACACATAGCATCCACCCTGCACCCACTTCAGCGGCTGCCTCCTAGCAGTTTCCTAGGGATGTTTAGGATTGGATGTTAGTGAGGCCCTTGAAATTCCCAAGGAGAGGGTGTCCAGTTGAATTGCAAACCATTTAGGGAGATTGGGGTTGAGGAGGATAGGAACGTCTCAATCTCCACTTGGATGTGATATTAACCTTTTAAGCTCGCCGTGGCCCAAACTGAGCATTCCCTTGCCCTCCGCCAGCCTGCTCCTCACCCTTCCTCCCTCCCATTAGGGGAAGGTACCTAAACTCCTAGCCTAGGAGTTATTGTAGACCAGCCTGCCCCACAGAACTTCCTGGGAGGGTGGAAACGCTCTCTGTCTGAGGCTGTTCAAGAGGACAGCCACCAGGTCCGCGTGCTGCTGTGAGCATTTGAAATGTGGCTGGTGCAACTGAAGGAGCACATCTTCCACTTCAGTGAGTTAAATGTAAGCATCCACAGTGCAGTCCGTACTCTTCAAGATCCAGCGTGCCTATCCCCACCCAGGAAGCCTTCGCTGACTGCTGGCTAGAGAGGGTCGCTCGGTATCTACGCCCCCTGCAGGGAGGTGCAGAGAGCGCCTTCCCTCTGGATGAGCGCATCCCTGCCGGTGCTTATTTCTGCATCCCAGCCCTCTAGGCATGCCATCCAGGCCTACTGACTCCGATGATGGCTGCGGGGTTGTTGCTGTAAAGTAAGAGACAGAGGGTAGTGGCTAAGCTGGACTGAGGCCGGGGAGGGAAGCTCTGGGCGCCTGCGATGTGGGGAGACACGGGCTTTGAACACAGGTGGACCTGGATGCCAGTCCTGCCTGCCACCTGCTAGTGGTGACTTCAAGTTGCTGGAACTTTCTGAGCCTGGTGCACAGCCACAGCCAGCTGCTTATCTCACTGGTGGTGGTCACAGGAGAATCAGAGCCTTGTGGGTCGGAAGGGGGAGCAGTTAGCAAGCGCTCAACATGTTCGCTTCTTGCAGTTTCTCCCAAGTCAGAGGAACTTTTCTCTTGGAGGGGGGCTCCGACAAGCCAGCTTTGGGGAGCCTTTTGGTGGATGCTCAGAGGAGCCACTGCTATTTTCCGTTGCTGGCCCACCCCGGGGAGGAAGGGGCCGTGTGCTGTAGGGCAACGTGCTGCAGGGCAGCATGGCACCACCTGGAACACACCTCAAGGCGCATCAGGCCAGCTGCAGGGCGGGGAGCCCACTGTGGGCCGTGCCCGCTGCCACGTAGCCCCAATGACCATCCGTAGATGGGATTACCCTGAGCTCTGGACCCAGCCAGTGGGCTTAGTGTAAGCAAAGCAGGGGAGCCGTGTCTGCATCCACCACGGAGGGCGGGGCCAGGGCTGGCGTTGGTCCCTACTCGGTCTTCAGCCGGGCAGAGCAGTGAGGGCTCAGCCTGCCCGGAGAAGGGCCGGAAGATAATACAGGCGAGGGCAAAAATAGGCATACAATTGTTTGTATGGTCAATAACACAATAATTAGTAAATAATAATACAAGAATAAACGCTGTGTTTCAAGTACTCACACTGTAAACCTCCTGTTGTCCACCGCAGTACAGAGGCTGTGGGAGGGGTGGACCCCGCGCTTGGGTGTGTAGCAGGACTGGGGTCAGGTCAGTGTTTCGGGCTAGGGGTCACAGAGCAGCACTAGACCTGGCACGTGTCTCCTCCCGGCAGTTTCCACCCTCTCTTGCCCACCCCAGGCTTTCCCAGGGTGGGGGGGAGCGGGGGGGGGGGGGGGCGGCCGGAGCCCGGCCTCCACAGACCACGCTCTCAGGGGGCGGACAGGGTGGAAAGTTTGGAGTTGAGCCTCATCAGAAAAACCCAGAAGGTCTGCTGCCAGAGCTTTGTTCCTACCAAATCCCAGCCCCTCCCCGTACCTGACCTGTCCCTCACTTCACCAGCAGCAGCTGCCCCCAGATGCCAGGTAGGCTGCCTCCCTCGCTCCGGCCCCACACACACCTCCAGGCTTCGGGACAGAAGCCAGGTGTGCAGACGGGAGAAAGCCCACACAAGGGCCGCGGCCCTGCAGCGTTGCTGGTGGACGTGAGGCCCCTCCCGCCACCCTCCAGGCCGCATGCTCTGCCCGCAGCTCACACCAGCTTTACGGCAGAGCTGGGGTAGGAGAGGGAGTGGGAAAGTGTTCTTATCACCGCCCCCTTCTCCCTGACCCAGAACCCTAAAAAGCCAGGGTGGGACCCCCCCCTTGGAAGATGGTCTGCTCTCTCGCCACCAGCTTCTGCTTCCCCGGAACCCCAGGACCAGAGCCAGGGCAGCTGGTTGGCAGAGACCTTCAGGAACTGGTGCCCTGACTCGCCTCTGGCTGCTGAAGCCACACTAGATGCTGTGCCCCTGCCAAGCACCCCCCCCCACAACACACACACACTCATTTGCTGTAGCAGCTGGTCACAGGCACCCCAAGGATGGCCCCTGAAAGCCTAGTCCGGAATGGGTTTCTTTCTCTACCTCCCTTTTTAAAAATGCTCTGTCCATACAAGCCTCCTCCCACTTTGCTCAGGGCTGGTCAGGAAGTGGGTAGAACGGACAATGTAAGACAATAGTCAGAAGACTGGGTTCAAAGGCCAGCCTGCCACCCAGGCCACCACCCTCTATCCCAGGAGTATATGGCCTGTCCCCTGGAGGTGTGAGGAAAGGGGTCACGTGGGGGCAGGCCCCCTATGGCCCTGCCTAGATGGGAGTCAAAGCCACAGACACAGCCTGGGCCCTAGGGCTGGAAGGGCAGGGCAGCGGTGGGCCACAGGCTGGGCAAGGCATCCTTGGGACAGGGGTGGTGTGGGAAGGGATCAGAGAAGTGGGTGCATTTCCAATGTCCCCAAGGCCGGCCAGTCCTCACTTCCTGGTTGCTGGCAATTGGCTGCCCCTGTCCGCAGGCCACAGGAAGCAGGGTCAGCAGTTGCTTCTCTCGGGGGCCTCCTGATCTGCCATTCAGGAAGTCCTCTAATTCCCTACCTCCTTGCTCCAGGCCAAGGCCCACCGGGGCTGCTGCATCCCACGGCATCGTCGCCACTCGGAAAACGGTGCCCTGGTGCTGGGTCTCCACACCCAGCCAGAGCTCTGCCCGGGGATGTGGAGCTCTGCCATTACCTTGTGATTCATGCCCATTGTCCACTGTCCCGTGAGCTTCGAGAAGGCAGGGACCCTGTCCACCTTCTTCACCATTTTATTCTCAGTGCCTTGCTCAGGGCCTGGAGCACAACAGTGGCTCAATAAACATTCGCTAAGACAACAGCTGGGTGGATGGATGGATGGATGAAGGGATAGAGTTTTTCCTGCACCATTTGCCTTCTCAATGCCCAGGACATCTCCCCAGCCCATGACCACCTGGGACTCCTCAGGAACCCCCAGGGGAAGAATAAGGGCCAAAGCTTTGAAGACTCACAGCCACGTGCGGGCACCTGAGAGGACACACGTGGTTGCCCCGCCGCGTCTGAGCAGAGAGGCCTGCCCTTAGGAGCGCCTCCTTGCCATGCTCTTGGGGAGGTGGGGGGCCTGCACCTGCTATCAAGGCAGATGGATGCTTCTTTGACTAAAAGTCAGTCTACAAAAAAGACAGGCACAGGGGAAAGCAGAGAGAAGAGAGAGTCAGAGGTCGGTAGCCTGCCCAGCCTCCGGCTCCCTTTCCGCCCTTGCTGTCAAGGCAAAGGGGCCATGTCAGGGCCTCCTGGGAAAGAGCCAGAACCTGGGCCACCCCCTTCCACCTTGGCGTTCCTGGGCCCCACACTCATTCCTTTGCCCCTGAAGTACTGAGGGGGGAAGGGGTGGGGCCCAGCCCGCCCCCTGCCCACTCTAGCTGTCAGTCTGCTGTCTGGCAGAGAGTTGAAGCTGCATGACAGCTGTAGGCACTTTCCCGTCCCTCCTCCCGCCCATGCCTGCCCTATTCCCCTCTCCTCCCTGCCACAGCCCCTCCAAGCTGCTCTGAGGCAGCCTCCCTCCCCTCTCCTTCTCTCAGTCCTTTCCTCCTTCTCTCCCTTCCTTCCTTCCCATTTTCCTCTCTCCCTCCCTTTGTCATCTCTTCCAATAACCACATCTGATAAACCCATATGATTTCATAAGATTTCTAATGACAAGATGAGCTTTTCATTTCCATCCAGGTCAAGATCTTTTGCAGACTGAGTGTGTGGTGTGGGTGAGTGTGTGGTGTGGGTGAGCGTGTGCTGTGGGTATGTTGGCTATGGTGTGGGTGTCAGCAGCTGAGAGGCCCTTGGCGCTTCTAGCCCCCTTGGGATCTGGTGCCTCCCCCAGAAGGTGGGCACTGGGCTATCGAACCCCCAGCAAGATGAGGGACTGTTTTGCCCTCCTCTGGGATCCGGGTGCTCCTGGGGACAGGAGCCTCTCCCAGAGCTCAGGGCCACGTTCAGGTTCAAGGAGAAGATCCCAGTCCATCATTAAGTGTTCAGGGCAAGTTAAGTGCTCCGAACTTCGGTGCTAAAAATATTGCATTTAGCATGCAAATTATGCCCTGACAGCTCCCGAGCTGGGCCGTGGGTGCCGGCTCCTTGTTTGTCATCACTGCTGTTATTCTCAAGAAGTTGAGAATATTTCTTCTTCATGGGGTTGTTTCTCTTGCTGGGTCATGGCCCCAGAAGGCTCGGAGCTGTGATTGGATTGGAGGCAGAGGGGAGGGACCAGGCCACGTCCTTCAGGGCCTCCCTGCTTCCTGAACTTGCCCTAAACAGGGCCCTGACGTGACACGGAAGAGGGGCAAGGGGCAGACAGACACAGCACAGCGGCACCGCGAAGGCCACCTTCTCCACGGAGCCTCTGCCCTGGGGGGCGAGAGGGCTGAGGATCGATCCTCCAGGGTGCTGGGCCCTGGAGCAGGAGAGTGGGATGTGGGGACAGCCTGGCTTCCCTCTGGCAGCCCCTGTCACTCTGGCGGTTAGGGGAGCCCACGGTGTGCTTGGGATTCCCACGGGAAATGTTCTTGCCTCCATCTTGGCTGACGGCTGAGGGTCAGGGCCACCCAGTAGCAGGACGGAGGGCACTCAGCGGCTTGAGAGGAGAAGGCGGGAGGAGGGGAGACACAGGTACACACACCTCCCTGGTCCTCCAGGGACCTCTTCCTTTCTTCTTTCCCCCACCCTTTCCTGGAGGGTGTGCAGGGTGCCTCTCCACCCTCCCCGCACAGACACAGGGCTTGGCTGCCTCTGAGGCGAAGGACAAGGTGGCGCCATGCCCATTGGCACCGTGTCCGTCCCCAAGGGGCCGCCAGGTGACTTGTCAAAGTTTTATTGGTGTAGTGATGTTACAGAGCCTGGGGCTGGGGGCTCCCCCAAATGCAGCTTCCCATCCTCCCTCAGGAGGGCCAGGCCAGGGCTCCTCCCTCAGCAGGGCTCCTCCAAGGCCCAGGCAGTGGGAGGGAAGGGGGGGGGGGGGAGGAAGAGAAGAGGCAAAGGAAAAGGGAAGTGGTTTTGTGGCATAGTATGGCAGGAGGCAGCCCCCAAAGAACCTCAAACACCCCCATCCAGGCCCCAGCCATCTTCACCCCTACCCCAGGCTGGCTAACATTTGCTACAAGAAGTTCACCTGAGTCCGTCAGGAGGCGGCAGGGTGAGCTGAGGGGTGGTCTCTGAGGGAAGCAGAGGCTCCTGTCGGCGGGAGAGTGAAGACTTTTGGCTTGGGCTTCCCTGGGGGTCACTCTGTGGTCTGATATTTACATGAGTGTCCCCAGAAGGAGGTTAGCTGGGGCCTTGGCAACAGCCCTGGCGTGGGCCTCGTGGGCTATGAAGCGTCCATGCCTCCCCACCGTCCCCTCCAGCACAAACCTGTGGGGACCAGGCTGAGCCCAGCAGAGGGCGCAGCCTCGAGCCTGACTCTGGCCCCTGCAACACCAGCTCCCGAGAAAGGCCAGAGCGGGCTGCCCTGTCTTTGGTGCCAAAGAGAAGGGTCTGGAAGTGGGAGGGGAGCTCTGTGAGCTGCCCCTGAGCCACCGGGTCCAGCCCAAGGGCTGGCACCACGCCTGGCTCTCTACACTGCCCTGGCAGAGTGAGGGTATTCCGACAGTGTGGGGCGTGGTGTCGAGCTAACACTACGGGGCCTGCCAGGCAAAGGGAAGTCCACCCCACACCCTCCCGCCCAGGGCTCCTAGGGACTGTGGCCGGCGCCTGGCAGGGAGGTGGGCAGCGGGTCAGCAGTGCAGGAGCTTCATGAAGGCCTTGCGGAACTCGATGTTAAAGGTCGTGTAGATGATGGGGTTCACGGCGCTGTTGACATAGCCCAGCCACGTGAAGGCGCTGTACAGGACAGGTGGGATGTTGCAGTCACAGTGAATGTTCAGGATGTGTGTGATGAAGAAGGGCAGCCAGCAGATGATGAACACGCCTGGGGGAGAGGGTGGGGTCAGGCTGGCCCAGGGCAGGGGGAAGATCGCTGGGAGGGCCTGCACTCAGCGGGCCCCTGGATTGCATGCTGCAGGCCCCAGCCCAGACCAATGTCCGTCCCACCCACTCTGCCGACTTGCTGGGGTGGGATCCTGGGTGTCAAGGCATCGTGTGCACAGGATACTTTGCTGGGACATTGGGGTCCCTGAGAGGGAGAGGTGCCTGTGAGGGCAGGACTGCCGGGCAGAGACCCTGTGGACTGGAGCAGAGGGTCCAGCTTGAACCCTGCTCAGTCGCTCCCAGCGGCATGATCGACCTGCTGTGACCCTGTGCTCTCATTTGTGAAACGAGGCTAGTTACACCTGCCCCACGCACATCACAGAGCTGTCGGTGGGCGTGGAGGTGGCACACACTACCCAAGTGGGCGTGGGGGCGTCACACACTAGCCGGGTGCTACCTGGAGGACAGGGTCACATCAGTCCTTCCTGTTCCCAGCCACCCACATCAATCCCACCCAGATTTTTGACCTTTAGCATCTGGTTTCCTAAGGGACTTTCATTTGAAAGCATTGCCTTGTGGACAGGGCCCGCTGACAGCCATGCCCTCGTTCGGATCGGGCTCTCTCATATCCCTTCTTTAAATTATTTACAACTCTGGTCCCTTAGGGTCTTGGTTAAGCGCAGGGGGACTGAGTTTCCTAATTCCTCGGGAATAGCAATATTAATAAAGATCATAATGATAACGCCTGTGTGCTCTGTTGCACAGTTTAGAAACAGCCTTCCCCACCGTCTACCATTGATGACCACACAGCCTTGAGAAGTAATCTACTCGACTGACCGGACTAGAGGGGAAGTGGCTTGCCAGGGTTATGAGGTTCTGGGTTATGATGGCAGATGGTCAAGTTCACATGCTCTTGAGTCAGACTCCCTAAGTTTAATTGTGGGTCCTCGTTGGTCAACTTATAGGACCATCCTGAACCTCAATTGCTCCATCTGTAAGCTGAGCATGATTATGGAGTCTACCTAATAGGATGCACCCACAGGCTTGGCCTGGGCCTGAGAAAGTGCCAGTCCCACGACTCGCCAATGCTGGCTGGGAAGAGTGTGGCAGGTAATGGAACCTGCAGTAAGGAGCCCCTCCCTCGGTCAGGGCTGGGCAGAGCTGGGTGTGGCCGGCAGCAGGGCCGACTCACCAAGCACGATGGCCAGCATCTGGGTGGCTTTCCTTTCCTTCTGCTGCGAGAGCTTCCTGCGGCTCAGGGTCTTAAGCGAGGTCCGGGTTTTGCCATTGGGCATGGACTGGATCTCAAAGATCTTGGCAATCTTGGGGTGGTCTTTGGCATGCCCATTCTTCTCGGGTTTGGCGGAGCTGTCAGGAGTGCCGTGGAGGCTGTGGTGGGATGCGTCGGGGAGGGTCAGCTGGTGGTGGCTGGGCGGGATGGGGCTGTACCGGGTCCTCTCGGGTGGGCTGGTGCTGGAGAGCATCTCCATCTCCAGCTCCTGGGCTCGGCGCGCAGCCTCCTGCACCAGGCAGAGAGCTCAGGTAAAGCTAGGCAAGTCTCAAGCAGGAGCCACCCAGCCGCACCTGGCCTACCTGGCCCCACCTGGCCTCGACAGGCCTCCCGGCTCTTCCCTACCTCCCTCTTCAGATGTCTGCCAAAACCACAGGTCACAGAGAGGCAAGGACAATCACCCAGAGGCAGGGCTGTCTGGGTACAGGAGCCAGGACCCACAGCAGTCTCTGCCTGTGCGGTCATCTGGGCCCCTATCCCAGAGCAATCCTTATGTGTCCTCGGTAACCCCATAACCATTTGGGGTGGGGTTACTACCCAGGCGCTTCTCTTTTATTCACTGAGCAATATTACTGAACGCCAGCTAAGTGCAGGGTGCTGCGCTAGCTGCTGGGGATGAATCGCTGATGCATGTCCTGGGCCTGCCCACAGGAGCTCATGCTCAAACTGCATAGAGGGCACTGCTGTTCTCCCTGCAGGCTCACCTGCAGCAGCCCTCACACGGCTCCATTTCTCTTGGGTCCCCACACCCTCCCTGCTGGTCTGGTCTGGGGGGCCTCCCAGGTTCTCCCTTAGGTTCCCTTGTTCTAGGTTCTCAGCCTGAATTGCTGAAATGCGGCCTCACTGTGTGCCCAGGTGTCTTCCTGGGACACTACCTCAGCCCTATTCTGAGTCCCTGTTTTGGCACCTGCCTCCTAAATGGCTCCTCTGAGTCCTGCTCTTGCTGTGCAGGTAAATGGTGGGGGCCCTGCTCCCTGAGGACACCTGGCCCGGACTCCACATGTGGCCCTCGGTGGGTTTCCTGAACCACCCGGGGAAGGAGACACCTGCTGCTTGGACCCTGCTGCTACTACCACTGGGGTTTGCTGTGATTCTGCACCTCTGGGCTCTCCTTAGAGGCTGCACTTCACACCAACCCTACGGCTGCTCAGCTCCCTCCTCCCCTAGTGCCCACCCAGCCTCCAGCCCCAGAACCTGGGCAGCTCACGCAAGTGCAAAGCACAGCAGAGGCGTGGATTTCAGTCACAGGAGTCTGGGTTCGGTTATGTGCTCTCTCACTAACTACTCAGCTTTGGGGGAGTTACCCAACCTCTCTGAGCCTCTGTTTCCTCTTCTGCAAAACGAAGGTGGACGTGACCAATAAGACTTACCTCCCAGGGTTGCTGTGAGGATTTGATCAGATAATAGGAATATGGTAGGTGTTCAATGAATGGCAATAGCCATTATTATTTTTATCTTGTTATTAAGGCCAAGTTCTTTCTCCCAAACATTTTTTTGTGTTAGAAGACCTCTCTGGGCCTTGCAGACTTGAGCTGCCCTGCGCATGCCTGTAGTGAGGTGGGTGTGGTGAGTCGGGCCTCCTTCTTTGAGGGAGCCAAGAAGGTGCTTATCCCTTTGAGCAGTGGGGGAGGTTTCTGAGAATCATGGCAGGTGGATTTCCCTAGAGGTGGGCACACCTGGCTGTGGGTTCTGGCCTAAACACTTACCAATCTTCGCCTGTTCACAGGGAAACTGCCATTAGACTTCATGATAACGGTGCAGAGTTTCATGTCCTCGGGGTGAGTGCAGCTGCCCTGTGGAGTGAGCCAGCACACTGGTCATCACGGGGAGGAGGGCGGGCACAGAGACCCAGTGCTGGGTAGTCAGGCTGGGCACAGGGGCTCAGAGGAGGGCAGGGAGCAGGAGGCTAGGGGCCTGAAGAAGCAATCGAGGTCAGGAGGCAAGAGGTGGGCAGGACAAGAGACAAACGAGCCCTGACTTTTATGGAGCACCTGCCAAGGGTCTGGCGCCATGCTAGGCAGGCTCACATCTCTCTCACACTGAATCCTCAAGACATCCCTGTGAGGTCGGTATTATGAGTCCCACTTGACAGATGAGGAAACAGAGGCTTAGAGAAGTTAAGCAAGTTGCCCAAGGTCACTCAGCGAAAGTGGCAGTGCCAGGATTTGAACCTGATGTGTCTAACCCCCAAGCTCTTATTCCTTCCATGCCCACATACTGTCTTCCTTGGGGAGGGCTGAGCAGAGAGAATTCACAAGAAATGGGGGAAGGGCGGTTAGAGGGAGACAGAGTGGAGAAGTAGGCAACAGCAGGGGAGGAAGGAGGAGTTGTGTGCAGAAGGGAGGAGGGAGAGTGTGGGAAGTAAGGAGATGGGATGGAGATATCCGAGGGAGGGAAAGGGAGACAGAGGGATCAGAGTGAGGAAAGGAGAAGTGAAGAAAAGAGGAGAGGAGCCCAGGAGGGTGCCAAGGGCTGCTGTGTTCACATAAAGATCTCCAAGCAACAACTTCTCCCAGGTCATTCCCTCCACCCTCCCACCTCCCACTCCTGGAGATCCAAGTCCCTTCACTGAGGTCCAAGCCTTTGAGGTCCAAGCCTGCTCAGAGCTCCCCATCCTGGACTCCCTCCTGCTGCGGTGTCCCAGGTCCCCACTGAGCACTAGATGACCCACCTCAGTGATGGTTAAGTGGGGACCTTGGAGGGGAGGGGGATCTTGGGACCTTGAGTGGGGTCTTCAGGTTGGCCCTGAAAGCCCGGCTGCTGCGCTTGGTGTTGACCCGCTTCCGGCGCCTCCGGAGGACTATGTAGATCTTGATGTAGACCAGCAGGGTGACGATGAAGGGCACGTAGAAGGAGACGACGGAGGAGTAGACCACGAAGGCGGGGTTGGCGATGATGCACTCACTCTGTTCTGGAGGAGGGAGAGCACCAGGAGGGTGGGTCAGCAGGCCCAGGGGCCAGAGTGTGGCCCCTCCACCAAAGGGGCAGGGCACGGGTACAGAGACTATACTAGACTTCTACGGTGGCCTGGAAGGGCTAGATGCAAGCAAATGCACAGCCTAAGTCAGAGCATTAAACAACCGTGAGCCAAAAAAGCTAAGCTGTGATTGACCGCTTCCAAGTTTTTCCATTAATATTCCCTTACTACACCGGCATTAGTTCTGCCACCTATGAGCACACAAGTGGAGCCAGGATGTTTGGGAAAAATGCCCAAAGAAATTTATTTTAAGAGAGTAAGCTATTATTTTAGCCTTTCCTGTATGCTGTGGGGGGAGGTCTGGAACCTTTTAATTTTAGGGGCAAGGTCACTGGGTTTTGTTTGCTGAACTCACCTGTGTTCCCAAGCTCCCTCCAGGTCTAGTAGATGTCTGCCCGCTATCTCAGGGCCTCTCCAGATTAATCCGAGCATATTGAGGCCTGTTCCTGCTTCTTGTAATTCCCACAAGAGTTAGCTTTGTACCAACGCTTCATGGCTTCATTGTGCACTATTGCCCTGCAGTGGTCTCCAGAGGCACCCCCGCATTGCTCTTGCCTCCCTGACGAGAGTGAGCTCGAGGCCACACCAGCAGGCAGGCACGGTGCTTCTTCTGCCTGAGTTGTTCCAGCTGCCTTGTGAAGGGCAGGCCATGGGGTGCCAGCCTCCAGCTTGTTTCTACCTTTCCTGCCCCAGGGGGCCGAGGCCTGACCTGAGCTCAGCTGGCCCTGGGGCTGCAGCCTCACTACACAAATACCATGGCCAGGAGTGAAGAGGCCCAGTAGCCTCCCCAAGTGTGTGTGCACACATGCAACAGGAACACACATGCAGTTTGTGAGGCTCTCTGGCCTGTTACATCTAATAAACAAAGTTGAAAATGGCCAGATATCCTCCTGAATCATTATTCCCACCCCTCACCCAACTCCATTGTGCCCCAGATCATTCATTACTCCTTTCTGGCCCAACCAGGAAGCACATGGAGTCAGGCTTGGCCCAGGAGACCCACCCTGGCCTTAGTCCAGGGTGGCAATCAGGCCCCCATGGGATCCTGCACTGAGGCCAGCTGGGCCCTTGGCAGGCAGAGGCAGGCCTCACCTGTGTTGTTGAGTCCAAAGAGCATCGGACAGGAGATGGTGAAGGACAGGACCCAGACGATGGCAATCATGACGGTGACTCGGCGTTTGGAGCTGTAGCGCGTGTTGTAGAGCATGGGCATGGCCACAGCCGTGTACCTGCAAGGGAACCAGTCAGGGGAGACCCCTCACTCAACAACATGCACAACCAGAGACACCCACTCTTTGGGGGTGGACAACTGGTCCCCCTCCATGAAGCCCACCTATTTGCTCTAAAATCAATCCTCCTTCTTGTCCCCAGTTCAGACAGCGAGGACAATGTTGCTGCCCAACTGACTGCTTGATGACTAACTGGCTACCATTAATCCTGGGCCATATTTTACCCCAGTCCCGCCACTTGGATCTCATGGCCTGGGTCTTTGTGCCTTTGAAACCCCACCTACTCCACCTGCGCTGAGCCCACTAGAGGTGGAAGTGTTTGTTGATGGACTGGTAGCCAGAACCCTAGAGCCGTGGTCGGCAAACTGCGGCTTGTGAGCCACATACGGCTCTTTGGCCCCTTGAGTGTGGCTCTTCCTAAGCCTTAGGAGTACCCTAATTAAGCTAATAACAAGGTACCTACCTATATAGTTTAAGTTTAAAAAATTGGGCTCTCAAAAGGAATTTCAGTCATTGTACTGTTCATATTTGGCTCTGTTGACTAATGAGTTTGCTGACCACTGCCCTAGAGCAAGGGTTAAGCCCATTCAGCAGAAACAATAACAACAGGAATCATGTATGAACCCTCATATTCCTCTACCCAGTACAGGAAGTGCTGGGTAGAGGGATTAGCTCATTTCATCTTCCAAAGGGAGTAGAGGCGGGGCCTTTGGGAGCCCACGTGGCCTGTGTGTACGAATCAGTGAAAGGCTCCACAGATACAGCTCAACAAGCTGAGCAGAGCCTGGGCCCCCTGGGCACGTGCCCTGTGCTGGACATAAATGCATAAGCCGACACCATACCTTCAATGGGTAGGCATCGTCATCCTTGTGTCTGGACAATGAAAGTAGCATCCCGAGAACCTCCATAATCCGCCCAAGGTCACTCAAGTAGAAAGTGACAGAACTGGGGCTCCAGTCAGAATCAACTGCTTCCTCCCATGTACCAGGCTGTAGTCTTAGCAGCATCACTGTCCATAGGATGTACTTTCCTAGCCACACACACATGCACCTACACATATGTGCTTGTGTGTATACACATAGGCACACATGCACACAAACACACTCACTCACAGGCACAAAGCCAGCCACATGGCATCATAGACAGAGCCTGACTTGGAAGGCGAGGTGGGGCAGCCTGAAAGGTGGAAGGCCTGGGCTCACCTGTCGATGCTGATGGCACACAGGTTCAGGATGCTTGCTGTGCACATCATGACGTCCAGAGTGACAAAGATGTCACAGTGAATCCTGCTGAATCTCCACTCGCCCACCACCTGCGGACAAAGCAACGTGATGGTGACAGAAGAGGGAGATTAGCTCGGCTCGGTAGCTCGGCTCTCCTGGGGGAGGCCAGGCCACGGCGCAGACGGCAGCTGGGGGGGCCTGTGGTCTCTGCCTGGGATGTGGGCAGGAAGAGGGGCAACAAAGGGAGTCATGCCCATAATGTCCAAGGCCCTTGGCCCTGGCCTCTCTCTGAGACACATAAAGTCACTTTGTGCCAAGAACTATGCTAGAAGAAAGATGACCAACCTACACTAAGTGCTTCAACTTTTTTTAAAAAATACATTTTATTGATTTTTTTACAGAGAGGAAGGGAGAGGGATAGAGAGTTAGAAACATCGATCAGCTGCCTCCTGCACACCCCCTACTGGGGATGTGTCCGCAACCAAGGTACATGCCCTTGACCAGAATTGAACCTGGGGCCCTTCAGTCAGCAGGCCAGCGCTCCATCCACTGAACCAAACTGGTTAGGGCACTTCAACTTTTTATCTGTAAAACATTTGTGTGATCACCTGAGACCCCCATTTTACCAACAAGGAGACCAAGCCTCAGAAAAGGGGAGTGACTTGCCCAGGCCACTCGGCTCAGCATCTGGTCCTGCTCTGGCCCATGTATCTGGGGGACCAGGTGGCTCCTTCAGTGCCCACAATGGTGTGTGGTGCAAGGCAGGGGCCCGATAAGTGTCTGCTAGTATCAGTGGTGAAGACAATGACCTGGTAAAACAGGGACGACATTTCTGCTCCTTGTTATACCTGGAGAATGAAGGAAGGGAAGTCTGGGCTAGGCTGTCAGGAACCCCGGAGTGGGCTGGGGAGGGGCTGTAAGGATATAGCCTCGGAATGATGGGATAGGGGGAGTCCAGCTATTCGCAGGAGCATTTTGCCTCCCTTCCCTGCCCCCACCGCACACACTCATACCTCCCCCTTACACACACACACACACACACACTCCCATACCCCCCTGCACATCCACCCCCCACACCTCCTTTTATATGCAGGTCCCCACGCTCACACAGCAGGCTTTGAAGTCTGGGGCAGCCCCCTCCCCCTCCCTGCGCAGTCAGGACAGGAGAGGCACCTGGGCCTCTACCAACAGGAGAAAAGAGGAGCAGGAAAGCCCTCTCAGGTGACGGTGACACGGGCAGGGCAGTACCCACGCTGTGCTCACAGCACAGCAGGCTAATTATAATCCTGCTCCTTCTCTGTGCTGTCCTCTTCTCTGCTGTCAGACAGGAAACCAAATGCTGGCATTTAAGCTGGATGCCCGGCAGTGCAGCTGCTGTGAGTGTGGAGACAGGAAACCTCTGGTGGCACTGCCCTCTCTCAGGCTCTTGGAGGGCATGTTCCAGGGCCCCTCCCAGGTCTGAGCACAGGGGTCCCTGTGCCTCAGATGCAGCGCTGACCAGGTGGGCAGGGGCTGAATGCCCTGAGGGGGAGGAGGGGATGGAAGGGCTTCCCTGGCTCCCTGGCATAAACCGAGCCTACCTTTTGGCATCGCTGGGAGAGTTGCAGGCCCCCCTGTCCATGTGCACACCCCGCACCTGCAGCCTCTCCTGGACTAGGATTTTGGGTCTGCTTTCACGTCCCTGGGACCTAGTCTGGACCTTCCACATCCGCTTCCTTCTTTCCTGTAGACCCTTAGCATGTGCCAGGCTCTGTGCTGGACTCTGGACCCCGGGGACCCTGGTGAACAGGACTGACAAGTCCCCGCCTCCAGGAGCTTGGGCTCCCCGCCCCCACCGGTCTCTCTGGAGGAAACTAGGGCGGCCTTCCTCCCAGTTTCAGGAGTAACTGCTTGAGAAGGCAGTCAGGGCAGCTGACTCAGACGCTCAGGGGATGTGTTGGTAGCCATTGTCTCTAGAACACCTACTGCTGGCAAGTACTTTGCTCATGAATTGTTCTTAAGGCTCCTAGGAAAGGGGTAGCTTCCGTCCAGTCATGGAGGAGGGAGCTGGGCTGAGTTCACCACTCGGGTGCGGAGCCGGGAGCAGAGGCAGATCCTTGGTGGCATAGCCTGTGCTCTCTCCTACGCTGTGTTGGGAGGCCCGTCAGGCTTGTCCACAGAGGAGGCAATTACATAAAAACGACTAAATCAACCAAGTGTGAAAGGAAAGGTTCTAATCACAAAGGTTCTGATTGGGGTCCAACAGGAAAAGGGACTTGTCCAAAGTCACCTGGTGATTTAGTAGAGAGAGAGGACCGGACCCCAGGTCCCCTCTCTGCACCTTTGGCCATCACTCACTGATTCTTGCTCACAGGAAGCTGAGACCTGCGGGACGGGCCTTGAGCTGGCTGGCTAAATCCTACTGACTAGCACATATGAGGCACTCACTATGTGTCAGGCACTGTTCCGAACACGCACACTCCTACCTGTGGCATGTGACAGCAAGCCTCCGAAGCTAATGACCTGGCTGCCACACCTCAAAGCCTCCAGCACCCTCCCTGCACAGCGCTGCACACTTCCTTCTCTGCCTGGAGTGCAGGTCCCACTCCCTCCCCTGGATGATTCTCTGACAGCATCCCTTCTTCCTGCACCACATCCTTGTCCCCACACGCCAAGTCATATGCCCCTGTGGCGTTTCCACATCTCCTGTGGGGACAGCTCTATTGTCACGTCCACCAGACTGCACTGAAACGGCCCTCATGCTCCTGGCTGATGGCAGGCCAGGGCGTTGGGCCCCAAGCAGGGGTAGGACACAGAATTGCTCACACATGTTGGATGAGTGACTAACCAACCCTGCGATCTGAGTCTGCTCCCTTCTCAATGTCACCTGCTTACCTGGGATACGCACCAGGAGCCCCCCTCAGAGGCTGAGGCCAGGGACAGGGCAGACAGCCACTCCCTTCCCTCGGGAACCCTCCAGGAAAGGGGCCTCGTCGGGGATGGAGCCCAGTCCTCCTCCCACTCCAACCCCAGGGTGCTTTCCATGCGAGGCACAGGCAGTTCCACATCAGACACATGCTGACAGGGCAGGCTGCTGGAGGCATTTACTGCCACTGGGAATGGGGCGAGATGGAAAGTGCCAGACAACAGAGGATGCAGTACGTGGTTGCAAGAACCCTTGGACAGGATGTTGGGATAGAGTGAGACTTTACTTGGGATGTTCTCGAAGGACAATAAGTAGCTGAGACCGTGTCCTGTGAGTAGGGCTCCCTGTCCAGCTCTTGTTTTGGAGGAGACTCTGAGATGCCATTCCCCACCCTGCCCCCCGAAACACCACGCTTTCCCTTAAACAGTGGTGAGCAGGCATGTTCAACATATCTATCCAGGGACTCAGAGATAGCCAGGAGCCCCAGGACAGCCCATGCAGAGATTCGGCCCTACTGTAGAGTGTGGTAGGGTGGTGGGGTGGTGGGTCTGAAGCCCCAGGGCGCACACCCACAGCCCCGGGCAGAGCACACCTCACTCTGGGAAGAGGGTGCCTCTCGCCTGGGACGGGTGGGTCCTCTGTGGGGAGGGGCTGATATCTATGGCCGTTTCATTTGAATACCACTGTCAGGGCTGACTCTTACACAATGCTTGTTACGTGCTGCTTCCAGGATAAGCACCTTTTCTACAGTAATTCATCCGATTCTCAAACAGTGCTGAGAGAGACACTATTATTATCGCCCCTCTATAGACAGGGAGACTGACACAGGGAGGCCATTTTCCCTTGTGGCCCGAGGCCAGGCCTCCCTGAGAGCGAGCAGGAGGGGACAGGCCTGTGAAGTAAGGAGGGCTCCTCAGGGACAGGACCCGCTACAGACGCGATGAGCAGAGTCTGGGGGCCTCACACACTGGGGTCCCGGAGGAATGACCCTGGCCTGTGGCACCTCTATCTTTCTGGGTTGTTTTGTCTTTCATTTGATCCCTTTGGGCTCTTGCTCAGCACTCCCTCAGGCCCTTTAGGAAGCTCCAGCCTGTTTGGACTGTGCTGAAGGATGATGGTGTGGTGGCCACAGGAAGCGCAGGGAGCCCCTGGGAGAGGAGTGCGCTTTGACCGGCCTCCTCCCTCCCCTCACCCTCTCAGCTTCTTCTACTGATGTCCTCCTCTCCCTCAAACCTGCCAAGGGCTCATATTTTCTTTGAAAGAAGGGTTTGCCCCCGGCACAGGTAACTCCTCTCTCTAGCCCAGGGCCAGAAGGAAACAGCTCGGGCATGTGAATGGCCAGCACTGGCTCTTTCCTGGCCGCCTGGTCAGACTCCTCTGCACTCAGACTCCACCCGGAACCCCTGGTGGAGAAAGGGGCAGGACCCAGCTTGTGCCCACTCACAGCCCCCAGGCCCTTCCACCTCTGCCCGCCAGCTCTGAAAAGCATCCACCGGGAGGTGGGTCCACTTGGGGACTTCTTATCAGCGCTTCTCCCTTTGCTGTGTGATCTGGGTGAAGACAGGCACCTTCTCAAAGCTTCTGTTTCCTCTCTAAAGTGAGAAGAGCAGCATTGGCTCCCAGGACCAGAATGAGTATTTGTGGAGTCTGGGTCTGAACATGTCTGGCCCGGTGCCTGGACCACAGCCGGCTGCCCACTGACTGTCCTGAGGCACAGAGCTGGGCTCTGTCCCGGCCGAGCAGTGGTGACTGGTCCTTCCTGAGGAAGAGGCTGCAGACAGTTCCCAGAGGCCTTAAACTTGGGGCAGAGGGAAGGGAGGAGGAGAGCAGCAGCCCCCACTTTTGAAGCAGGAAAGAGGAATGGAGAGTTCAGGCCTGGAAGCAGGAACATGGCTATCCTTGGGGGTTCTCCTCAATGGCTCCCACTTCCGCTGGGCCGATGAACATTCTGGGGGCCAGACACAGTGCCAGCTGGGCCCACCAAGAGGCCACCTGACTTCTGTGAAATGGTGATAATACTTTGGTCTTTGGGGGGCGAAATGAGGACGCTATTGGAAAATGGTGCGTTCAAAGGACTTAACACAAGGTCTGGCACTTAGTAAGGACTCTGCACCTGGTAGTTGGGATTTTTAAGAAGACAATTTACCCATTTCATGAGAGAAAAACTGAGGCCAGAGTGGAGAGGAGACAATCTGAGAAAGCACCAGGCAACCTGTGGGTAGAAAGCAGTGAGGAGCTTGGACCCGCGGCCCCAGCATGGTGTTCTCTGGAGAAGGTGCTGAGTGAGGCTGGGCCCAGACCTACCTCCAGGTAGACCACCCAGGGCATGACGAGCGTGGCTACGAGGAGGTCAGCGACGGCGAGGCTGACGATCAGGTAGTTGGTGGTGGTCTGCAGTGCCTTCTCGCGGGACACGGCCATGCACACCAGCACGTTGCCAAAGACGATGATGAAGATGAGCAGGGTGAGCAGCATGGCATAGTAGTTGTAGGGGGGCTTGTCGGCCTTCCCCGCAGACCCGTTGAAGGGCCGGCTCCAGTTCTGGCTCTCCAGGTCGTCATCATACCAGGACAGGTTCAGTGGATCCATTGGGGCAGCAGGGCCACCGGGTGGCCAGGCTCTGACTGGAGAAATGGACACAGGGAATGAGCGGGAGGCCCTCCCAAAGCAGGCTGCCTCCCAGGGGGGACTCTGAAGCTAAAACCAACCATTGGAAGCTAACAGAGAAACTCTCTAGCCTCGGAATGTTAAGTTTTGTATCCAACAATTTTCTTAAAACATGGTGGCCTGCTGCCACTACTCTGCTAGCAAGTTCTTGCAGATGGTAAAATAAATGAGCAAGTATAATTTTTGAAGAAGTATCTATACTAATAAAAGAGAAAAATGGTAATTGGCGTACGACGCTACCCTTTTCATTGGCTAATCAGGGCTATATGCAAATTAACTGCCAACTAAGATTGGCAGTTAACTGCCAACAAGATGGCGGTTAATTTGCATATGTAGGCACAATGCAGGGAGGCGAAAGGGAAAGCAAGAAGAAGCCCCCTGCCACTGACAGTGATCGGAAACCCAGGGGGGAGCTAAGAGCTGGGGGGCCGCCTTTGCCCTGCCCCCCAGCCATGATCGGAGAATCAGGCGCCTTTTCCGCCCTGGCCAGTGATAGCAGGAAGTAGGGGTGGAGCCAGCGATGGGAGCTGGGCATGGTCAAAGCTGGCAGTCCCAGGAGCTAGGGGTCCCTTGCCTGGGCCTAAAGCGAAGTCCACGATCGTGGGGCCGCTGCAGCTGCAGGTCCCCGCTGCCCGGGCCGGACGCCTAGGCCAGAGGCGTTAGGCCTGGGCAGGGGCGGAGCCTGCAACCTCGGGGAGCTAGGGGTCCCCTGCCCAGGCCTGACACCTCTGCCGGAGGCCTCAGGCCTGGTCAAGGGGCCGATCCGGTGACTGGTGATCGGAGGGTGATGAGGGTCAACTCCTCTGGCTGAGGCATCAGGCCTGGGTGGGGGGCAGAGCCGGGGATTGGGGGGATATGATGGTGCCCTTGCCCAGGCCTGATGCCTGGGCCAGAGGCATCAGGCTTGGGCGGGGGGTGGAGCAAGCGATCAGAGGGAGATGGGGGTCCCCTGCTCAGGCATGATTCCTGGGCCAGAGGCCTCAGGCCTGGGCGGGGGCCAGAGCCAGTGATCGGGGGGAGATGGGGGTCCCCTGTCCAAGCCTGACACCTCTGGCGGAGGCATCAGGCCTGGGCAAGGAGCCGATCAGGCGATCGGAGGGTGATGGGGGTCTATGCCTCTGGCCGAGGCATCAGGCCTGGGCAAGGGGCAGAGCCAGCAATCGGAGGGGTCTGGGGGTCCCCTGCCCAGGCCTGATGCCTGGGCCAGAGGCATCAGGCCTGGGCTGGGGGCAGAACCAGTGATGGGGGGAAATGAGGGTCCCCTGCCCAGGCCTGACACCTCTGTCAGAGGCGTCAGGCCTGGGCAAGGGGCCAATCCTGCTATTGGAGGGTGATGGAGCTCAACGCCTTAGGGGTCCCAGTATGTGAGAGTGGGCAGGCTGGGCTGAGGGACACTCCCCCCCCCCCACCACACACACACACCCAGTGCACGAATTTCATGCACCGGGCCCCTAGTAATAGCATAAATGAGCTTGAGAAGAGCTGGCCATTCATTATTCATTTATTCAACAAACATATATGAAGTGCAGCCCATGCAGCACACACCTAAGGAAAGTTAGAGTCCCAGCTTCCAATGTTAGGAATAGAAATATGCATTTCTTCATCTTTGCTTCTGTAAATATTTACAGAGCATTGATCTACATAGTGCTAGAGACACAGGCAGGAGCAAAATGTACATGGCTCTCCAGCTCACAGTCTAAAAGAAACAATGGCCAATTAATCACACAATTAAATCTGTGAGTGGTCAGCTCTAGGAAATGGAATAGGGGAGAGATACCTAGCCTAGTTTAGAGATTTAACAAAGGGTTTCCAGAGGAAGTGATGTTCAACAGACACCTGAAGGTGTGTAGGAATTAGCCAGGTAAAGAGTTGGGAGTCAGGGGAGGGTCCAGACATAGGAGTCAGTGGACAGAGCTAGACAGCAGGTGTCAGGGTGGAGGCCCAGAAAGAGACTGGGACTAGCTGAAGCATGGAGGGACTTGGAATGAGTTAAACAGGGGAGCTTGTAATAGGTGAGATCATACAGAATCATAGGGAGCCTTAAGATCATACTATAGGGGCCTTAAAGGGGTTTAGACTTGAACCTAATGGCAGCGGAAACAACATGATCAGAGAGAAGATGCTGATTGCTATATAGAGAATGGAAGGGTGGGCCAAGTAAGGTGGCAGGACACCAGCTGGGAGGCTGTTGCAGGAACCCCAGCAAGAAATGATAGGTCTGCACATGTGCACTGAGGAACGGGCACCCCACCCCAGGGGGGAAAGACGACCTGAAAGAGGCGTCATCTGAGATGAAGCAGGAGGAGGACTTAGCCAGGCAACTGGGTGGGGGAGATGTTCCAGCCAGAGAGAACACAACACAGTGCCAAATGGCAGATAATTCTGTTGGCTGCAAGCGTAGGGTCTGACAGTGACACTGGGGAAAATTACACTGGAGGGCCATTCATGGGCCAGACCTGGCCTTATCAGCGTGGGAGCTCCTGAAAGGTCGCGTGCAGAGGGCTGTCCGGTGCGTTAGAGGTCAGGGCTGCTGCATGTAGAGGAGAGCGTGGAGGGAAGGGAGGTGTGGCTATAACTCAGCTAAGAGAGGTGGTGGTCCAGGTGAAAGAGTGGGGATGAGGCTGCAGAGAAGTGTTCAGCTTCAGGAGCCAACCTGGAGGCAGAGTCATGGCATTTGGTCACGGGGTAGATGGGGTGAGGGCACAGGGGCCAAGCAGGGAGGGAGCTGCCGAGGATTACTCTGCTTCTCCCCAGTGGGTCTGGGCGCTGGCGGTGCTGTCCCCGAGGAACGGAACGGGAGCAGCGGCTCAGAGGCAGTCGGAGGGCTGATGAGCTTGACAGCCCGTGTTTCGGTTGTGACTGAAACATAATGCACATATAATAGAGTCGGCTTTCCTGCTAACAAAAGTGTTCCTATTTCACACAATGGAATTAAATTTATCAGTATTTCAAGGCACTCCGCACAAAGCACGATGATTTCCAGGTGCTATGGAAATCATTTATGCCATCCTCAAGGAATGTTAACTTTAACAACCAAACCAAGCAAAAAGATGAAAAAGAAACAAGTAATAAGGCTTATTTCCCCTTGGGAGGGAGTAAAGAAAAAAAGAAAAGAAAAGGAAAAGGCAAGTTTGTTCTTGAACCATGGGTGCAGGATAAAGGTGCTGGCCTGGAAGATCCAGTGCTCCCAGCCCACCTGCTATATAGTCAGCAACTGTAATACCAATTGTTGTATTTCCTAAGCTCCAAGACAGAAGCATGAACACAAACAGCAGTGTGGTGATTGCCAGAGGGAAGGGGATGGGTGGGGGGCTGGGGGTGGGGTGGGGGAGGGAAGGAGGCCTAATATAAGGTGACAGGAGATTTAACTTTGGGTGGTGGGCACACAGAGCAATATACAGATCTTGTAACACCTGAAACCTATAGGTTCATGTTGACCAATGTCACCCCAATCGGTTTAATAAATAAATACTTTTTAAGAGACAGAATTCAATGTAATATGCACCATTGTTTCATGTACCACTAGGAAATAAAAAATGCCATCAAACCCCAACACAGCTCTCAGATGGGGTCAAGTGTAAAATGAATTCTGATGTCAGAGACATTAACATGCTGGTGGGGTGTGTGTCAACTTGGGATGAATGAAAAACAGTGACCTCCTGGTATTTTATAACTGGCATTTTCCCTCAGATACCTGCCCTTGCCCTGCCCCTCAAGCTCCTCCATCCAGGTGAATGTTGCCTCTGGCAGCCGGGGAGAGCACCAGGTAACCTGGTCTGGTCTGGGCTCCACAGAAGCCAGGTGAAGTCAACGCCCCTCTGGTGTAGGTGGGGAGTGCCAAGGCCATGCAGCAGCCAGCACCTAAATTTGCCAGATGCTCCAAATTTCCTGTGGTTTTTTTTTCTGGTTTTGTTTTTGTTTTAAATGAAGATTGGCTGACTGTATAACCCAAGATGAATTCTTCTTAACAGCCATAAGGCTTTTCAGATAAATAAGATCCCAGTATTTTACTTTGTTGTTGTTGTCAGAGCAAGTATTTTGATTTGGTGTTATGAAAATACCAACCTCCATATACCATCTGCCTTCATCTTCCTCCCAGGTGGCTCCTGCTTCATGTGGAAAAGCTCTAAATCACAGTCCCCAATCACTGAGCATTTAGCTAGTGCCAAATGTATACATGGTCACTGCCATTTCTTAGCATTTACTAATTTAGCTATGCAGTCCTATCTCCTGGGAGAGGAATGGATGATCTAATTCTGCTGCTGTGCACACCCCCAAATTCATATTTTGGAGCTCTAAGCTGTCCTCTTCCAAGGTGATGGTATTTGGAGGTGGGGTCTTTGGGAGGTGGTTATGTCTAGATGAGGTCATGAGGGTGGGGTCCTCGTGATGAGATGCATGTCCTCATAAGAAGAGACACAGGAGAGCTTGCTCTCCCTGTCCCTGCCATGTGAGCACAGAGCGAGAGACAGTCATACAAGCCGGGAAGAGTCCTCACCAGAAACAGATCATGATCTCAGCCGTCCAGGCCCCGGACATGTCCGTTGTTTAAGCCATCCGACCTATGGCATTTCATTATGGCAGCCTGAGCTGTCAAAGATGCCTGCAGATGCCAGGCTCACTCTAACAGGGGCTGCCTCTCCCCCAAGGTTCCATCTTCATCTTCCCTATGCAGCAAAGGGGGCAGCTGCTGCTCCCACCTCACCCTCCCCAGGCCAGGCTCACAGATGGGCTCCAGGCTCTGCTTTCTCTGCTGCTCGGTGTGTGGGAAACAGGAGGGAGCCAGGAATATGGGAAACTCCATCTGTGGGTGGCCTGCTAGCCCCAGGCCATCAAAGTACCTGGCCCTCACCTGCCTCCAGTACTCATCGCCCTGCCCCGGCTCAGAAGGGCAAGAGTCTACTGAAAGATCTTCCAGAATCATCCACTCCAGTGGTCAGTGCTCTCCATCAAGACCTCCCTCACACCCGGCCCACCTGTGTCGCAGTGTCCTCAGAGCCTACACAGCAGCTTTTCAGCAAGGTGTCTGCAATGAATCGAGGAGTGTGGGGATACCAGGGCATGTAGAATGTGGAGCTACGTTTCCGGCTTCAGGCTCCTCTGCCATTTACCCTTAGTGCCTTACAGACGGGCCAATTTTCTGTGTGTGCCCAACTTGAAAATTTGCTAGCTCTGGGGCTGGGATGGAGTAGGGAAGTAGAAGTTGCAGGAGAAGGCGGGCTGCTCTCCCAGTCACACCCAGCCTGCAAACAGAAAGGGCTTGTCCCGAGTATGCTGGACGAAAACCCCTTTCAAGCTCCACAGTTCGAGGATGACCACTAACGCTGGCTTTTTCTTTCAGAAAAACTTGGAGGCTATTGTCACCCTTGGGCCCCAGCCTGGTGGGGTGTGAACAAAAGGGCCCATCTCTTAAGGCAGCCTGGTGCCCTGGAGGAAAGCTGGCTGGTCCCAGAGGAGAGAGGAGAGGATTCCATTAATCTGGTTGCAATTTGATTCCATCCTCCAGCAAGACTCTGGGGCACAGGGCCCAGAGGTGGGGCTGAGGCACCCTCAGTGCAGCACAAACTCCAGCAACCTGGTTCCTGTGTGCTGCCTCCTCTGGAAGTTTGGCATTTGAAGGAATCAAATTGTCTAATTAAAACTGAACAATCCCTTATCAGGCTGGATGGCGGGTGAGACACTGCTGTCTTAAACACATCATTTTCCCTTCTTTTCTGAGACTTGAAAGCATTTCAGTGAAAAAGGAAGGGGGGTAGCATTTGCATTTCAAAAGCCATTTGTTGGAGAGACCTCATTTGGATGGGAATTGGGACTAAGTGGGGAAGGGCTCCTGCTAGGACCCCCTAATTCAAGTCACCGCTGCTCCTCTAGTCAGAGATCCAGGCTGTGACTTGGGGGTGGGCCCTTCCCCAGCTCCCCCTGCAGCTTTAGGAAGAAAGAGTGGGAGGGGAAAAGGGAAGGGAGGAAGCATCACATTCCTTCCTATTCCAAAGGGAAAAGGAGCAGAGTCACTGAACAATGCCTCACTTACTGGCCAGGAGGGCTGCCCCAGCAGGGGACAGAGGAATACGGACCTCGAGCTTCAAGCTCCCAGAGCTCTAGGTTGGGCAGCCTTGGGAAGGCCTCTGTGGTGGGCAGACAGGGACAGTCCCATCTTACCTCCATGGTAAGGCCTCCAAGCACTGGGGCTGGGAATGGAAGGGATGGTGGGGAAGGGTCTGTGGGGAGGAGGAAGAATGGAGAGGAATGTTGGGGTGGAGAATAGGAGAGACTGAGGAGTAGGAGTGGGGCAATGGACACTGTCACTTCTAGGATGCATCCTCCATTTCCTCACCCTGAACACCTTTCCCAGCGTCCCAAGCCAGACACGCAGGCAAGTGGGGTGGTGAAGCTAGACGTCTGGCTCAAGCACAGGCAAGGCCCTGCTCCCAGTAATTCCTTGGCTCCAAAAGTTCAGGGGATGGTGGGGATACCCTCCCCCTCACTGCTATGGACAGACGTGGACTAGTGGGAAAACTTGCCCTCCAATGGCCTGACAGGGGGTGGAGGGGGGAGGGCGGGGGCTGAGGAGGGTGAGTGGGAAGGACTAACACCATCCCCACTTCATGCCCCCTCCAGACATAGCAAGCCCACTAGTCCAGCTTGGCGTTCTGCAGGGCAGCTGATCCAACAGCAGAGCTATGTTATTTGTGGGGAAATAATCTGGGTTTCCTCAGAAAGTGTAAAACAGCTTGCATGAATCTCTTCCATTCTTATTCTCTGGCTTTGTCTATAGCCCCATCCAGCTGGAACCAGAAGGATGGACACAGTCTTGAGGGCCCTCAGTGGCCCAACCTGAGGTTCATAACCCAGTCACCTTCTCAGAACTTTCCCCTACTCGCTGAAGTTTAATATAGCCAAGCAGTCTGAGCCTTGCCTCCCACCTCGCAGCCAAGGAGCTCCCTCGGATGCCCATTCAACTTCCTGTCACCAAAGCCACAAACCAACCAGCATAGGCACCCCAGCTCCCTCCCCTTGGGTCCCAATGACCCACTCCTGACCAGGCCCTGTCCTTCCACCGGGGCTCAGGATTTAGTCCTGACTGATGTCCTCCTCCTTCTCACCCTTCAGGTCTGCCCCTTCTCCGGGGAAGGCTTCGTGATGCTCTAGCTCAGAGCTGTCCTCTTGCTTAATGCTCTCATAGCACAGTGTGCTTCTTGGGGCACTTATCACGGGTGTAATTAGGTTATTATTTGTTTAGTGTCTGTTCTTCTTGCCAAACTGTGAACTGCAGCAGCATAAGAATCGTACCTAGAGGATGAGTTCTAGTGGCTCTAGAACAGGGGCCATTTCCCCCCCCCTCCCCCCACATGCTCAACCGGTACAGAGCTCTCCCTAGACATGACCAAATCTTGGTTTCTTTGGTCTCATGCTGACTACTCCTGAGATCCCACCCCACCACAAAGGTCTGCGGGCACACAGCATGGGGCAGTTGACTCGTAAATGCTGGAACTTTTGCGGAGTGGCCTCAGACCCAGTACTGGCACCAAGTGGTATTCAATCTGGTGAACACCACTCGCCCCTACATGGTAACTCAGTGAGGACCTGCCTCATGCAACTCGAGTGCCACCAGAGGATCTTCCAGTGGCTGGGCCTAACCGGAAGCTGGTAGGTAGGAGCAGGTGGAGGCAGATCTCAGGGCACTTTCAGCCTTTTGCTGACCTTCCCCTGGACTCAGTACTAGGGAAGCTGGCCTTGGTGTGCAGCTTGGTCCTTCCCATGCATGCCAAGGCACAGCAGAGGCAGCCACAAACCATACATTGCTTTGTAGCTGTAAACCAGTTGCCCAGGGCCAGTCACAGGTAGCATCTGACATTGACCTGCACCAAAAGGCCCCAGAACCAACACACCCAGTGGCCAGCTTCAGTCAATATCAGAGCAGGATGCAATTAGCTTCACAAGCAGCATATCCAGAGGGAGATCTCAGCAGCTCCCACCCTGCTAAGTAAGGCAAATTCCATTTCATGTGGTCAGCACCTGCACAGCAGCTTGTGCACTATGGTTGGGGTGGATCCTCACAGTCAGCCACCATGAGGGTTGACACCATGCACAAATGGGCCAATAGCAATCAACACTCAATTACAATAGGAGGGCTCACATAACCCACAAAGGGACATTTCTTTTTTTTTTTTCACCTAGTCCCTGTGCCCTCCGGCCCCACCCAGGCCCTTCAATAAGCGTCCGGCCCGACCCTCACCTGGGCCAACATCATCCCACCAGGAGATGCCAAACAAGAGGTCTCCACCGTCCAACATCTAAAGAACCAGGAAACCAAAAGCGCCCGGCTTCGGAGTTCCGCCGGAATTCCCTTCCTTGCCGTACTTTCAACTTCTCACGAGATACTGCTTTACCAGCGTTATCAAAATCTCCCAAAGGGACATTTCTGGAGCACCCGCGTCAGGGGATCAAGGAGACTGTATCACTGGGTCACAAAAGACACCTACAACATGCGGCCACCCTACCAACACTAGGAGACATAGATCTATCTAATATATATAGAAACAAGCACAAAGAGGCAGCCAAAAAAGGCCCCAAATGAAAGAACAGGAGAAATCTCCAGAAAAAGAGCTAAATGAAATGGAGACAAGCAGTTTTCCAGATATATAGATCCAAAAATGGTTATAAGGATGCTTAAGGAACTTAGTGAGAATTTACAAGAACTTCAACAGCTAGAAAAAGGACATAGAAACTATGAAAAAGAATCAGTCAGAAATGAGGAATACAATATGTGACATCAAGAATACACTGAATGGCCTGGCCAGTGTGGCTCAGTGGTTGTGCATCAACCCATGAATCAGGAGATCACGGTTCAATTCCTGGTCAGTGCACATACCCAAGTTGCAGACCAGTAGGGGGTGTGCATAAGGCAGCTGATCAATGATTCTATCTTATCATTGCTGTTTCTCTCTCCTTCTCTCCTTTCCTCTCTCTGAAATCAATAGAAACATTTAAAAAAAAATGAATACACTGGAAGGAATTAAAAGTAGGTTAGATGAAGCAGAAGACTGAATCAGTGATTTGGAAGACAAGGTAGAAAATAAACACCCACTCAGAGCAGCAAAAAGAAAAAAGAAGATAAAAAGATGAGGATAGTTTAAGGGGCTTTTGCAACAATATCCACATTATAGAGATACCAGAAAAATAAGGGAGAGAGCAAAGGATTCACAACCTATTTGAAAAAATAATGGTTGAAAACTTCTCTAACCTGGTGAAGAAAGAGGACACACAAGTCCAAAAAGCAAAAAGAATCCTCAACAAGATGAACTAAAACAGGTCCACACCAAGACTCATCATAATTAAAATGCAAAGGTTAAAGACAAAAAGAGAATCTTAAAGCAGTAAGAGAAAGACAGTTAATTACAAAGAAGCTCTCATAAGACTTCCAGCTGACTTCTCAACAGAAACATATCAGGCTAGAAAAGATTGGCATGGAATATTCAAAGTGATGAAAAGAAAGAACCTACGCCCTGGCCGGTTTGGCTCAGTGGATGGAGCGTCGGCCTGCGGACTGGAAGGTCCCGGGTTCGATTCCGGTCAAGGGCATGTACCTTGGTTGCGGGCACATCCCAGTGGGGGGTGTGCAGGAGGCAGCTGATCGATGTTTCTCTGTCATCGATGTTTCTGGCGCTCTGTCCCTCTCCTTTCCTCTCTGTAGGAAATCAATAAAATATATTTAAAAAAAAAAAAAGAAAGAAAGAACCTACAATCAAGACTATCCTACCCAGCAAGGCTATCATTTAAAATTGGTGGAAAAATAAAGAGCTTCCCAGACAAGAAAAATCTGAAGGATTTTATTAACACCAAACCAGTATTCCAAAAAAAATGTTAAAAATTCTTTTTGAGGAAGAAGTAGAAAGAGAATGAGAAGGAGAAGGAGGAGGAAAAAAGAACAACAACTAAGGGACAAAGTTATAAAGAATAAAATGACAATAAATACATATCTATCAATAATCACTTTAAATGTAAATGGCTTAAATGCTCTAATAAAAAAACATAGGGTAGCTGAATGTATAACAAAACAAGATATATATATTACCTAGAAGGGACCCACCTCAGAATATAAGATACACATGGAAAAAGGAAATGGGTAGAAAAATAAATTTCATGCAGATGAAAATGGCAAAAAAGTTTTATCTCTTATTATAGCGTTTATTTTGAAGTCCATTTTGTCTATGGACTAAACACAAAATGGACTTTAAAATAAAGGCTATAAGAAATAAAGGACATTAAATAATTATAAAGGGAGTAATTCAACAAGAGGATATAACCTCTGTAAATATTTATTCACTCAACATAGGAGCACCTAAATATATAAAGTAAATATTGATGGACATAAAGGGAGAGATTGATAGTAATATAGTTATAGTTGTGGATTTTAACATCCAATTGATATCAATGGCTAGATCTTCCAGACATAAAATTTAAAAACACACACAACAAAGAAAACACAGTAGCCTTAAATAAACACTACATCAGATGGATTTAATTGATATCTTCAGAGCATTAACCCCAATGCAGCAGAATATACATTCTTTTCAAGTACCCACCCATGGAATATTTTCTAGGACAACCACATGTTAGGACACAAAGCAAGTCTCAATAAATTTAAGAAGAATTGCCGGAAGCTAATTCCAGCAGGTCATAAATGCAAGAAGTTCATCAAAAGGTTGGTGGACCTTGAGCCTTCAGCAAGGGCTGGAGAATCATACGTTATTACCTATTGGAATGGCCAAAGGCATTTCCCCAAACCTGAAAAGGACGCATAAATGATTGCTTGCTGCCAGACAGCAGAGGGCATTTTAATCTACATGTTATTGCCTCCTACTGGCCAAACACCTGAACAGCCAAAGGCAGTTCCCCCAATCTGACAATGGATTCTGTATATTAAACCTTGCTTTCGATATGTATATCTACTTTGCCTTAGGACAATTTATATTAATAAAAAGCTAGGGGTCCTGAGACAAGGAGGACTTAGTTTCTTTAGCTAAGTCTTCTCTGGCTCCCCAAAATGCCTTCCAAAATTATGTTTCATCTCTAGACTCTTTGATAATTTACCGCAGCCCCTTCTCCAGATTCCTGAACCCTTCTAGATGCTGGATAAGACTCCCAGCAAAGAATGAAATCATATCATGCAGCTCCTATGACCATAATAGTATGAAACTAGAAATCAATCACAAGAAAAAAACTGAAAAACACACAAAGACATGGAGGCTAAATAACATGCTACTAAACAATGAATGAACTAAGAATGAGATCAAGAAAAAAATCAAAAGGTACCTTGAAACAAATGAAAATGAGAACACAACAACACAAAATCTACAGGACATAGTAAAAGCAGAGCAAGAGGAAAATTCATAGCATCACAGGCCTACCTTAAGAAACAAGAAAAATATCAAATAAGCAGTCTACCTTCACATTTAAAGGAACTAGACAAAGAACACAAACAAAGCCCAAGCTGAATAAAAGAAAGGAAATAATAAAGATCATAGCAGAAATAAACCAAATAGAGTCTAAAAAATTTATATATAAAATCAATGAAACCAAGAATTGATTCTTTGAAAAGATAAACAAGACTGACAAACCTTTAACTTATCAAGAAAAAAAGAGGGAGGGCCCAAATAAATAAAATCAGAAATGAAAGAGAAGTAACAACTGACACCAAAGAAATGCAAAGGATTGTAAGAAAATATTATGATAACTATATGCCAACAAATTGATAATCTGGAAGAAATGGATAAATTCTTAGAAACATACAATCTTCCAAAATGCAATCAGGAAGAATCAGAAAATCTGAATAGATTACAACTTATGAAATTGAAGCAGTAATAAAAAAAATTCCCAACAAATAAAAATCCTGGACCAGATGGCTTCACAGGTAAATTTTACCAAACATTAAAAGAAGAACTAAAACCTATCCTTCTCAAACGATTTGAAAAAAAATTAAGAGAAGCAAAGACTCCCAGGCTCATTTTACAAGGCCAGCATTATCCTAATTTCAAAACCAGATAAAGAAACTAAAAATAAAAAATATAAAAATTAAAGGCCAATATCACTCATAAATGTAGATGCTAAAATCTCAACAAAATATTAGCAAACCGAATCCAGCAATACATTTTAAAAGATCATATACCATAATCAAGTAAGATTCATTCGAAGGAGGTAAGGTTGGTACAATATCCGCAAATCAATAAACGTGATATACCACATAAAATGTGGTATGGAGGCTAAAATGGAGGATAAAAATCACATGATCATATCAATAGATGCAGAAAAAGCATTTGATAAAATCCAACAGCCATTTATGATAAAAACTTTGAGCAAAGTGGGAATATAGGGGACATATATCAACATAATAAAGGCCATATATGACGAACCCACAGCCAACATCAGACTCAATGGGCAAAAATGCAATTGTTTCCCTTAATATCAGGAACAAGACAGGTATGTCCACTTTCGCCACTCTTATTCAACATAGTACTAGAAGCCCTAGACACAGCAATCAGACAAGAAGAAGAAATAAAAGGCATCCACATTAGAAAGGAAGAAGTAAAACTGTCATTGTTTGCAGATGACATGATACTGTATATAGAGAACCCTATAGACTCCATAAAAACAAACCAACAAACAAAGAACCCTACTAGAACTAATAAATGAATTTAGTAAAGTAGCAATATATAAAACAAATATCCAGAAATCAGTTGCTTTTTAGACACTCATAGTAAACTATCACAAATGCTAACTAAGAAAACATTTACAACTGCATTAAGAAAATACCTAGTAATAAACTTAACCAAGGATGTAAAAAAAAAAAACAAACCTGTACTCAGAAAATTATAAGACAAGAAAGAAATTGAAGAAGTGGAAGCATATACCATGTTCATGGATAGGAAGAATCAACATCATCCATACTGCCCAAAGCAATCTACAGATTTAATGCAATTCTTATCTAAATACCAATGGTGTATTTCACAGAACTAGTACAAATATTCCAAAAATTTATATGGAACCACAAAAGACCTTAAATAGCCATAGCAATCTTGGGAAAGAAGAGCAAAGTTTAGGAATCACACTACCTGATATCAAATTATACTATGAGGCCATAGTAATCAAAACAGCCTGTTACTGGCATAAAAACAGACACATAGATCAATCTAACAGCTTAGAGGTCCCAGAAATAAATTCACACCTTTATGGTCAATTAATATTTGACAAAAGAGGCAAAAACATACAATGGGGTAAAGACAGTGAATTCAATGTTTTTTGGGGGAAATTTGACAGATACATGCAAAACAATGAAACTAGACTGCCTTTTTACACCATACACAAGAATAAACTCAAAAGGGATTAAAGACTGAAGTTTTAGGCTTGAAACCATAAAAATCCTAAAAGAAAACATAGTCAGTAAATCTTGGACATTTTTCATATATGCCCAATATTTTTTTCTGATATCTACTTAAGTAAGGGAAATAAACAAAAAAAAACAAATTGACTACATAAAAAAAAATTTTGCACAGCACCATCAACAGAATGAAAAGACAACCCAGTGAATGGGAGAACATAGTCACCAATGAGACATCTGATAAGGGGTTAATATCCAAAAATTTTAAAGAACTCATACAACTCAACACCAAAAAAACAAACAATACAATTAAAAAATGGGCAAAGACCTGAATAGACACTTTTTGAAAGAGAATATACAGGTGGCCAATCGATATGAATAGATGCTCCATGTCACTAATCATCAGAGAAATACAAATTAAAACCACAATGAGGTATCCCCTCACACCTGTCAGATGGGCTATCTCCAATAAATCAACAAACAAACAGTGGCGAGGATGTGGGGAAAAGGGAGCTCGGGTGCACTGCTGGTGGGAGTGCAGATTGGCGCAGCCACTGTGGAAAGCAGTATTAGAGTTTCCTCAAAAAATTAAAAATGGAACTGCTTTTTGACCCAGCAATTTCGCTTCTGGGAATTCTCTGAAGAAACCTGAAACACTAAATGGAAAGAATATATGCACCCCTGTGTCCATTGCAGCATTATTTACAATAGGCAACATTTGGAAGCAGCCCAAGTCCCCATCAGTAGATGGGTGGATAAAAATGCATGTCACATTTACACGATGGCATGTTATTTGGCTGTAAAAAAGAAAGAACTCTCATCTTTTGAGACTGACTGAATGGACCTGGAGAGCATTATATTAAGTGAAATAAGCCAGCCAGAGAAAGACCAATCTATAATAATAAAAGCGTAATATGCTACTTAGAACAGATTTCCTTCTGGACATCCTTCCAGACGACCCTCGGGATAAAGCTGGGGCTGCAAGGGAAGCCCGGGGTCTGGGTGTCTGCCAGCAGCTGGAGGGAAGCCCAGGTCCCAGGTGCCAGAGGGAAGCCGGTGCCGGCAGCCGGGGGAAGGAAGGCCTACTCTTGTACGAATTTCGTGCATGGGCCTCTAGTACCATATGATTTCACTTATATGTGGAATCAAATGAACAAAATACACTAAAAAATAACAAACAAAATAGAAACAGACTCATAGATACAGAGAACAGACTACTAGCTAGTAGAGGGGAGGGTGGCTGGGGAGCTGGGTGAAAAGGGTAAAGGGAATAAGCAAAAAACAATCAAACAAAGAAAAACCCACCTCATAGATACACACAATAGTATGGTGATTACCAGAGGGACAGGGGCAGGGGTGGGAGGAGGATAAAGCAGGAGGATAAATGGTGATGGAAGGAGACTTAACTTTGGGTGGTGAGCACCCAATGCAATATACAGATGATATGAAATTGTATACTTGGAACCTGTCTAATTTTATCAACCAATGTCACCTCAGTGAAAAGAAGAGAATCATACCTATCTTATCATCTCATGATTTTCTCACTGCCCAGGACGGTAGTGGTAGGTGCTCAATAAATGAGAGGCATCCCTGGGAACTAGTATCTCCCCCGGGTGTGAAGGAGCCAGTCCCGGGGCTTTTTCTACCCTGGCTGTTGTTTCTCTCCCTGGATCCATTCAAAGGAAACCAGAACCTCCTCTGAGATCTCCACCTGGACCACCAGGTCCCAATCATGGTGAAAGCTGGGTTTGGATGCCCTGCTTGTTAGGGTCCCTCCAGGGAGCCATCACCGGGGCACGCGGGGTTGCAGGCACGGAAAGAGAAAGAGAGTGCACGCGTGTGAAGGGGAGTATTGGCGTGTGGGGAGGTGGGGAGATAAGCTGAGTTCCCTGGAAAGGGAAGCACAGAGCTGGTGAGGACGGCTCCTGGGCTCCTGTCACAGCTTCTAGATTAGCAGCCCACTGTAGGGGAGAAGTCGCAGGCAGCAGGCAAGGTGGCCCAGAGCCACCTCACTCCCCACCAACCAGTAGCTATATAACATAACCAGACTCCCAGCTCATCTAAGGAGCTGCAGGGGAGGGTGGGGATGGCCCAGGGAGGGAAGGGAAAGGGGCCCTTGCCTGAGGATTTGTCTGGGAACCGGGAGAGACCAGCGGTGAGCATGACTGGGGCCTCCTCACCTCTGCTGCTCTCATCCTGGACACCTGCTGATTCTGCCATGCCCCAGGGGGCCAGGCGGTCCTGGGAGTGTGAACCGCCTCGACTGCCAAGGACTTCAGAGTTTCCTGGCCTCACCCCAGGCCTCCCTCATGTCCTCAGGACTCCTGGGGTCTACCGTGAGGTGAGGCAGGGTCTGGGACTGCAAGAAGGAGTGTCTGCCTGACAGCCCATCCCTGTGGATTTTGATGGCTCCATAAAAATGTCTCCTTGCAAACTGTCAAAGTGTCACAAATTAATTAACTGTTAGCTGGAGTGACTCAGTGGGGAGGAGGTGGGGGAGTGCTGCCGAGCAGGGTGGTGGCGGTACTGTTCCCTGCGTGCGCTGCCTTTTGATTAAAAACCCTCGCTTCTCAACACTGTGCCAGGGAAGGAGCAGCTCACACAGGTGCGGAGCAGAAAGTTGGCTGGTGGGAAGCAGGGTGGAGGGGGTGGGGCCCCGGGCCTCCCAGAGGAAGGGAACACAGCGGGGATAAGCGAGCAGCGAGAAATTACCCAGGAGATCTAAATTCAGAGCAGGGCCCACGGCCTGGTACTGTTTCCTTTTATCCTTCCCCTGTCTTACCCTCCCTCCTCGGTTTCCCCCAGAAAGAAAGGAATCATGAAATTCGGCTTGGTTTGCCCTGGGACCAGGCCAGGTCACCAGCCCAGGAGGCAGGCACACTTCACTGCCAGACTCGCCCGCCCGCCCGCAGGAGCCGGTGGGGGGAGGACTGGGTCTCGGAACAGCCTCCTTGACCTTTACTTTAATTTCAGGAAGGAATTGAGAAAACATGCTCTTGAAAGTCAAGAGGGAGACAAATCCTGAACCTTATTGCTCTAGAAGAAGGAAAAACAATCCTCACTATTTAGCCGAAAATTGCCCTGCTTTATGAAAACACGTCCCTGTTCATAAAAAACGAGAGAAGCCAGTCCGGGTAACAGCCACCGTCCCCCATCCCGCTGCCGGACCTCTCCCCGTGTCAGCCAGTCCTCCGGCTTTGCCGGGCTGGCACTGGGCACGTATCCTTCCCACAGAGGCGAAAGGAGGGGGCGAGGTTTCACCTGATGACCCCAACACAAGTACCTATTTGGTGTGGTACCCCAAAGACAAAGTGAAGGCCAAACTTCACAGGAACGCGATCAGCAAAATCCAGATGTGCAAAACGCTCCAGGACTCATGGCCTGGTTTCTCCCAAAAATAAATTGAACAGAAATAAACAAACAAAAAAAGAGTGGAGGGGAGGGGATGGGATTTATAAAAAAAAGCAACTTAAAAGCCATATCAGCCAATTGCAATGTGTGGATCTGATTTAAACCCTGATTCGTAGGGACCAGCTTTTTAAAGGTCTTTGACATTCATAAGAAGATTGAAAATTTCAAGAGTAGCTTGTTGATATGAAAGAATTACTGGTAATAATGTCTAGGTGTGGCGGTGACATTCTAGTTACGTTTTAAAGAATCCCTATTGTTTAGAGATACTCACTGAAACATTTACAGATAAAGTTATACGATGCCTGTGATTTCTTTGGAGAGAATATGGAGGGGGTATAGATGAAACAAATTGGCCACAAGGTGATGGCTGAAGCTGGGTGATGATCCACCGAGGTCCACTGCACTAACCTTTCTAATGTTATAGATGCTTCAAATTTTCTATGACAAATTATAAAAAAAAAAAAAAAGTCTCATGTCTCATGTGCTCTTTAACCCTTGCAGTCTCCCTCCCAAATATGAATGTGAGCCAGACTTCAGCTGCCTTCCTGACCCTGTCGTCTCAGTATAACTACTGGCTTCCTTCCTCTCTTGCCCGTCGGCCAGACAGACTGTCCCTTAACTCCCGTGGTTCTGCCCAGGACAGCTGGAGTTCGGGACCTTTCCTCAAAGACAGGATGGCTTTGGTCTAAGGGGCCATCGCCCCCTTTCACAGAGGTCAGTGGCTCAGCTGGTAGGGACAGGAGATGGCGAGGGTGACTCCCACTCTAATGACAAAAGTAACAGCTGCTGAGCTCCTAGTCTAACCCAGTCACGGTGTGAAGCACTGTGCAATATTATTTCCTTTAATCTGCACAACAGCCCTATGAGATATTATTTCCACGTTAAAGATGACAAAACAGGAACAGAGAGGGTGAGCAACCTGCCCAAACTCACCCAGTGCAGTGGGTTATGAACACAGGTCTGTCTGCCTCCAGAGCCCAGACTCCTTTCCTTGCGCCCACAGTAGAGTCTGGGTCTGGAGACAACCTGGGATGAGGAGGGGTAAGATCAGAAACCAGGCCTCAGGTGCCTTTATCTCAGCCCCACAATGGTTTCTCCAAGACCACGTCCAGCGCCTCGCCCCACCAGGTCCTTAGGTCTCAGACTGGGTCCACCAGGGCCCCCAGTGGAACCCCTCACAGCCTAATAAAGAGGGGAGTTGGGGTACAGGTCACACTTGAGTTTCTTCAGAGTCTTGAGCGCCATTATGCAACTGGGTGTTTACAGAAAATGCCACTCTCAGAGTGTCCAGGGCGACAGGCTGCCGGGAGAGATGAGCTCTGAGGACAGGACGTGCTGGATTCGGGGTTGAGCAGAGTGTGGGCAACCACGGGGGTCTCACCTCACCCTAGCTCAGCCCAGGGTCTGCCTGGGGGCTCGTCCCTTCCGGCCAGTTCAGCTCACCGTCCCCTGCTGTCTGTGCATTTGCTTTCCTTCCAGGGGGTGTGGACCCGCCAACAGGGGTAGCACGATGGGCCTGGGCACCTTGTCTGTCTGAGCTCCTGGCACCTCACTCAGAGGAGGGCAACATGGGCACAGCCACAGAGGGAGCAGGGAGGCCTATTCCCTGACCCAGGACAGGCTGGGGACCATGGACAGGGCCCCTAACTTCCTCTCCCACAGGTTGCAAGTCATAGGCAACCACAATGACTTGCAACCTATCTAATCCTGAGAGCTGTGTGCTCACTGGCACTGCATGCTCTCGCCCCTTCACATCCCTGTCCCCAACATCTGAGGTTTTTCTAAGCAGGGATGACCAGAAAATGAAGAGGAGCAGCTTCCTTCTATCCTGGGAACTGACGGGGAGGAGTCAGTGTGGCCTGGTTTTTTAAAGTCAGGCAGCAGCCTGGGTTTCAGTCTCAGCTCCAACACTGGCTTGACATGGGATCGCTCTGGGCCTTGACATGGGATCGCTCTGGGCCTCAGTCTTCTCATCTGTAAAATGGACACAGGAACTCCCTCTCCACTGACGTGTTTGTCAAATTAACTTAGAAAATGAAAATGAAGGGGCCCGTACCGCCAGATGTTCAATAAATAGCAGCTGGTATCACCAAGAGGGATGCCCCGGCTGCCAGGGAGCTGGAGCTGAGCCGTGCGAGGGTCCCAGCAAAAGGCCTGAGCTGCGTGAGGGGCCTTGATAGAAAGAGACCCCTGTTTTCTGTGGCCCCCCAGTCCTCTACACACTCCAGAGAGACTCAGCCATGCCCAACCTGTAGTTTCCACCCGCCAGCCCTGAGCTCAAGCCCTGAGGTGTGGAGGCACACGCAGGTGACCTTGGTTAAAGTATCCATGCAGATTTGTAGCAACCTTGACTCTTCCCTCTAAATCTCCACCAAAAGAAGCCCCACTTGGCTTATAGCCTCCCTGGTAAAGTCTGATGAAACACCAGCTATGAGAGTCTCTAGACTTGAAGGCAGAGGGAGGCCAGGCACAATCAGACCTGGAGGAACTATGTGAGCTATCATCCACACTGCATTATTTCATCTAATATCTACTGCCTGCCTGTGGATGTCTGGCATGCAAAGGACCACCCAATCCCCCTCGATGAGCCACTTCTCTGATTATCAATTTATCTATACATATAAAACCCTAATATGCAAATAGACTGAACGGCGGAACAACCGGAACAACTGAACAACCTGTCACTATGACATGCGCTGACCACCAAGGGGTGCACACAGAACATGGCAGGCATTGGCCATGATGCAATGGTGGAGCAGGTGAGCAGGGATGCCAGACCAAGGCGAGATGCCAGTTGCTGTCATTGGGGCGAGCCTCTGGTGGTTACTGAAAGTTCTTTGCTCCCACACACCATGGTCCTGCCTGGCACTCGCACCCGCTGCCAGCACCTGGTGATAGCCCCGATCACTCGGTGCTGTCAGTGGGTGCGAGCAGCGGCTGCCGGCCCCAATCACCCCTAAGGGCTTCTCCACCTCCTCCTGCTCCTGAGGGGCAATCGGGGCAGCAGCCGCCACTGCGGCGCTGGCCCCAATTGCTCCACGCCATCAGCAGGTGCGAGCAGAGCCGGCGCAGTCAGCGCATGGGAGCTGTGGTGGCGGGAGCGGGCCTGCCAGCAGACAGGGGACCAGGGGTCACAGTGGGAGGGGCCAGTCCAGGGCACAGAGGATGGGCCAAGACCCGCCTCTGTGCCCACCACAGCCTTGTGGCCCACAGTTCCTTTCAAGGTGCACGAATTCGTGCACTGGGCCCCTAGTTCATTAATAATTAGCAATAACTTAATAATAACAGCAGTCATACTAATTCCAGAGAGTGGAGGAAAAATAAAATAAAATAAAATGTTATATCTCAAAGTATCTTGCAAACTGTAAAGCCCTAGAGAAAGGTTAGGACTTTAGACCTTCCTTTGGCCGTCTATAAACTGATCATACCTCCTTCTCGCTAAGGAGAATCAGCCCGGGAGGTGTTTGCTACCATTCCATCTGTTTGCAGTGTTCTCTGGTACTCGCTGCTTCTGTGTCTGGCCCATCTCTCTGTGTGTCTGACGGGCAGAGGTTGTGTTAACCCTGTTGTGTAGCCTTAGCATCTGCTGGGAAGGCTCCCGGCTGGATAAATGTCACTGAGTGCTGGTGGTGCTGGTGGACTCTGGGAGCAGTAGTGCTGGTCTGCACAGCTCTGAAGCTGGCAGGCTGCCTTCCTCGGGGGTTACTTTGAAGGTTAACGAGGTACACTACGCCCTCAGTCTAGTCTCTGGCCCAGAGGAGGCGCTCAGTTGTTCATATTCTCTTGATCGCTGACCTGGTAAATGTAAAATATTCCATTTTATTCTGGGAATAACCCTTAGAGAAGATACCATCTGGTCTCTTTCTTTTATAGATTAGAAACTAAGGCCCAGAAAAGTGAAAGGACTCGCCCAAGTTCACAGAGACGGTTGCTTCCAGAATCGCAATGAAGGCCTCTGGATGGGTCACGGCTTTACCCTACGTGGCTCCCTGTCTGGCTAATAGAAAGGACTCAGTCAATGGCAGGTATTAGCTACCAACATGGTCACTATCCTTATCATCATCATCTGCATTTTCAAACATTTTCAGTCAGCTAGCGGAGAAGGGTCTGGAGGCTCCACGGCATCTCTCCGAGTCTCGCCCAACTTCTTATGCACCCCATCTCCCCCACTCCTGTCCTTAGCAGAGCCAAGCAACAGCTGGCATTCGGGACCTGCTACCCCCACCCAGCCCGTTCCCTTCCTGGCCATGGCCCTTTTCTCTCTAAGGCAGTGGTTCTCAACCTTCCTAATGCCGCGACCCTTTAATACAGTTCCTCATGTTGTGGTGACCCCCAACCATAAAGTTATTTTCGTTGCTACTTCATAACTGTAATGTCGCTACTGTTATGAATCGTAACGTAAATATCTGATATGCAGGATGTATTTAGGCGACCCCTGTGAAAGGGTCGTTCGACCCCCAAAGGGGTCGCGACCCACAGGTTGAGAACCGCTGCCTAAAGGCTGCTTTGCAAGCCTGGCGCCTCTCCCGCTCTCCTCTGGACCCTGTGCAGCCAGGCACATCACAGTGGACGCGACGCGCTCGTGGGTGGCGGCCAGATGTTCAGCCCAGGGCCTCGGGGCTGGTAGATTTCTTTGTAGAATTTTGTTTCTTGAGATGATTTCTTTGGGAGGTTTTCTGTCTCGTTCTTCCCCGGGAGCCTAGGGGATGGCTGCACCTCGGGATGTGTTGTTAGCAACCTGACACATCAGCCAGGAAGACAGCAGCAGAGGCAAACAATCCAAATCCCGGAGAGCTGCAAAGGAGGCAGTATTCCCAGCAGGACAGCGGCTGGGCCGGAGGATGCTGGAGGGGCCAGGGACCCTGCTCGCCCCAGGCCCCCCCCCCCGTGATAGCTGCTGTCCCAGCTCTCCCACCTTCGCAGAGGAGGTGAGGGCAAGGGAGGGACGGAGCGAAACAGGCGCCCTTCAGAACATCGAGAGGGAAGCTCCTCTGGCTGGAGCTGCCACACTGGCTTCCGATCCTGAGAATTTCTGAGGCAGAACATAAACACTCCAGTCTTATCTGGGGACTCCTGGGACACAGATGAGCTAAGTTTTCGGAGCCTGTCATGGCAAACAGCATAATGTCGCTAATCACGCTTCCTCTGCGCCCACCCAGTTTGATAAACCAGCCTCTGCTGCACTAAGTGAAGATGAATTAGCTGTAATGAGGCTGTGACAGCTCCCGAGGCACAGGCTGACGGAGAGCTTTGGCAGGAGGGAGGGGAAGCGCTTCTCAGGGATCAGTTCAAGCTGCCAAGTTTGTGCAAATAACCCGTGGAGGCCAAGGCACCCTGCTTTCCCCTGCAACTCATGCCCTCTCACACGGTTCCCATCCGAGGAGTTTAAACCGAGGTGGTCCTGACAAGCAGAGCTGGCTGTCTTCCCAGAATAAGGCACCTGCCATTAGGCCCAAGGAGTCACTGCTCTGGGCAGGCCAGACGTGGAATATCTATCCATTTCACTGCATGGGAAGTGCAAACTGGCAATGGCAGGCTGGTAAAAGTCTTATTTGTAAGGCTGCCTGCTACCTAGGCATATCTCCGCCAGCCCAGCAAGGAGACCCAGCACTGACTGGCTCATCCCTTTCATACCAGCGGTGCAAACTGGCAGCTACAGGCCACGGTTGTCTTACAGATATGTGTTGTTGGGTTCACAGAGCATTGTTGAAAAATTACTACTGCCGCTCGGCCGGTGTGGCTCAGTGGTTGAGCATCGACCTAAGAACCAGGAAGTCACGGTTCCATTCCCAGTCAGGGCACATGCCCAGGATGCGGGCTTGATCCCCAGGATGGGGCATCCAGGAGGCAGCCAATCAATGATTCTCATCATTGATGTTTCTAATTTTCCCACTCCCTTCCTCTCTGAAATCAATGAAAATATTCAAAATATTACTATTACCAGTATTTAAAATTTGAAAATTTTACATTAAAATGCAGATCTCTAGCTTCTCTAATAAAAAGAATGACATGCTTTCAGAAACACTGGGTCAGCATTCTTGCAAGGCAACAGCAGGCTGGAGCCAAGTGGAGGCAGCCCTCTTTACAGGGGACACACTGACTAAAGATGGTAGCGGCCTCCCTCCCAGAGGAGGCCCAGCTGGTGGGGAAGAGGCTGTGCCTGCACTCGGGGATGGAAGAAGAGGAAGGAGCTACAGCTCTGCCCTGTGTTCCCCACCTGGTTGCCTCAGTTTGAAAGGAGCAAGGCCCCAAGGCTTTGGCAAAGTCCCCTTCCTCCTGTCACCCATTCAGCCCCAGCAGTTGGGGCACAGTGCCCTCAAGTTTGCCAGAGTCCTCATCAATCCTTATAGCCCTACACCCAACTGCTTTCACTCAATCTACATTGGCTGCCAGGCCCCAGAACATGTTTAAGTGTGAGCCCCCTGTTTTATAACCGTGCCTGGGGTAGTGGAGTTGTTCCTGTGTTGCTGAACTACCAAGGCTGTGTCTGAATGAGGCTCTCACATCTTACCCGATGCTCACCATCAAGGCTGGTGGTGGCAGGAAGATGGCACTCCCGGCTGAGGAGTCTTTAGGAAGCACTGGGCCTTTGGGGTAAATAGGTTTTTCTCCCACTCCCCAGCCCTGTCGGGGGACTCGGCCCTCTTTCTGGAGGCTCCTGTCCTACCGTTCTGAAGCTGAGGCTCCCTTGCAGCCCTTTATGCCCGGCCGATAGTCAAAGTGGCACAGTGAAAACAAACCTCTCTCCCCCAAAGGTGCCTTTGCTTTAGACTTTCTGTGACTGATCGTCTAATTACATTTGCGGCTCCGGACGTATCATCTCTTCAGCAGCCGGGGTGTGCACCTCAGGTTGAAACAAAGCATTCCATCCTCCTGGCAGGAGATAGCCGGAAGTCTGGAGGTCACTGCATGCACCACTTTATAAGCAGGGCTGCTATGACCTGGGAGAGGAGACATGTTCATTGCTTTCCGACTCTGTGCAGTGCCTGGGCTCCCTGCGGGAAGGCTGCTTCTGTTGTCCCTCCCGCCTTCCTTATCTTGTAATTCGAACAAATATACCAGGGTGTACTTGATGGAGGAGAGGCCCAAGAATCCTGTCCCCATGGGATGTGGTGATGACATAAACAGGTAAACCCAGCTGCTGCTGGAACCTTCTGCTTCTATTTCAGATAATACCAACATCTTGGCTTTTTTGAGAGGATGATGCTCAGTGGTTTCTGCCTCTTCCAAATTCCTTTCTCACTTATGGTCTCTATTGCCACCTCCTCCAAGAAGCCCTCCATGATTTCATCCAAAAGAACTACTTGTTTATTCAGTCTCACAGCACACTATTTTTTCTTAGCCCTTGTGATAACAAAACCTGCAAGTCTGTCTCCTCCCATCTCCTGTGCCTTTTTATGGCAAGGTCTGCATCCTGTTCCTCTCTTTCTCCTCCAGCATATGATACATGCTAGGCAGAGAGTGGGAGCTCAGCAAATGACAACCAACTGAGATGAAAGATCATATGCTTCAAAAGTACTTCAGCCCTGGCCGGTACTGTCAGCCCACAGACCAAAGGGTTGTGGGGATACCTGGCCTGGTCAGGCACGTGCAGAAGGCAACCAATTGATCTCTCTCTCTCTCTCTTTCTCTCTCCCCATCCCCCTTTCCTCCCTTCCATTCTCTTTCCAAAAAATCAATGGAAAATATATCCTCGGGTGAGGATGAACAAAAAAAAAGCACTTCAGTGCCCTCCAGGTTGTTGGCACATTGCATTGATCACTGCTCTCTGATCGTTCTCTCAGGAAAGCATGCTGGCCGATGCCCCTGGCACACAGCATGCTCGCTCTTCTGCTGTGCCCTGCCCATTTGCCTGGCACCCCTGGAGAGCTGTGTGCTTACCAATCAGCTGGATTGCTCCCAAGTCTGTCCGTGCTAGTTCTTGTAACTGTCATTAATCTAGCTCACTACTTCATAAATGACAAAATATGAACACCAAATTGAAATATGGGCTTCATAAAAACTAAGCTGAATGCACTGGGGAAATTTTTTGATACAGAAAGTTCACTAGAAAGAAACAAAAATCCTGACTAGTTGTATGTGAATGAGATAACTGAAAATTCTGATACTCGAGGAGCCTACATCTGCACTGTTTAATACGTTTAAGTCTTTGCTCTGCTTTAAAAGTAAACATACTGGAGGTTGTGTACACAGCATTATGTGCACACATGCAAACAAGATGAGGCAAAACTCCAACTGGTAAACTTGTAGGAAAGACCCGAGACATACACAAAAAATTTGGTAGAAAGATGAAACAAAATGTTTGAGTATCATTTTTTTAATGAGTCTTCTCTTTAATAAACTCTTTCAGCTGGCCTATCAACCACCCTGGACAAGAGGGCTTCTACTGCATCGTGGGCCTGTGTGTTAGCTTTGTCTGTGTGTGTCTGATCTCGCCAGGGCTGTTTGTCCTTTGAGAAAGCAACATGCCTTGTGCTTCTATACCCTGTATGCCTGCCCTTTGCACTGCGTGGGCCCTATGCAAATATGCCTGACGGCGATGGTAACTGCTCATTCATTCAGCACGTTCCCTGAGCCCCCGTCACGTGCAGCCCTGGCTAGAAACTGGGGAGACAGCACTGAACGAGAGGCAAGCCCCGCTCTCATGGAGTTTGCTGTTCAGACAGAGTGACTCTCCACAGCTGAAGCCCAGACAGGAGCCCAAGCTGAACAGAAAGAGGACACGCCTTGACGGAGGAGAGGTGACGAGGCTAGTGTGGAGCACTGAATGGGCTAACTTCCCACCACTCAGTAGCTGGATGGGATCTTTCCCTCGACTGGGCAGTTTGGGCAGCAGCCAAGGCTCCGGGAGTCTAGAGAAACATCGGCAGGAAAGTATGAAAGCGAGACTATAGGGCCCTGTGCTGCCCGCTCATCACGGATGTTCAAAAGAGGCGTCCCACAGTCTGCAAGTCCCTGACCAGAGCTCTTCAAGGGTCCCGAAGTCATGACAGCCCAGGAAAGACTAAGGAACTATCACATGTTAGAGGAGACGAAGAGATATGACAAGTGAACACAATGCGGAAACTGCATCAGATCCTGTAGCAGAAAAGGCCAGTCGTGGAAAAATGGAAACATCCAAGAAAACCTGCCGTTTAGTTAATAGTACTGAACAAACCCTGCTTTCTTGGTTTTGAACATTGCACCAGTTATGTAAATACCATTAATCCTTTTATGGCAGATGAGCCAGTGGGACTAAGGTGGTTCATAACCTAGCTCAGCTGCAAGCTCACGGGAGGCCTGAGGCCTGGTGTGTCCGCTGCAGAGCTCCCTTCCACTGGGCGGGGAGGCCCCTGCTCATGTACCACAACGCCGGCTCTCTATTAGGTGTTTTACCCCGTCACCGCCAAGCCTCACAACAGCCCACGGTCAGTTCAACAACCCTATTCAACAACATAGGCGGATGTACTAGTAAGTAGTTGTGAAAGCAAGAAGAAACTGGGAGCATTTATCACGCTGCTGTGTGAAGACACGTGCTGCCTCCCGTAGAATAAGGTGTGTGTTCCCACCTGCAATTCCCCGGAGGAACTTGGTGACCACACGGCTAGTAAATGGCAGATCTGGGTTCCAACCCAGGCTCCCTTGCTCTCCAAAGCCATGTTCTCATTGCCATCATTACAGCCAGGTTCACTGGGCTCGGCCTCCTGGTAACGGACCAAACAGAAAGAAGTCCCAATGAGACATGTAGTCCTAGTGGCACATCAGGAGCCAAACGTCTGGCAGATGAAGATGACATGTCACCCACAGTAAGGCCCGTTCTCTGTTTCCAAAATGGGAGGAGTTTGCATGGAACCAGCCACACTTTCCCATGTGCCTGCCTGCCTGCCTGCCTGCCACACGTGCTGATGGGCTGGTGGGACAGATCCTAACGGGCCAGCTCAGAGCTCGTCCGCAGCCTTGACAGGCAGGGCTCGAACTGGGCAGAGGAGAGAGTTGCAAAACACCAAGCAGATGCAGGTCTGCGCCGAAGCCCCCAGAGCACTGGGGACAGATCCAGGGGCACATCACAGCCCCAGTTCCTCTTCAACCTTCAAAGATAGCAGCTCCCTACCCCCCAGTCTGGACTGAAGGAGGCGTGGGGTGAGGTCGGGAAACCACTGCCCTGCATGGCACTTTCGGCTGCACCGCACCCATGTCTGTCCCCACTGTTGCTGCACTGGCCATTGCACGGGCTCCATGATGGTTTTTAAATGATAAAATCCCCCACTCCTGCACCTCTCCTGGCTTGCTCCCTGGGTCTTCTATGGAATCTGATATTTCTGGTGCATCCCTATTGCACAGCATGCCTGGCATGGGGGGACGGAAGCAGCTGCGGGAACAGTTTTCATGTCACCCTCTGAAGAAAATAAGATAGAAAGGAAAGATGATATGTGTTCCAATGCATACAGCTGGCAAGTCAGCGGGTAAAGCTGCTGTTCAGCTTGCATAGGGGCGAGGGCCAGCAGGCTCTGTGGGCGACAGGGAATGAGGGCAGAGCTCTGGGGCTGAGTGCACAGGGCACAGGAAGGACGGACGGACGAGGGTGTGCAGGGAAGAGCTCTGTGCCAGTCGCCCTCGAGGTCCAGCCCAGCTCTGCCCTGCATCTCCAGCTGTGCGGCCTCAGGCCAGTCCTTTTCTAACAAGCACGTGTGGCTACTAGAGGAGCTCAAGCCTTCCTCCTCCCAGCACCCTCGCCACACACACACACACACACACACACACACACACACACACACACGTGATCTCCAGCCGCCGTGCTGAGGCCAGTGTGGAGGGAGGGTGCTCACAGTGCCGGCATCCTCCCTTGCAGTCTGGGAAACACTGTCTGCTATGGTTCCTGCCCATTAACGCAGAGGTCTGTGGCTGGGTGAGGCTAAGACCCCCCAAAAAGGACTCTGAGTAATGTGTGGGGTGGGTCCCAGGAACAGAGAATATGCTTAGAGGACCTGCAGGTCGAGGAGACCTCATTGCTCTGAGATGGAGCCAGAGCCAGGGTGCGCGAGTCCCCAGGGGCAAGGAGCTTCGAGACAGGAGACTCCAACATCTTCTGACACCCTTTGCTCATCCTGATGACGTCTGGGGTCCAGAGGCCAGTAGAGCACCCAAGCCTTGGGGGAGCCCAGAGCCATGGGTGGCAGGTCTAGCTTCAGCCTGGGGCAGCCCAGCCTCAGAGGCAACCAGTGCCCACTCCAGTCGAGATGAGCTGGGCCTGGGGACCACGCCCCATGCCTGGGAGCTCCCTGGCTATTCCTGGGCCCGGGACTCCTGGCGTCCTCTCAGAGCACTCCCCACTCTAAGCCCAGGAGTCCCGGCCACACGTTTCCCCTCTGGAGGAGCTGTCTCAGTAATTGCAGCCTGGCACTCCGGTCCCGGCCCAGCCACAGAGAAGGACCTGGGGAAGGCAGAACCAGAGAGGCCTGGTGATGCTGTCCTCACCAGGACAAGGGCAAAGCCGTCTGCTCTGTTCCTTCTTCAGGCTGGTCCCGCTTCCCAGAGAAGGCTGGGCTCAGAATCCATTCGTTTCTCCTGAGGTGAGGAGGGCAGACGAGGGCAGGGGAGCTCTCCTGCCAATTCCGAAGGAGCTGTACCTGGCGTGGCCTGTGCGGTGAGACCAGGTGCCCCAGCCCGGAGCCTGGATGGCCAAGATGTGAGGAATCAAGGGACTGGAGCCTCTCGTTCCCCTCCTGTACACAGCCCCACTTGCTGCCCATCCTACGCGAGCCTCTAAGTCCACTTCCAAAGCCACAGATCAAAATACCGCCCCCAACTTCCCTGAAGGGCAGGGTCTAAGTTCTTTGCTCTCTGCCTTTGACCTTCCAAAAGTACACCTGTCACTCTCCCGCAGGAAGGCTGCACTCCAGCTAGAGCTGAACTAGTCCTACCTCCTTGTTCTGCTCCATCCTCCCCACTCCCTTAACTTTCAGCGTAGTCATTTCTCCACGTGCCCCCACCCCCAGCTGTCCAAACCCTACTCTCCTTGGAGGGTTCTCCCTCAGGGATTCTCCTAGAAGGACCTTCCCCAACTGTCCAAGCTCGTCGGCCCTGCTTCCCTCTGACATTCATGACTAATTCTCATTATGAAGCTGAGGAGCACCCCAGATCCCTGGGGAGGAGAGCACCTGAGACCCCTGGGCAGGTGGGCAGGTGAGACAGGAAGGGCTTAGCTCTCATTAGGTGTCGGCCAGGCAGGCACCGTGCTATGCAAATGGGCTGGGACCGACAGGTGCCCTTCCAGCAGGCAGGGAGCACAGTGGGCCAAGGGCAGGTCTTGACAAACAACATGCCTCTGCCACTAAGCACAGCCCCACAGTAGGTGCTCAGTCTAATTTGCTGGAGGAAGGAGCACTGTGCCAGGGGGAGGCTGGTTCGAGATCTGAAGCTGGAGTAATCATCGTTGAAGAAAGAGCAGAACTGGCTTCATATCTAACAAGTGAAGATGCTCAGAACCACCAGAGGGGTCTTCCAAGAACTGGAGGCAGAGAGAAGTGAGAAGTCACCCCGGAGTCCGAGTGAGAGGGCTGAAATGCGGGAGGGAATCTGGGGCGAGGCGTACCCCAGTGGGGAGGACCGACGGCTCCCTGAGCTGCTGCTCACGCTGGCGCCATCCCCGTTCCTTGCACTTGTCACGCTGCCAGGTGAACAGCTCACATGGTACGCACCTATCCCAGCCCCTGGCCCCTGGAGGCACCTCAGTAAACAGGTGCACCAAGGAGGTGGTGGTGGGCGGGAAATTAGGGAAAATGTGCCCCAGTTAAAGGAGGCCCCTCAGTCTACTGCTGCCACGTGAGAATGTGCCGACTTCCGGGGCTTCTAAAGAAGACAAAAATGTGGACTTTAGTCCGAAATCCCCTTATTGTAAAATGCAGGCAAATAATTCTCACACTGTTGGAGCCAAAGCACTTCGATGGGTCAGACCCAGCTTATGTCCTCCACTCACACCCTCGGAAACACCGCGCTCGGTTAAAATGTTGGGTTCTTCCCAGCAGCCCTCTGACCCCGCAGGGAGGGCTCTTACTCCCTCTGCAAGCGTTGGGGAAGATGGCCCAAGAGGCTTACTCATTTGCCCAAAGTCACTCCGCTAATCTAATTAGTAGTAAAGGCAGGTTCAGAACTCACATCTCAACACTCTTCTGACAGGCTCTTGCCCAACCCCACAGTCTCAGGCCCTGACGGTAGCAGAATCCAAGCAGCATCTAAGAGTCTGGTGGAGCCTACCTGGTCCGTGTAAGTGGAAGAGTGCTGGGTGAAGTAAACAGAAGTCTAACTTAAATCACCAAAACAGAGGTCATAACCCCTCCATCAATTTCCAGACCTGAGCCAATGTACAGACCCAGAATCCTTTGAATGAGGGGGGGAGGCCGGGTCCCCTTCAGGAAGAACTTCCTACACTGCCGAAAATTTATACCATTAATCTCTCTCCCAGACTTCCCCAAAGGGACCGATACCTTTTACCAGGGTGACCATGCACTGGAGAAAAAGAAATAATCTGATTCTTCAGGGACAACTGGATGCTGGCTTGGAAGTGACACTAATTCCAGGGGGGCCCACATACCACTGTGATCAGCAGTCCCAGTAGGGACTCACAGAGGCAGGTGATCAATGGGGTTTGAGCTGGATTCTATGTCCAATCAGTGGGTCCCTGAGCCAATCCTGCGGTTATTTCCCCAGTTCCGGAATGCATGATTAGACTGGACATACTCAGCAACTGGCAGCATCTCCCAACACACAGGATCCTCTGAGCTTTAAGGAAATGTATCCAAAACCTGGAAGTAAGGCAGCAAGGCTACCTACAGCCCATCCGAATCTCTGGAGGGGAAGGCACTTAGTTTATTTACTGTCTGCTATCCAAATGGGCCCACACTAAAGAGATGTTAACAGGGAGAGAATTGATAAAATGCTGTGAATGACTTCTATCAAGTAGGGAAGACAATCCCAAACTTTATGGTTTTATTGCCCTGTGAGAGATTAAGTTTTGTATCTAATTTAGCAACCTTATTCTAGCTTTCTTCCTTTCTTCCAGTGATACATACAAGTATCCTCTTTTGAACCTAGCTTTGTCATCTCACTGGTCCTCTCATTAATGAGTTAAAGAAATCTTTCACGTGTAATTGAGAAATACTTTTTTAACCTTTTGAAAATTACTACTTTAACAGTTTACATGACTAAAAAGTAAACACTTTGCATGGCCAATGTGGCTCAGTTGGTTGGAGCATCATCTGTTGCAGGTTGGATCTCCAGTGGGGGCACACACAGAAGGCAATTGATTGATGTTTCTCTCTCTCTCTCTCTCTCTCTCTCTCTCTCTCTCTCTCTCTCTCTCCCTTTCTCCCTCCCTCCCTCCCTTCCTCTCCCTAAGCATGTCCTCAGGTGAAACTTATAATAATAATAATAATAATAATAATAATAATAATAATAATAAAAACAAACAGGAAAATCCAACATGGGGGTCAAGAGGCCAAGTGAACTCCACTGTCTTTCTTCTCCCCTCACCTGGCTCCCGCCAGCCCAATGCACTAGGCTCACACCAGCCTGTCTGTAGGACAAGTTACGCAATTCCTCATCTAATGGTGATTCCTGGCTTCAGGCTCTGCCATGTGGTGACACCACTGCCCTCAAGGTGAGAGGTGGCTAATTCCAGATCATACCTGGGAGGCAGGTGCTTTCCAGGTAATCAAAAGCATGACAACCTCTGCAGGAGTCAGAGATGAAGACCTTGAGGAAGGCCAGTGCCATCTGGGCAGCCTAGAGGCCAGGGGATCCTTTATCTAAATAACAAATGAACACACAGGAGAAGCAGTAGCAGCTGCCAAGTACTTCTCCTGTGGTCTCCACAAGATGGGTGAGCTTGCCTACAAGTTATCCCTTTCTTTCCACTCTGGGGATCAGGAGGCGGGACCACTGGTGTGTGTGTGCGCACGCGCGTGCGTGTGTGTGTGTGTGTGTGTGTGTGTGTGTGTGTTGGAGAACACAGGGATGGCATCGGGTGATCCAGGTTCTCATCAATGTTAGTTCCCTTCCTCTCCTTCCCCGCCAAAGGGCCTCTGGGTGATTGTGTAATTCTTCATGCTTATTCAACAAATATATATTGAGCTTCTGTTCGGTCCAAGAGCCTGTCCTAGGAGCAGAGTACAGGGCATAAAGAACAGGGAGGGGATTTCTTAGGCCCTTACCTAGCCCTGCCTTTGGAGACTCCTGCTTGGTTAGGTGACCTTCCCATGTGCTGTCCTCTCTATCATGTCACGTTTTCATCACCTTTGTATTTGTCTTTTTCTCTTGAGCTGAGATCTTGAAGACAATGACTGTGTCTTATTTTGGTGTCCACACTGCCAGGCTGTGCAGCCCTTCCTTCCCAGCTCTGCATTCATCCACATCAAGTGGGCAGCGAGCAATCAGTCCCCGTTTCAGTACTTATACAATGAAATCGGCAAATGCTACGAATCAGAACATCGTGGAGTTATTTTCTTGAAAGCTGGTTGTTAAACCATTTACCAGCACACAACCATAGGGATCTCTCACAGATCTTCATCTGGGCCTGGGGAGCCCCGATGTTTAAAGAGACTAAAAAGAAGGTGAAGTTTAATATATATATGATTTCAGAGAGGAAGGGAGAGGGAGACAGAGAGAAACATCAATGAAAGGGAATCATTGATTGGCTGCCTCCTGCATGCCCCTTACTGGGGATTGAGCCTGCAACCCGAGCGTGTGCCCTGGCCAGGAATCACACCGTGACCTCCTGGTTCATAGGTCAATGCTCAACCACTGAGCCACACTGGCCAGGCTGAAGCTTTTCTGATTTCCTCTTCAGCCAGAACAAGTTACAGAGGATGCATTAATCTGTAACAGATCGAGCCCATGGGGGCCTGATAGGGAAGGGCCACAAGTTACAGAGGGAAAAGACAGGGCCTAGGAGTGAGTGAGACAAATTCTAACACTAAATCTGCCTTCTATGGTCATGTGACTGGAGAAAATTAAACTGTGCTTCTGGTGTCACATCTAAGAAAGTGACACCAAACTCATGAAGATTAATCCCTGTCTTCTTATAAAAATTCTACAGTTTAAACTCTCACATCGAAGCCTATGATCCATTTTGAGTTAATTTTTATGTAAGGCATGAAGTAGGGTTATGCATTTATAAGATGGCCACTTTTAAAAAATAGACAATAACAAGTGTTGGTAAGGATTTGGAGAAATTGGAACCCTTGCACACCACTGGTGGGAATGTAAAATGGCAAATCCCTATGGAAAACAGTACGAAGGTACCTCAAAATATTAAAAATAGAGTTGCCATATGACCTAGCAGTCCTACTTCTGGTTATATACCTAAAAAACCTGAAAGCAGATCTCAGGGAGAGATTTGCACACTCGTGTTCACAGCAACATTATTCACAATAGCCAAGCGGTAAAAGCAACCTAAGTTTCCATCAGTGGGTGAATGGATAAACACAATACAGTATGTACATATAATAGAATATTATTCGATCTTAAAAAGCAGGAAATTCTTGCTCATACTACAATATGGATGAACCTTGAAAGCATTACACTAAGTGAAACCAGCCAGTTGCAGATACAGTACGATTAACTTACTGAGGCATCTAAAGTAGCCAAACTCAGAGAAACAGAAAGTGGAATGGTGGTTGCTAGGGACTCAGGGAGGAGAAAATAGGGAGTTAGTGTTTGATGGGTATAGAGTCGGGGTGTTGCAAAATGAGAAAGTTCTGGAGAGCTGTCACACAACAGTGCGAACACACTTAATCAACACTGCTGAGCTGCATGCTCCCAAAGGGTTAAGATGGTAACTTAAAAAATGAAGAAAAGAAATTATTGATGGTTCCAAATGGTTCACCTTCTTGTCTCTCCCTCTCCCCCAAAGAATGCCTGAAGCACAGAGCCCTCTGGGGCCTTATGAGGCAGCATCTCTGGGAAGCCACCCGGCCAGGAGACTAACCTCCACGGACTCAACCAGCCCCAGAGGTGACTGTTGTCCAGATTCTCCCATGAAGAAAACTGAGACACAGAAAATACCTGTAACTTGCCCCAGTCTCCATTGCTAAGTAGGACAGGGCCAAGCAGTTTTAGAAGAATTCTAAAAATGAATGCATTTATTGAACAAATACACATCTGTGCCTATTGTGTGCAAAGCTGGTTGCGAAGCCTCATGGTGACAGGGAGGTAACACACCTTCCTTCTCAAAGCTCCTAGAGTAGGTGTGTGCACGGAGCTGCTGGGAAGGTCAGAGGGAGCTGCGTTTGAACCCCAGCTGTGCCGTGTCCTTGGACCAGTCACTCCTCCTCTGTGAGGTCAGTGACCACATCCATAAAATAGCAATGGTACCTCTTCCCAGGGTGGGCTGGGCTATGAAAGGATATGTGCCTAGTAAGGAGAATTGCTTGATGCAATGAATCTTCATTGACTCATTCAATCGTAAAAAGCCACAGTTAAACAGAGAGAAGGGGGACTCTCAGCAGTGAAAACAATGGCCCTATTCTGCACAGCACTTCCTGGACCAGATGTTTCTGTCTGTGTCCAGGCAGGGAACTTGTTTAATCTACAGGGTAGATAGTGCTGCTACTTTCAGAGTTGAAAGAGGACAACAGAACTGGTTCTTAGCAGCTCCAGCTTCATTGGCTCCAACACCTCCTGCCCCTCCTCCAGGTTCTGATATAACTGACTTCCCTCAGACTGGAGCCGCTGGAATCCCCCATCATCACCACCACTCCCAGAACCAGGACCACAGCAGTGGGACTTTGCTGGAACAAAATCTGCATTTGCATCTAAATGAAAAGGGGAAGAGGGAAGCCCAGGGCCCAGTTGCTCATGAATGAAATCACGGTCCATGTAAGATTTCTATTTGTTTGCTTTCTGCAGCTTCTGCCAGAGCCACCTCTGAGCTCGTGCTGCACTGCAAAATCCAGGCCTCAGAAATATCTAATTTGGAAATTATGTGCTGTCCAGGCTGCCGGTTTGATGCTGGTCCTGGTCCCTCTGCAGGTAGTGGTTCCAAGTGGCTGATGGGTTTTGTCACCTTGATCCTGCTCATTAGAGCCGGGCCAGTGACTGCCCCAGCCCTGGAAGCTCAAACTAACAGCAGCCTCTGGTTCCCAGGGCTGCTCACTGGGCACAGGGCAGGGCAGGCCAGGACCAGCCTGGGCTGGGGAGCGACACCTAAGACCTGTGCGCTCCCAGGTTCTGTGAGTGGCCAGTGATGAGGAGGCAAGACCTTATAAAAGGGATTAAAAGGGCAGAGCAAAATGCAAAAATTTCTTGGCAACCCTTGGGGCGCCCAGCCAGCTGGTAACACAGCCAAGATCTGCAATCAGAAAAAACAACCACCTGAGGCCATAGCTCAGCAGTTAAATGTTGTCTAACCTGAGTATTTAGCAATTTTTGTAAATAAACATACAGATCCCTATAACACACACATAGCATTACTTTTTTTTATTGCTTAAAGTATTACAAAGAATATTACATATTTCTCCTTTTTCCCCCACTTGGCATTCCTCTGGCCTCCCCTACCCCACAGTGTCTTATGTCCATTGGTTATGCTTATATGCATGCACATAGCATTACTTTTTAAATTAGAAAATGATTTTCCAGGCTTTCTATTTTGATAAATGCTTCTCTCACCAATTTTCTTATTCCCTGCCTGGACTCTGCATTGTCATCTCTGACCCACATCCGTAACACGGAATGCCAGGTGGCGGCCTACAGACACCCCAGGAGAAAACGAGAAAAGTGTCTTCTGCTTCCCACTCAATGTCTGCTAAGGTGGAAACACAGCCCTTCGTGGGTTTTGATGAAGAGGCCACGAGGATCACCACAGGTTTACTGCTTCCTCCAAGTGCCTGAGCCAAGAGTAAGGCACTGATGTGTTTGAAAGGACAGGTATCAGTTGTGACCGGGGAAAAAAGTGCTGGTCCATCACAACCTATGCTGGTCCATCACAACCTATGCTGTTCAAATAACACCAGAAACAAGCACTGATTGTGTGTGTGTGTGTGTGTGTGTGAGTGTGTGCGTGTACATGTGAATTAGCATTTATTGAATGCCCACTAATGTGCATAGCACTGTGGACAATGTTTAAGTATTTAAAAACAGTCTCCACCATGGCCGTTTGGCCCAGTGGATAGAACGTTGGCTCGAGGACTGAAGGGTTTCAGGTTTGATTCTGGTTAAGGGCACCAGGCAGGTACCTTGGTTGCAGGCTTGATCCCCGGCCCCAGTCTGGGCACATGTAAGAGGAAACCAGTTGATGTGTCTCTCTCACATCTATGTTTCTCTCTCTCTGTCTCTCTCCCTCCCTTCCATTCTCTCTAAAAGTCAATGGAAAAATGTCCTTGGGGGAGGATTAACACACACACACACACACACAAAATAAATAAATAAAAGCAGGTTCCAACTTATCCAAGTTCTAAATTTTGGGGATATACACATTCCTTCACTCATCTGTTCACTCCACATATGTTCGGGGTCTATTGTGCACTAAACAACAAGAATAGGGAGATGCCCTACCTTTCATGGCTATCACAAAATTAAAGATGATACACATAATCCCTAATATAGTATAGCAAGTATTTTGAAATAGATATTATTCACTTGGGTACATTGAATGCTACTTTACACAAGAAGGCATCTGATTGTGAAATTAACACCTTCAAAGTAGATGTTTTAAAGCAACATTTGTGATTTTTCAATTGCAGCTCCGAGTGAAGGGAGGTACAACAAGAGCAGATGTTGATGGTCAGTCTGTTCCCACTGAAAGGGACCTCATCCAATCCAATCCCATTGTCTTAGAGCTAGGAATCAGAGGACAGGGAGGTTAAATATCCCTAGACCCCCGAGTAGGGTTAACAAACGTTATTCAGGCACCCCTGAGCACTCTTCCCAGCTGGGCCTCATCTTCTGGCCCTGTCTTAGCAAGAATCCCACTGAGTTTAGAGAGAACGCCCACCCTTGGTACCTGATCCCACTGGCCTGCCTGCAGCAAGAACCCTTTGAAGTCCATTGAACAAGAACCCCTTACCCGTGATGTCCCCTCACAGTAAGTTTCCATCCACTGACCCCCTCGTTCTGCTCACTGGTTGCAAATCCCTGGCTGTCTCCATATATTCACAGCTGAAGCTCTCTCTCTCCTATTATGACAGTCTGGATGCCGATCTCAACAGTCCTGAATACGTTTTTCTTAGTATTTGTTTTAACAAATGGAAGAATATACTTTTTAACAGAGTGATGGTGCTGAGGCTGGACCCCAAGTGTCCCAACTCTCTAGACCCCCATAAAAACCCATGTGAGTCTACTCTGCATACGGAAAAAGTCCAGCAAAATAGCAGCATGCCAAATCTCCCAGTCATTGGGTAGTGGGTGCCCAGGAGCAGTTCCATGGCCTGGCAGGAATACACTGGATTCTGGCTCTATGTTTTGTTTCGTCACTTTTTGTGTCCTTTCCATAACTCTTGCCTGGGTCTCTGTGTCTGGGAGCCTAAAACTCAGAGGCTCTAAGCACCATCACACTGACCGTCCTCAGACCAGTCGCTCGTTTTGACCATTATTACAGTCCATGCAGCCAGGCTCTCCCAGGGCAGAGGCAGCCAGTGCTGTTCCCTGAGGGCCCTGTGCCCACCCAGCTGGCACTGGTGCCCCCTGCACCGTCCAGGCCTTGCTCAGCCCCATGGAGCATGTGACTCTCACAGGCAGACACTTGAATGAAAGAAGAGCGATCCACTGTCTGGTGAAACAGAGACAGGCAAGGACTTCCAGGGGAGGTCTGTGGGACTCCCCAGCTGGGTGCGTTTCCTGGGCCACAGGGGCCTGAGTTCTGCCCCAAGCTGGACTGTCCATGATTCCCACATAAGGAGATCCCGAGCTGCCAGCCTCCAAACGCCCCCCAAGAGCAGAGACTCCACCTGCTATTCAAGAGTTCCTGGCTCCTTTTCTGAACCAAAGGGTGTCCATATGCATTCAGCACCCCCCCTCCTCACTGCCAGCCTTGGTGGGGGCACTTCCCTGGCCTGTTGGAGCTTCACTGCTCAGATCAGGCCCGTGGACACTGCTGGTCACCTGTGCTCCTGTCCTTGCCCTTTTCCTCCTCTTCCCTCTACCAGGACCATGGATTCCTGGGGCTATGTCCCCATGATTACCATGGAGACAGAGTGGGAGATGCTGTGGATGGCAGGTAACTGCCCAGGGATAAAGAGGCAGATGCCAGAGAGGCTGGGAGGAGGTGCAGGCCCCAAGCCAAGTCCCAGATTGAGCATCAAAGGCCTTGAGTCCCCAAACTGGGCTGAGAGAACAGCTCCTTGGCAATCCTCCAGGCCTCAGTCCCTGACACCCCCCCACCTGTTACAGTGAGGGGTACACTTTTCTCTCTGGGCTCACTCGGGTCATTTAACACATAATTCCTGAGCACTCGCTATGGATCAGGTCATTAAAGCCCAGCATCCACACCGGAAATCTCAGAGGGACAGACTCAGACCGCCCTGCCCCACTAGGAGATGCTAGAGGCAACCCCATATTGCCGTGGTGGCTGCTAAGGCAGAACCACCAGACAGTGAATCTCAAGGCTGTGGATTCTTCAGTTGCAGGCATGTGATCCATGCCAAGGGTCCAGAAAGTTCCCAGCACCATCAGCATCTCTTATGTCCTTGAGGACTGGCCAACTGGGCAAACTTAGGATGGGGCTCCCTTGGGGTTTAGCCAGTCCCTGCTAGCTTCTGTCTGTGAGGCCCTAGCTCTTCCCCTTCTCCACAGGAAGAGCCCACACCTCCCTTCCTCCACCCCCAGCAAAGCGGAACTCAGGGGCAGGAGCTGTGAAGCCCTCCTCATCCTGCCTCCACCCCTCCACATCAGGGCGCAGCAGTACAGTGACTTCTGGGGACACACTCTGTGCAAAGTCAAGCCCTGTCCAGATGCAGGGGTTGTTATTATTACTGCCCTTCCCCTGTGGGGACCAGGGGTCCTACTGCAGACTGGAGCATATGGGAGAACATTGCTGTGTGAGGTACATTGAGAGTCAGAAGATTTGGAATTGGGTCCTGGCTCTGCCCTCCCTCCTCCCCCCTAGAGACCTTGGATAGTTCTCTTGGCCTACTGGAGCCTCGGTGTTGTCATCTGTGAAACAGATGAGAGCAGTAGCCTGAGGCGCTGACACAGAGGAGGCATTAATAAAGGCTGGAGGAATGAATGCTGAGTGAAATAGTACAAATCCCTGCATTCCTAACGACTATGGTGGGCCCTTTGTATGAGCACCCAGCCTCTGCCTTCACTGGGCCAGAGCCCAAGTGCTGCAGGAACCCGGGTTCCCATGGGCCTCCCCTTTCGGAACACTCATCCCCTTCACTCCCTCTCTTTCTCCAAACTCCCCTCCCCTTCCCTCTTCCTAACCATGCCGCCAGCAGGTCAGTGAATCCCCTTTAATCCCGAGCTACCAGCCATACTAATTGCTTTCTTTCTTGTCCTGATTTGCCTTCTAATGCAGGAGACCAGGCTTCAATTAGATAAGCAGGCAGTTGCTCCAAGAACAGGTGACTGGGAGGGAAATGGTCCTGCCCTGGAAGAGGCCAAGGAAGTCTACAGGGACCAGGGACCCGCGAGGCAGGCAGCTCCGCACAGCATCCCCACAAGTCGCCAAATTCATGAACACCCAGAACCTAAAAATGTGACATTATTTGGAAATAGGGTGTTTGCAGATGTAATTAAGAGTAGTTGTTAAATAGTTAAGGATTGAGATGGGATCACACTGGATTAGGGTGGGTCCTAAGTCCAATAGCTGGTGTCCTCCTGAGGAGAGGAGACAGACACAGGGAGACAGAGCCGATGTGAGGATGGAGGCAGAGATTGGCATTACACTGCCACAACCCAGGAGCCAGGGGAAGCTGGAAGAGGCCAGGGGAGTCTAGAGCCTTTGGAGGGAGCACAGCCCTGCTGGCATCTGGATTTCAGACGTCCAGCCTCCAGAACTGAGAGGGAATAAGTTTGTTGTTTTAAGCCACCTACTAAAACATTGCCAGCCTTTGAATATGTTTTTTTTTCTCACTCTGACCAGGTAGATCCGCTGGTTTGAGCATTGTCCTGATAGGCCAAGGTTTCAGGTTTGATCCCCAGTCAGGGCACACACAAGAATCAACCAATGAATGCATAACTAAGTGGGGATCAAAAAATCGATGTTTCTCTTTTCTCTCTCTAATCAATAAATAAAAATTAAAAAATAATAGGTTGTTTTCTCTGCCTTAATTCTTTTTAAAAATGTTATTTATTGATTTTAGAGAGAGAAACATCAATGTTGAGAGAAACATGGATCAGCTGCCCTGACTGGGAACTGAACTGGCGGCTTTCTGGTGCCTGGGATGATGCTCTAACCAAATGAGCCACACCAGCCCGGGCAACCTTCCTTAATTCTTCAGTCCTTGACATTAAAAGCTAACTTCTAACCAGCCTTTAAAACTGAGCACAGGCATCACTTCTTCCAGGGAGTCTTCCTTGATTTTCCCATTATATTGTACCACCAGCCTGGCTAGGGATCCCCTCCTCTCTATTTCCAAACCTGGAAATGTAGGATTTACCAAACCATATTATGATTGTCTATTTACCCACTAGATGGTAAACTCTTTGAAGACTGGAGTGGAGTCCTTACCTCTTCAGGCTTAGGTACCAGCCCTCTGCACTGTACGCGGTGGGATTGTGATCTAGGAGACACCCCAAACACACACACACACACACACACACACACACACACACAATAATAAGACAGGAGGACACAGTGTCTTCTGCTCAACCACTGAGACACACCAGCGGGGCTCTGTGATTTTTTTTTTTTTAAGTAAAAATGAGTTCTGGCTGGTGTGGCTCAGTTGGTTGGAATGTTGTCCCATAAACCAAAAGGTCACCAGTTCAGTTCTTGATCAGGGCATATACAGTCAAGGAGCATACAGGAGGCAACTAATTGATGTTTCTCTCTCTTATCGATTTCTCTCTCTCTCATTCGCACTCTCACTCCTCCTCCCCTTCCGTCTCTAAAATCAATAGTAACACATATTCTCAGTGAGAATTTTAAAAACATGAATAAATAAATATAAAAATGAAGTCAATTTACTTATTCTCCAACTTAAAGCCCAGCCCTTCATTATACTATCCCCATCTCAAACTCTTCTCTTAGCACTTAGTTTACGTGACTTCCTTGCATCCTCTCTGCTCCGCCCTGAGGCTGGTGACAGCAGGGTGTGGTGGAAAGGGCCCAGGGGCAGAAGTTAGTTCTGGTACAGCCCTGCACTAGATGTGACAGTGGGCTCTTCCAAGGGTAACCCTCTCTGAGTCATGTCCCACCTTGTCTAATTTCCTCATCTGCAATGCCTTTCTTCCCTCCAGAAGAGAGAAAATTTGGGAAGGATCTGTAAACATTTCTATGCCTCCCAATAGCTTACCATGTGTCAGGTTCTAGGCTAAACACTTGATATGCAAAACCCTATGAAGTAAGTGCTATGTTTATCTCTATTTTATGGTGGGAAACCTTGAATTTCAAAGGGGTTATGGCAACTTGATTGAGGTCACAGAGCTGGTTCCTGGCAGAGCACACACCTGAGCCTACATTAGTCTGGCTTCCAAGATCATCCTCTGAATCACTTTGTTATACTGGGCAGGGGATGGGTGTCACTTTTTTTAGAATTGATTGTGAGAAAGATAGGTTCAAATTGTTATTACTTTAAAAGAGTATTAGGTAAGTAATGCTTATCTGAATCTTAACTAGGAATCAGCCCAGTTCCCCAAACTTTAAATCCAAGATTCAAAACTAACCACCTAGGGGTCAAAAGACAACCCTCAACATCCTGTTTGTCTTCAGGTCCCCAGGCTGACCTGGACCAACACATCTGTATATGTTTCCTTGACAGCTCTCCCAACACCTTCTCTATGGGAGTGTCTGACTGAAACAGGATCTAACCCCTATGAAACTGTGAAGGATTTCCAGCCAAACTATAATGTAGGGAAGCAGAGAGTGCTAACTGAAGATGAAAGGAAGGTCTGAGCATCTTGCTGACCCACTCAACTTGTAGAGGACACCCCAGACACTCTTGCTGGGCTTCAAGTAAGCACAGCCATGGAGAAGTAAGCCATCACTCACCTCTCCACTCACTCACTTACTCAACAGTTTAAGTGACTACCAAGTGGTTAGCATCATTTTTGGTTACAATAGGTTCTGGAGACATATGAAACAGACTCTGCATCAAGGAGTTCTCGTCCAGTGAGAAAGTCAGACATGCACAATTGAAAGATCATCATTATGCAATAAGATGGTCCTGTAGGAGCCCTGGCCAGGTGGCTCACGTGGTTGGAGAGCCATCCCTACACCAAAAGGTGGAGGTTTGATTCCCCATCAGGGCACATACCTAGGTTGCGGGTTTGGGGCATGTATAGGAGTCAACTGATTGATGTTTTTCTCTCACAATGATGTTTCTCTCTCTCTCAAATCAATTTAGGAAACCAATATCCTTGGGTGAGGATAAAATAGAAAAAAGATGGTTATATAAGAAAGAAGCACAAGAGTTGTCATAAGGCAGTAACTGCAGTACTTCCTACTTCTGTGAGCCTGAGCAAGTTTCACCTAAACTCTCTGAGCCTCAATGGCCACATCTGCAAAATGGGGGCTATGATAGGGGTTGTAATGACCAAAGGAGATAGTGTATGTGAAAGTGATTTACAAATCAAAGAGATTACTATTGCCTCATGGGTTTTGAAAATTAAAAGGGAGTTCCGCATGCAGAGTGCTATTATTGTTCCATAGGGAATAAGAATTAAAATGCTTTAAAATGCATGCAGACCCATGATGCCCTCTGCCTGAATGCTCTTCCCTCTGAGAGCTCTGTACAGCTCATTCTCACACAGCCTCTAAGTCTTTCCTCAAATGTCACTTTCTCACTGAGATCCATCCCACCCACCCTATTTAATAACGCAAACGTCCTCTCTTTCACCCTCAGCCCTCCACATCATCTAACTCTAATAGATGTTTTGCTTTCCCAAATACTATTATACTAATATACTCCCAACTAATATACTCAGTGATTATTTTTATATTTATTTTTACCACTAGAATTTAAATTCCCAGAAAGCAGGGATCTTTGTTTTGTTTACTGACAAATTTGCAACCAAGATGAATGCCTACTATATAGTTGGTGCTCAATAATATTTATTCAATTAAATAATTAAAAGCAAGATGCATATTGAATGGTTAGCATGCCAGAAGACATTCAGAGAAGAGTGAGTACAAGAAAGAAGAATACAGAAATCAGTAGCCTCGTCTGGAAAGATGTTGGCTGAGACGTTCATGAGCATAGTGTGTGAAACATAGTTACATACTATTGTAAAATAAATTATCCCAAACCAAGTCTCTTAAAACAACAAAAATTTAGGGTTAGGAATTCGAACAGCTCAGTTGGGTGGTACTGGCTCTGGGTCTCTCAAAAGGTTGTAGCTAAGACCTTAGTGGTGGTCACAAGGCTTGTCCAGGGAGGAAAGATATGCTCCCAAGATGGTCCATTCACGTGGCCATTGGTAGGAGATCCCAGTTACTTGCAGTGCAGACCGTTCTACAGAACTGCTTGAGTTTCTTCATGACATGGCAGCTGTCTTTCCCAGAATGAGAGATCCAAGAAAGAACTGGGTGGAAGTCATGATATCCTCTATGACTTATCTTCAGAAGTCACCATCTGTCATTTAGGCATTATTGTACACAGGTCTTCCCTGTTTAATGTAGAAGGAGGTGAGGAGAGTCGTGGTCCATCTTGGAGGCTGGCCACCACAAAATACAACTCAGGAAGGATTCAGAATGTGTGGAAGGCAGCATGGCTGTCTGGAAAGCAGTCTTCACCTCCCATCACCTCCCTCCAGCTCTCCAGAGAAGACTGGTCAAAGGGTAGACTTTGTGCCATTAGTCATCCAGAGTGACGCAGGCCTTCAGCTATGTGTATAATGTATATCGCCCAAGGAAAGACGTGTATAGAAATATCTTTGTTTCTCGGGGAGGAGGTGGGGCTGACATCCTCTTCTTGGGACCCTGGGTGCTAGTTTCTGCTTGTCAATACACTGCTCTTGTTGACTCTGCCATAATGAATGTAAGAACTGAGGGAGCTCTGAGTCCAAGAAGGAATAACCACATGACCCGAGGAAGATGGCCAGGAAACAGAACACCTGCCAGACCTTCAGGAATCTCCCACCTTCACTGAACAGCAAGCCTTATTGAGTGGTCAGAAGCAGCTGCATCAATTAAGAACGAGTCCTCCTCAAAGGAGGACTCACAGGGAAAGAAAAAGGTGAAAGTCATGAATAACTTTCAGAGTAGAGGAGTCCTAGAAACGATTGTGTTACATCCCTTTCTCAGGCAGGACCATACTTCATCCCCCCAAAATAGGTGGCATTTACTCCTGCCATCAATGGTCCCAAAAGCTTTGGGGATCTTCTCAGTGTGAGGTTCTTTGGCCCTTTCTACAGGGGGAGAAGACAGAAGTCTCCCAATCCTTGTGCACCCGTATGTTCTCCTTCTTTTTCATTTTAATAAAACGTGGCCTGTGCAGAGTACAGCACAGCATGTGTCAATGCCAATCAAGAAGGCTCCAACCCTGAGGAAGTAGATGGAGGAACTGGAAAACCAGGAAGAAAAAAAATGAGGCTGTGCAAAGCCATCCCCATTAAGACCAATATCTCTTCTTGGCTTGCATGTGGTAAGATGGGAGTTCAGCTGAACCTAATTCAAAGAGATGACAGGCAACCTGAACCCCTCTCACCCGAGATGAGTAAGAGCTTCTGACAGGTGAGTACCAAAGAGTCATGGTGCAGATAAGGGGAGAGTGTAATAAATGTAAGCTTGAATCCTGTGAAAGTTTTAGAAATGTGCTAAACTTCAGAGATGTAAAATCAGGTGCTGAACTAGTGCAAGAGGAAAACAGTTAAAAATGTTCCCTCTGGAATTTCTTAATAACCATAATTAGCGTTAACATTTATGAGGTGCTTAGCCAGGGACTCTCACATCTCTTGTATCTATTGGCTTAATACAATAACACAATGAAGTAAGTATTACCATCCCCACTTATAGATGAGAAACCCAACATGATAGGGGTTAACCAACTTGCTTAAGGTAGCAAACTGGTAAATATTAAAGTTGGGATTCAGATTCTGGCCATCTAACTCCAGAGCCCACAGGCTTAACTATCTTTCTGAGTTGTGTTTAAATAAGGGACTGAATGCTGGTAAATGTCATTTATAAAACTCGTGGTGAGGTTAGAAGTCTGCTAGCTTAGTTGGCCCTGCCTCCCTCCTGTTCCTGCCTCCCTCCCTCCCCTCTGTGCACACTGCTTGCTGAGGTTCTTCCCAGTGCATTTCTTCCAAAGGTGCCCAGATCCAGGTATAGAACCACACGTCTTAGATGGTCCTCAACTTTAAGAATCTCGAGAAGTGTGTTTCATCCATCCTTCCCCCTCTGCTGTCTCCTCCTCCTTTCCTGGTATCACATGCAAAGTTCACTGTCACTTCAGTGTTTCAAAGAATGTTCCTTCTTATCCCTATTCTTCTCCCTTTATTATTCTGGGTGCCAGTTACACAGGTCAGAGAGCTATTGCTTTAGCATCAGTCTGACTGTGACTCACCCTGCATTTAGCCCTGTGGCCTTGTGCAAGCCACTTACCTCTCGAAGCCCATGCTTCTTCCTGTGTAAAGTGGGGATAATAATGGTGCCTACATAGAGTTGTTGCAGGATCAAGAGTTGAAATAAAAAGCACATTTCAAGTGCTCAGCACAGTACCCTCCCCATAGCAAGTGCATGTTGAGATGGTGAGACCAGTGATGGAGGGACTGGTGAGCAGGACCACTTGTCAAAAGCAGCCCTTCTAAGGAAGTCTGTGAGCAAACCACTTTCCCAGACCAAGAGTTCCTGGAGAACTGCTAGTGATATTGCTGCCTGGGGTAGCAGGAAGAAGAGGAGGCAATTACACAGCGCGTAACAAAAACAACTTCATTTCTATCGCCTTTCCCTGCTGGGCCACTTGGAATCCAAGCAATAACAGCAAAGTGGGGTAGGGACAAGAAGCCCCGTGACCAATGGACAGGCCTCAGGACTCACTCAGGCTCCCCACCATCTTCAGGGGGTGTCCTTGGGGCCATGGCTGCTGTTTGGCACACTGAGCTGCACCTAGAGTTGGAGGTCAGGGCTGGCGGGGGCCTATGGACAGGACCCCAGGAGCTAATACTGCTTAACCTCACTCACCATCCTGTCTGGGAGCAGGCTGGCATGACTTACAGGGCTCCAGGGAAAGCCTGGTGCTCCCTGTATCCCCTCCCCATCACTGCAGAAAGCAAAGAGTTTGCCATCTCCTCCTAGGAAAAGCAAAGATCCCTATAGGTGCCATCAGATGACAAAGTTGCCTAAACTGCACTAAGCCAATGCCTTATACGTGCATACATACCTAACATCAACCACTTACTTACAAGGCCTCCAAGAGTCCACCTCTCAGCTCCCACCCTCATACACTGCCCACACTCTCTCAGATGCCCTGTGGCCTCTGGGTCTCAGACCCTGGGGCACTGTAGCAGCACAGCCTCTTCCATCCAGAGAGTGGGGAGTCCCCAGTGTGTCACCTCTGGCTCTTCTCTGTACACTGGAGCCAGCAGGGGCCTCTGCTCCTCCACAGAGAAACATTCCCATGTCTCCTAGGGAGAGAAGAGGCTGCACCCTCCCAGGGGACATCCCAGCTTCCAAGGGTGTTGATTTAACCCATTTATCAAATTGAGGTGAAAGGAGAAAGAAGGGGAATGTGTGCAGATCAGAAGGACAAGTTCTCTCCTTTCTCTGGACCCAAAAAGGAACAAACCAAGTGGCTAATCTTATAGTTCTATTCCTCTACCCACAGTACTGACACTATAATCAAGCTATTTTCCAAGCCTGTGCATTTAGATAATGTGATTCTATTGTTTAAAACAATAAAAAAGAAATCTTCAAATACGTTGGTGGTGGCTACAGGTAAGAGGCAGGATGTATTAACATTGGATTCCAACACTATTAGAGTAATTTAAAAGGCTGGAGATATCTGGCTCTTGCCCAGCACTGGCGAATAAGCCACCTGCACACCCTGAGTGGCTCCATTTAGCATCCTGGAGAGCTAGAGAGCTCATACATAACCCCAAGGCCAAATCATTGGTCCTCCCAGGCCCATAAGATGCCCTGTGGAGGTGGGGGAGGGAAATGTCATGCTGGGGTTCAGCTAAATGAGAGGCCACATCCATGGGAGGGCATCTGCTAGGGAGCGGAACCAAACTGTGCCCTTCCTTCTGTATGTGGTTTACAAGCACTTCCTAGATGCAAAATGCTCTCTTGCTAAGCAGAGCTCCTGATGGGATGGAGAAGCTTTGGTTGTCGAGCCCAATCCTGGAGCTCTGGAACTAGAAAGAGTATGCCACTCCTTTTTGGAAGAACTTGAATAACAGGAGAGAGACCACCATATTTCTGGACTAAAGGAAAAGCTTCCCTGTTTAGGGTCTGGGGTATCCAGGATGACCTCTGAGGAAGACAAATAATCTAAGATAACTACGGAGTCCCAGTAACTACAACTGACCAGGCAGCCATTCTAAGTTATTTTCAAGACCTCAACTCTTAGGTTAGTTACTATGACCTGTGACACACAATCTGGTGCTTGGGGTCCTGGCGTTATAAAACCTCAACTTTGATTCTGCCTTCCCTTCCTAGGGAGTAAGGAAGGCAGAAACACTCACTGCTGGAGATGCATAGGCATTAAGCCCTGAGGGAGAAAGAAATGCAGGGGGGCAGGTCAGAAAATATGAGTCACTGGAAAAGGTGGGGTTAGCTCAAGGAGTCTCATCATTCTCATTCTCTACCCCCCTGCCCATGCCATCTGCACAGCCTGCTTCTTCAACACTCAAACGAGACCTTCCATTTGTAGGGGAGATGGAGACAGCTGTTTCCAGGCTGAGCCCACATGCTTTTCCCCTTACACATGTTTGTTTGCTCAGAGAACGGTGATCTCAGGCCTATCTAAATTCAGCAGATCAATCCCTGGTATATATGAGGTCATATTTTTTATGAGCCCCTGAGCTTCCTTTGTTTTCTCTGGTTTAGAAAGAGAAACAGGAGGGTTTCTATCAAGTCCAGACTTGCCTGCATCATTGCATGTTCTAGACAAATGTAATGTAACCTTGCATGTGAAGGTAGAAGACTGACTATCCCACAAGCAAAGTTATTGGACTTATTCACTCCTATGAGCTTCCTAGCTTATAGATCAAATCAATGCAGTCAATATGTCACTGCCAACAGAGCACGAGTGGCTACCAGCCCTGGGGAACATAACGTGCTACTAAGCTGCACTAATCACTCCTTGGTATTTCAGGAGCAGTTGAGTTAGCAAATCACAGCACGTACAAAATGAAAGACAATTCCCTCAGAAGGGGAGGGTAGGTGGAACATAGCAGGTTGGCCCCAGACAGGGACAGGTCAATCTGAAGCCATACTGGAGATCCTTAGAGAAGTAAAAAAAAAAAAAAAAAAAAAAAAAAAAAAAAAAAAAAAAAAAAAAAAAAAATCTGTTTTAAAAAGAAGAAAGGTCCAGGAAAATCCTGGGGGAGAGGAGATTGGGCTGCACCCTTTATTGCAGCAAAGGGATTTAATCAGGGGGGTGGTCCCTCCATCAACAACAGTCTCACACCTAAAGCAAGGAGGTCAATGAAAGACCGTAATCATGTTCCTTCCAGTCAACGGAGTTAGAACTTTTATGAGAGGTGATTTCTTAACCCAATGTACTTATGAGTCACCCAGATCACCCAGATATAGAATTAATATATACAGCACATCCCTGGGCCTCAGCTTGAGATTCTCATTCAGCAGTTCTTCCGGGAAGAACCAAAAAATATGCATCTTAACCAGGTTCCCAGGTGATTTAGATGCAGGGAGTTCATTAAAACAAACAAAAAAATCACCTTGGAGAAATGCCCTAGACCTCTACAGTAAATCAGAACACACACACACACACACACACACACACACACACACACACACACCCCGCCCCCATTACCAGGCACCTCTCATCCCCAGGCTGTGCAGGAAAGGTAGAAGAAATTCAGAATGCTCTTCAAGGGAACAAGCTGGGGCTACCACCACCCTTACTTTACTCTAAGTCTAACCCTCTTCCTTGTCAGATTTGATTTCAGAGATAGCATCACACCACCACCCCTGATCACATGCCAGGAATTTTGAACACTAAGCAGAGAGGTCAAAGGCAGGGGACTGGGACCCAGCAAACCACTCACTGATTCTCTTGCAATTGGTCACATTTATCGTGGCCTCGCTCTCTCTGCCCACCTTCACCAAACAGCAGGAAGGAGGAGAAAGATGAGAAGAATGATTTCTTTTTCAAGTGGTCCTAATTCCGCAGGATGAATCAGGGATGCGCAGAGTATTGGCATCGTCCAAAAAACGGAGAATCACTGAAAATCTAGTTTCTGGGGAGGATCTAAGATTAGCCTGAAAGGTTTGTAGCCTGGTCACAATCCATAAGTAGTTGGATCCGCAGAAGAAACTGCAAAGATCCACCAAGTGTCTTGCACCCCACCAACCTCAGGAGCCTCCAGCACAAAAAGTACTGGGGTGCCAGGTGGGGCAACAGGGACTCGCTCAGACAGCTTCCCTGTGGCTGAGACAAGGACCTGTCCCCACGGAGCTGCAGTGCTGTGACTTGTGTCCAGGACGAAACCTGTTGTGTACATGCACACGCAGCTTCTTGCCTCCGCTCTTCAAGAGGAAGAGGAACCGCGCAAGGGCTGCCAGCCTCAGACAGGGAGAGGGACAGGCTCTGTCTGGCGCTCAGAGCTGCCTGCCTCCTTCCTCCGCACCCCATCCTACCTGGCCCTTGGTCCATTCCAGAGTCAGACAGTCCCTCTCCGCTACTGCCCCACCATCGTACCGGTTCTCAAGTCTAGATGGGTCTGAAACCCCAGCCTCCCTCCTCAACTGGATCTCAAACAGGGAGATGGCTAAGGAAAGCGTTGATTCAGGACCAAGGACAGCGGCACATTAGAAAGCGGAAGAGTAAAGCCAGAACCCGCCTCTCCCCAGCCCTGGGCTCCGGTCCTTAGAAACTGAAAAGTCTCAGGTCGCACCAATGCAGCCTTGCAAAAATAACCCTTCTCCTCCCGTGGCGGTCGGAACCTCTGGCCAGGCGCCCTGGGGTTCCGGGCTCAGGCGCAGGGATGAAAGTGCCCTCTGGAGATCGCCGACAGGCGGCCGCCCTCTGAAGCTGCGGCTCCGTGGGGCTCGCTCCGGGTGCTCCTCGGGGAAGCTGCCCGAGTCCCGCCCGCTCGTGCCTGGGGCGATTCCCGCTCGGGCGGCGCGAAAGATGCCGAGAGGAAGGGAGAGGGGACGGCAGCCGCTGCATTCCCGTTGCCCCCCGCCGCCACCCCCACCCCCACCCCCGCTCCCGGCAAGCGGCGCGAAGAAAAGTCCGTGGAGAGCCCTACGGCAGGCGGAGCAGTCCCGGGCAGACCGCGCCAGAGTAGCCAAACTTCTGGCCCGGCTGCACCGGCCTCCCAGCTCCCTCCTCCACCCCCTGCGACCGGACTCGGCCTGGGGCCGCCGGTCACTCCATCCTGCTGGCGCTTACCTTCAAGCCATAGGGCGCACTGGGGCAGAGACGGAGCGGGCGCAGGCTGCTCGAGGCTTCCGTCTCCCGCCGCATCCACCCTCGGCCGCCCCTCCGGCAGCCGTCTGGGCCGCCGCTTTCCTCGGCGGGTCCCCGGCTCCCGGCCCCTCCGCGCCGATCAGTGCCCCGGCGGGCAGCCGCTGGCTGGGCTCCGGCCTTCGGGAGCAGTGGACCGGCCGCGGCGGGGCGGGGCACCGGTTTGGGCGTGCGGCGCAGGACCAGGCGTGGAGGCCGCGCGGTGCGCGCCGAGGGCCGCCAGCTCCGGCTCTGATCCTAGACAGCTCCGCTGCGCCCGTGCGCCGGGAACGCGGGAGGGCGGGGCGGGGCCGCCGGGGCCACGGGTGCCCTGAGCCCCGCCCCTGGGACAGGCCCCGCCTTGCCCTACTGTGCGCCGGAGTCCAGGCTCCCAGTGCCAGAGCTCCTTGGGAGCGGCTTAGGGTCGGGGCAGCAGTCTTTCCTGGCTTTGGGACAGGTCGGAACCAGGCAGGAACTGAGCGGTCGCCTACACATTGCGCTCCCCCCACACCCTGTATATATGCGGGGCTGCTGTGAGAAGTGGCTTCAGCGCCGGCTTATCCGTTTCCTCCTTTGAAAAGTCGGAGAACAAGGACTGGTGGGGCCCGGGAGGCACCACCATCCAGGGAGTCACGGGAGAGGAGGGTCCCAAGGTCCGTTTTCTTTTTTTATATAGAAAGTCTTTTTTTTTTCTAGTAATGTACTTACTTTTTTCCCCTTTCTTTTTTTATAATATATTTTTATTGATTTCAAAGAGGAAGGGAGGAGAGAGAAATATCAATGATGAGAGAGAATCATTGATCAGCTGCCTCCTGCACGCCCCAAACGGGGGATCAAGCCTGTAACCTGAGCATGTGCCCTGACTGGAATCAAACCGCGACCTCCTGGTTCATAGGTCATCACTCAACCACTGAGCCATGCTGGCTGGGCCAAGGTCCGTTTTCTGACCTCTGCTCTTGGAAACCCTGTGGTCAACTCCCTTTTGTTGCTTGATTCTTCCTGGCGAAAGCCTGCTTGGAGCTGACCTAAAATAAAAATTCAAAAAGGGGGCTCTGGGGTTCCAGCTCAACTTTGACTCCAAATGGAGGCGGGGGTGGGGAGGAGAGGAGATTGTAGTGTCCTCTGCCCAGGGTCCTTTGGGCTACAGAAAAATCTCCTTCCTCTCCTATTACCCCCCCTCCCCCGCCCCCATTCCCTTTCTTCTTTAGGAATTAGTATAGACTGCCCTCCCTCTGCTGGGCTCTATGTCAGATTCTGGGATCACAGAGAGGAATAAAACCAGGCCCTTGCTCTGATGTCCTGCCAATCCAGAGTGGAGACCTGCAGGAAATAGTGTAACATAGCACAGCACCTATGGCTCAAACAGGTGCTGAGGAGCACAGACCAAGGAAACCTCACAGGGGGCTGCCCGTTGGAGAAGCCCAGTTCCACAGGGGAGAGGCAGCACTGCATTCCAGGCACAGGGAGCAGCATGGGAGAAGGACTGACCTTGCATGCCAGGGAGTCAGTCCACTAGGCTGGAGTCAAGCCACTCTAGGCCACAAAGATTAAGTTTGCATTTCCTCCATTGAGCCACACAATTATGGAAAATTGAGTTGGAAAGGGCCTTAGCATTCATCTAATTTCCACTTTGATTGCTCTAGAAGGGGGAACCAAGGCCCAGAGAATTGGAATGACCTTCCAGATCCCACAGAGATCAGCACTGGACCATTTGCCCAAGCAAAGACCAGCACTTCTCTCAAATGCAGCATCTTTGGAGGAAGCTGAAGCAGGAGTAAGTGGACATAGTGTTCCTCTTCCCCTACCCCTTGCCTTTGGAACTATGGTGTGGATCCGGACTGTCCCCCACGCCCCCCGCCCCCTCCAGCCCCCGCAAGCTTCATAGGGGGATTTTACAACAATCAGGAATCCTAACATGTTGACTTATTTGCTTTCAAAGCAATGAAACATTACAGACATAGTTGAAACGCCAGTGCTCCTCCTCATCTACTTAGGCCATTCTTTCCAGGTTTAATCCACTTAAGGAGGATTTGGTGCCTTCTAGCTCAGCACCTCCGCATGGGGTCCAGGGCAGAGCCACCCAGCATGGAGGCTACCCCTCTTCTGACTAGTCAGAGGACTTGGATTGGTGTCCTGCTTCTGTCACCTGCCAGTTGTGTGACCTTGGCTAAATTGTTTAATCTCTCTGAGCCTCAGATTCCCCGTCTTTTAATTGGGTTTAAAAATACCTTTCTTTCTGGCTTCACTGAAGGTAATAGATGAGGAAGTGTTAGACAATTGTAGCCTGGCTGCTCCGAGGGGGGGTGGGGGGCAGGGGGGAGGGTAGCTTGCCCATTCAGGTCTCAGAAGAGAGAGCAAGATGTTACCTCCGTGGGCTCTACCGACCCAAGAACACTGTGTCTCCGTGCTGCCTTTTTAACCCGATCTTGCAGGGCTGAGTGGATTGCAAGCCGGCTGTGAGGGGCACGGAGGGACCTTTAGTGTTCAATTAGCAAACGCCTCACTCTTTAAACAAGCAAGACAGCGAATGAATTCACTGGCTGGTGACAGGGAGCGTCTGCAGAGAGCAGGCAACTGCACCAGAGCTCCCGGCTTCCCGGGCAGGCAGGGCCCTCTAGAGGTCATTCGGTGCCTCCCAGCCTCCAGGCAGAACTGCACTGGGTCCAAGTAGGCCGGGTTGGACCAGGGTGTGATTTTTCCTGATAGCTTTTCTCTTTGAGTTTCTCATCTGTATGTCCCAGAGTATGTGTCTGAATTTTTATTACTATCCTCTGTGTTGTTGAAAGTGGTGAGAAATGATTAGTAATGGGTATTAGGGATAGAAGATGGTTCGAGGCAGGCGGGAGTTTTCTTGGGCTGTGGAAATGAGGAAAAAAGAATTGAGCCAACAGAGAATAAGGCATATCTAGAACTTCCTTTTGTGCTCCAAGAACTGCCTCCAAGCTGGGCAGCGAGGTATGGCTGGAGCTTGTCAAAATCTGATGTACCCACAGAGGGGGAGACACAGGCTGTCACAGCCCTCCCTCTGGAGGTCACTCCACAGAAAAGAGGGGAAGTGCCCTGGTTGGAGGGGTCAGAAGCAGAGCAGGATGAGGGAAGCAGCGCCATCCAAGGCAGGACTCTGTTCAAGTCCAAACTCCACAACCTGGAAAGTTCTGTCTCCGAGCCCATTTCCTCAGTTGTACAATGGAAATAGAGACCCACACAGCTGGGTTATCATGAAGTTTAAGGGCATTTTGTGCATTTTCCCCTCTTACAGAAAGCTTCAGCTGGAGGAGCGCTGAGGGAAACGCAGACACCCTCTCTGTTGTGTTCCAAGTCCGGGCTCCAAACCTACTTTGTGGATGAAAACTGAGCCCCTACTTTCAAGCTCTGGGGATCTTTTTTTCTCCTCCTCTGACTTTTGCCATTTTGTTCTTATCCCATTTGCAAATGACTCTGAGAACGCTAAGGTGGCAGACCTGAGCCAGAGCAGGTGTGGACAAAGGCAAATGAACATGTACTTCTTATACTTTATTATTTCTATCAAAGTGCAGAAAACCATCGAGAGATGCAGAATTCGTGGTTACTGATGTTGCTGAGAGAGCCACAGCACGTCAGAATAATCTAGTGACGGACTGAAGGTAGGTTAGGCTAGTCCTCTCGAAGGAGGGGTCGGGAAAGGGAGGATCCTTTTAAAAAGATTGAGGGTCAGGGTACTCTCTCTGACCACGACTGAAGAGTGGAGAGAGTTACCTGATAGCTTTGACATCGGCCCGTGCAATCGCCCTTAGAGAATGACTCCTCACTGGTAGGCCCTAATGCGCTGCCATTACATGTGAAAGGGACATGTGTAGGTGTTCCTCCATCCTCCTAGTTTGGAACAATAAAGAATACAGGTGTGACCCACTTTATGAAAATTCTATTATACAATTCTTCAGAGTTACAAAACAGAAAAATTAAAGCGCAGTCTTATAAATTTATTTAATTGCTTGATCAGAAGAGATCATAAAAATATACACTTTGTTTGCACATCCATGTTCATAGCACCCAGGTTCACAATAACCAAAAGGTAGAAGCAACCCAAGTGTCCACCAATGGACAAATGGATAAACAAAGTGTGGCATATACATACAAGGGGATCTCATTCAGCTTTTAAAAGGAATGATAGCTGTCACATGCTGCAAGATGGATGAACTTGAGGACATTATGCCCAGTGAAATAATCCAGTCACAAAAGGCCAAGTACTGTATGATTCCACCTACATGAAGTACCTGGGAAAGCCAGAGAGTGGAGTGGGGCTGCCCAGGGCTGGAAGGAAGGGTGAATGGGGAGTTAATGTCTAGAAGGTATAGAGTTTCAGTTTGGGAAAATGGAAAAGTTTTGGAGATGATGGTGATGATGGTTGCACAACAATGTGAATGTACTTAATGCCCCTGATCTGTACACTTAAAAGGGTTAAGAGTGTAAGTTATATCATGTGTATTTTACTACAACACAAATGTATCAACCTTGGTTCCAGTCGCCACTGCATTTGCCATATATGTGAAAACAAAAGAGAACATCTTGGCGATTACTAGGCAAGTAGGTGGAAAAGTGGTTGAATTTAGAAAACAGTCAACATATATAACTTCTGAGTTGTATTTAGTAGAGTATGATCAATATGTGCTGCCTAGGATTTTTTCAGCCCTGTCTATGGCTAATAAAGCAACTTCTCATCTGTGGTCCCATTTACTTCCAATAGCCTGGGGGGTCAAGAATGTCATTAATTTGGGAGAGCACTGGGAAGGTTATTAAAGGGCTCCCCCTCCCAGAAGATGGGACCACAATGAAACCAGGCTGTTTTTGATGGTCTGCAAGTGCAAGGACCATTCGGCCACTCGGGTTGGAATGGAGTTGTGCAGTTCAGAGAAAGCGCTCACTGGTGAAGAAAGGCTCAACCCAAGCTTCCTTTCTTGAGGGTGAGCAAGTCAGGACCAGATTCTGTAAACCAGCCAGCAGCACCTGGATTCTTTCCCTCACAGCCTGCTCCTCCGCATGCGTTCCCCATCGCTAGGACTGTCCCAGTTGCTCACATCTTTGCTGCCTCCAACGCAGTTAGGTACCAGTCAGAGATCCTGGATGTAAGAAACGATCTGGGCAGTTTGGGCAGAAAAGGAATTCACTGAAAGTGTTTTCATAGCGTACAGAGTGGCAGGGAGGGTTAGAGAACCAGTCTTGTAAAGCAGGAACAAAGAGTCTGATGCTGTTAGGACTTCACCAAGTCAAGCCCACGCAGCACTCCAGCGAGAACTTGGTTGTTGCAGGCAAAGGCAGGGCACCAGGCGGCATGGCCACCACTGCTGGCATCAGCTGGTGGCACCCCCCTGGAGCTCTGTTATGCTGCTTCTGGGAACTGAAAGTTGTGGCTACTTGTGCTGCCTCCAGAGTAGCTGCTCTGCTGTCCCTGCTTTCCTGACTCACCAGCACTTGAGTGAAAACCTGGGGTATCTGCTTCTCCCTGAACTAACCGAGAAAGAGCCACACAGCGAGGAGTTCCCAGCTTAGGAAGGAATGAAGGCTGCAGAATCAAACAAAAACAATACCTCACTACATCCAGATCCGAAAGGAAAAAAATCATTCAAACCCTTCCATTCCACTTTCTGAACACCACAGACCTGTCCTCTCTCCACCCTCACTGCCACCACTCCAATCCCGTTCACCATCATCGGTCTCCATCATTGTCTCAGGCAGATAATGGCGCTCCTCCCTGTCTCCTACCTCCAGCTCACCTTCCACACAAGAACGTTTCTAATACAAAATCTGATTGTGTCACCCCTGCTTAAAACCCTCCAAAGCCTTTCCGTTGCCTTTGAGATAAACTCTAATCTTGTTAAAATGGATTAAATGTCTGCCACATCTGTCCCTTTCTTCTCTCAGCCCATCTCTGCTAGTGTCCCCTCTGCAGTGAATGAATCAATAAATGATTAAATGAGTTTGGAAAGGGTCCCAGAGATGACGCTACTCCAGCGTTTCCCAAATGTCAATCCTTGGATTGGATGCAATAGGAACTCCTGGAAAAACTAAGAAAAAGATACAGATTTGGGAGCCCCATGCCAGATCTGCTAGGTCAGAATTTAGGGGGCAGCGCTTAGAGTTCTCTATTTCTAAAAGCTTGATTGACCAGTGGTTCAGAGCCCCAGCCAGGTGGGGAAAACCTAACCTAACCCATAGCTCTCATTTTACATATGTGGGGTGAGACCCAGAGCGGTTAAAGACTCAGTGCATATAAATCAAGTTTGGTGGTATAATGATGCAAAACTGTGAGCAAAGTTAATGTGACACATTTAGTGGTGTTCATATCATTATTGTGCCACATGGTAATTAGGCATCAATAGTGGGTAAGTTATCCAGAGGGAGGACTATTATTACAGTTATAGAAACCAAGAATTTTGGGTCAACTTGGGAGGAGGGAAAGGAGCCAGTGGAAAAGATGGGCATGCTGTTCTGAGGCCCCATAGAGGGCCTCCAGGTCTGCCGTCTGGGCTCCAACAAGCCTGATGAGAGGGAGGTCTGCCCGAAGCCTTGGAGCGTCAGGTGGGAGCTGCCTCCAATGCAGGTTGGCCCTTATATAAAGCTGGGGGAAGACAAAACAGCGCCCAGCCCCATTTTCCAGGGAGGGAGGGACTGGACTGGGGGCGGGGGGGGCGGGGGGCAGCGTGGGAAAGGGGAGGAAAAGAAATTGTAGAAGGACTTGGGTCCTTCCACTGTAGGAACAAACTGAAGGGTGGTATTTAAAGAAATCCCCTCTAATTTCAAAAAGAATCATCTTCCTCACACATTGTGCCCATTGTGCTGTGGATACAGGTTCCAGGCCCACCCTCAGGGCTGTGTCCCACCTGCACCCTTTGTCTGAAATGCCTGACCGTGGCCTCCACATCTCTATAGGTCTGACTCCCACTGATCTTTCCAGATCCAGCTCAAATAGTTGTGCTCCATAGGCCTTTCTTTCTTTCTTTTTTTTTAATAAATCTTTATAGTTCAGATTATTACAGTTGTTCCTCTTTTTTCCCCCCATAGCTCCCCTCCACCCAGTTCCCACCCCACCCTCTGCCCTTACCCCCCCCCCCACTGTCCTCATCCATAGGTGTACAATTTTTGTCCAGTCTCTTCCCACACCCCCCACACCCCTTTCCCCCCAAGAATTGTCAGTCCACTCCCTTTCTATGCCCCTGATTCTATTATATTCACCAGTTTACTCTGTTCATCCGATTTTTTATTCACTAGATTGTTAGATTCACTTGTTGATAGATATGTATTTGTTGTTCATAATTTTTATCTTTACCTTTTTCTTCTTCCTCTTCCTAGAGATTACCTTTCAGCACTTCATATAATACTGGTTGGTGGTGATGAACTCCTTTAGCTTTTCCTTATCAGTGAAGCTCTTTATCTGACCTTCAATTCTGAATGATAGCTTTGCTGGATAAAGTAATCTTGGTTGTAAGTTCTTGGCATTCATCACTTTGAATATTTCTTGCCACTCCCTTCTGGCCTGCATAGTTTCTGCTGAGAAATCAGCTGACAATCATATGGGTACTCCCTTGTAGGTAACTGACTTTTTTTCTCTTGCTGCTTTTAAGATTTTCTCTTTGTCTTTTGCCCTTGGCATTTTAACTATGATGTGTCTTGGTGTGGTCTTCTTTGGATTCCTTTTGTTTGGGGTTCTCTGTACTTCCTGGACTTGTAAGTCCATTTCTTTCACCAGATAGGGGAAGTTTTCTGTCATTATTTCTTCAAATGGGTTTTCAATATCTTGCTCTCTCTCTCTCTTCTTCTGGCACCCCTATAATTTGGATGTTGGGATGCTTGAAGTTGTCCCAGAGGCTCCTTACACTATCTTGATATTTTTGGATTATTTTTGCTTTTCCGGTTGGGTGTTTTTTACTTCTTCGTATTTCAAATCTTTGACTTGATTCTTGGGATCTCCTTGTCTGCTGTTGGATCTCTGTATATTATTTTTTATTTCAGTCAGTGTATGCTTAATTTCTAGTTGGTCCTTTTTCATATCCTCGAGGGTCTCACTAAATTTATCTGTGGTTTCTAGAAAATTCTTGAAAAACCTTATAACCGTGGTTTTGAACTCTATATCCAGTAGTTTTCTTTCCTCCATTTCTGTCATTTGTGATCTGTTTCTTTGTCTCTGCATTTTTTATGCTTCCCTGTGTTGATAGAGTGTCCTATAGGGCCCAGTGGCTCAGCCTCCCCAATTACCTGGGGTGGACACTCTTGGTGCACCCCATTGTGGGCTGTGTGCACAGTCTTTTTGTAGTTAAGCCTTGATTGTTTTAGGTATCACTGGGAGGAATTGACCACCAGGCCAATTGGCTGTGAGAATCAGCTGTGTCTACAGTGGGAGAACTTCTGTGCTGAAGACACCCTTCTGGGGCAAGACTTGCTTCAGTGTGGCTTTGGTGCTCACTGAGTCTGCCCCCTGAGTGTGTCGCTTATGGATCTGAGGAGTTGTAATCTGGATTGTCCCAATCTGACCACTGGGTACACAGGCTCTTGGATCTCTAAGTAGGTGATAATTTAGCCTCTGCCTGAGGCTATCCAGCAGGAGCTATGGAGAGATCTGCAGGGGTTTTGGGTTTGGAGGTGCCCAGATGAGGCCCAGCTGTGAAGCAATGCAAGCTGCGTGGGACTTGGGCCTTCTTTTGGATGTTCTGGGTCTTTCTGACCCAATTGCATTTTGTTAGGTAATTTTAGATCTCAAAGGGCCAGCCCATTCATATGCAAAAGCCTCTTCACACAGCTTGAGAGGGGCAGGGTCTCAGGGAATCAACAGGGCTGAGCAAACAGCTATGGCTGATCCTCAGTCCTGCCCTAAGAGGCCCTGGGTCTCAGTGTCCTGTCTCAGTGTCCCGTGGTAATCGCTGCAAGCATCTCTGAGAGAAAGCCGCCCTCGAGTTCTACCAGATGCCAGACAGTCCAGTTTCTCCCCGTATGAGTCTGGGTCCCCAGAGACTCACCCGGAACTGGAGTCAGGGCCACTGGGAGCTTCTGCCTCCCTCCTGATTGCAAAAGACACCGGCGTCTTCTGTTTCCAGCCCCTTTCCACGCGCGCTCGAGCCTCCATACCTCTGCGCTTTACTTCTGCACCTACTCTGAGTCTCAGTGTGCTTTTCTCTTTCCTTCTAGTTGTAGAATTTCCACTCAGTCAGCCTTCCTGTGGTTCTGGATGATGTCTGTTTTGTCTTTTAGTTGTATTTTTGAAGTGGTTGTGCAAGGCAGCAATTTCAGGTGTTTACCTATGCCACCATCTTGGTTTTTCCATAGGCCTTTCTTGATTTCCCACACCCGACCCAGATATAATACCCTTCCCCAGTCTTAATAAAGTCATGCTCCTCTTTGTGGCATCCATGGCTTCATTATTTGTATTCTTCTCTTACTTTTTGAGTAAAAAGCGATCTCCTCTGTCTCACAGTTCTCCTCCCCAGTCCCCTGCACAAAACCTATCACAAGGTAGACTTTCAACAAATGTTTTCTAAATCTCCCCAATTAGTAATCCATCTGGTTTACTCCCAACTTAGAGTGAGTTGGTTTATTTCAACTGCTTTCCAGTTTCCTAGCTTAGAGGCTCTAGTAGTATAGACATTTTGATGGGGGAGAGACAGGGAAAGTTATAGGCAGGGAAGAGAGAGGTCCTGGTGTCCAGAATCTGGACAAAGGGGTGTGTGGATGGGTGGGCCAAACTGTGTCAGGGCTTTTGAGAGAATAGTTGGGTGTTGTTAGATATCTTGACACTGAGGCACCAGGATATAGGAAGAAGCAGAAGGGAGGGAGGGAGGGAAGGAGAAGGAGGAGAAGAAGGAGGAGGAGGAGGAGGAGGAGGAGGAGGAGGAGGAGGAGGAGGAGAAGGAGAAGGAGGAGGGTAGTGATGAGACCAAAGCATAACTGGTCCCTCTTTATACTTTGACAGACTCTTGTTTTGAGCATAGTCCCTTCTCTTCCACAAAGAGATAGTATAGAAAGGAGCCATCCACCAGTTATATAACGCCAACTGAGTTCCTGGCCAGCTTGGGCTAGAGGAGAAAAGCACACAAGGCCAGGAGCAGGAACTTCCTTCTCTATGTTCCTGACCTTCCCACAGAGTCAGGAGACTGGCTTTCCTATTTGAACCTCCTTCCCCCAGTTTGATCACATAGTTGCTACAGGGGTCTGTGCTGGGAAGGCCAAACTCATGAAGGGCTCCAAAAGTTATATGTTATTGCCTGACTTTGTGACCTTGAACAAGTTGCTTAAGTCTTAGTTTCCATATCTGTGAAATTGACATAACAATTTTTTTTTTAAAGTCATTGTGAGGATTAAATGTGATTCTCTCTATGGAATGCCTGGCCATGGGAAGTGCCACATAACTGATATTGACTCCTCTTAGTGATGTGCTTGACCTCTGAGGCAGGTAGACTCATCTCCCACACAGTCCTAGGATCACCTATGACTGACACAGGCGGGAGCAAGAGTCTCAGTTTCTGGGCCTTGCCCTTTGGGAACTTCCAATCTGGACAGAAAGAGGACACAGACCAAGTGCACAGTTGCATAGTCATGCGCTGCTTTCAATGGAAAACTCTTCCTCTCATAGTTGGATAACTCACGGCAACCAATCTATGAGGTCATCTGACTTCTAAAGTTCTTTCTCAACTGAGACAATAATGATGATCTGGACCAATTAGATTTTCTCTATTAGGAATCTAAATTATGAGATTCTTTAGAGAGAATATTTTCATTGGTATTAGGAGCAGAAATTGATGCAAGCAGAGACCATGAGCAACCATAAGTAAGTGATATTTATGCATAAACTAAATTATAAGTAAGCAAAAGGTATGAGTACAGTGAGGGGTTTGGTCTACTGCGTGAGAAGTAGATAAACACAAAGAAGCAGACATGTGGAGTAGAAAACACTTCAGTGAAGATGAGAACTGCTATGGGTAACAATCTATCCTGATCACTAGAGCCACATGGGATTGACTCAGTCTTCCGGTTTTGATCTCTGCAAAATCCAGTTAAACTTCAGTTCCTGTTCTTCTTCAAGGTTCTTCTTGCTTGGTAACCATGAGGCCTGACTATGGTTGAGATTTCTAACTGCCTTGTTTCCATGCTCCTCCTTATCATACTTCTTTCCTCATTCAAAACATATGTATATACTGACTCCAGGTGACCCAAGAAAGCCTCCAGTCCCTTCCATCAGTAGAGCCTAATATACCCACCCTGAACTAGGACCTGGTTCTGAACAATGGTTTCCTTCCTTCTCCCTAAAACCCAGGCCCTAAACTGCTGCCAAGATCTGGTGCTCTAAGCTAGGATACATGACTTGCTAACCTCTATAACTTAGGGCTCTTTTTAGACCTCCCCCACATCCATCAACCCAAGGTCAAGACCTGGAAAGGGTAAATGAGATAACAGGACACTAGCACTCTAGAGGGGCATGCAGAGATCTACTTAAATCTGATAGGAGACTGAAATCAAAGGCAGGAGAAGACCTTGCAGTTCCTGCTGGCTACTTCCTGGTCTTCTTCCATCCACACCCCTAACTGTCCCTTCTCTGCTTGGCTCCAGCTCCATGGCTCCTCTCCATTCTTCCCGAAGATGATCATTGCCCTCAGGACTCTTGGCACCTAGGCTATTCTGAACCCCACCTTCCTTTTTGGTATGGACAGTCCCCTCCTCCCCTCAAATTAAAACAGAATAAATGGTCATATTTCAACTTTAGAAAACCCAACACAACCTACATGGACAATAATGAAAAGGTCAAGAAAGACACATTCTGTTTGTCTAGCACACATTCTTCATCCTAGGGCTACCAAAGCCTCACCTCAGGTCACCTTGGCTGGCTCACCTGGGCTGATATAGGTTTGAATTTGTATCCAGGTTGAGCCTGATCCAGGGATTCTTGGTTGCTGCCACACTTGGCTTCCTTGCCTCTCTTTCATGGGGCCTCCCTCCAAACATGGCTGGATCACTTTTTGACACATTAGCCACTCTCGTCACTGTAGGTCCTGGCCCCTGGACCTCTTTATACAGGTTCATTGTCATTGCCTTTCTCTATTAGGTCAGTTTCTAAGATGTTGAGAAACCTACCCTTGCCCCTGACCCAAGTCTAAACGTGTTGATCACTATTTTTGAAAGAAGGACACAAATGCTTCCCTGGGGCTTACTGTGCTTGTGGCACTGTGGTTCACACTTTGACATTTATTTAATCCTCACAAGCCTTCAAATTTCACAGATGGTGAAGTGAGCTCAGGAACTGCTTGAAGAGGGAGAACCAGCATGCAGAGCTAGGTACCTCAAACTCAAGCCCAGTTCTTTGTCATTCACGTGTTCCTGCATCATCTACACCAGGATGGCCAAGACTGACTTAGGGGTGGCTTGCAGTGCTGTGGTGAGGAGGATTATGAGGCTGCATCTGTGATCAGGGGGAGAGAGTATCATGATAAATTAGAGATGTCTGCTATGGGGACAACTACAGGGAGTGACAGGCAGTACATTTGCCATGTATTTGCTGCCCTTGGACCAAGTCATTCTTGTGGCAGCCACATGGTCTTAGCAGCAGGCACCATCATGGCCAGAACCTCTCTGCTTTACATCAGTCTCCCACCATATGGAGGAATACGCCTCCTCTCAACCGGGATTCAAGTATCAACTCTGCTACTTACTAGCCACATGATCTTAGGCCAGTTACTGCACTTCTTTGAGCTTCAATTTCTTTGTCAGTATAATACTTAACTTCATGAGGATTTAGTACGTATGAATTGGCATAATGTTTGTAGAGTTCCTGGTATAATGCTTTACACACAATAAGCATCTAACAAATAGTAGCAGCAATAAATGTTGTTGTTGGCCATCATTCTTTTAAGGCCTATTGCCCACACTGTTGTACACACTAATTTTCTGTTTCTATGACTTGCCAAGGTAAGAAGTTCCCAGTCTTCCCAGTTGGCTCACACTCTTCTTCAAGTGCCATAGGATATGTGACAGTCAGTACTGCTCTGTGTTCACCATGAAGTCCCATTACTCTCCAGTCTACTGTTGGACGTTTCAAATCCTTTCTCTGGGCTCCCCCTTGTTAGTGTGATTATATGTCCTAATTGTTTCATTAAGCTTTTTCATGGAGATGCTAGTACTTAAATACCTGGTGGAACATGGAAGCTAATTGTCATCTTAATTGGAGAGGATGACCTGGTAAATAATATGTGTAATTTAATTATCAAGGTAAACTCCATAAAGATTAATGAGAAATCAAAACTCATAATCAAAGGTTTTGAAATTTCTGGGCAGGTAATTCCCAAGTTTGGAAGGAACAGGGGTCAGATTATTGTGGCATCGCAGGCTACTGACCTTTTCCCTGGCCAGGACCAGAAAATAAGAGCTGCAGCTCTTTCCAGTGGAGAAGAAGGTGGCTCATGGGCCCACTGCTTTCTTCTGATATAATTGCTTTTATTAAGCATTTCTTAACGCCTTGTGCTTTTCTAGTGAGTTAGGATTGCCTCATCCTCCAGGAACATCTAACTGTTTTCCCCACGTGGTGGGAGTCCTAGCAACTAAGTCTCCTGGCTTTGGATTCCCTCTTTCCAGAAACACCTGGCACCTTCTTTCCCCAAGAGGCCCAGGTGAGCCTCACACACATGATGTCTTTCCCCTGGCATGTGCCTGCTCTCCCACTGCTGTGGGCTTCCTCCCCTGCAGAACCAACTCTTCAGTAAACAAACTTCCTGTTTCCCCAGACTCTTCAATGCATATCTCTTTCTCTCTCGCGCTAACTGGAACTTGGCTCTTCCCCAAAAACGTTACTTCCCCTGCAGGCTTCTGTATTAGGAACTGCTCTTTCTTCCATAACCCAGAAATGTCTGTCAGAAGTTGTCTTACTCCATGCTCCCTGATACTGCTTTCAGAAAAGGTGCCTCCGATCCCATGCAAAACCCTGCCTCCCTGAGGCTTGTGTCCCAACCTCTCCTTAACCCTGCCTTCTCCAGGTTCCCTGCGACATCCATCCTCACCTTGCTGCTCCCCCCTGGGTAATTCTATCATCTGCATGACCACCAACCCAAGTCCTGGGTCTCCCAGTGCCTCCATCACCTTAGCTTTAGTCACCTTCCCCTCCTCTCCACTTCAGCTATTCATGGCCACAGCCTGAGCCTGGCCAGCAGCTTGAACCGCTCCACTATAATGATATGAATTTCAAGGGACTTGCCCTCTTATCTTATCATCTCTTACTGAGCTACTTGTACCACATTTTATCTCCGGCTTCATCAGCTCCTCTTGTTCCCTGTACTGGCTCACCTATTGGTCTTCACTTTATTTTCATTCTTCTCTTTCTAGCCTGGGCTCCCTGGTTTATCATTTGCACTATTCCATTGCCAATATTTTATTCTCTTGCATTCCTCAATTCTCAAATTACCCACCTCATTGGTTATTTCCAGTTTCTCTCTCTCTCTCTCTCTCTCTCTCTCTCTCTCTCTCTCTCTCTCTCTCTCTCTCTCTCCTTCTCCATTGTTAGCTCACAATTCTTTCTTGGTCCCATCTTTGCCATGGTTCACTGTGGGCAGAGTGTTTTTCCCTGATCTATCGATGCTGAGATTGAGATCACCATGTGACTTGTTTTGGATAATGGAATGTGGACAGAAGTGACAACGTGCCTGTTCTGAGCCAAGGCCTTAAGAGCTCTTGCATGTTTCTGATCCTCCCTCTTCAGCCTGGGCCAACACCATGAGAGGCACCTGCGCTGGCTAGCCCACTGGCCCAAGGAGGATGAAAGGCACATGGAGCAGACCCAGATATGCAGACGTGCAACATGTTGCCAAGCCCACCTGCAGACACATGAGTGAATCAAATAACTGTTTGTTCTCACTGGAAGCCACTGAAACTGGGGGTTGCTTCTTATGCAACATTATTACAGCCACATTTGACTAATGCAGTCTCCCTTATCTTAATCTCCTTCCTTTCAGATATTTCCCATCAATATTTAAATATATTGAAGTCTCTCCCATCTTACAAAATAAACACCCAATCCCACCGGTGTCCTCTTCTAGCCATTGCCCTTCTCCGCCATTCCCTTCTTAAGTAAGATTCTTGAAGAAGTAACTCTTCTCACTGTCTCCAGGACTCACCTCCCATTCTTGCTTCCTTTTCCTGTAGTCTGGCTCTGTTCCCACTGCTCCCTGAAACTGTTCTTGCCAGAGTCACCATTGTTCAGCAAATCCTTACTGAGCACTGACTCTATGCTCTGGCTGGACATTGGGGTACAAATATGAAAGTTGGGCATGGAGCTCATGGGCTGGGGGCACATAGACAAGTTGCAAGGCGATTACCGCCCAGTGTAATTAGAGCTGTGCGGGGGTTATGAAGAGAGCACGTGGGAGGGTGCAAAACCAGACCTGGAGGTCAGGGAAGTAGCTCTGCAGGAGATGACATCAAATTGGAAAAATAACAAATGGGAGGACTTAGCCAGGCAAGGAAGGGGAGGAAGTTCCAACTAATTGGGGAAAATGTGGTATTTTTAAAGGTACAAATCCCATCAAATCGCTGCCTTGTTTAAAGTCTTCAAAAGTCCCCTTTGTATCCATGCAATCAAAAAAGGGCAGGCTCTCGTTCATCATTTTGTCCCCACAGGCTCACAGTAAGAATTTGACAAATATTTTGGTAATACAAAAGAAATAACAAGACATTCATAGGTGAAACATAAGAGGCACAGTTTGCTAAGTTCTCTAGAAGGCTACTGTTGACTACTGAATGCTGTAACAAGACTAGCATTCATGTGATGTCTAGTTTACTGTTGACTGCATGGTTGGGGCTTAATGAATGCTTGTTGAGTACACATATGTTTGGTAATTTAAGGGACCTAAATTATAATATGTTGTAACCCTCACATCTAAGAGAGAAAATAAAACAATTTCTTAAAGATCAAGTAAATTTCCCAAGATCACCCAACTAGCAAGTCATGAGTGTCAGTTGGATGTCAGGGCTTCCAGTGACAAAGTCTGTGCTCTTCCCATGAAACAAGTACAGGCCATTTTCATGTAAATTGTAGCATTGGGGAGGGCTTTTCACAGGTGAGACATAAGCTGGGCTGTGACGGGCCAGTAGGCCAACAGTGGTTCAGAGGAGGAATTCTTGCTCAGAGGACCTGCATGAACACAGGAGCGGAAAAGGTGACAGAAGGGAGATTGGCGAGCTTCAGACACAGGGCTGGTGGACTCCCATCCGAGGGGCAGCTTGAGTTCACAGCTGACCCTGAAGAGCTCCACTCAGACCCTAATATTTGAGCATCACATGGTTTCTGATTACACACATCCCAGGCAAAAAGGAAACATGATCACTAACACAAGGATTGTCATCAAAGAGGAGACAGTACATCACAGCTGTGCAAGCCTCCATAAGACATTGGTATATACTCATGATGCTAGATATGTGTGTGCAGGTTCCGAAGTGGGCCACCCACCAGGACCAACAAAAGCTGCCTGTTTCCTAGACAGAGCTGTGTGAACCACTGGAATTGGTAAGGCTGTGAGTGAACTTAAGTGTCGTTATAAGCTAATCTGCTTGCAAATTCTTCAATGAGCATAAAGTCTGTTATGCAAGATGATTAAATTCTAGAATCCACTGTGCAATATCATGCCTGTGGTTAACACTGTACTGTGCACTTAAAATTTTGTTAAGGGAACAGATTTCATGTTGTGTTTCACATACACACACACACACACACACACACACACACACACACCACAAAAAGGCACAAGGAACCTTTTGGAGGTGATGGATATATTTATTACCTTGACAGTTTCATGGGTATAAGCTCATGTTCAAACTCATCACATTATGTGCATTAAATACATGCAATGTTTTGTATATGAATTATACCTCAAAAAAGAAAAAGAAACTTGAGAATGTAGCTTTATTATACAAAGACCAAAACTGAGGTAGAGGCAGAATTGGAGACATCCCTGAGACGCCGGTGCTGCCTGGCCCGCACCCTGCCATGGTGGGACTGTGCATGTGGTGCACAGTCGGATGTGCACTAAGGTTGAAGCTCATAAATGTTAAAATCGATATTCCACGTCAGTTGCATTTACACAGACTTCCCCTTCTCAATTTTGAATAATTTCTTTGTTTAACCAAGATTTTCCTGTCACTAGGATTTTAAGCTTACATTTCAGAGATTTTATGTCTTATAGTTTTCACTTCTTCTTTATTACCCAGCAGTACTTGCACACAGATAAACAACAGTAGAAACTACAGCTGAGCAAAAACCAAATAATAAAATTCACCTGCAACCTTAGCACTCAGAGGTAAGTATTGTTAACATTTTTCCAGAATCTTTGTATAATCTTTATTTTATTTTTGTTAATCTTTACCTGAGGATATTTTTTCCCATTGATTTTTAGAGAGAGTGGAAGGGAGGGGTAGAGGGAGAGAGCGAGCAGGAAACATCCACGTGTGAGGCAATAGGTTGCCTCCTTCACTCACCTGGACCAGGGTCAGGGATCAAGCCTGCAACCAAGGTACGTGCCCTTGACCAAAGTCAGTCCTCGGGCCGGTGCTCTATCCATTGAGCCACACTGGCTAGGGCAGTGATGGCGAACCTATGACACGCGTGTCAGAGGTGGCACGCGAACTCATTTTTTTGGTTGATTTTTCTTTGTTAAATGGCATTTAAATATATAAAATAAATATCAAAAATATAAATCTTTGTTTTACTATAGTTGCAAATATCAAAAAATTTCTATATGTGACATGGCACCAGAGTTAAGTTAGGGTTTTCAAAATGCTGACACTCCGAGCTCAAAAGGTTTGCCATCACTGGGCTAGGGCTTTGTAAAATTTTTAAAATAAAAATAAGACCATATTCTTCATACTATTTTATATCCTGATTTTTATTTGATAATATGACATTGAACATCTCTTTGTGTCAATAAATTCAGAGCAGAGCAGTGTGCTGTTGTATTGGTGTCACTGGGAACATACTGTTTGTCATTGAACTTGTCTCCAGACCTCAGGTATCACAATTATACATGAGGCTTTGGTGAGTCTTTTTGTGCATCTTGAATTATTTCCTTAGGGTCCCTTGCCTCCTCTTTCCAGCCTCTCCCCTTATCATCTTCCCACTCTTGCTTCTCTTTCTGACCAAACTGAACTTCTTCGGGCCCCTTAAGGACACCAGGCTCTCTTCGTGCTATCTCTGCCTCTGCACTCTTATACACACTCTCCCTCAACCTGCAATCTCTTGCTAGACATCACCATCTCAGGCAAGCCTCCCTGACACCCCACCATCACCATTATCACCACAGACAGGCTCAGCTGTCCCTCTCATGGTGGCCACCGTCACCTGCCCTTCGTTCTACTAGACCAGGAGTCAGGCTACAGTGTAAATCCTGTTTTCCTGTCTCTCCCCTTCACCAAGTTGTAATGTCCACAGGATAAGATCATGTCTGTCTTGGTCAGTGTACCTGAAGCAGTGCCCAGCACATATTGGGGCTCCATAGAAATCTGTAGAACAAGGCCCTGGCCAGTGTGGCTCAGTTGGTCAGGCATTGTCCTGTGCATCAAGTGTTGCCGGTTTGATTCCAGGTCAGGGCACGTGCCCAGGTTGTGGGTTTGGTCCCTGGTCAGGGTGGGTATGGGAGGCAACCCATCGATGTTTCTCTCTCTCTCTCTCTCTCTCTCTCTCTCTCTCTCTCTCTCTCTCTCTTTTCCTTCCTCTCTCTATAAAATCAATAAAACAATATTTTAAAACTTTTTAAAAATCTGTTGAACACTGAATAAATATATTCCTAAGCATAAAACTGCTGTGTTAATGGCATGGACTTTTTAAGGCTTATGATACCTTATTGCCAAATCGCTCCCTCAAAATGCCTTCCCAGTTTACCTCTGCTCCCATAGTGTGCACACATGCTCGTTTCCTCATGTCCTGGATGGCCTTGCAAAAACTTTTGAGGTTTCTGTTCATGGGGCTTTACTTCGGGAGCGTTGACTGGAAGGATGTGCAGTGGGTTATTGAAGAGTCTCAACTCAGTGGGGTATAAACAAGAAAATTAACTTTTTCCAGTCACTGCTTTCTTCTGTGTTCTGTTGAATCCCTCTCCCCCGTCATTTAATGACATTTTGGGTAGAAAGTCATGTTCCTGTCACTTTCAGTTACTAAAATCCCAGTCCAGTCTGTTTAAAACTCCAGATTTGTCTCTGATTCAAAGTTCTTCCTTCCCTGAAGCCTCAGGAGGATTATAGCTCCAGGGACTGGAGGTGGAAGGGGCAGTGCGCTCTCTTCTTTCACTTCTGCTCCTCCCCCTTCCTCTTCTGGGTCTAACTCTCCAGACTTCGGGCAGGCGGGTGGCATCTCAGCCTGGCGGAGGGGCCGTGGTGGTGAGGAGACATCCCTGGTCTGGGCCTGGTTCATTCAGTCCCCATGTGAGGCTGTGACCCTGCTGAAGTGGCAGTGGCCACGTGGAAGATGAGGTCATGTTCTGGAGCAAAGCCCAACTCAGCCCGATCGCCTCTCCCTCAAGCACCCACTCAGAGAGGAGGTGGCAAAGTCCCCCTTCAGTCTGGGCCATGACCCCTAGCCTTCCTTGGGTGGAGGCACCCCTACTTGTTGTGACAACAGTCTGAGTAGCCCACAGCTCCTGACCCTCAGCCCATACCCTTTAAGTGGAACCACAGGAAAGGCTGGGGACATCTTTGTTTTCCAAGCGCTGATGAGAACTGGGATGGGGGTACCTCCAAGCCTCCCTTCCAGGCCCTCTATAGTCCCTCTCCCTCCACTGGCATGGGCCACCTCCATAGGCCTTTTATAGATCTATCCAGACCAGAAGTGGCCAGTGGTCTCTGTGATCACATATGTCTTCCCAGGGGAGAAAAGGGAACTGTTCCTCACATCAAACACTATAGGGTTGGCAGCTCTGATGCTCTCTCTCCACATCCCCCCATCCTTCCTTTATAGAAGCAAGAGTGGGGGGACAGGGGTCAGGGTGGGGTGTGGGCTGAAGGTGGCAGCTGGTTCTGCAACCTGTGGTTTTTAACCACATTGTCATGTTGCCAGGGTGCGTTGACCCTGCCCGGGGGCAGCTCTCTTTAGAATGCAGGGCTCCTCAGTGCCTCTTGTCCACTGCTTTGATTTGGACCTTGGTCATAATTCTGGGACACCAGATAAATCCCTGTCATAACATTGTTGTAGATGTACCCAGACATAGCCCTCAAGAGCGTTTTTATAATAAATGCAGAACCAGATTGCACGTGTCTGTTTCTTGTATCAGCACTGGATACATGCGGAGGGCAAGACCAGGCCACTTGGAATGAAAGGGAAAATAGCACCACCGAGCAAGAGAAACAGCCCAGAGCCCTGTGATGTGGGATGGAGGAGAGCAAAGGGTGCACCAGAAGGAGAGGAGACGTTCTTGTGCCTCCAGGGCCTTTAGAGTCAGGAGACCTCCCTGTCCAGTCTTGCCCGTTGCCAGGGACAATCAGGTCATGAGAAGCAGAGAGTTGGGGAGAAAGGGACCCCAGTGGAACCTTTTCAACTTCCCTCAATCCTTCAAATGCAAATGTCACATCCAATTGAGCTGATGCTCTGGCTGGAGCCCCGCCCTCCCACTGGCACTGGCCATAAAAATCCACATGGTTTCTTCCCAGAGCTGCGCTTTTACAGGCGGAGTGGTAAGTGCAGCAGTGGCCATGCAGCGGGAGAGGCTGGCCAGGGGTTGTTGTCAGGCCCCAGCATCCATGAGAAAAGGAAGTTTGGAGAGGGTCTCACTGAAGCAATCATGGTGAGAAGGGCCCTCGCCCTCAAGCTCTCTCGCATGGTCTGTTGAAATAAGACCCTTGATATCACAGTTGCAATCAGAATGTTGGGAGCCATGGGATTCATTAGTCTCGACTTCAGTGGCATTGATTTCTTGCTTAGTAATTAGCTTACCAGAGCCCCTGATGGCATAATCGCTCTATTTACATAATTAAGACATAAACCTTGAGCTGGGGAGTAGCCAGAACACTAAGGACACAGGACACCAAGGGCAGCAGACACTTAAAAGCTCGTAGCCACAGTTCCACACTCTCACCAGCTGATCTCATTTACCTCAGTGACTTCAATGGGCTGACAGCGTCTCCTTAGAAACATGTTTTTGAAGGTTCGTGCCAAGGAGATCAATCCACTTAAACTAGCCTCATAGAGAGGCTGTAATGGTCTTAAAACGTGCTCACAATCTCTTGCTTTTAAGGAATAGAATGTGGTGGAAGTGATGGTGTGTGACTTCCAGAGCTACTTTATAACACTTGTGCCTCTCTCTCCTTCTCTCTCTCTCTCTCTCTCTCTCTCTCTCTCTCTCTCTCTCTCTCTCCCTCCCTCTCTCTCTCCCTCCTTCTCCTCCCCCTTCTCCTTCCCCTTCCCTCCCGCCCCCTGCCCTGGGGAACCCAACCACCATGTGGTGATGCTACTCAGACAGCCTGTGGAGAGCCCACCCTGGGGGACAAACTAAGGTCTTTTGTCAGGGACTGGCACCAGCTGTCCAACCACATGAGTGAGCCACCTTGGAAGTGGATCCTCCACCCTCAGACAAGCATTCCGATGATGCAGCTCTGGCTCATGTCTTGACGACCATCTCAAGACTAAGCCCCTCCCAAGTTTCTGACTCACAGAAACTGTGAGGAGCACGATGTTCATTATGGTTTTAAGCCATGGAGTTCTGGGTAATTTGTCACCCCAAGAAACAACTCATACTGAGAGCACTTCTCTCCTCAGTGCTGCTTCTTCAGGTAAGAAATGGCCTGACATCAAGACCCAAACAGCTAAACATGTTTATATTTTGTGACCCAGCAATTTCTCTTGTAAGAATTATCTCATAAAATATATTTTAAATGTAGAGTCACAAATTTGCCAAATACTTGTATAAATGTGTTCATTGCAGCACTCTTAGTAATAGTGAAGCTGATAGACATTTAACATTTCCATCAACAGACTCCAATTAAATAAATTATAAAGAAAAGCTGAATAATGCCATGTAAGCATTTAAAGAAATTGATCTAGTAGTAATAAAAAAACCCACATACTTCTGCATGTAAAACTCCAAATCCAAATGGTCTCACCAGAGTATACCAGCAATTTATGGAAGAAATACTTGGATATTTATACAAATAATCATGAGAAATAAAGAAATAAGACAACAATTCTCAACTTAATCAAAAAAAATGTTTTTATTGATTTTAGAGAGAGAGGAAGGGAGACAGGGAGAGAAACATTGATGTGAGAGAGAAACATCAATTGGGGGATTGAGCCCACAACCTGGGCATGTGCCCTGTCCAGGAATTGAACCAACAATCCTTTGGTGCATGGGATGATGCTCAACCAACTAAGCCACACAGCTGGGACCTTTAAGTATATAATCTTGATATAAAAATCCAACAGAAATGTTAGAAGAAAGGAAAATTATAAGCAAATCTCACATTTTCAAAAATGTTGGAAACCAAACCTAAATTTGTAGAAAGGTATATAACACTAGAGGCCCGGTGCACAAAATTCGTGCATGGAGGGCGGGGAATTCCCTTAGCCCAGACTGCACCCTCTCCAACTGGGGACCCCTTGGGGGATGTCCAACTGCTGGCCCCTAACTGCCCTTCCCTGCCAGCCTGATTGCCCCTAACTTCCCTCCCCTGCCGGCCTCCAACTGCCCTCCTCTGCTGGCCAATTTGGTTCTGATTGGTTGGTTTCTATGCCAGTCAGTGTCAAAAGCTCCACCTCCTAGGCAGCCATTGGCTCCCCACAGCACCCAGCTTTGGTTCTGATTGGTCAGTTTCAAAGCCAGTCAGCATCTCTGGGCCTATCAACGGGGCCTGATCAGAAAGGCAGGGCTGATCAGCAGCCCTGGTGGAGGCCTGCAGAGAAATGGAGGCACAGCTGCTGGCCAGACTGGGAGAGAAAGAGAGAGGCAAGTGCTGATCAGAAGCTGCCACAGAGGCAATGGATCAGTCCCTGCTTCTCTCTTCAGGTCTCTCTCTGGCCCTGATTCACAGCGCCCTCAGCAGTCAGTGCTGGGGCACCCCACCTGCAGCAGAAGCAGTCAGTGCTGGGGCACCCCACCTGTAGCAGAAGCAGTCAGTGCTGGCCAGCGCTGACTGCAGGACTGACTTCCAGTTGGTGGTGCCTGGTTGTTACTGGCCTTTACAACCCAGGGTTTTTATATATTAGGATGAAAAGCTGTGTTTAATGCAAAAATGCAAGATAATTTACTTTATTAACAGGACTAGTGAGCCGGTGCACAAAATTTGTGCAAAGGGAGGGGGCGAGGAGGGAGTTCCCTCAGCCCAGCCTGCACCCTCTCCAATCGGGGACCCCTTGGGGGATTTCTGACCACCGGTTTAGGTCCGATCCCACAAGGATCGGACCTAAACCGGTGGTTGGACATCCCTCTCGCAATCTGGGACCGCTGGCTTCTAACTGCTCACCTGCCTGCCTGCCTGATTGTCCTAACCCCTCTGCCTGCCTGCCTGAATGCCCTTAACCTCTCTGCCTGCCTACCTGATCACCCCTAACTGTCCTCCCCTGCCGGCCTAATCTCACCCCCAACTATTCTCCCCTGCTGGCCTGATCTTGCCCCGAACTACTTCTGCCTTCCTGGTCACCCCTAATTGCCCTCATTTGCTGACCTGATTTCGCCCCCAACTGCCCTCCCCTGCCAGCCTGTTTGCCTCCAACTGCCCTCGCCTGCCAGCCTGATCTCTCCCCCAATGGCCCTCCCCTGCCAGCCTGATCTCACCCCCAACTGCCCTCCCCTGCCAGCCTGATCTCTCCCCCAATGGCCCTCCCCTGCCAGCCTGATCTCACTCCCAACTGCCCTACCCTGCCAGCCTGATATTGCCCCCATCTCCCCACCCTTGCCGGCCTTATCTCGCCCCCAACAGCCTTCCCCTGCCGGCCTTATTGCCCCTAACTGCCTCTGCCTCGGCCCCCACCACAGTGGTTTTGTCTGGAAGGAAGCCAGACATCCAGAAGATGGCCGGTCAACCCAGCCTAATTAACATATTACCATTTTATTAGTATAGGTAAGGGGGGAAATCATGATAATCACAATAGATGTGGAAGAATCATTTAACTGAATAGACATAAAGTGCTTTCTTTTATTGTTATACTAGAGGCCCGGTGAACAAAAATTTGTGCACTCGGGGGGGAGGGGGGGGTCCTTCAGCCTGGCCTGTGCCCTCTCGCAGTCTGGGACCCCTCAGGAGATAACTACCTGCTGGCTTAGGCCTGCTCCCGGGTGGCAGAGGGCAGGCCTAATCCCTAGGTGCAGCCCCTGGTCAGGCTCAGAGCAGGGCCGATTGGGGAGTTGGGGCACTGCCCCCTGTCATGCACAGAGCAGGGCGGATTGGGAGGTTGCAATGCCACCCTCAGTCACGCTCATGGTAGGGTTGATTGTGGGGTTGGGGCACCGCCCCCTGTCACACTCAAGGCAGGGTCGATGGGGAGGATGCGGCACCACCCCCTGTCATGCACAGAGCAGGGCCAATCAGGGGGTTGGGGCACTTCCCCCTGTCACGCACAGAGCAGGGCCCATCGGGGGGTGGGGAGCTCCCCCCTGTCACGCACAGAGCAGGGCGGATCAGGGGGTTTGGGCGCTGCCCTCTATCACCCACAGAGCAGGGCCGATCACGGGGTTGGGGCACTGCCACTGTCACACTCAGAGCAGGGCCGATAGGGAGGTTATGGCTCTACCCCGTCACACACAGAGCAGGGCCAATCAGGGGGTTGGGGAGCTCCCCCCTATCAGGCACAAAGCAGGGCTGATCAGGGGGTTGGGGCACCTTCCCCTGTCAGGAACAGAGCAGGGCAGATAGGGAGGTTGTGGCCCCGCCCCCTGTCACACACAGAGCCACAGGGCGATCAGGGGGTTTGGGCGCTGCCCTCTGTCACGCTGATCCCGGTGCCAGGAGGCCTCGCGGCTCCACTGATCCCGGTGCTGGGAGGCATATTACCCTTTTACTATATAGGATAGAGGCCTCGTGCATGGGTGGGGACCGGCTGGTTTGCCCTGAAGGGTGTCCTGGATCAGGGTGGGGGTCCCCACTGGGGTGAGGGGATGATGGCTGTTTGCAGCTGGTCACACCCCCTTCAGGGTGGGGGTCCCCACTGGGGTGCCTGGCCAGTCTGGGTGAGGGGCTGAGGGCTGTTTTCAGGCTGACTGAAGCTCCCAACTGCTCCTTTTTTTCTTTTTCTTTTTTATTCTGGGCCAGCTTTAGCTCTGGCTCCAGCTCTGAGGCCTCTGCTGCTGAAAGAAGGTATCTGGTTTGTTTGTGTTCTATAATCGAAACTCTGTATCAACTCCAGCTCTGAGATCCTGGGCTCGCTGAAAGCAGGTTTCTGGGGTTTTGTTCAGCTTCTATATTTGTTACAATGTTTCTTAAACTGCAAGCTCAGAGGCCGGCAAGGCAGGCGGGGAATGTTGGAGTCCTCCGTCACTGAAGCAAGCAAGCCTCATGTTAGTTTCAAGCTGCCTGGCTGCCGGCCGCCATCTTGGCTGGCAGTTAATTTGCATATCTCGCTGATTAGCCAATGGGAAGGGTAGCGGTCGTACGCTAATTACCATGTTTCTCTTTTATTAGATAGGACTAGAGGCCCAGTGCATGAATTAGTGCACCATGAAAGGAACTGTGGGCCTTAAGGCTGCGGTGGGCAAAGGGGTGGATCTCGGCCCCTCCTCCACACCTCCACCGGGCCTCTCCCACAAAGGCCCTCTGTCTTCCAGCAGCCCCGCTCTCACCACCACTGGCACCCGCTGATGGTGCAAAGCGATTGGGACTGGCACCAGCAGCAGGTGCAAAAAGCGGCTCTGTCGCTGGCAGTGGTGCGAGCATGGGCAGGGCCGCAGCATGCAGGAGCAAAGAATTTTCAGTAACCATCAGAGGCTTAGCCTGTTGACAGCAATCAGCGCCTTGCCTTGGTCTGGCGCCCCTGCTCACCTGCTCCACCATCCCACCGCAGCTGACGCCCACCATGTTCCACGCACATCCCCTGGTGGTCAGCACACATCATAGTAACCAGTTGTTTAGCTGTTCCACCGTTCAGTCTATTTGCATATTAGCCTTTTATTATATAGGACAGTGGTTCTCAACCTTCTGGCCCTTTAAATACAATTCCTCATGTTGTGACCCAACCATAAAATTATTTTCATTGCTACTTCATAACTGTAATGTTGCTACTGTTATGAATCGTAATGTAAATATCTGATATGCAGGATGGTCTTAGGCGACCCCTGTGAAAGGGCCATTCGACCGCCAAAGGGGTTGTGACCCACAGCTTGAGAACCACTGATAGAGGATGATTGAAAATTTATTAGCTTTTTTTTAAAAAATCATGTTGTAAACTTTTATTACAAACTAGAGGCCCAGTGCATGAATTCGTGCATGGGTGGGATTCCTTGGGGTGGCCTGTGGAAATTGAGCCCCAGTTCACACCCCCAGGCTCACAGCCCCAGCTTGCGCCTCCAGTCTCATAGCCCCGCAGCCCCACCTGGCACCCCGCTGTGGCCTGGAACCACCCCTTCACCTGCTCCACCATCCCACCTGCGGGCAATTGATCAGGGCCAGGCCTCCTGCCTGGCTCTCTCAGTGCTTGCAAGCCGGGCGGCAGCCCCGCACCCTGCCGCCACCACTTGTTACCATCTGTGGGGCAATCAGCAGAGTGATTGGGCCCAGCTTGCACCTGCCTTGGCCTGGCGCCACTCGCTCACCTGCTCCACCATCCTGCTGTGGTCCAGCTCTTGTCAAGGCCCACTGGGGCCAGCAGCACCTCCACTGCCAGCGCCACATTGCCAATGCCCGCCATGTTCCCCGCCACCCACTGGTGGTCAACGCATGTCATAGCGAGCGGTCGAACTCCCAGTCAGACTCCCAGTCAAACAATTTGCATATGAGGCTTTTATTATATAAGATTAGAAATGTAGTTCTTAAAAATCTCAACTTGGCTAGATATAAAACCATTTAAAAATCATTAAGGATATATAGAGAAAAACCTGGCTAAAAAAAACCCCAAACATGTCTGTCCATTTGTCATTACAAAAAAGATGTATTTAAATCAAAATAATAAAAAGCCCAAGCCGCATAGATATTGCAGATAATTTTAGTTATCTGGTTAACAGGCAAAAGGAAGAACTTAAGGTCTTCGGCTCCAATGTTTTGTTCATTTCTTATCGCTGGAATTTTAGGTCCATTTATTCTTGTTGGGTGACTTAATCGAATAATAGTAGAGATGGTAAACTGGCATTTACTCAGCCCCACCCTACTCAGCCTTGGGAGAAGACCAATTCTCAGCTGGTGGATGGGCTGCTTTTGTCTTTGCCATCTTGTGGTGGGTTTGGGGGCATCTGCAAAAGTACTGATGTTGAAGTTGCTGCTGAACTGGGTCTCCTCCCCTTGACTTTCCTTATCTTCTGCACTGCCGTCCTCTCTAGGCTGTCTTCAGCAAGGTGGGCCCCTGCAGAATGGTAGTCTATATCATGATACATATTCTATCTTAATGATCTACCTCACTCCCCTGCACCTGGTTGTCAGTACCTCCCATCCTTTCTTCATAATAATCCTCTCGCCCGGCTTGCAAGAGGATTGAAATATTGTGGTGATGCCCATAGGGTCTCCGCATGTAGTTAGGTTGATGCTGTGGCATGCAGTGAGGCCAGAACTGTTGGATCTGCCTTTAGGAATACTCTGCTATCCCTCATTCTTGCCGCTATTCTCACTGCTCTGGTCATTCTTCTGGTAATTGCACGGAGGACCCATACCACATGCATAGCATCTATAATGGTTACCTTCTGCTGCTTACTGACTGCCTTGCACTGGAATTCCACCATGAACCACAACATTTGCTGCCTCTGAACACTTTTATCCTTCAACAACATCAAACTCCACAGTCTCTCTGCTTCCTACACTGTGTAGGTACTTCCTGGGGTTATTTATGCAGTCTGGTCTTTAGCAGGTTTGCTGAATGCAAAGCTAATATTTCTTAAATGATGTTTTTGTATGTCAGGCACTAACAGAAAAAAATTTATTAAAGACATTTTATAATAGCATCAAAAAATATCAAGTACTTAGGAATTCAACTTTCTTGCATTAAGGTGCTAAGGAGTTTTACAAAAATGTATGTGTATAGCAATCTCTGTGCATCAGACCTTCAAGTAAAATTTGAGATAATTAACAGCTTTATAATATTGAGTCTTCTAATCTATGAATTCAACGTACCTCTCCACCTATTTAAGTCTTATTCAATGTCCTTTAATAAAAGTACAGAGTTTTTCTTGTAGAAATCTTGCTCTTCTTAAATATTTCCTAGGTACTTGACATTTTTTGATGTTACACAGAATATTAAAAAGATGTGTACTCAAGGGTCATGATTTAATACAATGCATAATTTTTCTTACATAATGAAGGACTTAAATGTAACTGGCATTTTTTAAACTGTGGTACATTGTGGTGATACAACAATGACTTCTAGTACCATCTGTTGCCAATGCCAGGATTCTCATTAAGACAGTCGTGACCTCATGAATTCCTAAAAAGGTCTTAGAGATCCCTTGGAGTAGCAGACTACACTGCTATAGAAGATGCATGCCCATGTGCACTAGTAAACATCTATAGAAATATTTTCAGAGCATTGCTTATAGTAGTCCCAAATTAAAAATAACCCCAAAGTCCTTCAACTGTAAAATGAATAATAAACTATACACATTAGTGGAATACCATAGCATTGAAAATGAAATACCTACAGCTACATGAAACAGTTTGCCACACCCAAGGCATCCACACTGGTGGCAGGTGGAGGATGCATGTGAGAGCTCAGGGATTTTGAAAGAAAGAATGGGTTTTAATCACCTTAGAACCTGGCAAGAGCCAAGGTCCCAGCAACAGAGAATCAGATTTCCATTTCCTTGGGCCTGGGGAGAAATTGGAAATGTTTCTGGTTTTCAGAGAGGTGGCGGGAGCTTACCCAGCAGAAGGCCATGAACCTGCTGGGACGGGGTTCTACTGCCTGTTTTGTGTGGGTCTAAAAAAGGGATCTGCCTGATCCTTGAACTGCTAGTAGTCCGGAGATTCTGGGATCAGCACTGGTGGAATTTCACCAAACACCTTCTATGGATTGACTAAGAAAAGAAAAATATCCTCCTCACGCCTGAACAGAGGAGTAGTACTTGCCAGTTCAATCATATCTGTTTCAAAATAGCTGAAATGATGGTGTGTTCCACCACGTATCAATGTGACACCACACATAGCAACTCAAGCAGCCTGCCCTATCTACTTAGTGATATGATCACTGAAGAATCCAAGGGGATGTGAACTAAGATCTGAAATTTACTTTGAAACATATAAAAAAATAAGTAGATGTTATGGGTTGAATTACATCCCATCAAAATCCACATGTTTAAGTCCCTCTGAAGTGACCTTATCTGGAGACAGGGTCATTACAGAGCTCATACAGTTAAAATCAGGTCATCAGGGTGGGTGAAATCCAATATGATGGGTGTCCTTATGAAAGGGAGAAATTTGGACACAGACACACATAAAGGATGACAATGTGAAGAGGCACGGGGAGAAGACAGCCATCTACAAGCCATGGAGAGAGGCCTGGAGAGATCCTTTCCTCACAGCCCTCACAGGAACCAACCGTGTTGACACCTTGATCTCAGACTTCCAGGCTCCAGAGCTGTGAGACAATACATGTCTATGGTTTAAGCATCACAAAATGTTCACTTAGAACAAAGAAAAGTCAACTTTTTTACAAATAGCAGCTCAATTCCTAGAAACCCAATGACTAGATAATTCCACAGAATATCAAATGAGCAATCTCCACAGTAACAATGGCATTTAACACACAGCATATCGCTACATGTTGACTTGGACATTCCACTTTGGAGACACTATCATATAAATACCAGTGTATAAATATATATGTGCTTATTTCACTTTTGGTTGTAATGACATCAAATTGGAACACACCTGACTGCCCACATCAAGCCACATAATAGTTAAAATTTCAAAGGTCAGAGACAAAAAGAGAAGCTTAAAAGCAGCAAGAGAAAAGCAGTTAGTTAGCTACAAGGGAGCTTCCATAAGACTGTTAGCTGATTTTTCAACTTGGCAGGCCAGAATGGACTGGAAAGAAATATACAAAGTGATGAAAAGCAAGGACCTACAACCAACATTACCCTACCCAGCAAACCTATCATTTAAAATTCAAGGTCAGATAAAGAACTTCCCAGACAAGAAAAACCTAAAGAAGTTCATCACCACCAAACCAATATCACATGAAATGTTAAAGGATCTTTTTTAAGAAGAAGATGAAGAAGAAGAGAAAAGATAAAAAATATGAACAATGAAAAGGCAATAAATACATATCTATCAGCAACTGAATCTAAAAAACAATCAGAAAAGAAACAGACTCATAGATATAGAGAACATTTTGACAGTAGCCAGATGGGTGGGGGATTGTGGGGATGTTAAAAAAGGTGAAGGGATTAAGAAGTACAAATTGGTAGTTACAGAATAGTGATGGGGATATAAAGTACAGCCTAGGGAATAGTCAATAATATTGTAGTAACTGTGTATGGTGTCAGGTATAAGATTTATCAGCATGATCACTTAGTAAGTTATATAATGTCTAACCACTGGATTGTACATCTGAAGTTCATATATTATTGTATGTCAACTGTAATTGAAAAATAAAAAATAATTTAAAGTAAAAAATGAAAAAGAAACAAGGAAGGAACCTAGAGTCAGGCCAAGAAGGCAAGCTGAAGGAATGAAATTTGCTCACTAGTTCCTCCTGACAACTGACCAACAGTGGGAATGAGAACAGAACTGGGGTTCAGTCTGGTGAAGAAACTGGGATTAGTTCATTAAAAATCCTGTTCTTAGAGGGCCAGGAGAACACGAAACAGCAGGTGGGCCTTAGCCAGTTTGGCTCAGTGGATAGAGCGTCAGCCTTCAGACTGAAGGGTCCCAGGTTCGATACTGGTCAAGAGCACATGCCCGGGTTGCAGGCTCAATCCCCAGTAGGGGGTGTGCAGGAGGCAGTCAATCAATGATTCTCTCTCATCATTGATGTTTCTATCTCTCTCTCCCTCTCCCTTCCTCTATGAAATCGATAAAAATATATTTTTTAAAATGAAAAGAAACAGCAGGTGGGTGTGTGAGTATGAAGACTCCAGAGTCAGAATAACCTGGGTTTGAAAATTCTGGCTGTTTTACTACCTGTGAGGTTGGGCAGGCGCCTCATTCTATCTTGTCTTGTAAAATGGAAATAATGATATTTACCTTTTAGGTTTGATGAAAGTAGCAAATGAATGATGTATATAAAATATGTACTGTAGGTGCTCAACAGTGACAAGTGTTATTATTAGCATCTCTGTGTACATATACCCATTCACAGCAGTTGTTCAGCAACGATGACCATCATCATTAGTGCAGTGTTTGCCTAGTCTTCCCTGAAGATGAAAAGGGAGAGAGAAGCTTGCTTCTGTCCTCTTTGCTTCCCATCCCACAATCCCTCGTGCTTCATCTTTTATTGTTTCTGCATGCAGCTGAGGAATGCATCCCTTAGACAGCTCAAATGGCAGGAAGCCAGGGAAAGAACCCATCACAACAGTGTCCTGATAATAACTAATCTTGATTCAAGTATGCATATGACTCATGTGTGCACTGTGCCAATGGAGACATCAGGATCTGGGGACCAAGTTTCAGCATCTGGTCCAGAGTTAGATTGTGGTGTGTGTGTGTGTGTGTGTGTGTGTGTGTGTGTGTGTGTGTGTAAAATGCCATTGTTACTCATTTGATTGCTCATTTGATATTTTCTGTGGAATTATCTAGTCATTGAATTTCTAGGAAGTGAGCTGCTATTTGTAACAAAGTTGACTCTTCTTTGTTCTAAGTGAACATTTTGTAATGCTCTCTTTCCCTCCTAACATTTTTTCAAAATTTCAAATATATAGCAAAGTTGAAGCCATTTTACAGCGAACGCCCATAAGTTCAGCACCTCAATTCTACCTATCATTAACATCCTATCTAATAAAAGAGAAACATGCAAATTGACCATAACCCTGACACCCTTCCCATTGGCTAATCAGCAGGATATGCAAATTAACTGCCAACCAAGATGGCGGCCGGCAGCCAGGCAGCTGAAGCGAACAGGAGGCTTGCTTGCTCCAGTGATGGAGGAAGCCAAGGTTCCCCTCCTGCCGCTGCACTCTAAGCAACTATGTTGCAATTATAGAAGCTAAACAAGCTCCAGAGACCTGCTTTCAGCCAGCTTCAGCATCAGAGCTTAGAGATGCAGTGATGGCAACAGAGTTTCAATTATAGAAGCCAAACAGACCTAGAAACCTGCTTTCAGCCCTCAGATCTGGAGCCAGCTCTCAGCTCCAGTGACAGCTATAGAAGGTAAATAAATCCCAGAATAAAAAAAAAAAAAAAGAAAAAAAGGAGAGGCTGGGAGCTTAAGTTGCCCTCCAGCCTGAAAACAGCTCTCAGGCCCTCACCCAGACTGGCCAGGCACCCCAGTGGGACCCCCACCCTGAAGAGGGTGTGACCAGCTGCAAACAGCCATCAGCCTGTCATCCAGGCTGGCCAGGCACCCAAGCGGGACCCCCACCCTGATCCGGGACACCCTTCAGGACAAACCAGCCAGCCCCACCCGTACACCAGGCCTCTATCCTATACTACAGGCAGGGCGGGACAGCGTGAGCTGCCATCCAGGCCCCATGTGCAGCCCTGGGCAGTGGGGCATAAGCCCCGCTCCCAGCTGGGACCCCTGTGTGCCATCTGAGCCCCCAGCCAGGACTCCCATGCCGCCTAAGCCCTGCACTGCTAAGCCCTGCCCCTAGCTGGGACCCTATGACTATCGGAGAGCAGGAAAGTGCTGCTGGGCCCTGGGTCACTGTGGTGATCCAGCCTAGGCAGCCCCCAGCTGCGCCTGATCCTGGAGCAGGAAAGCAAGCCCAGCCTGCGGGCAGCCCCAAACTTTGCCTGCTCCCCAGTTGCCATGGTGGTCCGGGAGCAGGAGAGCAAGCCCAGCCTGCGGGCAGCTCCAAGCTGGGCCTGCTCCCGGTTGCCATGGAGACCTGGGAGTGGGAAAGCCCAGCCTGTGGGCAGCCCCCAGCTGGGCCTGCTCCCCGGTCGCCATGGCGATCCAGGAGCAGGAAAGCCTGGCTTGCAAGCAGTACCCCCATCCTGGCCATAGCTCAAGGGAGAGTACAACATGCAGTGGAGGCCAGGAGCCTGAGAGATCAACACAGAGGGGCTCCTGCTCCAAGCCTCCATGGTGTGACTGGCAGACACACAAACACACACACACACACACACACACACAATGCCTGCTCTGAACCTCCAATGTGGCTGGGGGAAGACCCCCAGTGGGGACACACACACACACACACACAGACAAACACACACACGGCAACTGCTTCGAGCCTACGTGGACTGGCTGGGGTCAGGCCCCAGCAGACACACACACACACACACAAACACACATGCGACGCCTGCTCCGAGCCTCTGCTGCCAGACTGTGGCCATCAGTAGGACATCCACTGAGGGCTCCCGGACTGTGAGAGGGGCAGGCTGGGCTGAGGGAACTCCATCCCCAGTGCACGAATTTTGTGCACTGGTCCTCTAGTCCTATATAATAAAAGGGTAATATGCAAATAGACCAAACAGCAGAACAACTGAACAACCAATCAAATCATAATATGCTAATGATATGCTAAAACTGCTCAACTGTTCGCTATGACATGCACTGACCACCAGGGGGCAGACAGTCAAGTGGTCGACCAGTCACTATGATGTGCACTGACCACCAGGGGACAGATGCTTCAACCGGTAAGTTAGCTTGCTGCTGGGGTCTGGCTGATCAGGACTGAACGAGATGGGCCAGACACGCCCTGGAGCCCTCCCACAGTCCCTCCCCAGCCCAATCTTGCACCAGTGGGGTCTCTCAGCCTGGTCTGCACCCTCTCACAATCTGGGACCCCTCAGGGGATGTTGGAGAGTCTGTTTCAGCCTGATCTCACAGGCCACTCCCCTTGGGAGGGCGCCAGACACAGGGCTCATGGCTGGTGAGTGCTGTTGTGGCAGCACAAGCCTCTCCCAATCGGGACTGATTGGGCATGAGCCCATGGCAGGCACAGTTGGATCGGGATGAGTGGGAGCAGCAGGTAGGAGTGGCAGGTGGTGTTGGACTGCAGGTTTTGGCCTAATCCCTGCAGGCCACCCAGAGGGACCCCACCTGTGCACGAATTTGTGCACAGGCCTTTAGTTTTATTATACTTACTAGAGGCCCAGGGTACAAAATTCATGTGCAGGTACAGTCCCTAGGCCTGGCCTGCAAACAGGGGCATCTTCCTTAGCTGCCCACAGCTGGCCCTGCCCCCCTGCCGCCACCCACCCTCGGTTCCCCATTCGCTATCAGGTGATCTGTGCCTGACAGCTAGGGAAAGGGACTGAGAGGTGGTCAGTGCACCTCATAGTGACTTGTCCAGCTGTCGTTCTGGTCGTTCTGCCATTAGGGTCAATTTGCATATTACCCTTTTATTATATAAGATAGAGGCCTGGTGCACAGGTGGGGGCCAGCTGGTCTGCCTTGAAGGGGATCCCAGAACAGGGTCGGGGGGCCTGTAGGAGGTCAGGGTCCTTGGGGCAGGGGCCACAGGGTTTGCAGGCCGGCCATGCCCCAGATCAGGGTGGGGGTCCCCGCTGGGGACAGGGCTGGCCTGGGAGAGGGGCCTGGGAGGTTTGCAGGCTGGCCACACCCCCAGTTTGAGTGGGGGTCCCCATTTGGGGACGGGGCTGGCCTGGGCAAGGGTCTGAGGGTGGATTGCAGGCTGGCCACACCCCTGGCTTTGTCAGGATGGACGGATGTCCAAAGACGTCCAGTCCAATTAGCATATTATCCTTTTATTAGTATAAATTTTTATTATGTATCATCTATCTAGCTAAACCTCTAATCACCCATCAATCCAGCTGCATTAGTTTCCCACGACTGCTGCAGCAAAGAACCACAGACCAGGTGGCTTAAACCACAGACATGCACTGTCTCACAGCTCTGGAGGCTGGAAGTCTGAGATCAAGGAGTCAGCAGGGTTGGTTCCTGTGAGGGCTGTGAGAGAAGGACCTGTTCTAGGCCTCTCTCCATGGCTTCTCCCCGTGCTTCTTCACATTGTCATCCTGCATGTATGTCTGTGTCCAAATTTCCTTCTGTTTCAAAAAATGTATTTTTACTGATTTCAGAGAGGAAGGGAAAGAGATAGAGAGAGCTAGAAACATAAATGATAAGAGACCTCCTTCACATCCCACACTGGGGATCGAGCCCACAACCCGGGCATTTGCCCTGACCAGGAATTGAACCTTGACCTCCTAGTTCATAGATTGACACTCCACCACTGAGCCATGCTGGTTGGGCCAAATTTTCCTCTTTTATAAAGACACCAGTCATATTGGATTTTGCCCTCCCCACCACCAATGAACTGATTTTAACTGTATGAGCTCTGTAATGACCCTGTCTTCAGATAAGGTCACTTCGAAGGGACTTTAACATGTGGATTTTGGTGGGATGTAACTCAACCCATAGCATCTACTTATGTTTGGATGCATTTCAAAGTAAATTTCAGACCTTAGTTCACATCCCCCTGGATACTTCAGTGATCATACTTCATACTTAATGAAGTAGAGCTCTATATCTGTTTATAGCTTTTTAATGTAAAATTTGCATATAATAAAATACTCACAAAAAAGAGAGACAGACAGAGGGCGAGAAGGCTGGTTTGTTTCACACATAAGTAGAGTTAAGAAGGAGGCAATATCATATTCAAAATGTTATTCATGAAAATCAAAGTGATGACCCTTGGGTTCATGTGGTTCAGTCCTAGAGGCATTTACATAGGACATCAGCTCTGAGAGGCTGTATGGCTGCTGTCATCCACCTGTATCCCACAGGCTGACCTGGTTGGATGGGTGAAGCAGCAGGGGAGGGTAGAGCCTGGAATCAGAGCGGTTGTTTGTGGATCCCCTCGCCTACAGAACAAGCTACCCCAACCACCCCAGAAAGAAGACAGCCTCCTGTATTTTAAAGACCCTTGAAGCCCTTCCCTACTGCTTGCCACCCTGTCTCTTTCAAAAGGAAAGAAATCTCCCAACTTTATGGCTCACATGCTCACAGTCTTTATGCTCAGAGAAGTCTTCCTTGGGTCATAGTGTCAGTGCCAGCCAGTCAGCTACGGCTGGTAGCAGCAACTGCCCCTCAGGAATCCTAGTCTCTGCTCCTCCTCCAACCCTGCCTGCTCAGTGGTGGGGTTGTCCATCCCTGCGTCTCTGTCACCTCCACCTGGGCCTATCCCCCTGCCAGAGGCTTGGCGGGGAGAGAGACAGTAGTTGTAGACGCAGGCCTCTGCCCCTCAAAAGCTCCCCAGTTGTTGCACAGCCTCACTGTTTAGGGAAAGTTTATGCTAGAAACTGAAGGCAATTAATGTGTGAATATGATCAGATTTCTCCACTAAGTCCTCAGCCTGATAAGGAAAATCGCTTGTTGTCAACCTAAGGGAGCATTCAAAGAAGACATCTGACTCTTTTCCAGATGAACTTGAAGATTATATCCAAGTGCAGAAAGCCAGAGGCATAGAACCAAAGACTTGTTTCAGACAGATGAGAGCGGACTATTTGGAAACCTGTAGGGACAAAGAAGAGGTTTCAGACCCAGGTACGAAATGTTTGACCAACGACTCCCAACTGAAACCATCCAGACCCACCCAAGACCATGCAATATTTCACAAACAGTGGAAAACCAGTTACCTCAGTGCCCACCAGCTCAGGCTGAGGCTAGACTCCTGAGCTACTGTCGATTCACCAGGCACTGTTTCTCAGGAAAACCAGCACCCCTGATCTGTAGTCAGCAAGAGTATAATTACAGCTCATACAGTGTAGAATCAGAGTTTGCAAGCACCTCTCAGAAAACAGCACCAGTCTCCATAAAGCCAGTCACAAATGGACACAGGAAGAGAAAACAGCACTCAGAAGGTGGAGAAAAATCGGAGGAGAAGCAGCCCAAGCATAAGAGGAAAAAAGGTTGTGACAAAATAGATTTAGACAAACACAAGAGCATCCAAAAAAGCAAAACAGGTAGAAACAGTCAGTATCAGTACAAAAAAGCTTAAGAATCCAAGGGAGAGAAAAAGACGAGATGTAGCCTTTAAGAAAGAGGATCATACGCGTAGAAAAGAGAAAAAAGAACAAGGCAACAAAAGGGCAGAGGAGGAAATGCTTTGGGACCAGTCTATCCTTGGGTTTTGAAGCTCTTGAGTTGATTCTCCTGAGGTTAAACTGAAAAATGATTGAGGCGCTTGGTTTTATGATGTTCATGTTCACAGCACTTTTCTCATGGAAACAGGCACTTTCACTTCTAACAAAGGCCAGGTGAACAGAAAGTATTTAGGACTTGGCCGGGTGCTCAATTGGTTTGAGTGTGGTCTCAATAAGCCAAGCTTCCAGGTTCCATCTCTGGTCAGGGCACATACAGGGAGCAACCAATGAAAGCAGAGATAGGTGCAGCAACAAATCAATGTCTCTCTCTCTCTTCCTTCTCTCTCTTTCGCAAATAAATAAATAAATGAATAAATTTTTAAAAAAGAAAAAGAAAAGTCTTCCCTGAAGTTCACTGGCCATTTTACTGCTCTGTTAAACCCTCTTTCCTTGAGAGGAGCAGGAAACAGGAAGGCAGCCTTCTCTGAATAAAGCGCTCCTAACAGGACTGTAGGACACCTTTTCTATCTTCCATGTAAAAGTCCCAACCTCAGAGGGTCCCTAACAGCTCTGCCCTAATCATGAGCAAGTGGATCTGTCCTGCCCCAGCCTTACCCTATCCTTCCATCCACTACCTCCACAGAAATGACAGAGGCGGGAGAACAGACAGCATCTGCTGGAGGATTCAAGTTTGGGGACGTGCCTCCTGCTACTGTCATCGCCGATTGTCTTTACCAGTAAGTCTGTGTTACTGGCCACAGTGGCCTTGGAGGGTGGTTATTGAAAGCTTCCTTTTCCTTGAAAGTTGGCCAGCTCTTTAGGCTGAGCCACTTCCCTCCCATTACCCAATGCTGGAGTTGGAGTTAGCTTGGTTTTATCTCCGTTGGAGAAATTCTCACTCCACAGCTTTGCCACTCAAGGCAGCTGCCCTCGGTTGGCCCTTCCCATTATGTCTATTGCATAACAAGCTCCTTTGTTCCTGGCTAAGTGTCAATATTACTCAAATATGACAATACTCCCTCTGTTCTCTTCCTCCAGACACATCAGCATCAGCCTTTCCGTGAAAACCAAATCGGCAAGAGCCTTCTGGAAATTGATTCATGATGCTGGAGAAATTTGCTCTGGATGCTAAAGAAATGCCTATTAATGGCACCTTCTCTTGACTGTTTCAATATTGCTGAAGGCCCTGTTGCTTTGTCAGCCACACAAGTAATGAGCTGTTAAGCGTTATCTACTTCTGCCAATTGTCTGGTCATTTCTGGACTCACTTAAGTTTCCCTGGAGCTATAGATGGCCAAGCTAGGAGTAACCTGAAGAGGTCATTGGGTCTACCCTCCTCCAATTCCCTGGCTAACTGATCCACCTATCTATCCACTGACCAAGAGAAGGGTGCATCCATTATCCCTTCAATCCTCATAAGATCCCCAGTGAATGAGGTGTTCCATTCCCATTTCACAGATTTAAAAAAGAATGTTTGAAAGGAACACAAAGCTAGTAAATGGTGCACTGGATAGGAATCCAGATTTAGGACTAATTTTATTCCCCCAGACTGGCCCTGAAGATTTAGAGAAAGCAGTTCAAGGTCATCTTCCCTTCCTCTGCTTTTCAGCTACCCCTGACAAAGAGGACTAAGGCTTTAACAGGGAGCTTTGGGGACAGAAGCAACCAGAATCTCAAGTCTTACCTCTGTGGAGCAGGGTTCCTTGTAGAATGGAGGGGTTGGGGGTGAAAAGTAAGCATGACTGATTTGAGCTAGCAACAAGTCTTCAAGACTGTGTGGAGAGCACAGTCCCTGTAAGCCAGGGCTTTTCTTCACTACCCTCCATGGGGAAGGAAAAGAGAGGCACTTGTAATGTGCAGACTCACTGGTCCCCAGCCTGAGCTGCAGTATCCCATTGAGATTTCCTGACAGAGTGGCAGTCAGGCTGCGGAGCCTGGGTTACGGGTGGAGGACTGCAGGACTTCCTTGGAGAAGTCGCTGGATGCCCCCAGGCCTGTGCCCATCCTTTGCCTGCCTCTCTCTGTGAGACAAGGCTCTCTGAGTTTGGGGAGCAGGGCCCCCTTCCTAAGCTGGATGTAACCACCCCCATTTTGATTCCCAAACATTCCTGCTAATGCCTTATGAGACATTTGAACTTGGGGGTGGGCTTGGCTGTGTCTTAGTCCGTTCAGGCTGCTATAACAGAATACCACAGACTTATCAACAACAGAAATTTACTTCTTACAGTTCCAGAGACTATTTAAGACTATAGTGCATTTTTGTTGGGTTCTGGTGAGATCTTATTCCCAGATTTCAAACAGCCAACTTCTTCTATCCTCGTGTGGCAGAGAGGAAGCAAGTTCTTTCCTGACTCTTAAAAGGACAGTAATCCCATTCAGGAGGACTCCACCCTCATGAGCTCATTTAATCCTAACTACCTCCCCAAACCCCCACCTGCTAATATCATCACATTGTGTGCTAGGGGTTCAACACTGAATTTGGGGAGAACACAAATATTCGGTCTACAACAGCTGGAAGGTCTTTTACTTTCCTTCTGTGTTTTCTGCTTGCAGCAAGAGCTATTCCCCTGCCTGGCTCTCTTCATTGTGTTTGGAGAGGTAGGTTCATTTGAAAAACATTGGAGGTTGTGTCCTCAGGCTTTACAGCCACCCTGTACCCTCCCACCCATCAAAGGGTGTAGCTTGGGAAGAGTATAAAACCAGGTGGGCTCCCAGGACATAGAGAAGGCAGGCGTACAAGGGGAGGTGGAGACCTGAGGGTGAGGGATGGGAGAGAGAAAAGCAGAAGAAAGAGGAAGCTAGAGAAAAGACTAGGGAAGAAAGAGAGGAAGTGGAAAGATAGAAGAGGGGGAAGGATGATAGAAACAAGGAAGGAATAGAGGGGGAGAAAGGTGGAGATGATAGCAAGTGCTTGGTTGCAGGCCAGACTGTGTTTCTGGGCTGCTGCTTGCTCAGGCCTGGCTGAAGCTGACAATGATTTTCCTGGGGGTGATCCAGGCTGAGCAGTAGAAAATAGAAGCTGTTCTAATAGTACTGATAATATTAATAAATGAAAGAGCTAATGTCGACGGTAATTGGGTTGAAAGAAAAGCTCGCTGCAGTGAGAGGGAAGCCATTCCAATGCCCATTTGACTTCAATTTGTGTCTAGTATGGAAATTTTAAACCCTTAAAAACTGCATTTTCAAGCTGGAAGGAACCTTGAACCTCTCAGAGGCTGTCAGCCCACTCATTTTACAGAGAAGGCTCAGAGAGATTAAGTGATTTTCTTAATACAGCCCTGCAAATTACCAGGGCTGTGGTAATGGCAAAATCTGAGCCGGGAAATCTTACCTCCCAATTTGAGAGGCAGCTGCATGCTGCTGAGTCTGAGCTCTTACCCCAGCTCCCCTCTCGGCCCAGCAGGGGGGGGGAGGGGGAGGGCTCTGTTAGGGTCTCCTCCGCAGGATGGGTCTGGGAACTGTTGCCATGGAAGAACAAAGTCACTTCTCCCTTGAGTGTAGCCGGGTTCACTGGGAGCCTCCCTTCCTGCTGCGAGCGGTACCATAAGAACAAAACTCTACAACAGCTCACGATCCCAAGAAGCCACGGCTCAGAGCGCCTGGCTCAAGGGGAAACGTTCCATAAAGTATTCCAGCCCCACAACAAAGACTTAAGGAGTTTGCCCACCACGTGGTGCCGGGCTAGTGTTTTTCTTTTCCTCCTCACCCAGGCCCATGCTGCTTCCTCCCCATCAGCCTGGCCATATAGACCTGCACTATCCCATACGGTAGCCACTAACATGGCTACTTACATTGAAATTCATGGCATGAAATAAAATTTAAAAGTCATTTCCCTCTACTACTCACACTCCAAGTGTGTCCTGTAAGCCAGTGGCTGACCTAATGGACAGCAGAATCCAGAACATTTCCATCCCTGCTGAAAATACCATTGGACATTGGCAGTAAAAGGCCCGCCTCTGTAGTTTTGCTGTTCTTTGTATGTTTGTCTTACTGTTTCTACTGGAGGCTGCTTTAAACCCAGCTGGGGGCAGTTGCAGGGCCCACCGGGCTGTGGAGTGCCCTGCAAGCCCAGGAAGGTGTGTGTCCCTGTAGAGCTGCCGCTGTGCCTCCTTTCAGAGCAGCAGACGAGCAGAAAGAGGAGACTCCGCACTGCCTGCAGGGGCTGACTTGCTGGTCTCTTCCCTCACCATCATCTCTGGCTCCTCCATTGCTCCTCCGTGTCCCTGGTGACTAAAGGGTAAGTGGCTTGAACAGCCACTCAGGCTCCCAGGTCCTGCTGAATTGAGCTGAGCACTGGATTTATCACCCACTTCCAAACTGACTCATCCCTCTTCCCCCTTCATGGTTTATTCCTGCATACCATGACCTCAATGTCCAATCCAATACATGGACTAACAAAAAGGCAGCAACCACAGCGACCTGCAAATTGGAATCCAAAAAGAAAAGGCCAGACTCACGTTTCCGGGCAATTACTGACTTCTAGAAGGAAGAAGAAAGGGCCACTTCTTGCTTCCCCACCAAGTGCTGTGTATTTTGCCAATGAAGCAAAAAGACACAAGACCAGTGGGAGATCAAACCCACCAGTTTCCTAAACATTACAGAATGCTCATCTGGTTTTGCTTCTACACCCCTCTGATGAGCTCAGATGTCTCATGGATTCATTCACTCACTCACTCATTTTTCTGCACATCTGAATCACCTGGAGAGTTTTTTAAAAGCACACAAACCCAAAGTATAGGCAGGCAAACTGAATCTGAGAATGTGGAGAATGGGGAGAGTGTTGAGGGGCATGGAGAGGCATTGGGCCTGGGCTCATATGTCTCCCAAACATGGCCAGCTTATGCTGTTGCTGGCGCCTGAGTAGGAAGCCCTGTGTTCATTCATTCCTTTACCATTCATTTATCCGCTCAACAAACATTCTTTGCACAGACAATAGGGTGGTGAAGGCCTGGGAGGAGGAGATGGAAGTGGGCTGGAAGAGGTTAATGGGAGAAAAAGGAGGACCTATGTAATCCTTTCAACAGCAAAGATTAAAAACAAACGAACAAACAAAAAAACATTCCTTGAATGCAAGGGCTGTGTTAGGTGATGGAGAGACAATGGACCATATGCAAAGGTCTTTGGGCTTGGCTGCACATTAAAAACAACTGGAGAGCCCGGCCTGTGTAGCTCAGTGGTTGATCATTGACCTATGAATCAGGAGGTCACAATTCAATTCTCAGTCAGGGCCACTTCCCCAGCTTTCAGGCTCCATCCCGCTCGGGGTACATGCAGGGGGCAGCCCATCAATAATTCTATCTCATCATTGATGTTTTTAATCTCTCTCTCCCTCTCCCTTCCTCTCTCTGAAACCAATAAAAACATAAAAACAATTAAAACTACAAAAATTATTTTTTTAAAAACACACCTGGAGCACTTTTGAAAATCCTGATGCCCCGGCCATGCTCCAGAGCAACGAAATAAGAATCTCTTGGGAGTGGGACCGAGGTACCAGCATTTTTAAAGTGCTGCCCATGATTTCAATATTTTGGCTTGAGGGTGAAAGAATTCTGTGAAAGCATGGGCTGGGGCGGATGGGGGTTCTCACTTATCCTTGTTGGGGAGGTCAGCAATCTTTCCCATGGAGGGTGCAGTCCCAGCACCCATGCTAGCCTGCTGAGTATCCTCAGCGTCCTTCATCAGGCAGGCGTTAGTGCAGAGAGGAGAGGGAGGACTCACCCAGGGAGGGTTCAAAGGACATAGGACTCAGTGCTGTCCCAAAGAAGGAAGAAACAGCCCCCCCTCAGCCCCTCAAGTCGGTGGGACCACAAACTGGAACTTGAAATGGCCTGGCCCCAGGAGCCACATGATCTCTGCCTTGAAGCCAGGTGTTCATATGCTGAGGGAACACCACCATTTCTAGGGGGAGTGGCCGTGGGACAAGGCCAGAGGCAGACATCTCTCATCTCATTCCATTATTTGTAATCTATTGTCAACACTTTTGTTCATGTTTTTTAAACAGTTTCTGAGCACCTAGCATGACTCAGGCATAGACACTGGGAGCTTAGAGATGAAAGCAACCTGGGAAATAGCTGAGGCTCCGAAAGAGGCTGATGTCTTTCATGTCTCTGTGACTCTCTGACGGGGGTTGAAATGGAAAGATGCTCTTCATCCCCTAAGCTGATTTCCTAGTGGCTGGTAAATAATGCACAGGCTTTCTGGGGCTCCAAGGCTGGACCAACTACCCTTTATTATTCAAAGTAAACCCAACTGCATGACTACAGCCAGGAATTCAGCTCTACACCCAGCGTTCTGCTGAACACGGTAGGCGTGTGGCAAGACCCCCGCCTACTCTCTTTCACTCTTCAGGGGGCCCTGTCTCTGCTCTGCCTTGTCTCAGGAACAAGGCCATGTGAGAATCTCTACATGGGCACAGCCTAAGCGTTTTTTCCTTTTTTTCTAAATTTAATGTGTTTTTTATGGTTGATAGTATTACAGAGGTCCCCTATTTTTCTGCCCTTAGCCCCCTTCCACCCACCCCCTGCCCCACCCAAGGCCTTCACCACACTATTGCCTGTGTCCATGGACTGTGCATCTATGCATACAAGTTCTTTGGTTAACTTCTTCCCATCTCCCCCCACCCCTTCCTCTGAGCTCATTCCTACTTAGAGAGTGTGTTTGTCTCTGTTGCTATGGTTGTTACAAGCCCAAGATTCTGACCGCAACCCTTAGAGATGGCCCCAGTTCAGGAAAGTGTCACCAGGCCAACGCTTCCTGGAGCGGGAAGAGTTTCCAAAGCTGAAGGAGATGGTTAGCAGAGCTCCGTTCTCTTCTGCTCAGCACCAGTTCCCTTCTATTTTATCAGACACTTTCCAAACACTGTAAAGGGAAGGCTATGCTATAGAGCAGTGATGGCGAACCTATGACACGCGTGTCAGAGGTGACACGCGAATTCATTTTTTTGGTTGATTTTTCTTTGTTAAATGGTATTTAAATATATAAAATAAATATCAGAAATATAAATCTTTGTTTTACTATGGTTGCAAATATCAAAAAATTTCTATATGTGACACGGCACCAGAGTTAAGTTAAGGTTTTTCAAAATGCTGACACGCCGAGCTCAAAAGGTTCGCCATCACTGCTATAGAGGGAGGGAAGGAATTTTGGAATTAACAAAGAACTAGGTTCAGATCCTGGTTATTCCATTTATAATTAGGCAGAGTCATATGAAGTTGATGATATATTTCCATTTCTACCTATATATGCAGAAATTTTATAGATTTCAACCTGTAGATAAATTTAATCTCTTTATGCCTCAATTTGTTCCTCTGTAAAATGGGGGTAAAGTTACTTATCTGGCAGGATTGTTGTGAAGCTAAGTGAGATGTATAACTGTGTGCCCAGACAGTAACTGAACAGATTCCTTTCATGTGAAAACTGAATACTCAGCATCTACTAAATGCCAGGCACTGGCTCAAAATGACAGCCGTTGTCATTATTGTCATAAGCAGTATTATAGCAATCTGGTCATCCTTCCTTGTCCTCAGCCACAGGCCCCTGCAGAGCCCCTGTCACACCAGCAGTGGAGTGAGAATGGGTGTGGTGAAGGACTCAGGGTCACACAGGCCCAGAGTAAGTCTGGGCTCCGCCCTGTCCCACCTGGGGGCAGGTCGTGCCTTCTAAGACCCTCGCTTCGCCCTCTGCTGAGGGGGGCTCACTCTTCCTCCACAGCTTGTTTAGAGAATTAAATGGTTATAAGTGCAAAGTACCTGACACAGAGTAGGTTCTTCATAAATGACCTGAGGCCACAAGAAACACGGGTGAGGGCTCTGAAGGGAGCAGGAGAGGGGCTCAGGACTGAACAGGGACTTGGGGAGAGCTGGAAGCTAAGCTGACCGCAGAGGCTTCCCTGCTCACCCTCTGGGACATCACCTGGGGGAGAGGTTTCTGGCTGTCAGAAGCCTGAGGGAAAGACCTCCTCCCACTGGAAATTGTACTGGAAAGAGAGAAAGCGCGCTCGAAAAACACGATTACTGTAGCCATTGGCAACCAGATGCCGGATGCAGCTAAGGCCCAGCACCTTAATTGGGGATTAGAGGCTGAACTTTACCAACGCACTGCCTTGGTGGCTTCATTAAGAGCTGGAAAATTCTCCATGCAGATGCAATGACCTTTTGTGAAGTGACCTAGAGTCTGGCTGGGCCCCAAGGAGCATCCTGCCCCGCCAGACGCTGCAGTGACCTCCCCACCTGTCCTCTCCCTGCCCAGCACCACGGGACTTTGCCCTGCCTCCTCCACCCGCCTGCAGAGAGACAGAGAAGGGAGACAGACCGACCACACACTCTCTGTACACTATGGTGTCATTTGATGGGGCCCGGACAATGATAATGAAATCATCTCAGTTTATTTGGGACTCTATCTAATTTCAAAGCACTTTATTCCTTGGTATCAGAATCTCCTGTACATTTGTCTGTATATAGAGCATTCAGCCCAATGTGCCCTGGAAAGCATACATGTGAAGCTATTATTACTATTATTTAGATAATTTCCCACTGAACTACAAGCTACTTGAGACTACAGCTGTATTTTTATTCATCTTCTTGTCCTCTGCACCTAGTCCTGTGTGTTTTGAATGAAATACAGAATAAATATTTGTAACTGTTTAATGAAATAAGTTCATTTAAATTTCATAAAAGTCTGTGAAGGGGTTTCCTTTCACTTAAAAACAAGGAACCTGAGACACAGGTAAGGAAAGTGACACACAGTGAGAGAGCTAGGGTTAGAGGACATTCTATGCTGAGGGTGAAAGGAGGATATGGGGCGCTGTACTGGGGTTGGTCAAGGAAGGCTTCCTGAAGGAGGTGCCATTCTATGGGCTTTTCACAATGACTGAGCTTCGGAGGCCCATAACGATGAGGAACCAATAAAGGGAAATGCATGAGTAACCTACTGGGGAAGGAAGGAACACGCTGCAGGGAGTGGTGTGGGGAAAAAAGATTTAACAGGGCAGGCTGAGACCGAGCCTGAGAGGGTCTTGAATGTCACCCTCAAAGTTGAGGCTTTATCCTGAAGGCGATTAGGCTGGGGCACACCTGGACCCCCTTCCACCCCAAAACACCAAACCTGGGCCTGTGTCTCTCCCACGTGGGGCTCTGTGTTGGCCACTAGTGCCGGCTCTTGAAAGGGTCGGAGCACTTTCACCCGAGTACAACACAGGGTCATCTGCTGGGCAGCATGATTCATTCACTAGTGCCAGGAAAACGGAGAGAAGCAATCTGCCTGGGCCTCTAATGAGAAAGATTGGAGCCCACAGGGTGCATGTTTATTACTGAGGACGCCACATTAATTATGGACTCTGAAGGGGAGGGGAGCTGTGTGCTCAAGCTGGGGAACTTCTGGAAAAGGTAGCCTGAGTCAGGTGCATATCACTCTGGCCCAGCCCCTAGGGCTCACACTCAGCCCCCTGAGGAATGTTTGCTCAACTCTGTATTCATTCATTCACTCAGCAAATATTTCTTAAATACCGACTTGTCCAAGGCACCTGTACCAAGGCCTGGAGGCCCATGTCCTGGAAGCCCCCAGAACCTGGTGACTGTTGGAGACAGATGCACACACCCTGATATTTAGAATAAAATTTGCTGGGATAGACTCACCCAAAGCATAGGCTCCAAACCTAGTCTGGGGTGACTCCGATGGGCAGGGGTTATTTGGAGCTCCTTGCAAGCCACCTCCGGGGCTGGTTCTTTAACTTTTCAGCAAAGAGAGCCACTGGCCCAAGGTAGAGGGCAGTTGTGCCAGATCAAGAGCCATCCTAGGATCTAAACTCAGAGTGTTGGGACCAGAGCTCCAGAGACCGTATGAAAGAGCTAAGGAATCTGAAAGATCTAAGCTCCTTGGGCACAAGAGCCCTGTCATCCTGATTCATCACTGGGTGCCCAGTGTCAAGTACAGGGCCTAGAGGTATTGTGAATGAATAAATAAATTAATGAATGAACAAATCCAGTCACTTTCTAGCTCTGTGACTTGGAAGGATCACTTCACCATCTGAGTCTCCTTCAATGTCTGTGAAACACTGATAGCAAAGGGTTATGCGGAAAATTGCTGAGATGATCAAATGTGGCGGCCCTGAATGTGTACGCTCTTATAGAGGTTGTGTCTAAAGTAGGAAATTAGACCACTTTGAGGAAAAATGATCTTTTCATAGCTGCAGCCTCCCAGGATGGTCACTTCAAGACACTCGTTTCTGTTGAAATTGAGGTCTAAGCAACACCAGTGATTTGGCAAAAGTCATACCACCAGATCACAAATGTAGGTCATTTGTCATTCCATCATTCAGTTGCATCAGCAAGCATTCACAGGGCCCCCATCAGGTGCTGGGCACACCCAGCATTCTCTCCACTACATCCAGCTGGGGCATGGTGTAGGCTGGCCAAATGCCCATCCTCGGAGACCATCTTATGCACCCTCTTCCTCTCACAGGCTAGGAGAAGGGCACTAGTTGGCAACAGGCACTAGGTCAGTGGACTGGGCAGTGGTGAAGTGAGCCTCACTTCTGTTTTCTGACTTTTGCTCCAGGCTCCTCCCTTCTACGTCTCCCTCCTCTCATTGAGACCAGGGGTCTGTTTCCCAAGGATGTGAGAACAGCAGGAACTACATGGCCCACGTGTATGGGGAGTGGCAATGAGAAGGGAGCGAGGGAGGGAGGGTAGAGGCAAGGTGGAGAAGAGAACCCACTAGAGAAACTAGAGCTTGTTCAGACCCTATGGTCCCCAGGCAGGAGAGGTCCTCCTGTGCTGTCCTCTGGGAACACTCCCCGAGAGCTGGTTAAGGCTGAAGAAACTCCAGGTGTGGAGTAGGGGCCAAGCTCCGGCAGATGGGTCTCCCAGAGTCAGCCCCCAGGTGCCCTTTGGATGTTGGCTCTAAATTCTTACCTTTATCCATCCTTGGGACTTGTGGGTAGGTGTGAGGCAGAGGAATGAAAGCAGGGGGTGTGGGGAGGGAGAGAAGTATGTTGCCAAACCCCATTCTGCACTACAGCTTTAGGGGCAAATTCTATATGTGTGCATGTGTGTATATGTGTGTGCACATGCACGAGTGTGTGCATGTGTGAGTGTGTGCATGTGCATTCAGGTCAGAGTTGTCCAGAGAAAAAGAACTAATAGAATGTAAAAAGATTTATTGTAAGGAATTGGCTCACATGAATATGGAGGCTGGCAAGTCCAAACTCTGCAGGGTGGGCCAGCAGACTAGAGACCCTGGAGAGCCGATGTGCAGTTCAAATCCCAAAGCTGTCTGCTGCAGAATAGAGAAGAGCCGATGTTGCCGATGGAGTCCCAGGGCAGCCGGCTGGGGAATTCTCTACTGGACTCTTCAGCTGACTGGATGCAGCCCACCCACATTATTTCCTTTTCTCAAAGACCACCCATTAAATGATAATCTCATCTGAAAAACACCATCACGGAGATACCCAGAATACTGTGTGACTAAATATCTTGGGCACCCTGTAGCACAACCAAGTTGACATACAATATCACAGAACGTCCGTGTGCTTGAGTGCTTAGGAAGGCTTGAAGCATGGTGTCTCCCACATCCAAACCAGCCCCCAGCACTAGGAAGGGCGTCTGCCATGGAACTTAGCGTGAAAACCAAATCTCGCCAACATGTCCTCTCAACACGTCTGTGTGTCTCCATGTGGGGTTCCCTGTCATAAGAGTCGTGTGTCTCTCTGATTCTGGGTCCTGGGTCAGGGAGTAGATGTGACCAGATGCTGGTGATAGGAGCGCGTGGTTCTCTCAGTGCTAACCAGAGTCCCTTTTTCAGAACTCCACCAGCCACTTTTCCAGCACTCACAGCACATCACTGTCCAGAAATGTGGCCATCACCCTCTTTGCATGATAATGGAAGCACTAAGAGGAAGTGCCACGTCAAAATGACACCCTGATCAGAGACTGGGCTCGCTGCCTGTCCCATCTGCCCCAGGTGGTACATGTTTAACCAGGAAGCGTCATGTGGAACTGAGCAGGACACGCCTTGGACTGGATCCTCTTTCTCTCACTTCTACCTAAACTGCACCCTTCTGTAGAAATGGACAAGAGCCTGTGGCCTCCATCCCACCCGTGGCCTGTCCTCCTGACACCCTCCTCTCCTGCACCTGGTCCTGGCTCCAGCTGCCCTTCCTAGGCCTGCTCCCGTTCCCATGTAGAACATGCTGGTTTTATCTCTACACCTTTGAACTTGTGTTGACATAATGCCAAGTAAGGTTCCCTTTTTTGTTCTTCTCTCTCTCAGATTTGTTTTAGATATCTGTGCCCTTGATTCCACCATGACCTTTGTGGTCATTTTGCTCAATTTCTGGAATATCCTATAGAGATCCTGATTACAGTGACATCAAACACAAAGATTCGTTGGGGAAAGGGTATTCTTATACAGTGGAGTCTTCGCACCATCGAGTGTTACACCTCTCCGTTTGTCTTTATATGATTGTCCCCAATTTTCCTGTATGTTTGTGGTTAGGTTTTTGGTTTGGGTTCCCCCAGAAGCAACCTCTGAACCAAGGGTTTGAGACAAAGTTTATTGGAAAGTACAAGGAATTCAGGGAAGAGTGATCCAGGGGAGGAAGGCAGCCAATGAAAAGGCATTTTCTGAAACCAGCTTCTCAGTGATGATGGGAGCCGAATCCTGCAGGGAAGCTGGAGAATGGCGCGATGTTCGTGCCTCCGAATTATCTCAGCTAAGGAGCACGGGGCCCCTGCATGCACACTCATTGGTTTGGGCTGCCTCTGGGAAGGATTAACTCCAGGGGCTCTGTCCAGACTGTGCGGCCGTGGTTCCCCACAGGGCAGCCACAGGGAGCAAGAGCTGGTGCTACAAAGAAACGGTGGTGGCAACCACGGAGGTGTGAGCACTGCCCGGGCTCCGGGCAGCCTGTAGGACAGGTCCTCCTGCTTAGGAGGGAAACTGGGGCTGTGGCTGGAGGCCATGCCAGTTCAGTATGGGTAAGAGCTTTCTGTCTGAGATGGTGGCGCCACCACCGCAGTTTTCAAGCAGAAGCCGATGGACATGTCAGGGATGCTTACAAGGAATCCCACCGCCAGGAATCTGGACTAGAGCAGCGGTTTTCTGCAGAGATCCCTGTGGCGATGCTATTAAAATGAGACACTGGAACTAGCACAGCTGCTCGGGCCTGTGGGGCCAGGTGACCTCCGAGAGCTTGTCCCACGTCACCAGCCCCAGCAGGTGGACAGGCCAGGGCGCTGTGAATGGGAGCTGGCTCTCCAGCCCTGAGGACTCTGCTCCTTTTATAGTAAATTGCTTGGCACTTTTTTAGTAAATTGTTGAGCAATTTCATATTCTTCCATTTGAACTAAGCATCACAATGAATTATTTGAGCCTGAGCAGTTGGGGTTCTGAGCACAGCGGGCTCCTAGAGGGATCGCGGCTGGATGGTACCAGATGGATTCTCTGTGCACAAATGCTCAGAACATGGCTTCAAAGTGGTGAGTGCTCTTCGGGAAGCTGGGACTGAGTGAAGGGGCCAGGAGAGGAACGGGTGTCCCAGGAGGAGTGGGAGAAAGCAAGGCCCTCCCTGGCCCCAGCGAGTCCACTCCATCCGTCAGTGAACTCCCCGAGCTCTCGCGATTCCTGGGCATTTCTCTTTCCCGACTCCTCTAGTAAATGCCTGTGTGGATGGGGGACAGAGAGTAATCAGAGGACACACTGATGGGTGGAGCCAGCCCCACCCACCTCCACCCACTTACTGCAGAGGGGTAGGGACAGGCCTAGCTAGCCCTCCTAGAAACACTACCAGTCCCTATCGAAAGAAATCTATTGCTTATAAAACATTCTCCACATCACAAGGGATGCCTCTGCAAAATAGAATTCCTAGGGGAAGGTGGGGTATTAATATATTGTTCCCCAGGGTTTCTGAACATGAACTTCTTCACTCTGAGATTCATTTAGGGGCAGAGATGCTGTGTTTTGATTCAACTGAATAAACATATATTGAGACTCTACTACGCAGAGGCAGCCTCTGCCCCAGGCAGAAAGACATGGCAGTTTACGGGAGAACTAGGCAATTCAACACAAATGCTAGCTCAGTGCGGTGTGCGAATGCAGTGATCTTCCCTCCCTCCTCCCTTGCTCCCTCCCTCTCCTCCTTCCTTCTCCCCTTCTTCCTTCCTTCCTGCAATATATATATATATATATATATATATATATATATATATATATATATATATATATAACCTACTAGGTAGCATCACTTTTCTAGTTGCAGAGTATGTGGTGCCATATATAACAAATAAAATCCTTGCTCTCGTGAAACTTACATTCTAGTGATTGAAGGTAGACAATTAACAAAAACATCTATAAAATAACTTGCTATGAATGAAATTTGACTAGAGGGTACTTGGGGGTGCTATTTTATTAGGGGTGGTCAGGGGCAGCCTCCAGCAGTTGACTTTTGAGCAGAGCCCTAAGCAAGAGGAGGGAATGAACAATAAAAAATGAAGGGGAAGAAAATTCCTGCATAAGAAAGAATAACGGCAAAAAAATCAAGCAGAGTCTTTCAAAATAGTGGGATAAGTAAGAGTTGCAAAGGAAGTTCAAGGCCAGGGACCTCATTAGACCAGTACAGGAGAGAACAGGGAAGGGTCAAGGAGGGCTGCCTTCAGGGGTGTGCAGCAGTGGGGGTGGGGTCCACACACAGGGAACTGCAGGGCATGGTTCAGGGCTAAGCCTGCAGACAGCCTTCAGGATGCTGCAGGTGGTCTCCTCTGAGGAGCCTGAGCTTGAGACCACAGGCTCCCACGATGGTTTGTGAGGCAGAACTTTCAAGAGAGAGAGTTCATGGCTGTAAGTCAAGAGACTCACCAGCTGGGACACTTTTCTCTTCTAACCTTGGTGGCCCCATCTGTCAATGTAAGCTGGCCACTCTTGTTCCTGTGTGCACTGAATACTTTCAAGGTCATGGAGCCCCTCCATGCACAGAACAGATTCTGGGTCCCCAGGAGGCAGAGCTGCTTCTACGCCCTCAGCTCCTGCCCTGTGGGTGGCTGTCAGGAGCTGAGGACCCACTTGTGAGGGAGGCCGCTCTCCTCCTCACCTGGTGCCTGTCCCTATAAGCCTGAAGATCCAGCCCTCCTACCCTGCAGGCCTCCCTAGCAACCATCCCCTGTTTCCAGGCACAACTACCCCCACTGTGCCCACTGCCCAGCAGCAGAGTTGTATAATAATATCACCTAGGAATGGAGCGACATAGAGCTGGCATTTCCTCCTTCTCCTCTCAGAAATCACCTCCATGCCACAAGGCAAATGAGAGGCAGGAACACAAACTCCATCTTTGCAAAGTAGGAGAGACCTGAAACTTGAAGCCACAAGGCAGATGGACATGCCATCCCAATAATGAAGATCCAGTTGGAAGAAGTGGAGAAAGGGCCAGCAGCAGAGCTCAGAGAGAACTTGCAAAATACATTTCTGGAAGGTGAGAAGCCCTCCTTGAGATGCAAAACCTAAACCCCATGATTTCAAAAGCAGGACAAAGGAAATGGAGTGGTGCCAGGAGAGTCTCCAGACCCAACTCCATGAAGCAGAGAGGGTGGAGAGAGACCAGGTGCCACCCAGAGACAGTCCATCCTCGTGACAGTGGGCCTGAAGGAAGGGCTGTGCCTGTGGGTTAGCCCACAGTGGCCTATCTTCTCTGGCTGGAGAGAAGTAAAGCCTAAACTACTGTACGCAGAACGCTGAGTCCTGGAGAGAAGTTCTGGCAACATGAACACAGCCCAGCCCACACACGCTAACCGCAAGGAAAAACTCCCCTCCCTCAAAAGTGAGCATTTGGAAAGGAACCAGCACAGGTCTAGACAAAGAAAGCAAGAGGGAAGGAGTAAAGAAACAGGAAAAACAAATAGCAGGTGAAGAAGAATCAACAGGAAAATGTTTCCACAGAGCTGAATAAATACTGACTAAATATTTCACCATGATTTTAAAAGAAAAGAATGAGGCAATTGTCTTGGTGAAGCAAAAACACTGAATAAAGATGTGAAAGAAATTAGTACCTATTATCTAAGAAATAAAGGATTGAATGTATTATATAAAAAGAGGGGGATTAAGTGTATTATGTAAAGTTATAGTTATGAAGATAAGAACCAGAAAAATACAAACCTTTTAAAATACAAACCTTCTAAGCAAAGGCAAGGGGAGGGGAGAGGGAGTCCACATAGAGAATGTTTTGTAAGTAAAAAACCAGAAGCATATCACAAAAACAATGACAAAACTATGCCCAAACATATATGTCATATACTGGTAAATCCATGTTAATAACTTAAACTCACTTACCTTATTATTTTTTTTAAAGGCTTTAAGACTGTATCACAAAGCAAAACCAATCCTGCTGCATATAAAATCCACCTAAAACAAAGGGATTTAGAACATTAACAAGAAACAGATGGACAATGGTACCAGGTACATGCACACAAAAATAAACAGTTCAGTATCTAAACATCAGGTAGGCTGAATTGGGATGAAAAGAATGAGACAAACAATGGCACTTTATAACGCTAACAGCTACAATTCACCATGAAAGAAAGCATTCTGACTACCTATGTATAAATGGGTAGCATCAATATTTACAAAGCAAATATAGAAGATATAAGAAAAGAAGAAATAGGCCCTCATTCAACTTTCTATGGTCAAAGATCAAGTGGATAAAAATTAAGTCTACAGAAGACTAAAATAATATAGCTTAATAAGTACATTTTATTTGTATATTTCAAATTCTGTACTCTTAAAACAGATACATCTTCATTTGAAATGTACTCAAAGTAAAAAAGTACCAAATTCATTCTCTGGTCATATGGCACTAAAACTAGAAATGAATAATAAAATCTAAAATAAAAAATAATTCTCACCACTGGGTAAAAAGTTTAAAGTCTTTTTAAAACAACTCTTAGGTCAAAAAGGAATGAAAATATTCATAACATAGCAGAATAGTTAGAACATGATAAAATTAAGACAATATATATATAAATTCAATGGAATACAGCTAAAGTAATATCAAAAGGGAAATTTATTTCATTAAATACTAATATTAATCAAGGGAATATAAAATAAATGAGTTAAGCATTTAATTTTAGAAGCTATAAAAATAATAAGACAATGCTTAGGAAAGCAGAAGGAAGGATTTAATAGTTAAGAGCGGAACTAAATATTAATTTAAAAAGGGAAATGTTAGAATAAATCCAAGAGCTGACTTTTAGGAAAATACATAAGTAAATAAATAATCTAATTAATAAGAGAGAAAGCAAAACTCTACCAAATAAGGTATATAGAGGGGGAAACCAAGGTATAAAGGAAATCAAAACACTACTTTCCTCAATTCTATGTAAATCCAGTTGAAATTTTCAAAAGACTGAATAATTGCATAAGTCATATAATTTTCTAAACTGACTCTATAAAAGATAGAAAGTCTAAACAGACCAATTACAGAAGAATAAATAGAAAAAGTTGGCAAATTTTCTCTCTATAATAGTACATGCCAGAAATTTTTACAAAATAAGTTTCTAAGTCTATTTTTTTAAAAAGAAAAAGTCCTGCCGAAACCAGTTTGGCTCAGTGGATAGAGCGTCGGCCTGCAGACTGAAAGGTCCCAGGTTCGATTCCGGTCAAGGGCATGTACCTTGGTTGCGGGCACATCCCCAGCAGGGAGTGTGCAGGAGGCGGCTGATCGATGTTTCCCTCTCATCGATGTTTCTAACTCTCTATCTCTCTCCATTCCTCTCTGTAAAAAATTAATAAAATATATTTTAAAAAAGAAAAGAAAAAAGAAAAAGTCCTACACTAGAGATTGAGAGGTGTAGAGGATCTACATAGTCACAAACCCAAACAGAAAGCCAAAATGAAGAGACAAAGAAACAACCCCCAAATGAAAGAACTAGAGAATTCTCCAGAAGGATAAATGAAGCAGAGATAAGAACTAGAGAATTCTCCAGAAGAAGGGATAAATGAAGCAGAGATAAGAACTAGAGAATTCTCCAGAAGAAGGGATAAATGAAGCAGAGATAAGAAATTTATCTGAAACAGAGTTCAGAGTAATGACGGTAAAGATGCTCAACAGCATGAAAAAAGATATAGTAACAATGAAAAAAGAACATTCTGAGGTAAATAATGACATAACACAAATAAAGAACACATTGGAAGGCATACACAGCAGATAAGAGGAAGCTGAGGATCGAATAAGAGAATTAGAAGACAGAGATGAACATATCACTCACTCAGAAAACCAAAAAGAAAAAACAATTAAAAAAGCAGGGGAACAGCTTAAGGGAGTTGTGGGACAATGTGAAACATAACAATATTAGAATAGCAGGCGTGCCAGGAAAGGCAGAAAGAGAGAAAGGCATAGAGAAGGTGTTTGAAAAAATAATGGCAGAAAACTTCCCTAACCTGGTAAAGGAAAATGTCGCACAAGTTCAGGAGGCAGAGAGAACCCCAAAACAAGAAGCACCCAAACAGGTCCATGCCCAGACACTTCATAATTAAAATGCCAAAAATTAAAGAATAAGAGAGAATCTTAAAGGCAGCAAGAGAAAAGAAAACTGTTACCTACAAAGGAGTTGCCATAAAGCTGACACCTGATTTCTCATCAGAAACTCTACAGGCCAGAAGGGAATGGCATGAAGTACTCAAGATAATGGAAAGCAAGGATCTGAGACCAAGATTACTATATCCATCAAGGCTATCATTCAAAATTGATGGACAAATAAAGGCTTCCCAGACCAGAATAAAAAAAAAAAAAAGGCTAAAGGAGTACATCACCAGCAAGCCAGCATTACAAGAAATGCTAAAGGGACTGCCGTAATGAGAAAAAGAAACAGAGAGAGAAACTTAACCATACAGAATTAAAATGGCAATAAATAAATACCTATCAATAATAACCTTAAATGTAAATAGATTAAGTGCTCCAATCAAAAGGCATAGGATAGCTGAATGGATACAAAAACATGACCCAACCATATGCTGTCTACAAGGATGAAAGTGAAGGGATGGAAAAAAATTTTCCATGCAACTGGAAAAGAAAATAAAGCTGGAGTAGCAATACTCATATCTGACAAAATAGACTTTAAAATGAAGGTCACCACAAGAGACAACAAAGGTTACTACATAATACTCAAGGGATCAATTCAACAAGAGGATATAACTCTGGTAAACATATATGAACCTAATATAGGAGCACCTAAATATATAAAAATCTTCTAGAGGGCTTTGACGGAGAGATCAACAACAATACAGTGATATTAGGGGACTTTAACATCCCTCTGACTTCAATGGATAGACCTTCTAGACAAAAACCTAACAAAAAAACAGAGTCTCTAAAGGACACACTGGATCAGATGGATGTAACTGACATTTATAGAACATTTCACCCCAACACAACAGAATATACATTCTTCTCAAGTGCACATGGATCATTCACAAAGATAGACCACATATTAGGACACAAAACAAGTCTCTACAAGTTCAAGAAGACTGAAATCATATCAAAGATCTTCTCAGATCACAGTGGAATGAAATTAGAAATCAACTATAGTAAAAACACCCAAAAATATTCAAACACATGGAGGCTAAATAGCATGTTATTAAACAATGAATGACTTACCAATGAGATCAAGAAAGAAATCAAGTGAAAATGAATACACAACAACCCCAAATCCCTGGGACATAGCAAAAGCAGTCCTGAAAGGGAAGTTCATAGCACTACAGGCTTACCTCAAAAACAAGAAAAATCAGCAATAAACTATTTAACCCTAAACTTAAAGAACTAAAAAGAGAACAACAAGAAAAGCTGAGAGTAAGTAGAAGGAAATAATAAAGGTTAGAGCAGAAATAAATAACATAGTGAATAAAAAAAATACAAAAAAATTAAATAAAACCAAGAGCTGGTTCTTTGAAAGGATAAAAAAATTGATAAACCATTAGCCAGACTCATCAAGAAACAAAGAGAGAGGACCCAAATAAATAAAGTCAGAAACAAAAGTGGAGGAGTAACCACTGACACCACAGAAATACAAAGGATTGTAAGAAAATAGTATGAATAACTATATGCCAACAAGCTGGACAATGTGGATGAAATAAACAAATTCCTAAAAAAAATACAGTCTCCCACAACTGAGTCAGAAAGAAACGAAAAACCTGAATAAGCCAATAACAACTGATGAAATAGCAGTAATCAAAGAACTCCCATTGAACAAAAGCCCAGGTCTGTATGGTTTCACAGGAGATTTTTACCAAACAAACATACAAAGAACTAACATCTATATTCCCCAAACTATTTCAGAAAATCCAAGAGGAAGGAACATTTATCCTAATTTTAAAACCAGATAAATGCATTATAAAGAAAGAGAATTACAGGCCAATATCCCTGATGAACATAGATGCTAAAATCCTCAACAAAATATTAGCAAATCACATCCAGCAATATATTAAAAAGATCATACACCATGATCAAGTGGGATTTATTCCAGGGATGCAAGGCTGGTATAATATTCACAAATAAAGAAATGTGATACATCACATAAACAAAATCAAAAGACAAAAATCACATGATCATGTCAATAGATGCATAAAAAGCATTCAACAAAATCCAACACCCATTTTTGATAAAAACTCTCAGCAAAGTGGGAATAGAGGGAGCATATCTCAACATGATAAAGGCCATATACGACAAACCTACAGCCAACATCATACTTAATGGGCAAAAACTAAAACCATTTCCCCTAAGAACAGGAACAAGACAGGGATGCCCACTCTCACCACTCCTATTTGACATAGTAGTGGAAATGCTAGCCATAGCAATCAGACAAGAAGAAATAAAAGGCATCCAAATTGGAAAAGAAGAAGTAAAACTGTCATTATTTGCAGATCACATGATATTGTACATAGAAAACCCTAAAGGGCTCCATCAAAAAACTACTAGAATTAATAAATGAATTCAGCAATGTAGCAGGATACAAAATTAACACCCAGAAATCTATGGCTTTTTTATACACCAATAATGAACTCACAGAAAGAGAAACTAAAAAAGCAATCCCGTTTACCATTGCAACAAAAAATTAAGATACTTAGGAATAAACTTAACTAAGGCGGTAAAAGACCTGTACTCAGAAAACTACAGGACATTGAAAAAAGAAATAGAGGAAGACATAAACAAATGGAAGAATATACCATGTTCATGGATTGGACGAATCAACATCATTAAAATGTCCATACTATACAAAACAATCTATAGGTTCAATGCAATCCCCATTAAGATACCAACAGCATATGTCACAGACTGAGAACAAACTCTCCAAAAATTCATCCTATATAATAAAGAGGTAATATTCAAATGGATTGTCACGCCCTTGCACAAGATGCCTGCCTCCATGTGGTCACAAAATGGCCATGCCCATGTCATCACAAGATGGCTGCCACAAGATGTCCGGCAGGGGAGGGCAGTTGTGGGTGATCAGGCCAATAGGGGAGGGCAGTTGGGGGTGAACAGGCCAGCAGGGGAGGGCATTGGGGGCAATTGGGCCAGCAGGGGAGGGCAATTGGGGGCAATCGGGCCAGCAGGGGAGCAGTTAGGCATCAATCAAGCTGGCAGGGAAGTGAGTAGGGGGTGATCAGGCTGGCAGGCAGAAGCAGTTAGAGGCAATCAGGCAGGCAGGCAGGTGAGCGGTTGGAAGCCAGCAATCCCAGATTGTGAGAGGAATGTCCAACTGCCGGTTTAGGCCCGATCCCTGTGGACATTTTAGCAGTCAGACATCTCCTGAGGCATCCCAGATTGGAGAGGGTGCAGGCTGGGCTGAGGGACACCCACTCCAGTGCAAGAATTTCATGCACTGGGCCTCTAGTATAGAATTAAAAAATACCCCAAATAGCTGCAGCAATCCTTAGAAAGAAAAACAAAGTTGGAGGGATCACAATACCAGATATCAAGTTATATTACAGAGCCACTGTTCTCAAAACTGCTTGGTACTGGTACAAGAACAGACATATAGACCAATGGAACAGAACAAAGAACCCAGAAATCGACCCAAGCCATTAGAGTCAATTAATATTTGACAAAGGAGACAAGAGCATACAATGAAGTCAAGATAGTCTCTTGAATAAATGGTGTTGGGAAAATTGGACAAAGACATGCAAAAAAATGAAACTAGACCACCAACTTACACCATACACAAAAATAAACTCAAAATGGATAAAGGACTTAAACGTAAGACAGGAAACCATAAAATCTTAGAAGAATGCATAGGCAGAAAAATATCAGACATATGTCGTAGCAATATCTTTACCGATACAGCTCCTAAGGCAATGGAAACTAAGGAGAAAATAAACAAATGGGACTAAATCAAAATGAAAAGCTTCTGCACAGCAAAAGAAACCATCTACAAAACAACAAGAAAGCCCACTGCATAGGAGAACATATTTGCCAATGTTATCTCTGATAAGGGTTTAATCTCCAAAATTTACAGAGAACACATACAATTTAACAAAAGAAAGATAAACAATCCAATAAAAAAAAGGGCAAACGATCTAAATAAACACTTTTCAAAAGAGGATATACAGAAGGCCAAGAGACATATGAAAACATGCTCAAAATCACTAACTATACGAGAGATGCAAATCAAAATGACAATGAGGTACCATCTCACACCTGTCACAATGACTATCATCAACAAATCAACAAATGACAAGTGCTGGAAAGGATGTGGAGAAAAAGGAACCCTCTTGCACTGCTGGTGGGATTGCAGACTGGTGCAACCACTGTGGAAAACAGTATGGAGTTTCCTCAAAAAATTAAAAATGGAACTCCCATTTGACCCAGTAATTCCACTTCTAGAAATATATCTCAAGAAATCAGAAACACCAGTCAGAAAGGATATATGCACCCCTATGTTCATAGCAGCACAATTTACAATAGCTAAAATTTGGAAACAGCCTAAATGCCCATCAGCAGATGAGTGGATTAAAAAGCAGTGGTATATCTACCCAATGGAATACTATGCTGCTGTAAAAAAAAGGAAATCTTACCATTTGCAACAGCATGGATGGACCTGGAGAGCATTATACTAAGCAAAATAAGCCAGTCAGAGAAAGATAAATATCACAAGATCTCACTCATTTTGTGGAATATAATGAACAACATAAACTGATTAACAAAAATAGAACCAGAGGAAAAAAAATATTTTAGAATATAATAGAAGTAATCCTGTTATTTGCAGATTTTTAATATTTCCTACAACTTTTGTGATATTATACTATGTTAGTACAGTTTTGGTAATATTATTATATTTAAAATCTTTTTGTTCTTGAAATATTAATGTTTATTGTATGTAACATTATTATATTTAAAATCTTTTTTCTTGAAATATTAATGTTTATTGCATGTAAATGGCTAAAGATTTTGTATCTACAATCTGGTAATAGAGTTATTTGTATATTGTAAAAAAAATCAAATAAAATTTTTAAAAATTAAAAATAAATAAAAAGAAAAAGAAGTAGTGATTTCTAAAAGTCCTTAAACTTTTTTAGAGCATAGAAAAAGAATGAATTCTTCCAAATTCTTTTGAATGAAACAAGCATAACACTGATTCAAAAATCCAACCCACCATCCAGGTCCAAATATAGAATATTGCCCTCCCTCTTGAAGACTGTACCTTCCCAGTCAATAATTTCCCCACTAAAATAACCATGTCCTCACCTTTGTTACCATAGATTCGTTTTTTGTCTATTCATGAATATTCGTATAAATGAAATCACACAGCCACATTCATTTATTAAAACCTCATATGTAGTTAAAGAATAATGTATCATACTCTCTCAACTGGATAAAATAAATATCTCTGAATCCCAAAGTTTAATGAGAAAATATCAGAAGCATTTTCATCAATGCTAGGAATGTTCACTATCTTCAGTATGTACTATTCTAAAAATACCAACCAATGCAATTATACATAGAAAGAAATAAGTTATAACCATCAGAAAGAAGTAGGCAAAATTATCACTATTTTCATGTGTGAATCCCCAAAAATCTAACAAGAAGAAAGACAACACCAAATCAACTATCACAAGCAGTAAGAGAATTCACTAAGTTGGCTGAATACGACATTAGTATACAGAACTCAAGAGCCTGAACATAGCAAATAGCAGCTAATTTGAAGGTTAATAAAAGAAAAGACCCCATTTACAATAGCAAAAATAAAGACAAAATACCAAGCAATAAAAATTAATGATATATGCACAAGACTGATATAAAGAAAACTCTAAAAATATAAAAGAAGATTTGAACAAATGAAAAGGCATACCATGGTCTTGGCAACACTCAACATTAGAGAGATGTAAATTCTCCTCCATCTATGAATTAATGTAAAATTAATGTAAAAGTTACTACCCAAATGGTTGGAAGTTCATATGGAAAAATGATCAAACTAAAGACAGAATATTATGAAAAAAATAGTAATTAAAAAGCACCAGTTTTTCTATATGTTTAAATGTATTATAAAGTTACAGAAATTGTAACATGGCATATGAATAGACCAGCAGTTCAATGGAAAAGAATAAGGAGACCAGAGTAAGGAGGCACAGAGATTTTAGCTAATTTACATAAAATCAGAGCTAGAAAGCACCCAGCAACTGAACCGGGATTGAATTCCATTGGTTCTACTCAGGGTTCTTGGGAGCCCCAACTGTTAACACTCAGATATACTTCCTGGACCATGTCCATTTGCAAAGTGCCTACAAGGTGGACAGTGTATTAATATAGATGACCCAGTCCCCTCTGAGAAGTCCCTCCTGTCAGAAGCTCACCCCGCCAGTGCACCCAGCCTGATGAGCACTTCCCTTGGTTGGCACTCTACTTTCTGTGCCCCCTGGAGAAGGGTACATGGATGGGAAAGTGGGCAGCAGGAGATGGCATTATCTTTATCTTCTCTTTAGCCCTCGTATTCCCTCTGCACCAAACCTTACATTTATGACCTCCTAAGGGAGGTCCTCCTATGTCTCCCTTTTCTGTCATTGCAACTGCCTTTGACTCAGTTCAGACTGTCATCTACACTACTAAAAGAGAAACATGCAAATTAACCATCCCTTTGTGATGCCCACAAGCCACACCCACCAGCCAATCAGGAGTGATATGCAAATTAACTCAACAAAGATGGCAGAGGCCAAAGCCGGGATACTTGCGTCGCAGTCACAGCCACCATGCAAGCATCCTGGCTCCGGCCGCTCCAGGCCTGTTGGAGACGCAGAAGTCAGGGGAGACAGAGATGTCCAGCTCCAGCGTCTGAGGCTGGCTTCGACCCGGGAGATAAAGAAGCTACCTACCCCGTGATCCCAGGCCTTGATCCCAGGCCATAGCCAGCCGGAGAAGCCGCCCACACTGCATCCCAGGGGAGACAGAGAACCCGGGCCCAGCGCCTGAGTCTGGCTGCGACCAGAGAGATGAAGAAGTCACCTACTCCATGATCACAGGCCACAGCCAGCTGGAGAAGCCGCCAGCCCCACATCCGCCTGCCCCATGTCCTCGGGGAGACTGAGAAGCCGGGCCCCAGCACCTGAGGCTGGCTGCGGCCTAGGAGACGAAGAAGCCGCCTGCCCCGTGATCCCAGGCCGCAGCCAGCCAGAAAAGCTGACAGCCCTGTGGTCCAGGGCGCCAGCACCTGTGGCCCGGAAAATAGGTTCCCCCTTCTCCCACTGCAGTCATTACTCCAATATTCCCATTCTGAATTTCTCTCCTCTGCCGCAACCCAACTCCACTTTTCATCTGAAGGATACAGAACAGAGAGAGCAGTGTTAAAAGCTTACATTTTTAGGCCGGTAAGGTTGGTACTTAAACATAAAAATGGAAAACTAAAGTGCTTACGGTAACAAAGGCTACAGAGGGAGGGAACAGGGACAGGGCATGACATATTATATCCAGCAATCCATATAGGGACTAAAAACTTTGCAATGATGACAATCAGTGAAAATATGAATCAACTGAAATAGTTGACAGGGACAATTCTTCCATCTTTGAAAATATCTATATTAAGTCTGTTTAAATAGATTTTCATCTGCATAATATAACACATTCTGACAAGACCACCACCACCAATGTGGTCAGTGTTGTGCTGATAAATGTTTAACAACTGGCTCTCAATCAAAGAAAACAAAACTCTGATTTATACTATCAGCCAATTTCTGTGGCATAAATTTTCCATTCATGGCTGTTTTCAGCTGCTAATGTGATGCCACTAAATGCAGAGCTGAGGAGAAACATGCAGTAATACACTATTACCAGAAAGACCCAAAAGACATAAATAATGTCAAGAGTCAGAACAGTAAAGTGTAGTAAATAATTGAGGAGTGATGAATTCAGAGTATGTATTACCTTTGGTTTTAATGTAATTTATTCACTTTTAAGATTATATAATTTAATTTTTAATAATGAACATGTTTAACCAGCTTAAAAAATTCCTGAAAACTTGTGAGCCAGTAAGAGCAGGCTCTCGCACAATACTGAGTGGAGTGTAATGGTTAAATGCCAAGGCTCACGGGTTTGAAATGAGACTTAGCCATTTTCAGATTTTACTGATCAAGTTACCTGATCTCTCTATATCTAAGTGTTCTCATCTGTGTAATTATAGTACCTACTGTATAGAGTTGTTGCAAAGATAAAAAGAAATCTGTGTATGACACAGCACAGTACCTGAAACAATAATTCACTCAATTTGTTATAAACTGTTACTGCCTCAAAACATTGTTGACAAAATTACTCATGCTGAAAGAATGAAATTTTATTGATGAGAAAAATGCCTTATTTTGTGATCTACATGGAGACAGTAAATTTTGCTTCCTAGGCAGTAGATGGTAATCTACTACTAGAAACTGCAAGGGGGAAAATGACCTCAATCAACATGATTGAGGCAATGCATTATTAGCTGGATCATAAAGCAGAGAGGATACCATACATTCTGGGATGTATCTGCAGTAAGAGGTTTCACCTCAGGTATTAATTCTGATCAACTTAGCATCAGACTTAAGATGAATGGTGAGAAGGATTCTGAGGCTGCTTCTAGACTTAGCAGGAATAGAACTTTAATACATAAGTAGCAGTTACTATGGTTAATGATGGCAAGAAAAAACACACCATGATCTATTCTAATAAAAGGGTAATATGCTAATTAGACCATACGTCTTCCAGACAACCATCTGCACATCCTTCCTGACAAAGCCGGGCCCAGGCAAAGCCACCCACCCTGTAGTCCCGGGCACCAGCACCTGCAGCTGGCTGTGGCCTGGGAGACAGAGAAGCCGCCCACCCTGTGGTCCCGGGTGCCAGCACCTGTGGCTGCAGCCCAGGCGAAGCCACCTGCCCACCATCCCCTGTGGCTGCAGCCAGCCTGGGCAAAGCCAGCCCAGGTCCCAGGTGCCTATGGTCAGCTGGAGGAGGGAATACTGGGTCCCTGGTGTGGGGCTAAGGCAGAGATGGTTAGGGGCAATCAAGCTAGCAGGGGAGCAGTTAGGGATGATCAGGCTGGCAAGCAGAAGCAGTTAGGGGCAATCAGGCAGGCAGGTGAGCGGTTAGGAGCCAGCGGTTTTGGATTGTGAGAGGGATATCTGACTGCCGGTTATCCCCCAAGGGGTCCCAAATTGGAGAGGGTGCAGGCCGGGCTGAGGGACACTCCTCCCCCACCCCACCCCCGCACGAATTTCATGCACTGGGCCACTAGTTAGATTATAACTACATTTGGCATCAGCCTTTTCATTCAGTGGGTGACAGCCAGGATAATGTTTTCCCATTTACATTATATTCTATACAAGTAAACATGCTTTTTTATTTTATTTTTTTTATTTCTTTATTGATTAAGGTATTACATATGTGTCCTTATCCCCCCATTACCTCCCCGACCCCCCCCCCTCCACTCATGCCCTCACCTCCCTGTTGTCTGTGTCCATTGGTTAGAGCTATAGGCATGCACACAAGTCCTTTGGTAAATGTGCTTATTATAGGAAACAATTTAAATGCCATTTAAGAAGATGCTTTCCTAATGCTCTCCCTTGGTTTCAAAGCACTAGGGCGTGAGAAAGTTCAGGGACCTTTACGCTCCTGCCTTTTTTGGTTCCTCTTCCACACAGTCTCCTCCTTCTGGGTATGTGGAACCAGGTACCACATCAATTTCCTGTTGGTTTCAAGTCGTTTCTCATTCTGGCCCCTCACACACACTGTCTCCCGTGCTTGGGATGCCCAACTGCCAAACCACCTGGCCAACTCCCATTGTTCCTCAGCTCAGCTCAAGTGTCCCTTCCCTAAGGCAGCTTTCTCTGCCCCTCAGTCTGATTTCAATCCCTTTCCTCTTTGACTCTATATGATCCAAGGCAAAACTCAGTCGCTGTACAGCCATACACACTACACTACACATTGCTTGTCTGTCTGTAACCAATGATCTGGTAGCTCCTTATGAGCAGGGATAGATAATGTCTTGGTCTTCTTGCTATGCCCAGTAGAGTGTCTGGTACTAAGTTGAGTTATTTATTGAATAACTGATTGAATGAAATATGTTCAAGCCTTGCACAACCCCAGGAGTGTTTTTCATCTTCTAGTCTTGCCTCATCAAGCCCTATGTTAGTTGTTGGCAGCTGCACTTTTAAAGGCCATGTGCTAGACTGTACCTGGTAGTTCTCCCCCTGCATCGTCCCCTCCCACAATAATTCTGGGTTTGGCCGTGTAACTTGCTTTGGCCCACGGGACATTAGCAAACATTCTGCAAACAGAGGCGGGAGAAGTGCTTGAACACTGTGGCTTGTCCTCCTGGAAGTCCCCAGCCTTGTTTAGAGAAGCTTGGAGCAGACCAATGGCCTCCATTATATGATGAGAGGCCATGTGGATGGAGAATGCCAGGTCATCTGGAATGTTCCAGCCCTACCAGCTCTCAGGTGAATGAAGTCTCATGAGTGACTTCAGCTACCTTGTAGAATAGAGAAGAATCTCGGCTGAGCACAGCCAACCCATAGAACTGAGAGAAATACTACGCTGCTGTTCATTTACACCATGGTTTGTTGTGATAGTTTTGGGGGATTTGTTACACCATCACAAACATCTGGAGCAGGCCAATATGGAACCTGCTGAGTGCCTGGCTCCTGGCACAGAATGCAGCCTCCCTGGCAACCCCGGCTGGTCACTGCAGCTGTCCTATGTGCCAACATCATTTGCTGGGACCAGGGCTGCCAGAAGCAACAAACCCAAGTGAGAGAATTGGAGGCCCAAATCAAAGCACAGCCTTGCAATAGAAACACCTGAGGAAGAGCTGCAGCTGTGTCTGAGCATGAGCGGTCTTTGTCGAGGAGAAGGAAGGAAGGCCAGGCCACACTTTGATGCTACCTTCCTCTAGAGCCTCCTCAAAAGCACACCTGGCAACAGCATCACAGGAAACTCCAGTCTCCCAGGGATTCTGATGTTAGAAAAGAAAAAATCACATTTAGCACTATCCCTCCATGCAGGGACCCAAGGGAAATTCTGTGCTCTGGCCCCTTCTCCAGCGGGGTGGGCCCACGCTCCTGCTCACTCTGTCTAGCAAACCTGTGTGTGTGTGGCATGTGCACAAATCCATGATTTCAGCTTCTCTGCCAACCCGGAGAGACATCAGGGGCCCTAAAGGAACGGGTGCATTTCTGTTTTATATACATTCTAGTGGCCCAGTACACAAAAATTTGTGCACTCAGGGGGGTCCCTCAGCCTGGCCTGTGCTCTCTCGCAGTCTGGGACCCCTCGGGGGATGTCCACCTGCTGGCCAGAAAAAATGGGGACATAGCATCAAGTCCCCCTGCACCAGAAGACCCAGAGTCAAGTCCCCACCCACTTGCATGTGCCCCCTGGACGCAGCATTCAGCCTCATGGAGGGGTTGACAGGCCCGGACACTGCAGCGGCGGTGGCAGAGCGGCGAGGCTGGATCGGCCCGCTGGAGCGGTGACAGAGCTGGACACTTCAGCAGCGAGGCTGAGGGGACTGGTCACTACCATCCTGTGGCTATGGGCGCTGCCATCTTTGTGATGGAGTGATGGTTAATTTACATATTTCTCTTTTATTAGATAGGATTCTCTCCCCTAAGACTAAGCTAGATTCCTCTCTTATGCCATGTGGCTCTTATTTCAATTACTAGAGGCCTGTGCATGAAAACTCATGCACTGGAGTGGGGGGAGGAGGGGTCTCTCAGCCCGGCCTGCCCCCTCTCACAGTCCGGGAGCCCTCAGGGGTAGGAGGCGACCTGGTGACCAGGGGAAGGCGACACACCCATCACACCTCTGCTGTTGCCATTGCTGGCAGCACAAGCCTCGGCCAGCCCTGGTTACTTGAGCCTCAGGCGGCCCTGGGTGGCTGGGCAGCCACCATCTGAGGCTTGCCTGCACCTCAGGCTGGCCCTGGGCGGCTTAGGGGCTGAAGGGACTGGGGGACTCCGGAGGCAGGCTGTACCATGCGCCTGCCACCCTGGTGGGGCCAAGGGGACTGGAAGCCACCATCTTGTGGCTGTGGGTGCCCAACTTTCCTGGGGCTTCTGAGAACTCTCAGTTCACAATACAGTGGGGCCTTGACTTACGAGTTAAATCATTCCGAGACTGAGCTCGTTAAGGAGCTCGTTAACTCAAATTACTCTATCAACTCCATGCAAAAAATCGGCTGAGAGGCAGCTGGTATCTCAAAAAACTTGTTAGTCGGGACACTCGTAAGTCAAGGCCCCACTGTAATCACATCCTCAGACCCCACGTAGAGTATGGTGCTCAGTGCCTTTCGATTGAAGAAAGCATCACAAAGTCTGCCGGGAATTCTGGGATGCTTTTCTTGGAATTCACATTTTATTATTCACATTTTATTATTGTATCAGCACCAATGTACATAGGAAAAAATGGTTGAACATATCTGAGTGGGGAGCATAAATTCAGTGTGTGGACAATGGGCTGGGTGTGCCAATGGAGACCCAGATCTTTTGCAGTAATCCTTTGCTCCTCCCATCTTGGCCTGCATTATCTCAGTTAATCTTCATTTTAGTCTTCATTAGAAACCCTTCAAGGCAGGTACTCCTGCCCCATTTTACAGATGAGGAGGTGGAAGCTCTACAAGGTTGAGTTGTTTGCATGAGTGATGATGCATGTGGTGCAGAATCAGGTTTTTAACCTGAGTTTGTGACTCAAAAGTCCTATCTCTATACTGTTCCACTGACTTCTTTAGCAGCTACTTAACATTGAGTTGTTCTGGCGCCCTCTGGAGGTCACTCTCCATCCGGACCCCTTACAAAGGTCAGTTAATCTAGAATGAATACCTACTGGTTTGCTTTCCTTTATTGTAAGGTCTGGCACCCTGAGGAGACTCCTAAGTAAAATCTAGCTTAGTATTATAACCTCTCAGCCCCACTCCCACAGCATAAAAAAGAGAGGAGGTGACAGCCCCCCAGCCCACCCCACGCAGGTCCCACAGCTGTATGTCTGTATCAAATGTTCCGAGCAGAGGTTGGGGGCTTCAACTCCCCACACAAAGAGAGTTCAGAGCTGTCAGCACCCTTCCCACAATACACCAGGTGCTGAGGAACGGGTGATAATTGTAGCCCTGTCACCCTCGTCACCTCTGAGCTGCCTCGGTTTTTTTCTAAAAACAAATGTTGTGCTGCCTGGAAATCTAAGCTGGAGTTTCAGTTGAGGAGGAAATACAACATGCAGGCTGCTGCTCTTTCCCAGGAGGCAGATAGAAGCACATAGCAGAGCTCTCTAGTTTGGCCTAGTGCTGGGAGGAGGGTGCCCGGCCACTCGGAGCGCTTCCCCGGGAGAGGTCCCAGCCACAGCCAGCCTGGGTGTCAGAGCGCCACCTTTCTCTCTGCAAATCGAAAACCACCTCCACCTGTTATTGATCTTCGTTCACCCTTTGGAGAAAAGACAGGGAAGCCTCGGCCTGTGCCTTCCGTCCCTGCACATCAAAGGGCGAGTCCATGCCTGCGCTTCTGAGACGAGTGCTCTACTCCAACTGGATTCCTCACAGATCTGACCCTGGATTTAGAAGGATTCCAGGCTCTTGAGGTCTCCTGTCCTCGGGACACACCAGTGTCTGTGAGACTGAAACATCCCAGAGGCACAAGCAGGTTTTCATTCAGATCCACACACGGATACAAACCAGAATAATGTTCCATAAGAACAGGTGCAGGCACTCACACTGCCATCTAAAGTGAACTGGGTAGTTCACTCTGTGCCAAGCTCTGCAGTGCATGATCTCACTGAGTCTTCACCCGCCCGACGACATTGACGGAGGGACCGTGTCAGCCTCGCTTCACAGATGTGAAAACTAAAGCTTAAAGACAGAAATTGACCCATATCTCAGAGCTAATGAAGTGTTGAGAAAACACTAAAATCCACCTGTCTCCAAAAATAAATGCTCCGAACCCCTCCTCTGTGTTGTCTACCTCATACACAGACCTTCAGGCATAATGTCAGAAGGCTGCAGCCAGAATGAGCCGCGGACGTGACCCAAGGCCTTCCCGGGTATATTCAGAGCAACAGGACAGAGAAGCGCTGGGGCCACCTCTGAAGTACTGGCTATATGGCCTTGGGCAATTTTCCTAAGCACTCTGAGCCTCAGTTTCCTGTCCCTGAAATGGGAATAATGTTTCTACACTGTGGCTTTGTTGTGCATTACATGGGATGATGCATTAAAAACAAACAAACAGAAAGCCTAGCACCGAGTGAAGTTCTCAGAAAGCCTCAGCTGTCAGTTCCCTCCTGTGGTCCTGGAACTGATGGGTAAGGATATCAGGCAGAGTGTGGGGTTGCTGTTGGGAATCCCCAAAGAAGCCCATGGAACGAGGAAAGGGACAAAAGGTATGCCTGGTACAGAGCAAACCTTCAATGAAAATTTTTGAATTTTTGAGTGCTATGGGAAAGGGGCAAGAAGCAAACAAGTGTCTTGCTTCTCCAAAAGGATAGAAGGCTTCCTGAGGTCCAACCCATAGAACTCCAGAATTCCTTATTACACAGGTGCCTTCCGAGCCCTCGAGAAAAGATGCGGTGATGCCAGTGTGGGTCCACGGAGAGCCCATCATGCCTCCCACACCTCAATGCCTTCTCTGGTAGAGTTGCTAGATGAATAGCCAAAAAGGGCATTATCCTTGGGTTCATGATCCCGATGGAGAAGTGTGCACTAGATGATGATGCTGCAATCAGGGGCTTAGTACTTGAAGGAATGACCATGTCCAAAGAGAGCAGATTAGCTGGACCAACCTGGAGCGGGCCTGGCGACCTCAGGCAGGACTCTCATCTGAGCCTGTCCTAGCCAACGTTTTTCTTATTGACCAGAAGAGAGTGTAGATAGATTGCCAATCAGCTCTGAATGAAACAAGGAGGGGCAGGTCATGTGGTGGTGGGTGGAGTCATGACCTAGCTCCATTACACCAGCTGAATCTGGGGGCAAAAAAAAAAAAAAAAAAAAAAAAAAAGCAATATTTTCCATCAAAACTTTTTTCAGGCTCCAGAGTCACTTGGGCCAGAAGCTTCTCCCTCTCACTCCTTCTCTAAGTCCATCCACTCACCAAATTCACTTGTTTTCCCTCCTGAATGTTTCTCAGACTTTTCCTTTATTTGCATTCCTATTGTCCCTGTCCCAATGTAGGCCCTCACCATGCCAGGTAATTAATGGCGAAGAGTTTGGAACATGGTCAGAAAGAGCAAAGTTCAAATCCTAGTTTCTGCTGATAGCTGTATGATCCTGGGAAAGTTATTTACCCTTTGGAATTTTCTGTTTCCTCGTAGGTAACATGGGGATAATAATACACACCTCAGCGGTTGTTGCAAGATTTCTGATAGAAGTCTTGTAAAGTGCTCACCACTGTGTCTGGCAAGGAGTATGTGTTCAAAAAATATTGGTCAACATGACTGGACAGTTACGATGACCTCCTAGCTGGTCTGTCTACCACCAGCCCCACCTCCTCTTGCATCATCTGCCTCTCACCAGAGGGGCAAGCAAATCCAGAACCCATCAATGATTCTTCCCCAAGTAAATCCCAGTGCATACATGTGTGTGCACATGCACACATATGCACACACATGTACACACATGCACACACACTGGGTACCATCTTAGCTCCTTAGCCTGGTATAGAAGGGCCTCTTGACTTTTCTAAGCTGCAACAAAACTACCGATTATTTCCATAGCACAGGAGGCTGTTTCCCACCTCTAAGCTTTTGAGCAAAATACCTGAAATACCTTTGGCCTTGTATGCATCCAGGGGCCTTCAACTCGTCCATGAAAATCCAGGCAGGCGTCATGCACTCTGGGAAGCCTTCCAGGTCCTGTAGAGGTGCCCTACCTCATCATCCCACTCACATGGGTCCAGCCCCATCAGAGACCTCTTGGAGCCTCTTGAAACAAGGAGGCTTCAAATGCCAGTTCCAGAGGGTGTCATTCTGGGAACAAAGTGAGATGACATACACAGCATATCTAGGAGACTGGAAGGCAAGCCAAATGTCGAGAGGGCTCAGAGCCTTTCATAGGAAGGATGGGAGGCAGAACTGAGGTTGTTACACTAAGAGGAGACTTGATCAAACAGGGACTTGTAATGTGAGTCCTAGGGGCAGAAGCCATGTTCTATTCATTTTTGTATTACCAAGTGTAAGAGACAACAAATGCTTGCTAAATTGTAGTGAGACCAGATAGATAGATAGATAGATAGATAGATAGATAGATAGATAGATAGATAGATAGATAATAGATAGATGATAGATAGATAGATAGATAGATAGATAGATAGATAGATAGATAGATAGATAATAACTAACTCAGTCAGTCTCTCAGGCCCTTCTCCCTACAATAAATGTGGGTGCCATTTGGCCAGGATTTCTACCAATAGTCACATGTCTCTTCTCCCAAGTGCGGAAGTGACTTTCTCGATCTCACTGATTGCCCAGAGTTCTGACAAGGCAAGGATGGTCACACCACCCTTATCTCCAGCTCACAGAAGTAGGAAGGGGGTGGGGTTTGGAGGGTGCATGCTTTCCAAGGGTGCCCCAGCCTGTCACCTGGCATTAACTGATGTTTAACTTACACTCTGCTTCCTGAAGATAAGGACAGCTGTGTGAACCAGCCAGAGAAGCATGCTCATTGCTCATGATAGCAGAAGGGCACGGGAGAGCCTGCCCCCCCCTCCCCGGACTCCCACCCCACCCCCAACCCTACCCCCACAGGCTAGCCTGGCCTCTCTCCCTCCTGCCTGTGGGACATTCCAGAGTTGTCCTTGCATGGGGGCTGCTGGGGCTGCCTTTTTCATGACCAAAGCAAAGAACCCCCTCTGCTTTCTCAGGAGCTGTGAAAACCGGCATGGATGGTGCATCAGGAGGGATTTAATCTTAGAGGTTTCTCACAACTGTTTTCATAGATCAAGTCAACTTTTGGGTCGGTGCATGTGTTGCCTGCAGCCCTCACTCCCTAAGCAAGGCTGGACATCTCCTTTCTTACTCCTTGAAATCAGCTCTCCAGCTTCCTGTGGGTTTCTGACCACACAGACTGCAAAATATGGCGCAGCAGAGCTGAAAAGAGGCTCACCTGACCGCACAGGGGGACACCTGGTTAAGTTTGCCCAGGTCCTGAAGCCCCGTCTAATATCCTTGTTTCTCTGGCTGCCTGGGATGGGAACAGCTAGTGCCCTCCACCTAAGGATGGACGGAAACTCACCTGTTACTATGAGAATTCAGAAACTCCTACCAGCCAGTGAGGAGCTCAGGGTAATGGGACTGAAGACCTCGAGGCTTCGTAATAATAACCAGATCCACCGTTTTCTCTCTTTTTGCCAGGTTCTGTACCTCTTTGGACCTCACAAAACTTTAGGAGGCAGTAATTATCACCTCCATTTTACAGATGAGTAAAGTGAAACTCAGATAAGTTCTGTAACAAATATCCCAAGATTCCACGTGGGAATCAGACATCTTTCCTTTCAGGGTCATGAGGCCTCGGGTGCAGCTGGGCCAGGCACTGGCTTAGACCAGGGAGGGAAAGAAGCCAGACTTCACCCAAAGGAACAGGAGGAGCAAGCAGCATACGCTCAGCCAGGAGACCTGCTGCGGATGTGCAGGGAGGATGAGGAGCCAGGGGCCAAGACTCCTCCAGAACAAGCAGTGGACACAACTCTGTTCTGCATGGAACTTTTTTCTATGAAGCTACTCTGCCAACGGCCAAAGCCCGGCCCGACCCTGAGAGGCCAGGACTGCTGCAGAGACACATGCGGCCACCAGGGCCAGGAAGCATGTCCTGGGTCCTCAACCAGGGAGGAGGCTGGGCAAAGGCTCTGGCTCTGGCAGGAGGGGGCACAGCTGATCTAACACCCACACGCGGATGAAGCAGGATCAGTATCAGCCAAGATGCCCACGAGGCTTTATGTCACCTTAGGATACACATCTGATTAACTAGCTAGCTTTTGAAATGTACCAAGTCTTCTATCTTTGCTTCATAATTTTTCTTTCCAACCATGCTACCATGTATGGGCCAAGCTAAGTTTAAGTTGTGTCCCTCTGAGTGAGCAGAGCCCCCTAGAGGCCAGGTGAGTTAGTGAAAGCTTGGCTACCAATTGGTTCAGCCCATACTTCCTCAAGCACCTACTGTTTGCCAAGCACCATTCCACGTGGGAGGAACCATTGTAAACAGCAGAAAGGGCCCCTGCTCTCAAGAGCCGACATTCAGAGGGAGGGAAGCAAACAACAGAGTGCTAAACAAATACTATCCAGTGAATTCGGAGTAATAAGGCCTCCAAGGAGGCAATGAGATATCTTTGAGCTGCATGAAGAGAAGGCGCCGGTCCTGTGAGGCCCTGGGGAGGAGGAACAGCAAACACCGAAGCCCTGACATAGGCCCGAGCTAGGTGTATGGGAGGGACAGTCAGAGGGGAGTGTGAACATGGGGACAGAGGACGGAAGTGAAATAAGGGCAACGAAACAGGTGGTTTGGTTGGCAAGGGGAGCCCCAGAGGCCACATCTCTTCCCCAGAGCCTCACTGAGCTCTTGGCACAGAAAGTGTACTTAATAAACATTTGCTGAATAAGCAAATAAATGAGAGAATGCCCAGTTAACGAGTGATGAATGGACCAAGGGGGGTGGAAGTGATTGCTGGCGGCTGTCCCATAATGGACCTCCTCCAACTCTCCAGGTCGCCCCTGTGGTCCTCCTGGCAAGAAGCCATCACTAAAGCAGAAAGGGGAGACCAACAGAGGCTCCCTGAGGTGGGGGGTCCATAAAGCTGATTTCAGCCACTCTTAGCAGGAAACAAGTGCCTCTGGGATGCTGACAACAACCCCTTTATGGAGACATGGGACATTTCCATTTAAGCTACTGGCCAGATGCTCTTTCCCAAAATGGTGCCTTTGGCACCCAGGGCCTTCAAGGCCTGCACTGCTGCTGCAATGAAGCCAGAGCTCGCCCTCCCCCCCCCCCTCCCCACCTTCCCCCCTGGGTGCTGCAGCTAGCTGATTCCGCTGACACCAGTGCAGTGAGAGAAAGTGGCATTTATTGTGTGGTGCCACACCATGGAGAAGGGGTCACTCGTGCTAGAAAAATCTGAACTCCCCATCCAGGGAGTTTAGGCAGACCAGGTATGTGAATTGCTGGCTGGGCAAGTTTTAATTAGAGGACCTTGGAGTTTGGCCATTTATGGTAAAGGGGCGTCAGCACCGATCTTCCTGGACAATGGACTCTTCACTTCTGAAAGGGTTTGGGTGTGCAAGTTCTGGTTATGTCCCAGACCTTTGGTTCTGTGGGGTGGGGCACAGGCTTTGGTCCCCGGTGAAGATGAAGGTCAACGTTGTTTCCTCTGCACATGCTTCGGCTGCACGACTTGTGGTTTTGGTCCATCTCTGAAAAGCAACTCAGTCCCTTGTTTAAAAAGATAGGACCATTTTCAGATGTGGTTGCACCCCTGAGTTGACCCCCAAGGACCCAGACTGGGCACAGGGCGTCTGGACGACTGATGCTGGTGACAGTGGCTCTGTTGTGCAGAGGATTTTGTTTTTGAATGAGAGATTTTTTTTTTTTTTAGTTTTGTTCCCATTTTTCTGGAGGGTTCAACTGGGATGGACAAACGTGTGTGGTCCCAGCCGGCAAGGTTCTGGGCACTGGACTGGCCCTGGGATTTGAGGAAAAATGAGGAGCAGTCTAGGGCAGAAGACAGCCACACAAACAAACACAAAATCCTCCTGCACACTGCCGGGCTGGTCAATGAATGTCTAGGGCGCATCTCCCTTAGCCCAAGAGCAGGACCCATGAGGATTTCGCTCCTGCTCCCCACCCTTGCTCCTCCTCCTTCTGTTTGTTTCTTGCATGGGCGTGGACACTGAAGTATGGAATTCTGGAAACTTGCAGTTGCCAATAGGAGGATGAATTATTGAAGTGTTATGCTTATGGGCTTGGACACTGAAGTAGGGAATTCTGGAAACTTGCAGTTGCCAATAGGAGGATGAATTATTGAAGTGTTATGCTTGTTACACTCTAAATCTCTGATGTTTATGAGACTACCAGCCACTCGGGGGTCAGTCAGTCAAGCCAAATACTTTTCAGGGACTAACATGGAATCTATTATAATGCCCTATTTCTCCAAAATACTTAAAGCAGGACAAAGGGAGAATGCAATTGGTTCAGCCTGTTGTCAAAGCATCAGAACATCATGGAGCTCCAGGCAGGCCTGCAGACTCAAGCATACTGTCAGCTCAGAATCCCTCAGTGTCGCCGGTCCCTTACAATGTTTCAGGACCCAGATCATACCGCCCAGCCAAACCTATAGACCCTGTACCCACCGAATGGAAGCCTCAGGCAGAAGTACCCAGCCCCTTCATCCTGGGAAGAACATGGTAGATGGTAGACAGCACCCAGGGTTCCCCCTTGAAACTCTGACCTCCCTCCCCTTTCTGGGTGCCATATATTTCACCCATATATTTCTGGATGAATTTACCTATTGCTCTGCTCCCCACAGTTAACTGCAGGTTTCCTGATTTAAAAGTAACATATGCCCCCGGCCAGTGTGGCTATGTGGTTAGAGTGCTGGCTCACACACCAAAGGGTTGCAGATTCAATGCCTGGCCTGGTTGAGATAAGTGTGAGAGGCAACCAATCAATGTGTCTCTCTCACATCAGTGTTTCCCACTCCTCTCTCTCTTTCTCTCTCTCTCTTCACTCCCCTCTCCCCCCTTTCCATGCTCTCTAACATAATCAATGGAAAAAATATCCTCTGGTGAGGATTAAAAAATAATAATAGATAAAATAAAAGTAACATATGTACAATTAATCTAATAATTCAACAATAACAGTACTCATTCTGTGTCGATGAAGGGCATTATTCTAGGCACTTGGAATACTGATTTAAACAAACTTTTCAAACTACAGAGCGCATGGAAATTACGGAAATCTGTAAAGAAAAAAATTAAACTATTACCCATTAGGCAATCATCTAGGTGCAAGGCGGTTAACACTGCAGTGTATTCCTTTCCAAACATTTTTCTATACATTTCTAATATGGTTGAGATATCATTGTAAACATAATTTTAAATCATGATTGTCTTAGTGTATTTGGACTGATATCCCTCAAATAACAAACATTCATTTCTCACTGTTCCAGTGGCTGGTAAGTCTATGATCAAGGCGCTTGCAGTTTCCATGTCTAAGGGGAGCTTTTGTCCTGGTTGTCTCACTATGTCCTCACATGGCAGAGGGCAGGGCTGCTCTCTGGGGTCTGCTCTACAAGGGCACTAACGCCATTCACAAACCTCCAGTCTCATGACCTCGTCACCTCCCAAAGGCCCCACCTCCTAATGCCATATGTTAGGACTTCAACATATGAATTTGGGGTGGGGAACCCACAAACTTTCAGCCCATAACACTGATCCTTAAATTTAACATTACATCCTAACAATCTTCCTCAGACAGGAAACAGAAATTCAGTACATCCAGTTAAAATTGGATTTCAGAGACACAACAAATAAACTTTTAGTATAGGTATTTCCCAACTATGAATGGGTACATCCTTATACTAAAAAGTTACTCACTGTGTCTCTGAAATTAAACTGTAACTACTGTCCTGTATTTTATCTGGCAACTATCTGGTTAAAAATTCCCAGAAGGCCTTCCCTGGCTTCATTTTTGCCCTCATTCTACTCTGAACATACCAGGCTTGAGCAGGTCACCTGCACCTGCCATAGAGTCTCAGCACCTGTTTCTCCCTCTACTTGGACACTCATCCAGATATCTGAGTGACTCTTTATTCACTTAGCAAGAGGCCTCCCCAGCCACCCAACAGTCTCCATCTCTCCCCAGCCCTCCTATCCCCATGGTTTTCTTCATAGTGTTTATCCCCCACATAACTTTAGATATTTGTTTACTGTCTGGCTCCATCTATTAGGGTGGATCCCTAAGAACAAGGACTTTACTTGTTTTGTTTTGGCTTGTTTGTTTGTTTTACTGACATATCCCCAATGTTTAGAACAGCACTCATTCAATAAATATTTGTTTAATGGATGGATACGTGTGTGATTCTGGTTATCAGTTCTGTTCTACTGAACAACGGTCTAGTCTTAAACCATTACCCTACTGGTTTAATTTGTAGTTTCATAAGTTTTTAAAAATATTTGACCGAGTTAGCCCTCTTATTAATCTTCCACACTTTTTATCCTTGGTTATTTTCAACTAATTATTCTTCCATCTAAATTTAGAGGCATAAAAAATGGCAAATAATTAAAGAGCATTTACTCTGTGCCAGGCATATTCTAAGCACTTTCCATGCATTCATTTCTATAATCCTCAAAACTAACCTGTGAAATACTATACTTACCTTCACCTTCAGATGAGGAACTGAGAGACAAGTAACTTCCTCAGAGTTACACAGCTAGTGAGTGGCAGAGCTGTTTTCTATCTGAGCAAGGTGTGCATCTCAATTTATTCAAGTCTTCTTTTATGACTTAGTAAAGTTTTGTACTTTTCTTTACATAAATATCACCTTTTTGTTATGGTTATTCAATATATTTTAGGGTTTTAATGCTATAATAAATAGAATTTTCCTCTATATTTCCTAATTAGTTGTTATTGATATATAGGAACTATTTTTACAGCTTTATTGAGAAACTAGTGGCCCAGTGCACGAAATTCGTGCATGGAGGGGAGGGGTGTCCCTCAGCCCAGCCTACACCCTCTCCAATCTGGGACCCCTCGGGGGAAGTCCCTGTGGGATCGGGCCTAAACCGGCAGTTGGACATCCCTCTCACAATCTGGGACTGCTGGCTCCTAACCACTCACCTGCCTGCTTGCCTGATCGCCCCTAACCACTCTGCCTGTTGGCCAGATCACCCCCAACTGCCCCCGCCTTCTGGCCCGATCACCCATAACTGCCCCCCTGCTGGCCTGATCTTGCCCCCAACTGCCCCCACCTCCTGCTGACCTGGTCACCCCCAACTGCCCCTCCTGCTGGCCTGCTCGCCCCCAACTGCCCTCCCCTGCCAGGCTGATCGCCCCTAACCGCCTCTGCCTCCGCCCTGCCACCTGACTTTTTCTGGAAGGTCTCCTGGTCTAATTAGCATATTACCCTTTTGTTAGTATAGATAATTGAGTTACAATAAACTGCACATATTTAAGGTGAGACTTTGATATATTTTATATTTGCCCATGCCCATGAGACAGTGAACATGTCATATTTATTACCCCTAAAATTTCTTCATGCCTTTTTGTAATCTTTCCCTCCTAACTCCCCCACCCCATTCCCAGACAATCACTAATCTGCTTTCTGTCACAATAGGGTGTTGTATTTTTAGCTACGAAATTTTCTTATTACTTTTCATAGTGTTTCAACTTATTCTTTTAAGTTTTCTAGTACACAAATAGATCCTCAATATATAATAACAATGTATTTCCTCCTTTCCACATTTACATGACTTAATCCTAGTTTCTGCATAGTGTATCAGCAAGAATTCCCAGAACAATGCTCAATCACATTAGCAACTCTTGTGTCAGCCCTGATTTTCATTAGAATGACTAGTCACTGCTTGGGTCATTGTTTTAACGGGATATCAGCTATAATCCAGAACCAACCTTTGAGGTAAAGAGAATTCTGTGACCAGATGGCATCCTCTTTGCAAACCTGGATCCATCTACTCCCTGGTCCTGTCTCTTGTCTGATCATTTCCAACCCACTGAACAACTCCCTCCTCTTCATCTGCATCTGGTACATATGTTCACTGCAGCATCTCTCACACTAGCGTACAATTAGTTTTTACCTGTCTTTCTCCACTACCAGACTATAAAACAAAGCAGAAATTGTGTCTTTTTCATCTCACTGGGCAAAACACCTTACACATACTAAATACTTAATAAACATTTGTTAAATTGAATGAAAAACAATAATGTTTATCTGAAAACATGAATCCCAACCATGAGTACATGTTAGAATCACCTTAGTAAACAGTAAATGAGTTTCAAAAACAAAAAGAAAAGAAAGAAATAAGGATACCTTTCTCATGTCCTATCCCATGTCCCATAAATTAGAATTCCTGGAGCCTAGAATTTGTCTTTTCATAAGCTCCCAGGTGAGTATTACCCAGCCAGGCTTGCATAGACTGATGATCAGGTTGGAGAATCATCATCTGTAAGCAACAAGACAACCAGGAGACATGCCCCCTATATCATAAAAATCTATCCTACTACTACTGTTTCTAGTGGGTGAGACTGCTAAAAGGGCAGTTGCTTTGCCTAAAGCATTTAAGGTCACCCCAGTTAGTCTCAGACACTTGCTGGGATCCAGATGCCACTCCCCCCTTACCACCAATCTCCCGGAGCTCCAACCCCACCCTTGGCAGCAATGAATGTCTCAGGACATTGGGGAAATCCCAGTCATCCCAGCCCCAGTGTGCGAGCAGTGAGCAGCAGGGGCAACCAAGGAAGCATCTATATATATAAAAACCTAAGTGACCGGCTGACCAGCCAGCCAGCCAGTAGCTATGACACACACTGACACCAGGGGGCAGACACTCAACACAGGAGCTGCCAAGTGACTGCAACTTTGCAGAGTGCCCTCTCACACTCTGGGACCCCTTGGGGGATGTCTGACTGCCGGTTTCGGCCCGATCCCCTCAGGCCAGGCCAAGGAACCCCACCGGTGCATGAATCCGTGCACCAGGCCTCTAGTGTTGAGAATAATTACTTTTGGAGGGATGCAATGACTATAAACCAACCCAAACTTTGCAGCCAAATGCTTGGATGTGAGTTCTGAAATAATTCAAACTCTTGAGAAAGTTATAAACAAAACCAGACAGCAGGCAATAATTCTCCAGACCACCACTGCCAGACACACTGTTTATAAGGTGGGAAATGTAGCTGGTGTGTTTTTTCTCTGCAGACATTCAATAAAAAACACAAGGCCAACAACACAGCTCCTAACATTCAGCTTCCCAACACCAGCAGGCCCACGTCACATACTGACTCACTTCCCTGCATCCTCCCCTGAGTGGAGGTCTTCCCAACCTGACACCCCCTCTTCCCCCAGGGAATATTCCTGAGCAATACCAGGAGGCAAAGACCCTGGGATGAGGGAGGAAGTTGGGGATCATCTGGCACAACAAAGCTCAGGGAGGAAACGTGAATTGCTGACAGCACCAGCAAGACAGACTTGGGTGCTAAGCAGTGCTCTTGCGGCCTTGAAGCTTGCATGCTAAATGTTGTGCACTTTCTTCCTGTGGAAGAGGTTTTTGGGTTTCACCAGATTTGCAAAGGGATCCATTCCCTCAGTGTTAATGTATAACCCACCACCACCCCATGCCCCCTTCCCTCTCTCACTGCCCCTGTCCAGCCTCCATCACATAGGACCTGCACTCCTCCAACACCTTTCCACGTTGCATGCTGGCTTTGGGTGTGACCTGCTCTCCATATTACTGCGAGAGCCCTCTTTCTAAAATGCAAACCTACCGGACCGCTGCTCTGCCTATAGGACTATAGTGTTTCCCAAGGGTCATCAAGATAAAAGCCTAAACTGAGTTCATCACACAAGACCCTCTATAATCTGCCCCTTTTATCAGAGATTTCAATCTACATCTGTTTGGCATCAAAGCACATGGTCTTTAGATAACAAAACTGTTCTATGCCAGCGAGGAAGGCATCTCCATCTCTGTCTTGAGCCTCAATATGTATTCCTTGGACTCTTTCTTAAACCCAATGCAGACCCACCCAGTGTGCATATAGACTGGCTTCGTCTAGCAATGGGAGTCTAGAACTCAACTATCCTGTGTTACGCACTAATTTTGCCCCGGGCAATGTGCCAAGTGCTCAGATATAAGCATGAATAAAACATAGCCCCTATTATTAGCCATTAGGGCAATGAAAATCAAAACACAATAAAATATCACTTCACACACACTAGGATGGTTATAATAACAATGTGGTGGTGAAAATGTGAAAAAATCAGAGCCCTCATCCATTGCTGTGAGAATGTAAAATGATGCTTCTGCTTTGAAAAACAGTCTGGAAGTTCCTCAAATGATTAAACAGAGTTACCATTGACCCAGAAATCCTACTCCTAGATTTCCACCCCACAAAAATGAAAACACAAGTCCACACAAACACTTGAATGTTTGTAGTGGTATCATTCCTGATAACCAAAAGTAGAAACAACCCAACTGCCCAAAAACTGATAGATAGATAGATAGATAGATAGATAGATAGATAGATAGATAGATATGGTATACCCATACAATGGGACATTACTCAGCTATAAAAATGGAGTGAGGTATTGATACATGTTACATCATAAATGGACTCTGAAAACATTATGCTAAGTGAAAGACACCAGACACAAAAGGCCACCTATTGTATGGTTCCATTTATATGAAACTAGAGGCCTGATGTATAAAATTTGTACAAGAGCAGGCCTTCCTTCCCCTGGCTGCCGGCACCAGCTTCCCCCTGGCACCCGGGCCCAGGCTTCCCTCACAGCCCTGGCTTCATCTGGAAGGTCGTCTGGAAGGACATCTAATCTAATTAGCATATTATGCTTTTATTATTATAGATGTCCAGAAGACAAAAATCTGTAGACAGAAAGCAGATTAATGGTGGCCCAAGGCTGGAGCCAGGGTGGAGTGGTACTGCAAATGGATATGGGTTTCTTTGGGGGATGATGAAAATATTCTAAAACTGATTGCGATGATGGTTGCATAGCTGTGAATAGAAGCCACTGAAGTGTACCCTTGAAACGGTCCATTTGTGGGAACCATGCCAGGTCCCCGGATAGTCAAGGCCGTTGGGAGCACAGAGGCCTTGTTATCAATACACCAGAATGACCAAAGACTGCTCTGGGCATGTGCCTAAACGGGATGTTCAAGGACTCTGAGCTTGGGAATCCTAATTAGGCCAAGATACCATGAGCGGGCGCAAGGACACAGTACACTGTGCCCTTCTGTAGCAAATATGACTGATGTCACTGTTGGCAAGAAGCCTTCTTTCTCTAAATGGTATAAAAGTAGGTTACTGACCAGCTTGTTGGCTGGAGTCAGCTGAGGATGGAGTAAGAAGAAGTCTGCTAGAGAGACAGGAGAAGCTGCTGAGCTGGAGAGCTCAGATACCACTACAATGTGACTCATGTTACAATAAAGACTCATTCTTATACACCCACAACCTTTATTATTATAGATGTCCAGAAGACAAAAATCTGTAGACAGAAAGCAGATTAATGGTGGCCCAAGGCTGGAGCCAGGGTGGAGTGGTACTGCAAATGGATATGGGTTTCTTTGGGGGATGATGAAAATATTCTAAAACTGATTGCGATGATGGTTGCATAGCTGTGAATAGAAGCCACTGAAGTGTACCCTTGAAACGGTCCATTTGTGGGAACCATGCCAGGTCCCCAGGTCTCATGGCTTCTCAGTCTAAGATCCGGCATCTTAGGAGGTCCAGCCCAGGCAGAGGGGCTTGGACCCAACACCTGTTAGTGAGCAGAGGATAAAGAGGAACTTGGACTAAGTTTCCAACAGTTAGTGCAGCGGGCAGGGTTTGAGAGGGAACCAGTCCTGGCGTAGTCGGGAAGAACTTAGAGGAATACATGGACTCACAGCCACTCAGAATAACTCAGAGCAGCAGAGTCCTGCTGTCTGCTCTGACACCGTTACATCGCAACCAAGTGATTATAAAAACAAGATGCAACTCCCACTCTCAAGAAGCCCTTGGTCTAGACCCGTGGTCGGCAAACTGCGGCTCGCAAGCCACAGGCGGCTCTTTGGCCCCTTGAGTGTGACTCTTCCACAAAATACCACGTGCGGGCGCACATACAGTGCAATTGAAACTTCGTGGCCCATGAGCAGAAGTCAGTTTTTGGCCTGGGCGAGTCTATTTTGAAGAAGTACTGTTGATATTTGGTTCTGTTGACTAATGAGTTTGCCGACCCCTGGTCTAGACAGCCCTCAGTGACCAACTGGTCGTGGTTTGCCTGGGACTTTTTTTCTTTTTTTTTCTAATCCTCACCTGAGGATATTTTTTCCATTGATTTCCAGAGAGAGTGGAAGGGAGGAAGGAGGGGGAGAGAGAGAGAGAAACACTGATGTTAGACACATCTATTGGTTGCCTCCCACACATGCCCCTACCGGGGCTGGGGAACCTGAAACTGAAGTACGTGCCCTTAACAGGATATTGAACCCACAACCCTTTGGTCTGCAGGCTGATGCTCTAACTACTGAACAACTGGCCAAGGCATTGCCAGTTTTACCCCATCCCCAACAAACCAGAAATTCCAGTCACCCCATTGAAATTCCTCCCCACCTAGCCCAGCAAGGACTGTGCAGGCAGAAGACACAGCAATCTGCCCACCTGCAGGCCTAGCGCTCTGAAGTCAGAGGCAGAAATGACACCTGCAAGGAGATGGTAGGCAGTCCCCTTCGGGCAGGGTAGGGCGGCTCCTCCTGGACCTGGGCTGGCAGAGTTGAACCCACAGGAGCAGTCACTCGGAGCGAGTTTGCCCCCAGAGTCAGCACCACCCCGCCCCGCCCTGCCCTGCCCCGCTCCCCCATGGGAGCTGCTGGTCCCCACACTGGGCTTTGAGTTTTCAAGCAGACATGAAGACTTCAGTCCACACGCTACTCTGTGAAACCCTCAGCTTCCCCTGAAGAACCCCTCCTGCCCACGGTGCTGCCAGCGCTGCCGTGTGCCTCCACGCGGCTCCCAGGAGGCTGCTCAGAGAGAAGGTCTGAGAGGCTAGCGATGGGTGGTCTTTCTAAAGCTCTTGTAATCATCTCCCATTTTATGATCCAGTTTCAAACATGGCAAATAGCAGAGCCCGGCCCGAGGGCCCCTAATTGTCTCTGAGGCTGACAAGGAGGACGGCTGGGTGGCCTCTTCAGCCAGGAGGTGGCGCAGGCCAGAGGCGGGAGCGTCCATCTCCCGCTCCCCGCCCCGAGCCTGCTGGGATGGGAATCATTTCCCCAGAGGGGGCTGCTCTCCCTCTGCCACCCTTCAGCAATCACACAGCTTTCCCAGCTGGCCACCCACTCTCCTGCTGCAGCTGCAGGTAATTCCCGGCAAATAGGTTGTACCATAGGAGTGCACAGTTATTGTGGGTCCTCTGTGGGCAAGAAATTATAACAGGCACTTAAAAATTAGTTCACAGCTTACTCTTCACACAACGGCCTGAGTTGTTTAAAAACACAGGTCAGACTAAGCACGTCACAATGCTGCTCGGATTTCCGGCTTCTCCCTCCCTGCGGGAGAGAGCCTCGAGTCCTCCCCAGGCCCGCAGGCCCTGCGCAGCCATTCCCCCCCCCCCCCCCCCCCCCCCCCCCCCCCAGCTGCACGGCTGACCGCCGGCCCTCCCTTGTCCCGCCTCCAGTCCCCCGCCCTGGCCTGTCTGCTCCTCTTTGAACCCCAGGCTCTCGCACACAGGCACGACCTCTCTGACCCAGAATGCCATTCCTCCAGGTATTCCTGTGTCCCCTTCACTTCCTTCAGTTTCCACTGGAAGAGGGCTTCCCTGGCCATCCTATCAAATAAAATAGCCTTTCCATTACTCGCTGTCCCTTTACCCTGCTTTATGTTCCCTCATGGTGCTCATCATTGTATTGAATGTTTGTTTATTCGTTTACCTCCCGTACTAGGACTCAGATCTGCAAGAGCACTGTCCGACTGTTTGCTGTGACCCAGGACCTAGTGGTCAGCAAACTGCTGCTCTCGAGCCACATGCGGCTCTTTGGCCCCTTGAGTGTGGCTCTTCCTAAGCCTTAGGAGTACCCTAATTAAGTTAATAACAATGTACCTACCTATATAGTTTAAGTTTAAAAAATTTGGCTCTCAAAAGAAATTTCAACCGTTGTACTGTTGATATTTGGCTCTGTTGACTAATGAGTTTGCCGACCACTGTGTCCTAGTCCAGTGATGGTGAACCTATGACACGCGTGTCAGAGGTGACACGTGAACTCATTTTTTTGGTTGATTTTTCTTTGTTAAATGGCATTTAAATATATAAAATAAATATCAAAATTATAAGTCTTTGTTTTACTATGGTTGCAAATATCAAAAAATTTCTATATGTGACACGGCACCAGAGTTAAGTTAGGGTTTTTCAAAATGCTAACACGCCGAGCTCAAAAGGTTCACCATCACTGTGACCTAGACTAATGCCTGATGTGTGACAGGTGCTCAAATAACTTTTCCTAAATGACCACGGTTTTCCACTCTCCTTTATGAGCTTGACATCAATCTACCTCCACCTCACGTGTGAGGACATGGAGGCGCAGGAAGCTGGTTACCCGTTCAAAATCATGTGACTAGCAAGTGGCAAATATAGAATGTGAACTAAATCTCTCCTAAGCCCAACCCTATGTTCTTTCCATTATACCACGTTGCCTCACCTCTGAAACTCGGTCCTTTGTGGAACTGTGTGGGCAGGGAACTTAAAAAGGGAAGAGTCTCCTCGGAGGAATAAGGAACCTGCCGCCCTCCATCTCCTCCTCCAGTTCTCAGCTGATGTTTTGTGACACTGAAGCTGGGGCGATACCAGCTAAAAACACCTCTCGGTTCCAAGGCGAAGCATGCTGGAAGCACAGTGTTACGGCAATCCCCTCCTAGAACTGAAGTTGCTGATGACAAGAAAAAGTGACCACAAATCTCAAGGCGGCAGCATTTGGGGCTAAAATCTCGAACAAATTATTAGTATAAACTCCACAACCAAAGACAATTCGTGATCTAATACGAAACTTCAAAGAAGCTCCAGAAAATAAATTAGCTATTTGTAATTACGCAGAGCAGTGAACATGGTGTGAGTTTCACAAGATTAAGAGCCTCGGGAGTAGAAAGGTCTCAAGGCTCAATTAGACCAGAAATTAGTCAACTTTTCTATTTTAGGCTTGCGAGCTACCCCGTCTCTGCAAGGACTCCGCTAGGCTACCAGAGGACAAAGCCAGCTACAGACCATATGGAAACAAGGGAGGTGGGTCTGCTTCCAGAAAACTTTATCCACACAGACAGGTAGGAGCCGGTTTGGCACACATGCTGCCATCACCAACTGCTGATCCAGATCCCTGTGCTCCTGTGACAGAGGAAGAAACTAAGATGGAGTCGAAGCGACTGTCACAGCCAGTTCTGAAAGAGGGAAAAGGGAAAAGCATGCAGCATTCGGGCCACATGTGTTTACTGAGCATGTATGTGTGTCAAGCTATTTTAAACACAGGAGAGGCAAAGATGAAGAAAACAGGTGAGATTCCTGCTCTCTCAGATCTAATACAGGTAGCAGACAGTAGAACAAATAATGAATGAGAGCATATCAGACAGCGATGAGTGCTGTGAAGGCAATGAAACAGGACAATGCGCCGGGGGCAGCTTGGGCATGGCGTAGGTGATGGAGGAGCAACTACACTGATTGCAAGGAAGGAGCGGAACCAAACCCTACGTGACAATAAGTCGCCATCCACGGAAAGATCACATCCAGGAAGCACCCACTTCTCACAAATGCTCGTTTCATCTCCACAGCCCTTTGTTAGATAGGAAAAGCGAGAAGCTTGCTCACGGAGCGACCCAGAGGACAGCCAGCCAGTCTTGCCTGTCTCCAATGGCCGGCCCCTTCCTTTCACAGAGGCGCCTGCTCCGCACTTCACAGGAAGGTGACTCGGGAATCCTCTCTGGAATTTAAAACATCATCTTAGTCCAACATGTTTGGTTTGGGACCTGAATGTGTATTAAAATGAAGATTAAATATTTACTAGGTGTTGCAGCATAAAAAGCTGTTTTGATGACCTGATGCTTGAAATCACTACATTTTGCACTTTATAAATTAAACTGGTTTATTTTTTAAATGTTTTATATTTTGTTCCTAAACAAAATAGGAGAGAATATCTCTGGCTGCTATTTTCAAGCATCTCTCTGCCAACAACACCTTCATGAATATCATTTATTTCCAACAAATGACACACCAGAATGAAATGCATTTTTTTCATATTTGTTTTTTAAGTAATAGAGAAGCTTCGAAGTGCTTCATCTGAATTTCGATTAGCTAAGTGAAGCTTGCTGATTTGAACAAGATGACTATAAAGTAGATAATTCTTGTTGTCTTTTTGCATGCAGACATGTGTGTTCCTTAAGCTTCCTACCTTCAACCAGCAGTGCATTAGGAGTAAAAGCAAAATAGTACTACCTTTTGTAGGAATGGTGTCACCTGTGTGGTGTGCTCACCCCCCCAGGCAGTGAGCAGTGTAAGGTGTCACCTGTGTGGTGTGCTCACCCCCCCCCCCGGGCTCACTGTGGGTGGCAACCAGTGTAGTAAGGTGTCCCTTGTGGTGCTACCCCCCCCGGCCTGTGAGCAGTGTAGGTGTCACCTGTGTGTGTGCTCACCCCACCAGGCAATGATGTAGTGCCCTAGTTAGTGTGCCCACTGTTGTGGTGTGTGCTCACCCCCCCAGGCAGTGAGCAGTGTAAGGTGTCACCTGTGTGGTGTGCTACCCCCCCAGGCAGTGAGCAGTGCAATGTGTCACCTGTGTGGTGTGCTACCCCCCCAGGCAGTGAGCAGTGCAATGTGTCACCTGTGTGGTGTGCTACCCCCCCAGGCAGTGAGCAGTGTAAGGTGTCACCTGTGTGGTGTGCTCATACCCCCCCCCCCCCCAGGCTGTGAGCAATGTTTGCTGACAGACCCTACATTTGTTCACTCTATATGCACCCTAGGCTCCAGCTGTTCCTTTTAGAGGGAAAAATCCTATATAATAAAAGCCTAATATGCTAAGTGTCCAGTCGTCTGGCCATCCATTCAACCAATCAAAGCATAATATGCTAATGATATGCTAAGGCCACTCAACCACTCGCTTGGTGTGCACTGATCACGAGCAGGCAGTTGACCGGTTGACCAGTTTCTATGATGTTCACTGACCACCAGGGGGCAGGTGCTCTGACTGGTAGGTTAGCTTGCTGCTGGGGTCTGGCCAAACGGGATTGAGTGAGACAGGCCAGACATGCCCTGGAGCCCTCCCACAGTCCCTCCCAGGCTGGCCAACTTCCCACATCCCTCCCCGCCCCAATCTGTTCACCAGTGGAGTCCCTCTGCCTGGCCTGCACCCTCTCACAATCCAGGACCCTTTGGGGGATGTCAGAGAGCCTGTTTCAGCCTGCTCCCGCTCAATGTAGGAGCTGCCCCCTGGTGGTCAGTGTGCTCCCACAGTGGGAGCGCCACTCAGCCAGAAGCCGGGCTCATGGCTGGCGAGCACAGCAATGGTGCACAGCCCAGATGCAGGTGAGGCGAGCCAAGCTTCCAGGGGAGAAATCCACTCAGGGCCCAGTGGGCACTTGTGCAATCCTGAGAGCATAGGCATTCTTCTGTTTCACATTCTCCACCCTCCTCTCACCTCACACACACACAAACACACACACGCACACACACACGCGCACACGCACACACACACGCACTGCAACCCAACCTTCCCGGAAACCAATAGTTAGGAAGTGCTGTACCTCACCTACTAGCTCCTCAGACCTCCCAAACCAGACCTGAGATGAACTCATGAACTTACTGCGTCTGTAGTATTAGCTTGTGCCAATGGGCGGTGGTGCCACTCTGCTTGTGTTTGCCCACGTGCGTCACCTCCACCTGTGTCTCTCTGGTGTTGGACCAGAGTGTATGTTTTTATGATACTGTTACAGGACAGTGAAAAGCTAGGAAAATTCCAGGGCAAGAGGAACAGGGAAACTGAGACAGGGAAGTTAAAACAAGGCCAAACAGCATGGGCAATTTGCAGCCAGCTGTAACTAAGAAGCCATTATCTTCCCCAAACCAATGACACTTGAGGAGAGTAAATGGTTAAAAACCTCCCTAAGAAGAAAATGGAGGAAAGAAGGGAGGAAGGTGGTTTTACTCCCTAAGCAGAAAAGCCAGCAGTCTGGGGGCTTGGCAAGATAAAGTTGCCAGGTGCTCCTCAGGAATTCCGGGAAGCACACAACAAAGTAAAAAGGGACCTTGAGACTGATGAACAGAGTGGATCCAGAGACATGGAAGCATGGAACAGAGTGTGGAATCTCAGAGGGAAGGCGGGGGCGGGGAGGGGGAGGTAATCAGCCAAAGACTTTGAATGCTTATTATGCATAACCCATGGACACAGACATAGGGTGCTGAAGGCCGGGGGAGGTGCAAGGGCAGGCTGGAGGGGGTCAATGGGGGAAAAAGAGGGACATATGTAATACTTTCAACAATAAAGAATTATTTTTTTAAATGGATCTTGAGAATTAATCTGTGCCAAAATATTCAACAGGAATTTTGAAACCTATAGATAGGAGGGTATATAACACCTCGGACCCCCACCCAACTCCCTCTTCAGATTAGCTGAGAGCCCATCTGTGCTTCATAAACCAGATGTATAGATTTGCTTGTTCTAACTGCTTTCATAAAATTGGCTTTATCACAGCGTAATCATCTGAAGTTTTCTCATTTAAATTCATTTGCATGAGAAGACAAGAATCCAGGTTAGGGACAGCCCTCTCCCTCTGACTCAAGGGGCTGTCTGACCACAGCTCTCTGGTGTCTGTGAGAGGTGCCTGACACAATGCCTTGGGTTGTAACAAAAACATTTTATTTTTTTATTTCATGCATTTTTTGTTCTTGCAGAAAGAAAAGATCTTTAGGAGGAAAACACAAAACAAAGCATCGGACATCACTGACTGCGGAGACTCCCCAATGACCACAACCATTGTTCTTGAATTATGGAACTCTTGAACCAGAAGGGTTTCTCAAGGTCCTCCCATCGCGCTGCCCACCTCCAGCCAGTCATTGCTTCACAGTGGCGTCCCCGGGCTGAGCTGGGCTGAGTGCAGGAGGCCTGGCAGACCGAACTTGGACAGCCTGGGCCGCTGCTCTCTCATCACAGAACATTGGCACGTCTGTGAGGCTCTACCACGCAGGAACTGACATGTACCCTGTAACATACACAGGAAGTTGGGAAGGCCTGGATTGCAATGCACACGACAGTACTTTTCTTACAGAAAGTCTTAAGCCTTATAAAATTATATTGTTTGAAGCCTCTACGACTAATAAAACTTCAGAATCCCTTCATCACTATCTCAGCATATAGACAACCATTTGGACAAAGTTCATCCTTCCTTAAAAGGCCATTTTAAGGGTTCAAACTGTACATGTACATGGCTCCCTGTACGTGTCAAGAAATGATATTGTTAAATAAATTTATTACAAAAATAAAACTTCAGAGTTACTAGATCCATTCCATTCCCTGGTTCTTCTCTGGAACCAGCACTCCTGTTGCCTCTAACTATTGACACTTCTCTAATTCCTGTTTTTCAAATGAGTGATTCTGGAGTTCTTAGGGGTTCTTAACCTTTTTGGGAATCTGGTGAAAATTACAGAACCTCTCCCCTGAACACGTCACCAGCAAACTTTTATGCACAATTTTAAGTGGTTCAGGAACCTTACGAAGCCCATGCACATGCCCCCAACCAGAAAGCCATGCGCTCCCATTGAGACCCTCAGTTGTGAGAATTTCCCCACTGCCCCCCACCAACCCACAGGCAGTGCCCTAGAAGCAGCCCTTGCTGGGAAGCTCTGGTTTCTGAGAGGACCGGCCTGCCCTGAGCTGATTTCAGATACAAATTATTGGCAGGCCACAGGGCCGGCGTGGCTCGGTGGTTGAGCATTGGCCTATGAACCCAGAGTTCATGGTTCAATCCCAGTCAGGGCACATGCCTGTGTTGCAGGCTCAATCCCCAGTGTGGGGTGAGCAGGAGGCAGCTGATCAATGATTCTCATCGTTGATGTCTCTCTCTCTCTCTCTCTCTCTCTCTCTCTCTCTCTCTCTCTCTCTCTCTCCCTCTCCCTCTCCCTTCTCCTCTGAAATCAATAAAAATATATATTTTTAAAAAATTGTTGGCAGGCCCACTGTTCTGGAGGAGCCTGGATTTGGGCAGAAATAGTCAAGCTTGGGAGAAACACACCTCAGCACAGCCTGAGTCTGGCAAAACAAAAGCCCAGTTACCAGACCTTCAAAATGTCAGGCCCACTTTATCAGAAATCATTCTCAGCTGAGAGGCACTACCAGCACTAACGAGAGAGAGCTGAGTCAGAGACAGGAAACGCCAGGCCTGGTGAAGGAGATGGCGGGCTCGAGATTCCAGGTCCCTTGACAATATTGCAGAGATCCCATTGGAGGGCTTGGAACCCTCCCTACACTCCAGTCCCCCCATAAGGTTGAGATGCACATTTCCTCTGCATACAAAGAAGCTGTTGGAGCAGGTTATTATCATCTTCAGCCATGCTCACAGGAATCTCATCATCTGGGGCCCCTGGTTAGCCGTATTGTGAAATCAGACAGGGTTCCAGCTGACAGGTTCCCTAGAAATGGCCAGGAGAGGTGCCTGAAGTCAGATGCCTGTGTTGGCATCCTTTACTGCTTCATTGCAAGCATGTCAAACTCGTGGCCAGCGTAAATGAGGCATGCGGTCTGCTGGCCGCGAGTTTGACATGCTTGAACAGGCCTCAGGAGGTCACATAACCTTGTGAGCCCAAGTTTCCTCATCTATAAAAGGTGGATAGTACTTCTGCAGCAATCCCCATCTAGAGATAAAATTTATGGCAGTGATGGCGAACCTTTTGAGCTCGGTATGTCAGCATTTTGAAAAACCCTAACTTAACTCTGGTGCTGTGTCACATATAGAAATTTTTTGATATTTGCAACCATAGTAAAACAAAGACTTATAATTTTGATATTTATTTTATATATTTAAATGCCATTTAACAAAGAAAAATCAACAAAGAAAAATCACGCGTGTCATAGGTTCGCCATCACTGATCTATGGCCTCATCCTTTCCTTCTGGGCTGGCTTTATGACTTGCTTCACCCGTCTCTAGGATTGAATTGAGCATTAAGTGAGGAAATTTAAGTAAAGAACCTGGAGTCTGGTAAGCCTCAGTGAATGGCAGCTGGTAATACTGCAGCATTATTAGTGTTGCCCATGAGAAAAAGGATTGCACTGATAGTCCCATTTCATTAAACATGTTAAAAGCCTACTTTAATAGATAACAAGATGTGTGCAGGATTGAAGGGAGAAGCAACCACTAGCAGACAATTAAAATCCTCATTTACCATCAATTACTGTGACACTATTTGTTCTTGCAGACCTCTAAGGAGCTCCCTCTTGCAGAGAGTGCTTAGTGTGGTTACATGCTGGCTGAGAAAATACAGCTACTTTTGAGGGGGATATTCTACAGTTAGACTTTCTGTGTATTCACACTGGCCTCTTCCCTGGTAATCCTAATTACTGACTACCTGTGAGCTAGGAGCTTTCACAGCTATTTTATTCAAGCTTCACAACCCTGCTAGGTAGGTATTATTACGTTCATTGTAAGGTGAGATATGTCAGTTTAAGAAAGGTCTGGGGAATACTCCTTTGGCTTGAGATCACAAATAGACCTCTGGGATTTCAGCAAACTGCCTTAATCCATTTTCCTCAAAAGGCAATTTCACCATCCAAAGCAATATCTGGAGGGAGCTCAGGCCAAGCCAGAGCAGCTGTGTGAGGGAGCAAGGAAGGAAGGAAGAGGAAGACACTCCTCTGTGCCTGTTAAAGAGAAATTGCACTGGACACTTCTTAAACATGGCAGGGAAGACTTTATTCAAGACAACTGCAATAATGGAGAGAGACTGAGCTCAAATAAAACAGGAGTAGCTGGGGAGGCATAGCCAACTGGCAGGGTGAGGGAGAGGATAGAAGATTACTGGCTAGGCTTCAAGGGTGGGGAACAAGGAATCTGGTTGGAGATGGAGGATGGGGGAGTTCTCCCTGAGCTGCTTCGCAGGATTCTTGCTAAACTGAGCAGCCAAGGACAGAGGCCAGGACAAGGCCTAGTTGAAAAGAGGACTCAGAGGAGCCCGACTAAAGTTTGGTCAAGGAGCAAGTCCTTGTCAGTGCAATGCGGTAGGCTACAAAAATGGCCCAGTCCTCCATCCCTCTTGGTGTCTGTGCCTTTTGTAATGTACTTCTGCAGCAATTCCCATCAAGAGGTACAATCTCCTTAACTAATAAAAAAAATATATATATAAAGAAGAAGAAAAAAAGAGGTACAATCTATTGCCTCACCTTTACATCTGGGCATGCTTTATGACTTGCTTTACCCAACAGAAAATGGTGGAAGCAACATAGTGTGAGTCTAGATCTCTCTCTCTCTCCCCCCCCCCCCCCGCCACCCCCCTCTACCAAGCTGCCACATAAATAAGCCTAAGGCAATCTTATGGATGGCAAAAGAAATATGGCCTCTCCCCTTGCCCTAGCAACGTGCCTGGGAGATAGAGCCGCTCTTCAGATCTGCAGCTGATTGAAGACACATGGTGGGCCCTGCAGCAACTGAGGAACTGCCCAGCAGACCCTGACCCAAAGCACTAACCTGTAGAATCATGAGCTAAATAAATGGTTATTATTCTAAGCCACAGCATTTTCTGTCATTATGCAAAGTGCTGAGGTCTCAGAAAACCTTGGCATATTGTTTTGGATTTCCGAAGAAATTACCTGGAGGACTGGCTGTGAAAGACATGGGTTTATTAGGATGCACATGCGCACTGGTGACAGCCAACTGGTGAAGTTCATCATCACACCAACTGCCACCAGTGAGGTTGAATAGCAGCCAGCCGGTACTACTGTTTTGCCACCACCCAGAGTTTCCCAAAACAAGCTTTTATAGAGTACAGAAAACAGAGAGAAACAGGGCATTGGGAGGAAAGTTGGAGCATGGGAAGGGGCCCATGTTCCCATTTACCATTCAGGGGTTTTTGTTTCGAGGTAATAGATGACTCCCTGCAGAGCTTCTCATTTATTTGGCCTCGAAAGTGACCTCAACACCATGAGCCTTAAAGGCGCCCCCCAAAATTCCAATGTGTAGCCAAACTGAGCATCGCTGCCCAAGCTGCTCTGGCCTAGGCCTTCCTGAGGCAGGCCAGTTGTCCTTTCCAGGTGGGTGGAGGGTACAGGGGAGGTACATAGGTCAGTTATGACTTGAGCTGTCCTGAGATCCAAGGATAGGAATCATTGCTTCTCAAACTTTAACATGCATACTTATCTCCTGAGGCTCTTTTTTTAATTAAATCTTTATTGTTCAGATTATTACAGTTGTTCCTCTTTTTTCCCCCATAACTCCCCTCCACCCAGTTCCCACCCCACCCTCCACCCTCACTCCCCACCCACTGTCCTCATCCATAGGTGCACGATTTTTGTCCAGTCTCTTCCCGCATCCCCCACACCCCTTTCCCCCCAAGAATAGTCTGTCCACTCCCTTTCTATGTCCCTGATTCTATTATAATCACCAGTTCATTCTGTCCATCAGATTATTCACTTGATTTTTAGATTCACTTGTTGATAGATGTGTATTTGTTGTTCATAATTTGTATCTTTACCTTTTTCTTCTTCTTCCTCTTCTTAAAGGATACCTTTCAGCATTTCATATAATACTGGTTTGGTGGTGATGAACTCTTTTAGCTTTTTCTTATCTGTGAAGCTCTTTATCTGACCTTCAATTCTGAATGAAAACTTTGTTGGATAAAGTAATCTTGGTTGTAGGTTCTTGACATTCATCACTTTGAATATTTCTTGCCACTCCCTTCTGGCCTGCAAAGTTTCTGTTGAGAAATCAGCTGACAATTGTATGCGTACTCCCTTGTAGGTAATTGACTTTCTTTCTCTTGCTGCTTTTAAGATTCTCTCTTTGTCTTTTGCTCTTGGCATTTTAATTATGATGTGTCTTGGTGTGGTCCTCTTTGGATTCCTTTTGTTTGGGGTTCTCTGCACTTCCTGGACTTGTAAGTCTATTTCTTTCACCAGGTAGGGGAAGTTTTCTATCATTATTTCTTCAAATAGGTTTTCAATATCTTGCTCTCTCTCTTCTTCTGGCACCCCTATAATTCTGATGTTGGTACGCTTGAAGCTGTCCCAGAGGCTCCTTACACTATCTTCATATTTTCGGATTCTTTTTTCATTTTGCTTTTCTGGTTGGGTGTTTTTTGCTTCTTCGTATTTCAAATCGTTGACTTGATTCTTGGGATCCTCTAGTCTGCTGTTGGTTCTCTGTATAATATCCTCCATTTCAGTCAGTGTATGCTTGATTTCCAATTGGTCCTTTATCATAACATTAAGGGTCTGACTAGATTTCTTGAGGATCTCACTACATTTATCGGCGGTCTCACCAGTCTTTTCGAGGGTCTTACTAAATTTATCAGCGGCTTCTAGAAAGTTCTTGAAAAACCTTAAAAGTGTAGTTTTGAACTCTATATCCAGTTGTTTGCTTTCCTCCATTTCTGTCATTTGTGTCCTATTTCTTTGTCTCTGCATTTTTTGTGCTTCCCTGTGTTGATGGAGTGGCTTTCTGTGCTAGGTGTCTTATAGGGCCCAGTGGCTCAGCCTCCCCAATTACCTGAGGTGGACACTCTTGGTGCAACCCCTTGTGGGCTGTGTGCACAGTCATATTGTAGTTAAGCCTTGATTGTTGTAGGTATTACTGGGAGGAATTGACCAATTGGCTGTGAGAATCAGCTGTGTCTGCAGTGGGAGAACTTCTGTGCTGGAGACACCCCTCCGGGGCAAGACTTGCTTCAGTGGGGCTTTGGTGCTCACTGAGTGTGCCTCCTGAGTGTGTCCCTTATGGGTCTGAGGGGTTGCAATCTGGATGGTCCCACTCTGACCACTGGGTATACTGGCTCCTGGATCTTTTAGGAGGTGTTAATCTAGCCTTTGCCTGAGGCTACTCAGCAGGAGCTCAGCTATGAAGGAATGCAAGTTGCCCCAGGGCCTTGGGCCAGCTGCAAGTTTGTTAGGTAATTTTCAGATTGCAAAAGCCTCCGTGCACAGCTTGGTGGGGTGGGGTCCCAGGGGATCAATAGGGCGGAGCAAAGAGCTATGGCTGATCGTCAGTCCTTCCCTAAGAGGCCGCGAGTCTCAGTGTCCCGGTAATCACTGCAAGCACCTCTGAGAGAAAGCTGCCCTCGAGATGTGAATGATGCCAGACAGTCTAGCCCAGGGGTGGGCAAACTTTTTGACTCGAGGGCCACAATGGGTTCTTAAACTGGACCGGAGGGCCGGAACAAAAGCATGGATGGAGTGTTTGTGTGAACTAATATAAATTCAAAGTGAACATCATTACATAAAAGGGTATGGTCTTTTTTTTTTTAAGTTTTATTCATTTCAAACGGGCCGAATCCGGCCCGCGGGCTGTAGTTTGCCCATGGCTGGTCTAGCCTCTTCCCGTATCAGTCAGGGTCCCCAGAGACTCGAGTGGAACTGGAGTTCAGAGCAGTAGGGAGTTTGAGACTCCCTCCTGATTGAAAAAGCCAACCATGTCCTCAGCCGCCAGCCCTTTCCGCGTCCGCCTCCGTACCTGTGCACTTAACTTCCACACCGCAGCTCCTCTGAGTCTCAGTATGCTTTTCTCTTTCCTTCTAGTTGTAGTATTTCCACTCAGCCAGCCTTCCTGTGGGTCTGGATGATGCCCGTTCTGTCTTTTAGTTGTATTCTTGAAGTGGTTGTGCAAGGCAGCAATCTCCAGTGTTTACCTATGCTGCCATCTTGGTTTCTCTCCTGAGGCTCTTTTTAAAATAAAGATTCAGATTCTGGGGTAGGGCCCGAGATTGTCCATTTCTGGCACACTCCCAGGTGACATGTGGACTGTAATTTAATCTTCCTCGAGCTCCCGCTTGAACACCACTCTTCAGAAGGCTGGCAGCCACCGCTGCGCTTCACTTTCTCACAGGTACTGCTGTGACCCGGAAGAGAACAGCCTCCAGGTAGTGAGCTTCAGGTGTGCTGCTCAGCCACCTGTCTGAGGGCCCTGGTAGGTGTGGGCTCTTCTTGCTAGTTCAGGCTCCCGTGGAATCACGTCCAGGACAGGGGCCTCTGCCAAACCCAAAGGATGGCACTGGATTCATTTGCTAGGGTTGCTGTAACAAAGTACCACAGACTGAGTGGCTTCCAGAACAGAAGTGTGTTTCCTCACAGTTCAGAAGACTGTGGGAAGACAGTCCAAGATCAAAGCATTAGCACAACTGGTTTCTTCTGGGCCTTGGCTTGCAGAGAGCCGCTTTCTGACTGTCTCCGCACACAGGCTTTCTGCTATACATGCCTGTGTCCTAATCTTCTCCTAAGGACACTAGTCAAATTGGATTCGGGCCTGTAATAGTGGCCTCATTTTAACTGAATTACCTCTTTAAATGCAGTTGCATCCTGGGGGTTAGGATTTCAACATGTGAATTTCGGCACAGTTCAGCCAAATACACAGGCACCCACTTTTCTCTCCCCTCCTGTGGAACATGACCATCACTAACTGGCTACAGGCCCGCCCAGCGGAACCTGGAACGGGATGCAGGTGCAGGGCTGTGAAGCACCTTCAAGGGCAGGAGAAGTACAAGGCCATGTTTCAAAAGAGAGAACAAGCTGGTGTGGCCAGAGTATACTAGTATGTAAACTACCTGGAAAACATGGTATTTTCTCTCCAGAACAACCACACCATAGCATGGGTCCATCGTATGAAGTCTACGTCCTGGGCCAGTGGTCAGCAAACTGTGGCTCGCGAGCCACATGCGGCTCTTTGGCCCCTTGAGTATGGCTCTTCCACAAAATGCCACATATGGGTGTGCACATACAGTGCGATTGAAACTTCGTGGCCCGTGTGCAGGAGTTGGTATTTTGTGGAAGAGCCACACTCAAGGGGCCAAAGAGCCGCATGTGGCTCGCAAGCCGCAGTTCGCCGACCACTGTCCTGGGCAAAACAAATGTCTGGAATAAAACTTGATTTGGGCTGGGAAAATGGTCAAGGGATGGTCAAAAGACACCCAAGACCACCCAGGGAACTACAGCATTGTTTGGATGGGACTCCTGTGGCCAAAATGCTGGGGAGGCCTGGAGCAGAGAGTGGGAACTTCCCAGATGCTGCCGCGCTGACTTCTTAATCTCTTACCAACTTAGTCAACCTCTCTGAGCCTTACTTCTTTCTTTGTAACAGGAGGTTCATTTCGCCTCCCTCGGAGGCTTTGATGGAGATTAAATCATAAGATATATGTGACCAGAAGAAGACTTATCGTTGTGTAAATGTGTCAATATTCCCAGTCTCCATCCTTCTTTCTCCGCCTCCTCATCCCTACCCCACCCCATTCCGCTGTGGGGGACTTTGCTCAGCTCTTCCTCCCCCTGATCTTTCAGAAGGGTTCTCTCCATACCCACTGTTGCCTGGCTTTGTGTGGTCCAATCAAGACTAACAAAGGGAAAGAAAGACAGCTCTGCTGAGGTGGGAGGCAGGGAGATGGCTCTTCCTGTTGGGGGAGCCCCAGGTGTGGGGAATCTGCATGACGGGCCAGCAGAGGAGAAACCAGACCTGCCACCAGAGAGGTTAAACCCTCCGCCTGGTGAAGACCTCGGGCCAGGCCGGAAAAAGCAGCAGCGGAGACACGGAAGCTGAGGACCAGAGAGCATTCTGAAATATTTGCCAAGTAGGAGCTTCTGACGTTGGCTGCCGAATGTGGGGGAAGGGAAAAGGAAAGGGAATTTCGAGAGATTTTACTGTGGGTCTTGCATTCAATCATTTTCATGCTCTTTGAGAGATGCCAATAAAGATTAAAATTCCTGTTTACTTTTGGCAGCTAGAATTTGCTTCTTAAATCATGACCTTGCAATGGCTGGTGAACATAAGGCCCTGGGTCTTCTATGGGGGAGGTATATCGTTATCTGTCTATATCTACAACTAGATCCATATGCATATCCATGTATATCCCTATCTGATCTCCTTTTGCACAGTTTCTACCACTTGGTAGCTACTTAATAAATGGTAGCTTATAACTATTATTAACAGCCACTTTCCTAATCCTCCGGAACCAAGATCCACTTTCTCCTGAGAAATACTGGATGTTTTGGAAATCTCCCCTCTCCATATCTCTCCAGACCCCTTCTCCTTCAAGACTCACGTACAGGAAGTTTGTTTCAAGATGATGGGCATAAAGATAGTGTTGGCTTGCCACCACCTGTCTCTGCTGCCTGCAGGAACCAGACAACTGGAGCTAGTCCGGGGACTATGGACTCCAAGATCTCTCTACCTAGTAGCTCTAAACCACATAGTCGTGGGAACAGCAGTCACTGAGGAACCTACAAATCCAAAGATACTCCTAGCATCTGCCGATGAGCTAAAAAATATGTTATCGTATATACAAGCCAGTTTAAAATGTATGCTCTGCTACTAGATTCACAGTAACCTGTTACTCTCTATCTGCTCAATTAATAATGTACTTTCACACAATTTCAGTTGTATGAAGAGAAGACCCACCCCCCAATTTTTTTTTCTGATGTCAAAAGGTACTTCTAAACAAAAATGTTAGCAGTATCCAATACAGAATCCCGTAGGGCAGGAGCTGTGCTTTCTCTAGGTTCTGGAATTCTCCAGCCCTCTCCTGGCAAATAGCAATTGTTTCATATCAAGCATCTCTCAAGAGACTCACAGGACCTTGAAGCCACATGAATAATGTGACAGTGATGGCCAGAGGGAAAGAAACATCCCTCACTGACCGACCACCTTGCAACTCTTCTGGGTACTGCCTCTAGGGCTGAAACCAGCTCTCCCACTAACTACCATCAGGGTCACCATGGACCACTCCTCGCTCCCCTCTGGATCTCAGTCTCCCCAACTGAATGGTGAGGGTGTGTCATTAGATGGTCTCAGGGGTCCCTTCCAGTGTTGAGCTTCTAATCAGCTAAGCATGGGTGGGCATGAGGAGGACAGGGAGCATTCCTTCCTTTAGCTTAGGAGGAAATCACTCCCAAAGCAAAGTGTGGGCAAATGCAAAACAGTGTGTACTGAGGAGTGGGAATAAGAGAGCAGAGTACAGGGTAAATTGAACAAGGAGGGTTCTTGGGGGAAATGTCAGGGATCTTAGAGGAATTGTTTGCAGAGGAGCGGAACTGAGAACAGGCTGTGCCAGACAGGCTTAGATTACATGTGATGCTCCTGAGGTTTTTAAAGTTTTCACCCCAAAAGCCACACGATAAAGAATTCCTTTATCTTTTGTCATTATGTAAATCAACTTGGTATCTATTGATTGCATTTGCATGTGAAGAGGAGCGCTGTGTTTGTAACTGATGTATTCGCATGTGCATTTTAATTAATCCGCTGGCAGGAGGAGGAGATCAGAGGGACAGGTATGGAAATAGCACTCTCGCCTGCTAGTAGAATTTGGCACCTGGGAGGCCAAGTGCAGTCTGACGGTGGGATTATTGCAGGCAAGTGGGAGCTGAGCAGTTTGTCAAGAATTCATGCTGCCTGACTGTCTGAGGCCGCTGACTGTCTAGCCAGCCTGCGAACGTGGGGCACTCGGAGAGCAGCTGAGCTCTGGGATAGATGAATTCTGCTGGTCCTCAGGTCTGCAAGGGGAGGAGCTCCTGTCTCCACATTCTTGTGCTTTTACTCCCATGGGGCTTGGCAGAAGCCACCAGGAAGCTACCACATTATGTCTCTGTGCTGGAATAGGCTTCGCTGGTCAGAAGAAAGCCTCACAGCTGTTTAACTACCTCCTTTGCTCTGTGCTCCTTGAAGCTAGAGTTAATTTTATGCCTCATTTGCATCCAACATTTACATTTACTCATTAGACTCGAAAAGCCATAGCCCCGTCCCTGATAAAGATGGCCATCCTTTCAGAAGAGCATGTCCCTGTTCACATAACTTTCTAAAACACATTTTACCCAAACAGTAGGGTTTTGGATACAAAGGAATCAGGTGACTTTGCTCCTGGCTGTCCCCAGGAGATGCAGGGGCACAGTGGGGATGGGGGTGAGGGGGGGTGGGGAGGCATTCCCACCCTCCTGGCTTCCCTCATTTAACTCTCATGGAAATAAGATCTCAGGCAGAATTTTAAATGTGTTCTTTGTTCTTGTTTTGTTGCTGTTGTTTGTTTGTCATTTACTCAAGATCTGTATTCGGGAAGGAATGAGTGAGATTGGCCACCAGCTTGAAGCCAAAGACTCAGCCTCAGCTCTGAAGGCCCCAGTTGCATGATTTCTCCCTCACCACATGGACCAGCTGAGGACCACTCAGGGGGGGCCACTTCCCGGGAATGTTTTGGGCTCAACAGGGAAGCCAGGACCTGTACCCCAAGTAAACAAACTGCAGAAGATTGCTCCTGTATATTTGATACACCTGGTGTGAGAGTAAACCAAGTGAAATATATATTTGAAAAGAGATTCAAGTTTACAGTTTTAAAACGAGGCAGAGTCTTAGGATACAAAGTAAAAAAAAATTGGAAGAAGATTCAGAGATTAGACAGATGGATGGATGGATGGATGGATGGATCGACCACTCCATTTGAATGCGGCCCCCACCCCTGCCAGCACCCCAACTTCCATTACCCTTCCATTACTCTCACTTCTGTTGGAATGTAAGCTCATCGAGGCAGAAATTATTGTCTGTGAGTCCCCACACCTTGATATGTAGTAGGTACACAAAACATATATGCTGGGTGAATGAAAGGGTATTTCAGTAGGACAAACAATATCCTAACTATTTTAAATACACTTATGTGTACACTAGTAATAACTCTATCCCTGTTTTATTAGAGAGAAAATGAAGACTTAAGATTAAGTAACTTGCCTAAGGTTTCACAGTTAACAAATCATAAAGTTGGAATTTGTATGCAGGCCAGTCTGACCCCAGAACATCAAATAGCAAGCATAATTTCTGAACAAAAAGAGACTTTTCTCAGAAATGCCACACACCTTAGTGGGGGATGTTATCTAGTGCCCGTAGATCTGCCCCAGGACATAGTTAAAGGGGCGAAGTGCTTCTCCTTTCCAAGGTGGACCTGCAGAGGCTGGTCTGGGAGGTGGGCACAGCCCTCTGGGGTTGCCCATTCAACAGGTGACCTACACCGGCTCAGGATCCAGGAAGGAAATCACACGTGACAACCCCCCACCAGCAGAGAGATAAGTGTGAATAATCCTGACCACTGCTTCCTTGTCTTCGGGGAATGAAGGAGGAGGGGAGAAGACTTTGAATGCCAGGGCTCTGTCTCTTAGAGTCCCAAACTGCCACCCCAGTGTGATGAAGAGAATCAAATTCAGGCTCATTCCAGAGAGGAACATCACCTCGAGCTTGGCAGGTCCTAGCACAAGAAACTACTATGCGTTTAGCCCATTACAAGGTCTCATTTAACCCTTACAACATAACTAAAAGGAAGGTCTTACGTCTCCCTGGAAATAGAGGCTCAGAAAGGTTAAATAATGTGACTAAGAGTAGACATCTACAAACGGCAGAGCTGGATTTGAACCCAAGTCTCTCTGAGCCCCAAGTGCATGCTCTTCCCATAACTCCCTATTGCAAATGGCTCACCTTTCAGGCAGTTCACGCAAAAAGAGATAAATGTGGCAGCAAGCTGCTCTAAGGCCCCCAGGCACTCAGCTCAGAGAAGCAAGAGCCATCCCAGCTCTCACTCAAAAGCTGGGAGGCAGGCCAGGGTGGGGTAGGGTGAAGAGCTTTGAGACTTGTACATGGGAAGCAAAGGCAGCATTAACACACTCATCTTAGACCTGGAAGGGGCCTGCCCTGGAGCCTCATCTCCATTCCCCCACCTCCAACCCAAGCCACTCTTGGCTCTCCTCGGAGTGGCCCTGGCACATGACAGCCGCACGGTGGCCGGTGCCCCAATGGACCATGTGCTGGTGGAGTGGAGTGCCGTGTCTAAAGGCTACAGGGAGGAGCAGCATTGGGGAAGGAGCCTGAGTGTGGGTAGCAGGTTTGCAAGCCTTCATGGAAATGCAAGGGGGCAACTTCTGGCAAGGGCCTAGGTGCTGGGGCAGAAAAGCACAGGGTGTAGGAAGGGGTCTGGCTAAATTGAGGCCATGAGCAGGAAAATGGTGGGAAGAAGGAAACGAAGGCCTGCTCTCTGGGCCTTGGGGCACACTAACTCCTTCTGGATAAGTGGGTATCGCGATCAGAGCTATATTTCCCAGAGATTAACCTGGTGACAATCAGTAAAAAGCTCAATAAGAGCCTAATGCTGAGGCCGGGCCTGAGGCAGGACAGAGAAGAAAGGAAGGTGTGAGAAACACTGTTCCATTCCTGGGAGGCTCCCAGCTCTCTCCTGCCTCCGGGCATTAGCACAGACAGTTTTCTCTGCCTGGAACCTTCCACCCATGCCTCCCCTGCCTCCCCCTACCCACCCTCAGGATCTCTGCCCTCCCTGAGCTCTGAGATTACAGGGGCCTCCTTCATGGTATGTATTGCCATTGCATTTGCTGTATATGTGTGAGGCAGGGGCGTCCCTCCAGCCCACACTGTCCATGTCACCCCTCTGCTGCCAGCTCCCAGCATGGCCCGGCCAGGGCTCTGCTGGGCTCTCTCCTCTGCTTTCAGAGGCGTGGTCCTGGGCTTCGTGAGATGCCCATGCTCACTGGGAGAGGGGGCTGTGTTCAGAGCGATGGGGAAGGAGTGGGCTGGGAGCTTGTGTGGGGCCCCTGCCCTCACCATTGTCACTGAAAGAAGCTCCTCCCTCCCGAGCCACATCCCGCAGGCTTGCAGAAGCATTTATCATGCTTCCAAATGATTGACTTCTGACGAGAGGTTCGGGAGCTCAGAAAGATGCTCTTGGCTTACAGTGTATTGTGAGTAAAAGAAAAGAAATAGCAGGTACTCTTCCAGTGTGGGAGCTGGAATCAATGCTAATTAAATGTCAGGGCTGGCGTTTAACCCACTGGAATGTAGTGCTTCTATTCTCGAGTCGTGAGTTCTCCGCTCTAAACCCGGGCTCTGAGGCACTCAGCCTGGCTTCAAAGCTTCTGACAGGAGGGTGCTGGCATGCTGAGGGCTGGGGCCAGGGACTGGGCTGGCCATCCTCTCCAGTCTAACCTGAAAACTGGTGAGGCTGAGGGGAATGCTAGGGGTCGGTGAAGCTGTGGACAGCCTCGAGGGGTCCGAGTCTTCTTGGTCATGTCCAGAGCAGAGGAAAGCAGGGGCCAGGGAGGAAAGATCCATTTCTCGGGTTGGGGTGGACGGGACATGTCTTCATGCCGCCCGAAGGAGGGTATCTGGAAGCAGATGGCTCACGAGGCCAGACCAGCAAAGATGAGGCTGAGGCTGAGGCTGCGGCAGTGGCAGATCTGTCCCTGGCATTACACATAGGGAGGTGGCCTCAGCTGGCCTGAGGGTACAGACCCAGCTCTCTGTCCCCAAGAGAAAGCCTAATCCAGGGCCCCGAAGAGGAAGCCTGTGCCCTGCGGAGGTTTTACTAACGTGCTCTGGCTGGAGAGCCCAGCAGGGCGGCGCTCAGGGCCCTGCTCCCGCTAGAAGCCTAAAGGCTCAGACGTAGGAGTCACTGCCAGCCACTCCTGCAGGGCCCAGGCCCTGGGGTCCTGCTCCCTCCAGTCCAGGACCCCCATTAGCCCACGTGGAAAAGAGGAGGGTCCCCTTCTTCCACCTTCATCCAGAGGAGCAGCGGGCACTAATAAGGACAATCCCAGCACCAGCTCCCAGCTCAGCAAGTGCCTTCCTAGCCTTTACCTTTCTAACCCTCATGACTGCCCCCAGAGGACAGGGCCACATTCCTGTTGTGCAGCGAAGAAAATGGAGACAACTTACCTACGTTCAAGTGGAAAAATCTGACAGGACGAGGACTCCTTCTCCAGTGCTCCCTCCCATGCCAAGCCGCCAGAGCTGTGCCGTGCAGCGGGGGAATTTGTACCCCAGGGCCCGGGGCTGGCACCCTGGACTCTCCCAGCCAAGGTGCTCTAAGCCTCTCACAGGAACCACTCACCAGACTCCAGCCCAGCCATGGGCAAACTATGGCCCGCGGGCCGGATCCGGCCCGTTTGAAATGAATAAAACTAAAAAAAAAAGACCTTACCCTTTTATGTAATGATGTTTACTTTGAATTTATATTAGTTCACACAAACACTCCATCCATGCTTTTGTTCCGGCCCTCCGGTCCAGTTTAAGAACCCATTGTGGCCCTCGAGTCAAAAAGTTTGCCCACCGCTGCTCCAGCCCCTCCTACTCCGCCCCCCCCCCCCCCCCCCCAGCGCCTGGCGGGTGGGGTCAGGGCTTAGATGTCAAGTTGAGTGTTATAACAAAACCCAGGCAATAAGCTCTTAAACTAATCCTGATTTCAACTGTCCGTTTCAATGTATGTTGACCATCTTCCTATTTCCTCCTCCTGCCATCACAGGGGCGGGAGAAGGGGGAGATGAATAAGGATGCGGAATGAGTAAAAGGTGAACAAACCTCCCACTCAAGGCAGCAGCATAAACCATTTATTATGAACAGAGGCCTGAGAGAGGCTTGCTTTTCGTATGGTTTGGATTAGCAGAGAGAAGGACCATGGGCTCCCACTCACTCACACCCTGGCACGATTAAACCAGCTGCAAAGGCAGCCTCGCCTCGCCTCGCAGCCACCGGCTCCCAGGCTCCGAGGACAAACAAGGGGCTGGAGGTGGGTCCAGGCTCTGCCCAAGGGGCTTGGAGTCCAAACCACTCTAAGCCCCAGGGCAGCCAGCTCGTAACCGACCAGGGACAGATAATGCCACCCTCCGGAGGAGCAGCGGCCAAGGCTCTGCCCTCTAACTACCCAGGGGTTCTCTCTCAAAGTGTGTTTTCTGTTTTCTCTAAAGACAGCAAAGAACACCAGCCAGGAACGTGGTCCCAGTTCTGCCATAGAGGGACGCGAGGTGAAATGACATTCGCTCTGTCTGAAAGCGGTGGTCTGCAAGCCCTAAGGCCCCATCCAGTGATGACATCTCATTAGACAGAAGCAGGCTTCTTCAAACCCTGCTATTTAGCTATGCAGTGCAACACCCCTCCCCCACCCAGGGACCTGCAGAGTGCCCAGCTTTTTATTTCCGGGTGAAACCAACTGCTTTATTTTATCATTATTATTATTTATTTTTAGTAATCGTTTATTGTTGATGTTACAGAATTTACCAGGCAACTGAAAAATACATAGGAGTACCCGGAGATACAGGAAAAAAAACACATTTATTTCCAGATGTACTAGTACTGTGACTCAGGGGAGCCTGTTTCCAAATCCTGAGCAAACTGTTATGGAGGAAGCTTTCCCTTTTTACCCTTTGGTTTCTTTGTCCCCCACATATGGATCAGACTTCCGGACCTTTCACGGGCTTTGCGAAAAACCCCGTGTGTTGGGATGGGGGACTTGAGACCACACCTAAAGGCCTGGCCTGGCGCCAGAGCTGATAACCCCCTCTGGGGGTTGTGTATGGTTCATGGTTCATGGCCTCTGTAAAATGGGAGTACTTAGGTGAACAGGTCTTGCAAGACCAGGTAATTAAGGAAGGAGCAGTGGACTATAGGCTAACAGGAATGTGCATTAGGGATACTGACTAACTAGGTACAGAATCAGGCTACTAGCCACCCCCCGCCCCCCAAAAAAGTCTTATTTTCCTTATCATTGCAAGTATTACATATGTCCCCTTTTTTCCCCTATTAACCCCCTCCAGAACCCTCACCCCTCCTCTGCCCCAGGCTTTCACCACCCTATTGTCTGTGTCCATGGGATATGCATATACGTATACAAGATCTGGTTGATTACTTCCTATCCATCCAGCCTCTGCCACATTCCCTCTGAGATTCCACATTCTGTTCCATGACTCCATGTCTCTGAATCCACGCTGTTCATCAGTTTATTTTGTTACTTAGATTCCACACATGAGTGCAATCATGTGATACTTGTCTTTCTCTGACTGACTTATTTCACTTAGCATGATACTCTCCAGGTCCCTCTATACTGTCTCAAAGGGTAAGAGATTCTTCTTTTTATGGCTGCATAGTATTCCATGGTATGAATGTACCACAGCTTTTTTATCCACTCCTCTACTGATGGGCACTTGGGCTGCTTCCAGATCTTAGCTATTGTCAATTGTGCTGCTATGAACATAGGGGTGCATACATTCTTTCTGATTGGTGTTTCGGTTTTCTTAGGATATATTCCTAGAAGTGGGATCATTGGGTCACATGGCAGTTACATATTTAATTTTTTTTAGGAAACTCCATACTCTTTTCCATAATGGTTGCACCAGAGTGTGCCAAGCTTTTAAAGGAATCTAAAAAAATGTTTGTCAAATTAATAAAGGAACTTCCCTTTTTAATCTGTAACCTGGGCAGACAGGATGTTTTTCTTTGAGTTTAGCCAAGGTCTGCTGCTTTTATTTTAACACATGTGCTTTGGAGTTCCTGGTGGATATGACAGGTCCTAGTTACTGAACTGTTCAGTCCTGGAGCAGAGGGTGAGGTGTCAGGTCAGAAAAGGAGTTAAATGTGTGACTTGCATTTACTTATATTCAAGGGTGGTACTCAAAATACTTCACAACTGCATGGCACCAAACCAATCAAAACAGATGCCCACTCTGACATTCGGTGCCTCTTCCACCATGAGGTTTGGTTGCCTTTAACAGCAAGCATGTACTTAATCACGGTGGGTCCTTGATATGTGGGCTGCAATGAAGGGCCTTCAGGAGGCATCACTGTCAGGCCGCCAAGCCCCTAGAAAACGGGTTCCAAAGCTTCCATTGTCCATGGAGGCGACTGGGCTCTCACTGTGCCAGATGATATTATCGCTCAGCGGCTGTCCATGCTCTCAAGCTCCCACACCCACGGGAGGAGCTGCCTGACGCACCTGGGATGTTGGGCTTGGCCTTGTGCCTCGCTTTGGCTCAATGGATGTGAGTGGATGTGGCATCCGGGTCCAAAGCTTCTAGAAGGGGTGGCAATTTAGGGCAGCCTTCTAGGGCTTCTGCTTTCCACCATGAGAACAAAGTACCCAGAGCATGGAGGCTCCTTCAGCCCAGGTCTGGAATGAGAACACATAGGGAGCAGTCCTGAGGTTGACTCTCAGTCTGTTGCAGAATTTACCAGGGGACTGGAAAATAGACAACGAGTCCTCGGAGATTCAGGAGAAACCCTTTATTTAAAGCAGCACTGCTGGCTCAGGGGACTTGAAGATCCACAGCCTGAACCCCTTATACAATGAGATTACTCCTTATATATATCCCTAAGTTTCTTTATTTCCTATCTGTTTCCTAACTACTGGCTTTTGTGGCGGGGCTTTCACAGCCCCTCCTGAGTCAGTTAGAATGGGGAAGTTAGATTGAATCTAAATGCCTGCGCCAGCGACCCCCCACTCTGGCCAAGCTGCCAAATTCCTGGCCAGTGGCCCCTGCAAACTGGGAGCACCCAGGAAAACTGGCTATTGCCTAAGGAAGGGGCAGTGACTTAACTATAGGTTAACAAGAATATGCACTAGGACACTGGTCACTGGCACAGATTCAGATTGCTAGGCCCCCTCCCCCCAGGTTGCCCCCTATATTCCTCCTCAAGTCAAGCACAGCCAGGGCCAATAGAGCCACAGCCAACCTGCAGACCCATAAGTGAGAACAAATGTTAATGCTGTAAGCCATGAGGTCTAGGGGGGCTATAATAGCAAACATTGATGCATACAGTCTCCCCTGATTCCTGGCAGTTCTGAATGGGATCTGAATGTTACTGTTCCGGGCATCAGGAATGTAGAAACTGATGGGCTTTCAAGGCAGAGAGGGATCTGAGTGCTGATCCCAATGTTGTCGCTTGGCTGTGTGATTCCTCCTCTGTGAAATGAGACGGACCGAAACCACCTTAGAGGATTGTTATCGGCATTACATTTTTTAAATGTGTGTGTGTGTGTGTGTGTGTGTGTGCGCGCGCTTGTGTGTGTGATGTCTGTGAAGGTAAGATACACTCAAACCTGTAAAGAATGTTTGTGAGTTTATTTGAGCCAAACTGTTGACAATTGCTGGGAAGCAGAATCTCAAGGGATTGAGATAATACTCTGCAGGATGGCGGGGTTTTTTACCTATTTTTATAAATGACTATCAAAGAAGGAGATGTAAGTGGGTTACATAAAATCCATTGGTGATAGATTATGGCGGTGGGATAAATCAAAGCAGGGAAACCTTTGGGATTGGATAAAAAGCGAAATGATGGACACATGCTCCTTTTATATAGGTGGGTGCAGGATAGTTAACGGTCAGCAATTAACATGATAACAATAACAATGAAGGAACTTGTGATTTCACCCAGTTGCATTGGTTGTGCCCTGAGGGGTCCAGAAAAAGAGGAGCTGCAAGTTACCCTGACATTTCAAAGGTATGTGATCATAGATGCAAAAAGACAATAGGCTCAGTTAAGATCAAAGTTGATCTTTGTCTGGGAAGATACTGGCCTAGGACATGACTACCCACTATAAACTGCTTTTCAATTTTAAAATTTTTCATTGCAAACCATCCTTTGTGGTTACTTTAGGTCTCTGAGTTTGCCAGGCCGTCATGCAGGCCACCCCTGAGTTAGTCAGGTTAGCATGTGGCCCCTTTTTGTCCATGTGTCAATGAGTCTCATTGTGTTGTAACTTGTAAAAAGCTATTGCCTTTTTGCCCCTAAGATAACATATCGATGAAATGTCTGAGTAACTTGTAATTCCCTTTTTCTGGACCCCTTGGGGCACAACCAAATGCACCTGGTGCCAGGACAGAGACCATAAATTCATTGTTATTGTTATCATGTTAACTGTTAACTCTCCTGCATCCACCTAAGTAAAAATCCACCAGTGGATTTCATGTAACCCACTTATGTCTCCTCTTTGATTGTAATGTATAAAACAAGGTGAAAAAACAGCCATTCTCTGGAGCATTATCTCCATCCATTGAAATTCTATCTCCTGGCAATTGCCAACAGTTTGGCTCAAATAAACTCACAAAAATTCTTTACAGGTTTCAGTGTTTTTACATTAACAGAGTTCATCCAGGTAGATATTGAGCCAGGCAATCTGAGGTCCAGGTGCATACTGATTCATTCATTCTATGGTCAGGGGCAGGGTAGGGGGCTTGGGGCGGGGGTGGGGCGCGGGGAGGCCACGTGCTAATCTGACTAGTTCAGGGAAGGCCTGCATGGCGGTTGTGCAAACTCAAAGACCTAAAGTAACCACAAAGGATGGTCTGAAATTAAAAATTTAACTAAAAGCAGTTTATAGTGGGTAGTCATGTCCTAGGGACTAGGCCAATGTTTCCTCTGACAAAGATCAACTTCAATCTTTACTGAGCCTATTGTCTTTTTGCACCTAAGATAACACCTGTGAAATGTCTGGGTAACTTGTAACTTTTTCTGGACCCCTCAGGGCAAAACAAATGGCACCAGGGCATTCCCTCACTGTTATTGTTATCATGTTAATCATCAACTATTAACTACAGTGGAGCCTTGACTTACAAGTTTAATTCGTTCAGTGACTGAGCTCGTAGCTCAAATTACTCGTATGTGAAATCTTAAAGTGAATGAATGAGACACGTGATGCTGGGCTGATGTTGTGGCGTTCACTGTGACGTTTGCTGCGCCAACTAGCGGTGGGGTATCTGAAGCTGGCTCGTAATCCGAATTTTAGCTTGCAACTCAAGCAAAAAATCGGCCGAGAGACGGCTCATATCTGGAAAAACTCGTGAGTCAGGACACTCGTAAGTCAAGGCCCCACTGTATGTTAACTATCCTGTATCCATCTATATAGAAGAAGCATGTGCCCATCATTTCACTTTTTATCCAATCCCAGAGGTTTCCCCGCTTTGCTTTCTACCACCGCCCTAATCTAGCACCAATGGATTTCATGTAACCCACTTGCATCTTCCCTTTTGATGGTAATTTATAAAAACACGGCATGAATCCGCCATTCTCCAGAGCATTATCTCAATCCCTTGAGATACTGCTTCCCAGCAATTGTTGACAGTTTGGCTCAAATAAACTCACAAAAGTTCTGTACAGGTTTGAATGTTGTTGGTTTTTTACGTTAACAATTCACTCAGTCATCCAACAGCTATATGTACCTGGAGTAGTCTTTCTTAGTAAGTACTGTGCTAGGCTGTGGGGACACAACACTGGAGAAGACAAATGCACTCCCTGGCCTCACAGACCCTAACTCTATTCCCCTACCTCCAAGCTACACTCACTACTAAAGCTAAGCGCTTACACCTTAGTGAGGGACAATGCATTGGGTCCAGAGAGCAGCTGGAAAGTGTGACAGAACCAACCTGGCCTAGAAGCAGGAGAGTTGAGATGAGCAGTGCAGGGTAACAGGAACTAAGCAGGTGAATGGCAGTTGAGGGAAGAGCATGTGAAGGGGGAATCATTCCGGAAGGTAAAGGGGGAGGCAGGTGACACGGGCCTTCAAGCCGTGTCAAGGAGTGCGGCTTTCATCCAAAGAAAACTTAAGGAGCTTTGAGTTTAAGCCAGAGAGAGGTAAGATCAGGCTTGCTCTTTGAAAAGGTCACTCTGACACACCGAAGACAAAGTGATATAGGAGGAGTGGAAATGAAAGGACAGACTTGATCCAACTAAACGCGAAGTTATGAACACATTTATCTCTGTTTCTTCCCTGATGTGTCTAAAAAGGTGATAGTAAATGGATGAAAAAAGCATAACACCACAGCAAACAGAACAAGAGAGGAGACAAAAGTGGGCAAGAAATGTAAACAGAATTTTGGAATTTGAAAAATTTAGCAGACTAAAAAGCTGGGCCTAACTGCCCCCACAGAGGGCAGTGGTGTGGGGGACGCAGAAGCAGAACTGTTTGAGCTCCAGGATCCCAGAGGAGCTCAGGGTGGGGAGGCACCAAGGACCTCCAAGGCAGGCTGTGGTGGGAGCTGAAAGCTGTGAA